>NC_059538.1:2500000-5000000 GCF_905220415.1 Colias croceus
GGGATCCCGGGATCTCCGGTGGGAACGCTCACGGTACCCCTCGCGCGCCTGCCATTGGCAATCAACATACATTAATTTAACTCGTATAATTTATAACATTATAAATTATATTTATACAACGAGATTAGATCTCATACACGTGATAAAATCGAAAAACATAAGTACTCTGTACACAAATTCTTATCATCAAGATTTTACAAGGCGTAATCAAATATTATCGTATAAAAAATTATAGTAATCATTATTTATAACCGATAAAAGTTAACAGTCATTAGTAGAACTTTCAACGATTGTTTTTTTTCAAGTTCATTATCCGCAAAGTCTTAGGGTTGGTTGGTGAAATGAGCAGAAGCGATTTTACTTTTTGGTTCCGTAGAAAATAAATAAATTAAAATTTAACTATGAGTACTTTATTTTCTTTGTAATCGTCAAAATAACAATGCTTGAAACTTCTTGAAAGGAAGTGATCTGAGAAATTACGACGTGATACGACAAATATAAATAAAAATAAATTAAATTGAGGATTTACGTTTTGAATGCACCTTGTTTTTTGTTAGCTTAGTTATTACGCATTATTGTAAAACCACATTTATGGTCATTACGTGGTAATTACAACTATGACTAACATACAAATTAGAAAACTAATTATTTATCAATACTTCATTTTAGTGATGAAATAATTTAATGCGGCGTGTTATTTCTTTGAAGCTTAGGTTTGATGTTAAACTTTAAAATGTAGGGCATAGAATTGATGGGATTATTGACCGCTCTCATATGGGCTATAATGACACCCATATAAGACTCGCCTATGCTAAGCGAAAGTTATCTATCATATAACTGTCACGCGACTCAATATCCGATGCTAGCGCGCTTAATAAGTAGGCGTTTAAGATTTATAAAAGAATGCTTATACGGCTTGTAATGATGTCCAACATTTTTCTGTTCATTGTCAAACATACAATAATAAATGGACCATTATACTTGATAAACGTTCAACAGAAATCATTAAAGATAACGTAACTACCCGAAGACAATGTCATTACACGGTTAAGTTTAATAATGAAGATCGTATCAATAAACGAAATGATATACGCTGCGTACATAATGCAAGTGTTGAAGAAATCAATATAATCATATATACGCTCGTGAAAGTGCAAAAACGTTAGCGATCGTCACGTGCGATAGGCAAGACAATGGCGGCCTTGATATACGCAAGAAAAGTCGCGCAATAAACCATCATGTAATTGTATGAAGTACTAACGAGGATTTGTAATTAATTGATGATTTATTTTCCACTGCTGTCATGTTCAATGAAGATTGTAACTGTTGAATTTAAATTTGCAATTGTTATGGTAATACACGTGCAAATGTATTTTATTTTGATCACACGTGTGAATTTCTACGAAATGTTTGTAAATAAATTGTGTTTGGTTTAGAAATTTGTATGTCTGACTATTTGTTTACATGGAGAGCTGTAATAGTGCAAATAAGTTTGCAATACGAGACTAACAAATTTACGATTGCAGTAGTAATGGTGCTAGGATTGCAATTTTGATTCATAAATATTTACCAACTTTATTTGTAAACTTGCATAAAAATAGGTATGAAAAGATTATTATGAACAAACAACTACGTAATAGATACATGTAATAAACAAACGGGTAATTAAGCCAAGCCGCAAAAAAAAACGGCATGCGATTTAAAATAAACTAGAAATAAATGAAAATTGTAAACAATCACGCAATTAAAAAAATATTATGAATTATTGTTGAGTCAATCTCTATGTTATTGTTAGTCGATCTATTTGCTTTTATATGAAGTTAAAATCAACGATTTTCACTTATGGCAATACAATCTAACCCATTCTTCGTCCATTAATAAAGCAGTTCTATCAGTACCTTCCGTCATTTGGAGATTTTAACGAAGGAAAGTTAATGTATTAATAGTTGCGAGCGACGCAACAACCTCGTTAAGAGTATCCAAATGGGGTATTCGATAAGACGAAATAAATGATCTTTTGCAATCCCACTAACAGGGTACAAGAAGATGACATGCCACTTTCTCTTGGATGCAGTTTCGACCCGGACGCTGCATTGTTTTTATTTATTATATTATCATGCGAAATTGAAAGTTAATGCAACCCAGAAATTCGCAAGTATTGTTGTGTGCTTTCTTAACTCTGTAATACTTTTAACATGTTTGCCGTTAGAATTATGTAATGTGAATTGACCTCCTTATTCATGCGACAGGATATCCAGGTGATTAACGGAATTTACGGAAGTTGTTTGTCGGAAGTTAGGTGCTCAATGCGTTCACTTGGGTTTGCTTTTCTGCGAAAATATGTTAAATGTAATTCTATGTTAAAGACGCTCACGTGAGTGATTATAATCACGGATGTTAGACCAATTTGTCATTCAGTTAAGTATACCCAGATCTGGATATCTATTTTAGTAAGCTCTAATATTACACATGATTTAAGACATTTGCTATTTGTTAACGTATCTAACCCGAAGTCTACTACGAGTAGGACCACGGCTTGACCATGCCACTATCTTCAGTTAGTCTAACCTCGCTCAATCTAAAGAAGTTTACATGTATCCAAATTATACACAAATAAATGTGATACATACCCTTTCAACGGGCGGTGGCGCGTCCAACTCCGTATAGATACACAACGTGGACTTCCTCGACAGCGAGTCACTGGCGAGGCTGCTGGAACTCGACCCCGTTGAGAACTTCATCCTGTGCGATCAAGTGACATCCAACTTCAGTATATCGTGGTGTAACCGGCACATCACACAAGTGTCTGCCACTGATCTGGAGCCAATGATGACGGTACGCCTGCGTAAGTGACAGCAGTGCTGGTCTGGTGAATAATCTGAATCTTCAACCCCTCAAGCCTGGAACAATGATGATAGAATATTATGTGTGAAGGATAAATACTCTTATAACAGGAAAAAAGGACTCCGGCTCAGAGATTAACAAGGAATGCGCTGGTTAGGAAACAAAAAAGTAAAAAGGTTCATTCAAAAGATTTCGGATTAGAATATGCACTAAAACAAAGACAAAGAGCGATTGCATTTCATCGGACGAATTTGTAAAGGTGTGAAGTATGTTGAAACACGACAAGGATATATCAATTAAGATAACGCTATCAGCTTTCAGATAGGCGGATCAATTCCATTAAGTTCGGATCGATAGTATCGTTTCGTTTCGTACCATTTATTGCAAGATCTATTCAATTATGCATTGTTTATTTAAAGTAGACTAAGGTCTCCAATCTCCATATTGTCACACCAGGTGTTTTATTTTCAAATTCTCTTTACAATTTTTGCTTATTATCAAGTTGTATAACACGATTTTATCTCGGTATCTATTTATGGCCTATAATCTTTTATACCTCATACAATTCAGGTCGAGAATTTGTCAGATTTTGTAACATAATATGAATAAGTTTATGCCTATAAAAATTGTTACTTGAAACACGCACATACGAAATCATGGTGGTCATATTAAGCAGTACTTTACCGTAAACATCAAGTTTCGTATTACCAACTGGATTTAAGGCATTTTAACCCACGAGTTTGCGGTATGACTCATTCTATATGGAGCGTGTCGTTAATGATCTAACTTGGACCTTAACGTTTACGTAATAAGGAAATGTGATTTGATGTAATTGTGCTCAGGTTTGCAGCGATCCGATAACAACAACAGTTATGCAATTGATATAAAGCTCATTGCAACGAAGCTGGAACGATGACCACTCTGAGTTAACATCGTGTCGAATTTAACAGGAAAATATCGTATTGCTGCAACATTTTTAATGTATTCCTTACTTCCAAAATTTTAGAATTTACGTAGGACGAATATTACAAATATGTATATAATGGAATGTTATCTAAACATGTAAATTGAAACACTTTAAAACTAGAATTGTATTACAAACACGCTATGGTTGTCCTTGTAACCAAACGAAAGATTGTAACAATAAAGTCCATGAGAAAATATTGTTGCGAAAGTAATTAAAATACCGCCAAGCTATAGAAAACGTATGCAATTGTTAAAACAATGTCGATCGGTACGGTACTTACACTTTTGTTTATTCACATCTGCTAGACGGTAAAGTAAATTTAAAGCTACGTTTATTTACGAATATTTTAACTTATTATGATGTTGAAATTAACGCGAATATTTTAGTATTTGAAATCATACCTGCTTCGTTAGTGTATTATCCATTTATCCAATAACACTAATAATGCTGATAAATTGTTTAAAAAAACAAAGCTCACCATTATCGTCACTTAAATAAAACAGTGGTCCCAGAATACCACCCTGTCAAAATCGTACCGTACAACTGACGTTTCCTCATATTCGCTTGCATATATGATACATCCCACTTTTCTTTCAGGAAAAACAGTCAGACACGCAAACGTATTGAATCTATGATTAGTGATTAGCAAAACGGAGACAGAGGAAATGCGCCTTGTGCGTGAAACACATTGACCGACTGTCCGGTATGTTTTTACGATTGCTGTTACGTGAACAGGATATTAATTAACTTTCATAACTTCTCATAATAAAGGAGGTGACAAAAAGCGAGATTGCACTTAAAATATTCGATTACAGGGCTTGGCTTTTATGGCGTCATAAATTGACTTTTTGGAAAAATGCTTGGCATTACACATTCTTCTCGTGTTTAATCATCTTGTGATTCCAGACTTTTCTTAAAATCTTTCATCATTCATCATTCCAGCCTTTCAAGACGTCCACTGCAGGACATAGGCCTCCCCCAAAGATTTCCAAAACGACCGATCACCAGCGGCCTGAATCCAGCGGCTCCCCGCCACTTTGATCAGGTCGTCTGTCCACCTCGTTGAAGGCCGTCCCACACTGCGACGTCCTGTACGTGGTCGCCACTCTAGAACCTTTTTGCCCCAGCGGCCATCGGTTCTGCGGGCTATATGCCCAGCCCAGCGCCACTTCAACTTACTAATACGGTGGGCTATGTCGGTGACTTTAGTTCTTTTGCGGATCTCCTCATTTCTGATTCGATCACGCAAAGAAACCCCGAGCATAGCCCGTTCCATAGCTCGTTGAGCAACGCGAAGCTTGTGCACCATGCCCGCGGTTAGCGACCACGTCTCAGATCCATAAGTCAACACCGGTAACACACACTGCTCGAAGACTTTCGTCTTCAGGCACTGAGGGATTTTGGACGAAAAGATGCTGCGTAGTTTCCCGAACGCTGCCCAGCCGAGTCGGATTCGACGATTGACCTCTTTCCCGAAATTGGACTTACCTAATTGGACGCTTTGTCCCAGGTAAACGTATTCGTCAACAACTTCGAGAATAGAGTTTGACCTTGACAAAATTATTATGTGTATTGTAAATTACCCGTGCATGACAAAATTCCACAGAAATAGGTCACACTTGACTTATGGTCTAGAAAAGGTCATGCACATGTCTGTTACATTGGAGTAGACAAAGCGTGCTATAATCGACTCTATTGTTTATAATTAAATGCCAAAGTTGATGCTGAACCTTGTGCTGAACTAAACACATTATGGTTTTATCAATTTGTATTGGTGTCTGCGTATATCATTACCCTTGTAAGCGTCAGATATGGCATTTCTTGTCAAATTTAAATGTATTGTTTGACCGCCTTGAGATGCTTAATAGCGCAGTCACGAGTCACGACATGACATTAAAAATTCCAAAGTTATTCTGCATTCATTTGTAGATTAGATACGGTTTACTTTTTGCCAATATTTTGTTAAAAATCGACACAAAAAAGTGGATTGATAGGCTTGATCATGACACCTGGAATTCGTGTTCAAAACAATATTTCAAAGCAAAATTTTTTATTTTATATGACCGTAATTTTAAAATTAAATACTCGAATCCGATATTGCAATATTTTTCTTTCGTAGCGTAACTAATCCCCTTCGATTAAAATATAAATAAAATCTTCTCTTTAACATTTGCTTTCCCAATAGCTCAGTATTTTAACATTAAAAAAGATACATGGTAAAGTTGTAAAAAAATATAAAATATACATAAAAGATAGCAGCTTATCTAAGCAACATATACTATACATACCTACTTATTAATTATACTTGCCTATTTACCGTTCTATTCTACAGACTTCTATTTTATAGCCTTGGCCAGAACTAACCTTTACCCCGTATTTGCATATCGATTATGTTTTATCCCAAATTGATCTAGTTTTATTTCTTTATTGGCTTCAGATTACGTTAAGTATTCAGTCCTTGGCCCGCAACGCTAATCCAATTCACTTGAGAAGCACTCTGTATGCCGTAATTGTTATTAACATTTTAAACTTACAATTTCATCTTTATTTTTTAATTATATAATTTATTTCTAAATATTAACTTGTGTAATTTAAATTGCTACATGGATAAAAGTGGCATAACAAATAATTTTAACAACAAGGATTTTTCCCGCGCTTTTTTTTTTAATTTAACGGCAAAGAGAGGCAAATATATCTAATATAAACAGAAGTGACGTTCCTCTTCGAAACAAAAAATCCAAAATCGAACAAATAAAAAAAGAACGAATTCTTTACATTAAAAACATTGAATTAAATCGTGACGCAATATTTAAATATTTAGTTAATTGTTTGGCTTCGTTTTATTTAAATTGTTTGTTAACGATGGCGAATATTTTGATTGCGTTAGTGATAAATGTTTGTCAATCGAACACGCATAATAATTTACTTAGATTATCATATTATCACGATCGTAGAAAGTTTTTGGCGGTGTATTCGTTTAATGTAGAATTAGTATTAGATTGGAGATATTTTTTTATATCAAAAATGTATCAAGTTTGTAATTGTTAAGCCACACTTAGCAGAAAAGTTTTTTAACGATAATGTCTAGATTATTTTTATTACAGGATGTGTTCAATAAAAGGAAATTATACTTATATAATATTATGTAAAGTGATTACAGAAAGTGTCGTGTGAAAAATTAAGAATGCACATTTTATCATGCTTTTTAATGATTTACTCAAGAATAGATGACCTACTCAAATATATAATATTTTTAATTCAGTATACCTATTTTTGGGAGTCAATGCAATCATAAATACATATTAGTTTTAAGTTTGTAAAACATTATACAGAAAAATTAATCATGTTAGAAATTTTATGACCAAATATCTACTCTCTCTATACTCTCTCTCTCTCAACTTCAATAACATTTTTATAGCTTTAAAATAACTAGGGCTACATAAACTATATGGGTCTAGTAAACATACGTGAAGGATTTTAAATCTATACATTGTCCATTATTAGAATTAGCATTGCACGTTGGTGTTGCCATAATCATTGCCCCCTTTCCTTTATGGACATCCGGTTGCCATGTGTGGGGTAATGGTATTATAGTGTTGTATCTGTGGTATTATATTCTATATAATATATTCTGTAATGGTTGCAATCCAATGCTAGAACAATGCGTCGAGATGGCGGGTCTGGCCGTTAGAGGCTTATATGGATATGCCCATTCTGTATAAGTTCTTAGTGTTGGTAGAATTGTAGGATTTAAACTGTTTGAGTTTTAGTGGTTGGTAGTGAAGTTTTAGATGTTTCAGATTTATCGTGGTGTTAGGGAATCTATTGGATATGAAATTAGAGGTTTATGTTTGTTGAAGTTGCATATTTCAAATTGAAATTTATATTTCCCGTCTTAATTTCTTCCTTACTTTCCAACTGTTACATTAATTAATTTATGAAATTTTATTTACGATGCATAAATAAGAAACGTTGCATTTACAATAAATCTAGTCATTTTTATGCCTTACATCAATTCTTACTAATAAATCAACCAATTTATAGAGGAAATTAAACGCCATTCATATCTTAATATCTGTGGCAATGAAATTTATGAATCAAATGTGAAATATTGAGAAATCTTTTCACTGGAACTTTCTCGATAGAATATATAAATTCACCAAACCTGTTTGTATCATAGCGAATAACGGAATATCTTTGGTAAATGTCTTTCATATCTATTTGACGAGTTTTCAATTTAGAATCGAATTATTTATCTGTGAATAAAGGAGATAACGAGATAATATGCTTTGTTTTAGAAAAAACTAGTTCTGAAAAGACAACGCGTTTTGGTGTTTGTTTATGTTATGAAACAAAAATAAACTTCGTTTTCTGCGGAATAGATTTTTAATTTTTATGTATTTTAATTTTTAGATAAATCATCGAAAAGATGTTACACAGGTTAGTGTATCGGATTATCGTTAATCTTGACTTTTGAGTGCAAGCGAGCGAAGTCACGGGTAAAGCATTAGTATAAAATATATAACGGGTAAAGCATTAGTATTGTACTTCTTACTTGTAAGTAAGTAACTTTATGAGAGGATTCCAAACACATGTTCGTTACCTGTCGCATGATATGTTAAGAAAAAAACGAAAAAAGGTTGAAAAACAACAAACAAATTTCTCCATAATTTATTACGTATATTTATTTAAAAATTTGGCATGCTACAACAAAAAAGTATCCCTAAACGCCTATTGAACTAAATATCTAACCGAGGTTGAAAAAGTGCAAGTTAAACCAGTTCGGGTTCGGACCTCTACCTGAGCTGCATGCTTCGCATTTTTGTGTTCGTACATTGAATAATAAATCATTATTAGAACATTTGGGTATGTCACTTGGCAAACTGTAGGATGGGTTATGCATTTTTTTTTTTGAATTTTTCGAATGTATCTCTAGGTAGCGGAATGGCAGTGCTGTAGATGAGAATGTATGTTTTATATGTGTTTTAAAATCTCATAAAAGTGCTATCTACAGGTGGATATGGATTTTTTTATACACGTGGTGATTTCCTACTGTTAAGTGTTATGTCAATATTTTTTAATCATTAAAAATCGTCATTTGTACTTAAAAGACTTTGATCACATATTGTAATTATCTTATCCATCATTTTGTCATAGATATTTATAATAATTATAACATATCTAAGAAAATAGGTATATTTGTATAATTTTTAGTAGATACCAAGCATCACATACAGAAGCTGTATGTGATCCTGCCACAGAACTCAAGTAAACTTGCTATTCACAATACAACCAAACATTCTTCTATATTACGTCACATTTCATTAGATAACTGGTCCAAAATGAACAACTACGCCTACTTAGAGTTTCCTGTTTGATTCCGGACTGAAACAATTTGAAGCTATTTACAAGCAATTGTTCCGTGTTATTTAATATCTATGGTTCGAATTGATATTTCGGAGCAATATTACTTTTCTGTGCCATGCAAATTTCTAATTTTTGTGACCTCTTTCACAGTCAGCTGTGAAGTTGTTAAAATAATGGATTATTTAAACAAAATTGTTTTTATTTTATGTGATAGGTACTTACTTTATGGTTGAGAGACAGATAGACGTCACAACGTCTTGAGAGATAGATAGACAGACAGACGGACAACAAAGTTCCGTTGTTTTGAGGTTCGGAACCTTAAAAACAAGAAATGTGAGAAATTTACTTTTAAATCACAATATATGCAAAACTCCATTTAAAATAAACTAACTGCAAACACAAGTAAATCATTAAATATAGATTACTATCCTTCTACGCTTATCGAGCGATTAGTAACAGTAATTACACCAGCAAACACCACGTGTCCTTCATAGTGCAATATTTAAATCTATTATTTAACACCCATATCAGTTTGCTGACTCAGAAATTCCAAACGAAGACAAGGTTAAGTTATGTATTGGAAATATCGCTCACATGAAATAAAAGGCCTAGTCTTTTTATTAAATAAATAAGTTTTGTTAAGAAAGACTGACTGACTGACTCTTCATTTTTGAGATATTTTTCTGCACGAAAATATAACGGAAAAGTTAGATTTGAGGATCTAACTCCCGTCCGATTAGGGCCCTTCTGGCCTCCTCCACTCAAGCGACAGCTCAAGCCGAGGTTCGTGGTCCCCGTCAAGGGGGGACGCCCTTGTGCATGTCGCTACCAGGGTGAACCTTCAGTTCACCCCCGCGTCCGCGTTAAAATGTAGTAGCCCTTCTGGCTAACATTGAGAAACACCATACAAAAAAAAAAAAAAAAAAAGAGGATCTAACTGTACCGTTAGGAAACATAACAATTTGTAATAGCAAAAGCACGATTTCATTTAAAAAATTTATTTATTTCAAAAACTTAATAAACTTAATAATTATAATTAAAGTTTACATCAAAATAAGGAAATATGTAAAATACTTTGTAAGAAGAAATTATTGGACTTACTTTGAAATATGAATTGATCTTCTCTTTTATCAAGTCGGTTAAAAATCAAAGAATCAGTAACCTTAAACTACTTTTACACTAGCGTAAATATTGCATGTTATCATACCCATATAATCTTTATTCTTTATGTACATTTTAACTTTAGTAACATTGTTATCAACCTGTCACCTTGCTAAATCAAAGCCAACATTATTCTTATCATAATATGAAGGAAGTGCGAAATTGTAAAGTCTGTAGTTACTTATAACCTTTTTAATACATTTATGTGTTGCAAAATGCAGTGTATTTTTCTTGTTACAAATGTCTGTCATTAGCTTAAATGTTACAAAAAATATTACCATCTCTACATCGACATGCTTGTATATAAATATTGCTTAAATAAGACTTAAAAAACCCTCTTTGGCAAGATAAATTCATGAAACTTTAATATCGTCATGGACCCTCGATAAGTGTACAAAGTTTGAATTAAATCTGTTCATTTTAAGTGTAACAAATTCCAAAGGAGTCAATCAAATGCAATTATAGATACAGCTTTTATTTTATCATACAGGAGAAGGTAATAAAATCGTGTTAAAATAACAGAATAGTGTAAACAGAACCTTTATAAGTTTTGCTAAATCTCCACCTATAAGTAGTTGTCTATAAGTAGTAAGTCTATAAGTAGTATATGCAATAATTTATATTACCCTACGCACCAAGCAATGAATCAAAAATTGGGGCACACGACACACTCAGGGCTCAAACGATCACGACGCTTGCACAACATATCGACACTGCCTTTTGGTTAAGGCTATTACGAAGGTTTTATGAATCAAATATGACAGTTAAAATTATGATAACTTGATGGAGTCATCGTGAATGCATATTTGGAAGATAGTATCTCGATTAAGTGCTAACGAAATGCTCATTTTTGGAAACTCTGAAAGTATAACATGAGGAGTATATTTCGCCGCATCTATTGCCTTTCATCTCCTTTTCAAAATATTGACTAAAATCTAAATAACAGAGCTGAAAAATGAAAATTATCTTTTCATGAAAATCCCTTTTACTTTACAGAGACCTGTATACTGAATGTCACATGGATACCTAGGTTCTCCTTAAAATTAGCTTATTTTTCTTTACTGGGGTGTTGGTGTAGATATAAACACGTAATGGTTAAGTAAATGTTAATGTAAATCGACTATAAAACAGTAGCCGAATGCGATAACACATTTCCTGTACCATAGAGCTGATAACAGCATTACGTCAGTCACGAACTTGTAGCTTTGGTATTTAAGTATTTTGTCTAAATGTTTGTCTATATTATGGTAAGAATATCCTTGGTTTATATTCCGTTTACATTCACCATCATGTTAATAAAACGCCGATATTTTTGCAATATTGTATTTCTTTGTTCTGTATGGTTTGGTGTATTATTTTTTTGATACAATGCTAAAGTAATTGTGGTCGGGAGACTACGAAGCCTGGACCCTTAGCCTGGACCTCATGTTTACTACTTTAATGCAGAAATAAGAAAAAGACAACAACTCCGCAGGAAATAACCAACTACCTAGGCACTATAAGATTTTCCTTCTTTATTTATTTTTGTTATAATATTTAAATTGCTCTGTTGTTATTGACAAATTGTATGTCGTACAACGAAACAACATTCATCTATATCTAGGTAAATGACAAAGTTTTACGACATAAATACTTTCAAGTGTTTTAGACAATTTTTACAAAAATGTATGTACAAAAGTAATTTGTATCCTATCCAAGGAAGCTATCAATAATAATATTGCCACAGACATATAATATATTTGGTTTCTGAATATTGCCAACTGAATAAACAACTGAAATGCGTATCTTGGGTTTTACGTATTCTTGAAGTAATATAACTAAAACAATAGAAGATAACAGCTGTATGGAATTAACGACCTTTGTTCAAATGTCTGTTGTTTTATATTCTTTGAAAACAGTGTAAATGTGAAATTGCTATTGCTTTTTATATATATATATATTTTTTTTATTTAAATACCGTGAGTGACTGTCTATTTATTAAATACTAGCTTACCGCCCGCGGCTTCGCCCGCTTTGTCTAAAACCTAATAAATTATATACTAAAACTTACCTCTTGAATCACTCTATCTATTAAAAAAAACTGCATCAAAATCCGTTGCGTAGTTTTAAAGATTTAAGCATACAAAGGAACATAGGGACAGAGAAAGCGACTTTGTTTTATACTATGTAGTGATCATTATTGACGAATACCGAATAGTTAGTTTAAACTGAAACATTAATTCTTTCCTTCAAAATGTTATATGTATAACTACCTATGAAACAAATCTAAAATTAGGTGTTATGAAGCTTATGATTTTTATATCTATCAATTTCAAAGCTCCCGAAATTGTAGAAAAAAATAGAATAAGGTAAATATATAATAGAATAAGTATTATAAACAAGTTAAAAATTGACATGCAACCGGGTAAACCCAGTTTCAACCCTCGCTTCAATGGTGATTCATTTCTTTGTTCATTTCTGCAGCCTTGGTACTTGGACAATGTATTTTTGCAAACACGTTATTACATGAGGAAAGTACGCTATCTTATCTGTAATGCTACCTAAAATAATGTAAACACTAGGTTGGTAGATTGGTGGAAAATGCACCTTATTTATATGGTTTATGGTAGCTTTTTCTATTCGATTTTGGATGGATTTTGGGTAGCTTAATCCTGATTAGTTATGAAAATGTTTATGTAGAGCTGTAGTCGATAATTTTGGACGTTTGTATAAAATATTGTTTCTATTTATGCAGTATCTATTCATGACGATTCATTTTCTTCTACTGTAGGTATTCAATCTTGCTATAATCATAAATAGTTTTCATTAGATAAACCTGGTTAGAATCACACAAACAATTAAGTATTTAAATTCTCAGCCCAGTCCTTTATTTCAAAAATAATAATTAATCATCAGTTCTCACATAACATGTCTAAAGTTTCTGTTCTGAATTGACTAGGCTTTACCTTTAACATGACATAGCACAATTACTTAGTAGGTTATTTCACTGAGAATAACTTTAATACACAATGAATCAGATACCCTTCTATAGTAATGTCCTATGTGACTCAAGTCTTGTTGAAATCTTGTGGTTAGCAAAAGTTCATAGAGATCACACACACTGCAGTTTGTATCTATAAGCTATTACATACATCGATGTTTTATTGTGTAATTGTGTATCAGAGCTTACTACGGACGCAGTAATGTATTTTAAATTACGATTTGTGGACAACAAAATGATAAAAAGTTGCAGTTCTACTTCGTCTTTGTTCTCAATGTCCAAGAATAAATTGTGATGATACATTTTCTAGAAAATAGACGTTTTGTACATAAATGCTTTGTAAAGACAGGAATTAATAAGAGCTTGTAACTTTTTGTAGCTTGAAAATTCAACAAATATTGTCAAGTATTTTAATGAACAGAGTCTTCTGAGTGTGTTACTGTTTTAGGGTACTTATCCGCTAGTACTTTGACGAGACTTTATAATTATTTGAACCAATTTAGTTTTCGTATAATTATCAGAGAAAAATCAAAAATGTACTTTTCAAATTCTTCTCTGAACTGTAAACTTAATTCGCAAAATAACTTTTAGAATTGTAGCTGCAGACTTGCATTTCTATGATAAAAACTAACTAAAAATATTATTACTCGTACTTGAGCTTCCACAATGTACAAAAAGAAACATCTAGTTAGTTACAATTAAATTTAGCACACATATAGATGGTAAAAGATGAAAGTATGCGGATTTTTCTTTGAAAAAGCGGGCGAAGGCGCAGGCGGAAAGCTAGTTTGTTATAGTTTGAACTAAGTAGTTAAAAACATGCCAAATCTTTCGCTTTATCAAGTGACCTGCAAAAGAATGGGTGTGAGAAGCTGTGCCAAAGGTACATTACAAAACATAAAGCGTCGAAATATTCCTTATCAGCTGAGATAAATGGCCGAGAAATAGTTATCACACGTTTTGCAGTTTCCGGAAAGATTTGAGATAAGTCTTTTGTTTATGGTATAGTACATACTATAGTCTATGGTCTACTTCGGTTGAATGGAGGCTTAGTGAATACGGTTTTGACAAAAATTTACATTATTATTATCATTGAGTTAAATGATTATTATCAACAATCTACGTATAATTGAAACAAGTATTCTTTGCTGATATTATAGAGCTGATGAGTTTTTTTGTTTGTTTGAACGCGCTTATATGAGGAACCCGGAATCGGATTTGAAAAATTATTTCACTGTTATATTGTCCATTTATCTAGGAAGGCTATCGGCTATATAATATCATCACGCTAAGATATGTAAACCTGCGAGGCACAGCTAGTTGATAATATTATTGTGGTTTTGACGGTGGTTAAATTTGTAAATCTAATCTTTACCAATACCGTTTAATACATGAATTGGCAGTATCTAAAATTTCGAAGATAATCCATACATAAAGACGATAATAGTTGACGTAATTTATTATTGTTTCGAATTCTTTTCATGTATTTTTTGTTGTATTTACTCTGCGCGGTGATCTCAAAGTTTCGTCACCGCTTAGTCAATATAGAAATATGCTTGAAATATGTATTTATTATTAAAATACTAATATAATAAAGTATTTAAACCGTTGCTTACAAATCTAACGGATAATTTGGGGGTAAAATATAAATTGAGATGGTCAAAATGACGATATGTTAAGTTTCATAAAGTTGTAATATTTTATAACTTTTTAATTTATATTTCTCCGTTATAATATCGAAAACATTAGGAGATGCAAGTTTTCACGTGCTGTTCATAACTATAAAAGTGTAGATAACAAAAATTAATTAAAATATATCGTGTTTAAGTTCTTTTTAATCAATTTTCGTCTAGTAAATGAGCTTTCGGCTATTTTCTACATAATATAAAAATTTAGAACTAAAGTTTTTTTTTTGCCTAGTGTCACATCTTGTTAACTATTTCAAACCTTTTTTTTGCCCCCCATTTCCTATCTCGATAAGCTACTTGAGATGAACATCTGTGTAAAAGTTTAGTGGTTATCAAAAGATCAGTCAAGTATTGGTAAGTTTCACCCGAATAGGTGCATGGTTGAATGCATGTGTGCATATCACATAAGTGTAAGATACACATGTTTCGCTAGTGTGCTCTTGCTCAAAGTTTAATAAAAAGGTTACTGAAATACACTCTCTTCGTCATCTTTTACAAGTGGACACTTGTTAGAACTTATAAGTAAAAAAGTTTGAGTCTGAGATAGGTTCGTCAGTCAGAATACATGTAACTAAAAAAGTTTTGAATGTTTTTGGCATGGCATCCTAAGTGCATATGGTTTTCACGATAATGTAAAACCATACAATTAGATACTACTAGCTGTGCCCCGCGGTTTTACCCGCATTGCTCCTCTCTTGGTCTTAGCGAGATGATATATAGCGCATAGCCTTCCTCGATAAATAGGCTAATTCTAACATCGAAAGAATTTTTCAAAATCGGACCAGTAGTTCCCGAGATTAGCGCGTTCAAATAAACTCTTCAGCTTTATAATATTAAGTACCTATAGATTGAGTACCTATACTGAAATAAATACCTTGTTTCTACAATCCCTAAACAAGTAACATTAAGCTGTCGAATTTTACGTGAAAACGTATAAGTATTCAGTATGTTTAAGAATTTACTATATATTTATTCCAATTTCTAAGAAAGCTGTAGTTGACGAGACATATCAACATTTTAATCCACGATTAACCTAAACTCGATACTTATGACTTCTATTGTTTTGTTACTTGTCTAACTTTCTTTTGATGGAAAGTACGTGACAATAGGTTGATAAGAAGTTATGAAGTTTTAATACCATAAAATATCGTATTATTAATTGATGTTTTTTTCTATTGTTTTGTGAATGGAATGTGCACTTTATGAAAAGGTAAAAGTCATGTATTAAATAGTAACTCCGAAACAGCATGTCCAATAATTCTATGATTTTTTTTGTAAGTAATTCGATACGATAGGTTTGAGAATAGGAGAATATGTTGTAAATATTTCAAGCTAATAAATGATTAGGGTGTTATCTCGTTAAATACAGAAACCAAAGCTGATTATAATTATAAATTAATTAATAGTTTTTTAGAATACAAATTGTTAATCGGGTATTAAATAACTTAAAATTATTAATTGAAAACGAATTATAAACCTATTTAACTCTTCTTGCAGTTTTAAATGCAAATTAAACTGTTAAATTGCTTTATGATTTTATCTCGCTGTGAAAGTTAATTTTATCAGTATCTGTTTATTTTGGCGAAACGTGATAATATAAAGTACACATTTAACAAAAATGGAAAGTCGGTTAATTAAAAGTTTGATAAAAATATCGAATTTTAAAATGTAGGTACGAAACTTTTGTGAACGAATGAACGATTGAATGACAATTTGGTAAGTATTTGTTTTAATTAGATTTAAAAACATTATTAAATTAATAGTGGGTTACTTAATTGGACTGAAAAATTCATTATTTTAAGGTAAGTTTTTGTACATAAGTAGGTACCTATCTACCTAGCTTCAGTCGATAATATATGTATGAATGGGATTGTTAGTTAAGCATAAGCGATTTTAATTTCAGACGCTTAGTAAAAAATACAGCATTAGAACGGTAAAATATTTTGAAGCTTATCCAAACAAAGATACAAATATGTAGAAGGTGCATCTCTGTCATTTTGGAATAATAGGGTACGATTGTAATTGTATGTCATTCATAGTTTCGCAATAGTCGAGGCAGTGGCCTTTTATTTTGTTTCTTTAGAGTATTTTTAGCAAAAGGCAACAATGGTTGTAACTTGCAACAAAATGGTAGGTACCTGTATCGGTTGCTTTTGAATCTGAGAGACCTACGATATGCATTTGAGTAAGATTTCTGAAATGTTAACAGTTATTTCTTGAATGAAGTTGGCTTTTGCTATTGTTATTTTATATCCTGTGTCTGATCATTATGTGATGCCAATTAAAAGTGATACATACACGTCATTTTTTTAGGACACTTTCTATTAAAATCCTAAGACTCTTTACGAACTTTGATTGCCTTCAAAATAAAATGAAAGATTTAAAAAAACGTAACGTGTTGAGTAAGTTTTTGAGAAGTTCGCACGGTGGTTTCACGACCAATTTCTCGTTAAAGATTCATACCACGTCTTACCATAAATTATACGAGATATTTAAGGTGTGAACGAATAGTATGCACGCGAAATCTGCTTCCGACTTGCCTTATCGCACCTGTGTACTGGTGAAATGAAGTCTGGGCGCGTCACGCTCCGGAGAAAGTGTACAAAGAGTGGTCCCCAATTGGGTTACGACCTCGAAATTCAACGGCCACGGGCGTTTTTTCGAATCGCAAACCGACTCTTGCGAACCGGTTAAATCCGACCGATACTGCGCGGTTATGACGTGAGCCGCGCGATTTTGTGCTCTATGGTTGTCATTTGTGAACGAATGGTTTGAGTGTTCGAAATTTCAAATTCGAAAGATTGAAATCGCGTTCGATTAGTTTCGAATGTGGAATAGATGTAGCGGCGTAATAAGATAAAAAGGAAATAACTTTGATTTATTTGATTGATAGGCGTTTCTACACAACCAGTTCTGATTATAAGTTAGGATGATTCCTGATGTGCAGTTCTGATTAAATTATAATTATTCTTTTCAAACTGCTTCCTAATATTCGATCTCGGGAAACGTTGTGTCGATATCTTAGTATTGTATTGCGTCACGAGTCATTATAATTATTATAAATCATACCTACCTACTTTTAATTTACACAAGCCCTTGGCCTATCGGTTTTTAATTGCTCAAAGACAATTAGTGTCAATATTAACTAATTATTCATACCTACTTGTTTCATGTTGATATTTGCATTAAAATTTCCGAAAGTATAATATATTTAAATAGGTAATATCGTAGTATATTATTATTAGTCTGTGGTAATATTGTCGTGATAGAAATTGTTTGTTTTGCCATGCATGTGACAATAGGTACGTGGGTTTTGATATAGCCCTTCAAGTAGATAAACATTATCAAAATACAATCCACTCAAGTTTCACGAGATGTCGCAAATATCACGACTGAAAGTACTTCGATAAATTGGCCCATGTTTTGAAATATCTTCTTGACCATTTAGATAAGTACAATCTTAAATATTATCAAACTGAGACATATCTGAGATAAATTGTTGTGGTCTATTTTATAGGTAACGTGGAATGCTCTAGCTAGGTATGCAGTAATCGAGATTCTCGGTGCATTACGCCAGTTTTTTCGAAATTATTACAGGAAGGGGAAGACCCCTGAGGAATGTAGATAATGATGAAAGCATTTTACTTACCGGTTTTACGATGACCAACGTTTAAATATATTCAGGTATCTTTATTGAGTATCAAACGTAGGTATCTGTTGTATTGAAGCTCCTAATTAAATGGAACTTGCATGATTTGAAAGGTATGTGATTTGATCCATAATTCGATAAAATACGATCACTCTATTCATAGATTTACCTACGGATACCTAGAACATTTTTTTCCATAGGTGCATAAGAAATATAAAGTGTAGACACATGCTTTATTCTCATTACGTAGACGTACGGGTAGGAGTGAATAAATAAATTTGCGTTTTCTTTCCGCAATAAAAAGTTATTATCATAAAACATGACTCTTGTTTGTATAGAGAGTAATTGTGTCGATGTTCTTATCACCTGTTATCAAAAGCTGTTATAATGGAAAACTAACTGACATTTACTTTCTTTGGATAATCACACTTGAGATAAGATTACGAGACAAATTATTAAAATTGTTTTCAGCTGTTAGGTATTATACATATATATTATATTATATTATTTATTACCTTCGTAGGTACCTGCTTTGTTTTTCTCATAGCTATTTGTAATTATCATGACTATTCTGTCCTGTGGAACCCTTAACAAAATACAAACATACCTATTAGGTACCTATATAATTACCTATATATAATACTTATTACCTACTTTGTTTAATTTTATTACAATCATTTCGTAAAATGTCCGCGTTGTGAATATGGACAGCAACAACCTCAAAACTAAATTATGCAATTGCACGCAACGCGATGATTGCAAGTAAAATACAATAATTTATTTTTTTTTGTACATTTCTTCAATTCTCCTTGTAGGTACCTACGTGCTAAATGTAGGAAAAAAAATCTACTTACCTGTGCCTGGAGTAATTTTTCTTATAATTTTTTTTAGAAATTAGTCGTTTTGTCAAGAATTTAATAAACAGTTAATATTAAATCTATTAAGCTTATCAATAGGTAAGTATCCTTATTTTAACCATAAAAAATTTAAAATACTAACCTTGAATGTATCGGCAAATTTCGCCAAAAACACAAACTTTGAAGACACAATTATTATTCGTGTATTAAAAAAATATCACGAATTGGCGACGATCAGTCCACTGTCCACAAAAATAACTCTTTTTCATACTTTAAACAAAAATTCTTGATAAGTATCGAAAACGATCACGGAATAAAAAAAAAACAAAGTTCAACATTCTCCGTGGAATGCTTGCATTTGAAGCCGCCGTAGTCACAGCTAACAGATTTGTAATTTCAAATTTTACTCAAACACTGCACCACAGTTACGGTCGTTTCACGAAATGACTTTATTAGTAAACACAGAATCTAAACAAAGTTTCTGAAAGTTTTGATTTCATCGTTACTAGCTGTCACTTGACGCATGCGCTACCGCAAAATACGCCCGTTCCGTTCGGTGGTTTAAACCAATATGGCGGTTACACTGAACGAAAGATAGGCGATGGTCGACGCCTTGGTCGACGCGATCCGCTAGGGACAGGGAACTGTCACTATAGAAATGAATGAACGAAAATAAATGAATGATTTACAGATTTATTGTAATTTGTTGGTAATTTGTAATAAAGTTTTACCTTTTTCGTTTATTTTTTTTTGTGATGATATTATAATATCAAGTTTTATACTTTCTTTTAAAAAGTACCTACTTTGATACATACGGTATATACGTTGTCTAAAGATTGAATTGTCTTTTTTTAAAGTTATTTAGGTATTTTTAATTAATTAATAATGTAAGTAGATACTTTTATTACCTGGCCTACTAAAAATATTAAATATTACAATAATAATATGAGCGAGCCATGTTACAATACCTATTTCAGTCCGTAAAAAATTGAAATAATGAGAAATGAGAAAGTATTTTTTCAAATACGTTGTTGTTGTTAGGCACAGACTGTTCTGTGTTGTTAGGTATATAGATAATAAATAGACATACACGCAAAAAAGGTTGTATATTTTATTATTATGACACTAAAAAAAATCGAAAATACTGTCACAAACATCAGATACACATTTGAATACAATAGAGGCAGATCAAAATTTAGTTGTGAAATTAAAAATTATGAGTTGATTATTATTTAGTTACGGAACTCATTGAAATCATGGCTTTAGACCTGGTTAGCATCGCGCAGCCACACTACATTCCTGGGTATGTTACTAGTGTCACAGAATAATAACTAGTACCTAGCTAGTGTCCCTTATTCGTAGGGAGTATAATTCTTTACAAACCACATACACATATAGAATTTTATTATAGATAAACACGAAAAGGAATTAAAGTTAAAGGTTTAAATAAATTTTTAGGGATATTTTAAATAAAATAAAATAAACTTTTGCATACCTATCTTTTTGAATATTATTTATTTAAGAGATGTAAAATTTTGCGTATGAGCAGGAGGCACGTACCATTTCGTTTCCTCATATCCCGTAATTAATCCTGACTATCCATTTCTTATTAAAGCTTATTTCAATCAATCCTTCTATACCTTAAGAAACATAAAAAGCAGCCTTGACAATCCTGTTCTTTCCTTCAGCTATACAGGCCACTGTCCAGAATACAAGTACCGTATCGGCGACACATATGGGTCAACCACGCACAAGATTCTCCTGGACCCTAGCGTGAATCATTCGGAGAGGCTAGTGCTCTCTGATCGAACGGCTGATGACTTTCAGGTGCGTTGAGATAGTTTAAAACTTTCTTATTAATAAATGTGATTGATTAAATGAAACAATAAGGAAGAGTGCACGTAGGATTTCCCAATTTACATCGTTTGTAAATTACCCTGTCGACCGTGTGTATTGGGTTTTCTTCAAAATAACAAGGGTAAAATTGGGTTCCCTTCAGGCCTCAGGGTGCTTTACTTAGCGTTCTAATACCTATATTATGTAGATACACAATAGCACCCGCAATTCAAATGTTACTTACGCAAGGTGCGTTTTGTATGTGCGCAAACATGCGTTTATTTACTGTCCGATTTCAGCCTGCAAGAGGACAAACATCATTTCATGCTATAAAAGTATACTGTGGTGTAGGGCTCCGTTACTAACATATTATATGTGTTAATTTATTTGTGAAACACAATGTACTATTCATTCGTTCGTAGTAGATACTTACTGTCATAATCGTATCTACTAATAAACTTTATTTACTTGGGAAATATTATTATTTCATGAGATTTATAGTTTAGTCACAGAAATATGCGTCTATTCGTTCCACCTTTTGGTATGTAGGTGTATTTTTTTATCGTAATCTACCTGGATAAGAAATATGGAAGAAATACGTGTGCTACTACTACTACAAGTACTCATTAAATCTAAAAGTAATATAAAATTAGATTGTAACAAATTCTAAATTCGACCGAAGCAACTGCGACTTCTACATAAAAACGTAACTTCTACGTCCTTGGTAGAAAAAATTCAATAAAACGAACCACATTGCGGTCTGTATATCCTTGTAATGAATATTCATGAAAATGGCACGCTTTCGATACGGATCTGTTGGGCAGCCCTCCACGCCACCTGGTGACTACAGCGTCACGCCAAAACCCCAGGTGGCATATCAGATTACGTCATTAAAACCCTTTTATGGGTATTAAAACAAAGGACATAAAACATGTATAAAAATAAATTACGTGTACCTACCTACGTACCATAACGTTTAGCTCTCGGAGCAACTAACAAAATATTATGAAAAAATAATACTTATTTTTTAATAATTTTAGATTTCGAAAAATAATAATGTAAGTATGTACTGATTTCAGTGTGGTTGACAGTTTATTTTATAAATTTTTTTTTTTTACAGATATTTCGGCCAGCACAAACAGACGTGGATATTGTCAACGCGCGGTTTCGAAATGGCGACCCTGTGTACAAGCATCCCATGATTCCAGGATATGAAGGTATGAACTATTAGTTAAATTTACACTGGCTTCGCTCACATTTACTGTCAGAGCGTCAGAGCTGATATATAAGTACCTATAATATGTGCAAAAGGAAGGGTAGTAAGCAGGAGAGGCCTTGGAGATAGGGTTGCCAGGCCATAAAATGCAAAGGCCGGACTGCGCACTATATAAGGCCGGACATTTTAGCCTAAAAGCCGGACATGTTTTTTTTATTGCCAAACATAATGTTTTTACAGCTGGGCTGTTGAAAAAAGTATTTATACGTGGTGAAAAGTGAGGATATTCGATATTTATTAAAAGATGGACATAATATTTATAATAAAAAAACTCGTTTACGAATTTGAAATGTTTATTAAGTTACACTATTACAGTTTTACTTACAAATGGATCATCAGTCTTTTGTAGATAATTAAATATTATTAAAACTAAAAAACAAATGAATATAGCTCTCTTTTGGCATTCTTAATACTATAAACTAAAAAATATAATAAAACAAATAAAAATAATCATTCTTCTGGAAAGTAACAAAAAGATAATATTAATTTTACGGCTAGGTAAGAATTTACTTTATAGTAGGTATTTATAGAACAATTTAAAATCTTTAAAAAATAACAAAATCTAGTTATATTTGCCGGCCGGAAGATAATTTGCTCTCCGCTCGCCCTTGTCCGTTCGGGTCGGGCGCTCGTCCGCCCATCGTCGTACGAATCGCCACTCTGACAAAAAGCCTGACAAAAGCCGGACAGGCCAAACACGTACATATTTGGCCGGACGCGACTGCAAAAAGCCTAACATGTCCGGCTAAAGCCGGACACCTGGCAAGCCTACTTGGAGAGGCAATTGTTTATAAGTTTTTCATCTCCTAAATACTAAGACATATAAAACCATGTACACAATGAAAACATATCATTCCGTAACTGCGTCCTTCAAAAGTCATGATATAAAGAAGAGCTGACACAAATTTACACTTATATAAGAGTAAATCCGCGCTTAATGTGATCATCATTACTATAAAAGGATTAAAACATATATAAAAGACGGCAAAAGGCATAAGTTACGAAACGTGACATAAACGTATCATGTTTTACACAACGTGTGCCAGAATCGTATCATCAATAAGTATTATCATTAATCTCAAATGTTACAACAGACAACATGATAATATTTTACGTTACCAAAACAACGTAAGATTCTCAATTTGGAGCGTAGGCTTTAGTTTTTTTGAAGTGTAACAATTTCTGTTTGTGACGACTTATGTTAGTCATAAGTTACGATTATTATCTAGCTAAGTACCAATTTTTATTTTAATCTCCTTTTTTTGATAATACCTTTCTACACCTACCTAACTACTTCTTTTGTTTTAACTTTGAAAGTTTGAAAAATAACGAACTTCGAGAGCCTCTCTAGAGCCTATCTTTCTTAATACATGAAATGTGTGCTGCATTTTATGCTATCTTTTGATCTTTGGCTAGTCTATAATGTCTTTGAATTTTTGTTACCTGCTTAACTTCATAGAAAACCCTAAATTACGGTATTATTAACGCAAACAACCTTGGAATAGCCTAAGTAGTTATTTAAGTTCTGGAACTTGTAAGCTATAGTGATTCAATAGACTTCGTTGAGTCACTGGGTCGTCTGAGGAATTTCTAGATTTCCTGACTGTTAGCCTTGTTTGATCATGCAGTCTGTTACATTTGTTCTAAATAAGTTTAAGTACATATTACCATCGCTTATTTCTAAATGCTCGTCAATCAATGAATATGAATAAGTAGGTAACTACTACCTTACAGTTTCTAAAAATGAGTAACTAAAAAAATGTTGATAATTTCTTGGCAATTTATTGATTGACAATTTTCGGGTTTCTTAGGATTGCCTTTAATTTCTAAATTTCTCTCTATATTTGCATATAAATTCTTCACTTATCTTTGCTTTTTACATGAAAGCGAGTGACTTACTAACCATCGTGTACGGTACCCACGAAACGGTAATTAGTAATTACCCAAAAACGAAACATGCAATTATCTATCATTCGCATAAAGTCAAATACACAGATAATAACAGCAGATCTGACAGTCTATAATTATCACAAGAATACGGTATCATACCGTCATCTGCGTCGTGGATATCAGACGGCGTCTCTAACGGGAGTCGCTTCATTAACAATTACCAAAGGAACTGGATTGAAATGGGAGTACATGCTTGAATAATGCCCTTTTAAATGTACGTGCTTTGAGATACAGTTTGACCTGATACGAGATAGGTTTCAAGATTCGTTTTATTCGCTGGGCAATCAGGTATAACGAGATAACGACCCATTTCCCTACGATATATTATATACCTAAATAATATAAAATTGGTAATGTTTACATTTTTTAGTTTTAATGTTGTAAGTATGCAATATTAATCTAGGAAAATCTTGCGGAGATAAAAGCGAAGACATTCGTTTTCTTCTCTGCTTGTGTTTGAAAGATCCTTTTTAATCGGTAGGTTTCCTACCACGTCTGAATGCGCATTTTGGACAAAGATACACCGTGTCAGCGACTGAAGCTTTGTCAGAATTTCAAAAGTCGCAACTGAACCAGAGATCTGCTAGAAATCAGCTAGAGAGGGTCGTAGACTTGCAAGCGGGCAAAGGAAAACCCTGGGATTTGGTTGACAGATTCGTGAGTGAGACCACACCTTAATAAGAACGGAAGAGAAGGATGGAAGATATGAATGTTGAAGAATGTTCGAGATAATTTTTGAATAGCTGCGCGAAAGAATAATGGCTAATAATGAATAGAGAAAAATGTTGCCAAGTTGTTCTTAAAAGTAATTAAAAATTTCTGTTTAGTCCGCAACTGCTGAATTCAAGTTACCCCTAGTGGTGGTAAGACCCGAATGTGCGGGAATACTCAGAGATCTGCCGATGGATGAACCGAAACTGTCGCCAGCTTCTCATTCTATCAGTCCGTACTTCATGGAAAATTCAGATCCACAGAAATATATCAAGAAAGGTGAGAACAAGGAAAGGACGTGCAAACAATAATCTATAGCACGTGACAATAAAAAACTTTGTGTCGTGTTTATAACTATATATGTATTTATATAAAAAATATAAAAACTTTTTGGTGAAGTAGCGATGAAAGGCCGGCTAAAATGTCACTTGTCAGTCAGAAATAAATAGTAACCATGGAAACGTTATGACTTTAGCTTATGACAGTTACTCAAAATTCATAACAAGCAATTTTAATACATTTTTATAAGGCGCTATTTTTTCATTCATGTCGTACGGAAAAATTCATCAGTCTTTTGTCCGAAATCAAATTTGGGGTTATAATCCAGCAGAGTCAATTCGTAAGGAAAAATTAATAAGAACATTAATAATAATTGTACCTAACTACAAATTTTGAATTAAAAGTGACGGTAATGTTGATATTTTTTTAATTAACAGGCTTTGCTGGACATGTGCCATACGGCTTCCAACGATTCGGAGATTCATCCAAGAAATTGACAAATTCTGCTCTATGTGATTTCTCATCGAATTACAGGCGTCGGCAAAGTACAGAATGGGCACCTGTGAATGTAGTCAAGTAAGTGAACAGATGTAGACACAGATCTAGTATCTGTGGATGTAGACAATTATTATAGACAATTATGTAGATATGTAATTATTTTCGAAAGAAAAAAATTTTTGCTGGGAACTAAATAATTTTTATTCGCATAGTTTTGTGATAACATTAGTTCTTTTTATACTTTTTATTGATCTATAAATAAATTAATCATATTCCACAGTTTCGCGATCGGGAGTGTTTTAATTTTATTACGTAGTAACACTAAAATGATTTATTGATCGTGTGGTCGGCAGTCGGCTATCTGTCAGTTGTCAACTGTCATTGTTTTGTTGCGGCTGGTTTTTGTAAAAACACGCGAAATTTGTGCAATAAAATATCAAAATGCCGAAGAAGAAGCCCTTGCCCGACCTCTCGAAAGAGGAGAAAATGGTGATCGTGATATCGGAGATAATACAAGAGCTGCAGGCGGCTCATCGACAGGGGAAAGATGTTAACCTTAACAAAATGAAGACCAGGATCTCGTCGAAGTATGGTCTGGATACGTCGCCAAGATTGGTGGATATCATAGCAGCTGTGCCGTCGGATGCGAAGAGTTACTTGTTGCCTAAGCTGAAAGCGAAGCCAATACGTACGGCATCAGGGATTGCGGTAGTGGCTGTTATGTGTAAGCCGCATCGCTGCCCACACATTAATTTTACGGGCAATATCTGCGTATACTGCCCTGGTGGGCCAGATTCGGATTTCGAATACTCTACGCAGAGTTATACCGGCTATGAGCCGACGTCCATGCGAGCTATAAGGGCTCGTTATAATCCATATCTGCAGACGCGTCACAGGGTGGAACAACTGAAGCAGTTGGGTCACAGTGTTGATAAAGTGGAGTTTATTGTTATGGGTGGCACCTTTATGAGCTTGCCGGAGGACTATAGGGACTATTTTATCAGGTAAGAATATCATAGATAACATACTATGGTTGTTTGTAACTGAAACCTTGCATTTTATAACTGAGTTATGTTTCTAATTTTTATATTTATTTTGCTCATTGCTGGCTACCAAGTCATTAATTTTGTGACTTATTCGCTAACAATAGTAAAATAAAGATTTACTGTTGTTAGCATTGTATATGTAACTAGCTTTCCGCCTGCGGCTTCCCCCGCGTTTTCAAAGAAAAACCCGCATAGTTCCCGTTCCCCTGGGATTTCCGGGATAAAACCTAGCCTATGTTACTCATGGATAATGTAGCTTTCGAACGGTGAAAGAATTTTTAAAATCGGTCCAGTAGTTTATGAGCCTATTCATTACAATCAAACAAACAAAATTTTCCTCTTTATAATATTAGTGTAGATAAAGCAACTATTTTATATTTTGTGTGAGACAACATGAAAATATTAGATAATAAATAATAGATAAGTAATGTTAATTCCTGTTCTTCTTCTGATTAAAATCTTCCAAATAATTGCAGAACTCTATTAAAATTAAATAAAAAATCCTATTCTCTAAATTTGATTTCAACATTAACATTCTAATTGGTCAGTCTAAATGAGGAACAATTGACAAAAAACAAATAAAAGCAATAGAATTTTGTTAAAAAAATGTTGTGCAGTATTTCAGTATTGTTCTGCTGTACTAAGGTAAAAGCATAAATATTTATTTCGCTTTGTAGGAATCTCCATGATGCACTATCTGGCCACACTTCAGGTAGTGTTGCCGAGGCTGTCAAATACTCGGAGAAGGCCAAAACCAAGTGCATTGGTATCACTATTGAGACCAGGCCAGATTACTGTCTGCAACGCCACATGACTGACATGCTTAACTATGGTTGCACTAGGCAAGTATTATTTGATAATAATATTTAGATATTTACAAATAAATTATTTGATTTGATTTGATTTGCAAATAAAGTTGATTTGTTATATCACAAATTCAAATTAACATTTGCTGTAATGTAGTTGTTTGTGGCTATTGCTATTGTCACTCAAATGTTGAAAAAAAAAAAAAATGTACATTAGAAATAACATACGACAAGCTGTATTCAATTCTTATTGTATTGAATGTAAGCTGTTTGCTGTATTCGAAAAAAAAATATGACCTGTATAATAGGTATCTTGCTAAAAGTGTAACTTTCTTCAAGTACAAGAATTTATTTAATCAATTAAGTAGTTTTTGACTTTATGACTTTATACGTGACAAACCAACACAAATCAAAATAATATTCTCTCTAATACTAGTTTACACTATTAAATATATCAAAGACAGTAACTTATTTTATATTATCTGTACTTTTAGATTGGAAATAGGCGTGCAGTCTGTATATGAAGACATTGCCAGGGACACCAACAGGGGTCACACAGTCAAAGCTGTGTGTGAGAACTTCAACTTGGCCAAAGACGCTGGTTTTAAGGTTAGTAAATAAGTATTTACGTTTACTTAAAAGATGCTGGTTTTAAGGTTAGTAAATTAGTAATTTTTACTTTAGTAATTAATAGGATCTGTCTGTAGTTAAAGTTCTTTTTAATTAGAAACTGACTATAAGAGACTGGTGAATTTTGGAAATAGTAGAAATGTAGTTGCGGCATTTTTATTATTATTTGTTACTGGGTAAAAAGCGGAGGATCTATGTAGATACTACCCATGAAAAAAATGATAAAATTTCAGGTTATTTTACTTTATAACATTATTTCAGAATAATTTACCTCAATGGCCAAGCGCTCTTACAAACGGCACGATCTACCTTTGTTCGAAAATAACTTATTTTCTCATACTAACTATGCCTTCAGCATATTATGATGATTTAATCAAATCAAAACCAATTTCAGATCGTCGCACACATGATGCCCGACCTGCCAAACGTCGATCTCGATCGCGACGTGGAACAATTCAAGGAATTTTTCGAGAACCCAGCGTTCAGAGCCGATGGTCTCAAGATATACCCCACTCTAGTGATTAGGGGAACTGGTCTATATGAACTGTGGAAGACGAAGCGCTACAAGAGCTACCCGCCATCCACGTTGGTGGATCTCATTGCTAAAATACTCGCTTTGGTGCCGCCGTGGACTAGGGTTTATAGGTATGTTAATAATAGTAGGCAGAGTTTGTAGTATATTTTAGGCAGAGTTTTAATAATAGAGGGGACAATTGACTTTGAACATTACAGCTATGAAACAAGGTGTTCAATTGGATGAATGTTTTATTCAACAATGCTTGGATATTGTTTTTACCACACTTATTGATGAGTTTATGATTCTAGTAGCTAGATTCTGGTAGGTGGATGGTTGGTTTTATTGTTGAAAGGTAATGATAGTATATTTGCTCATATAATACATGAAAAACAATTATTTTTTGTTTAACGCTAGAATGTGTATTTAATTTATGATCTCATACGATAACATAAATGAAACTGTTATTAATAAAAGCATTGCACAAGTTTGTAGTCTTGAATTATTTATCTCAATTTTATCATAATTTCTAAATATTCATATTTCATTTTATTAACCACAATTATTGTTTTCAGAGTACAACGCGACATTCCGATGCCGCTAGTATCCTCTGGGGTGGAACATGGCAATCTCCGTGAGCTAGCTTTACAGCGCATGGCTGATATGGGCACAGACTGTAGAGACGTTAGGACCAGGGAAGTGGGCATACAGGAGATACACAACAAAGTACGACCGTATGAGGTGGGTCAAGTGTTTGTTTGAATGCGCTAATCTCAGGAACCAGCACCGATTTGAAAAGGATTTCACTGTAAGATAGTCCAATTATCGAGGAACGCTATAGGCTATATAGCATCTCATTAACATTAATAGTAATGGAACAGTGAGGGTAAAACCGTGGGTCGAAGCTAGTAAATAAATAAATAAACTAGGCAATCTCCGGGAGCTAGCATTACAGAGTATGGCCGATATGGGCACAGACTGTAGAGACGTTAGGACCAGGGAGGTGGGCATACAGGAGATACACAACAAAGTGCGACCGTATGAGGTGGGTCAAGTGTTTGTTTGTACTCGCTAATCTCCATGGGTCAGATTTGGAAAGGATTTCATTGCTAGATAGTCCTTTTATCGAGGAACGCTATAGGCTATTTATAGTCACGCTTAAACCAATAGGAATGGAACAATGAGGGTAAAACCGCGGGTCACAGCTAGTAAATAAATAAATAAACTAGGCAATCTCCGGGAGCTAGCGTTACACTGTATGGCAGATCTGGGCACAGATTGTATAGACGTTAGGACTAGGAGGTGGGCATATAGGAGATACACAACAAAGTGCGACCGTATGAGGTGGGTTTAGATTATTTTTTTGCAAATATTTTGAGTTAGCCTATTTCTGAACGATTTTTTTTTGTAAATGTCACAGGGAGGGCGAGCAACTCAAGGTTTCTTTTGGATTTATTTCTATTTATTGTTATTGTTTTAGAGAGTTCGGAAATTATAATATTTTTTTTATAAATGACTAGCGGTCCGCCCCGGCTTCGCCAGTGGTACATATTTCGCAATAAAAAGTAGCCTATGTCCTTTCTCGGGTATCAAAATATCTCCATACCAAATTTCATGCAAATTGGTTCAGTAGATTAGGTGTGATTGAGTAACAGACAGACAGACAGAGTTACTTTCGCATTTATAATATTAGTATGGATTATTTCAGACGTCACAAGTTTGTATAATGAGAAGAGAACATGTATGACACTCGATGTGTTTTTTTCAATATTTTTGTTTTAAAGAATTTAATTTGAGTGTTTTTATAAATGTCACATCTATTTCATACATCCGTTTTATTTGTTTTTACGCTAGTTTGTCTCAAATATCTAGAAAGTCAGATAATTCTACCATGAAGTTGTAAGAATAAAATATTATGTACTTTTAAAAATGTATTGTTTTAATTTTTTATATTTAATTCGCAGGTGGAACTGGTCCGCCGTGACTACGTAGCGAACGGTGGCTGGGAGACGTTCCTCTCTTACGAGGATCCCGATCAGGACATTTTGGTTGGTCTCTTGCGTCTGCGCAAGTGTGCCAAAGACACGTATAGACCTGAACTGAAGCCCGGCAAGGATGCCAACTTCAAGCAGTGTAGTATTGTGCGCGAGCTGCATGTTTACGGGTCTGTTGTGCCGGTAAGTGGGGGGTAAAAGGGGAGGATGGGTAAATAGGGAGGGGGGGGGGGGGAGTTTGCTACAGGCACTTATAGATGGCGGAATTGTGTTGGAGCTGACTGACTATACGGCTCTTATATCTAGAAAAGGGAGGGGAGAGGTGTGTTATAGACACTTGTAAACAGGAAATTTGTAAAAGAGGAAATATGATCTAGGTAATCACGTGAAAGACACATATAGGCCTGAGCTGAAGCCGGGAAATAATGCCGATTTCAAGCAGTGCAGTATTGTTCGGGAGCTTAAAATAAATCTTAATATAGTAAAATAAATCTTAATCTAATATATATAAATCTCGTGTCACAATGTTTGTCCTCAATGGATTCCTAAACCACTTAACCGATTATAATAAAATTCACACACCATGTGCAGTTTGATCCAACTTGAGAGATAGGATAGGTTTTATCCCGGAAATCCCACGGGAAAGGGAACTATGTGGGGTTTTCTATGAAAACGCGGGCGAAGCCGCGGGCGGAAAGCTAGTATAGTTATATAAATCTCGTGTCACAATGCTTGTTCTCAATGGACTCCTAAACCACTTAACCGATTATAATAAAATTCGCACACCATGTGCAGTTCGATCCAACTTGAGAGATAGGATAGGTTTTATCCCGGAAATCACTCGGGAACGGGAACTATGCGGGTTTTTCTTTGGAAACGCGGGCGAAGCCGCGGGCGGAAAGCTAGTATTTATAATAATAAAACACACGTTTCTTGCAGGTGAACGCTCGCGATCCAACTAAGTTCCAGCACCAGGGTTTCGGTATGCTGTTGATGGAGGAAGCTGAACGTATAGCGGTCGAGGAACACGGCTCTGACAAGATGGCTGTCATTTCCGGAGTTGGAACTAGGAATTATTACGCGAAGATTGGATACCACCTCGAAGGACCATATATGGTCAAATCATTGGCCTAAACGTTTTAAAAATAAATGTTGTGAATTTGAACGTCTTATTATTTGGACTAAATGAGCTATTGGTGTTTATTAATGTTCCTTTTTTCTCCAATGTAAGTTATTTTTGCTTAGAATACATTTATGAACTGAGGTAGAAGCGGCATACCTACGTGTAAAAACACGCTTCGTTTGAAGTTAGCTAATTTAGCCGGGTTGCGTATAGTCGGTTAGGTTGCTGACTCTTTTCGGCTAATGGTTTAAATGTATATTCTATCTTTGTCTAACGAGGAACGGCTTTAACAAGTATATTCGCATGTACCGCCTCTACGTCAGTTTATATTTATGTTCTAAGGTTATTTGTAGTTCGCGTAAGCACAAATTTGTTTTTGTCAATGTGTATTGCTCTAATTGTCTATAGACGTGGAAAATGTACTGTTCCAACTAAATAGAATTTATGTAATTAGTTTTCAAATGTTTAAATGGATGAGAATTAGTTATTTTGATCCTTACAATAGTTTTAGATTATACCTACTAGATTTGTTTTTATTTTTTTTTAATATATTGTATATATGTTCAGGTTATTGAATATAAAATATTTGAGTCCCAGTTTCTTCTATATTATTATTTGTATAGGTCTTTGAGACGTCTTTGTTATGTAAATTAATTTTGTTCTTTAGCGAATAAGAAAAAATAATTGTCTATTTTATCGCTAAAAATATAGCGAATGTATGTTCTACTAAGGGCTTGATAGACCTACCATTATAATATGCATATTCGTTGTTAGGTTAATAAGAAAATCGGAATATTTCTATGTATTTTTCCTATTCTCATATCGACCTTCTTACAACTATACATATACCTACCTATTATGTATTTGATATTTTTAAATATACATGAGTAGATAAACATTTCCCTGAATTATCATTATAATATGTACTCGAAACTGTATTGAAATACATACAATATTCCGCAGATGTCGATGGCTCCTCCCTCGGTGTTTCGTTATGCAAGGACGAATGGTGTGAGCGCTGGCATTCGTTTACGCCGCACAACTTCGCCTTACAGAAATTGCGTCTGTGTTTTCTCGTGGCGCATTTAAAACAAATTCCCTTTTGTTTTACTAGCGCCCATCGCTCGTTTACGCTGAGTTTTGTGTATTGCGGGCACGCAGTGAGTTCGTGGTCACGCCCACAACACGGACATGTTTTTTCTTTCTTTTCTTCATTCGTTGATACAATATTGAAGACTGCAGTTTTCCTTCGTGACGCTGGCTTCGATGTTGTTGTCGTAGCGTTGCTCACAGGCGCGTACGTGTATCGCAGCGCCTGATCGGCCTCTCGCATAAGGAAGCGAGATAGCACGACGATTTCCGGGTCTATCGTTCCCACTTGTGTGAGCGCGTAGTCGCACCAACGCGATCGAATGTGTGGACTTAGCTTGTCCAAAACCTCTCTCGCCAGCATCGGATTGAAAAGGTATCCTTTGCGGTCGATCGTTTGTATTGTGCAGACTATATTTTGCAACTTAACGGCGAAGCTATTCAATTCTTTCGCCGATGTCCCCGGCCTCGGCATTTTTTTCAATTCGTCCAATGCTCTATCGACGAGTATTTCCGGTCGTCCGAAGCATTGTTCGAGCGTTCGAATTATCAGCGCAGGCGACGTCGCGGTGTGTAGTAATGCCGCCACGGCGTCTCTTGCTTCGCCTCTCAGACACGAGCGTAAACGTTGAATATTTTCCGCGTCTGAGACGTTATACATTTCTGTCGTGTCTTTAAATGCAGCGTGAAACGGCAGCCACTCTTCAATAGCGCCCGCGTATATTGGGAGCTCTACGTGGCGCAGCCGCGGTTGTGCCATTTTTTCTAATGACGCTGCTAACCGTTCGATGCCCGTTCGGGACTTAGTCGGCGTGGGAGATCGCCCTCGTTGCACGCTGAACCGTAGCTGTCTCTCGTCTTTGTTCGGCTCCCCCCGTGTGTTTATGGGGTTCGCCTGCAGCCAGTCGTCCACCTTCTGATGTTCGTCATGTGCGGTGGTGGTGTCTTCTTGTAGATTTTCTTCTTCTATCGCCGACACCTCGACTTGAAGACGCTTCTTTACGAGCTCTTTTTCAAGCTCGAGTTCCTTGCGGTGAATGGCCGCGAGTTTTTCCGCCGCCTCTAATTCCGCCATTTTAATTCGTGTGGTCGTGCTCCCCGTGGACCGTGCCGATCTGACGGACCTTGTAGGTGATCGCCGCCGTGGTTGCGCTACGTCAGCCGATTCGGTGGCTGTGGTAGTCCTCAACTCCGACGGTGAGGCCGGAGGGTCGAGTATTAAGCGTCGAGCCCTCTCCTGCCGCACTTGCTCCATAGCCCGGTCTTCGATGTCCGCGGCTTCGCCCTGGCTGCGTGTGACGACCATGTTGATATTAACCCGTAGATATCGATGGCTTCTTCTTTCAGCAGGGTTTCCGTGGTTCGAATCTTCAATCCGGCGCTCGATGGACCACTGAATATTCTGGACTGTATGTAGATTGAAAACTCAGTTTCTTCCTCGATAGCTCTTTATTCTCCAAACTTGATCTTAGACTAACTTTACGACGACGAGTGGGTCTTCACACACGCGGCCTCCGTTAGGAGGCTGCGTGGGGAATGCTGATCGGGGCGGGAAGCCCCCTGCAGCAGGTATATAGCGCCGCCCGCTAATACGGGCGGGTTACTGTGGGGGCGAACCGCCCTGTTTAGATATTTGGGGCACAGTATAGGAGACTGTGCCCGACTCGGAAGCTTTAAACCTTTTCGCATTTTGCGAAGACTCGACCGACCTGTGTTTGGTTTTACGAGCCCGGCCAGAACTTTTTAGGCCGGGGACGGACAAGGAACCCGGGAGCGACACAAAACCGATTGGTGAGGTAGGAAGCGCCAATTGCGCGTGGGGATAGGCGTGGGAGTGGCTGGGTACGTTGTGTACCGATTGTGTAGGAGTTATGCAGGGTGAGGCGACAGACGGCGCGGTAGGGTGCGCCGTCGCAGGCGGGGCTTGCGTGGGTGGGGGTATTATAAGGGATTGCGCTATTTGCGCGTGGGAGTGGATTTGGTAGGAGGGAATAGTAAGGGGCGCACAGAGTGCGTGGGCGGCAGGTGGCGCTGGAAGCGCTAGATTGGATACCGACGCTGTTTCCAACGTCGGCTGGTGGGAGGGCGCTGTGGACGCCTTAGGAGAGGGGGGTGGTAGTAGGTCGCGCGGATTTGGACGACGCGACCCGGGAATGGCGCGGTGCGGAGCAATCTCTCGGAGATGGTGATGAGAGGAAGCGTCCGCCCGCGAGAACATATTTTGGGAGAGACGAAGGATAAACTCATCCAGCGTTTCTACACCGAGATCGCTACGTATTAGCTCGTTTCTCACATACCTCGGCGCGCCGGCGATAGCGCGTAATGCGAGTGACTGCCGCGCGCGCATTCTGCGGCGCAGGCTTTCACACACATACACATACCAGGCGGGCGCAGCGTACGTGAGGAGCGGCCGTAGGTAGGTTTTATAAACGCTTACCTTTATACGCAGCGGGAGTTCAGAGTATAACACCGGACGAAGTATGGCGTGGGCGGCTTTGCACTTGTTGATTACCTGCTTCACGTGGCTGTTAAAGCGAAGCCTGCAATCAATAGTTACACCTAGGTAAAGGACGGTATCGGACCATGGGATCTGCTCACCAGCCAAAGTGAGTTGGTGGGAGGGGGTCAAACCACCGAACCGAATCACCTGTGTCTTTCGCGCGTTGACAGATATCCGCCAACGCTCGAAATACGCAGGCAACTCATCGAGCCAGCGTTGCGCCTTAACCATCGCATGCGTTGTATTCAACGATGCGGCGATCAAAGCTACATCGTCGGCATATAGTGCGAGGATTTGATTAGAGTTTAGCGCGGGGGAAGGGAAGTCATCTGTGTAGGCGGAGTAAAGCGCGGGCGATAAACAGCTGCCCTGCGGGACACCCGCCTGCACAGAGTGGTTTCGGGAAATGGCGGGGGACACGGAAACGTGAAAGGAGCGGTCCGTGAGGAAGGAGTGCAATATCCTCACAAGCCGCGCGGGACACTGGGTAGTGGTAAGGATCTTATATATAAGACCCTCGTGCCAGACGCGGTCGAAAGCCTTTTCGATATCTAGAAATATTGCGACCGCTCTCTCATTCCTGTTCAAGGCGGAGCTAACATGGTGCAATACTCTAGATATCTGAAGGGTGGTACTATGTGCCGAGCGAAAGCCGAATTGCTCAGCGCGCGGCGACACGTACGGACGCAGCATAGGCAGCAGTAGTGACTCGAACACCTTGGAGACTGTGCTCAACAAGGTGATGGGTCGATAACTGCCCGCTAAGGAGGCATTCTTGCCGGGTTTCGGGATCATTATTACGCGACCGGTTTTCCACACTGAAGGGAAATGGCCGGTGCGTAATATACCGTTAAACAGCCGCGACAAAGCCGCGACTGTTTTACGGGGGAGGTGGCGGAGGGATTCGTTCGTCACGCCGTCCTCACCGGGCGCTTTGCGCAACTTTGTACGCGAAATCGCACGGCGGACGGCGGACGGGGAGGTGAAGAATACTTCCTCAGCGGGCGGTATCGGTGATGCTAGAAAACCTGACAGGTGTTCGTTCACCACTGCTGCGTGGGCGGCGCTCGACGGCGTCAGGGGGTTCGGCTGAAAAACTTGTGCCAGATGTTCGGCGAACAAGTCAGCGCGACCCTGAGGGGCGTATATATAATTACCCGCGGAATCGGTGAGTGGGCGCGCGGGGGCAGTTGAAGATTTAAGCCTGCGACAGAGGTTGTGGAGCGAGGGCCAGTCCTCGGCGGCCGAGTCGATCGCACGGTGCCAGCCCTCGATCCTGTTCGCCTCAAGCGCATCGCTAACTTGCTCTCGCAAGCGAGCAAGTTGCCGCTTGAGGGTGGGACAGCGCAAATGCTGCCACTGCCGTCGCAGAGCTCGCTTCTTCTGGATGAGGGCTTTGATGTGAGCGGGAATGGGGGGGAGTATGGAAGTGGACGGTTTAAGTGTCGTGGCTTGGGAAAGAGCGGACTTGAGTGCTTCATGCAAGCCATTCGCGAATATCTCCACGTCCTCGGCGCTTGAAACCGCGCGTGAGGGCGTAGAGCGCTCAAGCGTATTCGCAAATAACTCCCAATTAACACAACGGCGGGAGTAGGATGGGGCAAGTGCGGAACTGTTTGCAGTGATCTCGACCAATACCGGCAGGTGGTCTGAGCCGAGATCGTCCACAATAACAGTTTGCGACATCGACTGGCGGATCACATTGTGAATCGTAAAGTCGATGACGTCCGCTTGGTGGGAGTCTGTACGAGGATAGTGAGTGGGTTCGGAAGGGCCCTCTATAACAATGTCGTTATAATCGATAATGTTATAAAGGGCTTTGCCGTTGCAACAATCGAGGCGGGATAACCAGTGCGAATGCTTACTGTTCCAGTCGCCCGCGGCGATCGTCGGCACGCTCGAGGCGAAAAGTCGTTTCACCTCGTTCGTGTCAACTCTCCCCCCGGGCGGCCTGTATACAGCATACATACGCAGCCTGCCCACCGGAAACTCCGCCTCGATGCCGAGCGCGGAAAAGGATTGGGATGTGAAAGCGGGGAGTGGGGTGTGAGGGATGGACTTGCGGATAAGGATCGCAAGTCCGCGGTACTTACGCCCATGCGGGGAGCATTCGTCCTGTCTGTACGAGACGTAGCCAGACGCGCTGAGTTTGTCAGCCGCGCCCAAGTGCGTCTCGTTTAGGAGGACGACGTCTACTCGTTGTTCACGCATGAGGTGGCGCAGTAATGTCGCTCTCTCCTTGCTGAGCCCGCTCGCGTTCCAGTAAATGAAGCGGCTACTCACTGTTGAGCGAGAGTCAGCAGGCCCTGCATGATGATGGGGATCGGGTCGGCGCCTTCCTCCAGCGCGGCCAGCATGCTCTGGAGCACCTGGCACGCCACTCGCATCGCAGTCCGCTTGGCTGGGTCGAGCTGTGCCGATGCTGGGCCGAGCTGTGTCGAGGTTTGTACTCGGGCGGGTTCGGATAAGTTCGGCTGCGATCGTTGCGCCGAAGTTACCCGAGCGGAGGTCGGCGGCTGCGCTCGTGTTCGCTCGGGCTGGCGCTGCTGCGCATGCGCCGGCGCCTGCGGAATGTGCGCGGGCGGGCCGGCAGGGAGCACGGAGGCGGTAGCGGTCCGAGGGGGCTGCGTGCGGGAACGTTTCTTACCGCTGCGCCCCCTTCGGTTTCTTCTTGCGGATGTGGTTGCGGGGGCGTTGTTCGCCGCCGCCATAAGACCGGTGGAGGGGGCCTCTCCACGAGGCACCGGCTCTACGGGCGCGGGTGGCGCCGCCGGCGCGCTAGGCCGCACATTCGGTGCGGCGCGCGGCTGCTGCGGCTGCTGCTGTGTGGTCGTGGTGCGCGCTATCGGGCCCGCCTTTTTATTGCGGGCCTCGCGCCGCAGCACCGGGCAAGAGGAGTGGTTGGCGGGGTGTGGTCCCGCGCAATTTGCGCAGATGGCGGGGGCGTCTCTTGGCCGCGGGCAATCCGCGGTCGCGTGGCTCTCTCCGCAACGCACACAGGCAAGCGGCCTGTGGCAATTGTGCGACGAGTGCCGGAAGCCCTGGCACCTGTGGCATTGCGCGGGGCCCCGCTTGGAGCGCCACGCAATAATAATAAAACACACGTTTCTTGCAGGTGAACGCTCGCGATCCAACTAAGTTCCAGCACCAGGGTTTCGGTATGCTGTTGATGGAGGAAGCTGAACGTATAGCGGTCGAGGAACACGGCTCTGACAAGATGGCTGTCATTTCCGGAGTTGGAACTAGGAATTATTACGCGAAGATTGGATACCACCTCGAAGGACCATATATGGTCAAATCATTGGCCTAAACGTTTTAAAAATAAATGTTGTGAATTTGAACGTCTTATTATTTGGACTAAATGAGCTATTGGTGTTTATTAATGTTCCTTTTTTCTCCAATGTAAGTTATTTTTGCTTAGAATACATTTATGAACTGAGGTAGAAGCGGCATACCTACGTGTAAAAACACGCTTCGTTTGAAGTTAGCTAATTTAGCCGGGTTGCGTATAGTCGGTTAGGTTGCTGACTCTTTTCGGCTAATGGTTTAAATGTATATTCTATCTTTGTCTAACGAGGAACGGCTTTAACAAGTATATTCGCATGTACCGCCTCTACGTCAGTTTATATTTATGTTCTAAGGTTATTTGTAGTTCGCGTAAGCACAAATTTGTTTTTGTCAATGTGTATTGCTCTAATTGTCTATAGACGTGGAAAATGTACTGTTCCAACTAAATAGAATTTATGTAATTAGTTTTCAAATGTTTAAATGGATGAGAATTAGTTATTTTGATCCTTACAATAGTTTTAGATTATACCTACTAGATTTGTTTTTATTTTTTTTTAATATATTGTATATATGTTCAGGTTATTGAATATAAAATATTTGAGTCCCAGTTTCTTCTATATTATTATTTGTATAGGTCTTTGAGACGTCTTTGTTATGTAGGGGAAAGTGGTCACCATTCGTACGCGGGGCACATTCGTACAGTCAGTATAACAGAAATACTAAACGGCGCACAAACACGCCTTTGCCTGTGTGTGTAGACATATCGGTCGCCATGTTGCTAGCGGATTGACGCGCCACTCATACTACGGAGCATGAGCTGATAAGACGTGACGCATTTTCGCGCGCGGTGTGTAAAATTTTTACGTAAACTTCGTTGGAAATTGTAAGTAGAATTGTTATGTTTTTGATAAAATGGTGATGGTTCATTAATGATAACATTGTTTATTTTGAGCTTTAATTGTTATATTTATAAAAACAAATTGGAATTTGTATAAAGCTTTATTTTAATTTTGTGTAAAGGCATGGGGTGCATTCGGACACCCAGACAGGGGGCACATTCGTACGCGTACGAATGCTCCAAAGTTGAAAATAGCGTTGAATAATTGGCGCATGTCGAATCCTGGCAAAACAATCAACATTTATAATATTCCTAAACTGGTAAAACTTGCATATTTTGAATCATTCACCGCAAAAAATATTACAAGTGGATTTGAAAAGCCAGGTATATGGCCGTTCAATGAAATGGCCTTCAGCGATGAAGATTTTGCTCCCATTAATGTAAAGAATTTAAAAGAATAGAACAGGAAAGGAAAGCCAGAGCCAAAGCAGTGAAACGTAGTTTAAAGGAACTTAATTCAGAACAAAAGAAAAAGAAAGCTAAGAAAATAGAAAGCAAAGATGATTCAAGTGAATCTGAAGGATCGCAATTTAGCTTGCGGGAGAGTTCAACATCTCCAGTTGATTTAGAAATGGACGAAGTGACTGATGATCGTAGTATCAATAACTATTTAAATGTGACACCAGAGAAAATCAAAGATAATTGTTATGTTTTGGTAAAATTTGAAAAAAAGACTTCTATTGTCTCTTGTCTCTATTATGTCGGAAAAGTTCTCTGTCATTATTCGGATACAGAGATGATATAAGTTATCTTCGGAAGAAACCGGGATTGTCATGGTCCTTCATTTTCCCTGATATAGAAGACATACATACTGTGTATATCAGCGATGTCGCCATGATTCTCCCTGATCCTTAACCACGAACGGGCTTTACATCCAGAATGGCTAGAATTCTTACTTTTACAGTGAATTTAAATAAATATGTATAATATGCAATAAGTTCCAAAGAACGCATTTTAAGTTTAAATTGTCAAAGACTGTACAACGGTGTTATCCAATGATTGCAAACACCTCATTTTGACTGATTGTAAAGCTTAGAATCGTTATAAGTAAACTAAGGATGAACAATTTTATTTTTTGTTATTTTTCTAAAGAAAGATTTATCGACTATGAGTCAAGTCACAAGTAATAAGTTAGTTCTTTGATAAATTAATATTTTTATAATAAATAATAAAAAAATTCACATCTTTAATTGGCTTTTTAATTTCCTGTATGAATCTACCCCATGCCGTATGAAGGTACCCCACCTACTGTACGAACGTACCCCGTACGTGGGGTACGTTCGTACAAATATCTTATCATTGATAAATGGCTATAACCCTTTAACCTTTTGACATATAAGTTCAGAACTTTTTTATAACAAACTACAATATATTTGGTATACTTAGGTACATTAACTAGATAAATTCGACAATTAATCATAAAGTAAAAAAATAATATCCAAAAACTGTACGAATGGTAACCACTTCCCAATTAATTTTGTTCTTTAGCGAATAAGAAAAAATAATTGTCTATTTTATCGCTAAAAATATAGCGAATGTATGTTCTACTAAGGGCTTGATAGACCTACCATTATAATATGCATATTCGTTGTTAGGTTAATAAGAAAATCGGAATATTTCTATGTATTTTTCCTATTCTCATATCGACCTTCTTACAACTATACATATACCTACCTATTATGTATTTGATATTTTTAAATATACATGAGTAGATAAACATTTCCCTGAATTATCATTATAATATGTACTAGAAACTGTATTGAAAAAGAAATAAATGTTGTCTACCAAAAAGCTTTTTCTTCTACTAATTAATCATCATTGTTCTTTTTCAGTGAAAGGTGGCGAATTTTTTTGTCAATATTTCAATTTTCACATTAAATACTGCCTACCTACCTAATAAAACTAGTTTTAAACTTATAATTAAGGTTCAGGACAAGTTCATTGAACAAAAATGTCAGGCGCATAAAATTTACAACAATGTAAGTAGGTATCACCACGGTATCACAACTCCTGGCTTTCTTTTTATTTGGTACTAGCGGTCCGCCGCGGCTTCGCCCGTGGTACATATTAACGTTTTCTCTCCATAAGAACCATCCTCGTACTTCAAGGAATATAATAAAAAAAAGAATTATCAAAATCGGTCCACCCGTTCACGCGTGACCAAGGACACCGTTATTGACACTGTATAAAAAAATACGTGGAAAAGTGTTAAAAGGGTCCGGCTTCAAGTCCAAGGTCCAAGGGCTTCATTAGTAGTTCTAATGTTTAAGCTGACCTTAAAAATATACTTTTATCTTGAATGTTATAAAAAGTCGTATAATGATCCGTTCCTCGATACATTTTAATCCTCTCCTTTCCCTTCCCAGGCCTGATCCTCCTCTATCCATAAACCCGACGGAGATCTACCACAAGCACGTCGGAATGTTGCCGAATTATGCTGGCCACGTGCCGGGTTGTTTGTTCAGGTGTGTTTTACAATATTTATTGTCTAGGTATTTAAGTGTAGGAATTTTTGTAGGTTTCACTTTAAAGTAAGATAGCTAGAAATCAAAAGCATGTAGGAATTATTGTAGTACAGAAAACATATCTACTGGATTAAATCAAAGCAAATGTGACCGAATTACCTGATGTTGTAACAAACAGCTATAGTTACTCTAGTTACTGCCCATTTATGATAACAGAAGAATGATATTCATGATTTAATCTTATATTCAGTGCAACGTGGTATAGTACTTACAACTTACTACATAAAATTATCATCAGAAAATGATTTGTAATGTAATAGCCTTGTATAATTCTATAAATTTATTGACCAGTGGGTAACGAAGGAAAGAAAAATGTTGAATTTTATTATTATTATGCAGATTTGTTTAATGTTTTATTAAAAAAATTTGAATATTCTATAAATAATAAACTGAATTTATTGTTTTTGTTTAGATTCGGCAAAACCTACGGCAACGATACTCGCGACGCCAAGCGGTGGCTGCGTGGTGACTTCAAACCTTAAAATTTTCAAGCAAGTGAAACTAAATCAAACAAACATTTTAATGAAAATTATTTTATTTCATTTTATACAATATATTATATTATATACATATTTTGAGTATCAAATCTTTAATTTCTTCAAGCCTTTATTTACAATTTTGGGCCTAGTTGAGTACAAACGGTAAAAAGAGTATAAATTCCTTTCTTATTTCTTTCTTAATTATAATTAATTAATATTTCTTCTTCGTTTCTGAGTATTCTATTTCTTCTTGGCGTTCCACTCCTTGAGTAGTTTTTCTGTTAAGGCGAGGTTTTCGTCCTTCTGTAAAAAAAAAAACAAACTTTTAATATTTTTGACAGATGTAGGTATAATATTTGACACAACTTCAACGCCATCTAGCCCGAAATAAGGAAATCAATAGATCTATGCACTACAAATATTCAAATATTAAATACACATATTGTATACATTTTCAACTACAATACTTTTAATTTGAAAAATTTAAATTAAATAGGGACATACAGTACTCCAAAAGTGATAATGCGCATAGAAATCTTCGTCTCAGTTCGGTAACTGTCATATTCTCGGAGCGTCCGAAGACGATATGTATATAGAGTGGTTAAATGCATTTTCTTCATGCATAATTTAGTAAAATTTATTTAGTCAAATGAAATACATTTTGGAAATACGACAATTAGCGAAGATTTGCATGCGCATTATTAATTTTGGAGTACTGTACATTTATAAAATCTAGATTTTTATGAAAATAATTTTAAAATGGGCACCTAAGAGAACTTTTAAGTTTTATATCTACTATACTATGTAGAAACAACGGCTAACTAGAAAATTCTAGAACATCTAAAAATACTGATTACCTTAATAAAGCAGAATCTAACGAAGTCCTCTCCTAAATGCTTGTGTTGTTCTGAATAAAACGCGGAAGGTGGGATAGTTAGCACGCTCGCTTCCTTCGCGAACTTTTTGGTGAACTTGTAGTCTCTGTACTTGTCTGGTTCGGTGGAGAGGTCTATTTTGTTTTCTGGAAATTAATATTATAACATTTATTGTACAAACAACTTTTACTGAGTTTTTACGTAAACATAAATATGAGCGTTCTTCTTATTTCAAAAAACATGGAACCCTGATTGCTGAAAAATGGAGACAAAATTCTATTGGTTGATAGAACATAATATTGCAAAATAGCAATTGTCTCATGAGTATATCAATTTACAGCTTTGCCTTAAATAACCTTAAAAAAATGCGAAAAAGCTACATTTATTTTTCAATGAACGACACATACTACAAACGACAGCTAACTCAGTAAAAAAAAAAACATTTCGTATAAAAAAATAAATTTAAAAAATATATCTTTTAGGTACTACTTATATTCATTAGAAAGAAAAAAACACACTCACTCAAGCCAGTCCAATTGGCTACAATAAAGTACCCTCCCTCCGGTACAGTCGGTTCAAACCCATTCTCCCTCAACACACGCACGAGGTTATCGCGCTTGGCCAACAGATCCCGCGCTAGAGACACGAAGAAACAGTCGGGGCTGTTCACACGGGCCAGTTCGAATTCTAGCGAACGGGCTACTGCTTCCTGGAGGAAGGGATTAGGGATTTATAGGAACTAACTAAGACTGAAAATAAGTCACGTGTCAGAAGTGAAACTTCTTTGGCAAGATTCGAAGTTACAAAAATCGTCGCCTCACTCCATGACGTGACGGTATTTCCATGACGACCTTGAAATTGAACTTTGTGAAAGTTTCACTTCAAAAATGGCTCACAAATTTTGATATAACAGGAAAGCATTGAGCCGATCTGCGACATCGCACGTATACATTATAAATATGTGAGCAATTCTGTGTAAAAAAAATGTGTCCGACAGCGTGTACTAGTGTACACACGTAAGAAGTGAAACTTCTTTATGACCATATTTTTCTAAAAATAATTTACTTTAAAATTATTAATAAATATTTCTTGATTTCAATTTTGATAGGAATACTATTTAACCATAGAAATAATGTATTTTATTTGTATTAGCATAAGAAATACATTAAACCCTAGAAATTTTATATCTTTCCTATGACCAAGTTCCGCTGTAAAAAATATGTTACAAATTGGCTATTAAATCTAGACTACTTAGAAACTGAAAATCTCGTTACAATAATATCTTGATTAAAATACAAATTCAAACATTTACCGACTATTAAAATAATCACTCATACAACATCTACACATACACATACACACACACTCATATACACGCACGCATACACACACGCAAATATGCACACTTAATATTTAAATGGCAATTAAACTTTGAAATATTTTTATGTACCTAATACGGCGAAAGAGATTGAGCCCCACAACACAGGGGATCCTAGTGTGGGGTTCAATGCAGCACATGTAACTATATTATGTAACATTTCTTGTAATTAATAAAGAAATTTTTCATTTTCATTTTTCATTTTCAATTAGAAAAGTTGGGACTAAATCTCACCTGTACAGGAGTACAGCAAGTGTATACACAGTTCTGATGGACCACTTGAAGGTTCTTCATCAAAGCAGCTGGTCCGTACGCCCATCCGATTTTCCATCCGGTCACCGAGAACGTCTTGCCGGCTGAACCGATTGTGATGGTGCGCTCCCACATGCCGGGGAGTGTTCCTGAAAAAAAAATATATATAAGTATAGAAAAATAAAAATTTATAATAAACTAGCTTACCTCCCGCGGCTTCGCCCGCTTTCTCTAAAACGATTTGAGATTTAAACTATCCTATCTCTCAAGTTGGATCGAACTGCACATGGTGTGCGAATTTTATTATAATCGGTTAAGTGGTTTAGGAGTCCATTGAGGACAAACATTGTGACACGAGATTTATATATATTATAAAATTAAATTAAAACATCGAATATGATGTTTGCGGATTTCAGAACCAAGCGCGCAGTGGAATATTAATAAGGTTTTAAAATAATCTTTTATTTATTAATATGACTTTTAAAATGCACTACTAACATTATTAATTTAGAAACACGAAACGAGAGCTGAGCGTAATACCACACAGAAAAAAGTTGCAAAAGTGGAAAAAAAATATCCCTTTGGTAAAAGAATCATCTTATACAAATAAAATATACCTGACGATGATGTTTTGAAACCGGTCGAAGTGTATTGTAATAACAATCTAAATAAAGTGGAATTAGGAAATTGTGCGTTTCTTTACTATCAAATGCAATTTCATGCATAAAATATGTACTAGCTTTCCGCCTGCGGCTTCGCCCGCGTTTTCAAAGAAAAACCCGCATAGTTCCCGTTCCCGTAGGATTTCCGGGATAAAACCTAGCCTATGTTACTCGTGGATAATGTAGCATTCGAATGGTGAAAGAATTTTTAAAATCAGTCCAGTAGTTTATGAGCCTATTCATTACAATCAAACAAACAAACAAAGTTTTCCTCTTTATAATATTAGTGTAGAAAAGACCCTTTAATCTCTCACCTATCCTAATATGTTTCTTGGGCTCATACACCATCCATTCATAGACCTCATCGGCTACACACAACACGTCATGCTTTTTGCACAAGTCTGCTATCATCTCAAGCTCCTGCCTCGTGAACACCTTCCCCAGGGGGTTGTGGGGGGTGTTGAGGAGCAGCATCTTGGTTTTGGGGGTGAAGAGGGAGGCTAGTTCCTTTTCATCTAGCACCCAGTTGGCTGAGGTTTGTTCGCCTTCTGTTGATTTCTGGGGGAAAAATTTAAGGAAACGTTAAAAAAATATATTTGTGTATATTATGCTAAATAGTTTTATATGCTTAAAATTATACAGGATAGTGAATAATTTGAATATCAATAAAATTTTAATAATTATAAAAAAAAAGATAAAAACGTTGTAACCAAAACGAAATAATTGTTTCTTTTCTTTTCTTAAAACTCCATGTCAATATCAATCAATCAGTTAAGGGAAACATTTATTTTTACGTATTTTTTCTATTTGTAGCAAACTAGATATAAAAATATACTAACAGGTTTTAAAGCGATGAATTTCGGCACACCACCAGCCGATTTGATCATGAAGTCGTAACAGTCGAAGAATGGTTCGATCACTATAACTTCGTCACCGGTGTCCACGTGACCTGAAACATAATATAAATGTATAATATTATTACAATAAAATAGATTCATAATCATACTCAAAAGTTGTCCGAAGTAAAACTCTACCTACGCATGTATTAGGCAGAGTTTTCTTATGAGCGATCAATTGACTTTGATCGTTTCTGCATCGGAATAAGGTGTTAATTTCAATGAATATTTTACACAACGCCGATCAGACCGTTTTAAAAGTTTATAAACGCGTTTAAAAAAAGTTTGTACGCGTTTTTGTATTTTGAATCACATGTCATGTCCTAGACCTTGCCTTGACCAGTATGAACCGCTGAATTATATTATCGTGAAAAAGTGGTTTATTCATAAAAGGTAGGCAAGGTTAATAAGGTTTCGAAGAACTTTTATACTTGTAAAATTAACTAATTATTATATGAATTAACATAATATCATACTTTTGAACGTGACAACTCCACAAATCCAATAAGCAAAATATATTCTACAACTATTGGTTATCAAAAAAATTATAAAAGCAATAATTTCATATTCAATTACCTAAAATAGTAGAGAACAATGCTTCATATGCTCCACTTGTTACTAGAATCTCTTTGAATGGATCTAATTGACGATTGATCAGCGGTGAATATACTTTTGCCAAATTTTGTACCAATCTTGGATGTCCCTGAGAAAAATAACATAAAAATAAAATAACTTGAATGCAAACATTTTTTAATAATAGTTGTGTTATAAATAAATAAAATAAATATAGCTAAAACATACTGTAATAAGATTAAATGATTGCACTGTGATCAATTATTGATAAGTGTACAAAGTTTGAATTAAATATGTCAGTTTAAAGTGGGTCAAAATTAAAACTAAAGGCAAAATCATCCCCAGTTGGATATAAGTGTGTCAAAAAAATTATGACAATTTTTTTAAAATATATAGGTGTTTGTGTGTTTTATTTAAATAAATGAATTGGATGTAAATGTTATAAGACCCCCATACTTAAAGAATGTAATGTTTATCTTAAATATGATATGGAAAGGTTAATTTATTTTCAAGATAAAAAAACCCATGGCATTCAACTCAGCAGATAAGGAAGTAAATCTTAATATATATAAATCTCGTGTCACAATGTTTGTCCTCAATGGACTCCTAAACAACTTAACCGATTATAATAAAATTCGCACACCATGTGCAGTTCGATCCAACTTGAGAGATAGGATAGTGTTTTAGAGAAAGCGGGCAAAGCCGCGGGCGGTAAGCTAGTTGTTTCATAAATTTATTTAATCTTATGAAATTTTTATATTCATTTACTTGAGAGTTAATATATTGGTTTATAAGTTTATCAAATACCCATATAAACTTATGTTTATATGGGTATTTATACACATAAATATAACTTTTATAAGTTTAGTTTAGTTTAGTTATATAAATATATAACTTTTATAAGTTTGTGGCAAATGATGTATCTGTTTGTTCCTCTTTCATGTCAAAACCACAGAACAGATTTTGATGATACTTGGCAGTGATGTAGGTTATGTACCAGAATAACACATAAGCTATAGCAATACTCACTTTTGCACACAGTTTTGTCAGCATGTAAAACTGCTTGACACAGCTAGTAATGTAAAATTGTATAATATATTTCGTTGTTGTTTTTGGATTTACTTGTATTACAAGATAGTAGAAGGATTGTTAGCGATAAGATTTCCACCTGAACATACTTTTCTTAGTTTGTCTTCTGTGTATTAATTTTGTGTATGTGCAATAATTAATTATCTATCTATTATCTAGATTCTAGTACATATAAAAGACTCACAAATCCTCTGGTATACTGATTAAGTAGACAATTCTCTCCCGTGGCTATTTCACTGAGGGCTTTAGTCACATGGTTTGGTGGGGGGAAGTCGGGAAAGCCCTGGCCGAGATTAACGGCAGGCTTGTAGTCTGCTGCCAATTGAATATACTCCACCCTACAATTTTACAACCATTTTAACAAGAGAGATGTGAAAAGGTAAATTGTAATAAGTATAATTAGGAAGTAAAATACATTGTAAATTGATGGTAATTACTAATTTAAAATGGCTGAGTAAAAAAATGTTTGGTCCTGGTGGGTTGATTTTTTGCATAGTGCAAATGTTTGGTCTACCATTTTTGGCAAATTATTCCTTTTATGTATTTTATAGATACAAAATATAGATTTTTTTATTTGGTATAATATGGTTCAAATGTTAAATGCTTATCATAAAGGCAGCAATTAAAGTTTGATAAGCAAAATAGAACGAGCTTTATTTATGACTTTCACCAACTTGTCTTTGATAAACAGTCCAATAAATATTTTTTATCAAATAAGTAAAATTATTATTTGGGTTGACAACATAATAACTATAGGTATTATAAGGAACTAAAATTTCTCTCGAGTAATATCTATGAGAGTAGTGATAACAGTTAAAAGATGCAATTGCGTAATCGAGGAACGCATTGATAAAGAGATGAATAAAATAAACTTACCAGACACTTTCTTCGCCGGCTCCATAACGCGACGGTAGTTTAAATTTATTGTTCATTATAGAAACTGTCTTTATTCCTCGACGTATCACTCTTGAATGCTCACAAATCAGTGTGGGACTTCGTGCCACGGCACAAACAACTTTCCTCCACCTAAACATCATAAATACCTATATTAAAGAAATAATTGCTGCTGTCTTATCAGAATATAAACATAACCTTATTTACTGACAAATGATACGTTATTGTTTTTGGTAAGCTCATTCATAATATTGTATATAAATTAGATATGTACATACATAGAGTGTGTATTAGTTGATAACAATGATTAGCTTATTTTTTGTTGTTTTCTTTGCCGGATTTTAATTAACTACTTTGACAATTAAATAGTTGATGTATCTATCAACGTGACATTGACAAGTTTACAACCGACAGTTGACAATATAGGTTGACAATTCATTGTAACGGTGCATTTACACAATGGCGCGAATAGAATCGAGGCGAATAACAAACACGTATATAAACAGAGCACTCACTATTCGCGTTAAGATACGTGTATTCAGAGTGAGTTAAGACCGGTTTCTCGAACTTAAATGATTAAGTAAAATGCATTCGCATTCATTATGAAATGAATGCGAATGTGTGAGCGTGTTGGCGTCGAAACACGAATGTTTCGTCAATCGTCGAATATATCGTGGAATCACGAGGTCGAATATATCGAGAACACACTGCGTCGCAACTATGGATTTTTTTCTACTACTTAATTACTATCCATTTTACTTTCACTATGCATAATATATTTTTATTATTTATCTTTGTCGGTCGGTTCGTCGGTTAATAAATGCAATTTTCACAAGAGATAATAATGCAATAAATACCTACTTACCTTAATTTTTTTTGTAAAAAAAAATACTTGAAGATAATGCCATATACCAATGGAGTCTCTTTTCGATGATAGCGTTACTGTGATAGTTTGATCCCACACTGTAATTATTCCATGGTGGCTTCACCTTTTTATCAGCCACGCCATGGAACGTTATTGCTCTTATCTCGAAAATCCCCCCTGCGTATCTCATGCAGATGATTATAATACATACTTTGTTTTGATTATAAAATAATATTGACGTAAGTAGGGTAATTGCGCCAGTTCGCGTCCACTTAGTGCAGTTGGAAAGTTTGAAGGAGAAAATAAAAATGTTCCAGAACAAATTTCAACGCAAAATTTATGTAACGTGTTCATTACATAGTCTATTTTAAGATTTACTTTCAATTGTCTTGGAAATATCATGTGGTTTTTATTTATCTAGACAAATAGCAGAATTAGGCGTTTTACCCAGTTCGCGTCCGAAAATTCCAGTTTGCGTCCACCTGTGGACCAGTTCGCGTCCACCAGCTTAGAAAAGGAATTAAGAGTGTATTGGGTGATTTTTTATCAGATAAATGCAAATAAAAATTAGATTTTAATAAATTATTTATTTACGAATATAGTTATTTAATAAAAACCGGTCAAATGTGAGTGGGACTCGCACACCGAGGGTTCCGTATTAACCTGTTTTTTTTCATTTGTTTTAACTGCAAATGATTATTTTTTCAATGTTTCCCTTATTTGTGCTATAAGACGTTGCTTCGTACCAAACTTCAAGTGTCTGTGTTCATCTAAAGTACCCTGTAGGTTTTAGATTCCCTTGCGAATGTCGAAATTTGCGAAAATTTGCAGCATAAACGGCTGTATCTTTTGATTACTTTGGCTTATAAGTTTGATTTTTTCACTGCTTCAAGGGACCGTAGACTTGAGTATTCAATATAAATTTCAGCTTTATACCTCCACGCGTTACTGAGAAAAAGGGTCTTGACAGAAAGACAGACCGGCAGACGGACATACAGGATATCAAAGTGATCCTACAAGGATTCCGGTTTTTCCTTTTGAGGTTCGGAACCCTAAAATCAACATTCACTGTAAGGAAACTGGAAAAACTTATTTATATTTATCTTCTCATTATTATTAGAACTAAAAAATTAAAAATTAACAAAAAATAAAGTTACGTTATGTAAATAAATAATAATCAGTTCTGTTAAGATTACCTACCTACCCTATTTTTTAGTTTCTATTAAATTTATTTTTTGTTTATACTATTATTTTCTTAACCACAGACTTATTGACTCTCATTCTCAAAGACACTAGTCTGATTCTTAGAATACTCATTTTAAAATGAAAAAATAGCATAAAAATTATTTTATGTGAAAATTAAATTGTATGAAAATTTAAGTTATCAACTTGAAGTCTTAGTCAAAAATTTACAATCTATTTTAAATACATATTTTAACAAACAATTCATTGCTACGTAATGAAAAACAACGTGGACGCAATATGTTCTATTGTCATGCACTATAGGTATAGTTTGCGCCCACCGTGGACGCAAAATGGAAGTTGTACAAATTCGGTGTAGTAATTCGCGTCCACCTTATTTTAGCTATTAATTGTAAAAGTTATAAGCTGATTTATAATCCATACTATTCCATGTTTTGTTAGCAAAGTAAAGAAACAGTTACATATTCAAAAAATGACATTTAACAATAAGATACTTACCGTCAAACGCGACGCTGCGCACTATTTTTTTCTCAAAATCCCGCGCGTTTTAGCTCTTTCGTTTAATAGCCAAAATTAAATATTTTTTTTAAATAGGATAGGCGGTGCGCAGGCTTTTTTTGAATATGTGTGCATGTCTCTTATATATTGAGGTATTATCGGAAATTTTTCTTAGTACAATTATTTTACTTAAAGTATACTTATTTTCGTGAATTTTCTAAAAGATATCCGCAAAATGGACGCGAATAGGCATGTGGACGCGAACAGGCGCAATGACCCTATGATGTTGATAATTTATGAATTACACAATATTATGTATTGTAAGTCATCTCTATTAGTCCCTTGCTGCACTAAAGCATCAAAAGCCTAAACCGTTTAGTTAGGTATATAGGTACATAATATGTTTATCTACATAATATTTAGTTAGCTCCCAGTGCACACTAATCGTATTAGCACAGATTAGTAAATAGTTAAGTACTACGTTAGTATAATATGTATTTGTTTGAACTTCAAATGAAAATGATTCTGTTGTATAAGTCACGGTAGCTCTTGTATTTAGTTAAACATACGTACACGTACATAATATTTATTGGATATTTTGCATAATGTAGTTAGGATATATTATTAGAATAATAAAAATAAATTTTGTTACTGTTAAAGCTTTTTCATCTATATACAGGGTGTCCCACTATCGGTACTGATCACGTAAAAAATACTTAAACAACAAAATTACGTCAATAATGTTTGAAAAATTTTTCCTTAAAATCCATGTTTTCTTCTCTAGCTTCGCGCAGCCGGCATAATATACCTACCTCTTAGATTATGGATTGGTCTCAACCAATCCTTAATCTAAGACCTACCTCTTCGCTAATGTGAGCATTTAGAAAACATAATCCGACGAAGCTCACGTGCGGGTGGTAAAGTTGGGCGGGTTGCTTGATAGGGGTGTACAGTGTACACAATATAGAGTACTAAGAATTCATCTATGGGACACTCTGTATATTTAAATATTTAGTAACTAGTTGGTCAACTATAATCTTATATTTATTTTAAAATGTAACAATAAACTAGACTAAATCATAGAAATATTAATATAAAACAGTTTTCAGTAAAGTTAAAATACGCGTACAAAATTATCAATAGGGACTTTTCACATTGAAATGCGTACCTGAGTTGGAGCCGCGTCGCAAATAAAGTTAGGAGCGTGAAAACTGTTCAGAATTCAGTTCATTCATCATTCAAAGCCTTGTTTACAAGTTTTAAGGTGGGATTACATACAACAATGAATGCTCGATAAGCTGTAATGTTTGTTGTTAATTTTTATTCTCAAATACGGTCGCTACAAACACTGTTACCATTTTATTTGTATTATCCTCACTCAATATTAAAAATGAGATGAAAAGCAAATGCTCACGTTTGGCCATGTTAATTTCTTTACAAATACTTTATTGAGTGTGTAAGGAATTTTGATATTTTCACTTGCGTCATGTAATCCAAATCTAATTTACCATAAAATATTATTCATGGTGCTGTGTTTATTTCAATTATATGCAATATTAAACATCACGCAAGGCTATAAACTTTTATAAATAATCTTAAAACAATAGTAATAGCCTTCAGAACAGAAACCATTGTTGGAAGAATATTTGAAAATATAAAAGGTAAGTACCTAAGTAATTGTTTTTATAAAATTTTACTGAATTAAATTTAAACCATAAAGACGTGTAAATTATGAAGTCCAGACAACATTTTTCGTCCACAACTTACGTCAAACAATATTAGGCCTTTTATGTGCGTAAAAGAGATAAAACTATAATTATGATAAACCATGGGGAATTGGTTTTACTTTTATATCATGTAAATAACTTAGATGTTCGCCCCGACTTCACCCGGGCGGGCAGGCTGTTTTTATAGTATGTTTATTGTTTAACCAATAAAACAAATAAAATGTAATCTGTGGACAACATGCAATGAAAATGTTACTACTGTAATACTGGCTAGTATTCAATGTGTAATTATTTTCCCGCCAACATGGAGGGTGACCTATTTCCCGCCAAATAATGTTCGACAACGACCATTTAAAAAACAGGTAGGTAAAATAAAACTAAGCAACTAGTAATACCGGGTTAAATGGATTACACCGAAGCTTGCTGTAAATTTAAAATTGAGTTTAAGGCGTTAATAGGGGCTAGCGACCTTGGCGACGATTTACAAGGCGGGATCGGGGGACCGGCGCGAATCAACCGTAGTAAAAGTACGTATAAAAATTATTTAAAAATATATTTGGATATTGAATCAAAATTTAAAACAACCATGCCCTGTGTTTCAATTTCATAAACACACTGTAAAAACACTACAATAATTGACGTTATATTGACTTAGCGTTTTGGTTTAAAGTCCAAAAATCGACCTCAGTTCATGATTTTTTTGCAAAAAAACCTGATTATAAAATAAACAAATTAAAACAACCATGCCCTTTATCATATTCGAAACTTTAAAATACATTTTTTTTAGATATGTACATAAAGAATCTAAGAAGAAAAACGGTTATAACTAGAATTAATTTTCGGTATTAAAAGGGAATTCTACCCGATTCAGGCCTTAAATCCGTAGCAAATCCCCGTCTTCAATTACTAAACGAATCCTCCGGAAAATCAAACACGAGTAAATTTTATTCTATAGAACTTATTCAAAACGAACAATTGTTATTATTTATTTTTTCTTATTAGTGACTAGTGAGCGCATTAATTTTTATAATTTCACTAGTAGCTGTGCCCGCGACTTCGACCGCGTGGCAAATGTGGCTATCTGTCTGTTCCTTCAAAATCTGTACAGCCATTCTACAGATAAGTCGGAGAAAACAGACGGCTAAAAATTGTGAAAATATGTTATTTTGGTACATGTACCGTTAGATCTCCAGAATTAATATGCATTCTTGATGATCATATTAATTCTGGAGATCTAAATATTTTTTCTATTAATACTTTCTACAACCAACTATTTCTAGCTATAACAGAATTAAAAGTATTTGCAGGAAGTCTCACCGAAGTTTGCCGATTGGCTCTCGAGGGCAAAGTTTTTGATAGAATTGCGAAGTTAATAATACTTGTGAGTTCTACGTTCGAAAACTAAGCTATGACGGCTGATAAAAAGGTATTTCGTATAGAATTGGTATTGGAAAGACACAGAACGGTAAAGGAAAGACCATAATTTAGTAGATTTTATCAATTGAGTTATAAATAAAGAATACTAGCGGTCCGCAATATTTCGCAATAAAAGGTAGCCCATGTCCTTTCTCGGGTATCAAAATATCTCCATACTAAATTTCATGCAAATTGGTTGAGTAGTTTAGGCGTGATTGAGTAACAGAGAGACAGACAGATAGTTACTTTCGCATTTATAATATTAAGTATGGATAATGCAGCAAAACTTCAACTGTCTTTATTTTTTTAAAGCAGGCGTTCAATACATATTTATCATATTACCATCAAATACTTAGGTGTTCACTTAGATAACCAACTAACCTGGAAGCATCACATTCAAACTCTGGCATCACGCACTCGCAAACTAATGGTCATATTCAGGAAGCTTCGCGACATCGCTGATATAGATATTTAAAAAAAAGTATATTTTGCCATTGGTCAATCGATTTTAAGTTATTGTATCCAAGTATGGGGCGGAGCGGCAAAAACGCACATGCTCAAGATTGAAAGAGCGCAACGAGCAGTTCTCAAAGTAATGATGGCTAAGCCAATGCTCTACCCTACCTTAACTCTTTACAATGATTGTAACCTCCTCTCTGTCAGGAAACTTTATATATTGGACTGTGTTCTAAGCACTCATAACCTGTCATCTCGAGATACAAATCATACTGGAAAAAGACGTAATGATAGAATCTTTAACTTACCTCTTGTTCATACTCTGTCAGCTAAGCGTTGTCCCGCCTATATGGGTCCTTTGCTCTATAATAAAGTAAATAAAATATTAAATATCCGCAACATGACTTATTTTAACCTAAAAAATAAAACCACAAGCATGTTACTTACCTTATCATACACAGAGACCGAAGAATTGCTAAAATTAACTGATAATGTGTAATGATGTAAATTGTGTAATAATAATATAATGTAATGTATAATAATTTAATGTGTAAAAATGTAATTTATATTAATCTAAATTTATTAAAAAATCAAATGTATTAGGTATGTAAAACTTATCTATTACTATAGGTATTACGCACGCAATCTTGTACACACTCTTACTTACACTCACTCACACACACACACACACACACACACACACACACACACACACACACACACACACACACACACACACACACACACACACACACACACACATAATCGCTTTTACTCACGTTATAATGGCACTGTGTCTCATGGAGTGGAAAGCGTCGATCGCCTATAGCACAGGTCTAGTACCTAGTTTAGGCGATTGTCGTGTCTCATTTATGTAAACTTTTATAATGTGGGTCCTAATAAATATTTTTTCATTTTCATTTTTTTTCATTTTCATTTCAATTTTTACACCGCGCTAGCTATAAGCTATCCCTAAAATTAATAGTTAGGCGCCTTTTAATGTGCTTTTAATAATGAGTTATGAGGATAGGATCTCATTTGTACGGCTGATGATTGTCACCTATAGGTAAGCCTATAGGTTACTTATGATACTTACGTATGAGTATGAATTTGTAATGATTTTAAAATCATTATCAAATCCAATAATAATTATATAATTTTAATTATTTATTGACAAATCCGTTCTAACCGATACTACTACAAAAAAAATCTGGGTAACTAGGTACTAACTAGTAGTAGATAGTAATGTCGCTCTTTCATGTAATAGCGACATTATTACCAATATATTTATTTATCTATCGTATTTCATGACTTAATATAACAAAACGCCGTGGGGAATATTTGCTAAGCGATGTATAACAATGAACATTGAAAATTTCTTAATAAAATATTGAGTCAATATTTTTTAACATTGCCAATTCTAGGCGTAGGTGCTGATCTTTTAACATTTGAAGGAACTTGGGTGGATTTCGTTTTCTTGATTTTTTTGGTATTATATTCGATTTCGAATTTAATCAATATACAGGGTGTCCCACTTTTGCTAAGCTAAGGAGGTTATAGTTTTGCATACGCTGAGTACGTAAAAGATACTTATAAAATTCCAGACGCAGTTTTTTTTCAAATGTTTGAATTCTTAAAACTCTATGTGTACACCCGTCACCCCTAACAAGCAACCCGCCCAGCTGTGCTACCAGCACGCATAGTATTTGTATTCTCTTTTCCAGCACGTGACTTATCGTTTAAGATTATGTTTTCATTAGCGAAGCGGTACCTATATGCCCGCTGAGCGAAGCTAGAGAAGAAAACATGGATTTTTCAGGAAAAATTTTTTAATGTAATTTTATTTTTTACGTGATCAGTGTATGCAAAACTACAAGTTCCTTCGCGCTTAGTATACCAATAGTGGGGTACCCTGTATATGTGTTTGTAAGGAAATATAATTTGCTACGATCTTTCCAAAAGTTGATAAAGTGATAATAAATTGAGAGATGATCATATTACGTACAAGTAAGTAAGTAACTGTTTAGTAATCTGTGATTTTTATTTAGTATTTAGTAATCGTATTCTACCATCAAATCTACAAGTTAGATAACGAAAGGTAAACAATATAACGATTTTTTATTAAAATATATACATTTTATGATGTTACTCAATCGTCAATCCTACTTATTTAAAATGATTAATAGGATGATGAATTCTAAGACACCTTCGATTAATCCATTAACCAAAATACGTTCGGGAATTGCAAAAATAACAAATAACACAATCTCGTAAATAAATTCCCGTAATGTAGAGTACATGGGTTAATTATTTTGGGAGGCTCAGTGTAATGAACACCTACATAATTTGGGACAAGACATCAGCTTTAATTTAACTCGCAAATTGGACTTTCTTTCGTCTAATTAAGGCTACATAATGTGTAATGTAGGCAAGTTTTTGTTAATTAATTTTGGTGTGTTCTTATTATTTTATTTTGCTTTCGTGTTTGAGCAACTTGAAGTAGATAGGTAATATGTAGATGCTTATGACTGGTTGTTAGGTGATATTTTGTAATTTTAATAGACAAGAATAAACCCAAACAAAGTATTATGTTGCTGCATTTTTTAAATATTCTAATAGTTTATTTGTATACCTAACTCTCCCGAGCAAAAAATACTATTCTACTTAATTTTTTTTTTTAATTTTTCTGATAACCTGTCAGAAAAATTCGGCTTGACGTCGACTTCTGGGACACCCTGTATATACAGAATTTTTGTAGGTACTTAAAGTAGCGTTAGCTTCTATTAAGTATACTATATTAATTATTATTGTGTGCTTAAAGCTACATAAAATTAAACATTATTTTTTCTTGTTCTAAAAATAACTAAATAAAGCGCGTCACACACGGTGAAGATACTATAAATATTTAATGTTAAGATTCTCTAATATAAAACGTTATAGTATCTTAAGGTATCCGGTATCAGCGTTACCCCTGTAGAACCGCCGTCCTGTTACAAATGACCCACAAAATTTCGGGTCATTTGTAACAGGATGGCATGAAACCATAACGTTTTATATTAGAGAATCTTAACATAAAATATTATAGAATCTTCACCGTGTGTGACGCGCTTTAGTCCTGAAAAGTAACGAAAGCTGATATGCCTATAAAGAAAATCCATCAATGTTACAACAATGAAAATTCCTATAAGCCACTATTCTATTACCTTTTTGGGATCTTGATGTTTTTAAGGTTAAAACTGATTAAAATATAAGCTATAAGTAAACTGACATATAATATATTAACATTTCTTCTATGAGAACAAACTTTTTACTTCATATAGTTTTTCGTAACTGAGGTAATCAGGATAAAGTTTAATACTTTACTACTTATGTAATAAACAACGTATTTCTAGTTAGTGTGTGTGCAATGAAATACTGAGATTGTGTTACAGAAAGTTCAGTAATAGCTTATTGGAATTAGGTACTTTTCTTTTAATGTTTTCTTCGTCTACGAAAACGCTACGACCCTCACGCCATTTTTCATGCTTTTTTATTTATCTTACTTATGTTATTCTGTTATGTAAAGTTTACTACAAGTATTACTAAAATTCGGTGAGTGGTTTTCCCGTGAACGAGGAACAACCATACAGACATATTATGTAAACGTCTACGTTTATCATATTACTACATCTTAAAATTGTAATTGTGTTTCTACATTTATAAAGGGGTTTCATTTTAAAAATCCGAGTAAAATATCCTTCTTAGAAGCTATGACAGTCGATTTAATTGTGTTATTGATAAAAGGACAATACTTGGAACCATACAAAACAATATTGACCTACGAAAACATAACATCACACCATACCATTTAGTAGATAAAAAAAAATGATTTGAAACTTTGATACGATGATAATATTAAGATAGCTTAACTCCAAGTTCCAACTGATTTCCGTATAACGATAAAATTAAATTCATCCATGGTACCACAGGTTTATCCATACGAAATTCACTATGCAATAAGCATACATTGCTCTTTAGTCATGGAAAATTGGGTGCCAATATCTATTCCGAAGAGCAATGTATTCTGATCAAATAAGTTTAATACATATTAAAGGGTCTCTTGGATAGTTTAGTATTTATTGTTATTGCAGTTACAGTACTAATGGTAATGGCACGTTGAAATAGAATAACGTGTAATTAGGAGAGATAAAAACATCGACCTTTGCAATTTGTTCGGGCGAAAATATCAGGTTTCGTTTTTAGAGATTTAGGTCAAGGGATAATGGATAATTGTATAGTAGTTATGTTTTGGGTTGTTTGCTCTGTGAATAATAATATAAATAATAAATAAATAATAAATATTATAAGACATTATTACACAAATCGACCTAGTCCCACAGTAAGCTCAATTAAGGCTTGTGTTGTGGGTACTAGGCGACGATAAATATAATATTTAATAAATACATAATATATAGATAATAGCACCCAGACCCAAGAACAAATAATTTAGTTCATCACACAAATATTTGCCCTGACCGGGGATCGAACCCGGGACCGTCGGCTCAGTAGGCAGTTACTTAACCACTGCGCCAACCGCGTCGTCAACGTTAGTAAATATAAAGTAAGTAATGATAATATGAAAATAATGTGTGTGAATTGTTATGAAAATTATATAATTATATTTTTGGGACAATCACGGAAGAAATTAAATCAAATTTTAGTATGAATTGAAAATCATAACTATGAACAATAAATAGGTCCTTGATGCACAATAAAATTTTGTTAAGTATTTATATGATTAATTTAATATCATGTTAATTAATAGGTTATACACAGTTTTGTAAGCTGAAAGATAAAAATGTAAATACCTAAGTAGAATATAATAAAGTAGGTATATTCAAACTACACACATATTTGCTTTAATTCCTTTAATTCTATTCAAAATAAAATTCCAAGCTATAATAAAGTTAAATAAATTGAACTTTGCAGGAAGACAATAAACAACACAGAATAACAGAATTTAGTAGATTCTTCTTAACTTGAATAGTTATTCAAGTAATAATAGTAGGTATTCATTTTGAATGTTAATTCAACATGAGTTTTCAACAAAGTAGTTTTTACGTGAAAGAGTAACAAACATCCATACATCCATACATCCATACTTACAAACTTTCGCCTTTATAATATAAATATTAAGATATTAAGATACACATAAATCAAACACATGATATTCTGACCTTTCCCTTTAGTAATAACAGCATACATTTGTTATTAGTGGCTATTCATATCAAAATACGATCCAAACATAGTTTTGTTATTTAGTTAATGCGTTCATGTTATTCATACTAATGTGCAAAAGCAAAAAGTAATTATAACTCTGCAGTTAATGTTACAATTTTCAAACGTTTCAGTTATATGTACATATTAGATTTTAATAAAGGAGAGCTAATTTTTGATGCTAATAAAGAGACAATCTATACATATAATAAAATCGTAGGAAAATCAAAACTGTACATTGAATATTTTTTTAAAATAATACTTGGGGCGTGATCTACACTATATCTACACTATAGATATCGAAGCCAAAAATATAGTTTTTAGAATTTTTGTCTGCTATTGCGCTAATCTCAGGAACCACGGTCTTGTTTTGAAAAATGATTTCACAGTGAGATAGTCCATTTATCGAAGAAGACGGCTGGTTGTAGAGCTTGACCGACCGTCAGTGCGTACCTATGGTGCGTACCGTCGGTCCTGACGATACGCATCAACAATTGTATGACTATGACACTATGCGCATGACAATACGCGTGCGTATGGTCGGTCTAGCTATGAACGGTTTTATGAATTTCCATACATATGACAAGCGCGACTGACGTACGCACTGATGGTCGGTCAAGCTCTGCAACCAGCCTAAGACCAATAGGAACATAGCAATGCGGGAAAAACAGCGGAGCGCAGTTAGTGTTAACATATTTTTCAATGAGAGAGTCCCAGTCTTATTAAAATTAATCCACTAAAAAGTAAAATTCCAATACATTGCAATGAAAATAATTAACATGTAAATTGAAATGATGACGGGAATTGAAATTTGTAGTGACGTCTATCTATAATTATTTTTTTAATTATTTAAAGTTAAGATACGTTTACATTGCATTATGAAATAATCCATACTATAATATTATAAATGCGAAAGTAACTCTGTCTGTCTGTCTGTTACTCAATCACGCCTAAACTACTGAACCAATTTGCATGAAATTTGGTATGGAGATATTTTGATACCCGAGAAAGGACATAGGCTACCTTTCATTGCGAAATATGTACCACGGGCGAAGCCGAGGCGGACCACTAGTAATTAATAAATGATGTTCTTATTGGCGTTATTGTATTTCTTTTAATATATTATATTCCATTACATCGGCTACATAAATATATAGACTCATAATATGTGAACGAATTGTTAGATATTATTTAATGTGTCTATAAGTAAGTAAGTTGTTAATCAATTCAACCATTTCAGAATTGTCATATAATGGTAGCGGTGCATTTATAATCACACGAACATAGAGCTAAAGATATACCTAGCAAGAGCAGTCTTCGTGATCTTTTAGTATAAACGAAAATTATTATTCAGTGTTTTTCTCCTCTAACCTCTGCCTATTGTTAATAAAAAAAAAAAATAATAATTTGACATAGTGGGGTTAGAATGAGCATTCGTTTATTTGATTTAAATGCAGATATAATTGCAAAACAATATTTATCGGATCTGCCAGCATCTTCATAATAAATTGTTTTTAATCACTGTAAAATACCTTTACATTGTCAAGTTCGTTTAAGCATTATTAATTGCTTATGTAGTACCTAAGTATGTTGTAGTTGCTCATAACATACGCTTTTATTTTGTTCCTTTTTAGTATTTTTCTAAATAATTTTTCAAGAGTATAAAAATGTTTAAATTATTATTCCTCTGTTTCTTAATGATATTTGTTCAGGGTAAGTCTGTGTTCATTAGGACCATTAAAGTTATGAAAGTGTGTTTGTGTGTCCATCTATCACGCCACAATACAGCAATAGTTTGAGGTAATATATTAAGAGGTAAGAGATTTATTGGCAAGTGACTTGAATTTCATAGTTCTTCGTTCTTCTGAGACGACAACAAGAGAAGGTTGGCTTTTAAAATTGTATGGATATATTCGATCGATACATCGATGAGCATTGAACATATCTTGGTATATACTGGTAATAAAAGAACTTTGAAACTTTTTGGTGTGTTTTACTTATCTATACAATGATAGAAATCAGGCGAAGTATTATAGAATAACTTTGCTTTTTGCGGTCCATGATTTTGTATAATGTACCTGACAAGCGCAATTTACCTACATTCCTTAAAATATTAAAATTCCATACGAATAGTTTTATAATTACTTATTTTACACAAATACAGCTTCGTATTACCACTACTGTGGTTATATATTACATTATAATATAATATTATAATGATAATTATCTATGGTATGACGTATCTCACAAGGGGGAACGGTTCACCTTATCAAATCATAATTATCATTATCAATTCCGACGGCCCCTTGTGTCATGTTATATCCGTGTTTGTTGGGGGCATATATCACTATAGTCTATTGGGAATTGTATATAAGTAATAGTAAAAGTATAAATTAATATGTTGTAGTACCTATATTAATTAATTTCATGACTTGCTTCTGAAGTAAAGAATTCAGAAAAGATTTGTGTATCAACTGTCCTACATTAATAATCAATGCAAAACATTGGTATCATACGAAAAAAGATTGAGTTTTTACAAAATGAGGCCTCTAAGTGTACGCCGTAAGTGTTTGGATATACTGTTTCTGTACAAACTGATACATGGTCTGGTGGATTGCCCTGAACTCCTTTCGCGCATTAAAATAGAAGTTCCACGTCCTGCTAGCCGTTTGGAAAATAGGAAGTGCTTTAAATTACCCTATTGTCGTACTAACGTAGGTCAAAACTCTCCTATAAACAGGTGCTGTTCGTACTATAATGGTGTTAGGTATAATTTCGATATTTTCTCGAGTTCTCTATCCTCAGCCAGAAGTAACATTTACTCTGCGTTGTGTTGAAAATAATTGTAGAGTTGCTTGAATTACTATAGAAGTTTAGTTAAAGTTTAAAATTTAAAGTGTAGCGTGTACATTGTCAGTGAGTTTATGTAGTTTCACTAAGCACGATGTGCTCACTAGTTTAGGAATTGCACCGCAAATGTTTGTTTTGGTAAATAGTTTTTAAGGCTGTTTAAGTGTCAATTTCAATTTGTGAACCAAAAAAAAAAAAAAAAAAAAAAAAAAAAAAAAAAAAGTAGTGATAGCCAGTTCCGACTTAAATTTTTAAACTTCATTATTTATATTTATTCAATTCTATTACTCTAGCAATTTATAGCCAAATACACAATCTTTCGTTATCTATAACGAAAGATTGTGTATTTGGCACCGTCAAGAGGACTCATAAGATTAACTTTTTGATTGGAAAATTCAGTCAAATCATAATGAATAAATTAGTTTTGTTAAATTAAATAAATTAAATGGTAGTAGTTAAGCTTATCTCTTAGTAGCATGTTTTAATTTTTTCCTACAACTAAGTCTTGTTTATGCAAATTAATAATAAATTGTTTTTTGATTTGCCAACATTGCAGATTGAATAATACCAATAAATATGGAAATGTTATAATAAATATGAAAAAGTTTTTTAAAGTACCTAACGTTAAAAAGCTTTATAAGGTTTAAATAAATCCTATTGTAAGTATAAATGTGAACAATCTAACTTTGGAGAACGATTGCTTATCCATTTTACTATAATAATTATGGAGGAGGATTCTTAATAGACCAATTTTAGCGCGTACTTAGCGCGCAATAAGAAATAGTATTCCACAAAACTTTTCTATCACTTTTCGGCCAAGTCCCTGTCGTACTCGTGACAATAAAGGTTCCGTATAAGCTAAAAAACAGTCAATTTATGACCATGTAAAGCGATGCCTAATCTTAATGTATATTATTCATACACGTCCTATTTACCCTTTGGGTACGGAACCTTATAAATTTCATTTCATCCACTCACTTTGCAACCTTACTTTACAGGGAAGCCCAGATCCTCAATACACCGGACCTTCCCACCGTCCACGAAGATTGTTGGTGGTGATAATGCGCCAGAAAAAGCGATACCATACCAGGCGTCCTTGAGGCAGTTATCCAACGCCCACTTTTGTGGTGGTGCCATATTGAATGAACGATGGATCTTGACAGCTGCACATTGCGCTGTAGAGTAAGGAAGATAATTTTTTGTTAACGATCAGCTAAACTGCCTTTAAATGGTCAGAATTTGAGAAAATTTTGGACCAATGAGAAGCTTTCAAATAAAAAAAGAATGATCAAAATGGTTACACCGAGGCGAAAGTTCTGGAAACACAAAAAATACAGTCGAATATCGAAACTCCTTTTTTGCCGTCGGTTGAATATACAATATATATATATTAATCTGAAAAAAAAAATGTAAACATTAACAATATCTTTATCAAATTATCAATGTCTCGTAACTTCTACTTTTTGAAGTCGGTTAAAATGATTAAAATGTCTTGTATTTAAAAAGAATTGTTAGGAGATATAAAAAAAATAAACGCAAATATCTTTCTTCGCTTATGAAATTAAAATGCAACTGTAATTTCATTGAAACTGAATTTTGAAAATTGAAAAATTCATTGGGTCATGCTTAGCACCACACATTACTGACATACTTTTTATTACAAATTCATCTTTAAGGCCGGCTACTGACCTACCTGCTGCAGGGGCAATATTGCAAACAATCTCGATTGGTCGACGGTCGGAGCAATTTCAGTTGTTCTCTAAATTGCCCCTGCAAGCCTTTACACAATTATGGAGCCAATTAAGGGTCAAAATCCAATATAAAAAAATATTGCCCCTGCGGCAGGTAGGTGAGTAGCCGGTTAGGAATCGTTTTAGTCATATTGTGTCGCCTACTAGTCCACCATTATTTTAACGTATTTCCTAAATATCACATCCATTTCAATACATCACAAAGTTTTATAAAACATTCTATTTTCACGGAACTTTATGCATCTCGACGTGAAACTATCACATACGTGTAGTTTCTAAGAATAAAATGAATATCAATCTTACTTATACGTGTATGTGTTCATTCAGACACATTGTATCGCTTTCTCTTGTAATGGATAAGTGATACGGGGTATGGCATCTCATGTTTCAATCACGGTCGTTATTTAGGTCAGTTCTTTTAGTGTTTTGTGGGAGATTATTATTGTGTTATTATGGGGGGGGGGGGGAGGGTTAATTTCGTAAATATCAGCAAAAGATAATTAAATATAGTTACATTTAAATATTAAACTAGCTTACCGCCCGCGGCTTCGCCCGCTTTGTCTAAAACCTATAAATTTTATACTACAACCTTCCTCTTGAATCACCCTATCTATTAAAAAAACTTACTACTTGCGACTTTGTTTTATACAATGTAGTGATGATAGTGAAAATCTAAAAAAAAAATAAGCAATTTATAAGAAGTTACTAAATTGTCACCCCAATTAGAATTCAACCAAATTTTCCGGTCTATATAATTAAATATAACGGTTTTAAAGTTATAGCTAAGTGCCTCTTATACGAAACTTCTAGTTCTTTTATGAAACATTTAAAGAATTAGTTAATGTTTCAGATTCTCCGCCGAAACCATTAAAGTGGTGGTAGGATCTAACAAAATAGTGGGTGACGGACAAATATACGACGTAGAAGAAGTCATTATCCACGAGGATTACGATGATAAAAAAATTAAAAATGATATAGCTCTTATCAAAGTTTCTACGGATATCGAGTTCAGTGATAAGGTCCAGCCAATTGCTTTACCGACTAAGAATACGAAACCAGGAGCGAATGTTTTGCTATCTGGATGGGGACGTGAAGAGGCAAGTGAAGTTTTTAAGACAGGAAGCAATTTTGTATAACAAATAACTATATTTTGTTGGTGTGTTATTTTCTGTACAAAGGGAATGTAAATGTTTAAAATAAGAACAATCGTTTTATCTATCGTAAGTAAAAAAATGGAAACTGTCGTAACCATTTTAAAATACTTATACTGTACTGAAACGATTTGAGTTTTTATCGACTAATGATAGCGTCCGAGCTATTATTTTTTTTGAAGAAACTTCTTTAGACGCGTTGAGAGTAAAATGTCAAGATATCGGCACGTCATGGAGTAAGGCAACGGTATCTTAGAATCTTGCCAAAGAAGTTTCACTTCTGACACGTATGCTCGGCACACACGGTCTTTTTTTTAATAATATTAGTAGTAGTAATAGTAGTAGTATATTTAATAAATTTGAACTCTTTACGTGTTTTTGTACTGTTTCAGGATGGCGACGTAGGAATTCCTAACGATTTACAAATGATCAACCAAACTGTAATAAGTGTTCTGTCTTGTAAAATAGTTTTCACAAATATAAATCAGATCGTCGATAGTGAGATTTGTACTCTTACCCTAAAAGGAAATGGCTCTTGTCAGGTATAATAATCATTTTGAAACATTTTATGATTTTATAAAAGAACTAGCTGCTCCGCGCGGTTTCACCCCCGTGGCTCCACTCCTGTTGGTCGTAGCGTGATAATATATAGTACATATGTATATACTATATAGCCTTCCTAGATAAATTTTTCAAATTGGACCAGTAACTCCCAAGATTAGCGCGTTCAAACAAACAAACTCTTCAGCTTTATAATATTAGTATTTTGAAACATTTTCTGATTTTATAAAAGAATTGGAATAGTTAATAAGGAAGGTTAGTAATGATATTTTTATAAACATGTACTGGGTTATCCGGAAATAGTTCTCTTAATATGGACATAGTTTAAATTTAACATTCAGGGAAGATGTCCATAATCATCAAAACGATGGTCTTTTTAATTTAAATGATTTACCTGTTGAATATTTACATTTCTAAGTAATATGTGATATTCATAAGTGAAATTATCTTCTTTTGAAGTTAATTAAATATAAATCTAATACAATCTATATTTATTTCTAGGGAGACTCCGGTGGACCTTTAGTAGAAGATAATGCAGTAGTTGGCATAGTTTCGTGGGGATTGAGCTGTGAAGACAAATATCCAGATGTCAACACTAGAGTTTATTCCTACGTCAATTGGATTAAAAAACATATTTCTTAAGATATGAAGTGACCATTTTGATTATGTATTTAGATTGTAGATGTCCTATCGCAAGATCTACATTATTTATTTTGTATAATTATTGAATTTCTTTCAAAGGTCCTATATCTGTAATATCATATTGACTTACGTGCTTAATAATAAACGTGCTAGGATCATTGAGTTAATGTGTAGTACATAATATTAACTCAATGGCTAGGATACTTTTATCCAGTAATTTTCCTTAACATGCCAGATAATTTAATTTTTTCCTTTTATGTAATCTTAAAGTAACTACGCAGTGTTTTTTATATTATGACGACGTCACTGGTATATTGTTATATTGACATTAATTAAATTGGAATTTAATTTAAATGCTGTTTTATTTTACCAGAAATCCAATACTGACAGCTACGGACGCTAAAGGTCAAGTACCCTTTTGTGATTCGGAAAAAGGAACCGAATTTTCCTTTCATTTTAAATGTTAAATGCTTAAGCGCTATACGAGATACTCTTTATTTGAAAATGTTCTCAAAAGAGGAATTAATTCGTCAAATAGGTTCGGTTGCTTCGCTTCGCTTGTTTCGGTTCTAGCAGAGCAATTTTAGGAATGCACGTTGTTGATACTTATATGCGAATTCACACTTTTATTGTATTGTCTTTAGTAGTATTTTGTAAACATAGTAGAATTCTAATTATTTTATCAGAATTCATTAATACTCCGCTGATCAGAAAAGATTTTTATGTAGAATGTATTTTTTAGATTCTATTTTTATAGATTATTAAATATTTATAAAGTGTTAAAATATTCATAATTTCAACATTTGTATTTTTCTATTTAAAAAATGCTGCAACATATTATACTCATAATTCAAAGATTCTAGTGCTAACTAAAAATAAAGCATTGATAAGGATTTAGAAAGGAGCAAAACTTCAACGTATAAAAAGTCTCAATACATTTATTCAAAAACAATAATAATTCATAACATAAATACATTCTTAGTCTTGTTTCGTAGTAGCTTCTTCAGGTTCATCATCAGCTATGTTATCCTGGATCCAGTCAAGGAACGAGTAAACCCTGGTGTACACGTCTGGGTAGCCGCGAGCGCAGGGCATCCCCCAGGATACGATCCCCACCACGCGGCTGTTTTCCACTAAAGGACCACCAGAGTCACCCTGGAAAGTCATAAATTGAGTATTTTACGAAGATTTTGCCAGTTTTAGGGCATTTTTCAGAAGTTCAGGTAATATAAGGTGTGATAAGTTTTAATTGGAGAAAATTATAAATTGGCTATCTGACACTAGTTACGTAGAATCTAGTATAGTAGAAATATGAGAGCGGTTTATTAAGCTATTGCCGTTTTCTGATATCGTTCTACAAAATATTTATGGAAATTATTTTTAAAAACTCCTCGTAAGTTTGTGTCTGCAGTTTGAATAAATATATAATTTATGGTCTTTTTCATCATTTATAAATAACTTACATGGCAGGCTCCTTCTCCAGCCTTTGTTAGGGAGCATATTTGCGTTTCAAAGACAGGGTTTATGTCATCAAATCTGTTCTGGCAGTCATCTACGCTTAGTGACGTCACATTGATCATCTGCAGGTCATTGGGTAAATTGCCTGGGTACTGAAAAACATGAGAAATTACATAATCAATTTAATGTATTTATCTGTAATAGTATAAAATGATATAAGCGCAACGCAAGCAACAATTGAAATTTTTTGACTATTAATATAGTGACGTAACATAATTCATAATCTAGTACCTATGCTAATAATTCAAAATCCTCTAGTTAGAGAAATAAAAATGTAACCAGACCAGATGAAAAGCCCGGAACTATAAAAAAAAAAAAACACAATTATCGGTTCAAAATTTACAATTTTATAATAGATAGGGAGGCGAGGTAGCTAAATGGCGTAATTCAACGGCGTCGTCGAGACTTATCAAAATCGAAAGAGAAAATAATTTCTAAAAGAAAAGCTTCTATGGTAAAAACCATTTTAGCGGTGGGTTTGGCGTGTACGGATTTTCAAAAATGTAAAAAAAAACAGTTACTTGGGCATTCTCGAGCGCGTCAGATATTCATACTACGTATGCCCCAAGTGCCTCTGATAACAACGGTATACTAATCTGCCGGTTTGCGTGGTGGGGCTAGGCATATAAATTCGTCAAAAATGCACAAAAAAAAAATTTACTCGAGCGCGTCAGATTTTCGGAAGGGGTGTTAATTAGGCCCCAAGAAAGCTCCCCTTAAAAAAACTGACGATTACGGCATGACGATAAGTTACGATGAATTTTTGAAAATGCAGAAAAAAAAAGTCCTTTTGAAATACTCGAGCGCGTCAGATTTTCATAGGGGAGGTTTATCTAGGTATCCTGAAAGTTTATTTTCTTAATCTGATAAAAATGTTGGTGGGTTCTCTTAATCTGACCGAAAAAGGTTTGTGGGTTTCTTTTTTTTAATCATCGTTATTTCATATCAATTTTTCTTACCACCCTCAGTTTTCGAGATATACTCAAAAAACCGGGAGTTTGAGTTTTTATGATGCTTCAAGTAAAAAAAAATTAAACTTTGGACAAAAATGAAAAGAGACCTTTTTTTGTAAAATAAAATTACCTTTTTTGTTTATTTAAACTTTTTTTTTTTTAAAAAGTAAAGTTCGCGACTTATATGCTGCAACGCGTTTTTCGGAAGACGAAATGGCTCCTCCAGACTTCCGGTCATGCGGAAACCGGCAGATTTTGTGTTTTTAGTAAGTTTTAGATTATATTCTTCAAAATAAAAATAAAAAAAATGTCGCTCGAGAATGCCGGGTTAACTTTTTTTTTTTACAAGTTCGCGACCCTATAACTCGGCGGCGTCAAGGAATTATGGTCAGATTAATTAAATTTAGTCTTAAAACACTAAAATCAACCCCCAATATCTTAATCTGACGCGCTCGAGTATTTCAGACTATCGATTTTTTTTTACTAATCTGATCGTCTATCCTAGGCGCGCGTCACTACATATAGAGCTAAATAGTGAAAAAGTTTGTTCTATTAGGTCTAAGGTATCTCTCATATCTTAAACTGCCACGCTCGAGTATTGCAGAAAATTCCCCTCTTCGCCTCCCTAGTCCCTATCTATAAGGTATAACAACAAAACTAAACGTTCAATAGAATAGAGAACTGCTTTGAAGTCATTTGACTTTGCCTGTAAAGAAAAACGTTAAATAAAAGAAATTGGCAACTGCACGTAACTCAGAAGCATTCAAAAGCGGGACTAGCTTATATTATCTTACCGACAGTCTTCCCCATCCAGTCAGCAGTAACTCAGCCTGGGCTCCCGTATTGGCTTCAGGCAGTTCTATCGGCTGTACACGGTCACTGAACTCAATGTTTTCGGTGACTTTCACCACACTGATATCATTCTGAATTAGTCCAGCATCATAATCTTTGTGAACGATGATTTTTTCAACTGAATACTTTTGTCCTCCTTTCACGAGGCTGTTTGTGCCGACTATTACTTTCATGGATCTTGGAGTTGAGCTGAAAGAGGACTTGGTATTACGTTTCACACTTAATTATATAGGAATAATTCTCAAGTTGTGAATATGGATGCAAATTACTACATATTATAAATAAAAAGTCTGCCTGACTATTCACTTATAAACTAATTCACTGAAATTCATTATATTTTCATCAATACTGCAATACATAACGTAGTTCTCGAGAATGGTTTCGGTAAATAATTTGTTATAATATAAAGTTTAAGTATTGGAATTTCTTTAACCCTAGATTACTACCCTTCGTCGATTCGACGACGCGTCACCAAAAAAATCGCTATAACTTTTACGCGTGCGACCGTATGGTTTTCTGACTTCAGCTAATCTCAGCCAACCTGTTGCGCTTGCGATGGACGGTAGTGCTTTGTGCGTGGAAGGTCTACACGCGGTGTTCCAGCAACCATGGCTCGTCACATCGACGAAGGTTAGTATTAACGTAACTTTTCGTACTATTTAGGGTAAACGCAGGTATTAACGACCCCTCTAAGGCAATTTCAAAATCAACCATATTTTTTAAGTATACTGGTTCTTCTAAAGATTTATAATTTCATTTTATATGCTAGTGTTATGTATAAAAAATGTATTTATTGAAGCAAATACATTCTAATAAAGGATTATCTTGTAAAAAATAATATACAATGTGACTTAGTCGATTGTTGCTATTACCGACCCATAAAAACGGCTGTGAAGCTATTAACGATTTTTATGCAGCTGTTCCCGATCGTATGTGAGAGGAAGCCTTTTTCCAGCAATGGAATGTATAGAAGCTAGTGATGATGATGATTACCGATCTTAATAAAATGAAATAAAAATGCAAATATATTCGTATTTTTTTATGGTAGTTATTTTTAATAAAACAAATGAGTACTTCTTAGTAATGAACTAAATAATTATAAACTTTTAAATTAATCAACATAATACTATTAATATATTATGTACATATATTAAATTAAGGATTTCAAACTCTAGGATATTTCGTTATGCTATTTGATTGATTGCTTCGGCGAGTTGTGTTTTACTGAATACTTTTCGCCGCTTTCGTGGCTCCATATTTCTGAAAAAAATATACCTAATTATATGTTTTATGTTAATTTAACCAAAAAAAATATAATTTTTAATAGGCACCTATTATGTCATAAAAGTAATAAAAATATATTTGCACGCTCAATTACGAGCAGAATGTTTAAGGATCAATATTATCTGTATATACAAACATCTTTATTCTACATTCTGCAAATAAAGCAATTTGAATTTGAATTTGTAGATGAGAAACTAAACAATCTATATTCGATCGGTAATAGCTTCCTATAGTTGCTATTGCCGACCCACATGGGTCGGTATTAAAGTATGTAAGTATAAACCTAAATTGTATTACCGACCCATAAAAAATGGTTATTTTAATTCATTTGACCATCAGACTATAAAATAGATAATAATTGATTAATGTCATACAAAATATGAACAAATGCATATTGTTTAAACAAAAAAAAACAATGATTTACTACTGTAACTATTCGATAGGGATCCTCGAAAATATCATAACTTTGTATAAATTGACAACGCTAAAAGACACAACACTAGACAAAAAAGTTTAGTCGCTAATAGATTTTTATGAAGACTCATAGCTTAGATTTAAACTGGTCCATAAAACCACTTGTGTTAGTGTGATATAATAACATAAAATAAAATAAAACAAAAAGTTACGTTGATGCCATTGCCGACTTACGGGTCGTTGATACCTGCCACGACTTAAACTGGTGAAGCTAACACCGTCCCATTTTAATTTTAAGTTTTATCGTTTCAAATTACTTTTTATTAATAAAATGTTGTAAGAAATGAAAAGTTGACACTTAAATGCATTGACATTTAGTAATATAAATTAAAGTATAGATGTCATTTGTTTGTAAATGTCTTAAAAAGATACTCACAGTACTTACCCGAAGGAACAACGGAACAGTACGACACGTCCTGCTTCCACGCTACCCCGCAGCAACTTACGCATTTTAACTCTTTTTTGCTCAGTTACTCACTCTAACGTTAAAGTATACGATGCTCAAGTAATACATTCGTGTATAACTTTGCCTACCTATAGCTAGAATAGTTCTGGAAACGTTTAAATTTCGAATTACTTTTATAGGTCGGTAATACCTTCAGATTTTCGATGGGTCGTTGATAGCTGCGTTTACCTTAGTTAAGTTAAAATTACGTTATTTTATGTTTTATAATGGTGCCTATTATTTTATTTTTAGATACGATTCATATGTTAGTTTTAGAAGTTGAAAGCGATGAGGAAAATTCATCTGCGAGAGAGCCTGAAGACCACATTGAGGCTGAAGAGGCATGAAACGGAGGGTGATGATGAAGTTTCTACTGTAAATAAAGAGCAATTTCCAGATCAAGATTATGAGGCAAGTAGTAATACATCTCCCCACGTTCTATTGAAGATGAGATACCTAGCACTTCAGCTGACCCTAGCGATTACAAGACCATCGCATACCATTCTTCTTGGGAAAGACAAACACATATTATGGTCATCACAACAGTCAAGGCCACAAAGCAGAAGACCTTCAAAGAACATAGATACATAGCACGTGGACCTGTGTGTGACGCTTTTTTCGAGATATTTTAGATCCTCTTCAATGTTTTTCAGGTATAATTACTGGTGACATTACTGATACTCTTTGGGACTCAATTACATAAATTTTAAACATGCCAGAAATAAATAATGTGAAAGTTATAAATGAGACTGAGCAAAGTAATGCTGCTAATGTGCCTCCATAGCAAACTAAAATAAACATATATGCTATATTATGTCCCTCCGTAAAGCAAAGGTAGACCTAAAAATAGGTGCACTAGGTGCAAAAATCGTTGTGTGGGGAACACAAACTTGATGTGTGTCACAAATGTTTTAGATCCTAAGCTATTATCAAAATTATATTTTTAATTAATTTTCCAGATATTATTTTTGTAAGTAATACTTTATTTCAAGCAATTTAGAGGTATATATTATTTGTACGGAATTTTTCAAAAAAATTAAGAATGTTCATAAAGCGTGTAAACTGTGATCTCATTTTGATGACTGTTTGAATTAAAACTATGTTAAAATAAATATTTTTATATTTTTATATGTAGATTAATACCTTGTCCTTAAAATAAAGACATAACTACAAATATATTTTTTTAATTAAACCCCTAAATCCCCTCCAATAAACAGCGTAGTCGAAACGACGAAGGTTAGTATTAAACGTTGAAAAATAAGGTTAGTGTTCTAGGGTTAAGCGAAGAGGGAACCAGTACCTACTAGAGAAGATTGTGCCATCTTTGACCACATTTTATCTTTCCATCAGGCTAGATTGTGGTCAAGCGCTTCCCTATCTACAATTAAAAAAAATCTAATCTAATAGAATAAGAACTTACCCTACAGTACAATGAGCAGCTGTCAATATCCATCTCTCGTTCAAAATGGACCCGCCACAGAAGTGAGATCCATAAAAATTACGCAGTGACACCTGGTATGGTATACCCCCATCTGGGGCGTCTTTACCCCCCACTATTCTTGGCACATATCCAGGAATAATACGAAGAATAGCTCCTGTTTATAATTTAAGGGATTAATTGAGAAATGGAGTTGATACAAGAAGATATGCGATACTACATCGATACTGATGTAGATAATTAAATGGAAAATAATGGAGTTGATACAAGTTGATATGTTATACTTAATCGATAAATTTTCTTTGTGATTTGTAGAGTAACTTTGCATTTGAGTTTAATAGCAAAGACCTTATCAAAACTATAGTTGTTCTCAAGTACGGTGTATGCGTAGTATTTAATGGTAATCCAACTAATATTATAAATGCGAAAGTTTGTGTTTCTCTTTCTCGCAAATACAGAACCGATTACAATGAAATTTAGCACACATATAGAGAGTAACTTGGATTAACACATATGATAGGTTTCATCCCGGAAATCTCACGGGAACGGGAACTATGCGGGTTTTTGTTTCAAAACGCGCGCGAAGCCGCGGGTGGAAAGCTAGTCATATATGGATTAAATTCTATAAATAGGCTTTTTGGATAAAGCAAAAATAAAAAACTTACCTTGCACGTAACATATTGTTACAAATAATATGACGTATTTAAACATGTTACAGAAATATGCCTTCTGGATATGACACTACACAATGAATTGAATAAACTGCTTTTATAGTAATTAATATCAGATAATTTGAAGCAGGTCAAAATACTTGAATTTAATCTCAGGAACCAAAACTATCCACTTATGTATTTCGAGAGGATATTTTGTCCTACAACGTATTACGTATTGATTTAAAATATCTCGTAATTGTTTAAATAGGAAATTATTTTCACTATATTTATTTTAAGAATGAAAGTATTGTAATTTACTTTGTTTTTATTCAAAGATAGGCTTTTCTCATTCCAAATACTGTGTTTGTTGATTTCTCAAAACAATAGAATTACATATGCATTTTAATTAAAATTTATATCAATTAAAGCAAAGGAAAGATGAGTTTCTATATTATAATTACATTGTTAACTAACAACTGAAAATCACTCATGTTAGAAAATGGCATACATGTAAGCATTCATAAACTTGTAATAATTAGCGGTGTGTATGATTGTTAACAATGGTGAGCCATCTTGGAAATTTGGGATGGGATGGGAAGGAATACAAAGGGAGATATGTACATTGTGTGAGTCCGATCGATTCTCTCCTCACATTGTAATTTTGTGAGTATCATATTGAACCGATTGGTCTTCAATGCGAGCGACTGCGTTGTATTTATTTCTCTAGTACTGATTTCTAAGGAATTAATATAAAAGTTTTCACTATACATAATTTGAGATAGATCCATTAACAACATTATTACGTATTCTTTGCTGATGTACAAGTCTAGGTACCTATGTTTAAGACTCTTATTAGAGTCTTAATACTATGCAAGTTTCGTTTATTTTTGCAGCTCTTTGCTAATTTCAAGATATTATGTACACTATAATTATGTAAACACGTGTATAAATATATAGATAACAATAAGCTATCTCCAGGATTAATTCTTAAGTAAACGTATGCCCATTTAAGCGTAATACGCATGTAACCTACTCCGTTGAGAGCATACCATCACTTGACTAGGCTACCACTTGAAGCGATGTAACTCTATTATATAATTAGCTCTTGACATTGATAATTGTTATTGTAACTGGCAAGTCACCTTGTGTACGAAGTACATGTTCAAAGACATGGACAGATTTTCCGGAATATGGTCCTCTTTAAATGAGGAATGTTTTGGCTTTTTAGTACAGGGCAGATACATTTTCTCTATCTTTATTTTTGAAGTGAAATTTCTTTAGGCGCGTTGAGAGTAAAATTTCAAGGTCATGATAATACCGTCACGTCATGGAGTAATGCGACGATTTTGGTATCTATGAATATTGCCAAAGAAGTTTCACTTCTGACACGTGTGCTCGGCACACGTGCTCTTTTATATGTTGCCGTGTTTTGAAAGAAGTATCCTGCCTTTTGAACTCTGCCATTCAAGGATACTTTAGTCGTGAAATGAACGCTGAATATCAGGGTTGTACCCAAGGCTAAAGCGCGTCACACACGGTGAATATACTATAATATTTTATGTTAAGATTCTCTAATATAAAACGTTATAGTATCTTAAGGTATCCGGTATCAGCGTTCTGACCATCATTTTTATCCATCCATCCTGTTACAAATGACCCACAAAATTTCGGGTCATTTGTAACAGGATGGCGGTTCTACAATCTACAGGGCCTTAGTACGCAATGACAAAAAGAAAAATGATGGTCAGAACGCTGATACCGGATACCTTAAGATACTATAACGTTTTATATTAGAGTATCTTAACATAAAATATTATAGTATCTTCACCGTGTGTGACGCGCTTTACACTTTACTATTACCATTTTAACAAAAAAGGCAATCGAATGTCTTATTTAAGCAAGTTAAATGCATGAAGATAAACAACACGTTGCATAAATCCATTGCAACAAAAGCTTTTAGACAATCCTTTAATGTTAAAACGTCCAGGATTCTTCGGTTTCACGAAATTCGGGAAACATTTTCATTCCATCAATGTTAGGGCTGTCACACACGAAATGTGAAATGTAAAAGTTTTCACAGCATGACCATTTATCACGGGCTGAAATGGACAGTATGTGTGAATTTGTCACTGTAAGATGGATGTGACCAAATAGTAGGTACTTTACGTTTGGATATTACTTTTAGTTTACTACCATAAATCATTTATTTGTACACAATAATTTACCAAATTTAAAGGCTCTTTCAATCGATACTTATTTTTTTAGAAAGTTTTTAGATGTGTTTTATTATAAGTAGATATTAGTTTTAATTCATAATGTAATTAACAGATCGTATATTGTTCTGGCAAGTTATAAACATAAATGTATACTTATTTTAATTCATCTTTTTAAGTTTAGGGGCTTATTTATCTACTTCAATTAAGTGATTTTATTTAGCATTAGCCGCGCGCAGCGGTTTCACCCGCGTGGCTCCGTTCCTGTTGGTGTTAGCGTGATGATATATATATAGCCTTCCTCGGTAAATGAGCTATCTAAGACCGAAAGAATTTTTCAAATCGGACCAGTAGTTCCCGAGATTAGCGCGTTCAAACAAACAAACTCTTCAGCTTTATAATATTAGTATAGATTTTTAGAACAAACTTCATTCAAATCAATTATCACATATAAAAACAAAAGAAATAAATTAAACCCGTAGAATATTTCAGAAATCTCTTGTGATTTATTTTATTTTTGACAACCACGTAATTACAAATCAGTGGAGCTTAATATTGGACGAAGGAAATAGAACCTTGACCTCACTGTATCGGAATCTGTAGAGGGACACCTAATCATTTTTTTGTTCGAGTATTTGAGGTCAATAGAAAATATCAAAGACATAGAGAAGTAGGTCATAATTTTTCCATAATTATAACGGAGAAAATATCGTACGTATTCAAACTCAAACTCAAACATTTATATATACAATTAGACTTCTTTTAGAAGCATTTTCAAATCGTCATTACGTATTTTTAACATTTACCATCGATTCGGAAAGCAATATCTATGGAGATGAACCGGCAAGAAACTCCATACATGGTTGCTCTTTTAAAATCATGTCAATATTACAATTTAATTTTACATAATATGTAACTTATATAGTAACTTCATAATACATCATAATATGCCACAGAATGTCCTGAGGTTGCGACAACCCTCCATGGATTTTCGATATTGAGACTGTGTTTCAAATGTTATTTTACGTATCTACTCATGGGCGTAGCCACGGTGGGGCAGGGTGGGGCAAGCGCCCCACCCAGGCTTTGACCTGGAAGGTACCTAACCAAATCTAAAAATTGAATTATCCAGGTACTAACTACTAAGCTATAAGCTATAAGCTAAGCTATATCCGTAAGAAAATTCACACTCGATTCTCGAAAGTCGTTCGAATAACGAATTACACACGAAAAAAGAAAATAGCTGAGGCTTCTATGTTACATGAACTGTAAGAAAAATGAGTGTTGTACAGTTAGTTACCCCACTATTTTATCCAATTTCACTTTGTTTTACGTCTCACTTTCTATAGAACGTGTCACGTGACTCGTGAGTTACAACTCAAAAAAATATGGGCCTTAGAAAAAAAAAACTTTCAGAAAATATTACACAGAATAAAGTGAGTGTTATAAAAAAGTTTTCAAGGTAAAGAAGATGCCATCGCAAATGCGTTCGCAAGCGCGTTCGCAAGCGCGTTCGCAAGCGCGTTCGCAGGCGCGTTCGCAGGCGCGTTCGCAGGCGCGTTCGCAGGCGCGATCGCGATCGCAAGCGCGTTCGCAGGTGCGTTCGCAGGCGCGTTCGCAGGCGCGTTCGCAGGCGCGTTCGCAGGCGCGTTCGCAGGCGCGTTCGCAGGCGCGTTCGCAGGCGCGTTCGCAGGCGCGATCGCTAGCGCGTTCGCAAGCGCGATCGCGATCGCAAGCGCGTTCGCAAGCGCGTTCGCAGGCGCGTTCGCAGGCGCGTTCGCAGGCGCGATCGCAAGCGCGTTCGCAAGCGCGTTCGCAAGCGCGTTCGCAGGCGCGTTCGCAGGCGCATTCGCAGGCGCGTTCGCAGGCGCGTTGGCAGGCGCGATCGCAAGCGCGTTCGCAAGCGCGTTCGCAAGCGCGTTCGCAGGCGCGTTCGCAGGCGCGTTCGCAGGCGCGTTCGCAGGCGCGTTAGGCGCGTTCGAGGCGCGTTCTCAGGCGCGTTCGCAGGCGCGTTCGCAGGCGCGTTCGCAGGCGCGATCGCGATCGCAAGCGCGTTCGCAGGCGCGTTCGCAGGCGCGTTCGCAGGCGCGATCGCGATCGCAAGCGCGTTCGCAGGTGCGTTCGCAGGCGCGTTCGCAGGCGCGTTCGCAGGCGCGTTCGCAGGCGCGTTCGCAGGCGCGTTCGCAGGCGCGTTCGCAGGCGCGTTCGCAGGCGCGTTCGCAGGCGCGATCGCTAGCGCGTTCGCAAGCGCGATCGCGATCGCAAGCGCGTTCGCAAGCGCGTTCGCAAGCGCGTTCGCAGGCGCGTTCGCAGGCGCGTTCGCAGGCGCGTTCGCAGGCGCGTTCGCAGGCGCGTGCGCAGGCGCGTTCGCAGGCGCGTGCGCAGGCGCGTTCGCAGGCGCGTTCGCAGGCGCGTTCGCAGGCGCGTTCGCAAGCGCGTTCGCAGGCGCGTTCGCAGGCGCGTTCGCAGGCGCGTTCGCAGGCGCGTGCGCAGGCGCGTTCGCAGGCGCGTGCGCAGGCGCGTTCGCAGGCGCGTTCGCAGGCGCGTGCGCAGGCGCGTTCGCAGGCGCGTTCGCAGGCGCGTTCGCAGGCGCGTGCGCAGGCGCGTTCGCAGGCGCGTTCGCAGGCGCGTTCGCAGGCGCGTGCGCAGGCGCGTGCGCAGGCGCGTTCGCAGGCGCGTTCGCAGGCGCGTTCGCAGGCGCGTTCGCAAGCGCGATCGCAAGCGCGATCGCAAGCGCGTTCGCAAGCGCGATCGCGATCGCAAGCGCGTTCGCAAGCACGTTCGCAAGCGCGATCGCAAGCGCGTTCGCAAGCGCGATCGCGATCGCAAGCGCGTTCGCAAGCGCGTTTGCAAGCGCGTTCGCAAGCGCGTTCGCAAGCGCGTTCGCAAGCACGTTCGCAAGCGCGTTCGCAAGCGCGTTCGCAAATGCCTTCACAAATGCCTTCGCAAATGCCTTCGCAAATGCCCTTCTAAAATACCCTTCAAAATACCCTTCTTCTGCACATCTACAATGTTATATTTATTTATAAATTTAAATTAAAATTTCAAACATTTATCATATAAATTATATTGTATTGATATATTTGTAATTGCAATTACATTTATTAGTCCTTTTCAGCTATGATGATTCCTGTGACACTTCATCGTGTTCCGAATTACGTATTTTATGTTTAAAACGCCAAAATGATTTTAGTGCATAATATTTTTATTTTATGGCGGCATTATTACCAAAAATATAAAAATGAGACATCTTAAGCTTATAAATCAAAAACAGTATTGTTTAGTTTAATATAATGAAAAATAAAATAAAATAACACAAAAATATAATACCTACGCAACTCGTGTACATGAAATGGATCGTTGAAAAATCATAGAGTTGGAAAATCATATAATCGGCGCCCATCTTATGATCGTTTGTCAATCGAGTCATTCGTCTGTAGGAGTGCGTCAGCCTTGTATACAAGTTGCATTTTTATATTGATACTTTCCGTGGTATTCTGCTATTGTTACTAATTGTTATTGTTGACTTTTTGTTGCTGTTGTTTGCTAAGTTTCCTTAGTTAATTGATGGCGAAATGCCGAAAAAACAAATTTTGGTACATTATTCAAATCGATTTCATTTCCATATAAAATATTATCGATTATCGAAAACAATTGATATGATTTCAGTACAGACATCTCTTCACGTGTCAAAAATCGATGTGTCACAGAAATCATCTTAGGTGGAAAGGACTTATACTATCATTATATTGACTTGTCTAATTAATAATTATTTCATTGCTACGTCAAAATTATGTTTATATTTAATGTTTTATAGTTTAATTTTGTTATTTAATTATTATGAGACTTCGACTTTATACTTATTTTTAGGCTGGTTGCAGAGCTTGAGCGACCATCAGTGCGTACGTCAGTCGCGCTTGTCATATGTATGGAAATTCATAAAACCGTTCATAGCTAGACCGACCATACGCACGCGTATTGTCATGCGCATTAGTGTCATAGTCACACAATTGTTGATGCGTATCGTCAGGACCGACGGTACGCACTGACGGTCGGTCAAGCTCTACAACCAGCCAAAGTTTTTTCTTATTTTTTTAATACATCGTGGGTTGAATTTTGTACAGATAAAGTTTATTGACACAACATTCAAAGGAAAAAGGAGAAGCGGGAATGTTTTACCGTTACTCGGTGGCGGTTTCTTCGCCGCTTGGCAGCTCCGATCACTGTCTGGTGAAATCTGTATCTGTCTACTCGCCGCCCGATCCCAGTCCTAGGGGCTCTCGGCGCGTGTGGCGATACAAGTCAGCAGATTGGGATGAGATGCGTTCCTTCTTTGCGTCTTATCCCTGGCGGCCGGTCTGCTTTTCTTCTGATGATCCTTCGACCTGCGCGGATGCTGTGACAGATGTGCTGCGACAGGGAATGGAGTACTTCATCCCATTCTCTGACGTAGCTATGTCCGGCAAAGCTCAGCCCTGGTTCAGAGCCGATTGCAGACGCGCAGAAGCGCTAAAGCATGAAGCATACCTGGCTTGGGTTGATGCTCGACACCGCAAGGCCAAGGACGTGTCAGAAAAGAAGAAAGCCTTCAACCGAGCCGCCAAGTCCTGCAAAAAGGCTCTACGGAAAGCTCGATTTGACCACGTCAGCCGTATAGGGAACAAACTGGCTTCTTACCCCTCTGGTAGCAAAGCGTTTTGGTCCCTGGCTAAGACGGTTGAATCGAACTTCTGCCGCCCCTCACTTCCTCCACTGCTGAAACCGGACGGGTCGCTGGCTCACACCGCCGTAGAGAAAGCGAACCTTTTAGCTTCTCTTTTCGCGGAAAATTCTCGTCTTGATCCTGCAAATGCGAAACCTCCCAGTCTACCTGGATGCGAGGTGATCATGCCCGAAATTCGCATCCGTCAGACTGAGGTTCTTAAAACGCTGCGGAATCTTGACGTGAATAAAGCCAGTGGCCCTGATGGAATTCCAGCCATAGTACTTAAAACCTGTGCGCCTGAACTTGCTCCTGTTCTGACACGCCTCTTTCGCCTCTCAATGACGACTGGAATAGTACCGAAATCGTGGAAGCTTGCCAACGTGCAGCCCGTGCCCAAAAAAGGCAGTCGTGCCGACCCCTCCAACTATAGGCCAATTTCAGTCACGTCCATACTCTGTAAGACTATGGAACGTGTACTGAACAGTAGGCTCCTGGCACACCTAGAAGCGAACGACCTTCTCAGTGACCGACAATACGGGTTCCGCCGAAACCGGTCCACTGGGGATCTTCTAGCGTACGCCACCTACATCTGGAGTGAGGCCATAGAGAATCATGGGGAAGCACTTGCTGTCTCCCTTGATATCTCGAAGGCCTTCGATAGGGTCTGGCATGATAGCCTAATTGGCAAGCTTCCATCCTACCTTCCTTCCATCCTTCCATCCTACCTGCCGGTTTCTGCGCCTGGATCTCAGATTTTCTGAGAGACCGGTCGCTTCGAGTAGTCGTTGATGGCTGCTCGTCCGACCAAAAGGCTATTAATGCCGGGGTCCCTCAGGGATCAGTTCTCTCCGCAACACTCTTTCTGCTACACATCAACGATCTGCTGAAACCCGGTATCTATGGGTACGCAGACGATAGCACTGTTGTGGAGAGATATGTATCCAGCGCACGAACCAGTACGGCACAAATCCAGTCCCTACGAGAGTCGATGGTCGATCGCATGAACTTGTCCTTACAGGCGGTCTCCGATTGGGGCGATGCCAATCTGGTCAAGTTCAACGCGACGAAGACCCAGGCGTGTCTATTCTCCGCTAAACGGAGTCCATTCCACCTGACTCCAACTTTCCAGGGTGTGTCCGTGCCGATAACCAACCACCTCGAGCTTCTTGGCATTACCTTGACGCCTACTCTGAACTTTGGTTCGTATATAGAATCCAAAGCCCAAGTAGCCTCTAAAAAGCTTGGCATTCTGGCGAAGGTGAGACAGTATTTCAGCCCGGGACAGCTGCTCAACCTTTATCAAGCACAAGTCCGATCGTGCATGGAGTACTGCTCTCACCTCTGGGACGGTTCCGCCAAGTACCAGCTGGAGGCGCTTGAGGCGATAGAGAGGCGTGCCAAGAGGCTAATAAACGACGATGAGCTAGTAGGCACAAAACTCCAGAGCCTCGCCCACCGTCGCAGAGTGGCAAGTTTATCGGTTTTTTATCGGATACACTTTGGTGAGTGCGCTGCGGAATTGCACGATTTAATTCCGCCATCCCCGTTTTTCCATCGATCGTCGAGGCGCACAGACTCTAGGCATCGCCATATGGTGGACGTTCCATGTACCCGGACAAAGCGGTTCGGATCGACATTCTTCATCCGAACCGCGAGGGACTGGAACATGCTTCCTGAGTCTGTGTTCCCCGACGAGTACAATATGGGGGTCTTCAAGCGAAGAGTGAACGGGTACCTTCTAGGGAAGCGCGCTCCATCTTAGGCCACATCTCAGCTTACCATCAGGCGAGATCGTGGTCAAGCGCTTCCCTATCGCACAATAAAAAAAAAAAAAAAAAAAGTTTTGTCCATAGTCGAAACAACATATTAATCTGAGCTACATCACGTACGTTTGACAGGTTCACAATACACACTTTATTTATTACTAGTTGTGCCCCGCGGTTTTACCCGCATTACTCCTGTTGGTCTTAATGTGATGACATAATATAGCCTAAAGCCCTCCTCAATAAATGGTCTATCTAACACCGAAATAGTTTTTCAAATCGGACCAGTAGTTTCTGAGATTAGCGAGTTCAAACAAACTCTTCAGCTTTATACCTAGTACTATTATATTATGTAGATTAAAGTCTAACAAATATTTATTTTGGAAACATTGAGACAGCGTAAATATGAATTTTTTCTGTAATAATTCGACGAAACAGTTTATTAGCTTTCCACCGCGTGGTCAAAGGAAATTCCCATCGGAATTTTATGTTTCACCGCAAAAAGTAGAATATATAACTCTCTAGCCTAAATATTTCATTCATAAATTATAAGAAATCTAATATATATGTATATTATAAAGGCGAAAGTTTGTAAGTATGGATGTATGGATGTTTGTTACTCTTTCACGTAAAAACTACTGAACCGATTACAATGAAATTTAGCACACATATAGAGGGTAACTTGGATTAACACATAGGATAGTTTTTATCCCGGAAATCCCACGGGAACGGGAACTATGCGGGTTTTCCTTTGCAAACGCGGGTGAAGCCGCGGGCGGAAATCTAGTTATATTATAATAAAGTCACTTCATTCGACGCGAAAGAAAGACAAACTAAGAAACACATTTATGTATAGGTTATTATAGTTAGATTAAAAAAAATGTATCTGTCGCAGTTGGTTGAATTTGCTATTTGACTGAATGACAACATTTAATTGAATGACTAAAGGACAACTCGTCAAGTTGTTGAATGTAACGTTCAACGTCTTGACAACGTCATTTAGCATAGTCCTAAAACGTATACCATACCAGATTCAAGATTGTCTACATTACGCTTGATAAAACCCCTTGATATTATAATAATAACACGTAAATGGATGGAAATAACAATTGTATTCAACAAGGACACAAAGAAATGTCTGTTAGGCCTGTCAGAGAAGGGGAACGAAATCGATTCATATTTTACAGAAAGGGTAAAAGGAAAATTATTTCGATATTTCAATTTCCTTGTGACTTTGAAGTCGTTTTGAGCGTTACTATAATAATTGATATTATGTTTCTGTTTAGTAGTTGGATTATGGATATAACAGCAATATTTTTTAACAAAAATGTAATTCGCCGTCATATTATATTGTAAGAACTAAAGCAAATTTTAATTGGACCACATAGGACATTTTCAAAGAGGATAACAAAAAACAAAATCAAAATTGACTGATTGACATTTTTTGAAGTCGGTTAAAAATAAAAAGTTCTTCTAAAATCGACATAAGCCCAAATGTTACATTAGCAGAGTAGTTTCCGTAAAAAGAAATAAGAAAATACCAGTACCACTGCAAAACGCAGCAAATTGCAGTCTTTAGTCTTCTTTCTGGTTCAAATTGGCTCATTTTTTTAACGTCTTGTTTCAAGTCTAAATGAACATTGTGGTAAGAATGAATTTGTAGAACTAGTTTATTCATATTATTTTATTACAATGCGCAAATATTTAGCATATTATCACTCATATTTTAATTTATATTTTTATAGCTCTAGCATATATTATGGTGAGTACCGTACATGCTCAGATGTAGATACGTGAAATCGAATATTTGATTTGCCTTATGAAATAAATTGGTAAGAGCGTTTATTTTCTCTTATTAGTTATATAAATATGCTATAATTAATTGTCTCGTAAATTGTATGTATGGTTGGAATAACGTTAGAGGATATCATCTACAACCTCATGAGATGGCGGTCGTTTTGAAGTTTACATATTATATAGCCGTAGCGGTTCGCCTCGGTTTCTTCCGTGGTACATGTTTCGTTTCCCTCCGTAAAAACATCATACTTCAAGGATTATATTATTAAAAAAAGAATTAACGAAATCAGTTCAGCCGTTCTCGAGATTTACGCTTAAGAACACATCGAAAAAGATAGCTATTTAATATTTATAAATAATTGGATTGAAAATTAAAATGAGCAATGAATGAATCATTTATATTATCGTGTAAACTTTACACTTTCTTGGAAGTCATTTGTTATGCTTATAGAAGGAGGAAATAAAAGTTTGCAAATTTAATTTGACTCAGAAGTTATTCTGCTCATTTCCTGTCTACAAACGAGCCTTTACTCGTAATTGCTCTTTCCTATCTTTGTACAAATTTTGCTTTCCAAACTTTTTAAAATATTATTATTCCGTCAAGTAGAAAATTGACTTACTTAATAAAAATTACATAGCATCTTGTCAATAATTTAATAGTACTAACTGAATACCGTAGGTTTCAAGGTTTTTTTTTTATCTTACTTTATTCAAAGGGGTTTTGTCAACAGTGGACAATGTCACCCCCGTAAAAGTAAATAACACGATATTTAAATACATAATATTAATTAACTACTACCACCTAAATATATTTTTATCAGCATCTTTGCCTCTCGAGAAAGAGGAGAAGCCAAGATGCTGTTACACCATCCCAGATTTAAATCACTAAGGTTTCAAGGTTTTATGAATTACCTACTTTTCATAGATAAATTAAAAAAGGCCTTTGTTACTTCTTGTTTACTTCACATCTACGATACGAATAAATAAAAGAAGAGCTTATGATTCAAAACAAGATAATATAGTATTATTCCTACATTAAAGCTTAGCTAAGAGTTGAAGCCTAATAACCAAATAATCCTAAATTACTCCAGATATATCCTTATATTGCTGAAAGAACTTTTCAACTTTCCTAAATCGTTTCAGAATTTATCACTTCCAAACAAATAAACCATCAAATATTTACTATAAGAGTACCATTACTTAAAAGTTAGCTTCCTTATACGAGTAACATAGTAAATTACCATTTTAATTCAAACACGTACGAAACTAAATAGTTTCTCTCGCTTCTCTTGTGTATCGAATGGCACTCAGCGAATCAATAATGTAGCAGACTCAGTTCGGGTGTTTTATTAACGTTATTTGTGGTTTCGCGGAAATTGTATTCGTTCCCTTTATATCTCAAAGCGGCGGATTTTGACAAGATTGTTGTGAAAATTATTTTGATACAGCTATTTCATCTATTTTTCTTATTGTATGATTGGTTTTCTTGTAATTTTTTTAAGCATTTTAAATAATTGTTTGTTATTGTATGCTGAACTACGCTAAGTTTTTTTTTCAAAAGGATTCAACCTTTTCAAAAGGATTTTTTTTCACAATTTTTGTTCTTGGAATTGGTCGTAGAGTTATGTAGGTATACTATATAATTTATACAGCCTTTCTTGATAAATCCATACTAATATTATAAATGCGAAAGTAACTCTGTCTGTCTGTCTGTTACTCAATCACGCCATAACTACTGAACCAATTTGCATGAAATTTGGTATAGAGATATTTTCCGAGAAAAGACATAGGCTACTTTTTACCCCGGGAAATAGGATATATTTTATCCCGGAAATCCCACGGGAACGGGAACTATGCGGGTTTTTCTTTCAATACGCGGGCGAAGCTGCGGGTGAAAAGCTAGTATTAAATATTTTATTCAATACAAATGTAATAAATTCAGCTTTTTAATATTACCTTTAGTAAAAATAACTTTAAGAAATGAACTTCCCATCTCAAGATTTAAGACGGTTATTTCAAGTAAAATATTGATTTTCACATAAATTAGGAAGTCATTAAACACGGGAATGCCTCGTTTGTTAAAAGATTGGAAAAGAGGAACAAAATATTAGATTAATTTGTTTATAGAGCAGTCTATAATTACTTTCAAATTTAACTTTGCTCGATTTATACATTTCCCAAAGGCATTTATCCGAATAAATAGCGTTGAACATACGTCTAGATATTATACTGAACCAAAAAGGGAATGTCTCCTAATTTATGGCATGAATTTACGTTGACATAATCTTAAGGAATCTAAATGTTTTTTTTATTTGAATTATTTGTTTTTTCTTTTGTTCCTTTCATAATTTGCGTTTTAATTTATTCAATTTGCATACATATCTCTAATACAGGATGAGTATGTTATACTTACGTTAGTTATTTTATTGATATAAATTAATAATTATTCTGAATAACAAAATGCTTTAAGATATTCATTATGTGCCTTTTCAATTTTCTTCGCGAAAATTGAGAAAATGGAATGAAAAAAAACATGTTTCGGTCTGGCAGGACACAGAAGGCTGATCACCTACTTGTCCCTAAATAAAATCGATCAGTAAAACAGATACAGAAACAGATGCATAATGCATCTGCCCCTTACCTCACTTGGGGACATGGGACTTCACACTTACTATAATATCTGCCATATTTTTATGTAGTTTATTCAAACAATTAAATGTTTAAATAAGTAGCTTAGTAAAGTTTTAATTTGCAAGAAAGAAACGTACAAATTGTAATTAAAATAAATGTAAAAAAAAATTTGTTAACTATGTCGTTATTAACTTCTTACTTTGTCCATAGTACATTTCTCTGTCTCAACTAAATTAAAACTCAAACTTAAATGCAAATTGAAATACCTACAGTACAACCTCTTTTAAATTAAAACTATGTTTTACAGAAGAATTCTTAAAGACGTAATTAAGAACAAGACTAAGTACTTTTCCATGATAAATGCAACCATTTTAATAAATGTAGATTTTACCTTAAAAGCTTAATATACCTAGATTACCTAGTATATTATAGCATTTATTATGTGAAAATATTGATCGTCAAATGTGCTTTTAACAGCCATAATAATAATGTTCATTACATTTGATTGCTGTTTATACAGTCCACTATTGAAGTAATACGTAAACCGTAAACCAAACCACTAATGATTGATGGTCAAATTTGTTTTCGTTCAATACTTTACTAATAAATACATAGTAGTATTGTAGATCATTTTATAAAATAACTAGCGGTCCGCCCCGGCTTCGCCCGTGGTACATATTAACGTTTTCTCTACATAAGAACCATCCTCGTACTTCAAGGAATATAATAAAAAAAGAATTATCGAAATCGGTTCAGCCGTTCTCGAGTTATGGAATTACAACGAAAAGTGGCATTGATTTTTATATATTAGATACATCAATGATCATTAATTATCACCAATGAGAACTCGTATCAGAAATGAAACTTCTTTGGCAAGGTTCAAAAATATTAAAATCGTCGTGTGACTCCGTGACGTGACGGTATTGCCATGACGCGACATTGATATTTTACTCCCAACGCGCCTAAAGAAGTATCACTTCAAAATAAGTAAGAAGAATGCATTAAAAGCAAAATAATTCATGCAATAAAGGCTAAATTCATGAAAAAATAACACGTAAATGCTAACGAGGCTTCGCTGGTATTTTTAATTTCCTTAACACAAATAGTTTTCAATGTAGACGCTTGAAATGAAGCTTTTATAAAGAAATAGACCGTGCGACTCTGAAGGTATTTTTTAAATGGTCTTGAAGCTATAAAAGCTAAATAATTTGCGGAATAATTGTGACATTAAACATAATAAATATGGGAGTTTCTAGAAAGTTTCGATACGTTTCAATAATAGGTAGTTATTGAAGTGAATCATGTTATGATTTTTCAATTGTTTATAAAACGTTCGCTATAGTACAACGCCACTGAAAAAAGTAATCTTTGTTAAGTGATTTTCAAGAACAAAGATAGTTATTTTTAAGACTCGATTTTGACCCACATTAAATGGGCAGATTTAATTCAAACTTCAACAAGGATCAGTAAGTAACAAAAACAATAATTTCATGAGTTAATATTATTAAAACGTGTTTTTTTGTTGGTCAATACGGATAAACGAGGAAAATCAGGTAGTAATCGAAATTCAGACTGATGGATTGGCAAAAGTTAACGATATCGAAGATTGACATGCTATTAGGCTTTAATTTAAAAAGGTGCATTGATTTCTTTTATATTATTCACCTTAAAACGTATAAATATTAATATTGCATCATTATATTGTATAGATTCAATGATATTATATTTATGTTATACCCTTCGACTTTCCCAGTGTCCGGAAAATGTATTTCTATGGTTGTATTATTATTTTTGACTTAACTTCAAAAACCCAGATATCCCTACTAATATTAATATATATTAATCTGAATAATATTATAAATGCGAAAGTAACTCTGTGTGTCTGTCTGTCTGTCTGTTACGTTTTCCCGCTTAAACCTCTCAGCCGATTTTGATGAAATTTTTCACAGACAATATTTAGACCCTGAGAAAGAACATAGGCTAACTTTTATCAAAAAACCACGCGGGCGAAGCCGCGGGTGGAAGCTAGTAGGTAATAAAGAAGTGCAAAAAATCCTTCTCAGAACACATGAAAATTCATTTATCACTCAAAACATAACGCCCACGTTCGTTATTTAGAAAATTATTCAGAGTAAACCAGAAGTTATGGATTCTGTCATAATTTCGTCCCTTTTAACGAGTTTAAAAACTTTGTTCACTTATCGTGAAGGAAGGAAAGAGCCAACTTTCTTTCACGCCCCTTAGGACCGATTTGAAATAGTCAACTTTTGAAATAAGGTAAATGTATTACTGTGTTAATTTGTCTTTTCGTTGAGTCACAGCTGATCTACTTTTATGATGAGTACTGGAGCATCAGGTAAATTTTTGAATGGACTGGAACATTATTTTGCAGAATTTTTTTAAAATCTTAAATTTATATCTATACTTATATAAAACTGGAGAGTTTGTTTGTTTGAACGCGCTAACCGCTCAGGAATTTCCGATTTGAAAAAATTTTCGATTTTAGATAACCCATTTATCGAGGAAGGCTAACCATAGGCTATAATATATTATCATCACGCTAAGACCCACAGGAGCGGAGCAATGCGGGTGAAACCGCAGAGCACAGCTTGTTATAGATACAGTCGCTCGCCTTGATTCTTCTGAATGGTATAAAAAAACTATAAGTCTATGTCATTTGGAAATAATATACCTAGTATCTTCAGAGCTTATTTGGAACAAAATAATATGCCTAGTATCTTCAGAGCTTATTTGGAACAAATAACTTACTATAATAGTGGTAACTGATATGATAGCTTTTGTAAGGATACATACACCCGCGCGAAATTGGGGCGGGCGGGCTATTGAATCGAATAACAATTCAATTCCTACCAATAGTAGTATTTTAATAGAAATTCTTACAAGTAATCTGAATTTTGTTGTGCGTCATAAATTGATTTCTCTTTATAATAATGTATCTATGCAATGTTCTTTTACCCTTATTGTAAATCTAAAGTCAAACATTTATTTATTCAATTAGACTTCTTGTAGAAGCACTTTTGAATCGTCATAACATTTTTTTACATTTACCACCGATCAAAAAGTAATTCTCTTATAACATTTAATAGTCATACTTATATACAGTCACTAGCTGCGCTCCGCGGTTTCACCCGGGTGGCTCCGCTCCTTGCTGGCCTTAGCATGATGATATTTAGCCTAGAGCCTTCTTCAATAAACCTATCTAAACCGAAATTTTTTTTCAAATCGGACCAGTAGTTCCTGAGATTAGCGCGTTCAAACAAACAAACATACAAACTCTTCAGCTTTATAATGTTAGTACAAATAAGAAGACTCTACAACGGCAATACATCTCCAGTCTATCTTGCATTTCTTGCATTTATTGAACACTTTAATTACGTCAACATATACGATGTATTCAAATAGCCAGTACAACAAGCTCAGTAACAATATGAATTATATAAACCTGCAAACTCGACCACAATCCTGCAGCTTTGAGTCTAATTGTGAAGGGCTATAACAATGGATTGATACAAGATCTCTTCAAACGGAATAGTAGTTGAAGGGTTATTAGAATGCAGGGAATTATTGTCGATACATATAATAATTTAGTTGAAATATTATGTTTGTTTCCTTTAAGAATATAGCAATTTTAATAAATAACAAATAATAATAATAAATATCCAGGACAACATATAACATTCACACACGGTACGATCCTATATTAAGCTTTCGCTTGTGTTATGGAAACAAGATGGCAACATATTTTATAATTACATATATAATTTTAAATCAATTCCTATATATAGATAACTAGGTTTCCGCCCGCGGCTTCACCCGCGCAGTTAAAGAAAAACCCGCATAGTTCCCGTTCCCTTGGGATTTCCGGGATTGCGTCATTTTCCCGGGATAAAAAGTCGCCTATGTCCTTTCTCGGGTATCAAAATATCTCCATACCAAATTTTATAAAAATTGGTTCAGTAGTTTAGGCGTGATTGAGTAACAGACAGACAGACAGACAGAGTTACTTTCGCATTTATAATATTAGTATGGATTAACACCCAAAGACTTTATGTTACAAGTGTTTGTTTGTATCACAGGGAATCGTAACCACAATTTCTTAGTAGTTCGCTTAAAACAAACAAACGAAGTTATCAAAATAATGGCCTGGTCAATTATCTTCAATTCTTCAGAGACTTTATTCAAAATTAAGATAAAATGAGACTTTAAACAAAATGAAAAAGCACGTAACATTAATAAAATAGCATAGACTAAAATACTACAATCCAAGACAATATTTAGCTCTAAGCTCTGATTCTCAGTTAACTCAGTGTCTAGGTACTGGATTAAAACTTAAGCTTTTACTCGTTGCCTTTGCAAAATCAAAGCCATTCAGCTTAGTTAATTAGCTATAGTTTTAAGTACCTACTACAGAAACTTATTCTCTTTCGACTTTATCTTTATTATGTGTTGGATTCGCTGGCAATTCGCCAAGTATTACGAAATCGTTTAGAATGCCCGAACGTTCACTGTCTGAGATGTTTAGTGATTCAATCGCAAAGGATTTTATTCAGTTTTGTACGGGGCATTTACGAGACAATCTTTTTGATTGGCTCATTTATGTATTTGGGTGGAATGAACTGGAATACATTTGTACGCTAGATGTAGCGAAGTGGTGCTTGCGAGAATGTTTTTCTTTTTGCGTCATTACTTTACCCAAACTTTACCGATAGATTGTAAGGAATATTTTGACACTGGTATTTTCTCAAACTTGTCATACATGTTTAGCATAAAAATTAAAATGTGAGCGCTTGTTATAATTATGTTAAAACTTATTACTTCAATAACGGGATACCAAAAATTATTTTTTTCGCTTGATTTGTGTTTAGTAAAATACATATTATGTCATACAAAATGTATGGTTTCATCAAAAAAATATTTTTCATCCCCATATCGTGTTCACCCACCAAATCGTTAAAATGAAAAGTTGTTTTTTTGTGTCGTTTAATATATTATTGTACAATTTACATACATATACATAATATTACATACAACACATACACATCTGTTGAGGTACTACAAATTGTGTTGTAGGTACATTATCACGGTCCTACGTTCAGAAATTGCTAAAATCACAAGTTCAAATACTGTAGAGCAAAAATATTACGTACCTAGTATTTTCTGTCCAAATGAAACAATATTTTATAAGAAGATGTGGAGGTAAGAAAGGTATAATTGTATCATTAGTACGACCAAATAATTCTTTTGCTAACTTAACAATATTAGTAATATGATCAAAGCATCTTTTTCGACATAAATTACTTTATTTTCTGATAAAGTACAAAACTTATGCTTTTTCTTATATATAAGAAATGTAAACGATTCTTTTTAGCTACCTTGTGAAATCAACTATTAATGTAACAATGATATTTAATTACCAGCACTTTGATGTGGCAAAGTAATACAGTTCAATGAACTGTGAAACTTGTCGTATATTATTTTAATCGCTATGAAGGTTTTAATAAATAACTTGCGTAGTGAAAGTTTCAGTTGAGTTGAGTTAGCGTGTCTCAAAGACGACATTTTCAAAGGCTTTCGCGAAGTATATTAATAGCATAAGTTTAGAAATAAAGTTTTATCTCTGTGTGTGTATATAATACAGAGGTTATGTGTTCAATCTCTAGGGACATAAAATTGCTTCTAGTAGAAGAAACAATTTTTAGGGTGTTCATAATCCGTGTGCATAGAAAAGGATTTTTTGTGAAAATTAAGAGAATTTAGAATTAAAGTTTTGAGGCTGAGGATGATGTGAATAACTAAAAAGCACATATGTTTAAAATCGCTCTAAAAATTCCTAATAAAGTTTCTTTGAAGTTTTTCAATTGCTATAAGTCCTAAAAATACTGTGGAGAAACTTGTATACTTATCTAATTTAATTTTTATCAAGAAAATACGTAGATATCGAAAAGAAAAATGGTACAATGAAAAATGATGTTGATAAGAATTATGAATTCAGATTTATAACCACAGTATTACAATTATAACCTTTTGTGTCCGTAAAATTTTGAACTTACGCCAATATTCTAATAAATAATATCTGAAAAATCTTCTTTCTTTATTTCTTACCTAGTTGTGCCCCGCAGTTTTACCCGCAGTGCTCCGCTCCTGTTAGCCTTGTTGTGGTGGTATATTAATATAGCCTTTCTCGATAAATATAAATTATAAAACAAACAATAACATTATTTTATTTTCATGAAAAGGCTTCAAGTTTGAGTCAGAGTTATATAATAAAGGCTAGTCACGTAGCGTGGCCTGTGAAAGTGAAATATTCAATGCACGTTATAGAATAAATAATATTGTCATGTATTTTATGATATACTAGCTGTGCTCCGCGGTTTTACCCGCAGTGCTCTGTTCCTGTTGGTCGCGTGATGATATCCTTCCTCGATAATGGGGCTATCTAACACCGAAATAATTTTTCAAATCGGACCTGTGTAGTTCCTGAGATTAGCGCGTTCAAACAAACAAACAAACTCTTCAGCTTCATAATATTAGTAGAGATAATATGGAATCACAGGAAAATAAAACAAATAGATACATTTCGTACACATTTATTACAATTTCATCTACGTACATAAAATATATCGTCGGTAAAGAAAAAGGAAAATATTTTGTATTAGTTTATGAAAATCGTGTATATTTACAATAAGTGCTGTCTACTTGAAAACAATGGTTTAAACCGCTTAAAAATAGTTAAATTTATACATTGACTACAATTTAGTAAGCGTAGTTTGTAATCAGGCATTACCGGTATTTACCGGTTACGATTTTACGATTATTTTTAGCTAATACATTACTATTTTACACGTGCCAACAAATGCGTAAAAAATATGTTAATATTATATAATAATAATTATGTAACCAGCATTTATACATTTAACTATTATCAAATTGTGGAGTAATTAAAATGTATTGTAAAATTGAATTATAAGCTTAATATGACCCACGGTCAAAACTGTATTTTTCAATATTTTTGCAAGCGTTAGTTCTACAATAATATCACCAAAACATTATTTTACAAGACTTTATGACAAATATTTTCAGTGGTATTCAAAACAGACATATAAAAAAATTATAAGAAAATAAGATAAAGTAATACAAAGTTTACGCCATTTTGTTTTCAAAGAAGGTTATATTGAAAAAGTTGAAGTTTGCAATTCGCAAACTGACTTCGGAATTGGATGTTTTTATCGTCCGAGTTACGACCGTTGCAAGTAAATGGATTCAAGTGGATTACTTTTTTTTCATCATTTATAGAATTTATTTGTATATACTTATTCCAAATGAACTAAATAAATCTTATTGAAGTGAATCTTCACGTCACATCATGGTGTAAGCCGTAAGGCGACGATTTTGAATCTTGCCAAAGAAGTTTCACTTCTGAATCGTGTGCTCGGCAGTTGGCACATACGCTCATTTTTATTATTTATCAATATTTAATGTGAAAATATTCTATTATTTTAAATTAATTTGTGAAAAACTCAGAAAAAGCTATTTTCTAGGACATAGAATAAAAGTTAAAAATTAGGAACACCCAAAGGTACGACTAAAACATTGAGGTTGCTAAAAATTGACCTAGTTTCTAGTAAATTTTGGATAGCACAAAGTTTTTAATTAACCTATACTTTCTATGATTTTACCTCTGAAATGTCATTTATTAAACCCAGTTGGAAATATATGTTATCTTCTATTTGCATGTCAATAATGCCACAGAATATATATTTTTATAATTAGCGACGCTTAAGTTCCCAGTTTAGTTCTTTACAAATCGTATCATCACCTAGTTCTTTAACTACTTAATCTACTTTCTTATTCATTAAATCTTGCTCCAAGAGCATTGCATCGTTTTATGTATGCAATAAAAGTTTTCATTCATGCATTTATCTTTTAAACTCTGCGTTAAACTTATCTTCTATAGGATTTACTTTAAAATTAATTAAATTTTAATGACTTATTTCAATTTGGTAATGCTGTGTATAGCAGCATTGAGCTTATGATAATTATGTACATGTTGACTAGAATAACAAACTTCGATTGACATTGACAAGTCTTTTAAATTTTTTGAATTAGTCTATGTGCAATATGTAATTTTTTTCTTAATCATATGATTGGATAATGAAATAAAAGCACACCCCGGACACTCCATACAAAATTATCGTTTTGACAGTCACACTGTAGAGACTGCAAATGTGTGTGATAACGCTTTATGGTTGGCACATTTGTGACTAGCGTAAAAATAATTCGCGTTTTTCTGATGAAATACATCCGTAAACAGCACAATATCTAACCATTTTCTACGAAAACGATAATCACAAATCCAAAATAATAAAATTACTTTAAGTCAATTTGATTAATGTTGTCAATCTTCGTTGCGTATCGTCCTTGTAGAAAAATGCGGACCATTTTTAGGCTGATCGTGCGGGGTGAGGTAAGTGTTTAATTTTGGCGGGAGGCGTAGAGTGTCCGTTCTGTAGCGTTTAGCTACTATTATGTATTCTGTGATAAAAGGTTACACTTAGGGCTGATTTTTCAATCCTTGGTTAAAACTCATTCATCGAATAACGTATTAAACTACCATTTCAAAAATATATTCGAATTGTCCGTATAATTGACAATCTGTAAGTGTTAGAAGTTTTGAAACAAATAGAGGATGTTGTTTAAGAAGTTTCCAAAATTAGTATACTGATGAATGTATACTGACTGTTTATGTTAAAACTAAAGACAAATTAGAAATTTGTTGATCTTGACTAAAAGCCCGTTAAGTGAAAATTGTAATCACTGAACTGAAACATGAATTCTAATGAGTCCATTTAGTGAGAGTTAAAGCAAGTGACCTTGTTGTGTAAGTTTAGTAAATTCAGTGATATCGTAGTTTGAGTATAGTCACAAAATCAGTGTAGATTTTTATCATAAATATAATTTATCTGAAACATTGAGGAAAGATATACAAAGGCTCTTACTCTTATTAGGTATATCAAAATTTATCTACAATACATTATTAATTTCTGTTGACTGTGCATTATATAATGTAATGAAGGAAACATCTTAAATTACTACTTTTAAATATACATAATTAACATACTATGATTTCCAGCAATATAAATACAGTATTAACAAATAAAACATCATACACACTAGAAATATACAATACTACACTAACTACTGACTTACTACGATTGCCGGCGTCGATCTATACAACACACGGCTCTCTTTAAATTCTCCGCAAAACCACCTCTATGCATTTGGACCTCAACTTTACAAGCCTGTATAGCGTTGATCATGTGCTCTGACTCAGTCTTTTCACCCTGCCTAGTGTCAACAAACTCATCGTCGGATCACGTATCAGAACCGGGATATTTCTCTATGAGATCCAATTCTTCGTCATTACGTTTCACTGTTGGTATTTCTCGCTGCCCAGTTACTTTGACTGGTCTGTCTATTTGATTCTCAATATTCACAAGAACGTCGGCTATACATCGATGATCTTCTGGTGATTTCTCTTCGCCGTCCTCGAAGGCGGTGTTCTGTGTGCCATCACGGTTGTTGTTCTGTTTATCCTTTTCTTCTGCTTTGCTTTCGTCTTCTTCGCTGTTCTCTTTGCCTTCGAGTATCATTTTGTGTGTCGCTTCTTCTATGACGCTGTCGGTTGGGGCTTCGTTGATACATGAGTGTGTGAGTGTGAATGGCAGTTTCACGGACACTTCTCCACCAATGGGGCCAAGAGTGAGTTTTACTTTTACGTAGTATGATACGTAAATAGCGAATACGTTGCGATCTTCAGGCGAATTTGGGTTGCATAGAACTGTTGAAGCCAGGCTGGCGCCAGATTTTGAGTAGGAATCTTCAAGTGCTATCCAATTTTTGGTAACTCCTGCAAACAATAATTTAAATTAGGCAGGCATAACTATATTTGTTTATATATTGCAGGATCATCTCAAAATCAAAATTCTGTTTACTAAAGTATAAAAAATAAAATATTTAATGATTTAATTAAATTCCTTTTTAAGAGTTTGTAAAAGCGAATTTATAAATTATTAAATTCGCATTTAACGAACACTCACAGAAGGGAGTTTATGGATTATGTTAATAAAATGAGGTACATAATAAATTATTCCACCAGCATTGAAGTACTTGGAAAATATTTTACTTTTTACGACTATTTCCTAGAAATTTGTCTTGCAGAACACGTGTTATCTATAAAAAGGGTGTACAAAACGAACTGTGCACAAGTATATGTCAAAGAAAATAGTTGAATTATTCACCTCTATATGGAGTCAGGGAGTACGTGTCCTTGTGGGTTTGGTTCGGTAATATCGGAGTGCCGTCCCCTCTCAGCAGAGCGACTACGTTCTTGAACTTTCCGTTGGAGAACATACATACATCCACATGCTGGATTATGAGGACCTATAACAAGATACATGTGCTTGAAGAATAAAGTAACTTAAAGTCTTACACATTTAGTAAATAAAGTTTAGATTAACAGTTATTCAATTTTGATATTTTTTTTTAAAACTATAATGTCAAAATTCCTATTTTTTGAGTTCTCAAAGTACGTATTTAGTTATAAGTATGACTCGACTACATCATTATTAGTAACGCCTGAATCAATATTTGAAATTCAAACCATAATACGTAGATTGTCCATATCAAAGTGTGAGCACACAAAACATTAACGACCTATTAAGTATTAATATACAGAAAGCATTTCCGAACCTTTGTATACAACTACGAGTTACGATGAATATCTCCGTATATTCAGGGTTCTAATATTAAACTAGATATATAAGATGATTGAATCTCAAACTCATTATCCATTGAAGTGATCAATTAATCACCTCAAAGAGGTTTCCAGGGATAGGTTTTGTCCCTGTAAGTATTAATTAACGTAACAAATGATAGTGTCGAGTGTTGTGGTGTCAACAGCCTATTTATCATCAGATAACATTGTATGTAATTTGAAGGTTAGCTGATGTAAGGGACAGCTAAATTGATGTAGAAATGAGTTCGGCTCAACAGCGAGTTAAGGCTTTTACATGCGCTAATAACCTTGAGCATACTTGACGGATCTCAAACCTCTCACCCTGCACCTTCTTTTTTCCTCGCATTTTGTATTTAAAAAGATACTAATCAGTGAAACAAAAAATCCTCGTCAGGGACTGTTGTGTAACTGATAATTTATTAAACATAAAATTTTCAGAGCTCTAAGTCAGCAGGTTACGAAGTTTATAGAGTATTTGCGGAAAAATCGATGACTACGGCACATTTTTTTTCTAGAAATCTATTAACTTTGGAAAAAAGTCCTCGCAAGCAATTAAAGATCAAAGACCATCCTATTTTATATATTTTTTTCGGTATTGTGCTTTATGTTGTAGTTTGTACCAGACTTTATAGAGGTTCAACCTCTATAGTCGAAATTTCCGGGTAACGCCTTAGTTAGTATTTGAGTTCGGAGAAATAGGACTGTTAGTTTTCTGATGTTTTGTTTGAAATTATAAATAATAAAATAAATAATCGAAGAAAATCGTTTTTAATATTGTTTTGGACATTGGTGGTCAAAGTTTGATTGTTATGTATATAGAGTTCTGAATTGAACATGGTCAAAAATTATACAAGTAGATTTTTACAAGGCAATTTATTTGTACCTAAATACCCGAGAACATCATGGATATTGGTACAAAAGTATAGAGATAAAATAATGAAATGGAAAAACCAGTAAAGTTTTTACCTCTACCAGTAAAGTATTTCAAAACTCTACCGGCTTTGTGACATAATAGTTTAAAAGTTTTTATTTGATAATAAAGTGATTCTCAACTGGGTTCTGTCATTGCTATATTCGAGTTTGAAATAACTTTTAAATTATTACATGAGGTGGAAATCGTACCACGCTGAGCTAAAAACTGCTCAATTTACCACAGAACTACATCTTTTGTACACAAGGTCAACGTAAAGTTTTACCGTTTGAAGTTTTAAAAATAAATGTAATAAAATCCACGTTTTATGGTATTTGATTATTTTATTTATACCCACGTTTTAAATACTTTTAGTGAAATCATTTTCATGTATTAATAAGAATAAGTATTCATCTATATATAAAAATGAATCGCAAAATGTTAGAGTAAACGTAAACATGTACTACGGGCGACGCCGGGGCGGACCGCTAGCTTTAAATAAATTTATTTTCATGTTACCATTACCTCCATTGTAAGTATTAATCGATTTTTATTTTGGCTTATACATTAATCATTGTACACAAAATCGAATTTCCATTCTCTTTTCAGTTCGAACGTGAGCTTGTAAACAAATAAAATAACATAGAAATAACCCGAGCAACTAAAATAAAAGCTGACTGAGTTTCCGTTTACTACCTATCAATCATATACTGTGCCAACATACGTGTTACGAACTACATGTTTCATTTCCATACTGTAGTGTTATGTGGTAGTTAACTGAAGTAATTTTGTAACGGTAGTAAAATGGGGAATATAGAAATATATTGTAACGGTAGTAAATTTGCATATATTTATTTAAAGCAGTATAAATATTAATAGGTTTTAATATTTCGGTATATCTTACACTTGTGTTGCAAGTGAATGTAAACGGTAGTCTTCTTTTACAGAAACTTAAACAGTCCTGTTTTTAATACGTTTATGCATAACATGCTTCCCGAATCTGTGTTCCCCGCCGAGTACAATATGACCACAGCTTTATAAGAGGCGAGATTGTGGCCAAGCACTTTCCTACCAGCAGTAAATAAATAAAAGTTTGTTAATTAGTCCGTGTTTTGTTATACTGTAGGTGGCCTACATGTTCCTTTGCTTGCTCACACATAAAATATATGTTGATTGTGCAATTTGTACGTTGTTCGCAAAAAGCTTTTCGTCTGACTTGTTATGTCCTTCTATACGTTATTCAAGTATTGTTTTCGTGACAAAGTGGCATGTCCTTTGCCAAGGTCTTTTTGTCTATATATATATCCTAATTAGTCCCAAACTTATTAAGCGGTCTAAACACGACAACTCTACTAACGAGACATACCTTCTAGTAAGAAATAAAAATATTTTATTATATAGGTATGTGCATTCTATATTCTTTTTCACAATATGCACCTTAGAACTTTGTTAAATTTAAATTTAGGAATTGGAAAATATATTTCTTAATCGCCCACACAAAGTATACGTAGGTACCTATATGTATATTATAAATGAACAGGCCGATTCAATCTGTCTTGTATTATGTATTCTTTGATACAGTGCCAATAGTTAAGCCCTTGAAAGTAGCTTCCAAGGCTTCTAGTTCGATAATTTATAAAAATCAAAGCCTGCATGATGATGTCAGAGTACAAAACAAAGTCGGTTTTCGTCATTTCTGTGTCTATATGGATCCTTAAAACTACGCACCAGATTTTGATGAAGACCTTTTTTATAGACAGAGTGGATCTAAGGTAGGTTTAGATAAGTATATTCATAGGTTTTAGACAGAAAGCGGGCGAAGCCACGGGCGGACAATAGTACTAAATAAAGCATTTAATATTTCACCATTTATTAATTCATAAACCGTATTATACGAATTAATCCAGTAATTCACACACTTGAAACAATTGATTCAGAGCGATATCGGTTGTGACCCGAATTCGAGAAATTCGGTTTGAGGTAATACAAACCAATTCGTATAGCTCTTATTAAAGCTGGCTTATTGTTAACTGCGGAATCATTAAGAGATTGAGGTGAATATGGTTGAGATTAAAATCAATAATCGTTTGAATTTATAAATTTCATAAGCTTGACTCGTGTGGGAATATTACAAAGGAATTCTTAGCATTATGGTTGAGATTTTGGCACTAGTTTCAGTGAGTCAGGCTTCGAGATGACTTACGACATGCTTACGACTTTGTGCCTATTGTGTTTCTGTTTAGAATATAGACCTACTAGCTTACCACCCGCGGCTTCGCCCGCTTTGACTTAAACCTAATAAATTATATACTAAAACCTCTAATCACTATATCTATTAAAAAAAACCGCATCAAAATCCGTTGCGTAGTTTGAAAGATTTAGGATTTTTGAAGGATTTTAGGGACATAGGGACAGAGAAAGTGACTTTGTTTTATACTATGTAGTGAAGTAATTATAGAACCGAGAACATTACTGCGAGGGAACGTAAAGATTTTTATTGTTTCTATTTTTATTAAATGCACAGTAATACCCTGAACTTACGCGATAGGCTAGGCTAGGATAGCGCGTACCTAAGTTAGGTTGTATCATAATAATATATGAAACCAGGGCCGGACCGTGAACTTGTGGGGCCCTGGGCTGAAACTACCCAGGGGCCTTTTTTTTTTGGAAATGTTTATATTTTCTTAATACTTACTTTCGCAATTTTGTTATTTTAACATATTCAAATTTGATTTTAAATCGTTTTATTAATTCAGGAGTCTATCGCGGACAAACAAAGTACCTAACACGTAATTTTTTTATACATATTTAGATAATAAAAAAATAATAAAATAATGTTATTCATCCATACTAATATTATAAATGCGAAAGTAACTCTGTCTGTCTGTCTGTTACTCAATCACGCCTAAACTACAGAACCAATTTGCATGAAATTTGGTATAGAGATATTTTGATACCCGAGAAAGGACAAAGGCTACCTTTTATTGCAAAATATGTACCACGGGCGAAGCCGGGGCAGACCACTAGTTTATTATAAATTAGTAAAAGAATCTGACAGTTATGTTATTTAAATAATAATTTAGAAATTAACCTTTCTCCATTTTTGTGCTGCAAATTCTTTTATTGGTCACATTGCAAGTCTTTTGTTAGATCACAATGTAAATAAATATGTAAATAGTAGTAAAACGTAAATAGTTATATATTGACACCCTAAAAGTTGTCTCAAAACCTACATATGGTAGGGTCTAAGCAACTATTTAATTTCAAGGTCAAATGAACATTCAAAATGAAAATTCCCGGAAAATGTCTGGAAAATATCCGGAAAATGCCTGGGAAATATCCGGAAAATGCCTGGGAAATGCCCGGAAAATGCCCGGAAAATATCCGGAAAATGCGTGAAAATGTCCGGGAAAAGTGTGGAAAACGCCTGGAAAATCCTCGGAAAATGCCAGGGAAAAGCCTGGAAAATATCCGGGAAATGCCTGGGAAATATCCGGAAAATGCCTGGGAAATATCCGGAAAATGCCTGGGAATTTCCCGGAAAATGCCTGGAAAATCCTCGGAAAATGCCAGGGAAAAGCCTGGAAAATATCCGGAAAATGCCTGGGAAATGCCCGGAAAATTCCCGGAAAATATCTGGAAAATGCGTGAAAATGTCCGGGAAAAGTGTGGAAAACGCCTGGAAAATCCTCGGAAAAGGCCTGGAATATCCTCGGAGAATGCCATTTTCCGGGCATTTTCCGGGCATTTCCCAGGGATTTTCCGGATATTTCCCAGGCATTAACCGGATATTTTCCAGACATTTTCCGGGAATTTTCATTTTCCGGGAAATACCTGTAAAGTAATAAGTACACCTCCCCTGTATTCCGGGGATTTCCAGGCATTTTCCGAGGATTTTCCAGGCGTTTTCCACACTTTTCCCGGACATTTTCACGCATTTTCCGGATATTTTCCGGGCATTTTCCAGACATTTTCCGGATTTTCATTTTCCGGGAAATACCTGTAAAGTAATAAGTACACCTCCCCTGTATTCCGGGGATTTACAGGCATTTCCCGAGGATTTTCCAGGCGTTTTCCACACTTTTCCCGGACATTTTCACGCATTTTCCAGGCATTTTCCGAGGATTTTCCAGGCGTTTTCCACACTTTTCCCGGACATTTTCACGCATTTTCCGGATATTTTCCGGGCATTTTCCGGGCATTTCCCAGGCATTTTCCGGGAAATTCCCAGGCATTTTCCGGATATTTCCCAGGCATTTTCCGGATATTTCCCAGGCATTTTCCGGATATTTTCCAGACATTTTCCGGGAATTTTCATTTTCCGGAAAATACCTGTAAAGTAATAAGTACACCTCCCCTGTATTCCGGGGATTTCCAGGCATTTAAAACGCTTTTCCCGGACATTTCACGCATTGCCCGGATATTTTCCGGGAATTTTCCAAGCTTTTCCCTGGCATTTTCCGAGGATTTTTCCCGGCATTTTCCGAGGATTTTCCAGGCGTTTTCCACACTTTTCCCGGACATTTTCACGCATTTTCCGGATATTTTCCGGGAATTTTCCGGGCATTTCCCAGGCATTTTCCGGATATTTCCCAGGAATTTTTCGGATATTTTCCAGGCTTTTCCCTGGCATTCTCCGAGGATTTTCCAGGCATTTTCCGAGGATTTTCCAGGCGTTTTCCACACTTTTCCCGGACATTTTCACGCATTTTCCGGATATATTCCGGGAATTTTCCATTCATTTCCCAGGCATTTTCCGGGAAATTCCCAGGCATTTTCCGGGGTTTTTCCAGGTATGTTCCACTTTTTCCCCGGACATTTTCACGCAGGCATTTTTCGGGGACATCCGGAAAATGCCTGGCAATGCCTGGATAATTCCCGGAAAATGCCTGTAAAAGTCCCGGAAAATGCGTGAAAATGTCTGGAAAAAGCGTGGAAAATGCCACTTCAAATTTGCGAAGTAATTCAAACTCAAACTCAAACATTCATTTATTCAATTAGACTACTATTTAGTAGCACTTTCGAATCGTCATTACATAAGTATTTTAACATTTACCACCGATTCGGAAAGCAGTATCTATGGAGAAGAATCGGCAAGAAACTCCATAGTTGCTCTTTTAAAATCATGTCAATATTACATAATATGTAACTTATATCTAACTTATACATAATATATCATAATATGCCAAAGAACTGTCCTGTGGCTTTTACGCGACAACCCTCCATGGGTCTTTATCGTCCATATATTCCTGAATACTGTAGTACGCTCTCTGAACTAGTACACCTTTTATATAAGTTTTAAATTTAGAACTACTAAACTCTTTAATATTGAGAGGAATTCTATTGTATAAGCGTATACCTTGACCCATAAATGAATTTTTAACTTTAGCTAATCGGAAAAACGGCATTTCAATTCTATTCCTGTTCCTTGTGCCATAATCGTGTCTATCTCCTACTCTTGTGTGTAAGTCGGCGTTTTTGTGAACATGCAAAATATTATTAAATATATACTGTGATGGTACAGTAAGGATACCAGTATTCTTAAAATGATCTCTTAGTGAGTCCCGAGCACGCAAATTATATATAGAGCGAATGGCTCTTTTCTGTAAGATAAATATAGTTTCTATATCTGCAGCCTTGCCCCACAGTAGAATTCCATAGGACATAATGCTATGAAAGTAGCTGAAATAAACCAATCTAGCCGTATCTTCATCGGTGAGATGCCTTATTTTTCGGACTGCATATGCAGCTGAACTGAGCTTACCTGCAGCGGTGTTGACATGGGCTCCCCACTGTAGTTTCTCGTCCAATGTTAACCCTAGAAATACAGTAGACTCAGTAGGATGCAATACCTCCCCGTTCAAGGTAATATCTCTGTTCAACTTTTTTACATTAGGAAGTAAAAATTCAACACAAGTGGTTTTTTTGGCATTTAATAATAAATTATTGGCAGTAAACCATTCAGATATGTGTGAAAGAGCACTGTTCACTTCGTCAACATTTGGGTCATGCCTATCCACATTAAAAATTAATGAGGTATCATCTGCAAACAGAACTATTTCACACCTATCCTGCAAATAATAGGGAAGATCATTGATATATACCAAGAACAAGAAGGGACCTAAAATGGACCCCTGTGGAACACCAATGTTAATTGACGCACCGCTAGAACGTTCTCCATTAACAACTACAGTCTGTATCCTATCATGCAGGTATGACGCTATGAGGTTCTGGGCTTTTCCTGTAATTCCAAAGTGATTAAGTTTACGTAACAAAGTACAATGTTCAACGCAGTCAAATGCCTTGGAGAGGTCACAAAATATCCCCAGAGCATTTTTTGAGTTTTCCCATGCTTTATAAATATGTGTTAGAAGTGCAACTCCAGCATCTGTGGTTGAGCGCCCCTTTGTGAAACCAAACTGTTTGGTGTGCAGTAAATTATTAGATGCAAAATGACTACTCAATTGGTTTAATATTAACTTCTCGAATACCTTACTTAATGTTGGTAAAATAGAGATAGGTCTATAATTGTTACAGTCTTCTTGATCGCCCTTCTTAAATAGAGGTATAACTTTACTAAGCTTTAGTAAATTAGGAAATGTACCATAGTCACAACACTTATTAAATATGAAAGCTAAATTTTTCGCAATATTTTCTATTATATTATTAACTAAATTTACGGACATTCCCCAAAGATCACAAGTATTTTTTAGATTAAGCGTCTTAAAGGCAGTAACAATATCACTAGCAGTTACGTGTCGTAATTCAAATAATGTACTGCACCCCGCAACATGGTCTCTCAAAAAGGTTTCTGCAAGTGCTGAAGACGAATTTAAACTATTAGTAATAGTAGCAGGGACACTACTGAAGAATTCTTCAAAAGCAAGCGCAACATCAGCACTTTTGTCAATAACCCTGTCATTATTTACAAGTTTTATGGTATTACTTGATTTGCTTTTACCCATTTCACCATTAATAATAGACCAAACTGTTTTAACTTTATTATCAGAGTCGCGTATTTTTTCTTTGATATACAAACGCTTTGCAGTAAAACAAACTTTTTTAAAAATTTTTGAGTAATTTCTAACATAACTAAGAAAAGATGGGTCTTTATTATATTGCTTCATACCATATAATTCATAAAGAATGTTCCTGCACCTATGTATACTAGCTGTCGCCCATTTACTAAATGGTAAATCCTTGGTAATATTTAAAGATTTAACTTTAAATATTTTTTCAAATTCATTATGTACTAAATTAAAAAGATTTTTAAACATTTCACAAGGACTATTAGGAAAGGATTGATCATTTAGTACGGGCAGGTTTTTATTAATATTATTCTTAAATTTATTAATGCCTTTTTTAGTTATAGGCCTAACATTAATCCTTTTAAATGTAGGTATGCAATCCCATTCAAAAACTACTTTCTGGCCACAGTGATCCGAAGTCAATGTATTGAGAATATTTTTCTCTAAACAGATGCAGTCACAGTATATATTATCAATACAGGTTGCAGAAGTAGGTGTAATTCGTGTGGGTTCGTTAAAAAGTTTATATAGATTAAATGACTGAAATAAATTAACAATTCGTGTAGCCGTTTGTGTTTGTAAAAGTAAATCAATATTAAAATCACCACATACTATAACTTTTTTTTTACTCCTGCTTAGACGCTTTAATATTTCTTCCATGACTTTCTCAAACATATTATAGTCACTGGAAGGGGGTCTATAAACGCAAACAATAATATAACGCTCCAGCTCCACACAGGACAGGACAATTAAAGCAGAAAACCAAAAAAAGAAAAAGAAAGCTAAAATCTTTCATATTAAATGTATATGGGATATTCATATTTCATACTTAATGTATGGGAGGGTTTAAAGATAATTTTTTTGATATTTCTCGATTTATTTTTAAAAATTTATTACGGCCATTTTACTCATAAGGTTAAGTACTTTCGATATCAGTTTAAAGTTTTTTGTTATCTGTAATACTTACGGAAAAATCGCCTGTGCACACTTAACGATTACACCCTGTATAAGTATTTACAGACTTACAGCTGGGTATCTCGAATTCCGAGATTCTTACCTAATTTAACCTTACATGACTTGGCCATAACTCGTTCGGGCTCGTACATAAGAGTTAAAACGCATTCAATAACGCATTTCGTTAAAAAATGACAAATGTTTATAAGTATATAAATTTTTAATAGTACGTTGATAGTTATAAAAAAATTATTTCGGTGTTAGATAGCCCATTTATAGTGGAAGGCTATTATATCATCAGGCTAAGACCAACAGGATCTGAGCCACGTGAGTGAAATCGCGGGGCGCAGCTAGTTATTATTATGTATAACTACCTATATAAAATAACCAAATAGTTTCAATAAATGAGATTTATTTTCTATAAGTTGAAAATCAACATGCAAACATCCTTTTAGGTACATGTTAGCAAAAGTTATTGAAGTAGGTAGTTATGCGATTTTCATCAATTTTTTTTTCGAAAACCGACTACAGATTTTTTTTCAAATTATCGCCCATTGTTTTTATCGGGGTATGGGGGCCCTTTTAACCTCGGGGCCCTGGGCTGCAGCCCATAAAGCCCATGGGTAGATCCGGCCCTGTATGAAACTTTACTTTGTATAATCATTAACATTTCATAATGGTAAGTAAAACTTTACCAATTCACAATACTTTATTTTCCAATCCTAGTTATTGATAATATATTGTAATATATTGAACTAGCTTTCCACCCGCGGCATCGCCCGCGCAGTCAAAGAAAAACCCGTATAGTTCCCTTTCCCGTGGGATTTCCGGGATAAAACCTATCCTATGTCCTTTCTCGGGTATCAAAATATCTCTGTACCAAATTTCATGCAAATTGGTTAAGTAGTTAAGGCGTGATTGAGTAACAGACAGACAGACAGACAGAGTTACTTTCGCATTTATAACATTAGTATGGATTATTAATCAATTATAATTATCAATAATAATATATTGACGAAATCGCCAAAGACCTGCGCACCCTCCAGATTGAAAACTGGCAAGAGATGGCGCAGGATAGAGTCAAATGGAGGCTTTTATTGTCGGAGGCCAAGACTCACTTTGGGTCCCTGCGCCACTCTAGTAAGTAAGTAAGTTATTGATAATAATTAATTTACATTCCAAATGGGCATGTTTTTCTCTGTATTTTCGTCTTTGTGTAGAATATGACTACTATTGTATCAAATGATGTATCAATTAATGCAATATTATATTGTTTCAATAGATTGTTTTCACGAGTACAATTAATTAATACTTTTCATTGATACAGTTTGGTTTATTGTCATTTGATATAGTTTGGTTGTGGTATAAATTTAAATTTAGTACCAATAATTGAGCTCATTAAAATTTGTATGATTTGGAAATTGGAATTAAATCTAGTGAGTGGAGTTTAAAACCATTTATGGGAATTGTGTTGCATGTTTCACTTATAAAATTGTATTTCCTCGAATTTTGTCTGGAAACTTAAACCTTCTAATGGTAATATTAGTTATTTCTATTTCAAATTTAATTAATTATTTATTTTTAGTAAAGTAATAAAATGATATAAAAGTTGATACGAGTTAGTGAAATAAATATGTTGTAATAATATTGTTTTATGGCGATATGGCTGCATTGTTTCAAAAAGTGGATCTATACATTTATCAAAACTGTACATTAAAATATTTTTTTAAATACTTGGGGCGTGATCTTCAATTAGAATTTTTGTGTTTGTCTGTGTATGTATGTATATCCAGGCTAAACTCAAAAAGTACTGCATGGATTTACTTCAAATTTGGTATAAAGATACACGGGAACGGGAACTATGCCGGTTTTTCTTTGACTATGTGGGTGAAACCGCGGGACGTAGCTTGTTTAAAAATATGAACAAACAAGGAACGAACCTTTATCCGCCTGATGGTTTTCGATGAATGATTAGCAATCACCACACTGACGTTCACAGCTTCGCCGTGGGAGTACGTCGCCTTGTCCAACCAGGCTTCTAGTTCCACCCTTTGAATGAAAAAAATATATTAATGAATGAATATTCTTCATTGTAAAAAAAAACAAGTAAAATTAGAAAAATATACATAATTGAATAATTTTGGCTATATAGAGCCTAGCCAGCTCTGAGCTCTATATGCACTATATCCAAAATCTCTATTAAAGGGGATTTTTTTTGTTTGTATAAATCTACACGATCAATATTTCACCAGACATTATTTTACCAGCTAGATCTATAGCGAGTTACATAGGCTTCTTTTTAAAAATCAACTCAGGCGATGCCTCAGGAGTGGCTAGTCTATATATTATATAAAACTCAAAGGTGACTGATATAGTGATCTATCAACGCACAGCCCAAACCACTGGACGTATCGAGCTGAAATTTGGCATGCAGGTAGATGTTAGGACGTAGGCATCCGCTAAGAAAGGATTTCCCGAAATTCTTGCGGGAACGGGGAAAAACGGGGATGCACGTACAAAGTCGTGGGCGGAAGCTAGTTCTAAAATAAAGTTTGAAAAACGTAATACAGTTTTTGGAAAATGTAAGCAGAAATTCGGGACGACAAACAAAGATTTGAGTTTTTTAATAAGTACCTACAACTATACTAAAGTAATAAAACATTATTTAAATATTCGTAGTTTATTAAAAGAAACAGCATTTCTTAATTTTATCACTAACGAAATTAGGTGTCATTTTTATGTCTTTATTGTCGTAGCTCAATCAATCATCATTCCCATATTCCTTTAAAGTGCTTAAAATGCACAAAGGCATGACAGTATATCAAAATAAAACAGTTAAGTAATAAATTTAAAATTTACGCTATGAAAAATGAAGCGTTTTTGGAAGTCAAAACAACAAAGAGGCTTATATTTTCCTTTCTATACATTTCCGATTCAATGAATAGAACATGAGTTCATTGAATCTGTGTAGATTAAAACAAATTGAAACTGTACAATTTCAACAGAATTTGTTATTTATTTTATTATTTTCATAAAAGTGAATCCTGTTGCGTGGTCGTAAGCTATCATAATAATATTTATAGAGAAACTAGCGGTCGCCCCGGCTTCGCCCGTGGTACATATTTCGCAATAAAAAGTAGCCTATGTCCTTTCTCGGGTATCAAAATAACTCCATACCAAATTTCATGCAAATTGGTTCAGTAGTTTAGGCGTGATTGAGTAACAGACAGACAGACAGACAGAGTTACTTTCGCATTTATAATATTAGTATGGATTGTATTCATAGATAAATGAAACTTTTTTCTGAAATGTTAGAGATTAATTAATTTTAATGTTAAACAAATCCCTTATTAAGCAGTACATAATGTTAATATTATGCGTCTTTTTTAATGCGTCTGGAATTTATTTTGATAAATATTTAATTATAAAGTTCAACCACAATGATTTTTGCTAATTCGTTTTCATTATAAGAGAAATATATTTTCTGTTTCATTATGCTGCGTATTATTTTTCAACAGAACCATAAAGCCTCTCACAAACATACACAAAAAGATTTATTTGTAACAATGTGTTTGATTAAAAAAAACATTTTTCAAAAAAATAACATTCTGAATTCTCATATCCGCAAAAATCTTGGATTTATACATTTTCATTACGAACGAAATAGGTTTTATATAAATCTGGAGTGGAGGAGATTGAAATTAGTTACCGGAATATTTCCATCACACCCCATGTATGATTTTCAATTGCTCTTAGAAATATAATATTATTCATAATTATAAAAGTACATAATATAATGCACGTGTTTTCATAAAACAACACACACAAACACAATTGCTTGTTCCCTACTAAATATTATCTTAAAATCTTCCCAATCTACAAAAGCGACGCGACAAAATTAAGCAACGAATTCCCTTTGTATAGCGTATCGTTTCAAGGTTATTTAATTTCACAAAAACACTATAAAAGCTAAGCTTCTTGAATATTAATACACGACAAATTAGATTTTTACCTCCCGTCAGATAGTAGGAACGGCTTTTCCACGGAGGCCCGAGGTGGCGTCGGCTCCATATTCTCTGTGAAGATAAACGGACTTTTAAATTAAATATGAATTTTTGATGAGTAAAGGAACACCTCTGCTATTCCATTTGGGTTAAGAGCTAGTTAGTAGTGACGTAATTATACTTTTGGAGGCCCTTATCAAGAATTGGGGCCCTTCATTCAAGTCATTCACTTTACTATAAGACGGTACATTTACATCAGACGAGCGCATGCTCATTCCAACCCTACTATGTCAAATTCTTTTAAATAGGCCTACGCCTACAACTAAAGAATGCTCTACAGCATTCTCCTATTGTTTTACTCTAATTATTATAAGGAATAGCAATATAAAGCATGACAACTGACTGCCTATAAACAGCATATTCCTTCTAATACTTTACTCGTACATTGGGAATACAATCTGGGGGCCTCTTCGAGCATGGGGCCTCTGGCATTTTACTTACTTACCACACTGTGGTTTTGTCACTGCCAGTTATTCACAATTAAAATAAGAGTAGGCTTTGTAGAGGAGCTTTTTTTACATATAAAAATAAGTGGCGCTTTTTTGTAATGATTATTATGGCATAAACGATATTATGTTATATACTAGCGTTCGTTAATTATTTTACCATATATCTCTCTATGTCTATCTAATGCGAATTTCTTTTGACTACGCGGGCGGAGCTGCGGGTAGCTTGTACTTAATATTCCTTGTAAAGTATAGTATCTATTGATGTTCACTGAAGTAATACCGTTCTCAGAATATTGGCTGCACACTATTTTACGTTTATAGGACTTAAGTGTTATGTACCTACTTTAGAATGTAGACACATAAACACCCTTATATTATAGCGTATTATAGACTAAAATCAATTGCATCAGAAGACTACAGAGTAATTAACACTCGTAAGATATTATAGATTTTGATAAATCATTTATTAGCTAGTGCTTATAAGAGACAGGCTTATTTTGTAGTGAAGAAAGAAAAAATAACATTTATTGATGCATATAAACTATTTATGACCCTACTATTATAATTTAAGAATTAAGATCAAATATATTTAAGACAAAGCTTTTACTTTTATGACTGCCTCCTTGGTACAGTGGTTGACGCATGAGCGTAGAGCCGAGGGGTCCTGGGTTCGATCCCCGGTGGAGACGAAGACCCCCTTACCCCACTAGGGGACATGGGACTTCACTTTTTTTACGTTTCACAGAAACACCAGTTTGAAACTGTTCAGAGTATAAACTTTTGAATGATAAGATATTGAAAATAATATAAATTCTATAAAATAAAGGTGAAACGTAAATTTTTTTATGTATATGTTATTGTTATAATTATGGTTATTTTCTTTGAAATATATAGTAATATCTACATTCTTATATTCGGAGCTAGAGCTATACATACAATAATACAACCCTTAAACTTTCCTTCTTATGAAAACGTTGATTAAATAATATAAAATACTGAGAAAACCAATGACCTATCTCTTTTATATATCATAGGAGAAAACCCTCAAATTATATCTGATAACTAGCTGTGCCGTGCGGTTTCACCCGCGTGGCTCCGCTCCTGTTGGTCTTAGCGTGATAATATATAGCCTATATTACTCGTGGATAATGTAGCTTTCGAATGGTGAAAGAATTTTAAAAAATCGGTCCAGTAGTTTATGAGCCTATTCATTACAATCAAACAAACAAACAAACCGTGTTTTCCAATTACAGCACTAGAGCGCATTATGCGGCATAATGCTTAGCGTTGAATGTTCCAATTACAGCAATGCTTCGCACAATTGAGCACTCTTAAAAGTAATGCGCGTGAATTGATGCGTGCAATCGATTTATCGTAAATAATTATTAATTGTTGGAAAAAAATTTAAAGCTTTCGTTTCTTTCGAAATAATCAAAGTTAATTCAAATTGTGTTAAAAAAATCAATATAAGTATGGATGAAGGTAAATCCAAATTACTTAAAATAACCGTAAATAGTTTTCAACCAATTATTATGTATACCACTTTATTTACACATTAATGAGGTTATTGCTAACTCTATGAATATTTTTTTTTTTTCAACACTGAACTTAGCGCAACCTGCTGGTGCGTTTCACGTTCCAATTAAGCATCAGCATAATTCGGCATTGTGCGCCACTGAGTCGCATTATGCTCTGTAATTGGAAAACAGCCAAAGTTTTCCTCTTTATAATATTAGTGTAGATTACAAAATAATTAGCAAAATGTTAAACATTGTTCCGTGAAAACGAATAACATTGCAAATAATTCAAATTAACATAAGCCCACTTTGCAATTTGCATACCACAATACTATATTTTGTATTCAGTAGCAATTGAACATTTTCACCGTAATACAGATAAAATATATATACCATTTATTTCATAACACGATATTTTAATCAAGTACCAGACAGCTTTCCATAAGCCCAGATTATATCCGACCCAAAAATTATAAACATATTTTCTATTGTATCTTATTTTGCAATTTGGTTATATACTTTATTATTGTATCTACGTACAATTATGTAAATTGAACTACGGATAATGTTTATTTAACATTATCCGTAGTTCAATATGAAACACGAGTAATGTTTATTTTTTTTAACCGACTTCAAAAAAAGGAGGAGGATATCAATTCGGCCGGTATGTTTTTTTTATGTATGTACACCGATTACTCCGAGGTTTCTGAACCGATTTACGTGATTTACTTTGTTCGATGCGGGATGGTGTCGAATTGGTCCCATCAAAATTTTATTTGGATAGGCCCAGTAGTTTTTTATTTTATGAGCATTTTTGTCTGAATTTGTAAATGTTGCAAGTGCAAGTTTGAAGTCGGTTGTTTTTAACGCAGTTATCACTTGTTCCAGGCGGTGTTTAAAATTTATACGTGGGCCACACTGAAAGTTTTGCGTAACTAATAAACAAAACAATTTATTCGTCCAATATTATATTTACTACTTTTTAAAGTATTCTCCGTTACATTTAAAACACTTTTTCATCCGTTCAAACCATTTCTGGAAACATGAGGACCATTGGTCCGAGGGTATGTTTTCTGCGTGCTGTTTGAAAGCAACCACGGCCTCTTCTGGTCTCGTAAATGTCGAACCACTCATTGATTCATAGATTTTTGGGAAAAGAAAGAAATCGCAAGGTTCTAGGTTAAGACTGCGTGCGGCATGAGTCACGTGCTCTATGTTTTCAGTAGCCAAAAATGACTTTGTTTTGTTCGCGGTGTGCGCCGAAGCACTGTCATGGTGCAACAAGATGCGACTTCTAGGTCGCTTTTCTCTTATTTTTTCTAAGAAATTGGGCAAAAAATAGTGGTGTACCACTCGGCATTAACAGTCTTTTGTTACTCAAGTGGGATAGTGCAGACAGGATTTGTCTTAGAGAAAAATAATGCAATCATTTGTTTGCCAACCCTTCTCGCCTGCCTCAATTTGGTTGGTTTGCTGTCACTTCTAAACACCCACAAAGAATATTGGTGTTTTCTTTCTGGAATATAACCATATATACATATTTCATATCCTGTCACGATATTATACACGGCGTTAGAATGTCCGTAATTGTACTTTAATAGCATTTCTTAACACCAATCTACTCGATGTCGTTTTTGTTCTGGAGTGAGTTTAGGAGCAATTCACAGGCAACCAAGCTTCCTAACTTTGAAATGTTCATGTAAAATTTTCTGAATTTGTCTCATACCAATCCCCAAATGTCCTCGAATCTCCTAATAAGTGATATGGCAATTTTCTTAAATTAGTCGTATGATGGTAGCCATATTTTCCTCCGTGATCGCAGTTGAGGGTCGACCTTCACGAATTTCATCATGAAGAGAAACACGGCCGCGATGAAATTCAGCATATCAATGCCTTACAGTGCTCAAATAAGGTGCTTCCCTCCCAAAAGTATTTTGAAGGCGAGCAGTGCAAGCTTTCGGAGAAAGCGAACTTTTAAAATCATCAAAAATCATCGCCCTAAAATTGTTTCGTGTTAGTTCCGTTTTTGCTACGGACAACGAACTTCAACTTGAGATAAAAAAAAATTGACACGAGCTTCCAGCCAAATTTTTTTTTCCTCAACTTATGAGACTTCATAGGTTAAAAAAATATAACATTCAAAATTCAAACATTTATGGGTGGCTAGAAACGCAAAACTTTTAGTGTGCACTAGGTATATGCTTTAATAATGGATAAATCCGTAATAATAAACTGTGTTGAAATATTAACAGATAAACAATATTATTTTATTTTCATGAAACGGCTTCAAGTTTGACTCAGAATCTATACATATAATAAATCTGTAGAAGGGTCAATTCTGTACATTGAAAATTTTGAAAAAATAACTAGCAGGGGGTGTTACTGGATCGATACCAAACCCAAATATGTGATTAAAAAAATTTTTGTCTGTCTGTCTGTCTGTCTGTCTGTATGTGAAGACATCACGTGAAAACTACCGGTTCGATTTCGATGAAACTTGGTATAATTATACCTTATTATCCTGGGCGTAAAATAGGATACTTTTTATCCTGGAAAAATACGTAGAAAAAAAATTAATCTCAATTTTTTAGTTATCCATAGACGTTGTTCTGTAGTAGGTACCGCGAACACACGTTGCATATTATTATAGACCTAGCCGTATTTGGGTCCAATAGATATTTATAAGATGTCATTGTCCGAGTTACTCAAAATGGAGAAATAAACCATCCACGCAAAGACCGACATCCGCGCGGACGGAGTCGCGGGCGGAAGCTAGTTATACATATAATAAAGGCTAGTCACGTAGCGTGGGCTGTGAAAGTGAAATATTCAGTGCACGTTATAGAATAAATAATATTGTCATGTATTTTATGATATATTTATTTCAGCGTCTTTTATTTTCGCAAAAATAAGGAGTATAATAATAATATGCTTCTTTATCTTTATCTCTAACTAGATTTCCACCCGCATAGTTCCCGTTCCCGTTAGATTTCCGGGATAAAACCTATCCTATGTGTTAATCCAAGTTACCCTATATATCTGTGCTAAATTTTATTGTAATCGGTTCAGTAGTATTTGCTTGAAAGTGTACCAAGCATACATACACATACGCATACACTTACATCCATCCGCACAAACTTTCGCATATATAATATTAGTAGGATGTGTATAAATGCTCAAAAATGATTCATCCGTTTGCTATGTATATCCATATCCATATAAGTTTATACTAGTAAATATTAACTCAGTTTAAACAATTATTATTGTGCAATAACATGATAATGTAATTTCAGGAGAGGCAAAATGGGCGGAAGTTAGGCATTGTCCATTTACTCCATATATCTCACTAAATGGGCCATTAAATATTATTATTCAGAGAGTAGCATGCTTCATTTCAAATTAGGTAATACTAGAATCTGGATAGTTACAATATTATATTACAACGTACAATATGAACACAATATGTGGAACATTTTACTACAAATTCAAAACATATATATCCTGATCTTCCATATTATTTTATGTAACAAAATTATGTTTAGGAACACCAATAATTGGGACCAATATAAACTAAGATGTAAAGCTGTCCCTCTATGTAAATAAATGAACATTTTCTAAATATTATATAGCCCGTAGAAAGTTTTCTTATTTCCAAGTAGTATATTCAAGTAAATATTAACGCTATACAACCCGGGTCTAGCTCAAAATAATTTCTTCATTAATATTTAAAACTAGCTTCCGCCAGCGACTCCGTCCGCGCGGAAAAATTAAGAAAAATTAAGATTTTTTTTCTACGTATTTTTGCAGGATAAAAAGTATCCCATTTTATGCCCAGGATAATAAGGTATAATTATACCAAGTTTCATCGAAATTGAACCGTTACCCCTGCTATTTATTTTTTCAATATTTTCAATGTACAGAATTGACCCTTCTACAGATTAATTATATGTATAAATAATGATCTATATGAGTACAAGATATTAATCTTCCTCAATCAATAAGTTATACCGCCTTCGCCTAATTATGTAAATGTTATTTTTGAGAGTTCTCTTTATTAGGTAAGATTTTTCAATATTCTAACAGTTTGTTTACACATTTTTCTGTTCATTTTGTTACAAACGAACGTTCTGTTATAAATTATCATAAATTACCAAAAGTTTTCCCAAAATGTTTTTGCTATTATCATAAGAAAAATAATTCAAACTTGTATAAGCGAATGCTTTTAATTTGCGTTCTGCGTAGCTCAGAATAATGAATTTTTATAAAGTGATGACTCGACAGAATCCTATCCATTAGTATATAATGCAAAGGGTAATGACGCTTTGTTGCCAGAAAATAAAAGTTTTTGGGAAGAACGACAATGCTTATAAAAATAAAATTTTTGATATTTGCAATTATTTATAAATGAATATACATAATATTATAGAATCTATTATTTAGATAGAGTAAACAGAGACTATATACTATGTACCTACTTTTCTTCTTTTTGTAAAAGTCTATTGAAGAAATTACCTCAAGTAAAACTCAAATGGAAATTTGTCTCAAATATTGCTACTTTAGTTCGAAGTCGATCATTCTAATATCTAGGAAGCCACCGCCGTTCACACAAATCGAATTTATATTAAGAACATATTTTATATTCTGTTGTCGCGTTTTAAATCAGGGAGCAAGAAGACCTACCTACTTACTACGTACTTACATGACGTAATATTTACTTATATACTTTTATATAGTTTATTAGATATACATTCACTTGACATTTGACGAAACTATAGGGAACTATAACATAAACTGACATGCAAGAAACAAAACTTATATTGATACTTGCTAAGGTTTTAAGGATTTTCGCACAATCCCAGAATTGAAGGACGGCATTTGCAAATGTTGGTTCTATACGAATATTCGTACATTGTACAAATGTTTGCACGCAAGTGAGTGATCCGAGTTAAGTAAAGTAATCGTACAGTAACGACGAAAAAATAAGCTCACATCGCAAAGTACATATTGACTTCCTTTTTATTGTTATAGATTTTTTAGCTGAACTATTTTTTGGGCAAATGAAATATAGTAAAAATTTAAAGTTTTCTTTTTATTAATGTAAGGTGCAATGAAAGTTTTCTGCTATTTGGTATATTATTGGAAGTTTTCACTCACCTATTTCTTCGCTTGTCATTCGACTGTGGTCTGGTTCCAACTTCGTTTTTGCTTTGAGCCTGAAAAATATATTTCAATTAGACGAGCTTTTAATTGGTGGTAACTTAGCACATACTAATTACTAATTATTAATATTGAATACATTATGTTATCATTATTCGAAATATTGTGTGTATAGTTTTTAATTATCTCCGTAATAAGGGAAAAAGATGACCAGATATGTTTGCGGGTCTTAATCCAGACAAAGTTAAAAATTTGCGTTTACTGTCATCATCATCATCATCAGCTTATATACGTTCCCACTTCTGGGACACGGGCTTCCTATGAGGGTACAGGCCATAATCCACCACGCTGGCCAAGTGCGGGTAGGCCACTGTATGTGTGTCCTTTTCGGTATGACTAGGTACTTATATGTTTATGAATGTCTAAAGAAGATTAATAATTCCCTTTCTACGCTCTTTAGATAAATAAGAAAAAAATCCCATTCATCGCTCTACAGATAAATAAGATAGATATTATATTGAAATGTACGTCAAGGAGCACAAAAGGCTATTTAAAAAGAGAGACGAGAATATAACTCATAAACATTCCTTTTGTAAAAGACATTTATTGAAGACATGATACGATCCGACTAATGTAATTCATGCATACGCTAGGGGGAAGAAGTTGTTAATATTAAAGTTAGTTCCCCTGTGTTTAATTTACATTAATATTACAAAATATATGAGTATGTTTCAAACTTAAAAAAGAGCGTATGTGCCAAGCACACGTGTCAGCAGTGAAACTCCTTTGACAAAATTCAAAGATACAAAAATCGTCCTTACTTCATGACGTGACGGTATTGCCACAACCTTGAAATTTTACTCTCAACGTGCCTAACGAAGTTGCAGTTCAAAAAAATAGCTATGTTATTAATCGAAGAATGCTATAGATATTCTTTGCTGTAGCCTGTAGTCTTTACGTATGTTGGCATCATACTACAAGCAATTAGAACCCAACATAACATCAATAGCAAAAGTCACAATCATAGGAAAAATATTGCATTCAAAAGCAGACGGGGATGCGTGGATAAGCTAGTGTTACCAGTTTTTAAGCTATTACATAGCTTCTATCGCGGGCCTTGAGCGCGGGGACCGAATCGAGAAATTCAGTAACGAAAAAATCTCACGCTACCCACTCCGACGGGCTCGGAGGTGTGGCTTGAAGGCATGCTATGCAATAGCTTTACCGCGGCAGTCACGTCATTTTTATATTATACATACACATGAGGGTTTCGGCCAAAATGCACGCTTGCTTGCCTAAATTCAAAAGTCGAATATAAAAGTCTAGTAAATAATGATATTCAAGTAAAACATACACAAAAGATACCCACACACAAATTCTGCCATTTATCTATGTCTGAAAACGGACATTAACATGATGAGGGTAAAATAATGCCTTCCCCGCTAATGTTATAATTCCGAAAGTTTGTATGGATGTGAGTTTGAAATTATTTGCGGGTAGTTAATAGGTTGTTAAAATGTTAGCATGTGATAAATGTATATTGAACACATAGTTTTTTTATTCAAAAATTTTGCTGAGTGTATTTAATGCTAAAAAACCAAAAATTGTATTGGAATAGATGCCATTATTTAAATTAATTAGTTTATTTGTACCTATAATATTATGTGAGTTTATCATTATATTATAATGTGATATATTCATGGAATTGCATGTAATATGTTAAATTTGAAATCTATTGAAGAATAGAATAAAATACGAAGATTGATTGATTTTCAGTTAAATAATATAATTACTACTTTAATTAAATTTCTTTTACATATATATCTTATAAGTTTATGTATATATATAATTGCTTGTGTATGTAGTGACATGAAACAAAAGTGCTTGGAAGGAATATGCCACGTCCGATACAAATGTTTTACCAGTTTTATTATGTAGAAGATATTGATCAAAATAATGACGATGAAAATTAGATAAAAACATTTTTTATTAATTTTTAGCCTTGTAAGTATTGAGTTTACTAAAAACCATTCTTATTAATATCCAAGTAAAGTGCGCTGTCCTATGCTATTTATTATGCTGATCACATTAGAAAAAACACTGAAAATACTATCTATTTAATACGTTTCTGCTCACATAATTATCAGGAAATTAAAAAAAAATTGACGTAAGTAGTTCTACTTTTTTATTCAGAATCTAGACACGCGGCAGCGTGTCAAGCCGAGTTCAAGCAAAGAGAACTGGCGAGCAGCAGCCGTGTGTATATTTACACGAACCATTTCGAGCCACTTTTCACCCCCTTATAACTCGAAAACTATTTAAGTTATATAAACCAAATTTGGTACATATCAAGAGGACCTCAAGATAAACAAGAACCTTAAATTTCATAAATACAGATTAAACAGTTGCGTAGATATTAATATCCAAAAATCGCAATTTTTAAGACTGACTGACTTATAGACATATACAAAACCTAACCCACTTCCAGATGACCTAGAAAGTTCAAATTTTGTAATCAACTAGGTAATAGTAAGTGTACAAAGGAAAAAATCAGAAAATACTGAATTTATTTGTATTTAATTTTTTTTTCAATGACATAAATTTTGTTTGTATGGAAAAATGGAAAAGTTTAAAAAAAAAGAAAATAGTATATTCACCTTACTAGTCTTAAAAAATAGATAAAAACTAATCAGTGGCCGAAAAAAATTTTGAAATCCATCAATAAATGACTGAGATATAGATTATTGAAGTTTACATATTTTAGGACGAAACATCTGTAGATTCGAAGCGCCTCTGACATCACACTCACTCGCGCTAGTATCGCTAGGGCGGATTACTTCAATTCTTATGCTTTATTCAAATCTGTTATTAAACGTAAAATAAAAGAAAATTGTAATAAAAATATTGCCTTTATTGCTAATACAGTTAAAAATAATATATAATTTTACATATTCACATTTATTTATTCTTTATTTATGAGTGTTTAGTTTAGTTTTAATTTCAGTGTAAATAAATAAATAAATAAATAAAATCTTTATTTTCCTTTAAACATGGTATTCAATGGTGATACAATTATATTAATAAAGCACAAACATGTTTAGCCAATACAAGCATGCAAAAATAATTACCATAAATGGTGTAATGGAAGAAGGCTTCGTCGAAGGTCTAAATGATTTAATTTGCGTAATATTAATATGAGTGAAACATATTTAGGCGCGTTTAGAGTAAAATTTCAAGATCGCGTCATGGCAATACCGTAACGTCATGGAGTAAGGCGACGATTCTTCTACAACGATCTTTGCATCTTGGTAATAGTGTGTGTACAAATTCACGCTGGATGTTTAGAAAATCATGTAATCTTTTAAACAGAAAACGAGTTTAAAAAATTGCAGATAATGACGGGGTAATGTGAGCTGACATTCATAACATACAAGAAAATATATAAAATAATACTAAACAAACCATACAGAGAAACCGCAAGAAAAAAAAATCGTATATAAAAAGTATTATATATATTTATAAAGTAAATCAAATTTGCAGAGTAATTTTCTGTACAAAAAGTAATGATATCCCACCAAAAACATAAATGTAAAAATTGGAGCCGAGTTCAATCGTTGACTTAATTTGCCAAAAAAAGAAATGAGATCTAAATGTGTGCCAAGTTCTGCAGACAGTCCAGAAATTTATTTACAAAGATGTATTAAGTTCTTAGGTTGACTGAAAACTCAATTGTTTTATTTTCCCTTAGAGAACAATGTTTATTCCAAAATATAACTTTTTTAATTTGAATAATATAATTATTTTCACAAAGCAAACAACTAATGACCTATTGAACCCCATAATTTGATGAGGCTAGTTTTACATACTGTTTATATTTTGTGAGGTTCTAAAAACTAGCCTCATCAAATTATGGGGTTCAATAGGTCATTAGTTGTTTGCTTTGTGAAAATAATTATATTATTCAAATTAAAAAAGTTATATTTTGGAATAAACATTGTTCTCTAAGGGAAAATAAAACAATTGAGTTTTCAGTCAACCTAAGAACTTAATACATCTTTGTAAATAAATTTCTGGACTGTCTGCAGAACTTGGCACACATTTAGATCTCATTTCTTTTTTTGGCAAATTAAGTCAACGATTGAACTCGGCTCCAATTTTACATTTATGTTTTTGGTGGGATTATATTATTTTAAACAGCTTTCCGCCAGCGCAGCGGCTTCGCCCCATAGTCAAAGAAACACACGCATAGTTCCCGTTTCCGTGGGATTTCCGGGATAAAACCTACCCTATGACCTTCTTCATGTCTCAAGCTATCTCTGTTCCAAATTTGAAGTAAATCCATACAGTACTTTTTTGAGTTTAGCTCAGACATACATAAAGACAAACAGACAAAAATTTTAAAAACTATAATTTTGGGTTCGGTGTCTATTGTAGATCACACCCCAAGTATTATTTTAAACAAATATTCAATGTACAGTTTTAACTTTCCTACGATTTTATTATATTTAAGAATAATTTCAAGATAATTCATACCAACAAAGGGCTAATTTGGCGCTACCGTTACCATTAATAGGCTGTAGTTCCGTTGTTTACTGCTCGATTGTCATTATTGAAGGCTATTGAAGGTTTATTAGAAAGGTGATAAAAGTAGCTATATGTTTTATAATAAGCTAAATTCTCATAATTCTAACGGTTACCGAGATTTTTGCATTAAAAAAAAATATATATTTCATAAAATGTTGATTTTTGAAAATATTTCAGTTGGTACTAGTTTTACATTAATGAATCTTAGGAATCAAATAATGTTTATTTAATTATCTTTCAATTGACACCCTTTTAAGTAAATCGGTCCAGTAGTTATTTAGATATACCGCACAATAGAATGGCCCGACGGCCACCTTTGCTACGTCATAGCTCCCCCCTCCATACCCCTAGGAAGTGACTACCGCTTTTTTTGTGTACAGAAAAACATGCCGATTAAGTGGATATCAGTAGTCCGTATGACGGAGGTGAGTCCCACGGAAATGAATTTTATTTCAATTGGGGACTGTACTAATGTAACTACATTGAAGTTACTTTTCAGTTCATTTAATTAAACAGCTTAAAATTAATTTAAAGAACCACCGTATTGATTGCCTAATTATAAGATAATTAAAAATTTATCATCAAAACTTTAATTTCCCTAAGTTAATGTATGCTAATTCACAATTAGGCCGGGTTTAAAGAGCGATTTCATCACGGCACATAAATTTGCTAATAATAAAGAATTAAATTGCAGAAACTAAAACAGTAATATAGCTTTATTCCAAAAATGATATTCCTGTTCCAATGGATGAATTAATTATGCGGGCCAGGAGTGTAGAGACGTGGTATAAAGGATAAATCAGATATTCTTCATTAAAAAATATGGTTAAAAAAATACGTTATTTAATATTTTTTCATACTGCATTTCTAATGTTTTTTCACAAAATGCTATTTATAACACTAACAATCGACATATTTAATAATAAAAATATGAATAAAAATAAAAATGTGATACACTTTTTATTGTTTTTTTTTTTTTAATTTTGTGTGCGTATAGCCTTAGTTTTGAAACAGTTGTATATAAAGAGAAAAACATTTTAATATAATTATCCATTGAAGAGTCCTCTAGTGCGACAAAATGTTTGAAATACAAGTTATTTCATTATTTTTACTATCCTGGTATGCACATGGTAAGTTTCTTATTTTTTACTATATTGCATGTTTTTTTGGAATGCGTGGTGCAATGTCTGGTTTAATGGGACTCTGGTGGGTCTATTGGGTCCATTTTTGTTTCTTTCTATGCGGCTTTTCTCAATAAAAATACAATATTTTTCTTCACCGGTTCCTATGGAAGACTACTTATATTATGGTAGTTAATTTAATTTTTGACGCTCGTCTAGTCTCTAATGCCTTTTGAATGAAGTCTTAACCACAGATGTCTCAGAGGTTAAGGACTCAGACGCTCATACCCTTTTTCTTCATATTTTTCCTATCATTTATCGGGAAGTTTACTTCAAGCCTTGTATAAAATAGGTAGTTTCAGGGTGCTTTTCCAACAGAGTTGTCCTAAATAGCTATGCTGCGAAAATGTGTGAAAATGTTTCCATTGATCCTAATCTGTGTAGCGACGCGAGTAAGATGTGCTATGAAGATGCGCAGCTCGATCTATTTGATGTATCTATAGTAGGATCCCTCTTTTTATTATTGTACGATAGGGAAGCGCTTGACCACGATGATGATAAGCTGAGATGTGGCCGATGGAAGATGGAGCACGCTTCCGTAGAAGGTACCTGTTCACTCTTTTCTTGAAGACCTCCATGTTGTACTCGTCGGCGAACACAGACTCAGGAAGCATATTCTAGTCCCACGCGGTTCGAATGAAGGCCCTCCTACACATATTAAACGCATCCACCGCAAAGGAGCATAGCCCATCCTTTATGTTTCAACTTCTTCAGGTGCAACTATCAATCCTGAGACGAAAGTGTTTGGTGGGAATGATGCACCAGAAGGAGCGTTCCCTCATCAGGTATCATTGAGAAAGACCACATGGAGGGAGTACCACTTCTGCGGCGGATCTATCGTCAGAAAATCATGGGTGTTGACCGCTGCCCATTGCACAATCAAGTATTTCATTACATAAATTAAATTATTATGTTTTTATGTAAGGTAGTGTGTAAGTGTAGTAAGGTAAAATGCCCATGAAAATTTGTAGAGGCGTAATGTCTTAAGCAGTCCTTACGACTTATAAAGACACATTGTATAGGCGTGTCACACGAGCCATATTTCATTAAAAATAGATATATTCTTGAAAATCAATATAATGGACAATTGCACTGTATGAAAGGTACAATAATAAGATAACCTTTAATTTCTTCTAGTGTTCATCCTGATAATATAACAGTTGTTGCCGGGACAAATTCATTGTCTTCAGGTGGTATGAGGTATAATTTGGATGAAATTATAAACCATGAGAACTATAATCGAACAACATTGGAAAACGATATCGCGCTGCTTAGAATAGTTGGTGAATTTGATTATTCTTCCAATATCGCTCCCATAGTCTTGGTGGAGCAGCCTACACCTGCTGGTACGGAGTGCGTTTTAACAGGATGGGGATATGTTGATGTAAGTGGTATTTTAAATTCAATTTGAAAAGAAATCGCAGTTTTTTATTCTATTTATGGACTCCTGTTTTTCTCTTATTTAACCAAATCAATTTTCACTATGTAGCTAGACAGCTAGACCTATTTTTAGGGTTTATCATTCGTTTGAATGTAAAGAAGTCAGAACCCCCATATATTTTAAAATTTAATGGAACTGGCATTTCCATTTAAACTTTTAGCATTTAACGGTTGAAGAAATAAATACCTAGTTTTGATTTTTAAAGAAACACATAATTCACCAATTCCACATTTATTTACTTTCTTTCGATTTTTAAACTATGAAATGTAACCATTAAGCGGTAACAATACAAAGTATAAATTATGAAAAAAAAGATAAAGACTGGGTCGTTTAACGGATAATTATGTTTCTAGTATCATGATCGAGTACCTGATAAACTTCAAATGCTATACCTGATAACAGTGTCAGTAGAACAGTGCCGAGAGGACTTGTCAACGAATGGCAAGCCAAGCAATCTTCCTGTAACAGATACTAACGTTTGCGCTTCTAAGGAAGAAGACGTAGGTGCATGTCAAGTAAGGAATAAGGAATTTTAATATTATCAGGGGGCACGGTAGTACCCCGCCAAGTTAAACAAAGAAGTGGCAAGCGGACCATTCTTTTCTCGAAGTAATTAAGGCCATTTTAACCCCCTTTGACTTTGTTGTGAATACCGACCGATCATCAAAAGTATAAGGCACTTCTAGCAGCCATAGAACCAAATTTAGAATATTATTAGTATTAAGTGTCTAAATCAAAGAAAAAATGAAACATTCCATTATTTCTGTCCAGATTTCTAGAAACATCAACTGCGTGAGTAACTTTGTAATCCCATACATTTTTATAAGATTAAAAAATTATTTATGCAGTTGGTGTATCCAATTTTGTAATCCGTTACTGGGGGCAATCTGCGGATAATAATTTACGGAACAACTAAGACAGAAAGTACCTTAAATAGGTACAAAATAATTTAACCGACTTGGTATTTCATAGAATTCACAACTTTTCTGGTAGAAATACCGAATTGCGAGACATGGCTTTTTGACGGGATGGTTTTGATGGCATCCTTTTTTATCATTGGGAATTTCATTTACGTATCCCCCATCAAAGTTTTACTGCGCAAGGAGGTATTTACATACTTTATTATTGTTGTTTTCAAATACTATCTCGTTGTGATGACCTTTCTTGAATTAACCTTTCCAAGACTTGTTTTAAATGTCTATCCTGACCGATATAAGTTTCATCATATTATTAGCTGTAATTATATTCATTCTTTAGCCTGTTATTAATTGGAAAAATATCTCTTTTCCAGGGTGATTCTGGTGGTCCACTAGCAGTTAACAGCACGCTTATTGGTGTTGTATCTTGGGGTAGGTTTATCTGTGGTCAGGGTGTCCCTGAAGTATATGCAAGCGTCTACGAGTTCCGTAATTGGATTTTAGACAACATCGATTCGGATGAATAATCAAATTTATAATCATAATAATTATAGTAATCGTCTTTCCCAGTAGTAATGTAGTAATGTTTTTGTTTTTAATGTTCTTGAAATAAATGTTTTTTCTTTCTTTCTTTCTTCTTTTTAACACACGTGTTACAAAATTAAGGTACAATCGCGTAACGCACCGGTATTGGTTCAAACAAAAGATATTTATTTCTGACAAGCTTCCACCCGCGACTCCGTCCGCGCGGATGTCGGTCTTCGCGTGGACGGTTTATTTCTCCATTTTGAACTGGGAAGACGTTTCTCACTAAATTAATATTAGACGATCATGATTCACTCCAGTCCAAACAGCAAATAAGCAGACTTCTGCTTCTGCAACGTTTAGTTGTCCCTGTTCTCAACACCCATTGAATTTTCTATGTTATTGTGATCTTCCATTACATCTGAGTTTTGATGATGTGATGATAATCCATTCGTTTTTAATATTGGTACTTAGAGTTGGTGGACTAAACTAGAAATGGTAGACTAAATTTGTCAGCGCGTCGGTAAGATCAGAATATAAAACCAACATCCTGTATTTAAGTTACAAAATTAATAATCAAACAACATGCCGCTACGTTCAAAATGACTAGAAGAAAAATTAAAACACCTCGACATAATATTTGGAATTTTGGAGTAAACAAATCATTTTCCCCGTATGTCCCAAGTTCAAGTTCTCAATACAATTTTATATTATATTTCGTATTTCTCAAACGAAAAATAAACATTTTTTGGAACTTCAAAAAAAATTATATTATAAGAAAATTTATGAGCTCACTTTATTTTTAAAGAAATATACATCCCTTTACTGACACCCCGTAAAATAACGAAATTGTTGCCAATCACCTTTAGTTTCATTAACTTTATGTTCGAAGATAATTTTTTTTTCTAGTAGTTACACGCATATTTTTTTCGTTTATTTTCCATGTCGAAATCAAATGTTTAAAAATACGAATATTTGCACAAAACTAAGATAAAAATAATCAATTAACAAAAATATTAAATTTATTGAAGTAGAGCAACTTTCACTTCGGTATGAAGGAAAATCGAGCGTAGAGCACACGTACCTACTAATAATAATAATAACAGATTAGTAGACAGTAATAATATCGGAGACGGCAATAACTCCAGCGATGACGATGACGATGTTAACGAAATTCACTTCCGTAAAAGAAATGTAAGTTGCGGTGATGCCAGTTGCTCATACGACAATAATTGCAGCAATAGCGATGTCAGTTGTGTTGATGGAAGTAACCGCAGCAATGACAGTATTGACGATGACATGAACCTTAGTGACGTCGGTTGCGTTGATGATACTGATAAGAGCAGTGATAGTAACACCGAAGATAAAATCTATAAAAAAAATCATATGAATCAAAATTATTTGGAAAAATGGCTAGAAATTTCATCATCGTCACCATTACCTGACTCAAAATCATGTTCTCATTCTGTTTTCATCGACAATCAAAACTCACATCTATTTCCAAATGTAAGTAATATAAATGAAGATAATATTGATTCTATTAAAAAAAGGAAGAAATCACCATCTCCTGGGCCTTCTACATCATTATCAAATGTATCAAATAGCGATATCTTAATATATATAAATCTCGTGTCACAATGTTTGTCCTCAATAGACTCCTAAACCACTTAACCGATTATAATAAAATTCGCACACCATGTGCAGTTCGATCCAACTTGAGAGATAGGATAGTTTAAACATGTAGATACCACGGGCGAAGCCGGGGCGGACCACTAGTTGTTGATAAAAATATTAAAATATTGGAGAATATAATTATCCAACCGGCTAAGAGACAACGAGGACGACCAAAAGGAGCAACGCAAACAGCGATTGGTTTACCAAAAAAGAAAAAAAAATGTTTGTAGTTTTTTTTAGACTTCTCAAAATCTACCGGTTCGAATTGGTCCAAAGTATATTCAAAATTTTTGAAATACATAATATTGCTGGTCACACATTTAGAAATGTTCGCAGAGTATAATAAAAATGAAAATAAGAAATTTAGAAGTACAGTAAGGACGTGGCGCTGAGAGCGCTTAGAACGCCTGGTATAAATGAAAGCGAAAAATATATTTAGATACTTATATATTGGCTGCGTTCCATGTTCAATGAGTGGATCCAATATGCTAAGGACAGAGACAAATAGTAGAAATTGGAGGAGGCCTATACCCAGACAGGGTTTCCTATTCAAGAAAAATGAATAATCCTCTCAACTTAGTTACTTTACAACATAATGTATAGTTTATAAGTGTTAAATATGTAATTATAATACTGTAAATAATATGATGGGAAATAAAAGGCTTAATTATTATTATATTGGCTGCGTTCAGGTTTACTAACTTCTGAGCAGGGCTGACTTTATCTATCAAAAAATTAATAGTTAGACACACAATAAAGATACCTTGCATTGTTTTATTATAGATTAAAAAAAACCAATATAGTTACTTTAAGTTGTTAGAACACTTCCTCTGATGCAATCGGGTAAAAAATCAAATTAGATTTTCACATTGAATGAAAATCTCTGATATTATTAATTTAAAAGGTAAAATAAGTACACAAGCTCATATGATAGGGAAATATTAAAAAGGAATCAAAACGAAATTGCCTAATTTGAATAATCTCCGTAAGGATTAAACTCTTCGTGAGCTTAGATATCAAGAAAACCTTTTTCTCAAACGTACGCCTTAAAGCTAACAATAACATGATTAATTTTACCTTATGAATATGTATCTGGGGGCACGGTAGTGCCCCCGCCAAGACGAGCCAAGCGAACAAGCGAAGCGCACGGGCACTACCTACCTTTTCTCGAAGCGCTTCGACGTTTTTTTGAACCCTCATAACTTGGGTTTGGATTATGCTAGATCAACAAAATTTTCGGGATATATTGTCAATAGCGGACTTATTGAACATATTAAGTTTTAATTACATTAGCTTTTATACTTCAGATTTTATTTATATCTAAAAAACGCTAATTTCGTCACTGACTCACTGATGATCATCAAAATTCTTAAGGTATTTCCTAATGTCCTAGAAAGCTGAAATTTTGTATGTAAGCTAGTATTAGCACACAAACAACAAAAAAATTATAAAACTTGTAACTTTCATCCCCCAACCCCTTAAACTAGGGGATGGGAGTTTGTATGAGACCTGTAATTTTAAATTAAATTTTGATGACGCTAGAGGTCTAATCTAATAATCTAAAACTTGGTTCCCCTAGATATATATATGTATAGGTACTCCTTGTTAAAAAAAATTAAAACTTTAATCGACATACTTATAAAATTTTGTTACAAACAACTTACAAAAAGAAATGAAATCCCACCAAAAACATTTTCATGTAAAATGTTGCCAAGACGAGCCCATATGACTCGCACTGTCAAAAAGTTATCAGATCTCATGTAGAGCCAAGCTTCTGACACTACACGCCCTAACTCTACAAGGCCTAACTTCACAAACTCTACACCTTAGTCAAAATATGTGGCTTGGCCGTTCGTTACTTCAAGAACTATTGTATAACACAAAAGTAATGAACAGTGAATTAATTTTTCACCTTACGCCGATGTGAATGTAGCGAAATGGCCAAGCCACATATTTTGACTAAGGTGTAGAGTTTGTGAAGTTAGGCCTTGTAGAGTTAGGGCGTGTAGTGTCAGAAGCTTGGCTCTACATGAGATCTGATAACTTTTTGACAGTGCGAGTCATATGGGCTCGTCTTGGCAACATTTTACATGAAAATGTTTTTGGTGGGATGTAATTTTCTTGTTTCTCGTTTGTGCTATGGATTTAATTATAATATGTAAAGTATTACAATATATTTGCTTTAACTAATTTGTTATTTAGTATTAAACAAAAATGTGCAACTTCTATTTAAAATTTAAGTTTTTCAAAGAAAAAAGGACAGGAAATTTAAGTCTTCTAAAATAACAAACAACAAAAATTTGGATACGTTTTTACGCAAGTTTACTTTTCAGTACCGTTTTAAAATGCGAAACATTTTACATGGATAAAAGAACAGGAAATTTAATAGCAAGATAATGAAACTTCGTTAGAAAATTAAATCTGGTTTGGTAACTGAGTGATAATTTTAAGTTGTAGGTATAAAGTTCTATAGCTTAAGTGCTAACAAATATTAACATGATTATTAATTTGTTTATATTTATCCTAATAATTATTTGTCGCCCATCTCTATATGTAAAGTATTTTTTTTTTCTTTCATTCAATTTATTGATTTTATTTTTTGTTCTTGTATTATGTGTTTGGTGTTCTCTATCTAAAGTTTATATACAACATATAGCTCGTAACCGAAGTTTCCCAAGACCTCGCTAGTCACCTCATTACGAATACCTTTTAGTAAATATAATGACACAATGCACTTAGCGAACGTCGAGGGTGGCCCTGGCTCCTAATGAAGTGTGCTATAGTTGACTCACGTTTTAACTATGGTTAGTTGTAGTAAATAGTGGAAATTAAATTTGTATTGTAGTAAATAGTGGAAATCAAATTAATGTCGAGTTTGAAATATTTTTTGATAAGATTTTTTGATTGTATGGTTGTTTGTTTATAGTAGGTATGTTATGTATGGTAGAAACTTCTATATGCGTGTTGAGAGTAAAATTTAAAGATCGCGTCATGAAAATACCGTCACGTCATGGAGTGAGTCGACGATTTTGGTACCTTTGAATCTTGCCAAAGATGTTTCACTTCTGACACGTGTTCTCAGAACACACGCTCTTTTTTAACCGACTTCAAAAAAAAGGAGGAGGTTATCAATTCGGCAGGTATGTTGTTTTTTTTTTTTTTTTTTTTTTTTATGTATGTACACCGATTACTCCGAGGTTTCTGAACCGATTTACGTGATTTTTGTTTTGTTCGATGCGGGATGGTGTCGAATTGGTCCCATAAAAATTTTATTCGGATTGGCCCAGTAGTTTTTAATTTATGAGCATTTTTGTCTGTAGGTATTTGTAAATTTTGCAAGTGCAAGTTTGAAGTCGGTTGTTTTTAACGCAGTTATCACTTGTTTCTAATCCTTTCCAGTTCTTTATCCCTAGCCATTAAAATTCGGCAATCTATTTGTAGAACTACAAAAGGATCTTACTCCTTCGAAAATGTTTATGGACGGTGGTAGAGACATTAGGAGATCTAACAGTATGTCAACGACTAAGGTCAACGATTACAAAATAAAATAAAATTGTGTGACATTATATTGGTAGATAAATACAAATAAAAAAAGTTGAGAGGTTTCAAGGGTTCTTGAAGTTCCGCCCGGGTGTCAGAGAAACATGCGCACGCCGCACAGTTTACAATATCTTACTAGAGCAAAAAGTGTCGTTACAACTTTTCGTGAGAATTTTCTCCGTCTAGCCCCCTTTCACGGAACGAAGTTCCTTAAAAAAAAGTCTGAAAAAAGAAGTTTCTTTCTTACCTGAGCACATTGTGGTGAGCAAGCGCGCTGAGGGTGTGCGGCGGCGCGGGCGGGAGCGCGGGGCGCTGCGGTCTGCCCGCGCCCTGGAGCACACGGATCCCCATGCGCACTGTGTTGCGACGGGATATCTTCTCGTCTGCTCGTTCCGCTGGTGGGAGATAGGAATTGTTGTAGGTAGTTGTAGTATAACGTGAAGATAAAAATTATGAAAATCTTCGAAGAAGGCTGAAATAATTAATAGGGCTGAATCCATATAGAACTTTGACTGTTTGAAACCTACTCAAATCAAGCAAACAAATCAATTTGGCAATATTTAACCCGACAGCGTTAATTACATCCGACTAATATTTAATGCTAAAGTTTGTATGTTCGTTTATTTATTTGTCACTTTTTCACGCAAAAATGGCAGAACCGATTTTCATGAATTTTGGCACACACAGAGAGACTTGAATTATCACATGAAGCCATAATGAGCTCACGGGAATGGAAATTACGCGGGTTTTCCTTTTACTACAGACGAAAATCTAGTAACTATTATTTGCCATTAAAAACGTCGCTCACCAATATAAGCCCGTACATCATACGAGGTGCCAATGGGTGCACCATGGTACTGCTTCGCTGGTACCAGTTGCACACTGGGCGGTGCGAGCGGCGTTAGTTCCAGGTGGAAGGGAAACGCGTTGGATCCTAGACGTTTTATTAGTGCATCCTGGTGATAAGGTTAAGAGGATATAAACATTATTAACGTTTATTATGGATTACAAAATGAAAAGTTACTTGACAAATATTTTAGTTACACTTTTTGTATACATTTTTGTCATATAAGTGTTTTCGAATATTTAAATTTTGAGTAGAATGCAATACCCAATACAACGCTATGTTGTTGATATTTCCATTTTCAGATTAATCTACTAAGTAGATACAATATGAATAACAATAACTATTAGATTCTAAACATAGCCAAGTCTATGAAAATCTTAAAAATAAGCATTGAAAGTCTGGTTGTTATGTGTTTACCTGAAGCGGTGTGTTTGGTTCTCTCTCATGATTGCAATGCGGCGGCCATATTTGAGCGAGGCTCATTATGGCTTCATTGCAAAACTTTAGTCCCATCACCTCTTCGTCCTCTCGACCATATCTGTGGAATAATTAGAGATAATATACAAACATTTATTTGTGTGTATGTTTGTCTTTACTTCTATACTGATGATTTTATAGAGGAAAGTTTCTAACTTTGTTTGTAAAACGTAATCTTCGGATATAGGTACTGAATTCTTATCCGAACATTTCACACAGAATGATACACTTTAGGAGTTACTTCGGCGTTTTCCTAACCATTTTAGTCCATTGAAAAGTTATATTTGGGGTTGCGTTTTTTAGAGGACGTAATTTCATTTTTTTAATGTGTAGTGTGAAGCTATCACAAAGTTTGTGGGGTCGCTTCCCTTGTTCCGAGGCCGCCATCTTGAAAATAGCGGCTGATATGGTTTTTACGATATATCTCTTAAAATATTTATATGATAAAAAAATTGTTAACATTATTTGTTGCTTATTAAAATCTCTACAGCTTGGGTGCAGCAACTTTTTGTCGTAGAACTATAAAAGCTCCGCTAAAATAGTCAAAGTCTACTACTAGATGTTCTTTTAATGTAATTTATTAATAATATAGTACTTTGTCTAATAGAAAATCGCTTAAAATAAAATAACATTAATTGCGTACCTAAGTCTGATACAATTTTGGTCCTGTAGCGTTGAATATAACTCATAAAAGGTGGACACTAGATAAAGTGTATGTAGGTAGGTAACCCTATTACGTGAAAGGTTTCCCCTTAAAATATAGGTACATAAAAACTTTTATGGATAGGAACATAAATAAGTAAATTCACAGTAATGATGTGATCCCTACCTACTAGGTTTCAAACAATAAACAGGTACACTATGTACTACTACTATTATTACACACTATACTGGTTATTTTTAAACTTTTTACACTTATCAAGGTTCACACAATAATTTAATGAGTTTATCTTATTAATGCGTGTTTTATTAGTTTTTTTCTCTATTTATTACGATTTTCTTTCCGCTTGTGAAACTAGACACGTGGATTATTCGAGCACTATTAATGGGCTTTCATAAACTAGGTCCTATATTTGGATACATTCACTGTTTGAACCCCCATTGTATATTTTACTTTGTATTCGGACTTCAGAAAACACATTGGTACAAAATATCAAGTTTCAAATTTACTAAGGGTTGCAATGCTTACTGTTATGATGTGGGTGTAGTTAAGTAGATAACCTTACTATTATGAATGCGGAAGTCTGTTTGTTTGTTTTTGACATAGGATACTTTTATGGTGGTAAAACAACTTCTGCCCATGGGAGTTTACTTTGAATTTGATTTAATTTTATTGCATTAAATTGCATTATAAATCAGAAAATTTTGAAGAATAGCAAAAATCTAAAACTAGGCGGGATTCGATCCGGCGTGTTTTTGCCATTCCGGAACAACTCCTAGCTGCTCGGCTATCCGTGATCCCGCTTGTAATATATGAGCAATCGAATTTACGACTAATATTAAATTATTTATTTTAAACGATCCGACTCTATCACACCAGAAGTGATACTATAAATGTTATTTTAAATACTATCCAAACACACATGGTGTATTTTCATAGTTACCGTAAACAAAGTATTAAATTTTAATTTCATGAGCACACATGCGCCGTCGTATCAACATTGGCTCTCTTGAAATTCACTAGGAAGCTAGTTTACTGTCCATATAATATACCAGTATGTATTTACTACGTATAATAAAAGAGTGGGTTATATTTTGCAATATTAAGCACATTAAGGTCAGTAGATTAATTGTATAATTTAAACTAATTTTACACCGTGTTACCTCAATATTATCGAAAAGGCACTAAGTCAACAGCAAAAAACAACTAATTTATGTATTTTCAGTCAAAAAGGGCGCTTAACGTTAAACAAATTTATGTACTAAGAAAAACCTTTTTATTAAGAAATAAATAATCTTTTATTCACTTTCTTCATTGGACCCGGTTTCAATTGCTGTAATTTAAATCTATAATTGCTTTTAAAACCCACGATTTGTATAACTTCCTTTGGAATTTCGTAGTTGAAGCAAAATTTATTCATTGCTTTTAGGCCCGTCCGAATATAATAACAATGAATTAAGCAAGGGCAGACCCATACGATATCATTGTTTTATTTAGTATTACGTTCTTAGAAAGTACAAGATTGGGCACTAGGCACTAAATATAGTGCCGCATTTTAAGCACTAATACAATATGAAAAAAAGCACAAGACCTAGTGCCGAAAGCACTAAGTTGGCAACACTGACGTTACATAAAGGCAACACGAAAAACAATTAGAATAAGATTAGAATATATTACATTTTAGTAAAATAAAAATACAGAGAGATTTCTCTTATGTTTTTCTGTTGTAGGTCCGTCCTTTTACACTACACTAAACTTCATATTCATGAAAATATAAAGAAAAAAATTGACGTGTGGCACTCGGGGACTGCCGCGGTAAAGTTATTGCATGATATGCCTTCAAGTCACACCTCCGCCCGTCGGAGTAGGGAGCGTGAGGTTTTTCGTTGCGGAATTTCTCGATTCGGTCCCCGCGCTCAAGGCCCGCGATAGAAGCTATGCCATAGCTTAAAAAATTGTTTCAACACAAACATGAAATTGAAACAATTACAGTACGCGTCACGTAAAAAGAACGCTGAAAGAAAGTGATGGTGTGTGTTTGCACATGGATCGAGTTTTGCACGAAAGCTATGTGCCGATTATTTTATTTTTGAACTAGGCTCGCGAATCGTGGCTTCGCAATTACCTATTTGTTATTCTTATAACCACCTCATAACACCAAATAGACCGATAAATCGCCAATGCGCAGCCATCCGTCAGCGTTCTTTTTACTTGACGCGACCTACCTTGGATTTATCGAAAATATTTTAAATACTAGACAAAAGAAGAATATTTGAAGGCTGTGCGTTTGACAGGCTCTTTGTAACTCGTGAATGTAAACCGAAATAGCGTGCAATTTAAAATGCGACAATATGCCCCAGTTTCACGACTTTTTGAATTTTTAACCTTATAATATCTACTGGCTTTTCGCCGCTTCGCCCGCTTTGTCTTAAACCTTCCTCTTAAATCACTATCTATTAATAATAATAATAATAATAAATTCTTTATTTCAGAACAATTTAGTCCCATAATTTACATGTATACAATTTTAATAATTTTTAATACAGAAAAAAAAAAAACCAATGAACACATAAAGCCAATACTTAATTAAATCATAATAATTGAGATCCAAGTTTTATACATACTACTAGTTATATTTCTGTCAGCCAGACTGCGTACAATTTTATTTCTACACTTGTCAACTCTGGACAAAAATGTAGCAATTCTGTGTCTCTGGATGGCATTCAAGGAGTTTACTCTAAAGTTGGTATACATCTCCGAAGCGCTGCAAAATTTGTCGAGCCCCATCAAATATCGGAAGATGTTATTGTGCTCTACTCGAATGCCATCGTATGCTTTTTTGGTGTAATTAGTCCAAAGTTGACAAGTATAGAGGGACTGACAGAAGGTCTTAAATAAATGAATTTTAATGGAATTGGATGCCCTACGAAATTTCCGGATGATCATATTGCCGACGACACAGAGTGCACGTCGTTGTCGCTCAATATCGGCATCATCTTTTCTTTTGGATGTAATAATGTGGCCAAGATACTTAAAGCTATCTACTATTTTAATAGGGTGACCGTTAATGCAGATTGGCGGAATGTTATCCGGTCCCTTACCCGATCTGAATATCAACATTTCTGTTTTCTTTACATTGTACTGTAGACTATGTGAAAGAGCATATCTTTCACATATGCCAACAAGTTTTCGAAGCCCTTTGATTGAGGGGCTGAGCAGGACCATATCATCAGCATAACTCAAATTATTGACAAATCTGCCATCTAGTTTAAGTCCAACTTCAGTCCTACTCAGCTCCACAATCAAATCATTAACATATAAGTTAAACAGATCGGGAGAGGTTACTCCGCCCTGTCTAACACCACACGAGAGAATATAGCTGTCGGACAGAGTACTGCCCCACCTAACGCTGTTCGTCTGATTATCATACCAATATGTAAAAAGACCAACAACGTCAGAAGAAACATCACTGCTGCGAACTTTTTTCCATAATATCTCATGGTTCAAGGTATCAAAGGCACGACTTAAGTCTAAAAAACATGCATAAACACTAGTATTCTGATTATTATAACAGTCAACAATTTCTTTTAATGTATATATAGCCATATCAGTTCCCAATTCAGGTCTAAAACCGAATTGGGCATCGTCAATATTAATATATGGTGACAACTTGGAGTGCAAAATTTTTTCAAGTATCCTGGCCACAATTGTTGCCAGCGAGATAGGTCGATAATTAGCCACGCTCGAGATACTACCGGTTTTATTCTTAGGGACAGGGATAACTATAGTTTTAATTAAATCCTTAGGTAAATAACAATGTTTGAGACAGAGAGTATAGAATTGAGCCAGAACAGGGTAGATGTTTTTACCAGCATATAAAACGTGTTCCATACTAAGAGCATCATGACCCGGTGACTTACCGCGCTTCATATTTTTAATCACCTGAGAAACGTCCTTAGATGTTATGATATTATTACTTAGCTTACGTTTCTCAGTTGATCGTACGGTCTCAGCTGAAGTTGATACATTACCATTTGCATTAGCTATAGGGTTCGTATTAAACTGTGCCCTGAAAAGATTAGCTATAGCTTTAGGGTCTTGTTGTCCATCTACGCATGCAGGTACAACGTTTTTGTAGTCCATTTTCTTAGTTTCCTTCCAAAATTCAGTAAAATTACCGGTAGAATGACTTTGAGCTAAAATATCTAACTTTATTTTGTCTTGATTATTTTGAACATACTTTAGTGCAGTCTTAAATTCTTTACGTGCCGAGAACATAGCATCGAAATAGTATCCCGAACGCGGCTTACCGTAGGACACCCATTCCAAGAAAGTTTGCCTAGCGAATAGATGAAAATGTTTAACGTGAGCATTCCAGCCAACTATTTTATATTTACATTTTTTCCTATTATTAAAACTTCTTTCAGCTGATGATTGCATAACTGAAATAATATCACAGTAAAATTGATCCAATAGTTTAAAATGATTCTTGTTTATACACTTGCTATCACAGTCTTTACATATAAAATTACATTCATTATAATATTTATTTTGTATATTAGTAAATTTTAGTTCACACATTTTTGTATAAATAGCTGTATGCTCTTCATCTCGTATACCCCACATATATTTAATATTATGGTTCACATAAGTATCACATTTCTTAGGTGTTATCACATTTAAATTACAATTTAAGACTAGAGGTAAATGATCTGACCAATAGGAGTCATATTTAATATATATGTTAGTGACTAGAATTTCGGCAGCCGCCGTTACAAGACAGTGATCGAGCCATCTACACGATCCGTGAGATTCACTTATGTATGTATATGAGGCTGGCGGAAGCCTCTCTATATCTAAACACTGCAGCTCCTGTTCACTACAATAATTTGACATTTCTCTGCCGAATCGTGAGTCAGGATGTGCATTATAATCCCCACATATAAATGCACATTCGGTGTCAGAGGCCTCAATTATTGTAGTAATCAGTGCCAAACATTCAACTACAAACCCCACTAACACTATTAAAACAAACCCCATCAAACTCTGTTGTGTAATTTTAAAGATCTAATCATACAGACACACAGATAGCGGGAAGCGACTTTGTTTTATATTATGTAATGCTAAAGATTGTTTGTTTGTCTTTTTACGTCGTATTAACGCGATTTTAATTATCTGGAGACAGTTTAGAGGCTAGGGAAAACATAGGCTTCTTTTTACCGCGTAATTACTACGCGGACAAAGCCGCCAGATGAAAGGTAAGTACTTTTTATGTCTTTTGTCTTATAGGTAAACTAAATAAGTATATCTAGAAGTAAAACCAGCAATAAATATTAAACATCTACTCAAGCGGATAGCTCTATAAAATCAATGTAATATGTAACGGACGTGACGTCGCCTGTCACTCCCGTCAAGCCAAGCCGCCATGTTGACCTCCCCTCCAACCAGCCACCATGCCTACCAGCCAGCCACGCGGAGGGGATAAGCCTATATATAGCCTAGCCATAATTAAAACGTTGATTTTTCTTGTGAAAACTTGAACAATAAAGAAGTGTGTAGCTACGCTGCAATTTTATTTTTGCCATTTCTTTACAATCAGAAGTGGTATGAAACGACATCGACCACAAGTTTGTCGACCTCCTGACGAATCAATGTCGGAGGAAGATGAGGGTACTTCTTCACCGCCTGCACGGAAGCTGCTCAAGAATCTGCTGGAAAAAGAAGTAGTAAAGGCTTTACGCAACCTGGAAGATGACCCCCAAGCTCCAAATAAGTCAAAAGTCCATCGTGCTGCATCTTTAATCCCGGAATTTGACCCTGATAGTGAGGAATGCACGGTACAAGCATGGATTCGTAAAATTGACCAAATTGGGGAAATAAATGGATGGGACGATACAACTAAATCATTTTACCTACAAGATAAGCTGCGAGGTCAAGCAAAGAAGTGGTACAATCGTCTAGAGAACTACGATTACACGTGGGAACAATGGAAGGATATGCTATTGCGAGCATTTCCTCGATATCGCGATTATGGAAACATGCTTGAAGAATTACTACAAAGGAAGAAGCAACCTACAGAGACGATGACAAAATACTATCAAGATAAAATCGCCATGTGCTTCCGGTGCAAGTTATCCGATAGCGCCAGCGTTTCCTGTATCATTCGTGGTCTGCCACTATCGCTACAACCTAACGCTCGAGCCTTCCAATGCCAAACGCCAGGAGAGCTTTACGAAGGATTTTTATGTGCACTTGACGACTACCGTACTTTACCTATCGAAACAAGGTTTCAGAAAAATTTGGTGAGTAGGCCATCTCACCCGGATAAAAAGTCAATGCCGCCCAATGTCGAAACAGACCCGTGTCCGAGATGCAAGAAAACTGGTCATTTACTGCGTGATTGCTCCCTACCTGACACACGTACATGTTATAAATGTGGAAATAGGGGACACATTGCTTCACGTTGTCCTACAATTGCCACGGACAATAGAAGATCTATCTCAACCGACAACATAAAAGAAGTAAATGTACTACGCCCTTATAATGAAATATACAAAAAAGTCGTTAAAGTGAATGGCATCCACGTGAAAGCATACATTGATACCGGCAGTCAAGTTAACGTTTTAAACGATCAAGTATCGAACGCATTGTCATTGGATGTCAAACCGACAAGTGTCACTTTAAAAGGATTCTCCGGTGGACTCTCAACGAGTCGTGGAGAAGTTGAATTTCAATTAGAAATTGACGGTATAACCATGAAATGCCACGCCTACTTGTCTAGCATAAAAATGGCCGATGTTAATCTTTTAATCGGCCAGCCTGTCATCAACAGCGAAGGTATGACATTGACAGTTAGCAAAGGCCTTGTCGAATTTAATCGTACTCAAGATCCCATATGTGATATTGAGGCTATCGAAGACCATGATCGCTTTAAAGTCGTCACAGTCAACGAAGAGAAACTTCCACCTGGCTCTTCCATCATTCAAGTGCGGGTTCTCGGAAATAAGGTCGGCAACGATGTGGTTACACCACCTCGGCATCATGAGCTGCAGGGAGTGGCCTACTCTCTCCCATCCACCCTGCTCACTGGTGAAGACGGGTACATCAAAGTCATCAACATGGGCTGCGAGGTTATCGTGTGGCCGCCGGGAGAGGTCCTAACCAGGGCTGAAAGCTGCCAGGAGTCTCCACTACAGCCAAATAGCCAGGTACTTACCCTTGCTTGCCATAGATTTGCCGATTATAATGTTAATAATATAGGTCAATCCTCAACTACTGACTTATGTATAGGAGGTGTAAAATTAAACGACATAAAAATGGGTCCGTTAAATAATAAGCAACATTCAGATCTTATCAGTTTATTAGTACAATATAAACATTGTTTTGCTAATGGTACAAAAGATCTAGGGTGCACAGATTTAGTGCAAATGAAAATAAAGCTTACTAGTGATCAGCCTATTTACCGCCAGCCTTATCGATTATCGCATAGCGAACAAGCAGTAGTTCAGTCTAAAGTAAGTGAATTATTAGATGCCGGCATTATCAAAGAGTCTGAATCTAGTTATGCATCTCCGGTCATTTTAGTCAAAAAGAAAAACGGTGACAGTAGGATGTGTGTTGATTACCGTGCCTTAAATGCTATTACCGTAAAAGATAGATTTCCATTGCCAAACATAGACGATCAGGTTTCGAAATTAGCGGGCCACAAATATTTTACGAGTTTAGATATGGCTCAAGGCTATCATCAATTACGTGTTAGTAATGAAGATACACACAAAACTGCATTCATAACACCTCAGGGTCATTTCGAGTACACTCGTATTCCATTCGGTTTGGCAAACGCGCCATCTGTTTTTATGCGGTTGATAAATAAAATAGTTGAATCTGTAGGTAGAACTGAAAATAATAATGTTAAAAACAAACATGGTAAACGTGAAATTTTGGCATTTCTGGACGATTTACTCTTACCCTCGAATGACGTTATGTCAGGCTTAGATATTTTGCAAGCGGTACTTGTCAAACTTGAAGTAGAAAATTTAAAATTAAACATGAGTAAGTGTTCGTTCTTGCAAAATGAAATAACGTATTTAGGTCATAAAATATCGGCTAAGGGTATTCAACCGGGCGATTCAAAGTTATTAGCGGTGTCTCGTTTTCCAACACCGACCAATGTTCATAGTGTGCGTCAATTTATCGGGTTGTGTAGTTATTTTCGTAAGTTTATTTACAATTTTGCCGTCATTGCCCGCCCTTTAACCGATTTAACTAAAAAGAAAGCTTCGTGGATATGGAGTAGTGATCAAAACAATAGTTTCGAACAATTAAAAAAGTGTTTGTGTTCTGAGCCTGTGTTAGCTTTGTACGATCCTGTGCTTTCTACGGAAATACATACTGACGCGTGTAAATTAGGAATAGCCGGTATACTTCTACAAAAACAGATTGATGGTACGTTGCGACCCGTTTTATATTTTAGTAGGGTGACGAGTAAAGAGGAAAGCATGTATCATAGTTATGAACTGGAAACTCTTGCCGTTGTAGAATCTTTACGTCGTTTTCGCGTATATATAGTAGGAAAAAAGGTTAAGATCGTTACTGATTGTACAGCAGTCCGCGCTACTCTTACTAAACGTGACATTATACCACGTATCGCAAGGTGGTGGCTTTCTATACAAGATTACGATATAAGCGTAGAGTATAGGCAGGGGGAACGAATGAAACATGTAGATGCGTTAAGTAGACATCCGGTAGACACTATGAACGTGAATCGTCTCGAAGTAGCGGATTGGTTTTATACGGTGCAATGTCAGGATGATAAGTTGAACGCGATCGTTAGTCAATTAAAAAATAACACCGGTGGAGCAGAAATAAAAAATAATTACGAAATCATTGATAATAGGCTTTATCGTAAAACTTTGAACGGCAATAGGCTAGTGGTTCCGAATTCAGCTAGGTGGAAGATAATGCAAATGCATCATGATAACATCGGTCACGTAGGATTAAATCGCGCTACCGAATTAATTAAAAATGAATTTTGGTTTCCTAAAATGACGCGATTTATCAAAAAATATGTGAATGCATGTCTTCATTGTGCATACGGCAAAGGCGGTTACGGCAAAATAGAAGGTAAACTCCATCCAATTCCTAAGCCCTCTGAACCTATGAGGATGGTACATATTGATCACATAGGCCCTTTTACTAGGACAAAGAAGGGATATCAATATATGCTCGTTATGACAGACGGTTTTTCTAAGTTCGTAATAGCTGAGCCTACGCGTACAGTCAACTCGATCGAAACTATAAGGGTTCTGCGAAAAATATTTAGTTTGTTTTCCTTCCCTGATCACATAGTCACCGATCACGGAAAAGCGTTCACAAGTAGAAACTTTAAGAAATTTTCGAACGATAAACAATTTAGACATACTCTTAATGCTATTGCTTGTCCACGCGCTAACGGTCAGGTGGAACGTACAAATAGGACAATATTAGATGCATTACGCGCCACAGACCCCAGCGAAGCCTCTATTAACTGGGCTAATTCTTTGCCCGATATAATTTGGGGAATTAACAACACAATTAATAACACAACCGGTTATAAGCCTTATGATTTGATGTTCGCTCGGGCAGGTAGACCAGTATGTGACGTTTCGGTACCTGGGCGTGTTTCTGAACCAATAGAGTCGCGTCGTAAGAAAGCAACAGATAGGATACTAAAAGCGAGCGCTAGAATGAAACGTAACTTCGATAGGAAACGAAAACCCGCTCACATATATAAGAAGGGTGATTTTGTGCTATGGCGTCAAGCACCCACTTGTTCAGCATCCAAAGTTAACACTAAACTTGACGACTTGTATTCCGGTCCTTATGTAATAACGAAAGTATTGGGCAATGATAGGTACCAAATTAGAAGTATAAAGGGTTTACGTGGGTATAAGAGTTTTAGTGGGTTAGTAGCTGCGGATTCGTTGAGGCCGTATAAAAGTATTGTTACAGTTTCTGATAGTGCTAGCAGTTCGGATGAGCAAATGGAAACTGAAGATCTTATTGATTTATTAGAGAGCTAATTATTTTTGTTGTTCCCGTGGGAACAACTGTTTCAGGATGGCCGAGTGTAACGGACGTGACGTCGCCTGTCACTCCCGTCAAGCCAAGCCGCCATGTTGACCTCCCCTCCAACCAGCCACCATGCCTACCAGCCAGCCACGCGGAGGGGATAAGCCTATATATAGCCTAGCCATAATTAAAACGTTGATTTTTCTTGTGAAAACTTGAACAATAAAGAAGTGTGTAGCTACGCTGCAATTTTATTTTTGCCATTTCTTTACAAATAATAACATTTCATTTCCCAGAAAAAAAATACAATTATATACAAACTAACAAAATATTATCTATGTATTATATCCTATCATAATATTTGATTTTTCCTTATTCTCTGAAGATCTATTTGCCAACCGCTAAAATAAATGAAAGAAGCCAAAATATATTCCGAATATTTTGGCACAAAATTAATAGGAACACAGCTAGTGTGGCTAATAGCTTTCCATTGAAGTAAAGGTGAGGCGGAATTATTTATCATCGTTAACAATAATGGGATTACACAACAAAATATTAAAGCTGAAATTGTTCCGTGACTCGCGCAAGCTTTTATCTTTTATTCAGTTAAAACGCCGCTATTTTGTATTAACGCCTAGTGAGAATGATTCGCACTTAATATTATATTTGTAATGAAGGGACCGAGGAATTTAATTAGTATCTTAATATATATAAATCTCTGGTCACAATGTTTGTCCTCAATGGACTCCTAAACCTAAATTATAATAAAATTCGCACACCATGTGCAGTTCGATCCAAGTGGAGAGATGGGATATTTTAATTCTCAAATCGTTTTAGAGAAAGCGGGCGAAGCAGCGGGCGGTAAGCTAGTATATTAGATTTGTTTTTATATACGAACAGTCATTTGACCGGAATAGGTAGATTATACCTGCTTGAGAGAAACCTTATACAAATAAAACCCAGCCTATTTTTTTTTTTTTTGGGAATACGGACTCTGTCAGGAATGGGAATCCATTTAAACAGTCAAACTAATTAAAAAAAGAATGTTCACAAGGTAAAACAAATTAAAAATGAGCATATCGCTTACGTAATTAGTCAGAGAGTAAAATGTGGTTTTAATTTTCTTGTAATTAGAATGATCTGTAAGCTTCGCGGTTTTGAAATGTAGGATCGTCTACAACATGTCAAGAGCAGATGTGTGTTCCTAAATATACCATTTCAATGTATTCTTCTTTAAAATGCAGAAATTGCTAGTTCAATTTTATACATATTATTTGGTAAGTACACTTATTTTCGAATAGGCATTTAACTTTTGAAACTTTATTAGGGGCTGTCCATTAATCACGTGAGGCTCGAAAGGGGGGGAGGGGTCCATCAAAACATCACGAAATATCACAAGGGGGAGGGGGGGTAAAGTAATATATCACGTGTATTTATTTTTCGACAAGCGCGCGATACTCAACCGAAAAGCGGCGTTACATGTATTTATTTTTAGTCAAACGCGTACAACTTTTTCGCATATCTTTCATTTTTTTTATGTCATTCAAAAACAAACTGCAATCTTTCTGTCTACCTCTGAACGTTTATTATAGTAGTCTTTAATTTACTATAATAAAATTAGATGATACTTATACCAGTATTTTTTTATGAATAAAAAATTGATTCTTTGTAGGTACGAAAAAATACACGTGATATAGGGGGGAGGGGGGAGGGGTAGTCTTAAACCTCACCACGTATCATCAAGGGGGAGGGGGGGTTAAAAAATACCAAAAAAAAACATCACGTGATTAATGGATTATTCTACGAGGACGAAGTTCATAAGTTCATCATCAATCATCAAAATGATAAACTATTATGAATCTTATCATAATATTATAACCTATCATAAATTGTGTACCTTTTAATTTATAACTCGAAAGCCGTATAATATCATAAAACATAACCCATAAATCGGTATCATAAAATTAGCGACACCTAGTAGGCGTATAAACGTGTAACAAACATTTTCTTCGCTAATCAAAGCCATAAAAATGAAAGAAACTGGCTATATAAAGGACGATTTTATTTAACGTTAAATCATGAAAATGGCTACTAAAATAAAACGAAACATTTGAGTAATGTGACCGCTAAGTGTACAATAAAACATACAATACATTCTAATTCTATTATGAATGTGAAAGTTTCTATGAATGCGTTTGTTGCTCATAATAGTAAGTATAAAGGCGAAAGTTTGTATGGATGTATGGATGTTTGTTACTCTTTCACGTAAAAACTACTGAACCGATTACAATGAAATTTAGCACACATATGGAAGGTAACTTGAATTAACACATGGGATAGTTTTTATCCCGGAAATCCCACGGGAACGGGAACTATGCGGGTTTTCCTTTGCAAACGCGGGCGAAGCCGCGGGCGGAAATCTAGTCTCTCATAAACTAAATCGGCTGGGTCATAGATTAAGTAAGTTGGCTGGGTAGAATGCATATATTTTTTCTATGTAGCTAGATATTGACTTCTTTTCATTAAGGTATTTCGCGATAAGACGCAGATAAAAAGTTTCGATAAATTAAATATTTTAAAGAAAACCTTTTAAAAAACGTTATAAAGCGAAATTTTACATATTTATTTCGATTTTTAGCTAATATGTTAAAGCTGAAGAGTTTGTTTATATGAACATGCTTTTCTCAGAAGCGGCTGGTGGAAATTGAGAGAATATTTTCGAATTGGATTTTCCAGGAATAATATCTCAGGATTTCCGAGAAAAATCATTCATTCAGGAAGGCTCAATAGGATCAATGAAAAATGTTGTAACAAGGAAATAAAATACATATTCATTTTGAGATTAGTTTTCACCGTATACCCTCATATATTTCAAGCGTTACAAATAATAATAATACTCTACCATTTTGTTAAAAGAATTGCTCTTTTTAAAAGGAAAACAGATTGTGACACACGCCACAGATAATAAATTGCCATTTATGTTTTTCCATCGCTATAATTGCTAGTATAATAAAATACTGGGAAATATTCTTTGAAAAGATTCCTATACACCCACGGTAGTATAAGTAGGCTTATACAATATACAACCTACAGGATGTTTATATTTATATATTTTTATATTTTATTTATATATTTTTATTTCTATATTTTTTGGAAATAAAGTTTATTGTTTATTTTTATTGTTATAAAATTTATTGTTTTTTTATCAGAGTAATAACATCGCATTTTTGTGGGAACTTGTAAAGGAATACATTAAGTTGTGTATGAAAACCTTTGGAAACATATTTACGTTATAAGCCTGGCTTAGGTATTTTGTTGATGTATTTGATATATTTTTATCGTATGCTTATAATCTAAATTGTTTTTGTATATGGCAAGATCTGTTAAACATTTTCATGAAATATAAAAACCACACACATTAAATAATGTTTTGACGGTAGTACAAAAGCTTCTGAAATGAATATTTTTTAATAAAGCGTTTAATTGCTATTTCTACTACAAAGGCTTTATCGACACTTAGTTAGTATATAATCAGCTAATAAATTTTGGTAGGCCGACAAAGAAAATAAATATAATATAATATCAATTGACGATAGATACACATTTAACAAACAGTTAATCCACTTGGAGACCCGTTTTTCTATTCATAGAAATAGTATAACTATTAATCCATGCTAATATTATAAATGCCCAAAATATCTTTAACTCACAGATAAACCACAGCACAATCTTAATAATATTTTAAAGCTGAAGAGTTTGTTTGCTTGAAGGCGCTACTGTAGCGCAATATATATGCAATATTTTCTTAGTAGGTTTTAGGTGGTTTCTGGTTGAGATAGCGCCATGTAACTTCACTTAACATGTAGGGAATTTGATAAGCTATCAGATGCAACAAAAATCAGAAATTTGTATTTTTTTGAGATACCGCTTTTTGGCTTATGAGGACAGTACACTCCAGGTAGGTACTACTGCTCTTATTTAAAAGATTCTTTTAGTGTTAGATAGCCCATTTATTGAGGAACGCTATAGACTATATCATTACGCTAAGACCAATAGGAGCGGAGCAGTGGGCTATAATCGCAGGGCACATCGAGTCTTCGATCGATAATTTCAAATTAGAATAGTTAAAAGTGAAAGACTACTTTTTTTTTAATAGGATACAAAATGTATAATACATAGTATGTTGAGTAATTTTTCCGCAAGAGTATCATGTGACCTGGAATAAGTAGGTTTAAATCGTCTTGTTTGACGAATTAATACACATACGAGTGATTTCTATTCATCTACTTCATGTCGGTGAACACCGTACATCTCAAGGTTACTTATAAGTACTCGTAATTCCTTTGAAGATATTACACAAAAATATTTTTTAATAGGTTTTTATACTTAATAAATTGTAATTCAACTGAATACCTATGTATTTTCATACGAAAACGTAGTAAGAATTTGAGAAATTAGAATTAGAGAAAAGACGCGAAAGATGCTTTCGAATCTCGACTCGTTATCGATATTTTTATATTCTTTAAAATGAATCTCATTTTACAACATTTGAATACTCAACTAGTAGCGAGTCTTTAGACTGATAATAGATATACATATACCATTTTTATGCCAAAAAGTTTATGAAGGAAGTAGGTGTGAAATAACGACACACAGAAATTGGAAATTCGATGAAACAAGGTGGGAAAAGGCAAACATAAACGAATTATAGATAAAATCACTTGCCAGTTAGGGGAAGTGCCGCTTTTAGAAATCAAATAGGATACGAAAAGGGGTTTGCTATATGGGGCGGAAAAACAGTGCGTATTGATTCGCAGGACTTCTATAAATTGTTTTTCTCAGTATGCTTTGAATTCCGTGATACACATGTGTCGGTTCAATTTATATGTTATTTCTGCGACTAGTATTTTGTTTTGGTAATTTTATTAATTGCTTCATTTCGGCACACAATCGAATTTCACATTTATGACATTACTAGCGGTCCGCCCCGGCTTCGCCCATGGTACATATTTCGCAATAAAAGGTAGCCTTTGTTCTTTCTCAGGGTCTAAAGATTGAGAAAGCAGACAGACAGAGTTACTTTCGCATTTATAATATTAGTAGGGACTAGTAGGAATAAACCGAGTGTTTATACATTGTTGTTTCTGTTCTCAAATATATCTAAACACCGAGAGCTCATGCTTACTCGTTCGCATATGCTTATAAAACATACTACATCATAATCTTTCCCAAAAGAGCTCCATTTACATTAAATACAAAAAGAGCAATACAAATTATAATTACTATTTATACTAAGTGAAGTAGCATCTCAGATTCATCTACAAAGTGCTCGTAATATGACTCATTTAATAAAAGTTGGATTCGAATAAATCCACTTAAGAACTGGGAATATTGTAAGAGCCGAAAGTTTGGAGATTTTTATCTGCTTCCATTTATTTAAATGTCCAGGACCAATGGGCTCGTTTAAATGCTTTGTGTATTGGCTTGGGTTCTTCAATGGTACTTGCTTTTATATTTTGGTATAGATTTAAAATTCTGTTATTATTCTGTTGTAAATGTATGATTTAATTTATTCCAGTTTGTTTTTATCGTGGAATCACAGTAATATTATAAAAATCTGGTTGTGTCACTTGTGAACACATAGGTATAATTATATCAAGTACAACAAAATAAAATATATGGATCGCATTATTATTTTCAACATTAGAAAAGTAAATATCAATAGAGATTCACCTTTAAAATCAAAATAACACTTCAAAAGATTTACCTTTTAAATAATCAATACTCAAATGTTCTAGAATGTTCTCGCAAAATCCAGAATACTCGGCTTCATTATCTAACAGGAACCGGAGTATAGTTAAATCACTAGCGGCTATTTTACTAACTGCCCTCTGAACTTTAGTAATTCGAACCTCCGCTCTTATGAGTTGAATTTAGAATGGATATATATGAAACCAGGGAATTTCTGTATTGTAGGTACTACATAGTATAAAACAAAGTCGCTTTCTCTGTCCCTATGTCCCTTTGTATGCTTAAATCTTTAAAACTACGCATAGATAGAGTGATTCACGAGGAAGGTTTTAGTATATTATAATTTATTAGGTTTTAGACAAAGCGGGCGAAGCCGCGGACATTAAGCTAGTGTAAAATAAAGTAATAATAATTTATCTCTTCAGCGTACGCAATTACGCATGTTAACTTTTTTCACACAAAGTGATCAAAACTAACTTTACAAGAGGAAAAGACTTCACTTGTAAGTTACCTACTTCATACGAAATCAGTTAATAGCCTCTGTTTCACCTTTTAATCACAAATTTGAAAATGCAGCTATTTTGTTACCGTATATACTTTAATTCAAATATAATTTCAACTTATTTGTATATAACATTTAACCGTAGCTGATACAACCTACATTCAAAAAAAAATCTAAATAGAAAACAAAAACGTACCCCAGAATAACACGCCTCTATTCATTTAAAGGTCACAGAGTTCAACCAAAACAATATTCAGTTATCAGCGGACAACGTATTTCTTCAGGCAATTATATATTATTTATATTGAAAAAACACACGACAGACCTTAAAACGAATCTCGCAAAATAAATAAACAGAACAGAAATGGGCAGACGCGATATTCCTTAAATAAATACGGTTCGAAACCTTTGAAAATATTGCAATTGAAAATACTCCTATTTCGACGCAAACGATTGTTACCTACTAGATGTGCCCCGTGGTTTTACCCGAGGATGAAACTTTTTGAAGTGAAACTTCTTAAGGCGCGTTTAGCGACGATTTTGGTAACATTGAAAAGAAGTTTCACTTCTGACACGTGTGCTCGGCACACACACTCTTTTTTTAAATATTCTAGGTCAACGCTTTGCTGTTTGTTTTTGAGTTGCTATTGTATTCCAAATTACATCTAAATTGGTGCATGGTTTAGTCGTGAAAGGTTATCACACAGACAGATTTACTGTATTAGTTCATGTATTTCTATTATTTCTACAGCATTAAGTTAATGCAAGCAATAAAAATATCTACTTCTATTTTATCTCGTGAAAAAGCCATGGAAAAGCTCTAACATCTAAACAACGCTGTCACCTTTTTAACTTGGCAATCCACTTGTCATTTACTTCTAATGAATATTAACGGTATGCAAATTCATGAGCGAACACCAAATACGACGATGTACTCTGAATATATAATTTTTCGATACTTATCAAGTAAAATTAAATTGGTCTGAAACAAGATTAGATTGATCGGTCTGGTTTTACGTCGACCAAAACAACCTATTAATTGATAGGCTTTAGAGTTTAGACTCCAATTTCTACAACATAATCTTTATTGTAATTTGTTACCGTAGCCCTTTTTCACTTGTCATTTCGTAAATTGACATTGATTTATTAAAAAGCTGTCTCTTTCTATTATACTAGCTGTACCCCAAGGCTTTACCCGGATTGCTCTGCTCCTTTTGGTCTTGGGAAGATGATAATATAGCATAAGCCTTTGGCTTTCTTGATAAATGGAGTATCTAACAGTGAAATAATTTTTCAAATCAGACCCGTGGTTCCTGAGATTAGTGCGTTCAACAAACAAACAAACTCTTAAGCTTTATATTAGTATAGTTTATATTTGAAAGTGAAGAAAGATTGGAAGTTTAAAATGAAGAAAGTTTTTATTGTGATTTAATTTGAAGAATTGTAAACATAAAATAAAAATTGTTTAATAGGTGACTTAATTGAGCCGTCTTTCATATTGTTGGTGAAGTTATTATTTTTTCAACCGTTGATCAATTGCTTACTGAAGCGAGGAACAAAAGCTCATAGTTTCTTTTGTTATTTCTAACGTATAATTTTATTTGAAGTATTTTTTGATTCATTTCACTTTTAAGGTAAGTAGGTACATTTTTGAAAAGTAGTTCAACATCTTTAATATTAAGAACGGCAGTATGGTTTACTACCAATATCTATTGTAGGTACAACCTACTATATTCTTTGTTTTTATTTTTGAAAGAAAATTATTTCTTTAACGGTACCACACAGATAATGTTGATGTTTCTGTGGTTTATGTTGTTTGTTTCATATTTTATGTAATAAGTTTTCCCATCTGTTGGTGTTTCTCTCACATTATTTCAAAATGTTCTATTACATGTTACTTGAAAGACTTGCTATAATACAATACTGTCTTAAATAAATACCAAATACCTATGCGAAGCACATATTCATCACTTTATATTATGTATTTTTCGACATCATTTAAGAATCAAATAAAAGCGTAGAATAGAGAAGAAAATTTTTATTGAAAGCTCTATTACTAAAGCCAACAAATATGGCATGAATTTCATGTTATGTACCCATCTTTTGAATCTAATAAAAACTACATTTTAAAAGCTTATTGCCTAGCTCTATACTTAAATAAATATATCAAGAATCTCATTTACAGTAACGCTAAAGGGTCCAAAGTGCAAATGAAGAAGGTACGTGAATGGGCAATATTCTCATAACGAGGTGCTATAATCGTTACCATTTGCCGACTATTCACGCCTTTGTCCCTGATTATCTATAGAGACCTTATTCAATGTTGAACGGTTTAATATTAATTTAGTTATAATGGGAAGAAACTATTTGTTTTTGTAATCAGTGATGGTGTTGATACATATAGGTTCTTTTGCTTAGGCCTGTGTTCAAAATACATAACTTAAAATTTGTGCTTCATTGACCTGGTCGCGGAAGACCAATACCAGCCCCCCCATCATTTAAAGCGGCTCGACGGAACACAGTTTTAGTCGGTAAGAATCCGACCTAACCCACGGCTCCTTCCCCGAGGGTCGTGGCTATCTTTGGAAGATTTCCCCACTTAAAAAAATCGCTTCATTGACCTCTATTTCAAACTCAAACTCAAACTCAAACATTCATTTATTCAATTAGACTACTATTTAGTAGCACTTTCGAATCGTCATTACATAATTATTTTAACATTTACCACCGATTCGGAAAGCAGTGATCTATGGAGAAGAATCGGCAAGAAACTCCATAGTTGCTCTTTTAAAATCATGTAAATATTACAATATATGAAACTTATATCTAACTACATAATATGCCAATGAACTGTCTTGTGGTTTTTACGCGACAACCCTCCATGGGTTTTTATCGTCCATATATTCCTGAATACTGTAGTACGCTCTCTGAACTAATACATTTTTTATATAAGTTTTAAATTTAGAACTACTAAACTCTTTAATATTGTGAGGAATTCTATTGTAAAAGCGTATACCTTGACCCATAAATGAATTTTTAACTTTAGCTAATCGGAAAAATGGCATTTCAATTCTATTCCTGTTCCTTGTGCCATAATCGTGTCTATCTCCTACTCTTGTGTGTAAGTCGGAGCTTTTGTGTACATGCAAAATATTATTAAATATATACTGTGATGGTACAGTAAGGATACCAGTATTCTTAAAATGATCTCTTAGTGAATCCCGAGCACGTAAATTATATATAGAGCGAATGGCTCTTTTCTGTAAGATAAATATAGTTTCTATATCTGCAGCCCTGCCCCACAGTAGAATTCCATAGGACATAATGCTATGAAAGTAGCTGAAATAAACCAGTCTAGCCGTATCTTCATCGGTGAGTTGCCTTATTTTTCGGACTGCATATGCAGCTGAACTGAGCTTACCTGCAGCGGTGTTGACATGGGCTCCCCACTGTAGTTTCTCGTCCAATGTTAACCCTAGAAATACAGTAGACTCAGTAGGATGCAATACCTCCCCGTTCAAGGTAATATCTCTGTTCAACTTTTTTACGTTAGGAAGTAGAAATTCAACACAAGTGGTTTTTTTGGCATTTAATAATAAATTATTGGCATTAAACCATTCAGATATGTGTAAAAGAGCACTGTTCACTTCGTCAACATTTGGGTCATGCCTATCCACATTAAAAATTAATGAGGTATCATCTGCAAACAGAACTATTTCACACCTATCCTGCAAATAATAGGGAAGATCATTGATATATACCAAGAACAAGAAGGGACCCAAAATTGACCCCTGTGGAACACCAATGTTAATTGACGCACCGCTAGAACGTTCTCCATTAACAACTACAGTCTGTATCCTATCATGCAGGTATGACGCTATGAGGTTCTGTGCTTTTCCTTTAATTCCATAGTGATTAAGTTTACGTAACAAAGTACAATGTTCAACGCAGTCAAATGCCTTGGAGAGGTCACAAAATATCCCCAGAGCATTTTTTGAGTTTTCCCATGCTTTATATATATGTGTTAGAAGTGCAACCCCAGCATCTGTGGTTGAGCGCCCCTTTGTGAAACCAAACTGTTTGGTGTGCAGTAAATCATTAGATGCAAAATGACTACTCAGTTGGTTTAATATTAACTTCTCGAATACCTTACTTAATGTTGGTAAAATAGAGATAGGTCTATAATTGTTACAGTCTTCTTGATCGCCCTTCTTAAATAGAGGTATAACTTTACTAAGCTTTAGTAAATTAGGAAATGTACCATAGTCACAACACTTATTAAATATAAAAGCTAAATTTTTCGCAATATTTTCTATGATATTATTAACTAAATTTACGGACATTCCCCAAAGATCACAAGTATTTTTTAGATTAAGCGTCTTAAAGGCAGTAACAATATCACTAGCAGTTACGTGTCGTAATTCAAATAATGTACTGCACCCCGCAACATGGTCCCTCAAAAAGGTTTCTGCAAGTGCTGAAGACGAATTTAAACTATTAGTAATAGTAACAGGGACACTACTGAAGAATTCTTCAAAAGCAAGAGCAACATCAGCACTTTTGTCAATAACCCTGTCATTATTTACAAGTTTTATAGTATTACTTGATTTGCTTTTACCCATTTCACCATTAATAATAGACCAAACTGTTTTAACTTTATTATCCGATTCGCGTATTTTATCTCTGATATACAATCGCTTCGCAGTAAAACAAACAATTTTAAAAGTTTTTGAGTAATTTCTAACATAACTAAGAAAAGATGGGTCTTTATTATATTGCTTCATACCATATAACTCATAAAGAACGATCCTACACCTATGTATGCTAGGTGTCGCCCATTTACTAAATGGTAAATCCTTGGTAATATTTAAAGATTTAACTTTAAATATTTTTTCAAATTCATTATGAACTAAATTGAAAAGATTTTTAAACATTTCACAAGGATTATTATTACAGGATTGATCATTCAGTACGGGCAGGTTTTTATTAATATTATCTCTAAATTTATTAATGCCTTTTTTACTTATAGGCCTAACATTAATTCTTTTAAATTCAGGTAAGCAATCCCATTCAAAAACTACTTTCTGGCCACAGTGATCCGAAGTGAGTGTATTGAGAATATTTTTCTCTAAACAGAAGCAGTCGCAGTATATATTATCAATACAGGTTGCAGAAGTAGGTGTAATTCGTGTGGGTTCATTAAAAAGTTTATACAGATTAAATGACTGAAACAAATTAACAATTCGTGTAGCCGTTTGTGTTTGTAAAAGTATATCAATATTAAAATCACCACATACTATAACTTTTTTTTTACTCCTACTTAAACGCTTTAATATTTCTTCCATGACTGTCTCAAACATATTATAGTCACTGGAAGGGGGTCTATAAACGCAAACAATAATGTAACGCTCCAGTTCAACACAGGACAGTTCAATGGTCCGTTCTACAGAAAGACTAACAATGTCAGTTCGTTCTTTACATTTTACACTATTGTGTACAAAAATAAGAGAACCTCCATGAATAGCATACGTCCTGAAGTATATACTTTTTAATGTATAATTATCAATATTTATTACCAACTGACATTGTTTAAGCCAATGTTCTGTTACACAAAAAACCTTAATTCTATTATGATTTAAAAATAATTCTATTTCTAATAATTTGCTAGCCAAGCCTTGAATGTTTTGATGTACAATAGAAAAAGTCTGCTTAGCTGTTGTCTTATATACTAGTTTAAATCTAGCTTAGGGCTAGATTTTCTGTCAACACAAGGTTGGTGTATATAATTATTATTACTACTACATAAAATTATAGTAGATCCAGGGTCTGATAACAAACATGTACCAGACTGGTTAATATTATATGCTATTAACATAGCAAGTTCTCGCTTATATCTAGATGGCAGATACACTGTATTCTTTGTCAAAGTAAAAGATTTAATACACAAATTAATGTCAAAGTAAAGAAATGCATCACGATGATGATTTGTTACATTATACAATTTTAAATTCATATTATGAATTAATCTATTTTGTTCTTGTGTCAAACCAGGTAGGTACGGCAATGTACACAACATAAATTTACATTTAGTCTGACTACTAATTTCCAACATTTTTTGAAATCCTACATCAATATCCTTATTTTTTATATTTAAACTATCTCCATATAGTATAATTACAATATTATTCTTATTAAAGCTAAAATGATCAAGTGATTTGATTATATAATTAAATGAACTGTTAGGAGTGCAAATATTAGTGACTTTAAGCCCTAAATTGTTGAGCATAGCGCCAAAACCCTGACCAATACTATCTGACAACACAATAATTTCCTGCTCGGAAAGGTGTTTAGTTTTACCAGTTGAAATTGTTGTCACGGGTTTAACACTATGTATGTCTGTGCAGTCAAGCTTATGGGGCGACGTTTGCTCATTGTCACTTTTTGAACACTGACATACATATTTATTGGTCAGCGACTCAAAGCGATCCATATTTTCATTACTCAACTTAATTAAGTCATCTGCCTGTTGTATATGCTCGTTTATTTGCATTTGGGCAGCAGAATACTTCTGGTTGACATCATTTAACATTTGACTTAAAGAGTCTATCTTCTCCTTTAATTCATTTGTTTCTACATCATACAAGATTTTATAATATTCTAGATCCCTATGATATTTGTCTAACTCTTGAACCAGATTTTTATTGACTTTCTCTAATTGAACTACATTTTTAAAAGAACTCTTTCTAACAATTGATTGGGTACGCTTGATAAACTTACTTAATCTAAGGTATTTTTTCAACTTCTTATGTGAAGAGAAACTACATAGGTAATCTAATGTGTAACATGTATTGAATTACATAGGTAATCTAATGTGTAACATTAGAAGATTTTAATTGACATTAAGAAGAAAATCTAAATAATTATAAAGATACTTGCTTCTGGGATTTATAATATACTTCTAATACATCTTCTCAAATTACATGTTATGAATATAATCTACCAAAATATTAAACGATTATATTCCAATTGTAAAGAACCTACATACGTGAATAAACCAAGTTTGACAATACAATTTTGTCATTGTAAAACATGTTCTTGAAATAAAAATCGGTCAAAACTCACCTGAAAGTAAGTGTAATTTGTCCGAAGAGCTTCTTATTGGTCAAATTCTCAGCGTCCACATGCAGTACACCCTGTATCTTGTCAATGCTGCCATTTTCCACCACCAGGTCGCGGGACGCGAGGTATACAGTCAGTTTGTTGTTGGGGGACGACTTCTTGAACACCCTGTAAGGAAATTTTGGAAATTATAACATTCTGTATGAAGTATCTATAAAAAAAGTTAGCATTCATAGGAATTATCGATAGAAGAGAATTTTTGTATCTCTACGCTATCTCTTTATTTAAAATTCTCGTGTCACCACGTTAGTCAAAATATTCCTCCGAAATGGTTGCACCGATTTTCATGAAATTTGGTTTGCTTATTGGGTAGATCCACAGACAGTAGATTTGGGTAGATCTGAGATCGGCCAACATCTCATTTCCTAAGCGATAAGAAGGCAGAACAATTGCCGGGAAAGCTAGTTAATACCTATAATTTTTCAACATTACCATGTCGGTGATTCGAATCCGTAAGATTTTTCCCTTCTAAAAATGTTGAACGTAGCTGAATAATTTTTTACTTCAAAACAAACTTCAGAAATAGAACATGTCTAGCTGACCCGGCAAACATTGAACCTCCCTAATCACTGTGGGGTATAAAAATAGTTTTATGCTATTTTCAGACCTACTGAATATATAAAAAAACACATAAAATTCGTTCAAGTCGTTCCAGATGATGATATAAACATGAACACAAACACAGGAGAATCTATACTTATAAATGTAATTATAATAAAGTAATAATTGTACATAGTTTTCTTTTGTTTGAAAACGTTAACCTCTGAAACTACTGGACCAATAAAAAAAATCACCTTTGGATATTTACGGATTCGGTAATCTCCAATTGGAGAGTGAGACTGAGTAACTAAATAAGGATGTAACACGGGCAAAGCCGGGACGGATGGCTAGTTCAAAACAATTTTGATACATTATATTAATTATCAAGTAAATTTAGGCCTAGTTAAACTAAGATAGATAATACTTTTGGGATTATTTGTATCTACTTTAAATCTTAGTTTAATCCTGGATTAAATATGTATGATATAGGAAGAAAACGAACTCTGGGTGGAAATTTTGTCTTCCTCGAGGTACTTATATTAAAGGTTATTCACCTCAGATATAATTAATATTCATATTATATAAAGACGAGTATATTAGAGTCGGTTAAATACTACCACATAATAATAACAACATAACAGGTATATTATATATCAAGCTGAAGCATGTGTTCGTTTATTTGAACGCACCGATCACAGAAACTACTGGATCGATTTGAGTCAACAACTGAAATATTTTTTGCATATCTATGTGTGATTGTAAATATAACATTCTGTTCAGATAGTTGGGTATAATCATTGGATTTTCTACAAAGCAAATCTAGTAAAATAATGAACACGAATTTCAATTTAATTACTTGAAAAAAGCGCTCATTAGTGTCAATTATCAAGGATATAATAATGGCCTAAATAATTATTTCCCTGCTTTATTCCGGCACGTAATTAATTTTAGCTAGTAACATGAAATAAATATTTTTATGGAGTAGGTAAATATATTTTATGATTGATATTCATTGGTATTGATACTAAAATAACAATTTAATCATAATATGAGTAAGTATACCTAACAACATGGCTTCTTCTAAATGGTTATTTTATTAAAATAATATTCTATCCGTAACCTATTAGTTGACAAATTAATAGAGAGTATATTACATAATAAAACCATTTCATCCGCTTAACTGTAAGCTCTTCTTTCTATTAGAGGTGTTTCCATTGGTTGATATAAATTTAAACTGATATTTTGAACTAAAATATAATATTAAAATTGTAGAAAGGTGAATAAATACAAATACATACATACAGTATGAATTACATTAGGTACATGCATATAATTGCAAATTCAATATAATTTATATTCTTTTAAATTTTGACAAAATCTTGTTTGCGCATTTTTGACTGTCATGGAAAAATGTAACAACGTTATCAATATGACAGTCACAAGGCTCATTAAAAAGATACAATTCAATAGATTTGATTGATGATTCCCAAATAATATTTATGGCTTCGATAACAATTTCAATATTAAACAAGTCGAGTAAAGCTTTATAGAACTATTTGTAAAGGTGTGCTCAGAACAGTTTAGGAATTAGGCAAATGATATTAAAACCTATATTTGTAAATAGAATTTATCACTCATATTATGTGAATGTACGATAGGAATAATATTAATACGATTTCCTTAAAAGAAAGAGCGTGTGTGCCGAGCATAGGTGTCAGAAAAGAAACTTCTTTGGCAAGATTCAAAGATACCAAAATCGTCGCCTTACTCCACGACAAAACAAGTACATATAGCGGTTTCGGCTGCTGTTTTTTATTGGTACTCTTTATACTAAGTATTATAAGTTTGTCTTATAGAGATGAATGGGACATAAGCTTGCGAAGTCGCATAAATAGTACTTAACCTTCATAAATATAAAATACCTAACTAGTTACAATAAAACAGACTTTATACATAGATTTAAAAATTAAGTATTCAAAAGGCAGATTTGTAAGATATACATCGTATAAACATATCAGATTAGGGAAAGCTTACCTTAACTTTAATGAAAGGCATCCATTTAGTTAGACCCGAAATCTTGAACTTAAAGTTACTTGAAGTGAAATTAAATTGATGTGGATTAAGAATTAATAATGGTAATTGGTTTCAGTTACGTGGAAATTTAATTTTTTTTTTAGGTAACCATATTATTTAACTAAAAATTATCGTATTTGTACGATAATTATCGTACGTATCGCGCGTCACGCGACATGCGCTACACAGACCAAAAAGTTTGAGACGATGTAATAAAAGTTTCACTTTAAAATAAAATAAATAAATTAGAATATCATTGAATCTAGATTTCAGAAAAATTACGGGCACAGATAATATAAAACTAGTACGGGAAAATTCGTTGGGGAAATTCATAAGCTATGTTACAATGATGTTTTATCTTTCATCTTTAAACAATATTTTGTACCAGCCTAAATTCATGAAATAATATTGTGATTGTTATTTTTATTGGTATTTTATTTACAATAATAAACATAAAATTTTCTTACCTCTGAGAATTGAGTCCGTTATCCGACGTCATTTTCACATCAATGATCCTGAAACAAAAGAAATTAACTACAAACTTCGTCTCTTTGTTCTTAAATATTACTAATATTAGCATATAAATATAATTTAGTTTCATTTACCTATATGTATAACTATTTAATTAAAGAAGTAGGTAGGTAATCTTCTTTGTAATTTATAAAGTAAAAAATAAATTGTTTGACGTTTAGCGTTGGCGGGATTTCAAATTAAGTTTTTTTTTTTAATTTATAACTTATAAGGCTTAGGTCCGTTTAGGTCTTATGCTGATAGATACAAAATTTAATTATCATATTAAATTAAAAATATATAAATATCGTAAAATTAATTTTGAATTTTATACTTTCAATTTATAATATTTGTTTTATTCAATAAAATAGTTATTTCAATTGCATATTTACGGTTAGTTAATTTTTAAACGCAATTACAATTCGTTGCCTTTGCAAAAAAAAAATTATATACCTAGTTTAGGCCACTGGCTTAGGCGTTATCATTTATTACAATTACTATTTTTGATGGTTTCATTATTTTAGAAAATAAATTGAAACTGTTTTAATGTTAATGTAATATTAAAGATGAGTTCGTAAGAATTAATGCTACACTTATTGCTACATAATACCGACGATCTCAAAAATACATTTCATCGTGAAATAGGAATGAATAAAAAGAAAGAGCAAGCATCAAGTGTTTTTTAATGTTATTGATGGTAAGTTTTTAACCGACTTCAAAAAAATGGAGGAGGTTATCAATTCGGCCGGTATATTTTTTTTTTTTTATGTATGTACACCGATTACTCCGAGGTTTCTGAACCGATTTACGTGATTCTTTTTTTGTTCGATGCGGGATGGTGTCGAATTGGTCCCATAAAAATTTTATTCGGATAGGCCCAGTAGTTTTTATTTTATGAGCATTTTTGTCTGTAGGTATTTGTAAATTTTGCAAGTGCAGGTTTGAAGTCGGTTGTTTTTAACGCAGTTATCACTTGTTCAATATATTAAGCTATTGCATAGCTTATATCGCGGGCCTTGAGCACGTGGACAGAATCGAGAAATTCCGTACTGAAAAAACCTCATGCTCCGCATTCCGACAGGCGGAGGTGTGCGGCTTGAAGGCATAGCATGCAATAGCTTAACCGCGGCAGTCAGTCTTTACCAAGTGCAACACGTCGCTTTTTTTATTCATTTATTCAAACATTTTATTATTAGGTCATGTTATTTCTATAATGCATCTTCAAAAAGCAGTTCATAATTTTGACCAAAAATTGCCAATTTCAGCTATATTATTTAGCAATTAATTTCGATCGTGATTAATTAATGAATGCTCGATCGCGTGTTAAACCTCGGTAACAATAATAAGTGAAATATTAACGTGAAAGCCTTCAGAGCTGGCCTTTGTGCGTCCGTCCGAATTCGTTCTTTTAATGAACCTACAGCGGTCAGCGCGTGATGCGTGTGTGACGTCATTGGAACAATGCCGGGCTAAAAACTCTATAGTTTGTGTATGAAAAATTGTTTTTGATGATTTTTACTTATTTCGTCATTGTTCTAGTAGTTAATCATCTTTGACTGATAGATGGTTGGTAGACGCTACGAAGGTGGCAGAATTGGTAATACGTCCTCTGCTAATTTGTAATACGTCTCCTGTGTTCTAAATATTAATTATTCTCATTTCTAAGCTAGTTTTAGAAGAGACTGGATGCCATGAACATAAAGGAGAACCACAACACTAAGAACTGTTTAAAATTACTTAATTAACAATTTTTTCAAACAATTACGTTCTTAAAAAACAAAAAAAAAAAACAGCATTTATAAAAAAATCATTAAAAACGCAAACTTGAATTCGAAAAGAACATCTTTAACTAAAACATTTAAAATGGAATTAATATACAGGGTTATTTGTAAAACACCGGCAACCTCGCAGGACAAGATAGCTAACATCATAAGTAACAACATTTGATCTACGACTTTTGGCATAACGCAATAAATTATTTTTAAATGATTTTTTAAGCTTTTATTGTACTCTACTAACATTTGTAAGTCTATGTTCTATTCATTATCGAAAGGACGACGCGACGCCCCCTTTCCCCTCTCGTTCGCTTCTTGTTTACGTAATTTTTGGAATGTGCGTAGAGTTTATAATATTCAAACGGAAAATTAAATTAATATTTATTTTTGTATGAAAATAAAATCTAACAAATTATCAAAAGTCGTAGAACAAATGTTGTTGCTAATGATGCTAGCTATCTTGTCCTGCGAGGTTGCTGGTGTTTTACAAGTAACCCTGTATAGGTTACTGAAAAAGTGTATGAATGAACTAAAATGGTTGCTTTTATCACGAGTTTTTGAAACATGCCACTCCGCTAGCTCTCATACAAGTAATGGGTATTGACTAGTGCCCTGGAGGTTTCTCTTTATAAATAATGTTTGACGTTATGATATTACCGTGTGGAATATAGTGTAGGTTTTCTTTTGATATTTTGGGTAATACAAGAAGAAATACTAGTACCTACGGCTTTGAAATTTATTGGGCAATAGGTATATTCAAGGAAAGAAGTTCTTATAATCACTACATAGTATAAAACAAAGTCGCTTTCTCTGTCCCTATGTCCCTATGTATGCTTAAATCTTTAAAACTACGCAACAGATTTTGATGCAGTTTTTTTTAAATAGATAAAGTGATTTAAGAGGAAGTTTTTAGTATATAATTTATCATGTTTTAGACAAAGCGGGCGAAGCCGCGGCCGGAAAACTAGTGTCAAATAAATGCTAACAGACTTATGGATATTTAAGTAAGTATGTATCCCACCAAAAACATTTTCATGTAAAATGTTGCCAAGACGAGCCCATATGACTCGCACTGTCAAAAAGTTATCAGATCTCATGTAGAGCGAAGCTTCTAACACTACACGCCCTAACTCTACAAGGCCTAACTTCACAAACTCTACACCTTAGTCAAAATATGTGGCTTGGCCATTTCGCTACATTCACATCGGCGTAAGGTGAAAAATTAATTCACTGTGCATTACTTTTGTGTTATACAATAGTTCTTGTAGTAACGAACGGCCAAGCCACATATTTTGACTAAGGTGTAGAGTTTGTGAAGTTAGGCCTTGTAGAGTTAGGGCGTGTAGTGTTAGAAGCTTCGCTCTACATGAGATCTGATAACTTTTTGACAGTGCGAGTCATATGGGCTCGTCTTGGCAACATTTTACATGAAAATGTTTTTGGTGGGATTTCATTTCTTTTTGTAAGTTGTTTGTAACAAAATTTTATAAGTATGTCGATTAAAGTTTTAATTTTTTTTTAACAAGGAGTACCTATACATATATATATCTAGGGGAACCAAGTTTTAGATTATTAGATTAGACCTCTAGCGTCATCAAAATTTAATTTAAAATTACAGGTCTCATACAAACTCCCATCCCCTAGTTTAAGGGGTTGGGGGATGAAAGTTACAAGTTTTATAATTTTTTTGTTGTTTGTGTGCTAATACTAGCTTACATACAAAATTTCAGCTTTCTAGGACATTAGGAAATACCTTAAGAATTTTGATGATCATCAGTGAGTCAGTGACGAAATTAGCGTTTTTTAGATATAAATAAAATCTGAAGTATAAAAGCTAATGTAATTAAAACTTAATATGTTCAATAAGTCCGCTATTGACAATATATCCCGAAAAATTTGTTGATCTAGCATAATCCAAACCCAAGTTATGAGGGTTCAAAAAAACGTCGAAGCGCTTCGAGAAAAGGTAGGTAGTGCCCGTGCTTGTTCGCTTGGCTCGTCTTGGCGGGGGCACTACCGTGCCCCCAAATTTATATGCGGGAATAGTCTTGCATTGTAATAGATTCGGCTGTTGCCTTAACAGCTTTTGATTGCAAAACTAGGTTATCCTGGGTCTGTGCGTGCTTATTTTAGGATAAACTAGTATGGCCTAGCCGAAACTGATTTATCCTATTGGTCTAAGGATAAACTAGTTTGGCCTAGGCTATACCGGTTCATCCGATCGTGTATAGGACGAACTAGTTTAGCCTAGGCAAAACTAGATTGTCCTAAAATCAGGTATGACCGGTAACATATATATCTCATAATGTTACATGTATACTTTCATAACATACATTTTAAAATGTACTAATTAAAAATGTATATGAAACACGGTTGCTAAAACAAATATTTGATCGATTTTCGATTAGAAGCACTATTTCATTAGTTTCCTTTTATATGTAATTTCACTCAGATTATTTATTCAAAGATCTTATGATTCAACCTCTTTAAAACCAAATAAGACCATAGTATATCCAAAAGTCTAAATTCGAACTCCTTTTCCAACGCCTTATAAACGTTCCCAAGTGACACAACCTACACAAAACACAAGCAAAATACCACAAAATACAAACGTTTACACATAACGTTTTTGAATATACTCCTAACATCTAAATAACTCAAACATTTATTTATTCAATTAGACTTCTTCCAGAAGCACTTTTGAATCGTCATTACATATTTTAAATTTACCACTGATTCGAAAAGCAGTAGGTATCTATGAAGAAGAACCGGCAAGAAACTCCATAGTTGCTCTTTTAAAGGCATGTCCATGTACAATATAATTTAACATAACATGTTACTTACATCCTACATAATATTATATATTATCATAATAATATGCTAAAGAACTGTCCTGTTATAGTTCTTACGCGAAGTTCCTGTAGTTCTTAAACACAATAAAAATTATTTTGGTCCAACCATACGTTACACAGCAGCAGCCTAACATGCTTAATTTTAAGCTCATAAGCGTATTGTGAGTAAGCCTAGAATTTTCGGCAGAATCACGTTCGTTCGATTTAACTGACGTAAAATATTTCCTCTAAGCCATTTTGAAAGGTAATTAAATGTATTTATGATGTATAAAATTGAGCCAAACTTTCGTGATGAGATTTCGTTATTTTGTAGAGAAATTCAACAATGTTGAGAAACTTTTAGTAGGTTTGGCACGCGGCTTTGGTCGTGTAGTACCAGGATAAAAAGGTTCTGCATATAATATATTTGAACTATTTTAAAAGCAAATCGTTTAAACGTTTTCTTACTATATTAACATAGATTTATGAAATTGTTAATAATGTTAAATATGTTGTTCTTTAACTGAATAAATAATAAATAATATTATTTCGCGAGTTATGTGACAACCCTACGCTATATGTAATGTGAAGCGCTGACGGTGTGCTTTCGTTCGTGAGAACGTTTTATTCCTTTAAATTATAATATTAGAATAAAAACATATTGTGAAGCATCGTGCTCATAATAACACGTATAATGTAATTTTACTTTTTAATTAAAATCATTTAAGAAATATGATTTTTTTTATTAATTCACTGGAAAGTGAATTTAACTGGCGCAGTCGGTAGGATACTCGGGTCGCCCGCGGGAAGATATCCGAAATGAATATCGGTTCCGAGGCCCCGCGCGGCCGACCGGTTTTTTTAAAAACCCAAGCGAGTATCCAGAACATCAGCAGTATCCAGCCATCGATACAGAAACCATGTCAATGTGAGTTGCACAGAATTATTTTATTGTGTTGCTTTCCTATATTATATTCCTATATTAATTTTAGAATAAACCTTCACGATTTTCCATCCTAGGAAATCCCGGGGTACCGAGGCTGTTAATACCCAACAGTCCTCGAGAAATAGTTTAGTTGATAGTATTAGAAGTATTGATAGTTTTAATATGTCGTTTGACACGGAAGAAATTTTTAAATGCTTAAGGGTGGTCCCAGATTTTGATGGTAACCCCCATGTATTAACAAAATTCATTAAAATATGCGACCAATTAGTTATTATAACCGTACATTATTACTATATAAAATTAGGGTTCAACATTTAAACGAAAAATTGGATAAGGCATCGTCCTTGTTAGAAGCTTTAAAACCAGTGTAAAACGTAGATTGATAAATGGTTTAGGTTCTATACAGAATTAGCGCAATTCCTAGACTCCTTAGACGATAATATTAATGATTTACTTTTAGTAATAAGAAATATAGAGGATAGTTTAGCTTTTATGCGTACATCGCGAGCGCACCATGTTATGTTAGGGATAGATATTATATTAAGTATTATATTAGTTACTTTACGTTCCTTTTACGATTCAGAACAAATTATTAATGTAGATCTCCGCGAATAATTCGCACTGGATCATACTTTAGTAAAAATAGGATAGTAATTATATTAAGATTCCCCATTATAACTCCTCACACTTTAATCGTACAAATCATATCATCATACCTCCCTATCCCTATATAGCAACCAATAAAGATATTTATGTGCACATAGAGGCTGAATGCCCGAAGTTCAATCGAAGAGCAATCGGTTTCTATGTGAAGTCGACCCTAAATCATCATACAAGAAGTTCACCCGACTGTATTGCAAAACTCATCACCACGCAAGAGATATCCAGCGACTGTGAATCCACCTGCCTAACATTAACTAAGCCAGCAATGGAGAAATTGGACGACAGTCACTACATCATTATTTTTCCTCATCTCACAAAGGTTAAATTATCCTGCAAGCGTAAGGAATAGCTTCATCTCCAAGGCAGTTTCATAGCAACGTTACCTACAAACTGCTCTCTACGTACTGACGACCTCACTATTACAAATATTAATAATGAAATTAAAGATACACCTACAAAAATTTTAATTGCACCAATCAGTAATATTCCGACGAGAACGCTAAAAAACCTTGGGACTGCACTCCATCTACCATACGACAATACCACTTTACATCTTTAGCTACTGAGCGCAGCGGCCACTTCAATGTTCCTGTGCTATCGTCGCTACAAATCAAAGAAAATGAATATTCAGAAAACACAGAAAACATCAGCCCCAGAAGTTGATCCTGCCGCAACATTTTCACTCAATGTCCTAAAATAGTTGCGGATCTGCGGGGGGAGGAGTTATGTGACAACCCTACGCTATATGTAATGTGAAGCGCTGACGGTGTGCTTTCGTTCGTGAGAACGTTTTATTCCTTTAAATTATAATATTAGAATAAAAACATATTGTGAAGCATCGTGCTCATAATAACACGTATAATGTAATTTTACTTTTTAATTAAAATCATTTAAGAAATATGATTTTTTTTATTAATTCACTGGAAAGTGAATTTAACTCGCGTTTTATTTCAATAACTTTAAATAAACATTTAAATATCGGAACTTATAATATTTGTGAGCTATAAAATGGACTCAAAACGATTATATATTTAAGAGATAGAATACGATAGCTTGAACTTAAACTCAAATTACTTATTCAGCTTGACTTTCCAAGTAAGTGGTCGGTTTGGAAAGCAGTTTCCAAAGAGAAAAATACCTAGACAAGAATGTCTTGTAAATGTTTAAAATAGGATAAAGGGTGCTTTCCTTTTCACATATATACACTAATATGATAAAGAGGAAAACTTTGTTTGTTTGTTTGATTGTAATGAATAGGCTTATAAACTACTGGACCGATTTTAAAAATTATTTCACCCTTCGAAAGCTACATTATCCACGAGTAATATAGGCTAGGTTTTATCCCGGAAATGATTTCCGGGGAAGATTCATGATTTCCCGTGGGATTTCCCGGAAATCCCACGGGAAACGGGAACTATGCGGTTTTTTCTTTGAAAACGCGGACGAAGCGGCAGGCGGAAAGCTAGTTTTTTATAAATACATAAATGATTCTCTCGTTTTGCTTAAGATATTTCATTTCTTAGTTTATTTTAATTTTGACACAACTATAGTGGAATACCATGCAAGCGAAATTGATCGTTTTGATATAGAAATAGGATTCAAATGATAGAATGTAAAATGTAAACAAAAATAAGTATAAACTTAACACAGTTACCTATTATTTAGTTATTTAGAATACCTACTAAATTTATAATTAATAGTACTACTATTAAAGTAATAAAAAGAAAATAAAGGCTGGTTGCAGAGCTTGACCGACCATCAGTGCATACCGTCGGTCCTGACGATACGCATCAACAATGTGTATGACTATGACACAATACGCATGACAATACGCGTGCGTATGGTCGGTCTAGCTATGAACGGTTTTATGAATTTCCATACATATGACAAGCGCGACTGACATACGCACTGATGGTCGGTCAAGCTCTGCAACCAGCCTATGTCTTCTAAAATAATTATTACTTGGATGTGCAAAGTGACGGCCATCATATAAATTACGATGCCGTTTTCATAATTTTATTGCTCGACGAACTATAACTAAATCATTTAAATTCTCAGTCGCCATTGATAAATATCAAGAAAATAAATCATAAATAATGTAATATTTAAAGTTTAAAGTTTGTATAGACGTTTGATGTAGTGAAAAGCGATTTCAGAATCTAAATTTAGACTTATTGAAAGTCCTATCAATTTATATTTTCAGAATCTTAATTTAGATTGAAATTCGTATCAATTAATATTGGTTGAATTGAAAAATTAAAGACTTTTTAAGGGATTTTAAACGCGATTTATTAATTATATTATTTTCCCGACGTTTCGAACACTTTACAGCGAGCGTGGTCACTAGAAATACAAGTTCTAATAATTTTGAATTTGATTAATTTCATAAAAGCATTTTACTTTTGTCTCAAACGGATCACAATCAAAATCGATACAAACAGCTCTAGGTAATAAAGTCAATAAATATTAGTAGGGAGTTAAATTTATAACATCATTGAACGCGATTTTCATTGAAAATCAATTATGTAGTATTTCTTCTATTTGATTTTTTTTTTATTTTGATACAACACGTAAAAATTTCCTTTGACTTTTCTACCCACGGTTTCAGTAACACCAACGCATTTGATACTGCAAAATACTGATAAGAATATATAACGAACGTCACGATGTCAAATCCGCTGGGATTACCGGGAATTTAGGTCCAATGAGCAATGTAAGTATGTATGCGTCTTTTTTACCGGAGGGTGAATCACACCGCATAAGGAAAATTGTGGACAAAAATTCCCTTAATATTACCGCGAAGACGTTTAAATATTTGTTTGCAGGAAATAAATTATGCATACTTGGAGAAATGCTGAATATTTGGGTTGAACAAACTTCGCGCAAGATTTTTGGGATTTTGTTTACCAGCTAACAGCTTCAGCTTTAACTAGCTTTTAGCCTCCATCTTTGTTCGCTTGAATTAGATACTATATTTGTTTATCGATTTTTGCTTCAAATGTTTGTTCATGCAATTCATGCTAAATTCAGTCAATTCTTTTTTAAAATTACAAATTTCGCCGTCGTATCGTGCACTATAAAATTCCGTCAGGCAGTCAATCAGTAAGACAGTATTCCTTTTAGGGCTGATTTTTCAATCGTTGGTTAAAACTTATTCGTCGAATAACGTATTAAACTACCATTTCAAAAATGTATTCTTCTTGCCTGTAATTGACAGTTTACAGGTGACATTTTAATATTATCGTGCAATACTTTATTCAACGAATAAGTTTTAACCGACGATTGAAAAATCGGGCCTTAGATATTTTAACAGTTGTCTATCTATACATTACACTAATAATGATTCTATGAAGTCAAGAATGCATTAAAATTTAACTATACCACATAAAATATATAAATAATTAACCCCGATGTTATACGTCATTATATATTCAGATCATTAAATAGGACGTCAGCAGGATCGTAAATCAAACATTAGCGCTATTAAAGATACAAAATATAACAAACTAGCTGTGCCCCGCGGTTTTACCCACATTGCTCTTGTCTTGTTGGTCTTAGTGTGATGATAAGCTCATAGCCTTCCTCTATAAATGAGCTATTTTATACCGAAAGATTTTTCAAATCGGATCAGTTGTTCCCAAGTTTAGCGCGTTCAAACATACAAATACTTCAGCTTTATAATATTACTAGCTGCTCGGCGCGGTTCTACCCGCGTGTCTCCACTCCTGTTGATCGTAGCGTGATGATATATAGCCTATAATAGCCTTCCTTGATAAATGGGCTATCTAACACCGAAAGTATTTTTCAAATCGGACCAATAGTTCCTGAGATTAGCGCGTACAAACTCTTTAGCTTTATAATATTATTATTAAGTAATATAAAATATATAGATTTAGATGCTTTTAACCAAAATATAAAGGTAATTATGTCGTTAATGCGCCCTAGTTTTATGTTTATAGCTATGTTTTTGTATATTTTATTACCCTGAGTCACTAATGCCGCAATGCGTTTGTTTATCTCTGTCAATATGAAATTCACGTGTCACAATGTTAGTTACCATACTCCTTTGAAACGGCTGAACCGATTCTCATGAAAATTCACGTGTTGCTATGTTAGTTACTATAGTTCTCCGAAACGCCTGGACCGATTCTGATGAAAATTCTCGTGTTGTTATGATAGTTACTATACTCCTCCGAAACGGCTGGACAAATGCTAATGACATTTTGTGTGCTTAATGGGTAGATCTGAGAGGCTAACATCTATTTTTACCCCTAAGTGATAAGAGTAAGGCAGAATTTTTGCTAGTTATATGTATACTAGATGTGCCCCGCGGTTTCACCCGCGTTGCTCCTCCTAGCCTTCCTCGATAAATAGGCTATCTAACACGGAAATAATTTTTCAAATCGGACCAGTAGTTCCTGAGATTAGCGCGTTCAAACAAAAAAACTCTTCAGCTTTATAATATTAGTATAGATTGGTCGTACAAATGCCAAGTGAGCTTCAAAATGTTAATTCAGTTGTGAGTTAATTTTGTTTGTGAGTCGATGTTTTGGCAGGAATTGGGTCACGCTCGGAACCATGTTACCTACACTTTGACGTTCTAACCGCACACCGCTGATTAGCATTGAGACAATTATTTGATGTGTACACGTGAGATAGGAATTACAAATTCTAACCTTCAACACAGAATACTTAATAGTAGCTAACGCTACCTTCAGTTAGAGTACCTTAGGAAAGTTGGAATTTTTAAGCTATTGCATAGCTTCTATCGCAGGCCTTGAGCGCGGAGACCGAATCGAGAAATTCCGTAACAAAAAAACCTCACGCTCCCCACTCCGACGGGTGGAGGTGTGGCTTAAAGGCATAGCATGCAATAGCTTTACCGCGGCAGTCCCCGAGTGTCACACGTCGTTTTTTTTCCGTTATTCAATGCACTTAATGCATATGCATCTTGTAATTTTTCTAATGCTCTTTTAAAGTTTGGAAAAAGGATGTAACTTTTTATGCTTTTTGTGAGTTTAATTAATTAGGTAAAACCATTGCAAAACCACCAAATACATAATCAATAAGTCGCATATTGACGCCATTTTGTATTATTATGGCACATCAATCTGTAACCACATCACAGAAAGCCTTATCTGTCCCTATCCTTACTTCTTATACCAGTTGTTTTCTATACAGTGTCAACTCAAAGCATCAAGAGCTTAACGTATGTCAAGGATAATCCACGAGTGTCTTCTTCTTTTTGATTAATGGCAATCCCTTCTTGACAATAAGGGATTCGATCAATGGCAAGTGACAGTGAAGAGGAAGACTTTTGAGTGGTTGTAGTCTTCATGGTAATAGATGGCTGCTTGGTTATAGATATTATATTATAATGGAATATTATATAATAAGAACTTAACAGATAGTCTTATCCGTAAATATTCAACAGAAGACGAGTATTCGTTAAAATAATTTATAAGATTGCTGGCGTTGGTACTCCTCATTTTCGTACTGCTCGGTCAAATATGTATTATATCCAGATCTTATTAATAAGAAGTTAGTTTTATACTTGATTTTTGTACAGTACTGACTACTATTATGGTACTATAATATTTTATTATCAAGACGAATGAGATATCGTTTACCAATAGAAGCGATACGTACTCGTACGCTTAATTCTGACTAGTTTGAATAACCGTACACCGTAATTGACACTAATGCATCTATCTTTATCGTTAAAGTTAAAAAGTAGGTACTAAATGGGCGTACACATTGACCATGTCCTGTAGTTAGAACAGTGGCAAGCCTTTGCCACAATCGATTGCTCCTCAGTTAAACTCAAAGATTTATTTACTCAACCAACCTTTTTAGAAGCGCTTTTGAACGGTCAAAATGCAGACAATGATTGACCATTTACCATCGAAAACTGAAGCATATAAAAATAATTCTTACAGAGGAGATACTTGGCTATAAAGAGGCCTTTATTGTTGTACGGCTACATAAATTTGATGCCAATCATTGTATAATAACCCTTAAAAGACAACTTGAAGCGGGTAATAAAGATAACCAAAACATAAAAGGGATCATCACGGACTCGTTTCTTTAGGCTAAAGGAAAACCTAATAGGTTTTGTTTTATGTGACTGTTCTGGTAGTTGTAAAACCCCTTTATGATAGCTATTTACCAGCCATAGTATGGGAGCAGTTGTTAAATTATTTATTGTATCATATTCATGCCCATTCCTATTATCCTAGATATTTGTTGTAAAACTTTTTATATTTCGAAAATTCAATCGAATTACGAAATGATATGTTTATATTTCTTTATCACGCCTTGTGAACGGCTGGCTAGACCAAAAGTTGTGTGGTTGTAATGCCATTTGAAGTGTCAATTCTGACACGTGTGCTCGCCACACACGCTCTTTTTTAATGACAACGATATCCGTCAAAGTGGTTTTATAACAGTAGCTGAAAATTTTATAAATGTTACAAATTACAAACATATTATGTTTTTTCTTTCATAGCAGAGTTGCGGTATCGGTTCGGTTTGCGCATCAAACATTATGCGGGTAGTTTTACAATTGAATGACATTTGATCAGAATGAAAGATTCAGTTAAAAATACAATAAGAAATAATTGATCAGAATTTTCATCATTTACATTAATTTACCAACGATACAGGTTGATCTTACTTAAAATTGAATACCAATGTCTTATTGCGGTGTGAGGTCCTACGTTCTTTGGAAGTGTTCGTAAAGTTATTGAGAAGCGGGTAAGATCGTATGTACCAGTAATTTTCGTGCGAAATTCGGACACACTCTAAAAGGAAAAAGCATGTTAAAATTTTTATTATATAAATTGAATGCGAGAGAAACCTCGGGTCGAAGCTAGTTTTGAACTTACACGTGTATAATTTATATAAATATATTTACTTGAAATTGGTTCAATTCTAGGTAAAATAAATAAATGATATTTTGAAAACAATTCAAATATTAAAATTCTGTGGAAATTCAACACTATAATGCTATTGATCCGTTGTTTTAAAGGCTTACATTACGAGAACAGTTAAAAGCAAATAACTATTATTTTTAAAACAACGAATGTATTGTGTCCATTAACTAGTGACAGTCAATTTTTTTGTATTATTTTATTATTTTGAAGATTTTCAATGCTTCGGTTGTGTTTAAAATAAGAGTAAAATATTATTATAGTACCTATTCACAATACAATACAAAATTCTTTAATTAACACACACACATACAGAAGAAAATGAACATGTTATTAGGCGGCCTTATAGCTTAGAGGCGATCTCTGCGAGGCAACCTTTGAATAGGATTTGTTTTGCGAAATAGTTAGATGGTGGTTTTTAAATTAGGTATTCAACTGTTTAAAGGACCATAGTATTTATTATAGATGTCCCAAACCATAGCCTTGCTGACTTACTCAAGAAACGTGACATACTTAAATGTTTATAGCGAATCAGTACATTTGGAGTTACTAAACTTTCTTGGTTACAATACGATACTATGCAAATTGCGTTAGTTTTGCAGTTACTTGTTGTATAATTTACAACTGTTGTATCTTTTAGAAATGAGACATTTTAAACTAGGTACACGGTTTGTCTAAAATAATATTTCTAAAAGGTCTTTTTGTTTGTAAAGAATTACCTCAAAAACTCTAGATATTGTAAATCCAAATAATATTCCAAATGATTTTAAAATTAGAAAACAACATAATATAATAATTATATTTAGGCTATAATTTACCTATTGTTATATCAGAACAAACCGGTCAAAACCAGAATCGATTACGGAGATTATTTTTTTACGATTGTTTATTTTTCTTTTTTGTCGATTTAAATCAATTACTAGGAAATACAACTGCATATAGTAGTTAAAATCAAGATATAGGTGTAGAATTATCTAATTGAAAATCTACGTTATGATTACTTGGATTAGGCTGCTTTTTCTTTTAACCGACTATGTAATTATAAATAGTGCTTTTTTGTGTTTGATTTTCTGATTAAGTAATTAATGATAATTGATAAGGTCAGCTTGATAATAATTTCAGACGCAAAATGAAATTATATGTTTCATTGTTATGTTTGTATTTATTTCTTTTATTTTTAATTATTCATTACAAAATTAATATTCCGATTATTATTTGCAGCTTTTCTCCGAAAAATTATTCGTACGACGATTAATTGTCGGTAGTATCAACTTCGATAAATAATATTTTTATGTGCATATCATATCCCTCATAACTACGACAAAGACATATAGATACATATATAAGATTTATGGCCTTTTCTTTCGGATATGTTCCGTTTAACCATTAACTTAGTAGTCATTTTACCATGTAATGTTTGTCTAAAAGTGAATAAACAGAGACATAAAGTGGTGAAAGAACCCAGAATATAAGAATATCTCATGTAGGTAAAATTTACACTTTTAATAATTTCAGAAGAATTAGTCATATTAGTGCAATTTATAAAATTTCTAATATGCAATTCCATCCAGAACAATACAAAGTATAACTTATGTCATATAATTTTAAAGTCGATATTTGATCATCAAGAAATTAAATTATACGCGCACAAAGCAAAGATGCGATATGAAGAACTAATTACTTGCCCTCGGGTTAACTTCGCGATTAGTTAATTGTTCCAGAACTTTATTAAAAGTCATGCTCAGAACTAAATATGGTTCTGGAAAGTTCTAGTAGGTTCCAGAATGAATTTCATACTGAGTCATTTGTATACTATGGTTACTTGTATAATTTTTTTTAATACTGGAAAAATAAGAGTCTGTTTTTTAATGATATAGGTAAGTATGGGAAAAGGATACAGCGCAATAATGTTAAATTAACGCGATCGTTGTCACGGGAACAAATCTTTTTAGAAAAAAAGTTTTGTAGTAAGTATACTCAATAGCTTTACACTTTAAACTTTTTTTTATTTGCTTATTGTGTAGGTAGATAATTGCTAATTACTTTTTCATATACATTAATTATTTTAACTAACTCATAAGTTTAACAGATTAATGTATCCAGAAGTTAAAGAAATAGGATTGTATCTTAAAATTATTGGACAAAAATGTTGATTCATAAAATAATATTGACCAAAATTGCATGAATTGCCAAATCTGTAGAAATATTTGAGTAATTTAGAACATAACTAGCTTACCGCCCACGGCTTCGCCCGCTTTGTCTACAACCTAATAAATTATATACTAAAACCTTTCTCTTCAATCGCTCTATCTATTAAGAAAAACCGCATCAAAATCCGTTGCGTAGTTTTAAAGTTTTAAGCATACAAAGGGACATAGGGTCAGAAAAGGTGACTTTGTTTTATACTATGTAATGATAATGATGATACCATAGTACATAGTAAATATTATATTATCTGCGATACGAACACTATAGTTCAGGATACATCGCCCATTTTTGCAAGTGACTACTATCAAGCTAATTTAACGTTTGTAGCTTTATTTTGATGAGACGCCCAATAATTTCGTGTACGAAAGTCTCGATTGTGGTAGCTAACAGAGATAACAAGGATAAAAAATTTTGATTTGATGGTTCTCAAATATTTATTACTAACTGAATTTTTCTTTTTTGTTCAATCTCAAGATAATTACCTAAATTATTCGAAAAAATATTTGTCCCACAAAATCTATGGTTGGTTCAAAGAGTCCCCCTTTCCAAAGTGTATCGATAACGAGGTCATCATAAATGATTACTAACAAGCTGATTTTTTTGTTTTCACTTAGTTAATGTTTATATAATTTAACAGACATATTGTCCTACAAATTGCGTAATAAATATTTGAGAACCATCAAATCAAAAATTTTTATCCTTGTTATCTCTGTTAGCTACCACAATCGAGAGTTTCGTACACGAAATTATTCGGTGTCTCATCAAAATAAAGCTACAAACGGAAAATCAGCTTGATAGTAGTCACTTGCAAAAATGGGCGATGTATCCTGAACTACTATATATTTTACTCACATTTTACTGTACATAATAACAGTCCTCCTACACGAATATTCTTTAACAAATCGAAATTACAAAGGTCAAAGGTTAATCGATCAGATTAATCGCTCAGATTGATTTCAATAGATGTGAAAATAATCTATATTGATTCTGATTTTTAATTAACTTCTGTCGCAGAGGTCACATTAAGTGGAGAACTGTAGGTACATCTGTACTAATATTATAAAGCTGAAGAGTTTGTTTGAACGAGCTAATCTCAGGAACTACTGGTCTGAATTGAAAAATTCTTTCGGTGTTAGATAGCCCATTATAGGCTATATATCATCATGCTTAGATCAACAGGAGCGGAGCCACGCGGGTGAAACCGCGGTCCTGTTGGTCTTAGAAGATGATAATGTTATATAGCCTATAGCCTTCCTCAATGAATGTGCTGTCTAACACCGAAATAATTTTTCAAATTGGACTAGTAATTCATGAGATAAGCGCGTTCAAACAAACAAACTCTTCAGCTTTATAATATTAAAAGTATTGATATTATAAAGCTGATTGCTGAAGCTCTTCAGTTCCTCTAGAATTCATGATTTAGTTCTACCATATTCTGTCACATGTTCTAACATTCCTCCATCATTACTCCATGAAATTATTCATTTGTATTATAATACGAAAAAAAACGAGCTATAAATTACAATGGTGAACATAAATATTAAAGAGTAGATCCGAAATGTGATTGCTCATAAATAAATATCAGTTTCGGACATGACAGCGTAATGAGAGGAAATCTTGGCTTCTAGGTATTATTACGTAACAACCATTGAATACATACTAAAACTTGCGACTTCGTTTGTTTCAAGTTTAGTATTTTCGAGAATACAAGTGGTTTATACAAGAGGTTCCTTTGCAAGGACTTTATAGAGAACGCCTTATTTTTCAGCTCTTAATAACAATAGTGTACATAATATACTCCTATATGTTTGAAAGTATAAAAAGTAAGTATTATATCATTGGTCTAAATATTAATATACAGTGAGTACTTCTGGTATGTATTATTATTATTTTTTATATCAGGCAGCCTTGCCTATATATTATTAGTAGTACCTACTTATTCTAGAGTACTGTTAGTAAAACCACATATAATATTATACTTATTTTTTTAATATAATGTGAATAAAGATGTTTCCAATTTATGTTTCAGCACAATGCATGTAGTTGCGTAGGTAAGAGTCGTTAAAATGAAAAGGTCAGCAGGAAGATACTACCTTTAACCTATAACTTATGTATAAAATCTAAATGCATTTCTTTCTAGATTATCGACATTATGACTTTTATAAACTGGAATAAGGAATAGCCGAGCCATGAAACTTTGCTTACCTACTCTCAAAGGAATATTTTCCCATTACTGCAATGATTTTTAACCGACTTCAAAAAAAGGAAGAGGTTATCAATTCGGCCGGTATGTTTATTTTTATATAATATGTGCACCGATTACTTCGAGGTTTCTGAACCGATTTACGTGATTCTTTTTTTGTTCGATGCGGTATGGTATCGAATGGGACCACATAAAAATTTTATTCGGATAGGCCCAGTAGTTTTTAAGCTATTGCATAGCTACTATCGCGGGCCTTGAGCGCGGGGACCGAAACGAGAAATTCCGTAAAACCGTAAAACTGTAAAACGAAAAAACCTCACGCTCCCCACTCCGACGGACACGGAGGTGTGGCTTGAAGGCATAGCATGCAATAGCTTTACCGCGGCAGTCCCCGAGTGTCACACGTTTTTTTTTGTTCGATGCGGTATGGTGTCGAATTGGTCCCATAAAAATTTTATTCGGATAGGCCCAGTAGTTTTTATTTTATGAGCTTTTTTGTCTGTATTTTTAAATGTTGCAAGTGCAAGTTTGAAGTCGGTTGTTTTTAACGCAGTTATCACTTGTTATTATCTAATGTTCTATTCTTATTGTCGCGTGATATTTAAGCATTCCTTGATTGATAAAAGGTTTATGCAACTAGCATTAGAACTAATAACTAATTTCTCTCTGTACGTCTGGTTGCCTGGAAGAAATCGCTATATACCGATAGGATCGCCATTTGTTTAATTCATAATTATATTAAGTTTTATGCTAAAGTTATAGAGCAATAAAGTATACATAAAAATGATTTTGCGATTCAAACCAGTAATTCCCGAGATTAGTACACACAAACACACTCCTCAGCTTTATAACATTACATTCGTTATATTTGTATGACACATTCTGGGTCTTATCCAGAAGTAAATGTCATTGTACGCAAATTGTATCGCTCTTTTGGGAGTGATCTAGTTAACTATCGAACATATTAGAAGAAGAGATAATAATTATTATTAATAGTAGAACCTAATTAATCGATTTTATTACTACAAAACCCAAGAAATGGCATCAAAAGTTTATTTTTAGTACACAAGTAGTTATTTAGTAATTAAATGTATTATTTGGATGATTAGAAATTTATTTGTCCAGAAGTAATAATTATTCAGTATTTTAATGTAGATAAAATGGCAATAATATAAAGCTTTTAAATCTTGTTTCATTATTATAATAAATTAAGAAATGTTACTCAATCAGCCCATATTATAAAGCTGATTCATTTTACAATTGGTTTCAATTCCACAGTGAATCACCAATTATGTACAATATAAGGGCTTTGACTTCTAAAAGAAAGACAATTATTATATAGTATAACTCTAAGTAGGTACTTTCAAACTTATTATAACCATATCTCTCGAGAGCTATTATGTATTTTGACGGTTCAAAAGTCCTTCCAAGGAACTCTTCTTGGAACTCTTGAATGACAAAATGTTTGTTTTTAATGTCACATCTACCGTCAAACAAACTTTTGAAGCCGTCGAATAATATAATACTGCAGTTTTGAAAAGACAATGACATGAAGCTTTGGAACGATCCACCTGCAGTGTTCCCGTACAACTAAGACATTGGGGCCAAGAAAAGAGCTTATTGGTCCATAAAAGGCCGGAAAAGCACCTGTAACGCTACCAGTGTTACAAGTGTTTGCGGTGGTGACCACTTAACATAAGGTGGCTCGCCTGCCCCCTTGTTTGCTCTGACATGAAAAAGAGCGTACGCCGAGCACACGTGTCAGAAGTGAAACTTCTTTGGCAAGATTCAAAGATACCAAAATCTTCGCCATACTCCACGACGCGACCTTGAAATTTAACCTAAAGAGGATTCACTTCAAAATATCACAGTAAAGTAGCCTGTAGCCTTCCTAGTGTAGAACAGTACTGTAAGTACTTATTTACTATTCATGAAATTCAGATAAGGATGTAAGGCCAAACTTATGAAATTACATGATCGTCCTTGACACGTGGACATACACCATAGATAATAAAATATATAGATAAGTAAAGTAAACGCGTAAATCTATGGATTAACTCTTATAAACGGTTACAAAATCGTCACGTGGTGATAAATATTAATCCTTACTAATCGTTACGTGTCTTTCATAATATTATAAATGCAAAGGTATTTTGTTTGTATTTCTTTCACGTCGTAACGGAGTACTCACTACTCAGTCACTCACCTATCTTCATACACAAAAATTTGCGAAGATTATAGATTTAAGGCTGGTTGCAGAGCAACATTTGTATGACTATGACACTAATGCGCATGACAATACGCGTGCGTATGGTCGGTCTAGCTATGAAAGGTTTTATGAATTTTCATACATATGACAAGCGCTACTGACGTACGCACTGACGGTCGGTCAAGCTCTGCAACCAGCCTAAAGGCTAACAAATAGCCTGCCCAAGTAACAATAGTAAACTCAATCTTAAACATTTCTATATTGAAATAGACCATTGAACACAGGATCGGAAAGCGATTTCGACAGCGAAGAGTCGGCAAGTAAGAGCCCAAGAACTAAGTAAATACTATTAATTTATATATACTAGTAATTTAGGACAATAAGGTAATAATAATAAAATATCTCAATTTCAATAATACAACCCAACAAAATAAGTTTCGTCTATACCACAGATAACATAATACTACCTATATTATATTATCTACTGTCACATTTAATATTCATTCATATTACTTTTCTGTAATATTCAGTATTCATTTATATTAAATTCTCATTTAAACTTCAAAAACACACCTGACACCTTAAAGTTTTAGATGAAAATGGAGTCGAAGTTCCTTGAGGAGAATACAGAATCAGCTTTTGCTATTTTCTGATGTTCTTGTTTGTTTCTCGATGGATAAAACTTTTTATTGGCTTTGAAATACATCTTTATAATATTCATTCCTAGAACCAAGGAGGGAAAGGATATTAAGATATTTATGCCGGTTCCTTCTTAGGGTTCCTTTATCTTATTGGTTATTATTTTTTTATGCTGGTTGGTCTCCGCGCGCGCGAAACCAATCCATAATCTAAGGCTGGTTCCTTTTTGTCATAATACAGAAGGTATATTAGGTATATTAAAAAATTACAACTGTTCTAATTCATTATACATAATCTAATATTGGCATTATGCCAATAAAATAAGTTTCATGACCAAGGACTAACTCAAAATAATAAGGAAAACCCGCATATTTCCCGTTTCCGTGGGATTTCCGGGATAAAACTTAGCCTGTGTGCGAACCTAGTTATAATATATTATGTTCGTTAATTAATGGTTACGTCAAAATTTAAGAAAATAAAATTTTTATTACATTTTTTTATGATGTTAATGGTTTTATGTGCTTAAATTCGTACAAATATACAAGTTCAATAAATCATTGCAGTTTGCCGATAAAACAAAGCAGATGGTTCGTTTTTATATAGTATCGTATGACCTCTTATTTCATACGATCGCAATAACCAGATGGTATTATATGAATTTGCCAGTCAGTTCAATTCACGGCGTAAACTGACTGGGCATACGGCCCCCGCCATCAAAGAAGTGATTATATCGTCGTATTCACACCCTCTAAATACAGGAAAGTCCTTTTAATTTCGATTTAAATGTAAATGTTTATTTAGGCCCAGCGATGGACCCTTACTAAATATTTTATGTACCTAAAGCTAAACATTCGTACTTTCGCACTATTTGCCTTTAAGGGTAAGTGTACAGACCTTTTGAAGACGTGAATAATTTATAGGTTAGAAATAGAGAGACATAGTCAAGTAAAGTAATGTGAAATATTGCTTGAAATAACATCAGTTTTTATATTGTACCTACTTGGTTTGTAAGAGAATTCGTTTTGCAGATTTATTTTTACTTACATATTTGTGCGACAGTCCAGGAAGAATTATTTAAAATATTAAATTTTAGATACTGTTTGAAATAACATCAGTTTTCGTATATTTTGATTTTTGCAATTTGCAATATTTTGAAAACTCTATTTTTTTAATCGTACATAATTTAATTTTCTTGCGCCTTTTTTATAGTTGTATTATAATTACATCTTCCATACTTTAGTTGCTGTATACTTTAATTATCAAGCGAATAAATCAGACATAAGACCAAAAAGAATTAATAATATATTCATAAATATTTCTAGTTTATTCATAGAACGTTCATTTAAATATTAGACAACTTAACATCGCGAAGAAAGCCTTTCAACTCATTTTGACATGACCAGAGGCCATTGCCTAAAAACAAGAGACCACTGTCCAAAAGTAGCTGTCAACTATCCTACAATGAAGACCCAGCTTTATACCACATGTCAACTGTACAGCAGTGAAAACACAGCCTTATTTTATTAGCACATTATTAAAACAACAGCTGTCAACTCTCCTTTTCACCTTTAGGCGACAAGTCGACCGAGAAATTAAAAAGTCATCACGTGTATTATTGTATGGGCTTTGTTTTTGTCATGTTTAGAACGGAAATATTTTCTATAGATAACATATCTAGATTTAACGATAACAGAACCTAATCGTTCTATCTATAATTTTGTTTATTACTTTTAACAAGCAACTGCATCGCCTTAAAACTGTCAGAACTAGATTTAAATTAAAACAGACCATACCGGAGGAACTAACTACCTTTCAAATAAAAAAAATTTTCTTCAAAATCGGTTCACCCAGTCAAAAGTTCTGCGGTAACAAAGCCAAAAAAATGCAGTCGAATTAATATCCTCTTTTATTGAAGTCGCGCAATAATTATTAAATTGCATTTATACGTTGAAAAGAACAGATTTAGCCTAATTAGTGGTTAAGGGTTTGAAGCAATAAAACTGGCAAGGACTCGAAATCAGACGGGGGTGCATAAATTAAACAGAATTATCAAGTTATCTTCATAATATTATTCGAATCCTCTGCTCCATATGGCAAAGAAAAGCATCGTAACGAAACTGATCAAGAAAGGCTTCGTAAGAAAACTCTTCAAGGTAAGTAAAGTCAAAAAAAATGAAAATTATACGGTATATAGGTACCTATTATGGCCTATCAAAGGAGGCTTGTATCCGTCCACCGCTGAAGACACCAAATATGGTCTAATAGTAGCTGATTTACATAAAGGTTCATAATTTTTGATGTTATTATTGTAGCACTTTAAAATACGTTACCACTAACGAGTTAAACGCTATTATAATTATAGTGATTTGTTTCAGTTAAAAATATAAATAAAATAGTCGAATGCAGCAAAATATATTATTTTATGTAAAATGTAATAAAGTTTATATTTGAGGTATTTTCGCGAACGGATATTTCGGTGTTGCCAACAGATTTTACGTTTGTAGGAAATCAATATTTCACGGATGTTCATAAATTAATTAAAGTTACAGGCATAATTAAGTTTATAAATAAATTCTATGTGTATGAACATAATATTCTATGTGTCTTATGAATAATTCAATTTTTATTACCGTTATATAAATTGGTTCTTAATTCTATTTTATTTCGAGTTAAATAAATAAAATAAATGAAGAACAACCATTAATTTGAATAAGAACACAATTCGATTAATTGCCACGACACCACGACGCATAATTAATCATTGTGCAAAATTTATTACCTGTCCAAATATTAAATTTCAACTCCTTAACGACCACTTCGCACTCCCTAAAGATTCACAAAATCCAAAACAGCAGACAAACGAACATTATCCTTGCACTTCCAAATCGAACAAAAAGTATGTAAACACTGAACTAAACGTTAGATTTAAATATTTAAATTTCGCGCATTTTGGCTCGAATGCCGTTAAGATGGCAGAAATAGACACGTGCGATCGTCGCCCTGTCTCAAACGGTACTGAATACTGAAAGCGGTGGGCGAATTCGCCGTGAATGCAACAAGTATAAATATTTTTGTGTATAGCACACCTCGGAAGGCTTTTTGCAGAGCCATTTCAGACGAGCGTATTTTTCTGCGCGTAGACCTAAGAGCAATTAACCTATAGAGTACTTGTATCGAGCGTATACAATTTACATATATTTGTTTCTCTCTATCTAAAGAAAACGTCGTATGAAAGAATGAGACAGCTATAGACAACAAGCTACGTTTCAACATAGTCATGGCACCATTTTTACTATAGGTACGTATTTAGATAGATAGAAGGTGATAGTGATGGGATGTGCTTCAATCGATAAAATCGTGAATGTATTTTGCATTTACGGTTTCGTGAAATAATAAATAATAAAAAAACAAAACTTATAATTAATTTCAGTTGAATACATTATTTGTTTAATCCTACGTACCTATATAATAAATGCGAAATTATGTGAGAAGGGATGTTACTCTTTCACTGCGGAACCGATTACAATGAAATTTTGTACATACACACATAGGTTAGGTTTTATCCCGGAAATCCCACGTGAACGGGAACTGTGCAGGATTTTCTTTAAAAACGCGGGCGGAAAGTTAGTACATTATAAAAGAAATTTTAAAACTTGAAATGTAATTTAAAATAAAGAAGGAAATGATGATAAAGTTAAAGGAGTGAGGAGAAAGGCACAGTCAGCATGAAGGAATCATGCAGCATTTTAACAAGTTAATAAAAGGACAGTCTTAATGAAAACATTTTCCTAACATCCTACTAATAAATCGAAAGTTTGTGAGGATGGATGTTTGTTACTCTTTCACGCGAATACTACTAAACCGATTACAATGAAATTTGGAAAAATTACTTTTGATCCCGTAAATCCAACAGGAATGGGAACTATGCGGGTTTTTCTTTGAAAACGCATGTATATTAAGTATGTATTTCAATAGTAGTTTCTCATCTATGAGAACTGTCATTTAATCAACCGTTTAATTTTCACATAGTTACACATTTAAAGTAGGTAACTTATGTGTAAAAAATTTCAAAATAAAAATTCACTCTCTTTAATCAAATGTATTTATTATCTACAGGAACAAAAAAAAAAAACGTAAGCGTAAGATTGCACAATTCTTCTAGAGTATCCATCTTGATAACACGTAGGCTCGAAATGCAGTGAACACAATATTGCAAATTGTGGCGGCGTCCAATCAACTCATGTCTCACGTTTTATACCCATTTTTTATTTAGCTGAGGAAATCTAAAACAAAATGAATTTATTAATAATCTGAAAGAGAAATTAATAAACAACAAACGAAAACTAAAACACATAGGGCAAATAAAACAACCACGTGGTATGTTTTATTTTCCTGCGGTAAAAAATTTACATCTATTATTTGCAACAACAACTACATATAAATCTGATTTATGAAACAAAATAAATAAATCAACGTTAATATGAAATAGATTTTTTGTCATAAATCGATAATATACGCTAGATGTGTTACAACTCTACGGTGGTAAACAAAATGCCAAACGTGATATTATTGTGACGTTTTTTAAAAATAATTTCATTATTTTATATTCCACAACCCCATAAAGTGGGTAAATGTTACAGTAACAACATAAAATTACAAAAAAGCGCTTGATAAAACCTTCAACTAGGTTTAAAACATAAATATTTATCAATTTGCTGAAAATCACTTACCGATGGAAAGATATTTTTACATTGTTTTTATCCAAAACTCCCATTCGACTAGTGATAGCCGGTTGCTAAACATACAATAGTTATTTTAGCACACTGACAAATAAAAAGAAACACTGTACACTTTATATTTTCTAAATATTTCGTTAAAAACACTTGACGCACTGAGCCCACCAGCTGGTTGGAAAACAAACTGACTGCCGGCGCGCTACGTTTGAAGACAGTGTAGATACTCTATCGCTATCTCAATCTGGCTTATGCTGTTATTGACTAAGAGTAAGTAGATTAGAAAATATGTATTTTGTTCTGTCTTAATATAAGAACTCTATAGGTTAATTGCTCTTAGGCGTAGACGGTCGTTTCAGAATTCGCGCTTACACGCGCGCTACATTACGCGCTTCTTAGAATACATCACTACATAGTACCTACAAAGTGACTTTCTCTGTAAAGCAACGGATTTTGATGCGGATTTTGACGTGACAACGTCTTATAATTCGATAAAGCCGGCTGCACGCACGAAAAAACATGACTCATGCGGCGTTACCTCGCTCTGACTCATCTGAGGCGTTCCATGTAAGGCTTGAAGTGCGAGCGAGAGCGCGGAACGAGCGACAAAGAAGCACAATCGGACGTTGTCACGTTCAACTATCGTCAGTAAACCGACTTTACAGACAACCAATTTTTTTTAATAGATAGAGTGATTCAAGAGGAAGGTTTGAGTATATATACCCTATCATCATGTCGCATAGGCCCTCTACATTCTACAATATCGTGATTGCCTCTACCCAAAGCTGCCCATAATTGTGAAGAGGGCTCATGAAAAGCGCGTCAACACTCGTAGGAGTTGAGCGTGTGACAAAAGGCACGCCTACATGAGCATCCAAAAACGCGATCTTACGCGCGTATAAAACGCTATACGCTACGCGTCTGAAACCGCTCTTAAGCTTCGAATGTACGGCTAACGTTTTTCCAATATGGAAGTGCGCAAATGGCTCTTATTAAATTGAACTTTCAACTTTCTGGTGTAAAATATATATGTTTGCTTGGCCGGCTCCTGTAGTTTTCAATTGTACATTTATTTACGTGATTCTTTTATAAATAAATTGAGCTTTGTATTTTCCAGTTGCTACTGCAATCTAGTGGGAAAGAATAAAACTTTTTTTGCAATAAGTGGGATTATTGAGATTAATCTTTTCGTTCCTTATTTATGAATTTAGATTATCTATAATGGTTTAATAATAAAGGAGCGATCCCTTCGTTAAACAGTTTAATTTGTTTGTTTGAACGCCCAAATCTCGGGAATTACTGGACCGATTTCAAAAATTATTTTATCGTTGGATAAGTACGTTTACGTGACTTTAGAGTAGGTACCTACTATTTCAAGTTCCATAGGTGAAGCTGGAACGCTTATGTGTAATATAGACCCTATAATAATTACACAAACGATACACATTATAAACGTTTAAGAATTTTATCGTCGGCAAAGGAACTGGAAGGCCGCTAAGTGATAACATCGTCCGTGAACATTTGCAAAGGCGTAAGACCATTAGCAGATCCTACGCCTCTACAAAATAAATAGGGAAGGGGATATAATATGTATAATATAGAATAGAAGGGAAAATATTGACGGAGGAATAAAGGAAAGGATTACGAAACGTAAGAATTACCTAAATACGGGCTACTAAACTATCTCCAAACAAAGTTTGTGTAATCGTCTTATCTATCAATAAAATTTTAATCAATGAATAGTCGTATTTGACTAAACGTGTAATAAGTATCCTTATAATCTCTCTCATTTAGAATATTAGGTAAGATTCAGCGTTAAATCTTGTGGGCTCAATTTAAATAATGTTGTTTAAACATAGCAAAATGGCTGACGTTCGAGATTTTTCGCCGCAGCCCGTAATTTGATTCCTCTTTCATTTTTCTTATGAAGCTCATCATAAGACTGGAAAAACATACATTTTTAAAATAAATAGGTATACTGATAACTAATACATTTCTCTTTACTACAGTTTTGTATTACAGCATTAAAAATTGATATATTTTAAGTTATTTTTAAATTGCGTTAGCATAACTTTATATTATTTTATTTATATACCTTTTGCGTATTAATGACTTTCACTTCTACCACAGAATACATAATAGTAGCTAAATGCTTCTACTACGAACCTTTTGAATGAAAATTCTATAGAATTAAAAAATAGAACCAGTCCGATGCTGAAAGCGCATATCGATTTATCTCACTTTACATGACAAAACTGCAGGTCATAAAATATCCCGTGTGGAGTTTCTGGTCTCCCATCGGGCGCGTCCCCAGGTGGCGGATAGGGGCAGGCCCCCCAGATATGGGGGGTACCGGCTGCTCAGCCGGCGCGGACCAAAACCAGCGAGGAGGCCGGAGGGCTGCTAAATAATACTCCTAGGTGATGGTATGTGCGCAGCATCACCTAGTACTGGGGTTGGGGCCGATGAGGCCGCTATGGAGCCGAAAGGGCCCAGCCCTAGATAGCGGCTGGCGGGTTTAACCCGGCAGGCGTACTGCAAACTGGAGGGGAAAGGAGGAGATGATGGAAGCAAGTATAAAAAACAAACTACCCCAGGAGGGTACCACCAAAAGTGGAGAATCCCTCCCTGAGTCCAACTCAGGCTGCCCCACGTATTCTGGGGGGGGCAAAAACTTGCACAAATTTACCGACACTGAGGAGGTGGGTTCCCAGGCCTCCTCGGTGGCAAAAACTGGACTGACCACTGGCAAGCGAATCACGGACGTCGATAAGCTTAGCGAAACGGAACGTGGGGTGGAGGCGCGCACCCAAACGGGGCGCGTTGAAACCAGAAGGAGAAAGACTGGAACTAGTGGGCTGTCCACGGCAACGTCCGTAGACAGTCTCATGACGGTTCAGTCATATGAGGAGGATAGACTGTGGGCCAAGCGTAAGCGGTCCTCTGGAGCGAGCTGCTCAGGCTCCTCCACGGAGGAAGGCCGAACACGGCAGGCCAAGAAAGCCTCGAAAAGGGGCAAAGGGCGGGGGGCTGCAGCAGCTGGGTTCTGTGTGGGTACAGCCTCAGCAAGAAAGACCTTAGCGGACATGACAGCCGCTAGGAAGGCCCTGTCACGCGTTAGGAGGGAATCGGAGCTCGAGGCTAGCGAGGAAACGCAGGTCTCCCGAGCCTCTCGAGCCGGTACCTCTCGCGCCGGGGAATCTGTTGACGGACGTGTTGTCGACGATTCTACCGCAGCCCTCCAACGTCGAATAGAGGAGAGCCTGGATGCCATCGAGCAGGTGCGCGCCAAATCGTCGAACCTAAGGGTGGCGTTTAAACGTTCGCTTAAGGATGCTTCGGACACCATTCAAGAAGCGGTGGTGCTTCTTGCTCAGCGAACTGTATCGGAGGAGACGCGGCAGCTGCAAGCTGCGAACAGTCAGTTACAGGCGGAAGTCGCGGGCCTCCGAAAAGAGATGGGAGAAATGAGGGCCATCATAGAGGCCGCACAGCCCAAGCAAACGCGCGTGGACTCTGATCTGACCGCGGAGATTTTGCGGCAGGTTGGGGGAATGGTGGACGCCCGGTTGGAAGCGTTGGACCTCCCTCCAAAAAGGCGTGTAAGGCCTCCATTGGCGGGGGATGGCAGGGTTGAGGGAATGGCGGTTGGGCAAGCCCCAACCGAGGACTTTCCTCCTCTTCCGTCGCCAAAGCCCCCTAATAGGGCGCCAGCAAAAGGTGCTGCACCAGCAAAGGCGAGAAAGCCGGAACAGCCTGCTGCGCAGCCTGCAAAACCGGGTCCGGCTGCAAAAGCCAAGGGGAAGGGCAAGGAGAAGGCTGCACGGCAGCCGGATAAGACCAAGCCTGCTGACAAGGCTGTGCCCACCACTTCTTCTGCTCCCCAGTTGCAGCAGCGGCTGGAGCAGGAATGGACGGTCGTCGGAAAGAAGGGCAAGGCGAAAAAGAAAAAGAGGCCGGTGCGGGAGCGCACGAGGGCGCAGAGATTGCGTAATCCTTCGTCCTCGGCTGTTGTAATTGCTCTGCAGCCAGGCGCAGAGGAGCGAGGCGTCACCTATGCCTCTATAATGGCTGGATCACGCCAAAAGATTGATCTGGCGGAAATCGGTGTAGGTTCGCTGCGGTTCAAGCGTGCCGCGACTGGAGCAAGGATTTTAGAAATCCCTGGTGCCGCAAGCTCAAAGGAGGCAGATGCTCTCGCTGCAAAGCTGCGGGAGATTTGGGACGAAGGCACCGTCAAGGTTTCCAGGCCGGTGAAATGCGCTGAAGTGCACATCATCGGCTTGGACGACTCGGCGGCTGTTGAAGATGTCGTGGCTGCGATTTCTCGGGCAGGAGAATGCCCTACAGAACACGTTAAGTGTAGTGGACTGCGCGTGGGCTCTCGCGGCTCGACCTCAGCCTGGGTGAGCTGCCCGATAGCCGCGGCAAAGAAGGTGGCACAGGTGGGCCGTGTCCAAGTAGGGTGGATCTCTGCAAGTGTCACGCTTGGCAGGGTGAAGCCGCAGCGTTGCTTCCGCTGCCTGGAGGTGGGGCACGTAAGAGTCGCGTGCAATTCGCCCGTAGACAGGAGCAACGTCTGTTTCCGATGCGGAGAAACAGGCCACAAGGCCGGGGAATGTTCTGCCTCCGCCGCTCGCTGCGTTCTATGTTCCGAGGCCAAGCTACCGGCAGGCCATCGGCTCGGGGGCCCGGCTTGCAAGGCTCCCAAGCGGAAAAGAGGAAATCAGGGACGCGATGGTCCAGGTACCGCGCCGTGTCCTTGTCCCGCGCCCGCCGAGGCGAATGTGACGGTTAGCGAAATGGAGACATAGTAATGGCTCTACTCCATTTCCTTCAAGGCAATATCAACCACTGCGCCGGAGCTCAGGATCTTTTGCTCCAGAGTCTGGCAGAGTGGCGGATAGATGTGGCGGTGGTGGCTGAGCCCTATTTCGTGCCTTCCCGGGACAACTGGGCGGCCGACTTGGATGGACTGGTGACGCTAGTAACGCAGGGCGGCACAGTAATGGAAAGGGTAGTCCGGCGGCGGGGTTGTGTCTCGGCCTCGATCAGTGGTAACACAGTGATCGGGGTCTACTTCTCTCCCAACCGTAGCCTGGATGAATTCGAGCGGTTCCTGGCAGATCTGGGGGAACTGATTGACCTCGCTCCTCCGCAGCCCGTGCTTCTGGCCGGAGATTTCAATGCCAAATCAATGGCATGGGGATCATTGGTGAGAAATGCGCGGGGTGCGGTGCTGCAGGACTGGGCGGTCGCAGCTGATCTCTCGGTCGTAAATCGCGGGAGTGAGCTAACATGCGTGCGGCAAAGAGGGGGCTCCATCGTCGACATCACCTTCGCTAGCCCCCCCCTTGCAAGGCGAATTAGTGACTGGAGGGTTGTTACTGACGTAGAAACGCTATCGGACCACAGATACATCCGCTTCAGCGTCTCTGCGCCATCCGCGTTTCGCGGTGAGCCTTCCCTAAATGATGGACGTCCGCGTTGGTCGATTCGTAGTCTCGATAGGGAACTCCTAATTGAGGCCGCCATAGTTCAGGCATGGATCCCTGCACCGCGGATCGCAACAGTAGAGGACGATGCAGCGCGGATGGCTGATGCGATGGCGCAGGTGTGTGATGCGGCTATGAGCAGAGTACGCCCGAATCCGCACAGAAGACCGATGTATTGGTGGTCCGCCGAAATTGCCCAGCTACGCGCATCCTGCGTGGCTGCGAGGCGGGCGTACACCAGGCACCGGCGCCGGAGTGGACGGGATGAAGTGGAGGAAGCGCAACTGTATGCCTCCTACAGGGAGTGCGTTACCTCTCTGCAGGAGGCAATCAGCAGCGCCAAGGATAGAGCATGGGAAGAGATGCTCGAGGGTCTGAACCGAGTGCCGTGGGGTCGGCCGTATAAACGGGTGAGGCAGAAGCTCCGCCCGTGGGCTCCGCCCCAGTCTCAGTCTCTCGAGCCCCGTCTGCTAGAACAGGTTGTGGTGTCTCTGTTCCCGGACCGGGGAAGATATTCTCCTCCGCCGATGGCGGCGACACCTGCGTCACAGGAGGAGCTTGCAGAAGAAATCCCTGCCGTTACCCATGAGGAGTTGGAGTCGGCAGTTACGCGGCTTAAAGGGAAGAACACTGCTCCTGGACCTGACGGGGTACCTGGCCGAGCGTGGGTGCTAGCGTTGGAAGCCCTCGGGCCCCGGGTGGAGCGGTTGTTTTCGGCCTGCCTTGAGCGGGGACAATTTCCCCGTAGGTGGAAGACAGGGAATTTGGTCCTGCTTAGAAAGGAGGGGCGCCCGCGCGATTCGCCCTCAGCGTACAGGCCCATTGTATTGCTTGACGAGGTGAGCAAGCTTTTTGAGCGCGTTTTCGCAGCTCGCCTCGTCAACCATTTGGAGGGAGTGGGACCAGACCTCAGCGGAAACCAGTTCGGCTTTCGCCGTGGTCGGTCCACACTCGACGCGATATCTCGCGTGAGAGCCACCGCAGAAGATGCGGCTGCTAGTGGAGAAGTCCTCCTGGCGGTGTCTTTGGACATCGCCAACGCGTTTAACACCTTGCCGTGGGGCAGTATCCTGCAAGCTCTCCACTATCATCGCGTGCCGGGCTATATGGTGCGACTGCTGCGGTCATACCTCTCAGATAGGACTGTTGCGTATCCAACCCGCGATGGATGGAGTGAGAGGGAAGTGTCGTGCGGTGTCCCACAGGGGTCGGTCCTCGGGCCTCTCCTGTGGAACATCGGGTACGACTGGGTCCTGCGCGCCACTAACCTCCCAGGTGTTAGCGTAACTTGTTACGCCGACGATACTCTGGTGACTGCGCGTGGGGCCACATACGAGGAGGCAGCTTTATTAGCTACCACGGGAGTTGAGCAGGTGGTGTGCCGCATCCGGCGGTTGGGTCTAGAGGTGGCGCTGGAGAAATCCGAAGCCATCTTCTTTCCCGGTCGCCGGAGGCTACATAGCGCGGGCTCAGAGATTCGGGTCGGTGGGGTAGCTATCAGGGTCACCACCACCATGAGATACCTAGGCATCGTGATGGATAGCCGATGGAGGTTCACGGAGCACTTCCGTCGCCTCGCCCCCCGTCTTGTAGGGGCGGCCGGGGCACTGGGAAGTTTGCTGCCAAACCTTAGAGGCGCTGGGGGTGGGTGTCGTCGGCTATACACTGGCGTAATCCGCTCCATGGCCCTCTACGGGGCCCCTATCTGGGCAGACACCCTGAGCGCCCGTACCAGACCCCTCTTGCGGAGGCCGCAGCGGGTCATGGCGCTCAGAGTAGTTAGGGCATACCGCACGGTGTCTTTAGAGGCTGCCTGCGTAATGGCCGGAACGCCGCCATGGGGTCTGGACGCCGAGATGCTAGCGGACGTGTATCGGCGCGTCTCGGCGTCTAGGTCACATGGGGTGAATCCTTCCTATGAGGAAGTAGAGGAGTGGAGGGCTGAGGCTGTCGAGCGGCGGTTCCGGGAGTGGGAACGCCGGCTCGAAGATCCCAGCGCGGGTGAGAGGACGGTCGCGGCCATACGTCCAGTCCTCCAAGAGTGGTGCGACAGGCGGCACGGGGCCATAACCTTCCGCCTTACACAGATACTGTCCGGGCACGGCTGCTTCGGGCGGTACCTGTGTAAAGTCGCGAGGAGGGAGCCCAGCATGGTCTGCCACTGGTGTGCCTGCCCGGAGGACACGGCAGATCACACTCTTGCCGTGTGCCCCGCGTGGGCCGAGCCCCGTGCTCGCTTAGTCGCGATTATCGGGCCGGAACTCTCTCTACCCTCCGTTGTTCGTGCAATGGTGGATGGCGACAGATCCTGGCGTGCGGTGATCGCATTCTCGGAGAACGTGATCTCGCAGAAAGAGGAGGCAGAGCGGGTGCGCGAGAGGGATCCTCACGCGGACCCGATCCGGCGCAGACGTCTTATTGGGCGTCGTCGCCGTGTTCCGGCCGCTTTACACGGTCGTAACGTGCCTCCTTGATGAAGGGCGCCGGGCGGTGGAACGGGGAATGTAATCCATCGTCCGGTTCGGTGAGGCGGCTTGAGACGTGTTCCGCTCATGCCGCCAACGGGAGGGAAGAGCAGGCAAACCATCTTTCCTGTTCTTGGCTTGCGCCTGGCCTAGAGATGGGCTGCCGCCGAGGGGGTCGCGGAAGAATTCTAACAAATACCCGCGGCCCCATCATTAAAGCGGCTCGACGGAACACAGTGGGGTTTTAGTCGGTAGGAATCCGACATAACCCACGGCTCCTTCCCCGGGGGCAGTGGGTATCTTTGGAAGATTTCCCCACTATAAAAAAAAAAAAAAAAAAAAAAAAGGTCATAAAATATGAAAGATATGGGAAGGCTGAGTTTTTATTATGTATCTACATAATATATAACATAAATTTATGTACCTACAGTATTACACAATAATTAGGTAATATTACTTTAGGAGACATTATATTGTAATACTGTGACATTACTCTATAATTATACTTTACTAAACTGCTTTAGTTATAAAAAAAATACGTGTGGCACTCGGGGACTGCCGCGGTAAAGCTATTGTATAGCATGTCTTCAAGCCACACCTCCGCCCGTCGGAGTGGGGAGCGTGAGGTTTTTCGTTACGGAATTACTCGATTCGGTCCCCGCGCTCAAGGCCCGCGATAGAAGCTATGCAATAGCTTAAAATAGTGCTTTCCATATTGATCGTTGCATTCATTTGATCTATTTAAGAAATCTTGATGAAATTATTGTTATTTGGTTCAGTTTAATATAATATAACCTAATACAGTTTTTTACTTCGTTGAAAACACAAGGCGCAAGCTATATTCCTTATACATTCCTATTTAATATCTCAAACAGCATTAAAATAATATATTAATAAAAATTGATCGAAAAAGGATTTGGTAAACGCATACATCGAGACGGGCTGAACTGATTTCGTTAATTCTTTTTTTATTATATTCCTTGAAGTACGAGGATGGTTCTTATGTAGAGAAAACGTGAATATGTACCACGGGCGAAGCCGGGGCGGACCGCTAGTATATTAATAAAAATGAATCGCAAAAGGATTTGGTAAGCGCATACATCGAGACGGGCTGAACTGATTTCGTTAATACTTTTTTATAATATTCTTTGAAGTGCGAGGATAGTTTTTATTATGGAGAGAAAACGTAAACTACCACAGGCAAAGCCGGAACGGACCGCTTGTGTATTATAGTTAATATTCTGTTCTCTACACAAAAGCTTCAATGATCAATGTAAAAGACGCTACAATGAATTTGAAATTTTCCATTTATCAAGAAATAAATTTTGCTCACTATAAAGCATATTGCACTGCCTGGAATTTCTTTTTACAAAGAAACGAGAGGCAAGGAAAATAGAGATTTATTACTACAGTCCTGAGTAAATAATAAATGTTTGCTATTTCTGACACTTGCAAATATAAAATTATGTAGAAGCAACAAAACTGGATTTAAATATTATTATGTTTATTCTGCTTTATTATATTACTAGTTTACCTGCTTACCGCCCGCGACTTCACCCGCTTTTTCTAAAACCTAATAAATTATAAACTAAAACCTTCCTCTATCTATTAAAAAAAACCGTATCAAAATCCGTTGCGCAGTTTTAACGATTTAAGCATACAAAGGGACAGAGAAAGCGACTTTGTTTTATACTATGTAGTGATGTAGTAGTAAGATTTTATTTATGTTGTTAAAAATTAAATTGAACATGAATAATTTCAGTTTTTATAGCTTTGACAAACAAACTTTTCAGCTTAAAATTAATAGATACAGTAATTTTACCCTCTGCGACAGAAGGAGGGTTATGTTTTTTGACTGAATGTGTGTCTTTAAAACACGACCTAGAGCCTAAACGTCTTGACGTATTTTTATGCGAGTGGTGTCAATAGTTTCGTCTTTATCACTGAATAGACATCATAAAAAAATGCCTCCATAAGATAATTTAATGTAATTGTAAAATTTGCAAATGGGTTTTTTGTTTTAATAATATGATCTAATTTACAATAATAAAAAACGCCCAAAAAGATTGTTGTTCTGGTTTGTTTATAGATATAACCTTTGTTTACAAATCAATCTCAGCCCACACCATTTGGATATATTTACAACAATATGGGTCGGATGAAATAACATCGTCTAATATCTGGTGTCGATTGAAACTGAGAATCATTTGATAGGTTGCTTTGGAAATTGGGGAAGAGATTTTATGATGGGAAATATTTTAAGTAAATAATAAAGCAAGAAATAAGTACTTGTTATTACAAACATCGTAATTATCTGGATTGTCAATAGCCCTCTACTACTGAAAGAATTTTCAAAATCGATTAAGTAGTATTTGAAATAATCTTTCTTAATATTCTATGTCACTCATATATATCTAGTTGAAAGTAATTCTCGGTCAAAACCATTCTGACTAAAAATCAGTCAAAAGAGGTTTTGACCGATGCCTTCAATTAAAAACAATTTGACTAAAAGTACTTTTTATTAACGTTCTTATTTAAATCCACTTTTGGCTACAAATCAGTCAAGTGCTTGCATTGGTCACAGCCACTTTTGACTGCAAAAATCAGACAAAGGTAGTTTTGACCGGCACCTAAATAAATAAAATGAAAATTGTTCTCTATAACCTTTATGTACTTTCCAATATGAGTAAAAGCTTTCATTTGATCCATAAAGTGACATAAAACCTCGCCAGGAATAGCGCTGTGCCTTTTTTCTTTGTAAGCGCCGTAACAAAATAAAAACGTATCGATTTTGCCGTTATCTCCGTGAACCGATAAAATACATTGACAATGAAACTGTCGCTATTATTATCGTATAAGTGGTAACAATTGACGCAATTAGAAATTAGATAAACGTTGATTGGCGTGATTATAAAATTGAGGCCTCTTCTAATATTAAAAAATAGCTGGGACTTAGTTTAAAGGTTTAAGCATTGCTCCGCTCCTATTGGTCTTATTTTATTAAAATGTCTTATTTTATGACAAATTTTTATTGGTCATAATGATATTGCGTATATGCCTTCTTCGATAGAATTGGACTATCTAACTGTGAAATTATTTTTCAAATTAGACATAGTAGTTCCAGAGATTTAAGCGCGTTCAAGCAAACAAACATTCCCTTCAGCTTTTTAATATTAGTATAGATATTATGGACGAGTGGCTGGTTTTATTTATTTGCTAAATATTATTTACTAGCTGCTCCACGCGGTTTCACCCCTGTGGCTCCACTCCTGTTGGTCGTAGCGTGATGATGCCTTAGCCTTCCTTGATAAATGAGCTACCTATCTAACAGCGAAAGAATTTTAAAAACGGACCAGTAGTTCCCGACATTAGCTCGTTCAAACAAACAAACAAACTCTTCAGCTTTATAATATTAGTATAGATAATAGGTACATTAATCTTTCCCCGTTCCGCGAACCACATGAATTATACAACCAACCTTTTTCATAATGATCGACGCAATATCGAACAAAATACAAGTACCTAAACATCTTATTGATTACAATACAGTTCTCAAACGACGACTCTCATCCCCTTTAAGGGTCCTACAGACCATTGTACGGGTATTCCTGCTATGATCCCGGATAGGTTTAAGTTATATTTTTGTGAAGTATGCGACTTTAAAACGGTTCATTGTTTGAGACTTATTGTTGAAATCTTTCGATTAAATTTTTGGTTTCATGACTCATATTTATTACAGAGAACTTACTACATTCATATATATAAATTTATAAAGAATAGAAAAAATTCGAATTTTTTCTATTCTTTATAAATTTATATTTATAAAGCATTTGAATGCCATAAAAACCAAAAAATTTAAAAACATTCATATATTTAATAGAAATTAGGTATTATTTATTGCACACACATACATACACACATACATACACACAAACACACACACACCCACACCCACACACAAACATACATGCATGCAATCTTTTTTTTGTTTTGTTTAAATTGTTAAATTATTTAAGTTAGAAAGGCAAACAATATACTAAGATTGTGAGGGGATTCTAAAGCCTGTAACACAGTTTTGAACTAACACAGGCTTTAGTTTCCCCAAATTTTAAACTGTATTATTTTAAAACTTTGCAATAAAGATTTTTTTCTATTTTTCTATTTCTATTTTCTATTTATGGAATTCTTGCTTATATCATAATTTAAATTGAAACTTTCGCGCTAAGAAGAGATTAAAATCTTCAAGATATTTTATCTTTGTTTCAAAATTCATCCAAAATGTTGCACGGTTCAGGCGAAAGACACTTGGACAAAGTAACCATCGTATTAATTTAGTTGTCGTACCTATTTGTTTTGTTGCGTTTGTTTATTTCAACTCATTTTATATTCAACTAGCTTACCGCCCGCGGCTTCGCCCGTGGTACGTACATACATATACTTTTTCGCAATAAAAAGTAGCCTATGTTCTTTCTCAGGGTCTAAAGATTGTCCGTGCCAAATTTCATCGAAATCGGTCCAGTAGTTTATGAGCCTATTCATTACAATCAAACAAACAAACAAAGTTTTCCTCTTTATAATATTAGCGTAGATATTAAATGGTAACACGAAGATGACTTGATGGCATATATTATAATATGTAAGTAATGTACATTAAAACAAATTATTATGAACGTCAGTTTTGCCAGAGAAAAACTGGTGCACTTTTTGTAGAATGTAGGGTAAAGCTTTTTCAGTTATCGATATTTGATATATTTCTCTTTTTCTCTATTTTATTGTAGCCTGTAAAATGTTTCACTGCTGGCAAATAAAAATATTTTATCATTCTCCCTTATTTATTTTATCTGTTTATGTAATGTTACTGCAACATATTAATAACTAGCTGTGCCCAGCGGTTTTACTTGCAGTGCTCTTTTTATATATAGCTATAGCCTTTCTCGATAAATAGGTTATCTAACACCGAAATAATTTTTCAAATCGGACCAGTAGTTCCTGAGATTAGCGCGTTCAAACAAACAAACAAAGTCTTTGGCTTTATAGTATTAGTATAGATCTAGAACTACTCTACCTGGAAATATCAGAGTAGGGTTTATTTCATCTCATACACCTATGAGTTTTCCAACTTTATAACTATCTCTAACGAAAACTAATAACTAAGTTCATATCTATGGAGCCGTTTGCTATGTTAAGAAGAACAAACATACACGTCATATTTTATTTAGATATTAGTTCTAACTCGTGCTGGATTGAACTGGGAAAATATTTTGATATTTTCTGTCATCATGTCCCGAAATATGCTTAAATCTTTAAAACTACACAACGGATTTTGATGCGGTTTTTTTAAAGATAGAGGAAGGTTTTAGTAAATAATTTATTAGGTTTTAGACAAAGCGGGCGAAGCCGCGGGCGGTAAGCTAGTTGAATAATAATTAACAGTAAAATATTCATGAAAAATACAAGATTTTAATATTAAACGTTATACAATTCGATGCTTTACCTCGGAACAGATTCAATATAATTTGACAATATTAAATTTCATGATATTATAATATTAAAGTGATTGACTTTTATATCCAGTGCCGTCTTTACCATAGGGGCACAGGGGGCCAGTGCCCAGGGCCCCCCGTCGTCAGGGGGCCCCCCTGGAGGAGATGTAGGACTGACAATTTTTCTCACATAAATCTCAAAATATTTTATTAAAAAGCAATACAGCTTTTTAATGCCAGAACGTCAGATCATTTTCAGATTTATTCGAATCAAAACATCTATGTTATTACAAGGTTATTACATGGAATAATTCGAGTGATTCGAACACCATTATAATTAACTTATCAGACATTTACTCGAATTATTTATTTACTTATTAACGTAATATAATATATTTTTACTTGAATTATTTTGAGATTTATGAAAATTACTAACAAGTCTAAGTTTACAGAATAGCATACAAGGGCGTTGTGACCAGGGCTCGGAACCGGTTTGAAAAGAGCGGTTAATTTAGATTATATACCGGTAAATATATCGTTCCTTCATTTACCGGTTAAACAAGTGAACTGTTTATAAGTAACCCAAATGATTAAGGTTACCGGTTACTTCTGCACAAACGGTTTTGACACCCAAATTAACCGGTTAATTCCTTTATTATTTTTGCCTCATTTTTTAACGCTCGCCACAAGATATAGTGAATCTAATATCTATACATATAATAAATCTGTAGAAGGGTCAATTCTGTAAGTACATTGAAAATATTGAAAAAATAAATACCAGGGGGTGTTACTGGATCGATACCAAACCCAAATATGTGATTAAAAAAATTTTTGTCTGTCTGTATGTTCAGGCATCACGTGAAAACTAACGGTTCGATTTCGATGAAACTTGGTATAATTATACCTTATTATCCTGGGCATAAAATAGGATACTTTTTATCCCGGAAAATACGTAGAAAAAAATAAATCTTAATTTTTCCGCGCGGACGGAGTCGCGGACGGAAGCTAGTATCTAATATATCTAATATATTCTATTCTAAAATATAGTTTGTAAGTTTATATGTATGGATGTATGGATGTTTAGCACACATATAGAGGGTAACTTGGATTAACACATAGTTTTTATCCCGGAAATCCCACGGGAACGGGAACTATGCGGGTTTTCCTTTGCAAACGCGGGCGAGGCCGCGGGCGGAAATCTAGTTATAAAATTCAAATTTCAAATATAAACTAAAATTGCGAACTTGAGTGCGATTAAGAATTTTGTAACTAAATGACTTCGCAACGTCCAGGCCCGTCGAGCGAGGGTAGCGGGGGCCGAGGATCCTTATGTAACTTGGTTTTAACCGGTTAATTTTCACCACCAAAACCAATATTAATGAAAAACCGGTATTTCTCATAAACCGGTAAAAACCGGTAAAGTGCAACCTTTAACCTAAATCAATTTCGGTTTGGGGTCAATGACCGAAACCGGTTAAGAATTTAAACCGGTTTCCGAGCCCTGGTTGTGACAAAACTTTAATCTCTGGGCCTCTAGACAAGTGGCAGAAACGCTAGAGAATAGAATCCACTATTGATACTAATTGATATAAGCTTATGACGTTTTGCTAATGTTTCGGTCACACTACCGAGGACGACGACGACCACGACCAAAATTCCCATCCAGTCGAAATTTGGTGAAATTATTAAAAACACAATCTATACTTAATATAATAAAGCTGAAGAGTTTGTTTTTTTGTTTGAACGCGCTAATCTCGGGAACTACTGGTCCGATTTGAAAAATTATTTCGGTGCTAAATAGCCCACTTCTTTGGCAAGATTATAAGATACCAAAATCGTTGAATTACTCCACGACGTTACGGTATTGTTATGATGCGACCTTGAAATTTTACTCTCAACGCGCCTAAAGAAGTTTCACTTCAAAAATATATTAAAATTTCCCGACCTTCTGTTACTACGAAAAAATTTTTTCCTAAAAGTCAACAGATATAGGTTTTTCGTGATTTTTACCGAAACGGTAAGTTTTATCATATAACCACTTTTACCCAAATTGTAGATCATAAAATTATCTATACAAAAGAATCAATACATTATTTTCCTAAGATGTAGCTTCCTACCATTTTCTAAGATATAACGATTTATAAACTCATCCCATCCTTATAATATGCACACGTTTCTTAAATCACTTCACACCTAAATGATTTTATGATAAAACTTATCGTTTCAGTATAAATCGCGAAATCACCTATTTTTTTATTTATTTATAACCTGGAATATGTTTTTTAATTCACGTACCGGAATGACAGTTAATTTTGAATTTTATTTTTAGTAATCCTTAGTCCTTTGAACAATTTTACTAATTTTCTGCTGGATATGAAATTTTGTAGTTTTGAAGGTCCTAGAATTTAGTGAACTCTGTTCACACCGGACCATTTCTATACGAATAGATGACAAGCGTTTTGACTTTTGCCATTTGCCTAGGCTTTGAATAAATTATGTTAATAACGCACGCAATAATTTTGATCAATATGAAACGGCTACGAAAGAAAAAATCCAGATGCAAATTAAAAAGATAAATTTGAAAAAGAGAAAGTTATAAATTTATAAAAAATAGAAAAAATTCGATCACGAGGCGGGACTCGAACCCGCATCCTTCGCGCCATTCCGGGGCGGATGCTTGACCAACTCAGCCACTCGTGACCCGCCGGAGCAACCGAATTTATTCTATTCCTTCAGTTTTATGTGTCTTAAGGGACACACCGCACGCCATCTATTGAGATGATTTAACAACCATCTCAACCAATATGAAGCACTTTTCAGTGAATACAATATTGTAACGATGGAACACGACCTTTTTTGTTGAATTTATATTTTATTTATAAAGCATTTGACTGCCATAAAACCTAAAATATAAATTCAAAGAGAAAGGTAATTTGAAAAAGTAATTCTTAAAATACCTATTTCTTAATTAAATTTAATTAAAGTCAACTTTGGAGCGCCATTACAGCAGCAGCGTTTCAAATGAATTATATAAAAAAAAATAAGGAAAAAAAGTTTCCTCAAAAGACCATATTATAATACAAGATTGGTCATAAGTAACTTTTTTGTAAAATGTATAAAAAAATGGAGCAAAAATTTTACATAGAAATTTTCTTTAAGTTTTCTTATTACTTCTTTAAGTTTCAATTTAGGGCAAAAACATATATAATTGTGGGAAAAAATTTGCGTACCTAGTTTGATTTCTTTATATTTCAAAGGGGCCCCCAATTCTTGTGTGCCCAAGGGCCCCGGCATAGTCTAAGACGGCCCTGTTTATATCGGTCACGTAAAATGAATTTGACCCAGATAGGAATAATGTGCCTATAAAATAAAATGGCAAAATTTAAGTGATGTGTCTTTGCTTGTATTTTTTTATATGTTCAATAAAATTGTTATTATTGATTAAGTAATTTCTAACGCAATATCTGAAGATGAAAAAAAAAATATTAATTTCATACACATTTTACAAAGACAGAAATTGATGGGACCTCCTAGTAAGTTTACAAAATACCTAGAAAAATGATTTAAAAACAAATTTACTAATTTTTTTTCGCGACTACTTAGTTGGTGAGTAGTTATCATTCAATATTATATTTTTAACGCCTTTGGATTGAAGTGTGTCATAACTCTTAAGTTCTTAACCACTAAGCTTTATATTTTATATTGAGAAAATTGTCCATTCTGATAATTTCGTACATACCTACATATTATTATAGCAATATCAAAACCAAGAAACAAAATATGATTACTGTAGGGACACACATATGCAATTGGCTGATCGAGCTTTTATATATGTGTGCGTCCACATTGTTTCCCCGACGCTTTTAACATTTATTATAATTAGAGATGCACCGAATATTCGGTTCCTATCCGGTATCCGGCTTATCCGGCCCTTTTTTACTATCCGGCCGGATACCGGATGGTAATGTACTATCAGGCCGGATACCGGATAGTAAAATTGGTAGATTTTATAAATAGAATCGAAATAAAGACACAGTTGTAATTGAAGCTTTTTATTATTTTTAACGAAATTTTTTTTCACTGACACGATAAAAGTGTCTCAACCAAGAACTGTGACCGCGCGAACGTCCACTACGAAACAAGTAAAAACCTGCACTGCACAGGCGGCGTGCCGGTGCGCGACACGCACCTACGAAACTCAAAATGCCGTCGAACGAATATTCGGCGGCCGGATACCGAACATTCCGCTGGTGGTCAGGCCGAACAACCGGTATCCGGTAACCGGCCAAACAACTATTCGTTGCATCTCTAATTATAATAATTCTTAGTCTGTAGTGCATAACGGCTTGTTTTATCGGAACAATGTTGGTAAAAATTCGCCAATTATTAGAATGTGCAGTGCGTTTAATGTTTTGTGCGCATCTCAGCCTAATATTACTTTGATACTTGGATATTTACTTTGATTCGCATTCAATTTTTTCTATAAATATTGTTAATTACTTTAAAAATAATTACGTTAGTCATAACAAAATTTAACGTAAGCGTTGCCGTTGTGTTGATTTAGTTGGTACTATTTATGTAAGTTTAAGATATAAAAATTAATTTGTCCTTACCTATAATTGGTTGATACATCCTTAACATTTATGTATTTCTAGATTTAAGCTTGCAAGATTTGTATGTATTTACTGTTGGTTTGGCTTAATAAATAAATAAATAAATAAATAACGGCTAGCTTAAACAACACATGTATTGTGAAGAGTAATAAAGTGAATGAAGAAAAGGCATTATTATTTGGGCAACCTTGGGGGCAGAAGCACTACTCAACAATTACCATAACTCACGCGAGAGTAATTTATTACGGGCGAAGTCGGGTCGGCTCTCTAGTACATTTTAATAGAATCGTATGTTTCATAATGAAATTATGTTTCCCAACAAACGATAAGGAATTCATTTGTCAGAGGATTATGAGGGATTCTGAGGTATAACGTGGTATAACTAAGATTAATTGTGCGCGGGGTATCCTTTAAGTTTGGACATATATTCCTTTATTATGTCTAGTTTATAATAAGCTTTCCGCCCGCGGCTTTGTTTAAAACCTAATAAATTATACCTATAGTAAAACCTTCCTCTTGAATCACTTTATATATTATAAAAACCGCATCAAAATCGGTTGCGTAGGTGCGTTGGTTTTAAAGATTTAAGCATATGTCGTGGCCATATCGTAGATTTGCTCATTTCATGAAATGGCCAACATAGTTTGATCAGATCGTTAAATCGTCAACGTTTCACGATTTGGTCATCGACATTTGGCCAGATCGTATATAATATAGGTTAGGTTAGGTTAGGTAAGACTTTGATAAACATAGAAGCGAATCGCTTTTTAAAAAAGAAACAATAATGGTCGCATTTCGTGAAATGGCCATCCACGTTTGGCCAGATCGACGATCGACGATCGACGACGGAGAAATCGTGAAACGTTGACGATTTAACGATCTGGCCAAACTAAATTGGCCATTTCATGAAATGAGCAAATCTACGATATGGCCACGACACATACATAGGGACAAAGAAAGCGACTTTGTTTTATACTATGTAGTGATGATGTATTATGTATACTACGGCCTATAGGTAAAATAAAGGATGTATCTGCATGGTAGCTACATAGGTACCTAATATATAAGTAAATGGAAAGCTTTGGCTTGGATCTTCATCTCGCCTTAATGATGAAATAAATGATAAAATATTTACAGGGATAATAATTATTAATACGTGGTTGTCAAATAATTTTACTTTTTATTAAGGTAAAGCAAGCGAAGCCACAGGCTCGTGCTAGTACAGTATATTTTCCTACAATATCTCATAATGGAAAAGCCCACATTGACTTTTCGTCGAAATCTCTATTTTTATTGCATTATTCAGTGTTACTCGTTCGTAGAATGTATTGAATAAACAGATATTTCAATCGAGTCTTTTTCATAGAAATAATATTTTCTATATAAAATTGTAAAGAGCCACGTTTATAAGGATAATTTTTGGGTAAGTGGAAACGGTTATAATTTTTCTTTCGTTACGACATTGCTTAGGGGATTATATGGGGATTTAAATGGGATTGTGAATACGAAAAATAAATTATTGTGACTTCGCCTTGTGCATACTTTGTTTTACCAAAACGTACTACGATGTCAACATGGTATCATTAAAACAATATAAAAAGCTTGCTTTACAAAACATCAAAATATTAACAGGAATTTCCATGTAGAGTTTTTTGGAGATTTTAGTAACTGAGAATTGGATTGAGGATGGGGGAGGGGATGCGCCAGTAAAACCTCCTTCATTACCGAATTCAAGTTGGATTGAACAAAACAACACAATATGAATAATATAATGGACCCTCTTCACAATAGCCAGCGTTGGGCGAGTAGAGGCAATCACGATAGTGTAGAAGGCCTAAATATTGGCCGTCATTGTAGAATCTACCATGTAGATGTTTATTCATAATCGCCGTAATGGCAAACATCGACGATCATTTGTTGGGCCAATGCTGGCCATTATGAAGAAGGCCCATAATATAATATGGAGATGATTTACGAAGCAGGCTTGAACAATAAATGCCTACCTGTCCCATCATTTGTTTACCTGTTTCAATGTGAGTGTGTAAATGGTATGGAGTACAATACATGTCAGTATAGTTTTATGATTATGTTTTATGAAATGACGTATGTAATAACGATTCGAAACTAATTGAATAAATGAATGTTTGAGTTTGAGTTTGACGGCCCTTGTAACTGAAATATTTTTAGAATATTATAAAGCTGAAGAGTTTGTTTATTTGTTTGAACGGGCTAATCTCGAGAACTACTGGTCCGATTTGAAAAATTATTTCGGTGTTAGATAGCCCATTTATCGAGGAAGGCTATATATCATCACGCTACGACCAACAGGGGTGGAGCCACAGGGGTGAAACCGCGCGGAGCAGCTAGAGTTTTTAGATATTATGTATAGTATTTTTGTTGGTGTTCGAAAAATTGATTGATTGAAATAACTCTGTCACAATGTTGTTAATAGAGTTGTTTGTTGTTTTGACCAGCTTTTTGTTTATAAAATGGAAAGCAGAATAGATCGAGGCCTAAAATCGAAGGTTGTTAACTTGTAAAGTAAACAATTTAGATACAATAACAATCAACATAACGAAACTGTGTCTAGATTTACCTGTTTAGTTTTGGCGTATTATTGAACCGATCAGAACTTATAACTGTTAATTCTATTTCAAGTTTCAATATAGAGAAGATAAAAAAAAAACTTTTCTGTTCAAATATAATGCGCTCTTGATATAATATTCCTGAATGGCCTTTTCACATATATGGAACAATATTAATTCTAGTTTAGTAATAGTTTATTAGAGTTGGTATCAGTTGCGATAAATACACAATACTCAAACACTATTATGGATATCATTCAATAGTTCAAATGTGATTCAAACTATATATTTGTTCTACGCGTAATCAGTCAAAGGAACACAAACTATCAACCAAAATATTTATCCCTTTCAGATTTCAGAAATTCATTCTATATAAAAGCTTGTCATCTCCTCTAAAAGATGCCTTTTGTACCCACTTTTATAAGCCTCAATAGCTAGTTAAAAATCATCCTGACTTGCTTGTTCATTATTGCAAGTTATAGCGTAGTAACTATCTAGTAATCTGGTAGTCAAAGGTTCACTAATGAAAATCAAAGAAACAATCTCACAAACGAGCTAGAAGCTAGATAAAATACATAAATCAAACTTATCATGGGATTCGGGATTTGGGTCAAGGCAGACGCACAATGGTTATAGTTGAAATGGTGAGAAGCTCGTAGTCGCCATTTTTACGAATCGCGAGCGTGGTACAAGTTTGGGAAACTATAGTTTTGGTTTAAAGTGAACAGAATTTGTACTTTTTATATTTTAAGTTAAAGAAAACCATGGTGAACAGTCTGAACTAAACATGGTAGATATTGTGAAGTACTGCGATACATTTGAAATTATTTTAAACTATTTCTGGCTAATGCAAATGTGACTTGTTAATACATAGCTTAAAACGTATGATATTTGTGCGTAACAAATACTTTTGGACATTGTTTAACTACAAATATTCAGTTAAAATAGTTATGTGCTAGGTTGAATAAATAACCTTAATTATTGTTCGAGTTGTTCAGAATCAAACGCAAATTAACTCAATCGCATGATATTTATTTATATATACAATTTAATTTACCGTCCAAACACGATGTTTATAAAAGTTCATTTAGAAATTAAACTCAGTCTCAGTCTCCCCGTGACCACGCTCGCTGTAAAGTGTTCGAAACGTCTAATATTGATGTTTTCAGGAAGTTCTGGTTTAGCTACGTTGCGTTTTTAGGTGCGTTTCAGCGACATTTGTCTTTGAAAATTCTAGTATAGTTTCAAAAAGCCTTTGTAGAAAATATTATGTGATTTATTTATAATAGCAGAGTAAGTACCTCATGCCTGATGTTAATTGGTCATAACCACCCGTTAAGGGGCTTAGAAGAGCTAAACGAGGCAAAACTCGAGTTTTATAATGCTTTAAAGTATATGATTAACTGTAGTAAAAAATCTCAGACAAATATATGATATTCTTCAGGATATATACTAGCTAGATATCGAGCTGAAAAGACAATACAACTTACTTTACTCGATAGAAAAAAATCACAAAGATACCTCTAAAAGAATCTTTTGATGCATACTTAACTACATGCAATCATTCTGTTTTTACGGCAAATAATTCTACAAGCAACATACTAAAATGATGTCGATTTATTTTTTTAGTCCAATAAATACAAAAACAAATGATGTATACTTAAATATTGTAAGTTGCGACCATGATGTGATTTGTTTTTCTGAAACTTGGTTGTCTGGTTCTGTATTTAGTGAAGAAATTTTCGATAGTCGATATAATGTTTATAGGCGAGATAGGGAGTCGAGCGGCTTTCACAATACGAAAAGTGGCGGTGGTGTTTTAGTTGCCGTGTCGAAAAGATTTCATTCTCGTCGGATTCCAGAAATGGAATCCGATTGCGAAGATATCTGGGTGAGCATAGACACGCACAGTCGAAATGGAACACATCAAGAAATTTTTATTTGCTGTGTTTACTTACCACCTCCTATCCAAAGTCACATTCTTACTAATTTTGTTAATAACGTTAATAGACTCATGGAAACGCCCATAAAAACCGTCATTGTTGGAGATTTTAATTTAAGCAATATAGTTTGGCCAAACCAAAACAGCTACAACACCGCCGCTGCATCTTACAGAAACGGTAACTCTCATGTTAATATTCTGATGGATTTCATAGCTTTAAATGGATTTTCCCAATATAATAATATTGTTAATAATAGAGGAAGGATTCTAGATTTGATATTGTCAAACTTAAATATAAGTAATGTTGAAGTAAGTGATGTAATACTCTCGATACTTGATCCAATGCATCCACCTTTGATATTTGCGGTTTCTCAATTAGATTTGAAATATATTTCGCGAAATAAAGATGAACGATTTAACTTTTTTAAGGCACAGTATGATCTTATTGCTGAAGAATTAAGCACTATTGAATGGGATAACGAATTTAAAACTTGTTTCGATGTCAACGAGGTTGTGACTACCTTTTATGGTATTTTACGCAAAACTATTGTTAAGTTTGTTCCTAAAGTTAAAAGTCATAATAATAAATATCCTGTATGGTACACAAAATCCTTAATTCGATTGCTTCGTCAAAAATATAAATATCGTATCAGAGTAAAAAAATTTAACAACCCCCTAGATTTAATCACTTATGAAACTCTTAAAAAAGATTGTACTAAACTCATATCCTCGTGTTATTCTACTTATTTATCTAACTTGGAATCTTCTATAAAATCAAACCCAAAATTATTGTGGTCGTATGTGAAAAATAAAAGATCAAACTCTGGAACATATCCTACTCCTATGAAGTTAGGTAATAGCTCGGCAACGGATGGCACACAAATTTGCAATATGTTCGCCGACTATTTTTCTTCGGTTTATGAGACTAGCTCACAACATAATGGTGATATGAACTCAATGACTCACAACGCTACTTCTTATCTGCAATCATTAACTATCAATCAAGATTTGGTATTCAAAGCATTAAAGAGACTAGACCAAAAAAAAGGTGCCGGTTCAGATGCAATACCGCATGTATTTGCCAAAAAATGTGCTAAGGAATTATGTTATCCATTAACTGTTATATATAATTTATCACTTAAACAAAGTATTTTTCCATCAGCTTGGAAGGAGTCGATCATAGTTCCAATTCCTAAAACGGGCGACGCGAATCTGATCAACAATTACCGACCTATATCAATCCTATCTGTTTTTGGTAAGGTATTTGAAAGTCTTATCTGCCCAATTATCACTTCCCATATCAAACAATCGGTCAGCAGGTTTCAGCATGGTTTCACAAAAAATAGATCCACCAGCACAAATCTTCTACTTTATCTCGAATGTCTTGTAGAGGCTGTTGAAGCGCATACTTGTGTTGACGTCATATACACAGATTTCTGCAAGGCATTCGATAAAGTTGATCACAATATATTGATCCAAAAGTTACACAACATAGGTATTGGCGGTGGTCTGTTGGGATGGTTTTCGAGTTATCTTTTGGGTCGCTATTCTAGAGTAGTGGTAAACGGTTTTGCCTCTGAGCCCTTTTCAACTAAATCCGGAGTTCCACAAGGGTCCCACTTAGGCCCCATTTTATTTAATATATTCATAAATGACCTCCCACTTAACTTAAAGTACTCAAAAATATTTTTATTTGCAGATGACCTTAAAATTCTGAGAACAATTAAATCAACCACTGATAGTACTCTTCTCCAAAAGGACATAAACTCTTTGGCAGAATGGTGTAACATCAACAAAATGAAACTTAACTCAGAAAAATGCTACCATATACGATTTAGCAGACATAGAAGTAGAGGCATTATTGCACCCAGTTACCAGATTAATAATCATATCTTAGCAACAGTAGATAAAATAAAAGACTTAGGTGTTTATTTCGATGCAAAACTTAATTTTCACGCCCACTTCAACAATATAATTAATAACGGTTTCAAAATGTTGGGCTTTTTACTGAGAACTTGTAAAAATTTTAGGAACCCTCTCACAAAAATTACCCTCTTTAATGCCCTAGTCAGAAGCAAATTAGAATATTGCAGCGTAATATGGAATCCAAAATACAAGATTCATATTAACAATATTGAACGCATTCAAAAAAGATTTTTGTGGCATCTAGCGTATAGTTGCAACGTAGCCAAAAAAATTCGTAGTTACTCAGAACGTCTTGATTATTTTAAAATACGAACACTTTATCAGAGGAGGAAGGTTTTGGATCAGGTCTTTTTACATAAATTGGTGAATGGGTCAATCGATTGTGCGTCATTGGTATCTCAGCTTAACTTTAAAGTTCCAGTCAGATTGCCTAGAAATTCTAATAATATGCCGTTCCATACAAAATTCCACAATAGTAATCTAGGCCATTATTCAGGCATTTCTCGCCTTACCAAAGAATATAATAATATAGTTTCTGGCAATAATAAGACTATTGACATTTTCTCAAATACTGTACATAAATTTAAAAAGGAATTGCTCTCGATTGAACCTTTGCCAAAACCCAGTTGATCAAATGTAGTTTTCTTTTAACATTAATTTGATTATTTTGCCGTCAAAATTGGATTTATGTTTTATGTATTATGTATATGTGTATTTTTTACCTAATCTGCAGTTAGCTGCAGACTGTGTGTCTTAGATTTGGATTTAATGTTGTATTTGTTAGTGGTGGTTGCCTATAATTGTGACAGCACTATGTCTACGATTGTAATTACTTTAATGCTTTTATCTCTGTATCAGTGTATGTCATGTTGGTGATCCTTAATGAAATAAATAAATAAATAAATAGATTTCGAGTAAATCGAAAATTCTTATTCCCAAACCAAAAAAGTACGCATGTGTGCGTGAACGCCTGTGTACCGACACTACCGGCCGAGGCCTGTTACTAGACGGACGTGTCGCTTGTTTCCCTGATTTTTTCCCGCCAGAATTGTTTGTTTTTGTTGTTAAATTATTTTTAGAATCCATGTTCCTTACTATAAAACAGACTACTGATAAATTATTTGTAATTTTGTAATCTTTTGTTAATATTAAGTATGGGAAATATAACAAAACCCGTCAAGAGCAATGACCTAGCTTTTTTATATTATATCATACCTAGGTCAAGAGGACTAAAAACGTTCTTATAAATCAAACGTAAATCTGAACGATATGGTAGTAAAAGGTAAGAGCATTTTAGTGATATTATGTTTAGTGATATTTAGTATATATTTCAGAGGCGGCTCGTGACAAAATTGTATGGGTGTTCACTTGAAATAAAACAACGAAAATACAATAGCGTTAGCAGGATAATTTTATTACAAAAAAAATGAGCACCACATTATAAATGTCTATTTAAATTAAACACTAAAAATTAAAAAGTATTATAAAACTAATTCATTGTGTGTATATTACTCAGATCTTAGAGCGCGTTTCCACTATATCGTTCGGCCTATACAAAAATGTTTCGATATCCTAACATTACTATTTAATTTTATACTTATTCCTAGCAACACTCTGATTGTTGTTTTCAATAAAAACAAGTTTTTATTTGAAAGAAAATGGTTTTGACTTAATAAAAAAAAAATATATCATTCAATTTCACGTCCTTGAGCAAACGACAAGGCGACTACCGTGAAACAATAAAATATCGTGTACATAATAATTTATTTTGTTATTAATATTTGACCATAATAATTACGAAACAAAACAAATAAATAAATCGTCACTTGATAGTGGAAAGTGGAAACACGCACAAAACCAAAATAAACCAGTAGCAGTCTTTCGTCAGTCGCTTGATAGTTTGGTACCGTTAGAACATAAAGCACACATTTTATTCAAAAGTTATAATTATTACGTAGTTTAATTGTTAAATTTTGTATTTGTTGATTGTTGTTATTATTTGTTATTATTGTTATAATATTTGTTGAAGTTTTTAATTTGTGTGTAAGTGTTGTAACTTTATATTGTTAATTGTTAATGTAAAAGTTATACGTATGTTAAATGTGCAAATATTAAAATAAAGTCTCATCTTTTTCAGAGGAGAAACACATATAGTTTAATTTAAAATCCCATATTTATATATATAACTAGATTTCCGCCCGCGGCTTCGCCCGCGTTTGCAAAGGAAAACCCGCATAGTTCCCGTTCCCGTGGGATTTCCGGGATAAAAATCCTATGTGTTAATCCAAGTAACCCTCTATATGTGTGCTAAATTTCATTGTAATCGGTTCAGTAGTTTTTACGTGAAAGAGTAACAAACATCCATACATCCATACAAAGTTTCGCATTTATAATATTAGTAGGATAAAAACTAAAAATAAAATGTTGTTTTTTTATTTGCTGACCATACACTACTACAAACGCAAAAATTTCTCCAAACTAATTTACTTGTACCATACCATATAAACTAATTTAACTGATCATGAATGTGAAGTTATTGATTCAAGTCCAAATTCATCTAAGCAAGTACTAGAAGAAGCATATAATAGTACACAGGTAATTTTCAAAGTATATAATACGATTAAAATATGTTTTTTTTTCGACCGCATATTTCAAATAATAAAAAAAATATAAGTATCATTGATTTAGTTTTACTTAATCACCCATATCCTTATATTATCCAAGTAATACAACAAATCAAAAATAAACAAATTGTCTCCTCTAGTTGTTTCTTAGTCACGTCAGTTTTTCACGTCGCTGTGGCGCCATCTAGTACAATACTCCGGCGTGATCTCCATCAGCCGTCGTAGATTGTGTTAATGTGTGCGCGAGTCACTCAATTTCAGCTAGCTCTTGTAATCCTCTTAACCCTTATATCACTGGTAGTGCATGAAAAACATAAAAAGCTGACTCTTATAACTTGGACCATACACCACAATTTGAGTGGACATGGCCTTGCGATGAGCTTACAGCGTTTAGAAAGGAAGTGGCGAATCGTCTGTACTAACATCCGAAACCGGGCCATTTCGAAGGGCACTGATACAAATAAAATTTTATTTTCTTCCACTTTCAATTGGTATAAATTTTTATGATTTTGCAGTTTGAAGTTACGCTTGTTAAGCTAGATTGGTTAATGCTATGTTGGAATTCTTAATCCTTTATCTTTAAGGATCCTATTTTTTTGGGTTTCTATTTGGATCTTTGACTGTGCTTAAGAATTATAATATCTAGAAGATTAACGCATAGGTTAATTATCCAACAATGGAATTTTTGAATGAAAGATCGGAAATAGATATCGCCTAGGAAATTAATTGGACATTGTTTAACATTTAATGGCTCATGTTACTAGTTTTATCATAATAGTGGATTTACACCATGTTATTATAGTGATTTAGTGTAGTGATAACTACCAATATCATGATCTGCATTAAATTACTAGCTTAACGCCCGCGGCTTCGCTCGCTTGGTCTAAAACTTACTAAATTATATACTTAATAACTCAGCCCCCAGAATCACAGACATAATAGAAAATCTATTGTGTCGTGGACCGATCGGGCCGCTGCAGCTGGGGGCTCAATGGGTTAAACCTGCTTCGAGAATCACTCTATTTATTAAATAAACTGCATCAAGATATAAGCATACATAGAGTCTAGGGACATAGGGACAGAGAAAGCGACTTTATTTTATACTATGTAGTGATAATTAAGATATAAATAATATTAGCCGTTTAATGTACATTATGGTATATTACTATAACCGTAGTATATTATTATTAGTCTGTGCTATTACTGTGATTTCCGAAGGATTCGTGACCCAGGTGAATCCAAATAGTCAAGGTCCTTTCTATCTTTTATCGATAACTACTTCCAGATTCTAGTGAAAGGAAAAAATTTCCTTTACTTTCATCTGAAATCTTTTAGCTCTTAGCACAATACAACAAAAAATCAAGGAATCATTTATTATTTACCACCTGTTAACTTTGATTTCAGAGGAATAAGAATTCTATTAACAGATGCAATAAGGTCCAAAATGACGTTTACAGCATTAGATACCGTCGGAAATTAATCATGATTTATTATCTTTAGACAGCGTGAAACTTTATACGCATAGCCTTATAATCACGTCTTTGTTCTTTTATGAAAAATTGCTTACGATGAAGAAATTTTAACGTTAAAATGAAGGAGATTCTCACTGAGATTGCTCAATTGATCCTGGATATCTGTACCGATTGCTTTTGTGTTTGATTTATTGAGATTAGATGGAAATATTACTAATTTTATAAATTACTAGCGGTCCGCCCTGGCTTTGCCCGTGGTACATATGAAAAATAGATGTTGGCCGATTCTCAGACTTACCCGATATGCACAGAAAATTTCATGAGAATCGGTCAAGCCGTTTCGGGGGAGTATGCAGACTAACATTGTGACACGAGAATTTTATATATAAGATTATTTAATTTTTTAAATAATTAATTATATACGGTCTACCTAAATTTAGATAAAGTAGATTGATTCCTTACATTTTGATGAAGTCGTTTTTGTTTTTTATGTTAACTTTTTGTTTACTATGCACGATGTGCTCGAAACTAAATGTAGGTATAGGTGGTAGCAAGCTACTAACATTTAGAGCACATTTTATCAATGTAAACGAAAACAGATCTCATATATTTTTGTCTACAAAACAAAATGTATATACAAAATTTAGATGAAGTGTTATCTCATTTAATCGACGCAAATTTGTCCAAAATAAGTCATACGAAACATTTAGAGCACATTTGTCAATGTAACCGCAAACAGACCTCATAGTGTGGGTCCGACATGCCCGCAGGCATCTCAACAAAATTACATGCACGTAACAGATGATTTTGGCTCACCACTAGGTAACTATGGTCAATTCGCATGACCGAATTTTGGTGGAAAAGGAAAGTAGAGGCATTGCGATGATGGCGTGTTTTTATTTAAAAAATGTGCGTGTATGTTGATCGTATTATGTTATGACTAGCTTTCCACCCGCGGCTTCGCCCGCGTTTTCAAAGAAAACCCCGTATAGTTACCATTCCCGTGGGATTTCCGGGAAAAAACCTATCCTATGTGTTGTCTAAGCTACCCTCTATATGTGTGATAAATTTCATTGTAATAGGTTCAATAGTATTTGCGTGAAAGAGTAACAAACACACACATACACAACCTCACAAACTTTCGCATTTATAATATTAAGTTAGTAGGATTAGTAGGATAGGAAGGATATATTATTTATCGATTGTGTGTATAATAATTATTATAGTTTTCACAATTTGGCATTCTAATTGCTTATTAATTAATTTAATTATTAGCTGCATATGCTTGTTTTTATGCTTGTAATCTACACCACGACTTGATTTTCCCATTATAAACAGACGAATTTAATGCAAACTATGTACATTGTACAATGTACACGATAGGTGTACATTGTACAATGTACATAGTTGTGAGGATCGGTGACAATACAACAATTTCATGAAGTTAGCGTTAATTTTTTTTCAAACTATACTGTTATTTTTACTAACCAACGTTGGTATGAGAAAACGTTTAAACACACAACAATGCTAGTAAATGGATAACATTAAAATATAATAATATTATACTATTAATTATTAAACACACGCTAAACGTATTACGTTATTACGAAGTTCATGTCAATCATCTGCCAAAAACATAATCTGCACAAAGCAATTCTACGCTCGAGCAAAATACGCATTGTATGCGGTTATTGGATTACATCTAATGTATTTAATTAATAAACAGGTGAATCTTCATTTATTTACTTGTGGTTTGTTTCTGAATATTACCAGTAGCACAGATAATATACTAACTATACTAAATTAAATATAGATCTACATTTAGCACTAGTCTCATCGCTAAAAAGCGATTTGTTCCAGACTTTAGTTTTAAAAAAATATTATAGACTTGATTGGTACTAAATTATCAATAATGTCATTCAAAATAAAATGTTTATTTAGTTAATTCCTAAGCATATTTTTATGATAGCCTAAGCTAGCGCGCAAGAGCAACTTTTGTCTCTGCAACTATTTTGTCTCTCCCATCAACTCTATAGGAAGTTGCGTCTCTACGCACTTTCTTACTAGCCCATAGAGTTGATGGGAGAGACAAAATAGTTGCAGAGACAAAAGTTGCTCTTGCGCGCTAGCTCTAATACATACTTTAATAAAGGTATTAAATGAACAATTTTTATTTAGTAAGAAGTATTTTATGATTTCGTAATATCATTTTCTATATTATTAGACTACATAAGTCCCAGAGACAGTTAACGTTTCATTAAACATAGAATCATTAGTTAAATGTTCATTAGTCTTAAATTAATGATCTATTCAGTTTGTTAGTATAATGAATTCTCATAGACGTGCAAATTATACTCTCTCTCAACTACAATCAGCTATGAGCTATCAATACTACACTGTATTATTAATAACTAGCTTTCCGCCAGCGGCTTCGCCCGCGTTTTCCAAAAAACTATCTTTTGTGATAATCTAAGTTACTCTCTATATGTGTGCTAAATTTCATTGTAATCGGTTCAGTAGTATTTGCGTAAAAGAATAACAAACATACATACTACATACACAATACACATGTATCCAACCTCAGAAACTTTCGCATTTATATAGTAGGATAGGATAGTTTTAATGGAGTATTTTACGCTTTCATATATATATCTCTATAAATTCTTACATTACAATATTTTTGTTTCTCAAATGTGCATGTTTTTCAAACGCTAATAATAAAAAAATTAAAAACTAAAATCGAGATTTATTTTTCATCATAAATTTAAATTATTAAACATATATTTTTTTGCACTTAGCCTAATAGGAAATTCTTTTTAGTTACATCCTATATGTAAAAGGAGACGATATAGCCTTCCGTACAATTGTGCCTTAAAGAAAAAAAATATAAGCACAATGTACGAAAAGGTCAACTTGCGAAAATTATAATGAGCTTCGACTTTCTGGTACGCATCTGCTTCAGCCGTGGCCCGTGGTCATGTTAAGAGCGTAAGCGATTATTACATGAGCGATTAATAAAATTTGTTTTCACATGAACGAGGAATAGGAATGTACTTTAAGTAGATAGTAATTATTGAAAGCTTTAAAAATGCCTTGAATATTAGTGGAAGGTATTATAATATATAGTAAAAGTATTTCATTCAATCAAACGCTCTATTGTAATTTTTATCAGCAATCAATTTCAATAAAAAGATCAATAGTGAGTTTTAAAAACGCGTAACTTTGTTTATTTTTAGTATGTCTTGGCAATAAGTATTTTGGAAGATATTATATTTTTCTAGCAATTAAATGATATGAATTAAGGATTATTATCAAGTTATTATGGTAAAAGGCAATAAGGCAATGGTTTTACCTCTTAATAGGATTTCCGCTGTCGCTACCGCTCCGCTTGTGTCTATAATCGTAGCCTTATTACCAAGGTAACTTAACAGGTTTTCCTACGCATCTCGATTAAAAAAAGTAAAAGTCCTTTTTAATTAATATTTTTCTTTAAAAACTATATTACACAAGGTGGGCTACATTCTTGTACAAATGAACTCTATTGCCAAAACAAACGAAAAATAATAATTACATTATACTGTAGCTGAAAGAATTATCAAAATCGATTAAGCAGTTTTTTAGTTGGATACGAGGTAACACATCAGGCAGTAGGTACGGCAATATGGAATGGCAAACTAAAAACACAAATACTTTTCACATGTAACGAAAAAACCTCACGCTCCCCACTCTGGCTTAAGGCATAGCATGCAATAGCTTTACCGCGGCAGTCCCCGAGTGCCACACGTCGTTTTTTTAAATACATAACATGAATCACAATTCATATTATATCCTACAACAAAGTAAAATAATAGTTTAATACAAAGAAAGCAGATAAAAGAAACAGCCTTGAAACAGCACGATAACTACCACCACAGTAGAAAATCGAAATATGCAGTAAAAAACCTATTTTTCATCTTAGCTGAGTAAACATAAAAAATTCAAGCACATTGTAAAATTATCTAGGCTGAGCACATTACCTGGACGCTAGTATATAAGTTTTATGACTATCTCCGCTGTAAAACATCTTTCGATCTACCAAAAGCTATTTGTTTTATATTTCAACCCTGAAAAGTTTATATAGAGCAAGTTTTATGAGACCACGTTCTCTGTACATTGAACTTGTTTACTCGACTGTGTAAAAGAGGGTTATGTTTTTCTTTACATTATTAAATTGTAACTATTCTTCTAGTGTTATCAATAACGAGGAACTATTTTTTCACAACGATTTATTCAATAATAAAAAAATACGTTACGAATCAATGAAAAAGCTTTCGTTTTTTCGAACACAGATTAACAATAAATTTCGCAATATTGATAATTAGCTTTCCACCCGCGGTTTCGCCCGCTTTTTCTAAATTCTAAAACATAATAAATTATATTGTATATGCTAAAATCTTCCTCTTGAATCACTCTTTCTATTAAAAAAACCGCATCAAAATCCGTTGCTTAGTTTTAAGAATTTAAGCATAGTTACATAATTATGGACATAGGGACCGAGAAAGCGACTTTGTTTTATACTATGTAGTGATAAGTGACAACCCATCTCAATAATTACGGATTACCCCATTTTATATTATTTATTGGTACAAAATTCCTGCATATACTATAAAAAATCCCTTTATTATTGCGTCAAGTAAGGTTCATTCTTGTAGAAACAGTTTGTTTTCCTTTTACTGACAATGACAGGATAAAGTGGGCCGGTCTATTTTTACCGAAGATGCTTCGCGGAGCCGTTGAATAAAAATGAATTTACTCGCGACGCATAACAATTCAGACAAATAGACCGCGAAGTTCAACGCACAATAACCCAGCCAAATTAAGGAGTACGGGTGTTATATTAATGGTTGAATGGTAGCAGTGTCTGCGCAATCAGCCGGGTAATGCTAGCGAAACAAGAGTGGTAAGTGACGTTCACATTCACCTGCGCCGGCGACGATACCCCAGTCATACTTGGTGTATCGAGCAAACCACTTCTATACTTTGGAATTACTTTTTTTTTAATTGTGTTGTGCCAGTATCCTAGCAAATGTAAGTTTTTTTTCTGTATCTTCTGAATTGACAGTTCCAAATTTAAAATTTGGCGGTTTATTTGTAAATGGCTTTTTCTCAGTTTTCACGAGAGATTTCTCCTCGAAGATAAATCAATGCATATATTATGTCATACGTTCGTGCATGGATAGTGAAAGTTGTAGATGACAAAAGATGTAAGAACATAGTTGGGATAATTTGCAGTCACGACATGTGTAATCAGTGAAAATACATCAATAATTATTGCTCTATATTATCTTCGACATCTTAACAATTTGCTAATTAGTTTTTTAACCGTTTAGTAAAAGTTTATTTATTCAAACATTTATTGTACCACACCATTTAACATTACAATAAACAGTATACATATTATATAGATGTATAGATGCGAGGTAAAGTACAAAAGGTGACCTTATCGCTTAAAAGCGATTTCTTCCAGGCCACCTAAGGTAGGGGATGGATATAAATAATACGTTTATAATTAAGATAACTGTTTTATTTATAAAGGAAAATTTATATAGTTGTTTTTATAGAGTCAATAAAAACACAGGTATAAACTATACAAGTTTTTCGCATATATTAGCAAATAATTACAAAAACGAAAAAGGGCAGCTTAGACCTTTAAAGCCGGTTTCTGTTATATAATCTAAATAATTGTTATTATCGCTATCAACAACCTACCTTTGCTTATTTGCAACTATTTTATATAAACAGCTTACTAATAAGTTTACAAACTAGTTTTCTGTATGTGTGTACACTCGCGTGCAATTAATGATAGTTTTCTGTAAAATTTGTCGTCCCCTATTTAACCCCCTTCATAAAGAGCTATAATATATTTATATTTTTATAACTTTCGTTCATTTAATATTTTAAAAATCATCTGAACCTGATCAATAATTATTCAAACATTATTAGACATTGGACATAATAATTATTTTTTGTAAGCCATTTATTTAAATATCCGAACAATTCCATTTTACATTTACTAATAATGTAGAAATACAATTAAAGTTATGACAACATTATTCCTAGCTTTGCTCATATCATTTATTCCTAGCTCAATTCGAAGTCGAAATTAGTACGAAATCTGCTCTTCCACCCTTCATAAATAAATTAAAACATTGTACAACTCCAACTAGCCTCAGATTAATTGAGTTTGATAGAAGGTTCCAGACTCTCCCTAGAGAATAATTCCATATGAAGAATTTAGAGATTCATAAGCGTATAATTGTTTTTTTTTTTATTTTTTTATTTGTTGTATTTCGAAACAAAAAAGAAGGGATACTTTTTTGTTAAATGTCATTTGTGAAAATATTATTTAACTAGCGGTCTGCCCCGGCTTCGCCCGTGGTACATTTTTACGTTTTCTCTCCATAAGAACCATCCTCGTACTTCAAGAAATGTAATAAAAAAAAAATTAACGAAATCGGTTCAGTTGTTCTCGAGTTATGCGCTTACTTACCAACACATTTTGCGATTCATTTTTATGTTATAGATTTGATATTTTTGGTTTAATGCAATCAAATGCTTTATAAATATAATTTATATAGCATATAGGGTTCGAGTCCCGCCTCGTGATCGAATTTTTAACATATTTTAGTCGTTACTTTTAAAATAGTGTGAGTCTTATCCAGAAATTTTTTTATCTCTTTTGACTTTCAGAATATTTGATCAAATAAAGAATCAAACACAAGAATTCCAAATAACGATTTAAAAGTTTATAAAGCGCCTACATTAACAAAATGATGTATTATACCTACAGTTTATAATATTTCTAGACCAAATTTCAAACATATTTTATGCGTACCGGTTTTCCGTATTGTAAGTAAAACACATTTAGTACCTGCATTCCTAAATAAAATGAATATTTTAGTGACATCGGCGCGCATTCTTTTGTGTCCCTGAACGTTGACAAGTAAAATATATCGTGTTATTTGAAATTATTTGTTTGCCTTTTCATAAAATAATGGATTTATTTAGTAAAAATATCGTCCTTGAGTTTGATTTATTTTCGCTATTTTTGAAAAAGTTACAAAAAAGACGCTTACACAGAGAGAGTAGCTTAATGGACAGATAAACAATGGACAATTAAACTTTACCGTAATTTTAAAGATTACGATTATGCTAATAATAAACTAAAACGATAATTATTATTCGTAGCTCTATATATCCAATTATGCCGAAACACATAGGAACGAACAAATATTTTCCCCACACTTAATTACTGTCACAAAAAGTTTCCGACATTTGCTGCTATTGGCAATACATACTTTCATGGGTAGTTATAAAAAAAACTGGTGTATGTTTCCCAAGTAAAAATATTATGAAAGTTAATTGTAAACCGTTTCTTTAAAAAAATAACAACGACCTCTGGCAGAACCGTAATCGATAATTTAAGCTGAACTCAAACTCAACAGTTAGGTATTTGAATTGAGGGTAAAAAATAACTGTGCTATTTCACTTGCGAATAATTAGGTATTCAAGTTTGAACGAATATCAATGTCATGGTTGTTTTTAAATATTGGTAACATTCTAATGTTAAAGTGATATTGCTAAAGTTACGTATTTTTTAACATTTGAATATTATAGCCATTGTCAAAGTAGGAATATTTTCAATTTTTCTTCTTATGATAATATGAGAAACTCCGATATAAATTAGTGGGAAATCCAAAGACTTGTTACCTATTTTGCATGCTTTTAAACCTTTTTTAATATGGCCATTCATAAAGTAATAGATGGATGATTTAAAACGCACCGAATGCATATTATAAACGGATAATTAATTTACAAGTTTATTTTCTTAATAAGCGAACTAAGTTACCGTTCATACTTATTATATTGCAACTTATAAGTTAATGACAATATAGATACTATTTATAGGACTAGATGACGTCATAATTAATGACAATAATATAAATCCTATTTATAAGAGGACTAGATGACGATAAAACCCGCAAATCTATATTTAAACGTGGCTATTAATGTAAATACAGTAATACAGATTCTCACGCCTATTAGCGATAACATTCTCTAGTATTTTATAAGCTATCAACTGATTGACCTTTAAGATATAGACTGGAATACATCTAGTACTGCGTCCTGTTTGTAAGGCCTGGGATAAGGCTGCGTTTACAACTATTATTTTTCATAAATCTAACCATGTTGTGCATAATATTTTAAGTGGATTTTAAATTGAATATGAGATAATTTAAAGACACGATTGATGATACAAAATTAATTAAAAAAACTTTATAACTATCGTGTTGACAGGAACATTAAAATGCGTGTTTTTAAATCAGTTCAAAAGCTTTAAACAAAAAATAATTGTTAATATTATGTACACGGGCTTATTTATTCGATACTAATCTTAGAATTCATTATCTCATTGTGTAGGTCATGGTACAAAAACATTACAGCATGAACTGTAATAAGACCTTTTTCCATAACATGTTAAACGCCCATATACCTATTTAAAGAAAATGGAATATCTTGAGCTATAATTTTCATTATGCTTAAACTAGCTTACCGCCTGCGGCTTCGCCCTCTTTGCTAAAACCTAATAAATTATATACTAAAACCTTCCTCGTGAATCACTCTATCTATTAAAAAAACCGCATCAAAATCCGTTGTGTAGTATTAAAGATTTAAGCATACAAAGGGACATAGGGAAATAGGGACAGAAAAAGCGACTTTGTTTTAACTTTGTAGTGAAGAAAAGAAGATCTGACAAGTCTTAATACCCAACATTTTTCTTTAATAAAAGCCTCATATTAATTCAGTTGTATTTTAAAGAGTTACCTCTACGTATCGCGATGATTCATCTTTTCATATTCAAGTACTACAGAAGATTTATCGAATGTATGTTTCATCGCGATACGTGCAGTGGAACGCAGGTGATGGCTAAGGTGATGGTCGTTAATATTTATTTTATTTATATTTTACAAGCTGCTCCGCGCCGTTTCACTCCCGTTTCTCCACTCCTCTTGGCCGTAGCGTGATGATATAAAGCCTTCCTCGATAAATGAGCTATCTAACACCGAAAGAATTTTTCAAATCGGACCAGTAGTTCTCGAGATTAGCGCGTTCAAACAAACAAAGTCTTCAGCTTTATAATATTAGTAGAGTTGACTCAGTAGATAATTATTGTATTATATTTTATTATACACCATTAATGTAATTGTCTTTTTTATACTTATAAACCATTATTTTTGTAATTTCATAATTGTAATGACAAAGGTTGACATTTCTTCCACCTGTTCATTAGATCATCTTCATATTATAGAGCATTAACAATAAATACCACAGTATAAAAAATCAATTAAATACACGTACAGTAGGTAACATCACTAGTTGACATTTTACAGTATAATTATATGAAGATTCCAATGTAATTATATTTCTCACGGAAGTAATGTTTTGCGGTAGCAATGCATTTATCGTTTATTGGTTAAAAAAATTATCAATTAGACACAAATGTATGAAATATTTGTAGAATTGCAATGGTTTTTAGAGCTTCGAATTGTGCAAAGAATTTAAAGGCATGTGTAATACGTTTGGATAATATGTTCTAGTCTCCGCATTTCTCTGAAACTATTTTGAAGTTTCTTTTTAATTATTGTAAGTATTAACACTATTGAGATATTTTGTAAAATATAACATAGTAGAGAATGATTGCGTATCTATCAATTTAAGAATTTATTTTTTACTAGCTTTCCGCCCGCGTTTTCGAAGAAAAACCCGCATAGTTCCCGTTCCCGTGATATTTCTGGGATAAAACTTATCCTATGTATATATTATCTTCTATCTGTGTGCTAAATTTCATTGTAATCGGTTCAGAAGTATTTTCGTGAAAGAGTAACAAACACACACACATCCTCACAAACTTTCGCATATTTATAATATCAGTAGGATAGGATAGGATAATAGGAAGGATGTTTTTAATTTATATTTATTCCAGAGTACTTATTGAAGTTCATGGAATAATTTAATATTAAGAAAAGATTATTAGCGTTGCTATTAAATAAAATGATTGCAGATCATTAGATTGTAGATTAAACCTTTAATAAGACTAGATTCACAACCGGTTTTTGTACCAAGAGCAAGTGTTTGTTTCCTAAGAAAATTAATATATTTTAGATTTCTGTATTTATGTTATAAATAAATTTTATATATAATAATCAAAATAAAAGCAAATTTTTATTCAGAATACAAATATAAATATATCATAATAAATAGTAACTCCTTTAGAAGTTCAACGTAACGTAAAATATTTAAGCTTTGTCCTTTTTATCAAAGAAGCTTTTTTGAGAATTTAAAATTGAACTGATTTGAAATTATATTTTAAACATTATTGAGAAACGTTTATAAATAAATAATAACAACATTTTTATTCAAATAACATAACATACTTTAAAAAAAAACTCTATACAAGAATACAAAATAACACAAATAAATTATTAAAAAAATAAAATTGTGTTCTAATTAAAATTTATTAATATTTCTACCGAAAAATATGAGGTCATCTTCATTATATTTTACTCGCTAAATTTGTTACCCGATTTGGCTAAAGGAGGACAAACGCATTTAGAATAAATATTGAATTCCGTAATGATTTCACGACTGTTATACTTAGACAAGCATTTGAATTATTCAAGGTTTGCCGGACTTCATTAAACTTTTAATTTCAAAACCTTTTTTTAAATAATAAAGATATTGTCTTCGGTGCTGGATTCAAAAATTATTTTTTATTTTGAAATAACTTTTGAATTATTGCAAACAATAAGAAATAAATAGAAATAAAACTAATATATAATCTTTCTATTTATCACAAAAAAAATATTCAAAAACCCAATTCTAAAAGCAAACACAATACTTATTCCTGTCCACAATGTAATACGACACACTTGTTAAACAATTTATTCCATACACATATTTTGGATGTAAATGCTATGTGAACGCTCGTTACATTTAAATATATTTTTTATGGGGATCGTGCCGTAAAGCCGGCTACTCACGTACCTGCCGCAGGAGCAATATTAGAATAAACTCGGTTGCACGGCGGTTGGAGCAATTTCAGCTTTTCTCTAAATCCTGCTTCTGACGCACCTGCCGCAGGGGCAATGTTAGAACAATCTCGGTTGCACGGCGGTTGGAGCAATTTCAGCTGTTCTCTAAAGCCTGCTACTCACGTACCTGCCGCAGGAGCAATATTAGAATAATGTCATTTCCACGGCGCGCCGGTCGGAGCAATTTCAGCTGTTCTCTAAGTTGCCTATACACATCACAATTAAGAGTGCAATTCCAATATTGCCCCTGCTGTAGGTACGTGAGTAGCCGGCTTTAGTTACATCGTGATGTCAAAAAGTTTCTAATGTATAATATCGAAATGTTACTTTTTAATTTTGTTAGCTAGTTGCGTACCGTGCTCACGTAACCAAATAGGAGTTGTTAAAAACAATAAAGAAATAGCATGTGTTTGTTGGGTTATTATGAAATTTTGGATATTTACTTGGGAACCGAGCTTTCACTTATACTTACTTACTTGAACGGCGCAACGACCCAAAGAGGATCTTGGCCTCCGACACCAAAAGCTTCCAGGTATCGCGCCTTAGCGCCCTGGTGTTGAGGTCTTCTACTTGAAGGATGTCCAGATCTTTTTGGACTTCGTCTCTCCAACGGTGACGAGGTCAGCCGACGGAACTTTCACTTATATGAGCAAATATTATATCCTAAAATATAGGAAACTTTAGTTTTAGTGTTAAAATATATTTTTTTAATAGGTTTGCTAGGCCGAGTTCTTTTGTTCGAATATAATGAATAAATTACACCCATCAATAAACTGACCGCGCCTAAAATTGCTTAACCCGCAAATCATTATACCGTTTATGTGTAAAACAATCGTTAAACAATAATATGTACATAACAGTAAATACTTAAGTGCTTTCTATGAATACTAATTATTAGGTTTCAACTTAAGCTATTTGAATTCCAGTTATTTATTTTTAGAGTTCCGTAGCTGAAAATTCTTGATCGTAAAATCTTGCTCTTCTGTTTTCTGTTAATTCACCGTTTTTCTCAAAACGCACGGAAGTGAAAAAGTTTAAAAGTTGTAAAAACGCTCACTAAGAACTATGGAAAAAGTTTTTCGTCGGTTCGATTCGATTAAAGTTTTTCCGAAATACGTCAGTCGACCAAATAAATAATACAACCGTTTATACTCGTATGAATAAAATTAGCAAGTTCAATAACCTTAGACGTTGCTAAAAACATTTTGTAAAAAGTACTATAAGTAAAGGAAAAAGTAAAAGGATTATATGCGAAAGTAATACATTTGAGTTGGTAAAGGTGGACTTCCGACCAGCGCGGCTCTATCGCAACGGCCGCAGCGTCTAAGCCGCTGCGTCATTGTCGCAGCGGCTTAGACGCAGATTGGCTTCCGAGCAGCGCGACTCCGGCGTCAGTCACAGTTATTAGTCCATACCTGACGGTTGTGTGGTACAGTAGGAATGAACCGATCAATTAAAAAAATATTATTAGAAGAAGAAGTGGATGATGATCTTTTGCTTCGTTACTACTATAGTATGGAGCGAAGCCCAGCAGACCCAATTTTCAAAAGTCGAAAGGAGCCCGTTTCACTTAAAACTTACAAAATTGCATGTTGAGACACTAAAAGAGATTGCTCTGCGCCCATACATTGTTCGCCCTGGAACCAAGAACATCCGAAAATTATATTTTGTGTTGTCGATCATTAGTAAACTCCTAAATGATCTTATTTTTATAGCGGACTAGCTGCAGAATAGATATATTCCAAAAAAAGAATCAAATTTTGAGGTTATAATGGAACCATAACAACGAATATTAGATATTAGTTTTTCATAGCTTAGTGATTTTTAAGAAACTGAAAAGCAATATCATAATATTATATTTAGCTATTTTAAGCACCTCCCTAGATAATTGGGTAGGTACCTATGCAGTTTTTTTTCTAAAGCCTAAGTGTATAATGTAAGTTAAACGTTTAAATGCATAGAATCTATTAACAGGTACCTGTATTCTAAGAATTCGTTTAGGAATGAGAAAAAATAGTAAATAGAAGCGGCGCATGCTTGAAACTTGAAAAATAAAATAGATTTTTATAAATCGATCTTTTAGACCACGATTTTTTGTGAGTCGATACATTGGCTTACGATTTGAATCGATTTAAAATCGATTTAAATTATACTTTATGGAAATTAAAAATTCAGTCGGACGATTACAATCAATCGTCCATCCCTATTCTTTATCGACACGACATGACGTTTGGTGAAGATGGCGGCCATTAATGTTATTAATCGCGTAAAATACTTTTTATTGTTCATTTTGGCATACAGCTAGTCCGTGTTACAAATGTATTTGCAACTAATATAATAAAATAGACAGTTAATTATCGTGTATTCCAATCCATTTTGTTGCATAGGGCCATTCCGGACATTGTCCTTTATTAGTGCCTCGTCTTGCTCATCCGTAAATATGTTACTAACGTCCATTTTTAGATATTCTCTCGAAAATAACTCGATAATAACCTAAAAACAACGTGCTTTCGCAGCCTGCCACGCGACAGTGCTTGCGCGTAGGGAAGTGAATAAATAATCGATTATTACTTTAATCGATTTTTTTTTTTCCATTTTCGATTTTTTATAATCGATTTTAATAATGGTAAAAATCGATTTTTAATAAATCGATTATAAGAATTACACAGTTTACATCGATTTTTGTAAATAGTGCTATCCTCGCCGAAGGTGAGTAGTATATTCTTTGGTGCTATCTGTGCGATGGATGACAAATTATGACACTAAAGTTGACAGACTAAAAATATTAATGATATTTGATGGCAATTAAATTATTATAAAAAAAATGTGTGCGTGTACTAGTGTACTAGTGTACACACGTAAGAAGTGAAACTTCTTTATGACCTTATTTTTCAAAAAATAATTTACTATATTATGCAACTTTACTGAAATACATCGAATCACGCGTGGTAGGGATAAGAAAAAGATCGCGCGTAACGGAAAAATGTCATGCGTAACGAAAAAATGTTACACTACATTTTTTTCCAACCCCGATAAAGAAGTTTCACTTCAAAAAATTAATTCAAAAATTTCACATGTGAAAATTAATAAAAATTACAAATGAAAATTTTTAGAAGCTTTTTTTTACTGTAATTAATTTGTGATAAATTTTAAAATTTACACGTGACAGCTAACTTCAGTATTATGAAAAAATTGGTAAGTAAGTTTACTGAACAAGTCGATTAAAAATCAGCGCCATCTGTACTCCATGTATTTGTATATCTATATTCACAAATATATAGGTATATATATTATAAATGCATGGAGTGTTCTGGTACTGGTACATGGTCCGGTATTGGGGCTTTTACCTTACATCGAATAGGTTTTTTCGCATAAAAAGTCGAGGTGAAAAGAAAAATCGATTTTTTTTTTTTTAAAATCGATTTTTCACAAATCGATTTATTTCTAAACAAAAAAAATCGATTATTGAGTAATCGATTTTTCTGAATCGAGGTCACATCCCTACTTGCGCGAGCATTGCACGGCCGCTTAAGTCGCAAAATATATATTTAACTAAGTAGGCACTTATATATATTTGCATACGAACATATTATTTTAAACGCGCGAATCGCACTTGACTGGTTTTAGTTGAAAACGCATCACTTGATCCAACAACTACAAACCAATACAAATATTAGCTTGTAACTCTAATATATAGATATTATATAATATTAGCTGTTAGCTCCGGCTCTTCTCGGAATTATAGCTTATGTGAGCAAAGCATATATAATAATATATATAGCCGCTTTCTGTGTAGGTCGCGAAGGAAGCCGCGGGCTTACGATATCCCTAGAAATGATAACAATTATAATAAACTAGCTTTCCGCCCGCGGCTTCGCCCGCGTTTTCAAAGAAAAGCCCGTTCCCGTAGGATTTCCGGGATAAAAACTATCCTATGTCCTTTCTCGGGTTTCAAAATATCTCTATACCAAATTTCATGCAAATTGGTTCAGTAGTTATGGCGTGATTGAGTAACAGACAGACAGACAGACAGAGTTACTTTCGCATTTATAATATTAGTATGGATTTCAATTTGATAGAAAATATAGTTTGTCTTCGAATAGGCTAATGAAATGAGAAGAAAAATAAAAATCAATAAATGTAGGTATCAACTTTATAATGATTTAAATGTAGGTAAATACTAAATTATGCAAAGCTACGCCCAAACCGAATTATTCCTAAAGAATGTGAAAAAAACAATATAGGTATTGAAGCAATAACTTCATTGATAAACATTATTCGGTATAATTCTTTATTTTATTGTAATGTAAATACATTATAAATTTAAAACGCGTGTGTAATGCCGTTACTATTTTTATTGCTTGGAATTAACTGGTGCGTTGCGAATCCATTGAGAAAGAGGTTCAAATATATTATGCAGTATATGTATTAAGTAATATACTAAGAAGAAGTTAGGTAAACAGATTTTTGAAGTGAAACTTCTTTAGCCGGGTTAATAGTAAAATTTAAAGTTCATGGTAATGCCATCACGTCATGGAGTAAGGCGACGATTTTGGTATCTTTGAATCTTGCCAAAGAAGTTTCACTTCCGACACGATTTTTCCTATTTTAGTAGGTACAGGTAAATCTCCTGATTGTTTAATTTTAACTTTTGGCCCGCGGTAAAAGTTTTTACGCAAAAAAACAGCTTTCACAAAACATATTTGTAAACGTGTCAACGTCGTATTATTTTTCATAGAGATGCATACACAATGGATATGTCGCAAAAAACGGGCTTTTTTAGAGTAAATGATGCCATTTATTTACCGGCACACAGCAAATTTAAAAGCTTTTAAAACATACAAACTCCAACCAAAAATTTATGACTAGCACTCTGATATGACAATTATTTTATATGCATGTATTTTACTTAAGAATAATTTTACTACGGCTTCGACTGTATTCTGAAGAAGATTGGTCGTAGCAATGTCTCTAATGGTCTCTATGTATTCTGAAATATTTATAACTACGCAATGGATTTTGATGCGGTTCTTTAATAGATAGAGTGATTCGAGAGGAAGGTTGGTTGTAGTTTTAGACAAAGCGAAGTTAGTGAAGCCGGGGACGGAAAGCTACTTTATATGTATAAATATAAGATAAAAAAACACCAGGAGATGTGACATAACAGCTGCTAATTGCCTCGTTTTCACCGCAACCTCGTTTTTACTGATGCAACAGTGTGAACAAGCTCTTACGAGAATCTTCGCATTGTCTTTAGATTCGCAGTCATTGAACTATGATTGTAACATGGGTTTTTGGTATAATTTTTTATGCAATGGTAGTTGGTACACGCAAATTGTTTGTTGTTTGAAGAAAATGTTATAGGATACGAAGCTTATTGTAATTTATGCTGGGCAAAAGCTTCCCCAAGACATATATCGCAATTTATGCGATTCATGTCATTTCGTAGGAGAATCTTCATTACTACCTAGTATGAAAAATTCGATTTCCACTGTATGTCTGTCTGTAAACGGTACGCATGCTTAGTTCTCTAAAACAACGCAACGGATTAGGATGCGGATTTAATTTTAATAGAGGTAGATAGAGCCATTCAAGAAGGTTTATACATCATCCGTGCGCAGCCGAGGCGGTTCGCTAGTGAAGTATTTTAAACATTTCTCCTAAATTTTTATATGTATGTTTAGATTTTGTTATAATATAAAGACCGCTGACCTACTGAATTAAATTAAAATAAATTTCGCACCCACGTTAAAATGAATTATGTCATAAACAGACCGCTTCTTAATACTCATTATTTTTTGCTAATTTGTCTATCAATTTAAACCCAATTACTATGATCGTAAATTGTTTGTACATCCATTTACCTAATAATTAATTAAATGAACTAGATAATACAGTTCTAGAAACTTTATTTACGAGAATGTGTAAATAGTTGACTAAAGATGTAGTTACTGCCAAGCGAAAAATGCGGATTGAAATCAGCATTGAAGCTTTTGAAAGAAGTAACTTTTATAATAATTTTTTACTTAATTGTAAGAAACATTTAGTATGGAAAAGAATAAATGTGTTTGAAATGTTTTATTTATATAGGCGTTATAGTTCCTTTCTTATTCTTCGGAAAGTTAGTGTAAATACCAACGAAAACACTCAAGGAAAAACAATAAATATGTTATTTGTCCAATAGTTTCGGAAGAGATCGGTTACACGTGGAAAAATATATTTGTATATATAAATATAAATATATAAATGAAAAATATATGTATTTGTATATGTTACAGTCAAAACCCTGAACCAGTCAATAACGTTATTGACCGGTAAAATCAGTTAATAAGGATATTGACTAAGGGCGTCGGTTAATATCCTTATTAACTGATTTTATCTGATTAAACCAGTTAATAACGTTATTGACTATGGGCATCGGTCAATATCCTTATTAACTGATTTTAAGTCGAGACATCTAGTCAATATAGGTTTTAACCGACGTGCCCAGTCAAAACTCATAAAAAGTTAAGGACGTTAGTGAAATTATACTAGAAAGTCATTTAAAAAGGTTCATAAAACTTTTTAAAGTGTAATATTTAAGAGTTTTATGTTTTATTAATTAATTCGGGGTATTGTTTATAAACTGCAACCACGCGAGAATACGTGCTCCAAAATATTTTTGAAGATGGCAATTGTGTTTTAATAACAACTAGGTTTCCGCCCGCAGCTTCGCCTGCGCAGTCAAAGAAAAACCGAATAGTTCCCGTTCCCGTGGGATTTCCGGGATTGCGTTAGTTTCTGATTTGATGGAGTGACCTGCAGGTGTACTTCGAAGACTGCTACTGGATCTAATAGATCTAATAGACGAGTAGAGCTAGGAATGCCGAGTTTGGGCTCGTTTTGTTAGTTATGTCGAGACCTTACCTCCGGACTTGATGGAGTGACCTGCAGGTGTACTTCGAAGACTGCTACTGGAACTATTATACGAGTAGAGCTAGGTGTGCCGAGTTTGGGCTCGTTTTGTTAGTTATGTCGAGACCTTACCTCCGGACTTGATGGAATGACCTGCAGGTGTACTTCGAAGACTGCTACTGGAACTAATAGATGATTAGAGCTAGGTGTGCCGAGTTTGGGCTAATTTTGTTAGTTATGTTGAGACCTTACCTCCGAACTTGATGGAGTGACCTGCAGGTGTACTTCGAAGACTGCTACTGGAACTAATAGACGAGTAGAGCTAGGTGTGCCGAGTTTGGGCTTGTTTTGTTAGTTACATTGAGACCTTACCTCCGGACTTGATGGAATGATCTGCAGCTGGTGTACTTCGAAGACTGCTACTGGAATTTATAGACGAGTAGAGCTAGGTGTGCCGAGATTGGGCTCGTTTTGTTAGTAACGTTGAGACCTTACCAGACTTGATGGAGTGACCTGCAGGTGTACTTCGAAGACTGCTACTGGAACTATTCTACGAGTAGAGCTAGGTGTGCCGAGTTTAGGCTCGTTTTGTTAGTACCTGCTGGTCACTCCATCAAGTCCGGAGGTAAGGTCTCAACATAACTAACAAAACGAGCCCAAACTCGGCACACCTAGCTTTACTCGTATAATAGTTCCAGTAGCAGTCTTCGAAGTACACCTGCAGGTCACTCCATCAAGTCCAGAGGTAAGGTCTCAACGTAACTAACAAAACGAGCCCAAACTCGGCACACCTAGCTCTACTCGTCTATTAGTTCCAGTAGCAGTCTTCGAAGTACACCTGCAGGTCACTCCATCAAGTCCGGAGGTAAGGTCTCAACATAACTAACAAAATGAGCCCAAACTCGGCACACCTAGCTCTAATCATCTATTAGTTCCAGTAGCAGTCTTCGAAGTACACCTGCAGGTCATTCCATCAAGTCCGGAGGTAAGGTCTCAACATAACTAACAAAACGAGCCCAAACTCGGCACACCTAGCTCTACTCGTATAATAGTTCCAGTAGCAGTCTTCGAAGTACACCTGCAGGTCACTCCATCAAGTCCGGAGGTAAGGTCTCGACATAACTAACAAAACGAGCCCAAACTCGGCAATCCTAGCTCTACTCGTCTATTAGATCCAGTAGCAGTCTTCGAAGTACACCTGCAGGTCACTCCATCAAATCAGAAACTAACGCAATCCCGGAAATCCCACGGGAACGGGAACTATGCGGTTTTTCTTTGACTGCGCGGGCGAAGCTGCGGGCGGAAACCTAGTTGTTATTAAAACACAATTGCCATCTTCAAAAATATTTTGGGGCACGTATTCTCGCGTGGTTGCAGTTTATAAACAATACCCCGAATTAATTAATAAAACATAAAACTCTTAAATATTGCACTTTAAAAAGTTTTATGAACCTTTTTAAATGACTTTCTAGTATAATTTCACTAACGTCCTTAACTTTTTATGAGTTTTGACTGGGCACGTCGGTTAAAACCTATATTGACTAGATGTCTCGACTTAAAACCAGTTAATAAGGATATTGACCGATGCCCTTAGTCAATAACGTTATTAACTGGTTTAATCAGATAAAATCAGTTAATAAGGATATTAACCGACGCCCTTAGTCAATATCCTTATTAACTGATTTTACCGGTCAATAACGTTATTGACTGGTTCAGGGTTTTGACTGTAACATATATATTTTTCAACGTGTCGAATAAATAATCAAAACTATTTATTCTAGTGTCACTCCACATTCATAGATTCAATCATGGTAGCAATTATTATTATTAATACAATACATTTATTTCAACGGCAAATATGTACCTAATATACAGGGTGTCCCACTGTTGGTATACTAAGCTCAAAGGAGGTTATAGTTTTGCATACGCCGAGTTCGTAAAAAATACTTATAAAATCTCTTAAAAATCTATGTGTACACCCCTAACAAACAACCCGCCAAACTTTGCCACCAGCACGTTAGCTATCGTTTAAGATTATGTTTTCATAGACAAAATGCTCACATTAGCGAAGCGGTATAGGTATGCCGGCTACGCGAAGCTAGAAAACATGGATTTTCAGGAAAAAATTAGCAAAAATTTTTGACGTAATTTTGTTGTTTAAGTAATTTTTACGTAATCAGTGTATGCAAGACTACAAGTCCCTTCGCGCTTAGTATACCAATAGTGGGACACCCTGTATAGTACTAGTTTTTTTGCCCCAAGCCTCCGCCCTCATGATCAAAGGAATTTCCCATAGGAAATGAGATGTTTCATTGCGGTAAAAAGTAGCCGATGTCTAGTCTCCTCACTATTTCAAGACTCTTGACTGTTACGACGTGAAGACAAACAAATAAACAATAACACTCATAATTGCTTCCAATATTCATGACAAGTTACATAAGGCGAGTTAATACCAATACAAGAAAAACAAATAACCAACGAAAGAACCTTATTGGATACAATCAATATAAAACTATATTCGGCAAACTTTCAAAGTCCAACAAACTGTATCAATAAACCCACATAATAGTTTGATCTCTCATTATTATTGTTTGGAAAAGTCCTGATAAATAAGTATATTTTTCTGATATATTATTACCATTTTCAACCGACTTAAAAAAAAGGAAACAGATCTCAATTCGATTGTATTTCTTTGTGTATGTTACTTTAGAACTATCGACTGGGTGAATTGATTTTGATTATTCTTCATAATTGTAAGCTAGTGCCTTCTGTTTGGTCCTATAAAATGTTGTCCAGTTCCATCGACCATTTGAAGATGATAATATTATATTGTTTAATATATGTAATTATTGATTTAACATATATTTATTATAGGTGCTTTCCACGTTTTATCAATGTTTACGAGAAAGCTGTGCTAATTTCTCATCTTGCTAAAAAATGTTATATGCCCTTGTAAGGTACGCCTTTCACGTCTTCACTCAGCAATTAGGTTCACGGCAACTAATTAATGATCCCCTTTAAGACTAATTAGTTTTTGTTTGTCTGGGGATTGAATCTTCACTTGGAACGTTTGGTAAAATATTCACGCCTTTAGCACTTAAAGGGGCATCAATCTGAAGTTAAAAAATATTTCTAAAAATTACGTAATTTTAAATAGCTGTTCTTCAATGGAAATGTACTGAAGGTATTATGCCACTAAATTCAAGAGGTATGCACAAACAGATCCTATCCTTCCTACTTATTATAAATACTAAAGTTTGTGAGGATGGATGTATGTGTATGTATGTAATATGTTTGTAATTCTTTCACGCAAATACTACTGAACCGATTACTATTAAATAATACACATATGGAGGGTAACTTGGATTAACATATAGGATAGGTTTTATCACGGAAATCCCACGGGAATGGGAACTATGCGGGTTTTTCTGTGAAAACGCAAGCTAAGCCGCGGGCGGAAAGCTAGTCGTTTTATATTTGAGTGTTGTATTTTTTATTATGCGTTACTTCTTTCTACAACTTCCTTTACATTCACGTCATAAAGCCTACCATTCAGACACATTATTATGTCACATGGGCATCCAAAATATATAGTAGGTCAAAGTCGTATTGAATTATGTATGAGAGTGAGTGGAGGTCAAATAACAGACTGGTGAAAATTGTATAACGTAGCATAACTCTTACAGGCTGGGTTTTGACCTGTTACTTAATAAGTTACTTCACGATTCGGGGCGTAAGTAAAATAACTTAGTTATTTTATGGTGCCTCTAGCTCCGGTTTGCGACTTTAGATTCGTATAGATAGAATAATAATTAAATAAAGTATATCTTACACATAAATAAAGCTTACTAGTGGAATAATTTATGAAATCCATCGAAAAATTTGGACTTTCTTCATAAATTTTTTTGAAAATACGAGTCGACCCTTTTTGTAATTTGAATAAATTATTAACTTGGTTTCCTGGTAAATTGTTCTACAAAGAGAATTTCCACCTATTTATCAGCTGTTTAGTACTTAAAATCTTGAAAGCATTATTTCAAATAACAAAATAACCTTTTTATTCTCTATCGAACCTCACGCGGTTTCATCGATACAAATATACCTACAGGATGTCCCACTGTTGGTATACTAAGTTCATAGGAGGTTATAGTTTTTCATACGCTGAGTTCGTAAAAAATACTTATAAAATTCCAAACACGTTTTTTTTTTCAAAATTAACAAGCAACCCGCCCAACTTTGCCACCCATGTATGAGCTATCGTTTAAGATTATGTTTTCATTGACACGGATATATTCCGGCTAAACATGGATTTTAAAGCAAACATTTGCAAAAAAAAATTGATGTAATTTTGTTGTTTAAGTATTTTTACGTGATATCATGGTGATATATACTAAACTATACTTATCTACAAGTCCCCTCGCGCTTAGCTTGCCGATAGTGGGACATCCTGTATAACCTAACTTCACTAATTATTCCGTCGATCTAGACTTTCAAGTGTGTAACAAATATTGACTTTGTAAAACATGTTAATTAAGCCATATAACTAAGGCTAACCTAAATATTTACAATATATAACTTACAGAATTATTGATTTTCTCCGTTTATATTGGGCCTTTGTTGATCCTAAATGCTATTCGAAATTTCTTGGCGGAGATCTATCTATAGTCAAGAGGTTGTTCACCTCTTGACTATAAAATGCTCTTATAGTCCTGTTTGTTCGAGAATATTCTAATTTTATATACTAGCTGTTTCCTACGGTTTTACCCGGTTGTCTCTGCTCTGGTCTTAGCATGATGATAGAAAGAGCTTGTAGCGTTTGTTAAATGGGCTATCTACTAAAACTATAAAAGAAATATGTTTTTAAATCGGATAAGAAGTTTCTGAGATTAGCGCGTTTGAAGCAAAGAAACAAATTCTTTAGCTTTAAATAAGAATAGATATAGATGCGAAAGTTTGTCTGATTCTGTGTGGTTTTCACGGATAAAGCAAAACACCGACTTCAACGAAATTTGAAATGAAAAAAGTCGAAGCATTAATTTGGCTTCAACACAAATTAAAAATAGCATAGTTCAATACCTAAGAAATGTGTTATGTAAATTTATAATTACCGTTGTAAACAGGGTTTTTGGGTTGTTGTTGAACTAACAAAACCCAAATATAATTAAGTTGAGCCCTAGTTAAACTTCCGGGCGAATGTAAACTAATCCTTAGCTTGTTTACGTCTAAGCAGAAACCATGTAATGAGAGAAATATTTTCTGACTATATTTATTAAATTAAGATACACTCGTAAGTGACACCGACTTTGTTTTATACTATGTAGTGAAGTATATTAATATTAATTTAATAATACTATTCACCATCACCTAATAATATTATTCTTGTAGTTTGTTATTGGTACGCGGGGGGGGGGGGGGGGGGCTGGTGACTTGTACTCCAGGTTCCTCGAAACCTATTTCAGGCACTAGTCTCTCACAATACTAGTTGATAAGCTCACTCACTCACTATTAAAATGAATGACATTAATATATTCGGTTCCTATTAAATGATAAGAACTGAGCTTAAAGCTTTAACATAAATTTCTCTTTATCGTTCGAAATCCCTTTATCATACTTTCCTATAGCCTCTTAAAATATGTTGATAAGAAAAGAACGATCTCTACAATAATTCCATCCCTTATGATATTATGAAAAACTAAGTAATAGGTAAGTACATTGAACTCTTACATATTTGTTTTTATGATTTTTTTTCTATTCTATCATAGCTGTGCCCCGCGGTTTTACCCGCATTTCTCCGCTCCTATTGGTCGCGAGATGATAATATATGTATAACAGTGATTTAGTTTTTCAACTCGGACCCGTGCTTCCTGAGATTAACACGTTCAAGTAAATAAAGAAATAAACAAATAATAAATTTAAAAAAGCTCATTTAATTTTTAAATAATTCAATAAAGCTCAAATTAATATGACATTGTAATTATAAATAACACATTAAACTGAAACCTTGTTGCTGTTAAATAAAGCATTAATTAAATTAATGACCACTCTTAACATCCATGAAAACAAATTAATTATATATTATATATCATTTTATTGTAACGTTTGTTGAATACAAATTATTTTGTTTCAGAATTCAAAATGGCGACAGGGCGGCATTGGGTGAATGTTTTTGGTAAGTGGAAGTTTTTAATTTGTATGTTTTTCTTATACGAAATGAAATTACCGTTGGTAAGAATGCATAATTATATTTATTTATTTATAAATATTTATTTATTTATATTTATTTATTTATAATTCAGGTAACAGACAATAAATTGTACAGACCCATATAATAAATACCTTACAGACTAACATACATATATAATAATTTATAACTAAAACTAAGAACTTATAATGGTGATAGCTACAAATAATATACTATCTGTTTCACTCGAAATTGGAAGGATAAAAAACTAGTTTTCCGCCCGCGTAGTCAAAGGAAAAACTGCATAGTTCCCGCTCGCGTGGTTTTCCGGGATAAACCTATTTTATGTCCTTTCTCAGGTCACTAACCCTCTTAGTACCAAATTTCATTCGAATCTATTCAGTGGTTTAAGCGTGAAGAAGAGACAGTCACTTCATTTATAATATTCTTTAGGATATAATAGATATGTACCTATTATGTATGCCATAATGTAGTTTTTATTTGAATAGTGCAGATAATATGAATATTAATTTGATTGTTTTATTCAAATACCACTCGATTTTAAACCGTGATACGAGAAATTCTAGAACAATGTCAAAGGAATTCATAAAAAAAATAAACGTACAATATTTCAACGATTCGTTTGAGCAAATAAATTTTCAGAGCACTCGGAAATATTAGTTTTCACGGAACATTCTGGAATGTACGTTCACTTACTTCTATTAAATATTTTTTTAATAGCTATAACAATTTTTCCGGATTATTGCAGTTTTTATTTGGCTTTGTTTATAGAACTGTCTTTAATTTTATTTGTATAGCATAAATATATACTATTTATTTTCTATAGGTACTTTGCACTTTCAATTAATTTTTGTATCAATTGTACATACTTATATTTAAAAATATACGACAGATTCTGTTACATTTTCACATCTTAATCACGCAACCTATTTTGATGAAATTATTACTGAAAATAGTTGAGAATCCGGACACATGTGTAAACACTACACTACTTTTACAAAAATTAACCACTTTTGCGTTGAAATAGCGTATTAAAGTTTTCGCCTGTGATGCCGCTTGTAAAATAAATAATAAAAATAAATATTCAAAAATAAATAATTCTATTAAGTTGATTTTAACTTTTCCTGTCAGAAACAAATAACTAATTAGCAAAAGGAATTAATTAAATGTGGTTCACGGTAAATTAATCTGTACTCATGATGATATTCAGATTTGATCGTTCATTGAAGAAAGCTTTGAAGAAAGTGGTGTCTGAATATGGAAAGTAAATTGTCTCTGACATAGGTATTAGCGTATTATGAAATCAGTGAAGCAAATATAAAATAATTTAACTTATACTTTGTGGATTGGTCAAAATTTTAAAGAATTTCATATTGACAAAAATTAAGAAAGGTTTATTAGAGGTAGGTACTATTCAAAAAACCTTGATAAAACGTTTTATTACATTAAGGTGACTAAGTTTTTACCATATCTACAATAATTATTATTACTGTTAAAATAAAAACTACAATACATCTAGATTTAAACCACTCGACCCAATTTTCACTGATGTCACTACTATCGTCAAATGCAATAATAGTTTATGACTGGATCATAAACCCATAAAACTTTTATTTTTCAATTCATTTTCGTATCCAATCAGGGTAATGTAGGAAGAGTTAGTTTACGGCCGAGCTGTATAAAATCTAGGACTATTTGCTAAAGTGCTTTTACAGTTAAATGTGGCTATATTTAGCATTTATGATGGAAAACTTTGATAAATATTGAGAAAAATGTAATATGACACCGTAGTATGACACAATATTATTATTACTATATATTTCATTCAGAAATTAAATATTATTTATCTATTTTATTTAACAATTTTATGTAAAATAAAATGAATTTATTTAAGGATTAATTGCAAAGCTATTAGGCACTTGATTTGATTTTCAGATATCGTTCTATAAAGAGATTCAAATAAGTTAATATTATCTGTAATGTAAAATAGTAGACACATTCATAGACAAACATTGAAATTTTTTTCCTCAGTCATTAACAATACAATGAATAAATTTAAAAAAAGGCAAATTAAGATAAACACGAAAACTTACTAGCAAACTTCTCGTAAAAATAATCTAACAAACTTAAAGGAACATTAATTAATCTTACATTCAATGCACATATAATTATATAATGCACAATTTTTATCCATTGCCCTATTTTTTTCCAAAACTTTTAAAGCACTTCAACAACTCGCAAACTATCCAATCACGACCATTCTAAATCCAAACCAAGCTCCTATATTATATACTAGCTTTCCACCCGCAGCTTCTCCCGTGCAGTCAAAGAAAAACCCGCATAGTTCCCGTTCCCGTGGGATTTCCGGTATAAAACCTATCCTAAACCTATCCCGGGGTAAAAAGTAGCGTATGTCCTTTCTCGGGTATCAAAATATCTCTATACCAAATTTCATGCAAATTGGTCATGTAGTTACGGCGTGATTGAGTAACAGACAGACAGACAGAGTTACTTTCGCATTTATAATATTATTATGGATAGTATGGATAAAGCATCAATCCAAGACAATTATCATTAAATAAACCGATTCGTAGATTACTCTGAACAATATACACTCACAAGGTCATGTGAACATACATCACCTACATACATTGTTGTATCACAATGGTCTCTGTTTTAAGTGGATTTCGCAAGGCAGATTTATTATAGTTGGTGCAACTAAACTTCTGTTCGTTGTGTGAATTAAAATTTATGTGTGTGTGTATCGGGTTTTATGTTTTTGTTAATGGTAAAAGGTTGATATGTGTTTAATTTATTTGTATGTGTATCGGTTTGTTTTATCGGTAACTCTATTTTGCGAAAATATTTTTTATTAAAATTATCTTTTTAGACCTATACGTATCTTATTTATGGGTATGAAGTTTCATTAAAATTGGTTCAGTCATATCGAAGATAAGAACTTGAGAAATTTATGTAAAATAAGTGCGACGTAAAAGCTCTAATCATATTATTATACATTTGTATTTTTGATGCCATGCATTTTTTTGAAAGTTGATTCATTTATTTCATCTGCGTACTTTACGTAATCGTTATGTAAAGCTTAAGTATAATTGTTTTAATAATAATTATATAATAGTTGTATAGAAATGTCTCATCATTAGTCTAAATCATAAAAGAGAAGGAAGGCCGCTATATATCAATTTAAAACATCAGTTTCTACATTAAACGTAAAAGCTTTTAGTGTTGATAAATTCACGTTGTAATTTATTAGGTTATGTTTGACAAGGAGAGCTTAATCGTATTATTAGGTTATATTAAATCGAGCTAAATAAAGTAGTTTTGTTAAAACTTTTGTGTGGAATCTTCGGAGGTGATCCGCCATGAAAATGATTTCACTAACAGAAAGCTACAGTGGTTTAATTTATGGTCATTCTTTCGAAGCTTTTTAGTAGGTATGCAAAAAAACAAGCACAGAAAAAAAAGAGCGTGTGTGCCGAGCACACGTGTTAGAAGTGAAACTTCTTTAGCAAGATTAAAATCGTCAGATACTGAAATCATCGTCACTCCGTGACGTAACCTTGAAATTTTATTCTCAACGCGCCTAGAGAAGTTTCACCTTCTTACTCTTTTTAGTACTGTAACTTTAAATACTTCGATCTACAACAATCAACAATTTATGATTAATCATCAGTATTTAATCCTTTATTTTATTAGTGACATTGTTTGTCTCAGTCATTGAGATAATAGTACTACGTATGGAGAAGGCACCACGAACAAAATCTATGCGCCATTTTTTTGCTCGAACTAAGTTTTAAAAATTATTATCTAGTTAGGTACTTACCGATGAAAGTTATTCCTTTGCACTTTTCCGTATTATTTGTGCAATATCGTAACACACACGAAGGCATATTTGATGCGTTTCACTTTAAAACAAATAAAAATGAGCGTGCAGTTACGCCTTAAGGCGTATGTTGAGCGGAACATAAGTGATGTAGGCGGTGTCGTCTGCATATGTATATCTCAATTGCCTCAGTGTACCTTAATATAGCTCTAGGCTAGATTATATTGAAGATTATATTTAGACTGACGATTGTATCTTAATTTGGAACACATTAATCTATTTATAGATACAATTATATGCTGAAATTGACAATATTTGTATTCGACACATTTCTACCTAATTAACTGTCAGTATATGTTCGATTAATTAATTTTAGGCAACCTAGGCGTCAATATTATTCTATAAATAACTTTTCAATACAGCGTGTGGTTTTGAGCTATGTTTGGTGATTTGTTTATAAATATAAATTTATAAATATATAGATGTGTTTATAGTTGATTTTGCCCTGAGATTCCATATAATAAAAATGAATCGCCAAATGTGTTGCTAAGCGTAAACCCGCGTTTTCAAAGGAAAACCCGCATAGTTCCCGTTCCCGTGGGATTTCCGGGATAAAACCTAACCTTTGTGTTAATCCAAGTTATCCTCTATATGTGTGCTAAATTTCATTATAATCGGTTCAGTAGTTTATGCGTGAAAACCATACATACATAAAAACCTCACCTCTTTATAATATAAGTACTTAAAGATAAATAATCATAGCTTTACTTCCGAAGATTACCTTATATACAAAGAAGGCTTTCTCTAAAATATTATACCAAAATGTAGACTACAAACATACGTGGTCTATAAAATGAGGAAAATATCTTCCATAATCATGTGGGAGTAATGATGCGTAATTAAAATGGATGTTCCACAAAATTCGTTGATTTAGAAACCGATTATACAGATCGTATGAAAGAGTCATCACTCGAGTCGAAAATCGATTAGACTTCAAGCGATTCGAATATGTCCGATCACATCCCGTTCCAACTACATTAGAGAGATTGCGCAATTTATAGCAGTATAAGTGATGAGCAAAAGCGTTTTTAACATTTTCCTACTTTAAAGATGTTGCATAAAAATAAGCGCTACTTAGGTACAGGTCAGGAATATTATAGTCTGTAAAAAAAAAATACTCATAAATTTGCTGTTTCGTCTGCAGTAGCTGAGGTAGAAGGGTGGTTGTGTTTGTATAGCTCTTTGACAGATTCATCGATGCTGTCGTTAAATGTGCTTCAATTCTGAGAATGAGATTTGATGATCTAAAACTATTAACTAATTTAAATCAGGATTTTAATATTAGCCCAAACATTTTTTTTTCTATTTTTTGTAGCCACTTTCGTTATTTGACAACAGATAGTGATAATAATGTGTAAAAACTGAATACATAACTTATAAAACTTAATGTATTTAAATATAAATCATAGCAAGTTAAATAATGTTTGTGTATTTAGATATGTTATTAGTAGGTATGCTAAAATGTTTAAAATGTCATTTATCTAATGGAGAAACATCTCATAACTTGGACCCAACTATAGGATATTTAAACATAACATATTATTTTATAAGGCTTGAACTGGCTTCCTCTCATGGTAATGACTATGTAATTCGTTACTCAACATAGAAATGTGGCACACGTAACTGGAAAATTGAAAAGAAAAATAACCATTTAATTGTGATGTAATATGTAATTCTTCAAATAATTCGTTTTATGTAATACTAACTATCCGCCCGCGGTTTCGCCTGCTTAACAATCTTTCTTACAACCTTCGTCTTGAATCACTCTAGCATACATAAGGACAGAAAAAGCGACTTGGTTTTATACTATGTAAAGTGGAAAAAGCGAAGAAAACAGATTAGCTTTTATTATTTCAATTATATTTGAATATACCTAAGATTGCTTCTAATCTAATCTTGACACCTGATCAAAACTACTACAAAAACAAGGGTGCCAAAATGACGGTTATTATTTATCTGTGCCATCAATATTATCTGTTCGCGCCAAAACACATGACCTTTTGAAAATGGAACACTTTCTTGACCATAAACTTGTTTTGCAAATGCCGGCGTTTGTGTAATCGTTGAGTAAAAACAAAGAAGACACGACTTCTAAATAAATTATATAACTTAGGAAGTCTTGAGTAATGTACCTGTTTGAATTAGATAATTTTATGAGGATCTTATTTCAATAATAATAGTAATGTTAAGTATCTGGTTATTTTTTACGCACTGTTTTTTCGATATTGCTCAAAATATAATAAATGAAATTGTATTGTATTACCTACCTGCTTTTGGATTTCAACACATATAGAAAAATTGCGTGAGAAACTATGTTTGTCTTGTCTCAATGTGAGAAGTTACATATTATTTCATAAATACAACAGTACAAGTTGATAAAGAATAAATATATAATTTGCTGTGACCAGTATTCTGGCAAATTACTAACAAATTGATTAACAAACAATCAAAAGGTAAGTTTAATAACATACGCGTAGTAAAGTACCTAATTATTTGTAAAAATTTAAAACAGTGCTAAAAAGCGCAGTGTTAAAGAGCCAGACACTTCAATTTTCTTTTTATGTTCGTATATATGTATGTTCATAGATATATAATAGCTTGAACATTACGCAAATACCTCTGGGAGTACAAAATCGTTGCTCGGCTCGATCATAAACCTAATAACTTAAGTGAATCCTTAAGTAAAGTGCGCATACAATGATTAAGTTGAGTGCGACCGCTTAAGCCAATTTATTAGGCATAAAATTAATAGAACTGACCTTTCACGAATACGTTGCATTCCGGGGTATTTTAGCTAGCTTTTTGTGTTATTGGATGTTCAATGTGACCTGGTTGTTTTACGTAATGTAGTAATGAAAGTAGACTATATTCTGTATTTATAATCGTTTAGTTTATTAATAATATTGGGTAACTAATTGGTCTACAATATTTAGTTATAGTTTTTATAGTTTTGCGTACATTAATAGTTGGTAAATAATATTAAATATTTCTCATGTGTATCGTGTAAATACACGATTGGCCAAAAATGCATGTTATAATATTATGATCTTCTAGTGTTTGATTTTACGCGAGTATTATACATGTAGAAATTAAAGATTTTTTAACGGATTTTAAACGCGATTACATTATTTTATTTTTATATTATTATTTTCCCGACGTTTCGAACACTTCAGCGAGTGTGGTCACGGGGAGACCGATATAATGGGTATAGTAATATAATGAATAAATCGCGTTTAAAATCCGTTAAAAAGTCTTTAATTTCTAAATATTATGATCTTCAAATTTTTTTTTAGTGATCGTGAGAGTTTTCTCCATCTAGATATCTTTAAGACGCAATAACATAGCAAAACTCTGCCCTACCCGGGTCGACCACTTACCTACGACCAAACATTTGTACATTGTACGAATGAAGGCAAAAGCAATTGTCTTCCTACATCTGTTTCATACTTCCTAATTGCTTGTTGAAGTGAAACTTCTTTATCGGGGTTGGAAATAAATTTAGTGTAACATTTTTTCGTTACGCGTGACATTTTTCCGTTACGCGCCATATTTTTCTTATCCCTACCACGCGTGATTCGACGTATTTCTGTAAAGTTGCATATAGTAAATTATTTTTTGAAAAATAAGGCCATAAAGAAGTTTCACTTCTTATGTGTGTACACTGGTACACGCACACATTTTTTGGATTTACGTATTACCAATATGACTGACCGGTATTAGGATATATAGGATGTTATATTGATAACTTTTCCTCAAAACTACGGATGCAATTATGTATGTAATTCCCGATCACCAATGTCATAAAGTTATGTAAGTCGGAAGAGCTTTCACCTGCTCCATACATTCATTTTATAGTAATCATACTGCGTGGATAATTCTAAATTATGTTATGTATTGGTTGTAGAGATGAGTGAATTAAATGCGGTAATCCATACTGTTCGGGAGAATTTTACATTATTTGAATTTTTGTTGTGTATTGACTTTACATAATGATCTAAGTGTATTGATAGATGCGATGCGATGAATGTAAATCCAGTATGAAATAAACAGTCAAAGTGAATACACGTATTTTACTTCAATATCCCTCTGCTGAGCTAATTTGAACCTTAACACAATAAACATATGGACCATCGATGCCGGATTATATTGAACGGAGGGATTAGCGAGCTCGACCAGCGAAGACAAAAGACGACACATTCCTTAGATAACGCAGGTGTTCTTTGCATCGGTATTGCTGTAAACAAGTTAGAATTGGATAATTACGTTTTTATAACATTTGTGAAGATTGATTATTGGAAGATTTACTTACTATTTACGAATATAAAAAATGTCGCCGCCTACTATGGAACAAAGTGGATATTTAAGCACATTGGAAGACTTAGCTAGCACTTTACAAAAAACACAAACTAATTTAAAGAAGTGTCCTAAGCAGCGATTAACGGAAGGGTATATCACAGCGCGATTGCAGACAATTGAAGAATATTGGGCATCGTTTAAGCAAGCTCACAACGGTCTTGTTAAGTGTACGCCACGCGAACAGAAGGGAGTATTGACATACTTCCTGAACGAAGAATATTACTTATATGAAGATTTGTATCTAAACTTAGAAGCCGACTTACGGGATTTATTAATTAAATTGAAACAACCGAATCAACCCGCTCCGCCGTGTGATATGTCAATAGCATGCGTAGAAGGTCAACAATCGGTTTCTAAGTTACCCAGGATACAATTGCCAACTTTTTCGGGAAGATATGAAGACTGGCCCTCTTATCAAGATTTATTTAAAGCGCTCGTTCATGACACTTCATTAGGGGATGTACAGAAATTACATTATTTGAAAACAAGTGTATGTGGTGAAGCCGAGATGTTGTTAAGAAATATACCTATTACCGGGTCGAATTATAAACAAGCGTGGGATACATTAAAGGGGCGATTTGGAAACAAAAAGATGATAGTTACTTCTATTTTAAAAAGATTATTTAACCAAAAGAAAGTAGTGAACCAGTCTGCAAGTCAAATTAAAGCGATATTAGATACAACAACAGAGAGCATACAGAGCCTTAATAATTTGAATATTAACACCGATTCTTGGGATCCTATAATTATATTTCTGGTGGGGCAGAAGTTGGATACAGAGTCGTTAAAGGACTGGGAGGAACTTACACACAAGGACGGAAGTGATGAATTATCTACATGGTCAGAACTGAAGAAGTTTCTTGAAGCTAAGTTTCGTACACTTGAACTTGTCACGCCAGTAACAACATCTACTAGGGAGAAACCTTCAACATATAAGTCACATCACGCCACAGTCCAAGACGGCCGCCGGGATATTTATCAAACACCACATGTTCATGTTTCAACAGTATTATGTACATATTGCAACGGTGAGCACTACATATTCAACTGCAAGGAATTTGTGAATCAGTCGGTTGATGCGCGACAAGAGTTTGTGAAGAAGAATTATCTATGTTACAATTGCCTTCAACCGAATCATAATGTATACCGATGTAAACAAAGGAAAACATGTCGAGTTTGCGGAAGAAAACATCATTCACTTTTACATAAATTTAGACTGACACATACGGACGAAGATGAACAACCACAACCAGAACAAAACATCACAACAGCACACTTCTCTAGAGAACAACCCGATCAACAAGTATTGTTAGCGACAGCACAAGTTATGGTTAAAGCGAAGAACGGTTACACACACATGCTTCGTGCTTTAATTGATCAGGGATCAGAGGCCACATTCGTTTCTGCGAGAGCAGCGGCACTTTTGGGTTGTACAAAATCCAAAATCAACGGTGTAGTCTCAGGAGTGGGAGAAGGAAATCGTATACAAATACAACATCTAGTCGATCTCGCAGTTTCGTCAAGATGGAAAGAAGAAGATGAAGTGAATATTGAAGTCAGGGCTTACATTCTTAAGACTATTTCAACAAGTTTGCCCTCAACACACATCAAGACGAACTGTTCAGAGCTCCAAATGTTACCATTGGCTGACCCTACCTATCATACACCAGGAAGAATTGACATGTTGTTGGGAGCGGATGTCTATTGCAAAATTATAGAAGAAGGATTGGTAAAATTGTCAGATGGGTTAGTGGTGCAGAAAACACGTTTGGGATGGATTATATCAGGTCGAAGAGATGAAAAGATTATGGATAACAAACACAATATAATAACACTACATATAACAAGGATGGTTGAAGAAGATAATGATTTACTTAGAAGGTTCTGGGAAATAGAAACAGATGTCTACAAAAAGAAGAAGATTCAAACAAAAGAAGAAGAACTATGTGAGGAGATTTACAAGAATACAGCAAGAAGAGATTCAACAGGACGATATGAAGTACATTTACCGTTAAAACAAAGTATAGAAGACACGATTAAATTATGTGGAAAAACAAAAGAGCAAGCTATGAGAAGATTTACACAACTAGAAAAGAAATTCGAAAGAGATGAGAAGTTGAAAATAGAATATACAAAGGTTATACATGAATACAAGGCAATGGGTCACATGAAACAAGTAAAGAATGTCAATGTCAATGCTATTTATCTGCCGCATCATGCAGTAATACGTGATGACAAAGAAACGACGAAGGTACGAGTCGTTTTTGATGCATCGGCTAAAGGTTCTAATGGCTATTCATTAAATGATTGTATGATGATTGGACCTGTGTTACAGCCAGACCTCAGAAGTTTAATTATAGCGTGGCGAATGCATAAGATATGTGTTGTGGGGGACATCGTTAAGATGTATAGAATGATCAACATGACTGCTAAACATACACCTTTACAACGTATCTTATGGCGAGATAATCCTCATGATCAAATTGAAGAATATGACCTAACAACTGTAACCTTTGGTACAGCTGCAGCTCCTTATTTGGCTGTGCGAACTTTAATACAATTAGCAGATGATGAGGTGCATAATTATACGGACACTGCTGTTATTAAAAGGGCTTTCTATATGGATGACCTCATGACAGGAAATGAAAATATTGAGAAGACAAGGAACATGTGTAAAGAAATAACAGAAATATTAGCTAAAGGAGGGTTTCAAATGCAGAAATGGTCTAGTAATTCAGAAGAAGTATTGAACTATTTACAAATAAATGATATTGATACAAGGGACAAGATAAATATAAAGTTAGATGATGTAATAAGAATTCTCGGATTAACATGGGATAGAAAGGATGATGCATTCAAAGTATCAGTCAACTTACCAGAAATGAAGCTTCCTGTAACAAAGAGGACAATTCTATCTGATGTGGCTCGACTTTTTGATCCTTTTGGGTGGCTTTCGCCTGTAATTGTTACTGCGAAGATTTTAATACAAAGATTATGGTTATGTAGCCTAGGATGGGACGATCAACTAACTCCGGATTTACGCGAAGAGTGGATAAGATACAGAGAACAACTTACACATTTGCAAAACCTCAAGATACCACGTTGGTTAAAAACTACACTTGATAATGACAAAGTTGAATTGCACGGTTTTGCAGATGCATCTGCTCAAGCTTACGCTGCTGTAACATATCTGAGAGTTTTTCATGATGACAAAATACATGTAACTATACTTGCATCACGAACCAAGGTTGCACCATTGAAGCAAATATCAGTACCAAGATTGGAACTTTGCGCTGCAGCCCTACTAGCGGAGCTGATTGAAGATCTTGTGGAGGTGCTAAAGATACCTAAAAATAGAATATTCGCCTGGACGGATTCAATGGTTGTACTTTCATGGTTACAATGTCAACCGATTCACTTGAAGACTTTTGTTGCAAATCGGGTTGGAGGTATAACACGAGTCTTGGATAATGAATGTTGGAGACACGTCAAATCTGCAGAGAATCCTGCAGATATTGCAACCAGAGGCATTGACGCATGTGATCTAGTAGATTCTGAGATTTGGTGGATGGGACCGGTTTGGTTACAACAAACAAACCTTCAACTTGAGAGATGTGATGTTCCAAAAATAGATTTAGAAATGAAGAAGCTAAAATGTAATGTTATTATAGAAGAAAAGCCAATTTGGGAGAGATTTTCCACTATGTCAAGAATGAAACGGGTACTCGCATATTGTAGAAGATTTGGTAAGAAACGGACAACACAAACACATCATTATTTAACATCACATGAAATGGAATACATATTAGAAGAATGCATAAGATATTATCAAAACTTGGTTTATGAAAAGGATATAGAAGCGCTAAAGAAAGAAGGAAGAGTGAAGAAAAGAAGTACACTTATAACACTAGCTCCATTCATAGACGAAAGAGGAATTTTGAGAGTAGGGGGCCGGTTGCAGAATGCATCACTGTCAGATACAACTAAACATCCTATTATAATACCGAGTCATCAACACATTACAAGGTTGTTAGTTAACGAAGCACATACAAAAACGCTCCATGGTGGCATACAACTAATGTTAACTTACATTAGAACAAAATATTGGGTGATTGGAGTGAAGTCGGCAGTAAAGCAATGTATTCGTAATTGTAAGATATGCATTATAGACAAGGCTAAAGTGAAGAGCCAGTTCATGGGTCAGCTACCAGCAATGCGAGTCAATCGATTTGTTATTAAAGAGGATAATATGCCTCCCGCTAGATGGCTAATGGGACGAGTGAAGGATCTACATCCCGGGGCAGACAACCATGTCCGTGTGGTGACAGTACAGTGCCAGGGTAATCATGAGTTTAAACGGCCATTATACAAATTGATAGCGTTGCCTAAAGATTTTTAGTTTATTTGGTTTACATTTATACACAATTGTTATTTAGAATTTTACAGTCCACTAATATGTTATTTACAGTTGTTGTATAAAATTTATTTGAATGTTATTAGATGAGTTCATGTTGATTTTACTACTGTATAAAAAACTATTGTTTTTTGGCCGCCGGTATGTTCGGGAGAATTTTACATTATTTGAATTTTTGTTGTGTATTGACTTTACATAATGATCTAAGTGTATTGATAGATGCGATGCGATGAATGTAAATCCAGTATGAAATAAACAGTCAAAGTGAATACACGTATTTTACTTCAATATCCCTCTGCTGAGCTAATTTGAACCTTAACACAATAAACACATACTATATTAATTTTAATATTTTAATATATATCCATCCATACTAATATTATAAATGCGAAAGTAACTATGTCTGTCTGTCTGTTACTCAATCATGCCTTAACTACTGAACCAATTTGCATGAAATTTGGTATAGAGATATATTGATACCCGAGAAAGGACATAGGATAGGTTTTATCCCGGAAATCCCACGGGAACGGGAACTATGCGGGTTTTTCTTTGACAGCGCGGGCGATGCCGCGGGCGGAAGTCTAGTTTGTTTATAAAATTAAATTGTAAGTGTATGTTTTGATACTTGAAGAATAAAGTTGTTATTTGTAAGCTCTATATAATTAATATTAATAGAACTTACAAATAAAAAAGCAGTCATAGAAGAAAGTTGAAGTTAGAGCTCTCATTAGTCTGCACAATAAAATGCTGTTTCTCTACCTTCGATAAAAGGGTTGATAATTTATTTAAATAGAAATGGTAGAGTGTGAGCAAATAACCGAGGCTTTCGTGGGTTATCGAGGGTTTAATTCACGGAAGGTAGCAATAAAAAGGCAAAGCCAGGTCACAGAAGATTGATCACCTATTTGTCAGTACAAAAAAAATCGATCAATGAAACACACGTGTAAAGCCAAGCTCTTGCCACGGATTTTTATTAAACAAGCATACTTTCACTGCCTCATTTTATAGCTGCAAATTGGCGGCAAAAGTGAGGCATAGCGAGCCATACCATAAAATGTGCTGAATTTATTAGGAAAATTAACGTGAAAATTGTTCAGCCACGTGTAAAATATGAACTGGCCCAATCTCAGTGATTGACCCTCAATAATTCGAGTTTAAAAATTTTCGGCACATGCTTCATAGCGGCCATTTTGTAATGGAATACACGAACACGTGGAAATAATTGGCAGTTATTTCTTGTACGTTATGTTGAAAATTTGTTGAACAAATAGGTAAGTATATTTGTACGGGCTAGCCGTACATCCTGACTCAGCGCTTTACACGATCCTATTTCATTACGGTGACAAGAACATCGTCACCCAGTTAGTGTGCACTCGCGGTTCCTGTAAAGCGTTCGGGGTGTACGCGCTATATCAACTATCAATTAATATCATCAACTATCAAATATCAAATTATATCATATTATCATCATTAGTTTATATTAATCAACAATAAAGTAGTGATCAAAAGCTATAACTGCTATAACTGGTTTTACATCATCCTATCAAACTATCAATCATCATATCAACTCATGAGCCGGGATATCATATCAACTCAGCAGCCCATACAATATTTTTACATTTAACAGTTTATTTTTCTGTCAATCATTCTTTGATATTGTGTAAGTATCTTACTTATATCTCTTAAACAACTGGACTAATATATTTTATACGACCTCTGTTCTCAGATAGTTCGTATTATATAAAGTTCTAAAAAATTTTACAATCTTTACCTACTTTTTCAAACTTTGTACGCTTAAATCTTTAAAACAACGCAACGGATTTTGATGCGGTTTTTTTAATAGATAGAGTCATTCAAGAGGAAGTTTTTCGTGTGTAATTTATTAGGTTTTAGACAAAACGGGCGAGGCCGCGGGCGGTAAGCTAGTAATTTATAATAGATATCACACCCCATATATTAATACAAAATAAACAAAGAATTTCCACCTCAACCATTTTCCGAATCTTCAAAATTAATTAATTGAATTTTATCTTGAACGTCATCAAAATATTAATAATAATTTTATGCTAATAGCCTGTACAAACATTAATTAATATTTCATAATCATGAATGATCACGATTTCATTGAAATCTTCCGCTCCATAAGTTCAAATTTAACTTTGACAATTAATTTGTGCCAAAATAGACGGGATACGACATTTTTGTTAAAATATCGGCAGTCATTTCAGAAGTACACAAATAATTCAAATTAACAATATTATCTTTTACAACTTCTCTTATAAAATGATGCCGCACATCTATATGTTTCGTACGAGCATGATACATAGGATTCTTACACAATTTTTGTGCTGATTGGTTATCATTAAAAATCGTAACAGAACAATGCCTACCTAACAATTCATACAACAGAGTTCTTATGAATAACGCTTCTTTACAAGAATCTGATAGAGCCATATATTCTGCTTCTGTGCTAGAAAGAGCGACTGTTCGCTGTTTTCTACTTTCCCACGATACAGAACAGTTCCCAATTTGAAACACAAACCCAGTGTACGACCTACGATCGACCTCACACGAAGCCCAGTCAGCATCAATATACCCATTGATGTCTAGACCACTTCTACTAAAAACAAGTTTGTAGTTTACAGTACCCTTTAAATACCGTAGTACGCGTTTCGCGGCCTTCCAATGACGCTGATCATAACAATCATTATACTGGCTCAGCATGCTTACCGCGTGCGCGATGTCTGGCCTGGAGCTAACTGAAATATAATTTAAACAACTAATTAAATTTCTATATTCCAAATTCTCCTCCTTTTTATCAGCCTTTATAAGTTTCAATCCCGATTCCATTGGAGTTTGAGCTGGCTTACAGTCAGTCATATGAAAACGGTCTAAGACATTCTTTATGTAACTAGACTGATCAAGATAGATATTATCTTGGTTTCTTGTGATGCGCATACCAAGTATATGGCTGGCTGGCCCTAAATCCTTCATTTCGAATTCTTGCATGAGTTTCTTCTTTATTTCAACTTTAATTTGTGAATTTCTGGTTGAAAATAATAATATATCGTCCACATACAACCCAATGATGACTAATTCTTCACCATTTGATTTAAAATACACGCAGGGCTCTGAGGACAGTCTTCTGAAACAAAGTTTTGTAACCAACACATGGTTTATCTTTTCATACCAAGACTTCGAAGCTTGCTTTAGGCCATAAATTGCTTTATGCAATTTATATACTTTATGCTCACTAACCTTTACTTTATAACCTTCCGGTTGTTCCATGAAAACTTTTTCTTGCAAATCTCCATTTAGAAAAGCAGTTCTTACATCCAAATGATCGATATCCATCTGCTTTTCAGCTGCTAAAGCCAATAATATGCGAATAGTGGAATATCGAACCACTGGAGAAAAAGTTTCCTCGTAATCAATTCTATAGCGCTGTGTAAAACCTTTAGCTACCAATCTGGCTTTATACTGCTTTAGATTTCCATCAAGATCTTTCTTTTTCTTAAAAACCCACTTGCACTTAATCGGTTTTTGATCTTTAGGTGGATCAGTTAATGTCCAACATTTATTTTTAATAAATGATTGATACTCATCAGCCATTGCTTTCTTCCAGTGAACAGCTTCAGCCCCTCCTAGAGCTTCTTGAACTGTCTCTGGTTCATCTCCAATGCAGGTCAGCATTGCAGTACACGCACTGTCATATTCCGATGTATCCATCGCATCTTCAAGTGTCGATTCACCTGGAATGTAAGTGACATCGGAAGGATCAACAGAACTACTGCTGTCAGAGTCATCTAACTCAAAAATACACTGTCTTCTGGGATTAGTTACAATCTCATTTTCTTCCCCTTTTTCTGGTGATAGTGAATTTTCAGACTGTGCCACTTCAACATGAGAATCATTTGAGTTTAAATTCTCATTCTGTAAATTATTTATCATCATGAAAAAATCACCATTTTCACATTTTTCAGTGTTTTTTGTATAGAATTTGTTTTCAAAGAAAGCAACATCCCTTGATTTAATAATTTTGCTGAGATTCTCTGGATCAATCAATCTATAACCCTTACTATTTTCACAATATCCTACAAAAATGTAAGGTTTACATTTTGAATCTAATTTCTTACGATTCTGTGTCAAGGCATAAACCACACAACCAAATATACGTAAATGGCTAAGATTCACCTTCTCATTAGTCCATTTTTCCTCTGGCGTGCTACCGTAGACTGCTTTTGTAGGGGACCGGTTCTTCAAATAAACAGCGGTATTGACCGCTTCTGCCCAGAACTGCCCATCTAAGCCTGCGTCTCGTAACATGCTACGAGCCTTCTCGACGATTGTCCTGTTGGCCCGCTCAGCAACACCGTTCTGCTGAGGCGAGTGCGGTATGGTAGTCTGGTGAATGATGCCGTTATCCTTCAAATATTCCTGGAATATAGAATTGACATATTCGCCTCCATTATCCGTCCTCAACAATTTTATTTTTCTATTGGTTTGGTTCTCCACCATTGCCTTGAAATGTTTGAAGTTATCGAAAACTTCACTCTTATTTTTCAGAAAATAAATCCATGTTTTCCTACTACAATCATCAATAAACGTGAGGAAGTAACTAGCACCACCGAAAGATTTCACTGGCATAGGCCCGCATAAATCACTGTGTACAACACCTAACAGTTCATTTGACCTACTTTGTGCCTTCTTAGGAAAAGGTAATTTGCTAAGCTTCCCCTTAACACAAGCTTCACATTGACTGAACTGTGATTTATCATAAGTAATACCACTAGCCATACCTTTCATTAACAAATGCATACTCCTCATATTGAGATGTCCTAGTCTCCTGTGCCATGTCTCCTGCGTAACAGAGTTAGCAGCCGCCTGGAAACTCAGCTCAGTTTCTTTCTTACAGCTCTCAGATGCTTTCTTCTGCACTAAATCTTGAGCTTCTGTATTTACCTTGGTAGTTGCAGATTCTACACTATTCCCTGAAAACATAGAACAGCCACCACATCCTACCACACACAGATCACGCTCTCTAACAGATTCTGCAGTTTCTATAGGTCTACCAGAATCTGATGGCATATTTATATTTATGAAATAAAAGATTTTCATGTGGCAACTTATTTGACAACTATCAAATTGGTTGTCAAATTATTTGTCTTTTTTGCAGTTGATGAATAATTTATAGGATTTTGTCTAAAAAATCTTCGAAAATGTCGAAAAAGCCGCTACGATCACAAGCAAGAGGTGTTGTTTATAATGTGTATAGAAAAACATTCGATGAAGAAGGGTCAAACACATCACAATTTTCAATTTTGAAGATTTTATTGGTAAATTTGACTTACCCGTTTTGATACTTTAAATTAAAAAATATTATATGTAGGTAACTATAATATTGTTTGTTGATTAGAATATAATTTTATGAAAACTTATTACAGGAGTTTCCAATACGGCTATTCGTCAAGTCCAAGCTGTCCAAGTCAATTTTATAATGTGTGTATCTGTTAATACTTACGAAAATAAACATAGTTTTATTTTATTTTATAAAAAATTATAAGCAGTTTTGATCTATGTTATCATTATATCAATATTTTCACATGGCATACTGGTAATGAATATACAAATATAGGTATGTGTAAATAATAATATGTATTACCTGTATAAAAGTAATATGTACAATTGTATATTAGGTATACATGTAAGTATGTACCTACATAATATAGTGGATATCTCATTATTAAGTACAGTATTGTCCACTTATGTAATGTGACTAATGATATTGAGGACAAAATAAAAAATAAGCAGTATCAAGATCATTCAGTCCATTTTCCCTAGGGTTGCACACTCAAAATTTTGATTTCCCTAATTGCCATCAGATTCTGGTATACCTATAATTGATAAACACCATTTTTATGTACAGCTGTAGCTGCTAGCTTTTTACCATAGAATATATTACAACATTTTTCATTAAAAATAATTCTAAAACCCTTCCTAGTTAACGCACTGACTGACAACAAGTTTGTAGCTAAGTTCGGTACATGATAAACTTCACTGATTGTTTTGACGCCTAATTTTGGTAAAACTGTACATTATAGGGCGTGGAATTTGGAGGTGGTGGGGGGTGGAGGGAGGGGGGGTGGGTACTAGGAACTTCCCCTATTAAGGGGGGGGACCGGAAATTAATAGTTTTCGAGATATTTACAAATGTAGTTTTTGAGGTTATGTTGGATTGTTAACACTGTTTAGTTGGCAAGGATGCAAATTAACATCCAATTTATAACTAAAGCACTGTTTGGGTTTTAATTTCGGTTCGGGTCTGTTCGGTCGGTCGGTTTAATGTCGGTTCTAGCACTTTTTGAGAAGCTACGCTCGCTACGCTCAGTCAATTAAAAAAAGCTAACCTAACCTAACCTTGTATGTTTAGGGTTCGGAGTGTTTATTTATTCAGCCCTCCCCCCCCTACCCCCAGATTTTTAATGTTTCGGTTATATACATATTATATCTATCATAACAGTAGGGTAAAAAAAAACTTGTTTTAAGTAATAATTTATTAATTCATTTATATACATACAAAATAGCTTTAATTAACTCTTCAAAGGTGTCTTTATGACTTAGTTTTATCTTTCTTCTAAAATAGTATTCAATCAACCAGTCGTTGAAATCCATTTTATTGTGTTCTTTTCGAAATTGCTTTTTTAAATCTCGCCAATGACTCTCTATACGTTGAGTGTGTGTCCCATCTGGTGCCACAAACTTATTAATAGGATCACTGTGGTTCACACGTTTGTGAATGAAACCATGTTCAGAAAGGCTTGAATATGCTTTCCAATAATCTGTGTGTATTATTGAACCTTCCCGAACATGTTTTTTTATGAGTGGCACCAATATATCAGCCGATCGCTCATTATCGGGACATACCTCTAGTCTTAAATCATCTTGACCATCCTCTATCATTCCTATGACCCAATGTCCTTCTATATTTCGGCCTCTATTATACTTACGTTTGCCAAACTTAGATTCGTCTATTTGGACTACTTTGTTTGGTCCACCGATTTTCTCAAGACCCGTTTGGTGCTCTAATTCATAAATAACGATCGTCTCTCGGCAGTAATTAAACCAATCAGCTATTGTTTTTGCTGAGAGCACCGGGTCATTATCGGTGGCCAGTTGAATTTGGGTCTGTTCGTAAGTTAATCCAAGACTATACGCATACATAATTTGCAGCACAAGAGAGATATTTAGGCGCACATTTTCGAAAAAAGTCCCTTGCGCACGGGCAACAGGTTTGGACCTGCAGTTACTCTTACGGCAGCGAAACCTTCCGAATTGCCCATTAGCTTCCAGACACATAGGAGTTTTGTGAAAATGGCATTTTTTATTCTTGGGAATCATTCCTCGCTCCTCAACAAACTGTAAACATTGTTCTTGAGTCCCAAGTTTACTGTGTATTTTTTTCCAGTTCCACATTGATCTGAAGCAATTAATATTAAATTATTACATTAAAATAATAGTTTTTAATTCTAGTAATATTGCATTAGCTCTTTGATTTGAAATATGACAGATTTAATGTAATAGATATTATGAATTTCATTATTTTAGATGTCTAATCGATAAAGGGTCGTCACTTTTCATAGTAAACTGCTTTTCTTTTTAGTTTCTTAACCTACGTAGTTTTTTTTTTTTTTTGTTTGAGTGAGAATCGCCCTAAAGTCGCTTCTGGCACTCGCCGGCCGCTGCCGCGGCACGCTCGCTTCGCTCGCTCGGCTCGTGCGGCAGTTCAGGAGTTACCTAACACGCTCGTCGCTTCGCTCCTCGCTACCTATTTCATAACTAAAACTAAAAGTTTAATAGTTTTTAAAAACTGAAGCAAGTGAGCTATAAAAATAACATTAAATGTATCATTTATACTCTATGATAAGCTCTATGACTAATTAATAACTTTTAAGCTATACCTTATTTCATCAGCGTAAAGATGAACACGTCTGCCAGAGGAACCTGTCTGTTGTCGCTGTTCGTTGACATCGTCAACATCGTCAGGCGAAGATGTATCTCGGATAGGCCTAGGCGTAGCAGAAGCTAACCCACTAGGTCCAGGCATAGCGATAGCTAGCCCGCTAGGTCCAGGACGCGATGAAACTGGGAGCACAAGTGGCTCGTAAGAGTCCAACACTTGCACTCGCGGAGTTGTAGCCAACAGCGGCTCACTAGAGTCCAAAACTGATGCACTACTCGAAAGCAATGAAAAGGAGGCCGTGACAAGCGGCTCACTTGAGTCCAACACTTGCACTCTCAACTTTTCAGGCGAAGAAGCGGAACTGGAACATTGAGACTCCGAGGACACCATGGTAGCTACGTTGTTTTAGGGCTTAACAGGAGTACGCACGAAACGATCTCGACTGAAAAGCGGCAAACGAACGGTAACTGAAAATGGCGCCATTTTTTTTTTTTTTTTCACGGTACAAAGCGTACAATTAATTTGTTAAATTATAAATTGCGAATATTAATAATTTTATTTAATTTAATCTATTTTACAATAACTATACTTAATAATAATTATTTTTAATGTTGTTGTTAAAAAATATACAAATTTCATAAATAAAATTTTAATTATATTATTTTTCTGTTAGATAGAAATGTTTTGCCTGAAATGAAACGCGTTTGACAATCGCTGTATGTCAATTTGACACTGTCATAACAGTAAGTTCGCGTTTCAAAGCTAAAATGGAGTAAAATTTTCCGATTTTCAAAAATTCGTGACTCAAAAACTAAAAGTTTTCGTAGTGTGAAATTTCAGATTTAGGTTCCATAGGATAATAGCTAACCACAAAAAAATTTACGACTCTCAACTCCACGCCCTATAATGTACAGTTTAGCCCTAATTTTAAATTTACTTTTACATCACCACGACCAGCAGTAAATAATTTTTCACCGTTAGCCACCTTGACTTCAGACACATAACCAGGAACAAAGTTATTTAGTATATTCTTGTCATGACACATATGACTACTCGCACCAGAGTCTATTAACCATATATCATTCTGCACACAAGCTGATAATGCTGTCAATAGTAACTGGTTTGTTGAGCTCTCCGCCTTAACTGGTTTCACAGATTTACAGTCCCTCGAGAAGTGACCAAGCTTCTTGCACTTAAAGCATTTGATTTTCTTACGTGCCGCCACCAAAGCTGTTGAACTCGTGTCACCTTTTTCATCACGTCGTTGCTTCTCCTGCATGAGCTTCGTTTTGACCACTTCACTCGACAACTTGATATTAGAATTTTCAAGTGCCATTATGAGTGGATCAAAGTCTTGCGACAAGCCACTCAGTAAGAGAACTGCAACGAAATCATCTTCCAGAGGTGAACCAATATCGTTCAGCTGTTGACTTAGGTCGCTAATCTTCGCAACGTAAGCTTCCATGCTTTCACATTCGCATAATTTTGTTGCAAACAAAAGACGAAGCAAACTCAGTCTCCTTGACAACCCCTTGTCTTCGTACGCCTTTTGCAAATTAATCCATGCATCCCGCGCCGTCTCTGCGTTCCTTACATGCGTAAAAACCGAGGGCTTTACTGACAAACAGATCTTAGCAAGAGCTTTCTGAGATCTCTTCATATGAGCCGCATCTTTGACATCTTCAGTTTTATCTTCCGAAACGACGCGACGTCCCATAAGTCCTCGTGAATGAGTAGCATTTTCAGTTGGAACTTCCAATTACTGTAGTTTTCTATGCCGCTCAACTTCTCCACAGGAGTTAAAGTCGAAACCGATGTCGATGTCGCCATTTTTACATGTATGGACGGGCGTTTTAGTTTATTTATAAAATTACTTTTATTCTGCCAAAACTCAAAAATAATTATATACAGAGCAAAGATAACGTCCTGGGCCCATAACCTGATGGGTTTTGGGCAGGAAAAAGCAAAGATTGTTAAATAAACTTAAGATTCTTTATTAGACGATGCGCGTAGTACGAAGGGTAAAGACGGAAGAGAGAAATTATAAGATGACACATAGGTATTTGACATACACATTTGTTTATACAAACTCTTTTCACCAACAGTTATGTGGTGTTATGCAATCATCTATACATATAATAAATCTGTAGAAGGGTCAATTCTGTACATTGAAAATATTGAAAAAATAAATAGCAGGGGGTGTTACTGGATCGATATTCGATACCAAGCCCAAATATGTGATTAAAAAAATTTTTGTCTGTCTGTCTGTCTGTATGTTCAGGCATCACGTGAAAACTAACGGTTCGATTTCGATGAAACTTGGTATAAGTATACCTTATTATCCTGGGCATAAAATAGGATACTTTTTATCCCGGAAAAATACGTAGAAAAAAAATAAATCTTAATTTTTCTTAATTTTTCCGCGCGGACGGAGTCGCGGGCGGAAGCTAGTTATCACTAATTACAATATGCAATTATAAATAGAGAGGATATACGAAGAAGAAATAGATTTGTTTTTGACGTGAAACCTCTTTAGGCGTGTTGATAGTAAAATTTCAAGGTCGCGTCATGACAATACTGTCACATCATGGAGTAAGGCGACGATTTTGGCATCTTTGAATCTTGCCAAAATAGTTTCACTTTTTACACGTGTGCTCGGCAACACGCTCTTTTTTATATTTAAAGACAAAGTCAAATCCCGTGTAGGGGACTTAACTGGGAAGTGCGGGGCATGGGTAGATGTATATGTTACAGTCAAAACCCTGAACCAGTCAATATCCTTATTGACGGGTTATTAAGGTTATTGACAAAGGGCGTCAGTTAATATCCTTATTGACTGGTTTTATCTGCTAAAATCAGACTCAGATTAAAGAGCAGACATTCAGTCAATATAGGATGGAATAGATTTTAGCACTTAAATCTTTCTGTAATGGGCAAGTAAAACTCGCTATTGTTTTTTTATATAAGAGATATATGAGACATTTTTTTGTTTGTCTCCGGGGGAATAACAATAGGTACCTAGGTACGGAAGAAATCGACCACTCAAAGTCACAATACTCTATCTATCACACACGATTCTCTGAATATACTTTGCAAATAATCGATTGTCTTTAAAAACACGCGATCAAAGGTCAAACTCATCAACTATTGGAGTACTTTCTCCATTGTTACAAAGATTACAATCATGCGGTTCATTGAACTTTCATATGATTTTCAGTAAAAAGTTATTTTAAAATATTACTCAATTCGTAACACATTTTGAAGCAAAAACTCTCATCAAGCATTTTATTGTTTTAGTCGTTAGGGTAATCCTCTCCAACCACCTTAATTACAAGCCAGATGCTAACGACTTTTACTCGATTGTTTAAAACATTAATAAAATATAATAAGTAAAAAAAACGACGTGTGGCACTCGGGGACTGACGCGGTAAAGCTATTGCATGCTATGCCTTCAAGCCACACCTCCGCCCATCGGAGTGGGGAGCGTGAGGGTTTTCGTTACGGAATTTCTCGATTCGGTCCCCGCGCTCAAGGCCCGCGATAGAAGCTATGCAATAGCTTAAAAAAAAGACACTGTAATAAGATAAAATCATGAAATTATTGTATTGTTACCGATTCTTGCTAAGTGTACAAAGTTTGAATTAAATCTGTACTTTTAAAGTGGGTCAAAATCGAGTCTTAAAGAGTCGGTTACATACAAACATACAGGTAGCTAATATAAAAGCTTGATAATAAAGTCTACGCTAACCGGTAAGGATCTTTCATTTCATAATATTTCATTTATTGGATTTTAAAATAGTGTAGTTGTTGTCGAGTTAAATTGTTATTTACAAACAAGAGACCAAAACTGTACTTTTTAAAATATTAATTACTAGCGGTCCGTCCCGGCTTCGCCGTGGTACATATTTTGCAATAAAATAGTAGCCTATATTCTATCTCAGGGTCTAAACGTTGTCTGTGCCAAATTTCATCAAAATCAGTCCAGTAGTTTATGCGTGAAAACCATACATACCTACATACATAATTACAAACCTTTCCTCTTTATAATATTATATATTAAGTATAGAAGAAAATACCCAAAATACTAATACATACATAATTGTAGTTTTTATTTTATTTTATAAAAGTTAAAACTTTACTTCTCGCCTCAACTAAATTTCATTAAATTCAAATTAAATTCAAATTCAAATTGAAATTAATTCATGTATAATTATTACCTATTTCTGTGAGTTTCGAAACAAACAAATGTTGTTTAGGGTTCAAAAATATTACCTCCCTTATTAGAGGAGGCGGGAAAAATTAGTCAAGGGATTTATATCTCATTATTTTTGTATTTAATGAAAGGGCAAGGGAGAGTGAATTACAAGATCGAAATTAAAATTGGGATATCACAAATTGTTTCATTATTTCGAGGTTTACATCTCGTTCCTTTTGAGCATCAATTACATTTTAATTAGTGTTGTAATAAGTTGCTTTTATTGAATTATATGAACATGAATATTATCTATGTCGTATAATAAATTGGAAAGATTGGATTATTTTTTGACATCAGGCAGTTTAAATAAAATATTATATAGTTGCACTACTTCCTTCTTTTTTTCATTTCATAGATTTAACTACCTAAAATAGGTCAAATTTAATTTTTTGTAGGCATGTAAGTAATCAGTATTTTGTCTCCACTGGGATCAAACCTAAGGCCTTTCGGTTGTTAAACACGCGATAAGATATCAATACCTTAATGCATACAATATTATATTATATGAAAATATAAATACAAAAACAAAGAAACAAAAATATCCTGTAGCTTGGGTGTTAGTAAAAAATAATTTTGAGTTTGTGAGAATATGCTTCTAAAAATATTTAATTACATAATTTACTATAATAATGTAACATTATCTAATGATATACAGCGGGTTTAAAATAAATAAAAATATTTTTTAAACCCGAAGAAATTGCATATGCACGAAGATATTTTTAATTTTCTTAGTATCAATTTTTTGTTTTTATTGGGTGATTAATTAATATGAATAAAATGAAAGGCAAGCTTAAAAGTAAATTAAAAATTTCTATGTCAGAAGCTTTCGGATTACGTTGTGTGGAATATCCAGGGTTATTTATTTATTTAATTTATATATAGAGTGGTCGTATGTATCTCTGTGGTCTTCCTACTTTTCTTACTTATTTGTATCTTTTTTTTACAGCACTATTGGCCACCATCACAATCGTCGCGTCCGTCCAAGTAGAGGATCCTTGCAAGCTGAAATCCCGCGTCACCGCTGATGATAAGTACTGTGACAAATACTGGGAGTGTGAGAACGGTCAAGCGGTGCAGTATGATTGTCCAAACGGTCTGGTCTTCGCGGGCAAGCACAGAGGAGTGACGGAAGGCTGTGACTACCCGTGGAGGTCTAATTACTGCGAGTACCCTAAAGTACAGATAAGTGAGTATGCTTCAATATATACTAGTTTTGTTTAGTGTTTAGTTTTGTTTGTTCAGTAAAATACAGATGAGTAATGCTTTTTAAACTGCTTAAAAAAGGATGTTCTCAATTCGACTCTATTTTTTGGCTTTGTTAACTCAGAGCTTTGACTGGGTTTGCCGATTTTGATAATTCTTTATTTTATTTGAAAGTTTTAAATTTTTAGTTTAAAGATGGATTATTTAAGGAAATGGTTTTTTCTAATATACAGGGTGTTTGATTAAAATATGTTTTACTTTGACTTGTGATACAAACGGACCACTGAATAAGAATGCCCGTGGTTATCAATGACGCTGGACGTTTCAGTAGAGGTCGTAAAAAGGGAAAAATAGTAATTATTGTTACTATTTATTGTTTCCTGCTGAATTTATTAAGTTTGTTCATTGACTTACGCTTAATATTTTTACCATTTTTATTTCAAAGCGAAGTTATATTTATTTATATAATATTCACGTTTTCAAAGTAGTGGTATCATAATTCGTAGAATATAATATAACTAATAATATTTAACTTTACCTAGAAATTGTGGTTCATTGAATCCACACGTAAATTTGTTGGAAATGTGGTTATCGACCGCAGTATTATTTTACATATCTGTCTATGACATATACCTATAATTTTGGCGTATATGACCGTAGTATTTGACTCGTTAAGAACTCGTTTCATTTAGTATTGATCCCGAAATTCGTAGAAAAAAACGACGTGTGGCACTCGGGAACTGCCGCGGTAAAGCTATTGCATGCTATCTATGCTTTCAAGCCACACCTCCGCCCGTCGGAGTGGGGAGCGTGAGGTTTTTTCGTTACGGAATTTCTCGATTCGGTCCCCGCGCTCAACGCCCGCGATAGAAGCTCTGCAATAGCTTAATATTTCTATTTAAATTAGGATTACAAAGTTAGCTTATTTAGAAATCCGCCTAGCGCAACTGAAGTCTCAAAAAGTCGTTATGCTATAGAAGTACCTGTGCCAAAAATAGTAGAGAGCGAAATAGACCATAGTAACTCGCCTAGATTATAACAAATAATAATTACCATAAACTATTCGGTTTATTCACAGACTATACAACTTGTTCTAATAATATTACGTCATACCGATATCTAGTTAATTAATTGTTATCTCAATTGGGAGGCTATTGATGGATAGCTATCAATAATTATCCAAAGATCTCAACTATCTCGATCGTCTCCTTGAAGTAATTAATAATTAAGCGTAGAACTGAGGGGTTCTGAGTTTGATTCCCAGTTGGAAATACAAAAAATAGTGTATCTTCCCCATATGTTACCAGAGAAAACTAAACATCCCCTGTCGATCTAAAGCATTGAAATGTTATCTACATTATAATAATGGAGAGCATGTGATGGGGACGATATTTATAAGCCTTTAATTTAATCTTATTCATTGTCAGTATATGTACACAAAAGCTATCTTAAATTCAAAGTCATAAGTCATAGTCATTGTATACCCAAGTTGGTAAGGCTTGTAACCTTTAAATCTATACATCTATACATATATAATAAATCTGTAGAAGGGTCAATTCTGTACATTGAAAATATTGAAAAAATAAATAGCAGAGGTGGGTCGATACCAAAACCAAATATGTGATTAAATAAATTTTTGTCTGTCTGTATGACGTGAAGGCATCACGTGAAAACTAACGGTTCGATTTCGATGAAACTTGGTATAATTATACCTTATTATACTGGGCGTAAAATAGGATACTTTTTATCCCGAAATAATATGTAGAATTTTTCTTAATTCTTCCGCGCGGACGGAGTCGCGGGCGGAAGCTAGCAAATACTATTTTTACACCAATTCGAAATGTACAGTCGGTAAACTATTGAATTATATAACAGCTTTAAACCCTTGGTCATAAGTAACATTTCTCCTAGCTAGCATAATGTCTTTGCATTTTTTATGTTCAACCAAATAAATGGGTAGGACATAAGTATCATGATCATCATCACCTTAACACTAGTAACACTGGTGGTGTAGTTACTTATCCTGTAATGGTCCTTCCAAATGCTAAGTTCTCAATCTCTTGCAGATCCACCTCTCGGCACTGAGCACTGTGACTGGTTATACGGCATCTTCGGGCACGAGACCTCCTGCACCAGATACTGGACCTGCTGGAACGGTACAGCAACAGAACAGCTCTGCATTGGCGGTCTGCTATATAACGAGAACGCTCATTCCTGCGACTGGCCAGAGAATGTAGACGGCTGTCAGAAACATCGTAAGTATTTGGATCTGTTTGTGGAAATATACTGTAAAGCGATACGTATAAGGTTGATATTGGTTTGTTGCAAGACTGGGAGATAGGGTTCTCACGTAACTGTGTATCCTAATGGTGGAGGTGAAACAATAATACACCTATAATATGCAGTAATTAAATTGATAGATTTATATATTGAACATGGAAATATATGTATACTGGTAACAAGCTGGTATAGTTATACGAAGCAGTGCTAAAAATTGGAATATATATTTTGCACAAAGGCTGAATGTGTGAATATTTTTGCAAAGGATAGAGGCTTCTCAAATACATGAAGACTTTGAAAATATTGGTAAGAGAATCTCAATGAAGATTACTTTTGATGTTTACAAAGCAATGCTTGATAAACAACTTAGAGGAAAGTTGATCATAGTTCTTTAAGCAAGAAGTTGTAATTCTCTGCAGTTATTTACCGCAACTCTCCTAAAAGTTTGTTATACTGTACTTATATAATAAGTTATAATGATTAATGAGTTGAAAGAAACCACAAAAGTTGGAAATAGCAGTCGCAGCTAATTAACTCTGTAAATGAGAAATTAAATGGGGAATAGTTAACCGAAAGTTGTTGGTTTATTTAAAAACATGATGTGAAACATACTGGTAGAGGTATGTTTCTCAGTTACTGTTTATAACACAAGTACGATACGGCTCTACCAATTTTCATGATATCCAAGTTCCTTTATAGTTCAGGATACATCGCCCATTTTTGCAAGTGACTACTATCAAGCTAATTTTCCGTTTGTAGCTTTATTTTGATGAGACGCCCAATAATTTCGTGTACGAAAGTCTCGATTGTGGTAGCTAACAGAGATAACAAGGATAAAAAATTTTGATTTGATGGTTCTCAAATATTTATTACTAACTGAATTTTTTTTTTGTTCAATCTCAAGATAATTACCTAAATTATTCGAAAAAATATTTGTCCTACAAAATCTATGGTTTGTTCAAAGAGTCCCCCTTTCCAAAGTGTATCGATAACGAGGTCATCATAAATGATTACTAACAAGCTGATTTTTTTGTTTTCACTTAGTTAATGTTTATATAATTCAACAGACATATTGTCCTACAAATTGCGTAATAAATATTTGAGAACCATCAAATCAAAAAATTTTATCCTTGTTATCTCTGTTAGCTACCACAATCGAGAGTTTCGTACACGAAATTATTCGGTGTCTCATCAAAATAAAGCTACAAACGGAAAATCAGCTTGATAGTTATAGTCACTTGCAAAAATGGGCGATGTATCCTGAACTATTAGTATTTTTTTACCTGTACGACTCACAAATTTAACAATATAAATAAATTTAAACAACCTGACGACACAATTTTTTTATGTTTACAGAAAATAAAAAAAAGCTGTGCAAAGGTGTGACGGGTCACCTTGTAAAAAAATAAAACTACCTATCATAAAGGTATCACTACTATAAATAAACTTAGGTACCTTCTTTATAATATAATACTTATTTAAATAAATAACAATCAAACACAAAAATACCCATTGTCTCAGAATTATAATAATAAATAATAATCTTTATTTATTTCTTCCTTTTACAATACATATTATACATACAGGCAACATATACAAGGTGTAGAAAGCTGGTGCCTGTGGTAGGTGTAAAACCTGTAATACAGGTCACCAGGTCTCCACCACTCGGATGAACAGAACATTATAATTAAGCCAAAGAAAGAAACTATGTAGCTTAAAAATTAAATTACTTTAGTTACATTAGCAAAAAAATATAAAAAAAAAAAAAATAATACAAAAAAAAAAATAATAATAATAATAAAATTAAACATGCAAAAGTCTACCCGGATGAAGTGTGAGTGATTGTGACGAGTGAGTGAGTGTGTAGTGTGAGTAAGTGTGAGTGAGTTTGAATGCGTGTGGTAAACATCTGAAATCTTAATTTGAACGAATTAGATAAATGAGTCTAAAAAGGTCTCAGTCTCAGCGTATGAAAGTCCCTGTAGCCAGTTATCAAGTAAAATTTTCAGTTTGTGATAGTTTAAAGAATGTACAGATAGAATATTTTGGAGTTTATTATAAATGTAAGGGCCAAGAAATAAAAAGAATCTGTGACTGAAAGAAGTATTTAGTCTAATTGTCGGAGCTAATAAATAATTGCGACGCTCAGTAAGGGGATTGTAAGGAGTAGAACTGTGTTGTTTTAACGCGATTTTAAGAATAAATAATTGGCGAACTGTTAGTACTTGAGATAGTTTGTATAATTCTGCTGTTGGATATAACCGAGGCTTATGAAAGCAAACCTTTAAAGCTGCCCTTTGGGCACGTTCAAGCTGAATTAGATAAGATTTATATGTACCACCCCAAGATTCAATTCCATACAATATAACAGACTGGCACAGCGCTATATATACCATTTTCATAATTGAAATGTCAGCTGATGAGCGTAGTTGCTTAAAAATGTACATAAGTTTTCGTATCCTATTACCAACAGTTTCTATATGCTCCTTAAAAGCTAGCGAAGAGTCAACAATGATGCCGAGATATTTGATAGATGATACTCTTTCGATAACAGCTGGACTCGATGGATTCATGATAGAAGGAACTAAAATTTGGAGGTGATTAATATCAGATTTGTCATTGCGTATTGCAAAATTTACTAATTTTGTCTTTTTGACATTTAAGGTCAGCACATTTTTATCTAACCAATGTAAAACAGAATTGAAGCCTTGCTGTGCAAGATTATAAGTTTCGAGCCAGGTTTTAGACGAGAAAGCCAATGCCGTATCATCTGCATAAGAGAATATAGCACCATTTTGCAATTTAATATCACACAAATCGTTCACATAAATTAAAAATAGACTCGGGCCGAGGATGCTGCCTTGTGGCACGCCATAAGAAATAGGGTGCTCGGAGCTTGTAAGAGATCCAATTTTAACACATTGAGTTCTGTTAGTGAGATACGACTCAAACAGCGATAATTGAAGATCTCTTATTCCAAGGGCCTCCAATTTCGTCAGTAAGATTGGGATCGAAACTGTGTCGAAAGCTTTAGCAAGATCCAAAAACAAAACCATACATTTATTATTTTTGTCCATTTGTGAAACAAGGTGATTAACTAAGTTGTGAACGGCGTCTGTGGAAGACCGATTTTTACGAAAACCATATTGATTAGGCGAAAGAAGTTTGCGACATTCTAAATAATTTACGAGTCTATTGTTTATAATCTTTTCTAAAATTTTGGACATAGCTGGAAGAATGGAAATAGGTCTATAATTTTCGACACAGTTCCGGTCCCCAGACTTGAAAATCGGAAGCACAAGGGCTTTTTTGAAAGCGTTAGGGAAAGTACCGGTAGTAAGGCATAGATTGAAAATATGGGTAAGTGGGGCAAGAAGAACCTTAACATGTTTTTTTAAAAAAAGCAGACGAGATACCATCCCATCCAGGGCAGGAGTCACTCTTGATACAATTTATGATATTCTGGACTTCATTGTCATCCGTCGCTAAGAGAACAAAAGATTCAGAGTGGTGAGCAGGAGCAACGTAGCTATGTTGAGAAGACGGGATTGCTTCCGCTAAGTTTTTTCCAACATTGGCAAAATAATTATTAATGGCGCAGATAGAGGTATATTCATTTTTAGATATTAGATTGTGAGCTGTAAGTTGCGGTTTATTAGAATCAATAACAGATTTAATGACCTTCCACAATTGTTTACAGTTTTTGCCTGCCTTAGCAAATTCAAGTTTCTCATAATCTATCTTAGCTTTACGTAATAACGCGTTACAAAAGTTGCGATATCTCTTATAGGTCAGCTTTAATAAATCATCATTTGGGGATTTTTTATGTTTTTTGAAAAGATTATCTCTATGACGCATGCATCTCAATAATCCTGGAGTTACCCACGGTTTGAGAGGCCTACGTCTACGGGGTAATGAAAGGACAATAGAGCAGGATAAAATAACAGAGGTGATAATTTCTATAAATACGTCTGCTGCCTGATTGGCATCTAAGGTAGAAAGAACAGGGTGAAAGTCAATTGAGTTTAGAGCAGAAGTTATTTTATCTTCATTTATTTTGGTGCAAAGAGAGTCATTCGCTACTTTCCGTTTTTTTTGTGATAAGCATAATACAATAGCAAAGTGGTCGGTAACCGTTGATTCCAAAACAAAGATCTTTGCCGGAGAACGGGTCTTAATGTTGGCATGGTCGAGGCACGTTAGTCCGTGAGTAGGAAAAGAGTGGCCCGGAATAAGACCGTGGTGCCCAAGAATTTCGAGGTAAGACGATGTGTGATTGGATGTATTATTAGGCCTAATATCAATGTTAATATCACCAATCAACACAATATTCCGATAAGATTTTAGGTCAGATAAAACTTTATCCAACGAGACTAGAAAATTTGAGGGATCTAGAAAAGCATAGGGTCTGTATAAAGCTAATATAACTAAATCACAGCCAATATATATAAGCAAACAGTTTGCTTCGTCAATATGAAATTCAACGATTTTTACATCTTTTATTGTGTTTTTATAATTTGTGATAATATTGTAAGGTTAAGATGATTATTATCAGAAGACAGTAAGTGGGAGCAATCCTCAGGGGAGCAAGATATAGCTTCACAAAAGGAGGTGTCGTCCAAATTATTTATGTAGTCATTAATCGCCGCGAATTTGAAATAAAAATATACACAATGTATCTACAACAAAAACCTCAAGCCAAGACGCAATAATTTTAATCAAAATAAATAATGTAAATCGATATACAATATAAGTTTTAGTTAGCGGTGTATTATAAATGGTTTTAATTTTACGATCCTTAAAAAATAATACTATATACGTTACATAAGTGTCAAACACAGTAAAAAAGCAGATGAGCATTAGGCCGGAATAAAAATTTGTCACCAGAAAACAATAATTAATCCTTAGTGAGTTTATGACGGAAATTTGATAAAATGCAATTTGTGTGTCAAATAAATAATTTGGACATAAAATTAAGTTATTCGAGTAAGATGAATAAATACTCACAAACAGGTCCAATAACTTAGATCGATAGATTTTTAACATAAACTGTTTTAAGTTATAAGTATAGTTTAAGTCATTTTCTGGTACCAAAAATCTAGTGAGACGACATTTATCTTTATGTAACTGAGCTTTGAATAAAAAATGATAAATGAGGTTATAACTTGACTTACCAGAAATATCATGATTTATAAAATTAAATCTCAAGGCCCCGTAACCGTCGAACACACATGATGAAGATGACTGAATTTTAATTTCCACCAAACACAAAGCAATTGAAAAATCTATAATTATTGTATTTAGTATCAAATAAAAATCCATAATTAACTTCGTTGATTTTTTGCCAAACATATTATACCACAGTATTAGTGAAGAGACCGAAATCTGTTTTAGATGTTTAACAAACTGCAATTCAAATAAATGATTTAATAAGACTTTAGTGTAATATATATGTAATGTCACCACAAAACTATTGAAGGCTATAAAGGCTACAAATAATATTATAATGCACTCAAACTGTAATGTTAAACGCTTGTTTTGAATGATGAAGAAATTTATAATTTTACGATTTGTGTAGTTAAACATGGTAACTGTATCTTCTGTAATTGCAATAGGGTACGGAATGTAATAAGTACCTATGTGAGTTAGTGCGGGTAGACGTAAAATACTTTTACAATGTTGAAAGATTGTGGTAAGGATTTGGATACACTGAGAAAAGTACATTAAAAATATATCAAAGACTTTAAAATACATTATTGGAAAACTAAACACTACAAATGTAAATTGGCACAAGTGATATAGTCAGGTTGACTTTAACTTTAACAAATCAGAGTCCGTTTTAATTTCATAGCGAGGGTTACCTTCAGATTTACGCACAAAAATTCTTCCCTTATTAGTCCAACAGAATTTGAAACCTAATTCTTTACTTTTGTTACGCGCTACAGCAAATAGCCTTCTGTCTTTGTCTGTTAAACTCTCAGATACAAATATTGGTGAGCTTGGACCAGGTAGTCCTATAGACGAGGAGGTTAATTTTTGTGAGTTATCTTTGTTATACTGTTTCACTGCACTTAGAATGTTATTTCTAGTTAACACGGATGTAAAGTCTGCAATAATTGTTGAATTACCAGATTTTCCCTTAATTCGAAAGATATCCTTTATGTCATATTTTTGTAATTCGATATTTAATGCATTACTCATTCTTTGAACAATATCAAATAAATCTTGTTGTGTCTCAGACTTTATTTGTTGTGCTTGAGGTAAGTTACGAAACTCCAAAACTGTGAACTTCGCCTTTTTTGCATATCATCAATTCTATTATCTAAAGTAGAAATGTGTAGCAATTGTTCACGCCTTTCTTTATCCATACAACTTACAAGAGAGTTTTTCTTTGATATCTTCATACTGTTGTGACAAAAAATTGATAGACTTTTCTAATTCTATATTTTGGTTTTGTATTCCAGTTAACTGTTGTTTCAACTCAGCAATTTCAGTTCTCATAGCTTGGAATGTCGTATCTTGATCCTTTTTCCAAGTAGTAAGCATAGCAAGTAGTTCTTCTTTCAAAGATTTCTCCTCGGAGGAGTGAACATCGGTACGAAGCCTCTTTTGCCTTCAATTCCCTAAATTCTTTCCACGCACGCCGCATAGAATATTAAACAACATGAATTTTAAAATAATGCCCTTTACATGGAACTGTGGAATTTAATCATTTTACATGCTAAAAAGTCTATCCATTATAAAAATGGAATAATCACATATGACGTATTGTAGATTCTGTAAAAAGTAGTCAAGGTTCAAAGAAAGGCTTTTATGTTAATTGCTTTTCTTCTAAAGGTCGGAATATTTTTTAGGTTTTTAAGGTATTAGATTGATGAGAATAAAGGTTGTTTACTTAGTTGAAGTGATGAGGTGATAATGGTCTAACAAAAGATTAATGGTCTTTTCCCATTAGACATGAACATATTTATGAATGGGGTACATTACATATTTTATGGAATTACATTTAATGAATATTAGCGGAAATATTATCATTGTGGCATGATCTGTTCTTGGGCTGTGTGCTGATAGATCAATCAGTCACCTATTCGTTTTATTTATTAAAAAGTTAAATGAAGATTTAGCCCTTAAATAATTTAGATTTAACCTTAACATATAATATTTCAGCCCTCTGCAACGAGGACCCCAACGGCAACGTGCCACTTGGCAAGTCCTGCAACCGCTACTGGCAGTGCCAAGGCGGCTACCCTCGGCTGCAGCGCTGCCCCGCTATGCTGGTGTTCGACCGCCGCTCGCTGCGCTGCGTAGTTCCTCCCACAGAAGAGTGTGACATTCCAACTACCACCGGACCACCACCAGAGGAGGAAGAACAGCGCCAAGCGCAACGGCAAGAGCAGGTTCGTTATTTAGATATTGAGTAGACTTGGCAATACTTGGCTAGTTTTAAAGCTGTCCTGCAATGCTGATCTTCGACCTCCACTCGCTGCGCTGCGTGGTGACGTGCCCACAACCACTGGATGTCCATAGCTGCCGCACCATTCTGGTATTTGGACGCTGCTCGTAAATATTTTAAATATAATTAGTATAGCATATATGGAAAAAATAAAAATGAACAATACAGAAGTTGGGAGAATAATTTAAAAAACTCATACAGGTATACTCGAAAATTACTATTTTTGAGTAAAAACAATCATGTGAACATATTGTATTAATCCAGTATTTCAAAATGCATCGTTAAATAAAGCAAGTGGATTGCACTTTGATTAAATTCCAACATCCAATTCTACGTAATGCAATATCATTGAGATAATTAAATTTTCTTCTCGTATTTTTCTGAACAAAGAATAAATCAAAAACAAATTACGAACTGTGACTTTTTGATTCGTTTTTTATTAATACATGCAGAACCCTCTTCTGGCTTTAGATTTTATTAAATCTAATAGAAATCCATGACGTAGGTACTGAATAATCTAACAAGACATTTAAAATTTATAGGTACCTATATGCAGACCTATCGTGTCTGAATCAGAGATTACCTCTTTCAGAGATTAAGATAATGAAAAGTGCCAGAGTAAAAATGAACAGAGACACTTTTACAACAGTGATATATAAAATACATAACAAAATGTTCAAATCGGTTAATCCATTGAGCCCCAGCGGCCCGATCGGTGCACGACACAATAGATTTTCTATTGTGTCTGTGATTCCGGGGGCTGAGTTATTAAAAAGAAATCGTGATAGGAGTAGAACCAGAGCACAAATCAAAAATATCTAAGGAATACCAATAAAACCCGCCACATCGTCAAAATAAGGTATCGTTCCAAATCCGTCCAGCCAATTGAATATCCCATAAAGCCCTTTTAAGGCACGTAATCTATTACGTATTAATGTTTTACGATTCCAGATATATTTCTTTAAGGACCAGAAGAGGATTTATTGTCCCTTTATATAGTTCCCTTATCACAATGAATGTGGGTGATATCTTTATTAATTTTTATTGCTTTAATGGTATGTAGGTTCAACTTGATTTTTTTCATAGAAAAACTGTACAATATCAAAAGAAATTGAGAAATAACACTTTCTCCCTTCTTGAGCTGTTCTTTTGATAACTAAATTGAAGACAACTTTACAAATGTCTAGATTCATAGATTTTTTATAAGTAAAATAATCCTTAGTTTCTTTATTACATACTTCATGCCCGGTGTGTCGAAGCTAAGGAGTTTAATTTCTTCAAGCGAAGAAATCGGTACCTTCCTTCTAGGGAAGTGCGCCATCTTAGGCCACATCTCAGCTTACCATCAGGCGAGATCGTGGTCAAGCGCTTCCCTATCATACAAAGAAAAATAAACAAAATAAAACCTATGGACTTCCCTCAGAGATATTAAAATTCTTACAAACAACGACTAACCTAAAGACTCAAGACAAACTCTTGAAACCAAAGACTGCAAAACTTGTCGACAAGTTTATAATACTTGAGAGTACTCTGTTAAGAATTTCTAGAGCTATTATTATATTATACTAGCGGTCCACCCCGGCTTCGCCCGTGGTACATATTTACGTTTTCTCTTCATAAGAACCATTCTCGTACATCAAGGAATATAATAAAAAAAGAATTATCGAAATCGGTTCAGCCATTCTCAAGTTATGCGCATACCAACACATTTTGTGATTCATTTTTATATTATTAATAGATGAATGCTATAGATGTATGTTTGTAACTGTTTAAATCATGCAAAAACTGCTGAACGTATTTTGATGAAATTGCTGACTTGTAGCCTATCTACGAAAGTTTTAAAAGCTATTCAAATATAAACATACGACCCGTAGCAACCAGCCGTAGTAGTAGCATTGAGAGCTTTCAAAGTAAAGTTTATTTGTTACTAGTGGTCCGGCCCGGCTTCGCCCGAGGTACATATTTCGCAAGAAAAGGTAGCCTATGTCCTTTCCCGGGTATCAAAATATCTCCATACCAAATTTCATGCAAATTGGTTCAGTAGTTTAGGCGTGATTGAGTAACAGACAGACAGACAGACAGACAGAGTTACTTTCGCATTTATAATATTAGTATGGATTAAATGGGTCAAAAATTTTAAACTGATAGAATATTTCGTAAAATATAGAGGTTTATTAAAAGCAAGGCTTGTAAAGCTAATTAATAACCATCTTTATAAAAACCGGATTTAAAACGTATCTAATTCATGGTTTAAAGTCTAATTACAAAACATGATTTACCGTTAAACCATAGACAAGGACTATTGTCCATCTTAAGTTTACTTTAAGTAAACTTATCTATTGCTAAGAACAAGATTAAACCTCTGTATTAAAGTTAAACCATGACTTTATCGACTGGGCTTAAACCAGGTCTATTTAAGTTTTGAAGTGAAACTTTAGGCGCATTGAGAGTAAAATTTCAAGGTCACTTCATGGAGTAAGGCGATGATTTTGGTAAATTAAATCTTGTCAAAGAAGTTTCACTTATGATACGTGTGCTCGGCTCTTCGTTTAATTTAATTATGTGTTTGTTTCTATTAAAATATCCTGAAAATATGTATTCTTATAACATTTTTTAATATTTCAGAACCCGCACAAGTCCAACCGGCCAAGCAAGGAATACAACCTGGACGGCCAACGCCCGAGACCCAGAAACTAAAGATTATCCAAAGGCATCGTATTTATTGCCAAATCTAATTTAGACTTTAAATCTATCTCCAATAGATATAAAATACACGAGCAATAGAGTTGATTGAGATGTATTGAGAATGTGAGGTTATTGGTATCCCTTCTATTTTTAGACTTCTTTATTTGTAATAGAAATGAAGGTATAATTGGCTATTTAATATTATTTATTATAAGACCAGATCAGGACCATTATCTTACTTTGCTGATTACTTGGAAATTGATCGAGCCTAGTTTCTTAAAACACTAGTTCTAGAATTTTCTCTTAAAATAAACATTTGTAAACCCTAAAATATTTTGAGTAGGAACATTCCAATATGCAAAGTCTATTAAAAGTCTTTTATAGCAAACTTTCTTTCATCTTGGTGATTAATAACGAAGTATGCTACTCCAAAGGCTAAAGGGAAAAGTTTTATCGTTTCTCCCATCTTTACTTTCCAACTTCTCATATTCCATATGTTAATAAATTTCCCCACCCGTATTTGTTTAGGCGTTTTATCAACGTGCGTTTGAACCACAGTTTGAACCGTGGCGGTTTCATTTCCAAATAGTTCAAAGACCAACAGTTTCATTTTAGAGACATTTTTTCACATCATTTCGGGTCAAAACGTTGTTGAACCTTTTAAAAGAAATACAAACACACATATTTATGAAATATATCTGAGTTATTGATACGTTACATACACGAAATAAAAGTCATTTTCAATGATACTAATGAAAAAACCGAAGCGATTCAAACGTTCGTTCTTGAAACGAAAATGCTGTTTAGGCTATCTAGAGTATATGTAAATTATCTTCTTAATGATTTGTCAAAGAAATACTCAATTAACGGACAATATTCATTAGTTAAGAGTAAGTTAATTTTAAGTTAAATAAAAGTACTTTATAAATTAATGATTGGTTGTTTTATTTTAGAATAAGCTTTTATTAATTAACTTGACTAGCTCTGCTCCTGCGGCTACGTTCGCGTATTTAAATCTCCTATTTCACTCCCTCAAGTTTATTGAAGTGAAACGACTTTAGGCGCATTGAGAGTTAAATTCCAAGGTCGCTGCATGGTAATGCCGTCACGTCATAGAGTAAGGAGACAATTTTGGTATCTTTGAATCTTGTCATGCTCTTCTTTTATTTAAACAAGTAGTTCATATAGAAGTAAGTTTTATTCTAAGGTCAAGAGGTCTATCTTTGCACTAAATATCATCAAAACGATTTACTAGTTTAAGTGTGAAAGTCTAATAAACTGACAGAAATACTTCTGCATTTATATTAGTCTGTAATTAACCTTAAAAAAATAGTTTTTCTTCGATGGAACCAAAATATACTTTTTAAAGGGTGTTCTTCTATCGACTGAAAATCAAATATACCTTTTTAAAAGTGATTTCCACGCCAGTATCGGTCTAAATTTGTTTTGCCATTATTTTTAACTTTCGTTACTATGGATACTATTTTGAAGGTGAAATTATTAATTGCTTGTAAACAAAACATAATTAAATTGCGTTAATGGGGCATTAAGGCGGGACTGTTCTCTCTCGCTTATTCTTTATTAAATTATTTTGTTTCTTACAAAGACTATGATTAAACCCGAATGGCCTCTGGGTTATTAAGTTTCTTCGTTAACGAGTAATTTAATAAAAACTTTTTGTTGTCCTCTATCTAAGCGGTAAAAAAATCCTACTAGGTAATATTAAAAATGTTAGATGTATGTTTGTTACTCTTTTACTAAACCGATTACAATGAAATTTAGCGCACATATAGAGCGTAACTTGGATTAACACATAGGATAGGTTATCCCGGAAATGTCACGGGAACGGGAATGGGAATAGGTTTTTAGCCACGGGCGGAATAATTGAACAATATTTTAAGAAACGTAAGAAAGTTTGTATGACATATTAACTACCTACAACAGAGGGAGTGTTATGTTTTTCAATGTACATATTACCACAATATACAGATACATACAGTAAGGAAACTTCATACAAAATGTTCGAAATGGCTCCCCCCCCCCATAAAGCGTGTTTTCGAGGGTATTGAGGGGGATCGATAGTAGCGGGTGACACATCCACAGATTTTGAATATAGTATGGAAAAAAGTTTAAAGTGATGTCATTTCACATTAAATAAATATCGATTGTTTCAGTTTGTAGCCCTTTCAATAAATATATTTATCTGTATCGTATCTGACTACAAGTTAAAAAGAGACTATTTTTTAATTTCTATAGATATGGCAGTATGAGTTTTAAATTATGTTGACATATTTTCTACCAAAATGATAGCTACAAATAGTACCTATTAGGAGTCCAGTCTGCTTAAAGACCGCATCTATTTTTTACGCAATCTAGAAGAGCACGAAAATCTAAAAAATGGAAACCTTAAAAAATCTTGTTTAAATTTATGTGCATAATTACGTAAATATTAGGGAAGAAAAAGATAGATATTATAATAATTATTGTATTTTTATCGATACGTGACTTTACCACTTTGTCAAGCACTAAGCCTGTCAAACTATTTTCTTTTTCATCCTAAAACAAAAAGGTTATATATAAAAGGAGGTTCTATGTTCGTATAATAATAATTTTAATTTATTTTTGCATATTTTGTGTTTTTTAATTTAATTTAATTTATCGTTTTAAAAATAATTTAGTAGGTATACCTACATACAAGTATTGTTAATTCTGGTTTAAAATAATTATTGAATACTTATATGTATCATACAAATATCAAGCATTATAAATAATTTAGGTAGGTACCTACATTAAAATAGCCTTCGGCGTCCAAAAAAGACAAGATTTCGAAATATAGCACTGAAAAAAACGTACCTATTTACTTTTACAAGGTATATATTTTATTGAGATTGTTTCTTCTTGTAAATTCATATGTAGGCTACACCATTTTTTAATTTTAACGGGTTTTAATCTCAAAATTACCACAAAGTCAACTGTGAAAAAAAGCAAACAGAAATATACAGGCCGAATTGATAACCTCCTCCATTTTTGAAGTCGGTTAAATATCAAAAAGGTAACAGCCCTATAGCTATACGTCATAATTTCATCGCAGGGGCTTAGTTTCCTAACTGTATGTACGTAGTATATAATATATACTACGTACATACAGTTAGGAAACTAACTAAACTAATAATATCACAGTTGACAGATATATACTACATACAGATATATATATATACTATATATACAGATATATATAGTATATATCTGTCAACTGTGATATTACCATCCATTATTCTAAAACATCTAAAGCCATAATTTAGCTACAGACAGTTTTTTTTCAAGCCTTGTTTAGAAACAATATGTTCTTCCAATAAATAATTAGGTACCTTCTAATAAAAATATAAAATGTCACCTGAAAATAGCGCAAGTGAATTAGAACACATTCATGAAATGGTTTCCACGGTATTCCACGAACACACGTAACCAATGTCACTTGAAACACAAAACTTCATCCAAATAAGGGTTAACTTCTTTTTTTAGAATACTTCCTTAGAAACCGGCTGAAGGGTCATTTAGGCCTAAGTAGCAACGTAATATGGTCTCCCGGGCCCTCTACGTTCACGGAATCAGATTAATGCTATAAGGGTAAAAGGGAATATCAAGGGTTCTCTGAGACACGAAAACCGCTGATACTGAGGAATTGTTAACGTTATCACGATGATGTAAAAGTAATGTTTTTTTTAAACTAAGTACTATGCGCTAGTCCTGGCTTCATTCTAGTCATTTTTCGTAAGATGTAGATTTGTAATTGAAGAAAATTTTTCAAAATCGGTACCGTAGTTTTTGAGGTAAATTCACATATTATATTTTCTTACTAAAAATGGTGAAAGCCCATACGAGTATTGGGCAAATTACTTGGGAATTGTGATCAATGAGCAAAGTTTATATTTTACAAAAGGAAACCAATTAAAATTAAAAAAAAATCTAATTTTAAATTTATTTGCGTGTGATTAATGAAGAAGTAATTAATGCTCTTCTTTAATTGAATATAAATGGTACCTAATTCACTCAAACTTTCATCAAAATAATAAACATAATATTAAATATTTGTAAGGTATCAATCAGTACAGATGATATAATATTAATATTATTTTCATGAAGCTCAATATCAAATCTATTGAAAAATGTGTCATTTTGCGCCTTCTTTTGAAAAATGTTTGGTACCTACTCTTCACACTTTCAAGGGCGATACGCTCTCATGGTGAGATTATGGTTCCAAATGTAATTCTTCATTTATGGGTGTCATTGTATTTTGAAATATTGGTAATCAAGGGTCAAAACTTGACGTCTATACTAAAGTTACGTTATTAGACTAAAGTTTAATAGATTTTAACCGCTCATATGCTTTGTGCAACCACAGTTGCAAAAATGAAATACGCTAAATTGCTTCCGAAAAAAATAAAGGTAGCCTACTTTGCTAGTGCTCTGGAAAGTGCGCCGCGCGTTCGACCCACCGCTATTAAAACTTAATTTATGAGTTCCGCGTGAGGAGTACTTCAAATATATTGATTGTAATCGATTGCTATTGAAATAATACTATACAAATCTGTGTTATTTTAACAATATATGATTACCATATACCTTTAAAAGTTATGAAATCGTCCAAAGTCTACTAACTTTTAAAGTCGTCTTAATTACATATTTATTACAACGGTCACTAAAATATTACTTTATAACAATAAAACACATGTTAGAGAATAATTTGGTAAGTAAACACGAGTAGAAATCAATAAAATACAACAATTACGGCATATTTTAACACTTCCTTTTAAGACACGTAAGATACAAACTAAGATATTCTCAAAATTCTGTTTGAAAGGTTGGTAGTATTGGATAGCAATAGATGAATCAATTAGTTGTCTTTGGTTTAAATACGTAAAAATTAGACTCTGAGAGAATGAAATAAGGTTTATAATCAATTGAAATAAGAGAGTCGCTTTGCAACCACAGTTGCACGAAACAAGATTTGCGATCGTGTTATTGCAACTGTGGATGCACGGAACAAAGCAAGGGGTCATTTTTTTTTTCTGAAGCATATGAGCGGTTAAACAATATTAGTTTTTCCTGATTAGATCAGTTGTAAATAATTTCGAATAACATCCCATTATACTCGTTCGTTTCCATTTATGGCATAAGAATGAATTTTAATTTTAGGTCGCATTTTAAACATTAATTGTAGTAGGTAGTGAGCGTAATGATGTACAATTTTATTTGACCTCTGATAAAAATAAATAACAATTTAATTCTTAAACTACAATTATACATTATTAATTAAACTGTAAGTAATTCGTATAGTACTTACGTCACTTCTAAGTCGAGAGAGTTTTGTTTAAATTAAGCCAACAATTTAAGGTAATTCAGTCAAGAGAATACGAAGCATTCGAAGTGATCAAAAGTTACAAATAACATTTAATTACAATGTTTAAAAATTTCATTTTATTCCTTCTTTTTGGTCCTTGGGTCGCAGAAGGTAAGGCATATTTTCATTTGTAATTTTATGATTTATTTTAATAATATAGTTATATCTTATGAATGCATATAATATGATAAACATAATAAAATAGAAATAAAAATTAAAGATTTTAACGAATTTTAAACGCGATTTATTCATTACTAGCGGTCCGCCCCGGCTTCGCCCGTGGTACATAGTTCACAATAAAAGGTAGCCTATGTCCAAATTTCATCAAAATCGATCCAGTAGTTTATGCGTGAAAACCATACATACGTATACATAATTACAAACCTTTCCTCTTTATAATATTAGGTACTATAGATATTATTTTCCCGACGTTTCGCACACTTTGCAGCGAGCATCGGGAAAATAATATAATGAATAAATCGCATTTAAAATCCATTAAAATTTTTAATTTCTAGAAATAAAAGTTCCATAGAAACCTAAACATATAAAATTAGTATGTTAATACAAGAGAGTAACATTGTTTAACATTGGTTAACAGAAAACCTTCCACAAGCTAGAATGCAAAAATACAGACTATAACACTAATTCGCTTACTGATTGTTGCTAAGAAATAGTTTCAATAGAGGTTAAATAAAAATTTGGAATTACAGCAGGAGCTTTTCAAGCATCAATTGATCCCGATACTAAAATAATAGGTGGAGAAGACGCACCAGAAGGAGCTATTCCATCTCTAGTATCATTGAGGTTGAACATCTACGCTGAGTCCCACTTCTGTTTCGCCTCCATCATCAGACCGACTTGGGTAGTGACAGCTGCGCATTGCACAGTCGAGTAAAGTATTATTATAAATACTTTTTATGAGACATCATTTTAGTTACGACGGTTCTATTATTTTTTAACCGTGCTATAGTTTTATGGTAACCGCTTTCGGCTCATCACTACATAGTATAAAAAAAAGTTGCTTTCTCTGTCCCTATGTCCCTTTGTATGCTTAAATCTTTAAAACTACGCAATGGATTTTGATGCGGTTTTTTTAATAGATAGAGTAATTCAAGAGGAAGGTTTTAGTATATAATTTATTAGGTTTTAGACAAAGCGGGCGAGGCCGCGGGCGGTAAGCTAGTTTAGAATAAAAGTCAGGCCAAATTTTTGCAATAGTTTTATGGCAACCGCTTTCGGCTCATTTAAGGGCTAGAATAAAAGTGAGGTCAAATTTTAACAAGACTTAGAAATGAAAGATTTGATAGTTCCAGTATCTCCTAACATTTAAAAAAACGCATCAAGTTATAAAAGAGACCCCCTTAGAGCTACATCACATATTAATTATTAACCCTTTTTTACTCAATAGTATGGCTTAATCATATAATTATAAAATAAATTAACAGAGGAATTAACATGTAAAATAGAAGTTTATAAATTAACATTTAAATTGTTTCCACTTGCAATAAAAAAAGACAATTATGGCGGATAAATGCATGTTTATAAAGGATTTTTTGTATGTACAGGAAATTTTTGAGTAATTTTCAGATATCAAGTTTTTTTACAGTCTCCGTGACGCCAGAATAGCGGTATATATAACGGTAGTTGGAACCAACAAACTGTCGTCAGGTGGTGATACATATGCTGTGAAACAAATAATAAACCACCCGAATTTTAGTGACACAACTTACGTAAATGATATCGCTCTTCTTGAAGTAGCTGAAGAGATTCAATACTACTCTAAAGTAGCTCCCATGGCCTTGCCTGATGAGGATACTCCTGCTAACACAACCTGCGTAGTTTCAGGATGGGGATTTACAGATGTACGTTATGTTTAGTATCGTTATCTTACCTATATAATAAAAATTAATTGCCAAATGTGTTGGTAAGCGCAAAACTCGAGATCGGCTGAACCGATTTTGTTAAATATTTTTTATAATATTCCTTGGAGTTCAAGGATCGTTCTTATGGAGAGAAAAATTAAACATCTAGACCACTAGTTCTCCATAAAACTTTGCTATCACCAGGAGAGAGATTTTGGAATATTTATTTAGGAACAGGATCACATTCAAAGACTTCTTAGATCATTTGAACGAATTGTTTAGTATTACCCTATTCTGTGGTATTAATAATAATCACTCCTTGCCGATTTCGGCTACGGCGACTGCTAACTATTGTCAAGTTTTCTGCGGGTCAGCCCTTTCATGGCTCATGTAGCCACTTTTGGCTAAAAATGTGCGGTCACATTTGGGGCACGTCAAAACACCACCGCAATAATTATAATTGATTGCCGCAGTTGATCGGGCTTTGAGCTCATCGCGTTTGGCGTCTAGCTCTCTGCAACGTATCTCCTCAAAAGCGTTGATGTTTTGCTTAAGTAGGTGTCTCCATTCAGATCGATCATTAGCCAATGCCTCCCATCTGGAGGAATCGATCCCACATTTTTTCATGTGCCGCTTTAGCACATCCTTGTATCGAAGGAGTTGACCACCACGTTTTCGCTTGCCTTCTTGTAGCTCACAGTAGAATATGCTTGGCTACTCTTTCGTCAGGCATCTGGAAAACATGGCCACACCATCGCAGCTGTCGTTGCATCAGGAATGCTTCTATGCCAAAGGTGTTAGTGCGACGAAGTATTTCCGTATTTCTGATCCGATCCGTCCACTTGATGCCCAATATATCCCGCAGGCATTGCAAGTGAAAGCGATCAAACATGCGAATTTGTTTACGGTAAAGACACCAAGTCTCCGATGCGTATAATAGGTTGGGTAGGACTATAACCCTGTAGACCGAGACCTTTGTTGCCATTTTCAGGTCGTGAGAACAAAAAACCTTTCGTCTTAGTTTGCCAAAAGCAGCCGATGCGGCGCTAATTCGAGCATTTATTTCGCCTTCAAGGTCACATTAATACTGCGAGCTTGAACATAAAAATAATAATTATTGACTGCCAATTTACCGTGTTGTAATATTTCAGGATTATCGAACAAGACCTGATAATCTCCAAATACTTTCTGTAAGAACCATATCTGTGAAAATGTGTCAACAAAAGTTAAGATATTATGAAGATATAGGTCTTATTACGCAAAAACATATTTGTGCTGTAGGAGAACGTAATAGACGAGGATGTCAAGTGAGTATAGAAATAATAATTCACAACAATGCATATTTTTTTTGTTAAAAAACAAATTTTAACAAAAAATTTAACCGCACGTTTTGCATTTTGTCAATCTCTATATTTTATTTCCGCAGCATCGTAATAATTTCTTTTCATTTTCATGACAAATTCGAGATCAAAATATGAGTTTTGGAACACAAGAATCCCAATTATTGTCATCAAAAGAACTATAATAATTTGCCAAATCGCGATCGCATATTAATATATAATAGTACTAGCAATGCCCTGCGGTTTCACCCGCATAGATAGCGATAACGTGACAGTGAAAAGTCTACTATAGGTCGGACTAGGTTTAATTTTTATCATAATATGAAAATCACCTTCACCCCATCCCGCACTACGCCTGCTCATTGTATTAAACAGTATACTTACCTACTATTTTCTGTATAGATTGACACTTTTAAAAATTCGTTACCTATATCTTTTGAATGGAATATCTATTTTTTTTAATTTAAAAAGTATTTGCTAGTATTGAAACAGTCTATAATAAAACATCATTTAATGGGATAAGGATTAATATATTATGTGTAAAAACAGCCAAACACATTATAAAATTTATCTTACAATTAGGCAAACGGCGACAGCCTCAGCAAAATTTGTGTGAATGAGTTCAAAAAGCAAGTATATAATTACTATTTATCTTTATGAAATGTATATTTGTGTGTATATGTATATTATTTTAATATGTAGTATACTCATTTATTTAACTATGTATAGTATATTCTTATGTGTATATATGTATAATTTTATTATAAATTGTGTTGTGCACCATCGACCTCAATATATTACGTAATTCTCATGATCCTTGACCTAAGGTTGCCTGGAAGAGATCGCTGTATTAGCGATAAGGCCGCCTTTTTGTACTTTTTTTCTATTTTCTGTGTTTTTTTGTTATTATTTTGTTACTGGTGCAAATAAAGTATTCATTCATTCATTCATTCATTCATTCATTCATTCATTCATTCATTCATTCAAAATGCTGCACAAAAGCAGCGCTGATTTTCAGGCTGTACCGGCGATTGCGGTTCGTCTTAATATTAAAAAAGAATTAAGTCTAGGTACTTAAAATAAATATATAGATAAGGAAGTATATATAAATATTAATAATAAATAAATAAATGCATATAATTTATATTACGGCAGAAACATATAAATAAGAATAATATAATATATTAAAAGGCATATAATGTGTCATATATATACATATACAATAAATCTCAGGAAAGTCAAAACAGTACAACATGTGATACGATATGGAAGCCAAGGTTATATAGGTATATCATCACGCTTCAGCTATTGGGTTGAAGCACGCCAGTCTTCAATTTGCTTCTTTAACAAAATCTCTTTTAATTTCCTTTTAAATGTTAAGAAGGAGATATCCTGTTTCAATTTTAAAGGTGGCGGTAAGTCATTTCAAATTTTGGACGCGGCGTACTTAAAACTACCCTTGAAGCCTGAGGTGTTATGCTTCGGTATTACCAACTGACTGGTATTCTTACTACGCGTATTGAGAGCGTGATAGTCGTCTATCCACGTAAGTTTATCGTAGAGGTATGCAGGTCGTCTTGCTTTAATCAGTCGAAATGCGAGTGCCGCTAGATGCAGTGTCCTTCTTTCTTTCATCTTAACAATTTTTTTGTCGTTTAGATACGGTGTGATGTGTGCTCGCCTGGGTATTTTGAAACAGAAACGAGCGCATGCATTTTGTACTCGCTGAATGGCTTCGTTCTGTTTTCCCGTAAAGGCGTGGACCGTACACAACGTCACAATTATTGAAGAGTGAAAGAATTAGGGACTCTGTAAGTAATATTCGCACTTCTTCTGACAGATGCTCCCTGAAGCCATACAGAACCTTAAGCCTATAAAAAGCATTTCTAATTAATCCCTCAACATGTTCCTGATACCTTAGTTGGGAATCTAATAAAATACCTAAATTCCTCGATACATCTGCCCTACCCACTGCATTATTGTCAAGGACGATAATATGGACATTGTTCATTAGTATTTGTTGGCATTGTTGCTTAGTTCCAAGTACCATGTATTTTGATTTAGCGGGATTTAAGACTAAGGAATTCTTCTTCACCCAGGAGGAGATCAGTTGCAGATCTTGGTTTACCTGATCTATAGTCGGTTGAACATTTTTAGGATCCACATCGTAATATATTTGTGTATCGTCAGCGTAGAGGTGCACCTTGCCATATTTAATTTCATCAACAAGATCTATTGTGTAAATAATAAATAAGAGAGGACTTAATATCGAACCTTGCGGACATCCGCGGTTTACCTCCTTTATTTCCGACTGTTTCATTTGGCCCTGCGAATCAATACTGACGTATTGTTTTCGGTTAGATAGGTAAGAAGTAAACCAATTGCACGTTTCTTCGTTTACACCATAGTGCATAAGTTTCGCAATCAACAGGTCGACGTCTATACAGTCAAAGGCACGAGTAAAGTCGAGTAATATTAAGAAGCTGCCCCTACCCTTATCACTATTTGACAGTATGTCGTCGGTAACATGGGCCAAGGCCGTTGCAGTCCCATGCCCTCGCCGAAAGCCAGATTGAACCTCGGGAAGAATACATTCATCCTCCATAAACTTGGTAAGTTGCCTACAAACTACCCTTTCTAATACCTTCGACAGAACGGGGAGTATACTGATGGCTCGTAGATCGCTATAGTCACTTACCGTAGACTTTTTAGGCAGTGGTTTAATTTTTGCTAATTTCCAGGTGTCTGGAAACTTCTGTTCTACGAGTGAGGCGTTTACAATTGAAGCGATTATTGGTAATGTTACCGGTAGTGTCATTTTAATCATAGCAGATGTTATTGTATCATGGCCTGCAGCATTTGTATCAATATCTAAAATAATTTTATTCACTTGATCCGCTGTGCAAGGCTGAATTTTAAAGGTGGCATCACTACGTCGAGAATGTTTAAAGTGATTGATATAGTTATAGTCTTTTTCGGTTTGACTTGGGATCCGCGTAAAGAAGTCTTCAAGTTTATCTGGGTCGCTCACATGATTCGGTAGCATGTAAGAATTTGAATTGCCTTTCACCGCAATCTGTTTTAGATATTTCCACAAAAATTAAGATTTTTTATAATTGTCGTTGATGCATTGAGAAAAAAATGCTGACTTTTCTCGATGTATCGCAGTATTCACCGTATTTCTCAAATCTTTGTAGTATCTGTAGTGTATTCCTAATTTAGTGCGACGCGCTTTTGCCAGAGCCTCATTACGGAGATTGATCATGGCTTTAACTGTCTCTGTAATCCAGGGTCTAGGCGATACGTTAGCTATTATTTTATTAAGCGGTGCGTGCTTATTAAATAGCGTAACAATGAGACTGTTGAAGTTGTTCACCATTTCGTCGACATTTATTGCGTATTGGACGGTGTTCCACGGAAGAGTTCTTAAGTCTTTGTCAAACTCTTCTTGGTTAATTTTGTTCAACAGCCTTGCATATCTGTATTGGGGTTGAGGTTTTAGTTTTTTTATTGAAAATTCAGTTATAACCAATGCATGATCACTAAGCGATGGGTTGTGAATAACATTTAAACTTTTACATAACTCCGGGGCATCAGTTCATAACTCCGGGGCATCAGTTTACTGAAAACGTAAAAAAGTTGTTATAGTAACATAACTACTGAAGATGGACATATTATGGTGTTGCGGACTTTCTTGTAGGTATTGATCCATTCTATAATACCGTAGAACATTTTTTTGTTCTATCTTCAATAGATTCCGCAGCGCACGCGATGACAGAAGTTTTATTTAGGAATTTTTTACACCTTGGGTTACATTATTGCATTTTTGGTAAGGATCTCTATTTTTTTTGAAAATGCAATATAGTCTATGTTGCTCAGTGAAGAGGCAGCTTTCTAATGGTGAAAGAATTTTTGAAATCGGTCCAGTATTTTATGCGTGAAAACCATACATACATACTTACATAATTACAAACCTTTCCTCTTTATAATATTAGCATAGATATAATTGCATATTTTACTTGCAGTGTAACGTGTTGAGTATCATCGTGTCTCTATAGTTCAATAAATGCAACGTTTTTGTAACGGTTCATCCAGACCAAACGAATATAAAGCTAGAGAATTATTTCGTGATCTTTTAGTGTAGATGAAAATTCGTATTCAGTTTTGTTCAGTACATTCAACATGAGTACATGAGTACATTCAACAACAGTACATTCATAGAATCTTTTCAAACGCACTAAGAACAACGAAAGAACGCTCTACGCCTGTTTACACTAAAAGAATTTGACACAGTGGGGTAAGAATGAGCATTCGCTCGTTTGGTCTAAATGCACCGTAGTAGAACATTTGCTCATTGGATTGTTATTTCAGAGTGATTCCGGTGGTCCATTAGCAGCTGATGGAAAGCTTGTCGGCGTCGCCTCCTGGGGTGTAGGCTGCGCTTCTAGGTACCCGGAGGTATATACAAGAGTGTTCTCCTACCTAGATTGGATTTTGGGCATAGTGGACTCAAATGAATAATATTTTGTTTCTTTATTGAGCTCTTGTGGTAGTTTATTATCAACGGTAGTTTATTATTAATCTTCAGTTGTTGTATTCACGGGAGTATTCTTACCGGGATTGAATTTTGGGGATAATGTATTTTTACCTTATTTCCTTGTATTTTGTTTTAGTTTTAAATATTTTTTGTTTTTGATACAAGAATAAATTATTTCTTTCTTTTGGTAGTCTATTATTAACGTTTTTCGTGTATCTTATTATCAGTTTGCCGTTGATGAATTAAATGTTTATTGAGCAAATGTGCAGTTTCTTTAAAACCCTGAACCACCCAGCCCCTTTAGCCAAACGTCAAAACGCAAAGGAATAGAATCCGCTAGCGATACTTATTATTGTCATGTACGATATTTCGCTAAGGATTTGTTCACCCTACCAACGACGAAGACGACCACTAACAAAATTTTCATCCAATTGTGAAAAACACACTTCAAAATAAAATATTAAAATTTCCTGTCGTTCTGGTGATTGGAATATTTTTTTTTTGAGATCAACGAACGAAATGATAGATTTTTCGTAGAAACGGTGGCTCCTAGATAAAAATGTATTTGAAGTTTTTTATAGATAATTTTATAATCTACAATTTTGGTAAATGGTAATTATATGATTAACTTACCGTCTCGGCGAAAATTGCAAAAAACCTATTTTTATATTAACTGTACTCGAATTTTTTTTTCTTTCCGAGTACCTGCATGACGGGAAATTTTAATATTTTATTTTGAAACAATTTTGTCAGGATGAAAATTTTAGTCGTGGTCGTCGTCGTCGTGAGTAATGTGACCGAACCATTACTAAAATATCATGACCGTATGTCAAAAATTAGCGATAGCAGTTTCTATTCCTTAGCGATTATTCTATTCTCTGCTGTTAGTCCAATGACTAAGGAATCCTATGGACAGGGCATATTGTTCTATACAAACAACTGATTATACAAATATCATGCATTTCGATACCGAAATAATAAAACTAATACTGTCTCTTTCTAACTAATGAATATTCTGATAAGTGAAAAAATATGACTATACGTCAGTCAGTGCTAATTCTATACCGCTTGACATTTGAAGTTAGCTCAAATACCTACTGTGGCCGGGCGCCATGTTATGTTCTCGTTATTATGATGTACATGCTCTGTCATTGCTCCGTAGTAAACATTGAAAAATATTGAATATTTTTGTGATTGTGACAAATATTTGTGTCTAAAACATATAGAGTGGTCAAGGACAAATAGTGGCATAATGCCAAAGCGCAGTATTGTGGGATGTGGCTCCGGAAAGAATGAAAACCAGAAAAGTTTGTCTTTGCACCGGTATGTATACGTTTTGACTGAAATATTAGTTATTACTTTGCTGATTTAGTTATTTTCATGTATATTGAATTGAGGAGTATTCACAGACTATGTTCAGTGCAAAATTGTTACCAAATATAGCTTTACTAGATTTCCGCCCGCGGCTTCGCCCGCGTTTGCAAAGGAAAACCCGCATAGTTCCCGTTCCCGTGGGATTTCCGGGATAAAAACTATCCTATGTGTTAATCCAAGTTACCCTCTATATGTGTGCTAAATTTCATTGTAATCGGTTCAGTAGTTTTTACGTGAAAGAGTAACAAACATCCATACATCCATACATCCATACATCCACACATCCATACATCCATACAAACTTTCGCCTTTATAATATATATATATATATATATATATATATATATATATATATAAATACCAACTTGGGCACTAAGTTGATCCAGCCGGACTGCCGTGCATTCCTTACTCCACCTTTTCCCCCTTATTACTCGACTCCGGTTGCATAGATCTTGCCCGGAGTGGCAACGGCGCAAATATTTGAGCGACGTTGCCAAACGTATTCATGGAGAAATTGTTATACTCAACATTTTTATTGCTAAGATCTTGAACTGAATCGACTCCGTAACGGCCGAAATTCAGAAACCCATAAACACTTGTTGACTCCGTTTTATATACCAAATCCAAAGTCGTATGTTGATCAGATCCATTTATATTATCAAAATTACAGCTTAATTTGATCCGACAAAGCGAAACTGTATATTAAGTAACGTAGATTAATTTTTCGTAAACACTACAGTATTTGTTGGCTCCGTACACAAACATATTATAGATAGGTAATGTTCCATACATTGCTAAATCCGCCTAGACTAGACGAACTCGACTTCGTAACGGTTCAAATTTTGAAATGCTCAAATACTTCTTGACTCCGTTTTATATACCAAATCATAAGTCGTATGTTGATCTGTTCCATTTATATGCACTTGCATGACATTGACATGGGGATATGAAATTAGGGCTACCAAAAAATCTCCAGAGTTTTATGGAAGTTGAAGAAGTCGACCGTAATTCAATTGAAACTTATAGAAAACGTTGTGAAACTAAAAATACGGAACCCTAAAAAGATAGATTTGGACGAACCTTTCGTCATACAGTGACGGTGATAATTCTCAAGTAGTATGCAGCCTACAAATAACAACCTACCTCTTGAATCAGGGCAACTCTTTGGCGAACGCTACACGTAAGATCCATATTGTGATCCGTCAATATTTACTATCGGATTACGATATTTATTGACGTGTAGGGTAGTGTATTGACAGATCACAATACAGGGTTAGTTTTCAATGACCAGCCAAAATTTAAAATTAAGATCTAGATATTAAACCAAAGGTGCATTTGAAACATTATTGTCGAATAAAATTAAATAAAAATAATAGCATTCATTTGAAAATGTCTTAAAAATTTCCTAAATCGTAAACACCCCCAGAATCAATGCACTTGTGTGCGTGCGCGCATTGCCAAATTTATGTGTGTGCTAACTTCTACCTATCTAGGTTTTTGAACTGAATTGTTGCTTTTGTAATGTCCACACGTTCGCTTTTTAGTGGTGGACAGGAATGAAATCTAATTTAAAAAAAAAAAAGTTTTTTTTTTTCATTAGTTCTAAAATGTTATCGATTCTGAACCATTTCTGAAAATTTGGCCGGTCATTGAGAACTAACCCTGTATATCGCTGGATTTCTGGAACTCCTTGTGATCTGATCCCAGGACCTACATCGCAATATTTATCTTGCCGTCATCACGTCTGGCTCATACAAAGAACGTTTCAGTACTGACGCGATACGTATTGATGGTGTAGGGTGTGCTGTGATCCCTCCCAAGATACATCAGTAAATATCAACATAATTATCATAATATTTATTGATAGTAGCATTCGCCTTTGCCCTGATTCTGATATCAATCTGATAAAATAATTAAAATGTTAGATTTAGGTCAAAAACAAATGACGACTCATATTCTTGCACAAATTATCCATTGCGGAGTAAATATGAGTGTACGCAGATCGCCAACACGTTTAACCAGCAGTGGTGCAGTGGGTACTGCCGGTGGATCGCATCCCGATCTATCGAAGCTAAGTTCGTTTTCTACGAGTTCTACGCCAACTGATACTTAAATTACTTACAGAAAACGGAAACAACCGCTAGAACAAGATTGCAGATGTAATGATGATATGAAGGATATTCGGTCGGAGTTGAGCCGTATTAGTATATATTTGAAAAATATGTATGCTCAAATGAACAAATAGTAAACAAAATTCATTCAATTAAACATTCATTTCAACATTTCATTCAATTAAACAAAATCATTTCGGCGGTATGGCGACCATTTAGAATCGTCTGAAAAGTATGGCGATGCATGGCGATTTTCGTAAATGGCTGCACGACGATGGTTACCTGTGCAAAAGTTAGCCTGGTACCAATAAAATAGTAAATAAAATAAAATTTATTAGTAACTTCAAATATAACATTACAATATTGCTCTGCCTTCTGAACTAGGTAATTCCTATATCTCAGAAGGCAGTGCCTTCCCTTGCAAATTCCATGTTACATTATATTTGGCAAGTTAACAAAATAAATTTTAGTGACTAATGATAAAGGATACAAAGTAAATGATTAAGAAAATAAAAGTATACGATTTGAATTGCACAATACAATGGTTGAATTGTTTTTTTTTAAATCAACGCATTCGCGTCGGTATGGCGGGCCTTATGTCACACCGGAAAAGTATGGCATGACACTACCGTCTACATCTTTTTTATGGGCTATCGGTAAATTCTAAAATTTTTGTGTTACAAATCGTTTGACTTTCGCTATTTTTCCGACGAGTTTGACTAACGCCCACGCGACTAAGCCGCCGGTACCAGCGTTCACACCATCATTTTTCTTTCTGTCATTGCGTACTAAGACCCCTGTAGAACCGCCATCCTGTTACAAATGACTCGAAATTTTGTGTCAATGACTCCCGATCTACTAGGTTTGCGAATCGACAGCTCTCTAAAATGGAATCATCACATCGACCACCTAAAAAATAAATTATCAGCACTTCTTAGATCTCTGCGTAATATTACTTCTTGCATTCCTCATAAATTACGCCACACCATCTACAACACGTTAGTAAAGCCGCACCTAATGTATTTAATAGAAGTATGGGGGAGTGCTTACAAAAATAAATAAGCGCCACTCCAAATTTTACAAAATAAAATCATTAAAACTCTCTTTTACTATCCTTTTTTAACTAAAAAAAATCTACGATGACACTAAAATAATTAATTTAAAACAATTATACTTTTATAATACGTGTATGTTCATCCGCAAAGCGCTACATAAAAACATAAATACAAATATTATAATCTCAACATCAAATCGCCACTATCCTAATAGACGAGCTAGCTATCTTGCCCTCCCAAAGATCCGAACAAATTATGGAAGGCGAACGGCACCATACGTTTCTATAACGGGAATAAATGTCTTTAAACCTTCAAATGGCTAAGGCCGCAAGCGACCAATGGCTGAGCTCGGTGGGCTCTGATTGGCTCATTTGAATCGGATCAACAAGAGCTAAAACGCAAAAAAGGTGGATTTGTATAAAAAGCACGTAATTATTATTATTACTGATGGTGACACTTGTGGCTCCGTTCGGATCCACATACGGACGGTGGTGTGGCAATGGATCCACAAATACCAACCGGATCAACAAGTGAAAACGGATCAAATAATTACTAACTATATGGCACGTTTGATCAACATAGTGCCCGTGGAGATATCTATATATATATATATATATATATATATATTTATATAAATACCAACTTGGGCACTAAGTTGATCCAGCCCGACTGCCGTGCATTCCTGACTCCACCTTTACCCCAATATTACTCGACTCCGGTTGCATAGATCTTGCCCGGAGTGGCAACGGCGCAAATATTTGAGCGATGTTGCCAAACGTATTCATAGAGAAACTGATATACTCAACATTTTTATTGCTAAGATCTCGAACTGAATCGACTCCGTAACGGCCGAAATTCAGAAACCCATAAACACTTGTTGGCTCCGTTTTATATACCAAATCCAAAGTCGTATGTTGATCAGATCCATATATATTATCAAAATTAAAGCTTTATTTGATCCGACAAAACGAAACTGTATATTAAGTAACGTAGATTAATTTTTCGTAAACACTGCAGTATTTGTTGGCTCCGTACACAAACATATTATAGTTAGGTAATGTTCCATACATTGCTAAATCCGCCTAGACTAGACGAACTCGACTCAGTAACGGTTCAAATTTTGAAATGCTCAAACACTTCTTGACTCCGTTTTATATACCAAATCATAAGTCGTATGTTGATCTGTTCCATTTATATGCACTTGCATGACATTGACATGGGGATATGAAATAAAATTAGGGCTAGCAAAAAATCTCCTGAGTTTTATGGAAGTTGAAGAAGTCGACCGTAATTCAATTGAAACTTATAGAAAACGTTGTGAAACTAAAAATTCGGAACCCTAAAAAGATAGATATTTGGACGAACCTTTCGTCATACAGTGACGGTGATAATTCTCAAGTAGTATGCATCCTACAAATAACAACCTACCTCTTGAATCATCAGTAAATATCAAGATAATTATCATAATATTTATTGACGTGTAGCGTTCGCCTATGCCCTGATTCTGATATCAATATGATAAAATAATTAAAATGCTAGATTTAGGTCAAACAAATGACGACTCATATTCCTGCACAAATTATCCATTACGGAGTAAATATGAGTGTACGCAGATTGCCAACACGTTTAACCAGCAGTGGTGCAGTGGGTACTGCCGGTGGATCGCATCCCGATCTATCGAAGCTAAGTTCCTTTTCTACGAGTTCTACGCCAACTGATACTCAAATTACTTACGGAAAACGGAATCAACCGCTAGAACAAGATTGCAGATTTAGTGATGATATGAAGGATATTCGGTCGGAGTTGAGCCGTATTAGTACATTACTTGAAAAATATATATGCTCAAATGAACAAATAGTAAACAAAATTCATGAAAACATTTCCGAAATTAAATCGTCCAACGAACAATCCTTGAATTTAATTCGCCAAAATACGAATCAAATCAATGAAATAAAGTCATCAGCATGTATGATAATTACTGAACAAAACATATTGAAGAGTACTATTTCTCAATTAGAATCCCAGATAAACTAGGGTGAGAGTAAAATAAAATCACTGGAATTAAATCTTTAATCAATAAATCAGTCAGCCAATCCATCAGGTTTTACGTCTAAAAATCAACTTCATATAAATTATAACTTAATCAAGGAACTACGCGACAGAAAGAGCCGCGAAAAAATGTAATTTTTACTGGTTTCCCAGAATCGACATCTTATAATTCAAAGGAGAGGAAATCTAAAGACAACTACGAAATTTTAAAAAATTACCTCACTAATAAGTTCAGACCTACCGAAGCCAGTAAAAAAATATATAATTATAAATAACCTTAATTCAAACTGTAGTACAGGTCTTGATGGTATTACTACAAAAACAATTAAATACATCAAAGAACAAGTAGATAACTGCGTTAAAAACAACCGACTTCAAACTTGCACTTGCAACATTTACAAATACAGACAAAAATGCCCATAAAATAAAAACTACTGGGCCTATCCGAATAAAATTTTTATGGGACCAATTCGACACCATCCTGCATCGAACAAAAAAGAATCACGTAAATCGGTTCAGAAACCTCGGAGTAATCGGTGTACATACATAAAAAAAAACATACCGGCCGAATTGATAACCTCCTCCTTTTTTTTGAAGTCGGTTAAAAATTAAATCATATACCTTAAGCGACTGTTTTAACCAAGCCATAAGTCAAAGACGTTTTCCGGACTCGTTAAAAATAGCGAAGGTAACTCCTATCTATAAGAGTGGCTCAAAATTTGAACCTGGTAACTATAGGCCAACTTCGGTTTTACCAGTATTGTCAAAAATATTGGAGAAGATTTTACACACGAGATTAGAAAAATATTTAGACTCATTTAATTTTATTTCAGTGCGTCAATACGGATTTAAGTCAAAAATAACACTCTGTCAGCGACCTAACTATTAAAATAAAACAGAACATTGACGCAAACAATATAGTTTTGGGAATGTTTATTGACCTACAAAAGGCCTTTGATACCGTTTCTCACGAACTTTTAATAAAGAAATTAGCATCCATTAACATTAATGGTAAAGCACTAGATATGCTGAAATCATATTTAAAAAATCGATCACGAATAGTTAAAATAGATAACCATGATAGCATTCCCTTACCTACATGTACTATATACTTAATTACATGTGGCATACCACAAGGTTCGATTCTAGGCCCATTGCTTTTTTTAATTTATATTAATAATTTCCAAGATTTAAAGCTAAATGGTCACCTAACACTTTATGCGGATGACACCTGTCTGTTTTATTTTGGTCCCTCTATACATGACATGATAGCGCAAGCACAAAATTATTTAAATAAATTAAATAAATAAATGCAATCTACTAAAAATAAATGTATCTAAATTCAAAGCTCATAACAAAATTATTCCACCACACGCTCCACTTAAAATTAACGGTGTTGTATTAGAACATAAAACCCACGAGAAATGCCTAGGTTTGCGAATCGACAGCTCTCTGAAATGGAATTATCACATCGACCACCTAAAAAATAAATTATCAGCACTTCCTAGATCTCTGCATAATATTACTTCTTGCATTCCTCATAAATTACGCCACACCATCTACAACACGTTAGTAAAGCCGCACGTAATGTATTTAATAGAAGTATGGGGGAGTGCTTACAAAAATAAATTAGCGCCACTCCAAATTTTACAAAATAAAATCATTAAAACTATCTTTAACTATCCTTTTTAACTTCTACAAATAAAATCTACGACGATACTAAAATAATGAATTTAAAACAATTATACTTTTATAAAATACGTGCATGTTCATCCGCAAAGCGCTACATAAAAACATAAATTCAAATATCATAATCTCAACAAAAAATCGCCACTATCCTAATAGACGAGCTAGCTATCTTGCCCTCCCGAAGATCCGAACAAATTATGTAAGGCGAACGGCAACATACGTTTCTATAACGGGAATAAATGTCTTTAAACCTTCAAATGGCTAAGGCCGCAAGCGACCAATGGCTGAGCTCGGTGGGCTCTGATTGGCTCATTTGAATCGGATCAACAAGAGCTAAAACGCAAAAAAGGTGGATTTGTATAAAAAGCACGTAATTATTATTATTACTGATGGTGACACTTGTGGCTCCGTTCGGATCCACATACGGACGGTGGTGTGGCAATGGATCCACAAATACCAACCGGATCAACAAGTGAAAACGGATCAAATAATTACTAACTATATGGCACGTTTGATCAACATAGTGCCCATGGAGATATCTATATATATATATATATTATATATATATATATATAAATACCAACTTGGGCACTAAGTTGATCCAGCCCGACTGCCGTGCATTCCTGACTCCACCTTTTCCCCGATATTACTCGACTCCGGTTGCATAGATCTTGCCCGGAGTGGCAACGGCGCAAATATTTGAGCGATGTTGCCAAACGTATTCATGGAGAAATTGATATACTCGACATTTTTATTGCTAAGATCTTGAACTGAATCGACTCCGTAACGGCCGAAATTCAGAAACCCATAAACACTTGTTGGCTCCGTTTTATATATCAAATCCAAAGTCGTATGTTGATCAGATCCATTTATATTATCAAAATTACAGCTTTATTTGGTCCGACAAAACGAAACTGTATATTAAGTAACGTAGATTAATTTTTCGTAAACACTACAGTATTTGTTGGCTCCGTACACAAACATATTATAGTTAGGTAATGTTCCATACATTGCTAAATCCGCCTAGACTAGATGAACTCGACTCAGTAACGGTTCAAATTTTGAAATGCTCAAACACTTCTTGACTCCGTTTTATATACCAAATCATAAGTCGTTTGTTGATCTGTTCCATTTATATGCACTTGCATGACATTGACATGGGGATATGAAATTAGGGCTAGCAAAAAATCTCCTGAGTTTTATGGAAGTTGAAGAAGTCGACCGTAATTCAATTAACTTATAGAAAACGTTGTGAAACTAAAAATACGGAACCTTTCGTCATACAGTGACGGTGATAATTCTCAAGTAGTATGCAACCTACAAATAACAACCTACCACTTGAATCAGGGCAACTCTTTCGCGAACGCTTCACGTGATCCGTCAATATTTACTATCGGATTACGATATTTATTGACGTGTAGGGTAGTGTATTGACCGATCAAAATATATCGCTGTATTTCTGGAAATCCTTGTGATCTGATCCCAGGACCTAGATCGCTATATTTATCTTGCCGTCAGTATTGATGGTGTAGACTGTAGGGTGTGCTGTGATCTCTCCCAAGATACATCAGTAAATATCAAGATAATTATCATAATATTTGTTGACGTGTAGCGTTCGCCTTTGTCCTGGTTCTGACATCAATCTGATAAAATAATTAAAATGTTAGATTTAGGTCAAACAAATGACGACTCATATTCCTGCACAAATTATCCATTGCGGAGTAAATATGAGTGTACGCAGATCGCCAACATGCAGTGGGTACTGCCGGTGGATCGCATCCCGATCTATCGAAGCTAAGTTCGTTTTCTACGAGTTCTACGCCAACTGATACTCAAATTACTTACTTACAGAAAACGGAAACAACCGCTAGAACAAGATTGCAGATTTAGTGATGATATGAAGGATATTCGGTCGGAGTTGAGCCGTATTTATTACTTGAAAAATATGTATGCTCAAATAAACAAATAGTAAACAAAATTCATGAAAACATTTCTGAGGTAAAAATACAAATTACCGAAATTAAATCGTCGAACGAACAATCTTTGAATTTAATTCGCCAAAATACGAATCAAATCAATGAAATTAAGTCATCAGCATGTATGATAATTACTGAACAAAACATATTGAAGAGTGCTATTTCTCAATTAGAATCCCAGATAAACCAGGGTGAGAGTAAAATAAAATCACTGGAATTAAATCTTCAATCAATAAATCAGTCAGCCAACCCATCGGGTTTTACGTCTAAAAATCAACTTCATATAAATTAAAACTTAATCAAGGAACTACGGTACAGAAAGAGCCGCGAAAAAAATGTAATTTTTACTGGTTTCCCAGAAAGACATCTTATAATTCAGAGGAGAGGAAATCTAAAGACAACTACGAAATTTTAAAAATTACCTCACTAATAAGTTCAGACCTACCGAAGCCAGTAAAAATATATAATTATAAATAATTATACTTGACTTAATGTCCTGTGGCCCCTATGTGGGGCAGAGGGCGTCCACAGTGCGCCGCCATCGCGTTCTGTCTTGGGCTACGCTCTTCACCTCCTGCCACGTCAACCCAATCGCCCTAGCCTCCGCCGCCACCGATCGTCGCCAGGATTGCCTAGGACGGCCACGCTTCCTTTTTCCTTGCGGAGTCCATTCCAGGGCTTGCCTAGGTATATGTGAGGTATTCCTTCTGAGGGTGTGGCCGATCCAAGTCCATTTTCGACGTAAGATTTGACGGGATATAGGAGTTTCATGGCAGCGTTCCAATAGATTGTCGTTGGATATCTTGTCTGGCCAGTGGATTCGCAGTATTTGGCGGAGGCATCGGTTGACGAAGACCTGAAGTCTATGCGTGATGTCTTTGGTCACCCTCCACGTTTCACTCCCATATAAAAGGACACTCTTTACGTTGGAGCGAAATATTTTAAATTTCACTCCACGCGTTAGCTTCTCCGATTGCCATATGGGTCGTAGCTGCGCGAAGGTTGCCCTTGCTTTGGCGATTCTCGAAGTGATGTCCTCTTCGGTTCCACCGGAATTAGACACAATACTGCCGAGGTACGTAAATTGCTGGACACGCTTTATTTGTTGTGGGCCTAAAGTCAGTGGTTGTGGATTTCTCCCCTCAGTGCGCATTTCCTGGGTCTTTAGGGTGTTAATTTTTAGTCCACAAACAGCAGCTTCACGTTGAAGGTCATCAAGCTTGGACTGCATGTCAACGTGTTTATGACTGAGCAGACACAGGTCATCAGCGTAGTCCAGGTCATCCAACTGGTCGGTCAACCCCCACTCTATACCGCGTCGCTTACCTTCGTTGACTTTATGCATTATGCCATCTAGTACCACCAGGAAAAGCAAGGGGGATAGCAAACAGCCCTGTCTCACACCTGCACTCACACCAATGTCATCTGAGATAAGTCCGTCATGTGTGACCTTACATACGTAACGCTTGTAGATAGCTCTCAGCAAGTTTATTATTTTATCTGGGACGCCTATTTCGCTGAGTCGGCACCAGATGCTGGACCATTGAACTGTGTCGAAAGCCTTTTCGAAATCGACGAATGTGAGGTAAATATCACGTTGCCATTCTGATGCTTCCTCCAGTATGATTCTTAAAGTGTTGATCTGGTCCGTACATGAACGGTTAGGGCGAAATCCAGCCTGTTCTCTTCGCAGGATAGGTTCTACAGCTTTCATCAGTCTATTAAGTAATATCCTGGTAAGAACCTTAGATGGTGTAGAAAGCAAAGTGATACCCCTCCAATTGTTACATAGACTGAGGTCCCCTTTCTTCGGGACAGTAATCAGAAGACCCTTATTCCAATCCTCAGGCAGGTCTTCGGCAGCCCAGATTCTCTCTAACAGAGGCGTAAGCGCCTGTACAGAGACTTCAATGTCAGCCTTTAACATTTCCGCGCTAAGGAGATCGATTCCTGGAGCTTTGCTGTCCTTTAGGGAGAGAATAGCCTTCTTCACTTCTTCTTTCGATGGACTAGCCGTGTCAATATAATTATAAATAACCTTAATTCAAACAGTAGTACAGGTCTTGATGGTATTACTACAAAAGCAATTAAATGCATCAAAGAAAAATTAAATCATACTTTAAGCGACTGTTTTAACCAAGCCATAAGTCATAGACGTTTTCCGGACTCTTTAAAAATAGCGAAGGTAACTCCTATCTATAAGAGTGAGTATTCGGTTTTGCCAGTATTGTCAAAATATTGGAGAAGATTTTACACACGAGATTACAAAAATATTTAGACTCATTTAATTTTAATTCAGTGCGTCAATACGAATTTAAGCCAAAAAGTGAGCTCTGTGAGCGACTATGGACCTAACTATTAAAATAAAACAGAACATTGACGCAAACAATATAGTTTTGGGAGTGTTTATTGACCTACAAAAGGCCTTCGATACCGTTTCTCACGAACTTTTAATAAAGAAATTAGCATCCATTAACATTAATGGTAAAGCACTAGATATGCTGAAATCATATTTAAAAAATCGATCACAAATAGTTAAAATAGATAACCACGATAGCATTCCCTTACCAATTACATGTGGCGTACCCCAATGTTCGATTCTAGGCCTATTGTTTTTTTTTAATTTATATTAATAATTTACAAGATTTAAAGCTAAATGGTCACCTAACACTTTATGCGGATGACACCTGTCTGTTTTATTTTGGTCCTTCTATACATGACATGATAGCGCAAGCACAAAATGAATTAAATAAATGGTTTCAATGCAATCTACTAAAAATAAATATATCTAAATTCAAAGCTCATAAAAAATTATTCCACCACACGCTCCACTTAAAATTAACGGTGTTGTATTAGAACATAAAACCCACGAGAAATAACCTAGATTTGCGAATCGGCAGCTCTCTGAAAAATAAATTATGAGCACTTCTTAGATCTCTGCGTAATATTACTTCTTGCCTTCCTCATAAATTACGCCACACCATCTACAACACGTTAGTAAAGCCGCACCTAATGTATTTAATAGAAGTATGGGGGAGTGCTTACAAAAATAAATTAGCGCCACTCCAAATTTTACAAAATAAAATCATTAAAACTATCTTTAACTATCCTTTTTTAACTTCTACAAATAAAATCTACGACGACACTAAAATAATGAATTTAAAACAATTATACTTTTATAATACGTGTATGTTCATCCGCAAAGCGCTACATAAAAACATAAATACAAATATTATAATCTCAACATCAAATCGTCACTATCCTAATAGACGAGCTAGCTATCTTGCCCTCCCAAAGATCCGAACAAATTATGGAAGGCGAACGGCAACATACGTTTTTATAACGGGAATAAATGTCTTTAAACCTTCAAGTGGCTAAGGCCGCAAGCGACCAATGGCTGAGCTCGGTGGGCTCTGATTGGCTCATTTGAATCGGATCAACAAGAGCTAAAACGCAAAAAAGGTGGATTTGTATAAAAAGCACGTAATTATTATTATTACTGATGGTTACACTTGTGGCTCCGTTCGGATCCACATACGGACGGTGGTGTGGCAATGGATCCACAAATACCAACCGGATCAACAAGTGAAAACGGATCAAATAATTACTAACTATATGGCACGTTTGATCAACATAGTGCCCATGGAGATATCTATATATATATATATATATTAGATTTTGTATATTTTCGTTCTAGTAAAATAATGAATTTGGGTGCTAGTGAGTAGTGATCTTAAGAATAGTTGCTTTGGTGAATACACTTCCAAATTAACAAATTAATTTTGCCAAGAGCAGCAGAAGGAAAAATAAAACACTTAAATTTACCTATTATATGAATTTTAACTTAAGTAAGATTAGTCGCTTTTATAGTACTTTAAAAATGTTTTTATAAATAAGTCAGGTCAAGACTAAAATTATAATAACCTAAAAATTCATTTTTTTAAGGTTACCAAGAAGTGAAAATAGAAAAGGAAAATGGTTAGAAGCAATTGAAACTGAAAATATCAAGCCAAATGTAAAGGATATATCATAGTATGTTCCCTACATTTCCCCGAAAGTGCTTTCAATAGAACAATGGATGTGATTAGTCTGCACGATGATGCTATACCAGTATGTTTGCCGCTGCATTCATACAGGGTGAGGTTTTTATCTGTAGACACGTGATGTCTTCCAATTTACTTTTGGTCTTTTTATTTAGATTTAGGGCTGTCATTTATATTCTAATGTTTCTCCTATTTTGAAGAGGGCCTGTGAACAAACTGAGATGGTTTTATATGATTTTTTGAGTACAAACTTGGGTGATATTTGGTTGTTGAAATGTTATTGACTGAGGGAAAGTGCAATTTACTTTAAATACATGGGGTGTTTTAATTTATTTTTCTATTCTTTATAAATTTATATTTATAAAGCATTTGAATGCCATAAAATAAAACCAAAAATATAAATTCAAATTCCGCTATTGTAAGCCCTAATGTTAATATTAATTTCAAACCATCAGCATTGCCCTTTTAATTAAAATGTATTGCATGTTAGTTAAAATGTAAAGTGAACAATGTTAGTTAATGTAAACTGTGACATTTCATTTCCAGGTACCGGTTGAGCCTCAAATCCCGAACTCAAAAATGAACAGAGTGAATCCGAGTTCATCACAGGCTGCACAAAATAGTTTAGTTCTATAATTTTCTCTGTTATTAAGTAATTATTGGTTTTTTTTCTATTACTGTATATTGTGTTGTTCATCGTAATAAAAAACTATTATATACCTATATTAGTATTTATTTTGTATCATTATATTACATTCCTCAAAACTGAAATTAGTTCAGCTAAAAGGTAACAAACAGCACATTCAATGACTAGGTGGTACGAAGTTCACCGGGACCGCTAGTAATGTAATAAAACAATCGAATACTAAATTATTCTGTTTTTCCGGAGCATGCGCCATCTCGCATGGCTGTAATACCATAGCAGCAAAATGCATACAACAGATTTTATACCGCATTCCCGTACCACATTTGCTCTTTACTGGCATGCTTCCGTTAGTTCCGTTAATACTACATTCCAATAATATCTGATTTCAAAAACACCAGTCAATCAAAACAAAACGTCCAATAAACCAGTTGGTCAATTTAGCAGATAACATAAAAGCCAAATTGTAAGTCTACCGTAATCCTTATATCGAAGTCAAAATTGAACTGGATTTATCAAATTATACAGGGTTAGGTATCTTGTCCTGCGAGGTTGCTGGTGTTTTACAAGTAACCCTGTATAGGTGTTACCGTCACGAGCACTCATCGTCATACTTAATTTTATTAATTGGCATTGTCATTTTTTCCATTTGTAATTTTACTTCTATGTTTTGTAAAGTTTAAATAAATAAAAAAGAGTGTGTGTACTTATGTACACGCGTTATAAGTTACTTCTTTGGTGAATGGACAAAATACTAGAATATACAACTTGAACATAGTTATCAATTTTCATACCACCTAGAACTAACTTCATGCTGTTAAATTTAGGTGTCGGTGTGCGCGCGCATCGTAAAAATTCACTCTCATTATTTTTCTCCATCGCGCCAAAAGAAGTATAACTTCAAAAAAAAAATATATAAATATTATTTTTATATCGATAAACATAATAATGTTCATCGATATATTCTCGGCACTAAACACCGCCATGTTTTGTTACATTCAATATGGCACCGGCCACACTTTTTTTGTAGGTATGTCACTTCCATGTGATTCCTTATTCATTGTGTTAGTCTCACCCCCCCTGAACTGTCAATTGTAAGGTAACAAATCGTTTGTTGGAAGTTGCATACACGAATGTGATAATTCTAATGAACTTCATCAATACAATTAGCGTTAAAGATGAGTTTATCGTTGTAACAGTATATTAAATACTAGCTGTGCCGCCCGGTTTCACCCGCGTAGCTCCGCTCCTGTTGGTCTTAGCGTGATAATATATAGCCTATATTACTCGTGGATAATGTAGCTTTCGAATGGTGAAAGAATTTTTAAAATCGGTCCAGTAGTTTATGTGCCTATTCATTACAATCAAACAAACAAACAAAGTTTTCCTCTTTATTAGTGTAGATAGATTTTATTATATTAAATATAGATTTTATCATGAATATGATTTATTATATGATGCTACACAAGCTTTACAACTAGAGAAGAAACATGCTATTATTTTTTTAATAATTAACAAGACCAATGTTATTCCCAAAATACATGACTTCATTACAAGCTAACTGATAAGAGAATGTATTTGTGTTGTACTACTTATTGTTCCATAAAAATACAATTTATTTTTATTAAGCTATTGCATAGCTTCTATCGCGGGCCTTGAGCGCGGGGACCGAATCCAGAAATTGCGTAACGAAAAACCTCACGCTCCCCAATCCGACGGGCACGGAGGTGTGGCTTGAAGGCATGTTATGCAATAGCTTTACCGCGGCAGTCCCCGAGTGCCACACGTCGTTTTTTTTTTGTGTTGTACTACTTATTTTTCGATAAAAATACAATTTATTTTTATTTTGTTTATCTAAACGATCATGTTGATGAAATGTTGATGAAAGACACTTCGTCATTACAATGTATTTATCTCGTGTATAACTATTTGAGATAATTAGGGCTGATTTTTTAATCCTCGGTTAAAACTTATTCGTCGAATAACGTATTAAACTACCATTTCAAATGTATTCTTATTGCATGCAATTGACAGTTTACAAGTGACATTTTAATATTATCGTGTAATACTTTATTGGACGGGTAATTTTAACCAATGATTGAAAAATCGCCCCTTAATCAAATTAAGTTGCAGACCGCCTCCTTGGTACAGTGGTTGACGCGTGAGCGTAGAACCGAAGGGTCCTGGGTTCGATTCCCGGTAGAGACGAAGAAAAAAAATGTATCGGTCTATCAGGACACAGAAGGGTGATCACCTACTTGTCCCTAAAGAAAATCAATCAGTGAAACAGATGTATGAATAATGCATCTGCCCCTTACTCCAATACACGGGACTTCAATTCACAACCAGATTAATTTAACTCATATTTCATTAAATACCTACTGAAAGAATAAGATTCTTGAGTTTTAATGCAAAATCTTACCGACAATGAAGAGGGCCTCAGAGTTAACAATAGAACAAAAAAACAATAGTACAGAAATACATAAATAAATTGTAAAATAAGGAACTGAGATGCGAACCCTGTAGTACAGTCCCCAATTGATATAAAATTCATTTCCGTGGGACTCACCTCCGCCATACGGACAACTGATATCCACTTAATCGGCATGTTTTTCTGAACACAAAAAGTGCGGTTGTCACTTCCTAGGGGTATGGAGGGGGGAGCTATGACGTAGCAAAGGAGGCCGTCGGGCCGTTCTATTGTGCGGTATATCTAGATAACTACTGTACCGATTTACTTAAAAAGGGTGTCAATTGAAAGATAATTAAATAAACATTATTTGATTCCTAAGATTCATTAATGTAAAACTAGTACCAACTGAAATATTTTCAAAAATCAACATTTTCTGAAATATATATTTTTTTTTAATGTAAAAATCTCGGTAACCGTTAGAATTATGAGAATTTAGCTTATTATGAAACATGTAGCTACTTTTATCACCTTTCTAATGAACCTTAAATAATGACAATCGAGCAGTAAACAACGAAACTACAGCCTATTAATTGAGCGTCGGTAGCGCCAAATTAGCCCTTTTTTGGTATGAATCATCTTGAAATTATCTTTAAATATAATAAAATCGTAGGAAAGTTAAAACTGTACATGGAATATTTGTTTAAAATAATACTCCGGGTGTGATCTACAATATATACCGAAGCCAAAATTATATTTTTTAGAATTTTTGTCTGTTTGTCTTTATGTCTGTCCGGGCTAAACTCAAAAAGTACTGTATGGATTTACTTCAAATTTGGAACAGAGATAGCTTGAGACATGAGGAAGGTTATAGGGTTCGTTTTAACCCGGAAATTCCATGGAAACGGGAACTATGCGTGTGTTTCTTTGAATATGCGGGCGAAGCCGCTGGTAAAATCATATAATTCTGAATAAAAAGTAGTTAGTTACGTCAATTTTATTTATTTTAATTTCCTGATAATATGTGAGCAGAAACGTATTACATAGATAGTATTTACAGTGTTTTTTTCTATTGTGATCAGCATAATAAATAGCATAGGACAATGGTTTTTAGTAAACTCAATACAAGGCTAAAATTAAATAAAAATGTTTTTATCTAATTATCATCGTCATTATTTTGATCAATATCTTCTACATAATAAGACTGGTTAAAACATTTGTATCGGACGTGGCATATCCCTTCCAAGCACTTTTGTTTCATGTCACTACATACAAAACGGGATGAACGGCAACCAGCTTTACATTGTCATGATAATATCACTTCGATAAACTGACTTTGCTGATGAAGTAATTGGCAACAGTTTTTTGTCCTCAACCTTTCAGCTAGAGTTTTAGAGACTAGAGGTTCAGAAAGCGTGAGTCTTGCTACGTTTGTCAGATAACCTCAACGATTTGCGTTTCGCCTGCATGTACATGCATAAGAGCCACCTTCCAGGCATTTTAGTGGCAGAATGCAAACGTAGCAAGACCCACGCTTTCTGTACCCATAGACTCGCTAGCTGAAAGGTTGAGGACAAAAAACTGTTGCCGATTACTTCATCAGTAAAGTCAGTTTATCGAAGTGATATTATCATGACAATGTAAAGATGGTTGCCGTTTGTCCCGTTGTGTATGTAGTGACATGAAACAAAAGTGCTTGGAAGGGATATGCCACGTCCGATACAAATGTTTTAACCAGTCTTATTATGTAGAAGATATTGATCAAAATAATGACGATGATAATTAGATAAAAACATTTTTATTTAATTTTAGCCTTGTATTGAGTTTACTAAAAACCATTGTCCTATGCTATTTATTATGCTGATCACAATAGAAAAAAAACACTGAAAATACTATCTATGTAATACGTTTCTGCTCACATATTATCAGGAAATTAAAATAAATAAAATTGACGTAACTAACTACTTTTTATTCAGAATTATATGATTTTACCAGCGGCTTCGCCCGCATATTCAAAGAAACACACGCATAGTTCCCGTTTCCATGGAATTTCCGGGTTAAAACGAACCCTATAACCTTCCTCATGTCTCAAGCTATCTCTGTTCCAAATTTGAAGTAAATCCATACAGTACTTTTTGAGTTTAGCCCGGACAGACATAAAGACAAACAGACAAAAATTCTAAAAAATATAATTTTGGCTTCGGTATGTATTGTAGATCACACCCGGAGTATTATTTTAAACAAATATTCCATGTACAGTTTTAACTTTCCTACGATTTTATTATATTTAAAGATAATTTCAAGATGATTCACACCAAAAAAGGGCTAATTTGGCGCTACCGACGCTCAATTAATAGGCTGTAGTTTCGTTGTTTACTGCTCGATTGTCATTATTTAAGGTTCATTAGAAAGGTGATAAAAGTAGCTATATGTTTTATAATAAGCTAAATTCTCATAATTCTAACGGTTACCGAGATTTTTACATTAAAAAAAAATATATATTTCATAAAATGTTGATTTTTGAAAATATTTCAGTTGGTACTAGTTTTACATTAATGAATCTTAGGAATCAAATAATGTTTATTTAATTATCTTTCAATTGACACCCTTTTTAAGTAAATCGGTACAGTAGTTATCTAGATATACCGCACAATAGAACGGCCCGACGGCCACCTTTGCTACGTCATAGCTCCCCCCTCCATACCCCTAGGAAGTGACAACCGCACTTTTTGTGTTCAGAAAAACATGCCGATTAAGTGGATATCAGTTGTCCGTATGGCGGAGGTGAGTCCCACGAAAATCGTTATTTGAAGACTTTTTTACAAATGGGTCTCCCACTACTGCTCCTTCCCTATAATTTCCTATATTCTAGACTAGCTGCGCTTCGCGGTTTCACCCGCGTGGCTCCGCTCCTGTTGGTCTTAGCGTAATGATATATCGTCGTGTCAGCCGTGGGTTGTCCACTGCTGGACAAAGGCCTCCCTCAAGGTTTTCCACCACGCCCGGTCACCGGCGGCCTGCATCCAGCGGCTCCCTGCCACTGAGTGGTCGTCTGTCCACCTTGTGGGTGGTCGTCCCACGCTTCGTCACCCAGTTCGTGGTCTCCAATTTAATGTATATATGTATATGCAATGCATGTAATGATATATAGCCTATAATAGCCTTTCACGATAAATGGGCTATCTAACACCGAAATAATTTATCAATTCGTTCCAGTAGTTCCTGAGATTAGCGCGTTGAAACAAACAAACAAACTCTTCGGCTTTATAATATTAGTATAGATTACAAAAGACATTAAAGCTTTAGAGTTTAGATTTAGTCCACCCTAACATTCGCTTTTCGACGCTTTTCGATCCAAGACCGGACTAAATAAACTAAAATGGTTTGTTATCTGAATCTCCATAAGGTCCTAAGAAATCAGTAGTAGGTAGCCCAATCAATATATTGAAAAGCGTTAAGTTTCCAGTAAAACTAAAAAATGGTCAAGTGCATGTTGTGGTAAGCAACTGGTAAAGTGAAGGGTGTTCAAATTGTATTTGCCTTTCTCTACATATTAGGTACTATGGAATCTTGTTCACTTACCTTCTTTTTATAGATCTTAATTAACTTCTGCTTACTTGTGACAAAATGTTTTATTTTAAATTAAAAAGTATTTGGGAGGCTCGTATATATTGACTTATCTTTGTTCTAAACACATGTGTGTGTGATCTTACTTTATTGGAGCAAACCTTGAGCAAACTCACCTGCTTTTTATTGTACATTGTGACAATAATTTTATGTACCATCGCAATGTATGCTAAAAATACTCTTATCTCCAGACAAAACAACAACTCAAAAAAGGGTTTATAATTAATAAAAAACCCATTATATTTTCTATTTAAATTTAAATGTTGTGTTTGTCTTTACGTTTTATAAAAAACTTTAATTAAACTTGCCATTTCCGTCGTTTTTCCATAGAACAGGACTAAATAATTGGCTAATTTCTTTATATTAAGGGCGTTTTCACAAAGATACATAAATTAAAAACATATCTAAAAATGGATCGTTGGACAAAAATGTTGAGATTATGATTGCATATTATCGTAAAAATTTTGCGACTAAGAAAAAATCTAATTTAGTTGCTAAATTGTATGTATGCCGATTCGAAGAGTCTATAAACAGTAGTAGTCTGGGTTAGGTACCATGATTCTTTATTATTTCCAGTTTGAGAAAGAGATGGCGTCACGGTAGATTTAAATCAAACGAACACAGAGCGAGCAAGAGCATTCGTTCATGATCTTTTAGTGTAAACGAAAAGTAGTCTGTGTTGTTCCATATTATATTATATTGCATAGAATCTTTTAGAAAGAACAACATACAAATGCTCCATAATACTAGGCCTGTTTACACTAGACATAGTGGGGTTAGAATGAGCATTCGCTCGTTTGATGTAAATGCACCGGACGATGTTTGTTACTTGTAACTTATAAAATATAAAAAGATTAAAAATATGGAGCTTAAATATTTAGTCTATCTAGACTTAATCTAGAAGTTAATTTTAACTTGTTGATTATTGTAAGAAAGTAAAAATAAATATAGATTTTACTGTACCCTACTGCAGCTCCGCTCAGCTGAAGCTGAGCTGAATAAATTTTAAGCTATTGCATAGCTTCTATCGCGGGCCAGGAGCGCGGGGACCGAATCGGGAAATTCCGTAACGAAAAAACCTCACGCTCCCCACTCCGACGGGCGGAGGTGTGGCTTGAAGGCATAGCATGCAATAGCTTTACCGCGGCAGTCCCCGAGTGCCACACGTCGTTTTTTATATACCTCTGTTAGACGTTACAGTGTGTAATGATCTTTATTTGGAAAGTATTTTCTATATATAAATCGAAAATATATCACTAATTTATAAGTACAACATTAAACAAACTTATTACAACATGCTGAAGGAATACGCGTTTGTATTACTGTTAGTGGCTTGGATTGTGCAGGGTAAGTTTTTGTTCTTTTTTTAATATATTTTTTTCTTTTATAACTTTTATATAAGTATACTTTCCGTCTGCGGATTTTATCAAGATACGACTGATTCACGAGTCCACATCCGAGTTCAGCTTCTCCTAATCCCTACCAATAAATGTATCAATTGCGTCCTCTGAGAAACGCACGCTGGCTGCCACACACGCTACGTTTCACCTGTACAGGTATACCTGCGAAGTTCCACCTGTACAGGTATACTTGCGCAGGTAGACGTGTACGAGTGTAGGATTAGATCTGTGCAGATTTATGAATATCTACAAGCGACTCAAGCAAGATTAAGATCAATTCTTTTGAGTGCCGCCGTACGGTATACCCACGGTATACCTGAAAGTGAACGTCACTACGTCAGGTGACCTGCTCAGGCATGCAGGCAGGTACCGTAAACCTTTACGGTAAACGTTAGCGTGTATGGTTTACATTAAAAAAAATAAAAATGTATTATTAAATTTTTATTTAATAGTAGCTTTCCGCCCGCGGCTTCGCCCGCGTTTTCAAAAAAAACCCGCATTGTTCCCGTTCCCGTGGAATTTTTGGGATAAAACCTATCCTATATCCTTTCCCGGGTATCAAAATATCTCTATACCAAATTTCATGCAAATTGGTTCAGTAGTTAAGGCGTGATTGAGTAACAGACAGACAGACAGAGTTACTTTCGCATTTACAATATTGTATTAGTACATTATGTTAGTATAATTAGTATATTAATATTAGTATGGATTAAAATTAATATTTACTTTATAAAAAAATATATTTTAGGGCGGCCGTACACGGACCGCTTCAAGCAGTTGAGACCGACCGCTTGAAGCCGCGACCGCGCGGTGAACACGCATTCATTCACCGCCGTACACGTGACGGCTCGAGCCGTCACGACCGCTTCAAGCCGTCAACTGCATGACGAAATTCCACCGTGCCGTTGACGGCTCGCGAGCGGTCGTGAGGCATACACTGACTGCTCGAGCCGTTAACTGCGCTAGAGCCGTCGACGGCTCCCTCCTCCCCTGAAAATCAATGACTTGACTAGTCAAAAAAATCAACCGCTCGAGCGGTTGGTAGCGACGGCTCGAGCGGTCAACAACCGACGGCTCGAGCAGTTGACGCCGACCGCTCGAGCCGTCCGTGTACGTCTCTCAGCCGTTAACTGCTCGAGCGGTCCGTGTACGGCCGCCCTTACAATTATTAGTACAATTTATTACAGTGTGACTCTGTCATCCTAGCTAGGAAAATCCTGTGTTAAGGAAGACAGTTCCTTCCCAGAGAGCATGTTTACAACATTAGATCTTTAAATGTAACATTTCAATGGACTATAAATTAAGACTTGTCGTAAATTGTTATCGTTTACAGGTTCATTAGAAGCGTCTAATCCTGCCACGAGAATAATAGGAGGTGAAGACGCGGAAGAAGGTGCTTTTCCGTATCAAGTATCCTTAAGGCGAACTCCTGATCTCTCCGAACACCAATGTGGTGGAACACTTATCAGACCGACATTCGTGCTCACAGCTGCCCATTGCACATACGGGTATTGTTTTCTTTTATTTTTTATTATTATTGACTGCCCGCCGCTTCATCCGCGTTTTCCAAAACATAATACCCGACAGACTTTATTTATTTTATTTACATTTCATAAATAATTTACACATATAGTTAATATCACTTTGTCCTGTCTTCGCGAGAACTTTAAATAGCCGTTATGTTTTCTTAATTATTGGCTTTTTTGTGTTTTCTCTCCATAAGAACCTTCCTATTGCAAACCTTCCAAACAAAAACGTAAAAAAATGCCGAATTGGTAGAGCCGTTCTCGAGTTTTACGCTGAGAAACTCGTTTGGCGTCATTTTCATTAGGTATATAGAAATCATATTCACGACAATAAACTATTGACGGCGATTTACAGAACCATTTATAGCATACAACAACTGTATCTATTACATCTACATGTACTAATATTATAAAGCAGAGAAGAGTTTGTTTGAACGCGCTAATCTCAGGAACTACTGGTCCGTTTTGAAACATTTTTTCGGTGTTAGATAGCCCATTTATCGAAGGTTATAATTCATCACGCTAAGACCAACAGGGGAGGAGCAATGTGGGTGAAACCGCAACCGAAATGGTTAGGGAGCCAGGTGCAAATTTGGTTAATTATTTCCTCTCAAGAGATAATTCGTCAGACGCATCAGAGTATAGTATTATAAAGCCTCGTGAACGTCAGCTGGCGCTCGGTTGGGGGGGTGAGCGGTTGTAGCCTTATTTTATTTTTTTCATGTTCGAGACACCAGCTGACGTATAATACACCATGCTGTAACCAGCTGATTATTATTTTTCGTTGAGATATTGGGTTAGCTTCAATTTGACAAATTTTTAGCTGAGAGGAAATGAATGAATATACTTTTTTTTCTTACATGCGTGGGAGGCTACAACCGCTCACCCCCCCAACCGAGCTCCAGCTGACGTTCACGAGGCTTCATAATACTATACTTTGATGCATTTTACTACCGCTTGAGAGGAACTTGGTCATAAAATCTGCTTCTGGCTCTGGACAAAAAAACCTGAACAGCTAGTATAATTTAAGTACATAATATAATAATAGAACATTTTGTTTTCTCTTACAGACTACCAGCTAATCGGGTACGAGTGGTCGTAGGTACCAACACAATATCATCAGGTGGTACGATGTATACCGTTACTAAAATTATAAACCATGAGAATTATAATAGAAGGACTGTACTGAACGATATTTCGCTCATCCAAACAACTGAAATAAGCTTCAACTCCAAAGTAGCTCCTTTACCTTTGACGAATGAGCCTACTCCAGATGGAACTCGGAGCGTATTAACAGGATGGGGTTGGACAAAGGTAAGTATTTAGTTTATTATCAAAATAAAATCCAAATCCAATCCAAATGGACGCATCAGCATCGGCGTGTGCTCCCATCTTCTTCGTATTAAAATTGAAATTAATGATGCACTCCGGGAGTGCTGGCAGAAGTGAAAACTTGATAATGATGATGAAAACGTTCAGCATGTTTGATATTTTGGAATGGTATCCGTCTTACGCATGGAATATAAGGGCTAAAAAAAAATCCGTCTTACGCTTTTTCGATCAGGCCACGTGTCCTGACGCGAGTTTAAGATTTTATACCCAACGCCGCTAAAGAAGTTTTCACTTCAAAAAAAAATCATGTACCTAACTTTCCACACATATTTGCTTTATCGAGCATGAACTATTACTTCTTGGTTAGCCTATTCTTCTTGCAAGTTACATAGCTTCTATTGCGGGCCTTGAGAGCTGGGACCGAATTGAGAAATTCCGTAACTATGGCATGCTATGCAATAGCTTTACCGCGGCAGTAACCGAGTGCCACACGTCTTTTTTTATTTCATAAAAAAATTATTAAATCATTATTAGCGAAGCGATTCGAATTGTAACTCTTAACGTTATAGACATAGAGTATATTATGCAATATAACATTATTTTTTTTAAGATAATGAAGTTCTTATGAAATATTACAAATGAATAATGGATATTCTATGTTTCAGCCAAATCGAAGCGGGAAAACTGATAAACTGCAAGTTCTTTATGTAAATACCTTTCCGATACAAGAATGCATAGATATTTTAAAGAAAGCTTTTCCAAGACAGCCAGTAACAACAAATCACGTTTGCGCTTTCGATAAAAACGGAACAGGTGCATGTTTAGTAAGTAATGTATTATATATCTATACTAGCTTTCCGCCCGCGGCCTCGCCCGCGTAGTCAAAAAAAAACCTACGAAATTAATTTTTCAATTCCCTGGCCTAATTAATGGTATTTAAAAAATATCCTAGGTCATTTATCAGCACAGAAATATCTCTACGTCAAATTTCATAAATATCGGTTCAGTTAAGGCTTGAAAAAAGGACACACAGACAGACAGACTTTTAAAAACAACGATATCCTACTAATTCTACTTATATTATAAACGCAACAGTTTTTAAAGATGGATTGATGGATCTTTGTTATTCTTTCACGTAAAAACTACTTAACTGATTACAATGAAATTTAGTATACAGGAAGCTGAAGACCTAGGATAAGACATATGCTACTTTTAATCCTGGAAACCCATCAGGAACAGGAACTATGCGGGTTTTCTTTGAAAACGCAGGTGAAGCCGCGGGCGAAAAAATCTAGCTACCTACATACCAATTTTCATTGTAATCGGCGTATTTGCGTGAAAGATTTACAAATATCTATAATCACAAACTTTCGCATTTATAATATACTTAAGTACATTCACACAAATCTGTTTCAGTATGATTCTGGTGGTCCATTGGCAGCTGGTGACGAGCTGATCGGCATCGTATCCTGGGGATATCCATGTGGAGGGGGAAACCCAGATGTATACACAAGCGTATACAAGTATCTTGCCTGGATATTAAATCACATTGATTCAGCATAGTGGAGACCTTTTTGACGAGGGCGTTACTATGGTGTCCTAAAGCATTATAAGAGCTAGCGCGCAAGAGCAACTTTTGTCTCCACAACTATTTTTTCTCTCCCATCAACTCTATTGGCTAGTAAGAAAGTGCGCGAACGTAGCGATGCAACTCCCGGGAGACTTTTTTACTATCCCATAGAGTTGATGGGAGACTGGGAGAGACAAAACAGTTGCGGAGACAAAAGTTGCTCTTGCGCGCTAGCTCTTAATTCCAGGGCCATCATATTCCCACACTAGAAATAATACTACTTTAATATATTATGGTAACCTCCCTGAATTGCGAGTGGCTGAGGCATCAGCTCGTCACGCCCAATTATTTGTAGTTAAGAAAAATCCATATCTGTGTGCATGTATCTAAAGAAAATAAACGTTTATTTTAAAAAAAAGTGTACATCAATAATTTCCCATATCTTGATCTAAAGCCTGATTTTACTACTAAGAAATAAATGTTACTGTACAAAATATACCGGCTGAATTGATAACATCCTACTTTTTTGAAGTCGGTTAAAAATGATGGGTCATGGTGTCACGTCGTGGTCAACATTTAGGTAATCTTCGTATTGTAATACGGATTATAAATTATTTTTTGTTTTTGGTTAATATTATTATTATTATGAGCCATGGCTGTCCCACTGCTGAGCAAAGGCCTCTCTTCCCTCAATCCATTTCTCCCTATTTTAGTCTAATTTTAATCTTTCAACATTTTCAAAATGAAATTATCAAATTTATCATGTTGATTGTGAAGTCCCGTGTCTCCAAGTGGGTTAAAGGGCAGATGCATTGTGAATACATCTGTTTCACTGATCGTTTTTCTTTGCGGACAAGTTACAAGTTACAAACCCTCCTGTGTCCTGCCAGACCGAGGCTTTTGTTTTTCTTAGTCTCCACCGGGAATAGAACCCGGGACGCCTCAGTTCGCTCACGCGTCAACCAATGTGCCAAGGAGGCGGCCTAGTTGATTGTACAGGGTGGAAATTTACAATAGGCCTTGTAGGGGAAGTACTTGAAATACTGGAGATAGTAAATTTTGTGAAATGAAACATTCCATTATTTTAAAAAAGAAAGAAAATTGCGTTCAGTTCAGAAAGATTCACTTACCATGAAAATTCACTTACCATGTCCGGAAATGTGACTCACAAAATTAAACAAAATCTAATCCAAATTGATGCTCACAATACAGGCCACGAGTCTAGTGTGGGCATCTTGGTTCAAATAATGTATACTCAATTTACTGTGTTAACAGCCTTATTGACATAAGTATCCACGAGATTGTATGCTTGATTTTTTAATAAATATTTTTTACTTCTTTTTCTTTTTAAACAATTTAAACCTACCAGAACAGAACCTTCTGTTGTGTTCTATGTGTTGTGTGTTCTGTTTCAAACTATAAATTCGATTAAATAGTTAAAATAGAAAATAAGATTGATTAAATATTATTTGATTTTGTATAAAGTGTCAGAAATTAATTTAAAAAGGGCTTTTTCATTAAAGGGATTTTTCATTAAACTACCATTTCAAAAATGTCTTCTAATTTTCCGTATTTGACAGTTTACAGGTGACATTTTAAAATGTTCGTGTACTACTTTATTGGACGGTTAAATTATAACCAAGGATTGAAAAATCAGCCCAATTAATTTATTTGTAAATCAATTTATTGTTCAAGTATTTATCATATTTTTTATGAGAATGTCAGTAGAACAACAACATCAGAACCTGATATGTTTCAAAGAAAGGGTACATACTTGGTACATACACTACACCCTAACTTCTAGTAATTTGATTTTGAATAAGAATAGTAACATAGAATTATTGGAACACCTGATCGTATGTGAACACCATAATATGAAATGCCTGCTTTTTCTAAAAAAAAAAAATTGTTCAACAATCACCATGCAGGGACCAGCCATAAATTGGAAAGCATTCACTTCAATCATCGATATAGATTCTAGACGATCATTAATGCATGACTCCACGTAACGCATGTCATGTTGCTTAATCATAATATATCTTTAAAATATATAAATCTCGTGTCACAATGTTTGTCCTCAATGGAATCCTAAACCACTTAACCGATTATAATAATATTCGCACACCATGTGCAGTTCGATCCAACTTGAGAGATAGGATAGTTTAAATCTCAAATCGTTTTAGAAAAAGCGGGCGAAGCCGCGGGCGGTAAGCTAGTTATTATATAGGGACCACATAACATAACAATAAGTTGTTTGACCTCTTAAATATATAAAATAACTAGCATTCCGCGTGACACTGCGCCCGCGTTCTTAAGAAAACCCGCATAGTTCCCGTTCCGATGGGATTTCCGGGATAAAACCTATCCTATGTGTTAGGTAATCCAAGTTACCTTCTATAAATAAAATATATAATATAATAAACAATATATATAAATAATTATATTAAGAAGCATAGGATAAGATAGGATAGTAGCATATGTACCTAGTTATGAGAAATTATAAATTTTAAATTCGATTAATTAATATTGATAGAGAAAATAAGTTTACCTAATTAAGTGTTAAAAATTAATTAATATTTAAATTATTTTTTACAATAAATTAGTTAATTTGTGAATTTATTCTTTGTTCAAAAATTTATCATATTTTTTATGACAGTGTAATTAAAACATTAAATAAAACCATTGGTTTCTGTGCTAGAAAAGGTGACTTCACCTAACTGCTAGTAATTTAACCCGGCGTCATTGAGGTTGGGTCAAAATGACCCGGCTTGCTTATAATTTACAATATCTTTGTAATTACGTTCACGATTGTGCTGTTTTTTGTAGTAGCTGGAGCTAATAATGTACATTAAACGTTTTGGAAGTGAAATCCTTTCTACGTCAAGTGTACTGGGAGCTACACGTTTGTATTTTCGAAAAAGGTAAATATGACCCGTCCTCACAATTGATGTAACAATTTCGCGCCATGGCTAAGTTAACGATTTTTACTGTTGTGTGTGATTTCTTGGTGTCTGCAAACATTTTTTTTGCTTGTTTCTGTGAATTTAATGTTTTTGTTTGTCCAACAGGTACTTATTATAAAATAGGTACTACAAACGGTTAGAATAGAAAATATCACGTATCATGGCGGGTTTAGACTCTTGTTTGACTCAGACTTACCTTATTATGATGATGAAGTAGAAGAAGAGGATCATGTTAGAGTGCGGAGTGTGAAAAGCGAAAACCCGAATTCAATACCTTTTACAATAAAACTAAATATGGGGTTGACGTCGCTGATGAACTTTGTGCCTCATATAATGTGAGTCGTAACTCCAAAAGGTGGCCCCTGACAATTTTTATGCCATGTTGGACACACAGGAATTAATCTTCTTATAATACGTCGCATAAATAAAAACAAACCAAACGATAAGCGAGGTAATTTTTGAAAAACTTAGGTCTTGCTCTGGTCTTAGAACATTTGAAAATTCGCCAGGAATTGATCGATTGCAATGACAAATGGGCAAAAGAATCAGAGTATTTATTGGTGGATCATAAGAGGAGCCACCTGCAATTCCCGCAAAAGATATTGTTAAGTGTGTCCGGAAATAAAAATAGTAAAACAAAACATTTTTGTCAAGCTTGCCCTAAATTTATTTGTCCTGAACGCATCATGGCTTTCTGTATTAATTTTATTTACAATGAAGATTCTAAATAGCTTTGTTAAAGTTTTTTTTCTAATATATTAGACTTAAGTTTATAAAAATGCTATTTGTAACCAAAATTACTGGTTATTAGCGTAGTAATTACATGAAAACGTAAGAGGTCTATATTTTGTTCCTATTTTTATGAGTTTATGTCAAAGTTGATTAAAGTGAATAAAACATTGGTTAATTACTATTTTTATTTTATTTTATCAAAACCAGAATACCTATAACCTATAATAATAACACAGAATACTAATTTTCTCAAAAAGTTTAAAAATAACAACTATAAAATATATGGGTAATATTGACCCACCTCAACGTTCGCGTATCTGTTTTCTACCACAATGACGCCGGGTTAAGCACAACATACACAGAAATGTAAAAGTGTCAAGGGACACCCGGATGGAACGAAGTTATGAGAGAGAGAGAGAGAGAGAGAGACAGACAGAGAAAACTGCGTACACGAAAAAGTGACGTTACAACTTTTTGTCTTAATTTTTTCCGTCTAGCCCCCTTTCGCAACGCGCGATAAAGTACTTCGTTCCAATAATATCCATACACCTTATTCGTGAAGTTTTCATTGTGTAACGATCTTTATTTGGAAATCTAATATATAAAAATCAATGCCACTTTTCGTTGTAATTCCATAACTCGAGAACGGCTGAACCGATTTCGATAATTCTTTTTTTATTATATTCCTTGAAGTACGAGGATGGTTCTTATGTAGAGAAAACGTTAATATGTACCACGGGCGAAGCCGGGGCGGACCGCTAGTACTCTATATAAATTGAAGACAATTTTGACTTTTCTAGATGTTTAACTTGTCTAGTGTCTACTAGATGGATTACAATATGTTTAAGAAATACTTTTTAACACTACTGTTAGTGATTTGTTACCCCCAGGTTTAGTCATTTATCTTTAGCCATATCTATAAACGTATTACATGAACATACTATATTAATTTAAGATTTGTAGGTACTTTGTCGGAAATGTTCAGCGACCCTTACACTAAAATCATTGGAGGGGAGGACGCGTCAGATGGAGCATTTCCCTATCAGGTATCATTGAGGTCGATATATAAGAAGGAGAACCACTTCTGCGGTGGATCCATTATCAGACCGACATGGGTATTATCAGCTGCTCATTGCACACAAAGGTATTGGAATTGCACTTGCTAGTAATAATTATAAATTATTTACTAAAACCTTCCTCTTGAATCATTCTATCTATTAAAAAAACCGCATCAAAATCTGTTGCGTAGTTTTAAAAATTTAAGCATACAAAGGGACATAGGGACAGAGAAAGCGACTTTATTTTATACAATGTAGTGATTTAGCATGGTGTCTGCCCGCTACATATCAAATGGTGGGTCTGTGGTGGTTTCACAAATCACATTTAGGTACGACGATCAGATGAAAAATCCATCTCTCTACTCAGCTAATTTTTAAAATTCTTCAAATCTATAATTTATAAAAATAATAGAATCAGAAAAGGTCTTACTTATTAAGTAATTTTAATAGAAAACAGTACTTAATTCCATTGTATAAAAATAAGTCGGGTTTTCCTTCCTGATGCTATAACTCCAGAATGCACGAACCGATTTCCACGGTTTTGGATTCGTTGGAAAGGTCTCGGGCTCCGTGAGGTTTATAGCAAAGAAAAGGTGTATCTGGTGGCGAAACGGAGTTCACACGGTTTGCTAGTAATTGATAAATAATTTTTTCTTATCTTTAAGATTTGGATACATACACTCTTTTCTTCTAGAATTCGTCCAACATCGATAATAGTAGTTGTGGGATCTAACTTAATATCTTCAGGTGGTACGGTATATAATGTGACTAAAATCATAAATCATGAGGATTATAATCCAGGGACAATATCTGATGATATTTCGCTTCTTAAAATAGCAGGTGAAATCAGTTTTAACTCCAAAGTGGCTCTCATAGCCCTGCCAGACGAGCCCACGCAACCTAATACTGACTCTGTATTAACAGGATGGGGAGCATTCAATGTAAGTAAATAAGTGTTTTAGCTTATAAAATGGAACAAATTTATTTTAAAGATGACAGTCTTGAAAATGTGCTTGCTTCTAAAATAAGTGAACTGTCCTTCTAGCATTTTATCCCGTTAAACTTGAAAGTTTCATCCCAAAACTCGTCCTGATTCTCTCTTAACACTTAACATTAAACAGACGTATAAAATGCATGTTTTATTAACTGCATTGAATAATAATTTGTAATTAATTGTTATTTTTTATATTTAAGAATGCGCGAACAAAACCTGATAAGCTACAAGTGCTTTACGTACAGATAATACCGGTTCAAGAGTGTAAAGAAGTTCTGGAGAAACAGTATAGAAAATATCCGGTATCAACTAAAAATAATGTTTGCACTTTAAAAGAAAGAGGGAAGGGTGCTTGTTTTGTAAGTAAAATATAATTAATTGAATAGTATTAAATCGTTTTTGCCCTTAAGACGTTCACTGTTGGGCTTCACCCAAAGATGAAGACGAATAGTAAAAAACCAAGTTTTTGGTCTTTTATTTTTGTCTACTTCAAAATTTATTTATTTTCTACGAAATTTGGTGGAAACTTACTTTATTATGTCCCAAATACACTGTAATTTATTTGATTGAAAATATTTATTTTTTCGCCTTATTTTGAATTAATACCAAAAAAACAACCTAATTTTCAATCGAAAATTCACCCGTCAAAATATCAGCTTTTTTCAAAAACTTGGGAAGCCTTTTGTTCATTGAAATCTCTACTTTCATGTGGTTTAAAAAAATAAACATTACCATAGTAAATGTTCTCAGAAAATGCATACAAACAGTGTGATAATGAGCTTTTACTAAATTAGGCACCTTCTCGAACTCTATAACTTCTCTTGTATCGATTTTCGGTAATATTTCAAAAGAAAAAAATTGGTTTACTGACGATAGTTGACAACGTCCGATTGTGCTTCTTTGTCGCTCGTTCCGCGCTCTCGCTCGCACTTCAAGCCTAACATCACAGCTTACATGGAACGCCTCAGATGAGTCAGAGCGAGGTAACGCCGCATGAGTCATGTTTTTTCGTGCGTGCAGCCGACTTTATCGAATTATGAGGCTGGTTTCAGAGCTTAACCGACCATCAGTGCGTACGTCAGTCGCGCTTGTCATATGTATGGAAATTCATAAACCGGTTCATAGCTAGACCGACCATACGCACGCGTATTGTCATGCGCATTAGTGTCATAGTCATACAATAGTTGATGCGTATCGCAGGACCGACGGTACGCACTGACGTTCGGTCGAGCTCTGCAACCAGCCTAAGTATAATATTTTTCAGCATATTCAAAAGCAAAATGTTGTCGATAATAACATTTCAGGTAGTTCCGTTATATTTTCAGGGTGACTCTGGTGGTCCACTAGCAGCTAATAACAAGCTAATTGGTGTCGTGTCGTGGGGAAGTCCTTGTGCCAATGGATTACCTGATGTCTTCTCAGGCGTTTTCGCGTATCGAAATTGGATCCTTACCAACATTGCTAATAATGAATAATCAAGATGGATGTTGTGAACATTATTGAAATAAATATATTTTAAATAAATAAATAGATATTTTTATTGCGATCATTTTGCATTTTGAATCTATTAAACTGATTATTAAATTATTAACTAATTGTGTATGTAATTATGTATTTATGAATCAATGTGTGTGTAATTCTTTATTTATGAATCAATAGATGACATTATCAGGACGAAATAACACTTGTAATCGAAAATAATTAAAATATGAAAACATTTAAGTATTGAATAAGATAAATGACGCACATACATAATATAAGACAACTTTATCTTTCTCAAATTTAAACTACTAGCTATGCCGTGCGGTTTCACTCGCGGACGAACTCGCAAGCAAAATCAAGTATTGCTATAATATTATGTGTTATTCTTATGTAAATTTACCTACCTATATTAATGTAAAGTTTCATCCAATCCAAATCCGTCCAGTATTTTTTTAAGAAAAAGTTTGTGAGGATTAAGATATTTATATTTTACAATAAAACTTTTTTTTAATCATTTTACGGAGAAATGATATCAGACCATTTTTGTAGGTTGTTTTCCAAGGAACAACTTTTAGCTAAAACATTTTTTCATTAAGTAAATAGCTAAGGTTTTACAGCGCTCCGAAGTGAGTACTATTTTTCAGTACTCTTAACTATACAGTATACATGTATTATGTGTGTACTAATAATAATTTGTCATCAGTAATTGTTTTTTTTTTACTTTATTATTATTTTTTTAATAATTAATTTTGCAATATTATTAATAATTAATTATTTACTCCATTTCCCCACCACCTGGGAGGTAGAGTCTGGAAGCGCGTTTTTTTTACTTCGAAAAGCAGGGCTGAAATGTTCTTCAGTGTGCTTCCATTGTTCTGGAGTCTGGGAGAAGAGTCAATAGCCAATATATTATGTATAGTTAAGAGTACTGAAAAATAGTTCTCACTTCGGAGCGCTGTAAAACCTTAGCTATTCACGTAATTAAAAAATTTTGTATATAAAAGTTTAAAGTTGTTCCTCGAAAACCAATCTGTAAAAATGGTCTGATATAATTTCTTCGTAAAATGACAAAAAAAAGTTTTATTTAAAAATATAAATATGTCTAATTTCTGAACATTTTCGCTTATAACTTTTTTATTTGTAGTTCTACGACAAAAAGTTACTGGACCAAAGTTGTGGAGAATTTAATTTGCAACAAATATTGTAAACGATTTTTTATCAGATAAATAGTTTAAGAGATATACAGGGTTAGTTGTAAAACACCGGCAACCTCGCAGGACAAGATAGCTAACATCATAAGCAACAACATTTGTTCTACGACTTTTGATAATTTGTTAGATTTTATTTTCATACAAAAATAAATATTCATTTAATTTTCCGTTTGAATATTATAAACTCTACACCTCCCAAAAATTACGTAAACAAGAAGCGAACGAGAGGGGCAAGGGGGTGTCGCGTCGTCCATCCGATAATGAATAGAACATACACAAATGAACATAGACAAATATTAGGAGAGTAGGTACAATAAAAGTTTAAAAAATCATTTAAAAATAATTAATTGCGTTATGCCAAAAGTCGTAGAACAATTAATGTTGTTACTTACTTATGATGTTAGCTATCTTGTCCTGAGAGGTTGCCGGTGTTTTACAACTAACCCTGTATAGTAAAAACCATTTCAATCGCTATTTGCAAGATGGCGGCCGTGGCCGTGGGACAAGGGTGGTGACCCCACAAACTTGGTTTATGCTTCACACTGACCTCCTCTGCACATCAAAACAATAAAATTACGTCCTCTAAAAAACGGAAGGTTAGGCCTAAAAAATGTAACATTTCAATGGACTAGCTGAATATTGGTAAATCCATACTAATATTATAAATGCGAAAGTAACTCTGTCTGTCTGTTACTCAATCACTCCTAAACTACAGAACCAATTTTCATGAAATTTGCTATGGAGATATTTTGATACTCAAGAAAGGACATAAGCTACTTTTTATCCCGGGAAAATGACGCAAACCCGGAAATCCCACAGGAACGGGAACTATGCGGGTTTTTCTTTGACTGCGCGGGCGAAGCCGCGGGCGGAAACCTAGTACTCTAATAAGTAAGTATAACTATTTAGTCCATCTGTGGGATTCTGTGACGTCACATACTTATATCAAGTGCAAAGTTATGTCAAACATACTTCACGGGATGTCAAGGATCTTTTATATTGTAAGGGCGTATTCAGAAAGAAAGCTTGAAACTTGTAAGCGCTTATCGGCGCTTGTCAATGCTGGTTCGTTCTACACAAATTTTATATGGCAGCCACCAGCATTGTTGAAGCTTGTCGGAACTTGTCGGCGCCGATCAGCGCTTATAAGCGCTTATAAGTTTCAAGCTTTCTTTCTGAATACGCCCTAAGTTTATTCTACTATTCACTTCACGTACACGTGAATAGTTTTATCCAAGAAGCTTATCAAATAACTACAATGAATAACTATAGAATTGTAAACGCTTTGACTTTTATATTAATAAATGTGATAAATGTGAGTCACTAGTCGATAAGTAATTAAGTAAAAAGGTTCATTTTATTTATTAAAATGTTCAAATAAATTACGAGTATCTGCATATATTATTATTATTAAAGCTCGCGATAAGCTTTATCATGTAGATAAATTGTGTCCGATGAGCAGTAAAAGTTTTACTGTAAAAGTTTATTGAAGTGAAACTTCTTTATCGGGGTTGGAAAAAAATTTAGTGTAACATTTTTTCGTTACGCGTGACATTTTTCCGTTACGCGCCATCTTTTTCTTATCCTCACCACGCGTGATTCAACGTGTTTCTGTAAAGTTGCATAATATAGTCAATTATTTTTTGAAAAATAGGATCATAAAGAAGTTTCACTTCTTACGTGTGTAGGTACACTAGTTCACGCACACATTTTTTATTTTTGTCTCTTAGCGCACATAAGTACAGTTTTTGCTTATGGCTCTTTCACCGTCGGTAAATAAAACTACAATAGCATTTCTAGCAATAGCTCATATCTAATTTTAGGACACTGATATCAGGTACATATTAGAAAAAAATAAGGTCAAAGTCAACAAAGCCAACAGTTTAAAGAAAAAGAAACAAATTTCAGGTCACCTCGATATCAAGAAATAAAAAAAAAAGAATTAAATGATAATATTTTATTCATTCATTAATATAATATAATGGCTATTATAATATCTTTATTTTGGTAAAGTCATTCATTATTCTGAACCAACTTTATCTTTTATCCAATCGACGAAAGAATACACCTTAGCGAATACATCTGGATAGTCTTGACCACAAGGTTTAGCGTTAAAAGACACAATGCCTATGATCTCATCATCAGCAATAAGAGGACCACCAGAGTCACCCTGGAAACAGAAAGTTATACAGTAAAAAAGAGCGTGTGTGCGAGCACACGTGTCAGAAATGAAACTTCTATGACAAGATTCAAAGATACCAAAATTGTCGCCTTACTCCACGTATGTGTCGACGTGACGGTATTTCCATGACTTAAAATTTTACTCTCAACGCGCCTAAAAAGTTTCACTTCAGTAAAATAAAGCTCGAAGTCGTGAAAAATTATTTGAATAATAAGTTTGAAGAAATAATTTTAATTATGCACCCTCATAATTTTTTTTAATTAATTGTTTTGGGACCGGTTTCATCGTTTGCCATATTTCAGATAACTTGTTGAGTTTTATTTTCATCCATTATTTATATTGAGCAGTGGTTTAGTGCCTTTTCACACTACCCGGTTGCCGGGTAGCCGGCGCCGGATATCCGGTGTCAAATAAGCTTTCACATGTCCCGGTTGATGCCGGCAGTATCGGCTGGCTAGAGAGCCGACAAGAGTACAGTCTCATTCTATAGTTTCAAAGATGGACCGTGAACAAATAATAGCAATGTGGCTTTTATATCGAAGACGAAATTATCTGCACCGGAAAGAAAAATCAAGAAATTATGGGGTTCATCCAATTAATATGAAAAGAGAAGCATTAGGTGCATTCTATACATTATTCCCAGATCTACGAGCACATGAAGACAGGTTTTTAAAGTACTAACGTACTCTCGCAGACTGTACCTGTACCGCCGGCTAACCGATGCCTCGTGACCGGACGCACAGTGGTGGTTCCGGCGCGCACACGGCAACCGCCTGCCGGATAGATTACGCCGGTACATGTGAAAGCTATGTACCATGCCCATACACTTCACCACGGGTAGCCGGCGCCGGCTATCCGGCAGCCGGGTAGTGTGAAAAGGCGCTTAGTGTCTAGGACCACGGCCTTCAATATGGATAATATTATAATATGATGACAATGATGATGATAATATAAATTATTTTACATATCGATACAATGTAGACTAGTCATAATGGATGTATTTTATAATCTAAAAAATGGGCGTATTACCTGTGGTCCCCCCGCTATGACCCACTGGTGGGTCTACGGGTAATATTTTTTCCCCGTGGACCCACTGCTATAGAATGATATGACAGTGGGTCTACGGGCACTTGAATTAAAAGTTATTTTTACCCGTGGTCCCCCGCTGCCATGCTTTGACCAGTATAGACAGGATTTCTACATTATCTGCACTTTCCGGTTTACGACCTGCGTAATGCGTTAAAAATTATTTATATTGATATCAGACTCTCACACATTGTCAGCTAGTTTCGTTTATTTTGTATTTGTTTTATTGCAGTTTGGAATATAAATTTTAGCTTTACAATATTAGTATAGATTTTAGTTAAATCTGATATCTACAACGGAAACTATTCGAAACTAACTGTTAATCCATACTAATATTATAAATGCGAAAGTAACTCTGTCTGTCTGTCTGTTACTCAATCACGCCTTAACTACTGAACCAATTTGCATGAAATTTGGTATAGAGATATTTTGATACCCGGGAAAGGACATAGGATAGGTTTTATACCGGAAATCCTAGGGGAACGGGTTTTTCTTTGAAAACGCGGGCGAAGCCGCGGGCGGAAAGCTAGTTCTAAATAATTACGCAGGTCATAAACCGGGAAGTGCAGATAATGTAGTAATCCTGTCTCTATACTGGTTAGCATGGCAGCGGGGGACCTCGGTAAAAATAACTTTTAATTCAAGTGCCCGTAGACCCACTGTCATATCATTCTATAGCAGTGGGTCCACGGGGAAAAAATATTACCCGTAGACCCACCAGTGGGTCATAGCGGGGGGACCACAGGTAATACGCCAAAAAATGAGGTATGATATAACACTAACGATCACTGTTGTTAAATTGGCAGTATATCTGTACAGATCACGTCACAATTTTTACTTATCTGAAAAAGGCAAAATAAACTATTCACCGAACATGTAGTTGCTCCTGGTCTCAATTGTGCGCATATTTGATCCTCTGATAACGGATATTTATACTGCCATTTCTTGTAGGCTTCTTTACATTCATCCAAAGATACTGTATACATAGTTAGCATTTGTAAATCGTCCGGTAACTCATTTCTGTTCTGAAAGATTAAATATTTATTTTATAGCGTATTAAAATTTGACGACCCCCGATTTGACGACGTCTTTAAATAACTGGTTAGGAGGTTTTTCTTGAAAAGAGAAAATTACGTGTTTAAAAATATGTAAAATTTTATTGCAATTTGGTATCGATAATATGAGCGACTCACACGAATGACTCCCCATCCAACCGCTGTTGTTTCTGTTCCAACGGGGGTTTCCTTTGATGCCAAGGCTATGGGAGCGATTTTCGGGCCGAACTCGAATTCATTTTTTGTCTTAAGAAGTGCGATATCGTTAGCCAACGATGATCTATTAAATTTCTCATGTCTTACTATTTGGTCCACTTCATATCTGGAGCCGCCTGACGAAATTGTGTTCGTTCCAGCTAGTACTGTTATATCTTCAGCCTGTAAACTACAGAAATAATATGTATAAGAAATGAGATAACCATTATTTTTTCTTATTTTAAAATTTCCAATCGCTCCAGCTTTACTATGAAGAGGTTCTAGGAGAGGATATTATCTACTGTATTATTTATTTAGATGAAAGTTATAAGTATGTATATAGCATACAATGGGAAAAAATGATTTCATTTCCTCTACATAATATTTTGTTATTCATGATATTTACTCTTTCGTGCAATGGGCAGCTGTTAACACCCATTTTGGGAAAATGATGGATCCGCCGCAGAAGTGGAATTCCATCCAAGTGCTTGCCTTTAGCGATACTTGGTGTGGGTACGCTCCGTCTGATGCGTTTTTCCCTCCAACTATTTTAGTGTCGACTTCATTGTTGCTAATTGAAGGTACTTCTTCACCGTCTCCTTCTAGTGAAGGCAACGGAGCTATTTCATCGTCTTCTTCAGCATTAGCTTCAATTGAACGTATTTTTCTAATTTCACTGTTGTCTTCAAATGCAATTTCTTCATAGCCGTCTCCACCATTGTCGTCACTAAAAGGTGCTACTTTATCGTCGCCTTGTAGAGTCCCTGCAATCAATTTAATTAATTTAAAATACAAACCTTTATATACTTTTTTAGTATATCTGGAGACTGGAATGATGTACACTAATACTGACTGAAGAATTAGTGTTATAAATTGTTTGAATGCCCCAATCTCAGGCAAAAGTAGATCTAATTGAAAATATGTTTTGGGTTGGATAGTTCATTTGTAGACGAATATTTTATACATATTAGGTTATATAACATCACGCTTCAACCAATAGAAACAGACGTGAAAATTTTTGTAATAATATTTAGAGAGAGGTATAAAAAAGCTATAGAATTCTACTGGTGCAGCGAATTTCAAAATCGGCTTTAGTCTAGAAATAATAACATCTATAATATAATTAACTAGCTTACCGCCCACGGCTTCGCCCGCTTTGTCTAAAACCTAATAAATTATATACTAAAACCTTCCTCTTGAATCACTCTATCTTTTAAAAAAAACCGCATCAAAATCCGTTGTAGTTTTAAAGATTTAAGCATACAAAGGGACATAGGGACAGATAAAGCGACTTTGTTTTATACTATGTAGTGATAGTGATTATAAAGTATCCTAATTTTGGGGAATAGTTAAAGTTTTGTTTACTTTAACATGGATATTTTAAATGTGTTTCAGAACAAGTAGCAAAAAAGTTGCCATAAAAATAAGATCGGGTTATAAAATCAGCATATTAAAAAGTTAACAGATTTTTTGTACGTAGCAGTAGGTATACGTAGCACGTAATACGTAGCATCTAGGTATCTGTTTCTATTACCTACTTTATTACTTTGTGCTAAATGAGGCGATTGAAAGCAAATTAAATTTTATCATATAAAGTAATTTAGGTCATAGACTTATACGAGTACTAGTGGTCCGCCCCGGCTTCGCCCGTGGTACCTACATGTTTAAACTATCCTATCCCTCAAGTTGGATCGAACTGCACATGGTGTGCGAATTTTATTATAATCGGTTGAGTGGTTTAGGAGTCCATTGAGGACAAACATTGTGACACGAGATTTATATATATCAAAGATGGTGAATATCTCCAATGTTTAAATACAATAAACAATAAAAGCAATATATTTAATAAAATCTAGATAATTCATACAAAATAAGACTTACCATTTGCTATCCAAGCTGTTAATAGCAAGAATATGACCAAAAATTTCATCATGTTGATGTCTGCTTGATTAATAGTATAAAGTAATGGAATTTTCTGCTTATTTATATGATTAATGAAAGTAAAGAAGGATCCACACGACGTTTTGATAAATTAATATATTTTTGATATATAAACGTTTCTTAATTTATCTAATCATTATTTCTTAGTTGTTGTTAACTTGTTAACTTAAATTCGCTGCAATCAGTGGCGGAAAACATGTTTGGATAGGGGAGAGGGGGGCAGTTTAGAACAGGGGCAGTTTTGAATTATTCGATTTATGAACGCATCCTTTACTGTTTTCGACCTCCATCACCTTTTTAATACTGGTAACACCGAACTACACATCTGTCAGTTGTCAACTAACGTCTATGTCAGTGTCATTTTGCGAAAATATTGCCGGTTACTTTGACGGAGACGAAAGTAAACAAATATTTTTTTGGTTAAATGAAAATTACTGAAAACGTAAGTATTATATTCGAGTTGTTATTATTTTATAGTGTTTCACGTATTACAGACAAAGTATTTACAAATATGAGATCATTGAACACAAGTTACTTTCACGTCCAAAATTTTTTATTTGTGAAGGTTGGTATTGGGGCAGATTTGATCAAAATAACTGGGGCACTTTTGAATAAAATGTTCAAAACTGCCCCATACACATATACATGTAAAGCTGACCCTTTTACTAAGTAAGTAATTACATTTTTTACTGTCTTTACTTTACAGTCATAATGGTAAGAAATTATAAAAAGAAAAAAGAAAGTGATGTGATCGAAGAAGATGCCCAACGAGCTGTTTCATATGTTGTCAATGATGGCATGAAGTTGAGGACCGCTGCTACGATATTTAACATAAAACCGTCAACTTTATTTTATAGAGTTAAAAAATTTAAGGAAAACATAACGCCAAAAACGAAAACTATAGCAGCAAACACACCATGCATCAAATTTTTACCAATGATGAGGAGCGTATGCTGGAAGGTTACTTTTTGAAAATGTCCAGTATGAACTATGGCTATAAAAAGAAAAGATGGAAATATGTTTTTAGTTTCTTTCATGAAAAAGAAGTTCTGTTATAAATTCTTTTTCCCTGAAAAAGAAGATCAATCTTTTGTGCCTATCACGGATGTTGTAAAGAAACTTCCGAAGCCATGCCCTACTGGAGGAACTTCACGAACAGCTGCTTTATTAACTTTTAATTTTGACTTCAGTAAATTTAAGATGGGTTAGGTACTTTAACCTATCTCATATTTATATTTAAATTTATTTCAAAGTCCAATATTTTGGTAGTATTAACCATCAAAGTATTGATGTGGTTTGCATTTTTAATAATTATATTTTGTGGTCATTTAGTTGTCATGATTGTTTATTATAGATTTAAACGTCTTTAAAATGTCACATTTGCTAAGTTACTTATGAATATTATTTTTGATATTGTTTCGCAATGTCCAATTTGATCTCGGTTAAAATAACGTGTTCTTTGTTCAAGACTGCCCCAGGCTGTTAAGAGTTTTATATAAGTTTATTTAATTAATAGTTATTGTAAGACATAAATGACAGTATACTATCATAAAATTTGCTACAAATAACATAAATATATTGTTGATTATGTTCTAAGTGACATGGTTTCCATTTTATTCCAATTTGTCAAAACTGCCCCTAGGGGTTTCAAATGTGCCCCATTCGCGGGGCACATTTCAACAAAATCGAGCTTTTTAAAAATTGATACTGTGTAACTATAGCAAGTCAAAATAACTAAATATAATTTTTTTTATGTAGTATAAGCCCCATATCTTATATTAAAATAAAATAAATCTTGATTGGTCATACCATACGGGACAAAAAAATTTTTATTTAAAAAGTGTTCAAATGTGCCCCCCTCTCCCCTACCATCAAAATGTATGAAACGGAGATATTCCATTTAATTCAAAAAGTCATTTTAGAAGAAATGGACATTTATTTCTATCAGATTTATTTTCAACGTAACATTATATTTTTTCATTATTTTTATTGTATTACATACCTACCTACTAAAAATCTTTGAGATACAAATAAATAGATAGTAGCGTCCTTTCCTAAAAGAAATAAACCACTTTAAATTATTCATATCACTGTAGTATACTTAATATTAATTAATATCTATAGATATTCAAATTTACCTAAAACTTAAAAAAATATCTAAACTTATATTATAAAGCTGAAGAGTTTGTTTTTTTGAACGCGCTTATCTCTGGAACTACTGGTCCGATTTAAAAAAAATATTTCAGTGTTAGATAGCCCATTCATCTAGGAAGGCTAAAGGCTAGATATCATCACGCTAAGACCAACAGGAGCGGAGCCACGCGGATTAACCTCCTGAGACCCAGGATTTTTTTTTTCTTTCTTTTTTAATAAAAAGTAGCTGTATCTGTTCTAATGCAATTATAGATATTCAAAAAAATGGAAAAAAAATCTTTTGTGGAAAACTTGGATTTTCTTTATGTCATTTATATATTACAGGGGGTCCCAGTTCCAAGTGTAATAAGTTTATGAAAATGAAGAAAAACTACATGTTTTTTTAGTTATTATATATTTTTAAACTTGAAACCTAATATTTATTATTCTATCTATTGTTCTGTATCTATTTTTTGTAACTTGGTTCAAAGATAGGTATTTTTAAGGGTGAGAAATAACCAGTTCAAGTATTTTGCACCGGCGCCGGCGCGGCGGTGTATTTATATTGTCACGTCCACCCCTAGGTCTTATTTCTAATCCATCCTCTTGTTCAGCCTCCTCTAATGCTTGGTCCACGTCATGTGCGTACCCGAAATGGTCTGCCAACAACTGAAGATGACATACATAGTGACGATTCTGTACTGACGTGACTCATACTCATTGGACGAATGGAAGAAGACTCATTTTCTGGTGTTTGGGCGGCTTCATCGGTATCATTTGGGGGATTATCTTCATCTCAAACATTTATTTATTCAATTAGACTTCTTCTAAAAGCACTTTTGAATCGTCATAACAGTATTAACATTTACCACCGATTCGGAAAGCAGTATCTATGGAGAAGAACCGGCAAGAAACACCATAGGTCCATCATATAGGTCAATATTTGACTCATCCAGGTGTTGGTAGATCTCAGTATCTTATAATCCTTGAAAATTATAATGAAATCTGTAACATAAACTAAAGAATGTCATATAGGTAATACATGGGACTCTTGTAACCAATACCAAATCGGCAAGAATTGAGACCAAATGTCTTACCAGTATGACATAAAAGAAAACATTCATATTTTTCACAAGTTTTAGATTTATCTTTCAAAATAACTATTGCGGTTGCAGAAATAATATCTTTTATAATTAGATATACAAAGATATACTGCAATATACGAATGGTACCACTAGAAAATATGTAAGATTACTGACCACGTGTTTGCCGTCGCACAGCCACCGTCAACTTCGAAATGAGAATACTTCAAATCACTGTCACTTATATAACCAAAAACCGTTTAGTATAGCGGATGACATACCACTACATCGATTAGAGGTTGATTAGAGGTATTATTCCCGCATATACGCAAAAGATGGCGTTGAAATATTTTTTTATTGTCTATGTAATATATATATGACCGCAGGCCCCAGGAGGTTAAACCGCGGACGTAGCTAGTAAAGAATAAACATTCGTTTATAACTTAATTATCTCTTCATAAAAGTATGTTTTTATGATTTATTAAAGTGAAACTTTTATTATATCGTCTCAAACTTTTCGGTCTGTGTAGCGCATGTCGCGTGACGCACGATACGTACGATAATTATCGTACAAATACGATAATTTTTAGTTATATTATGTCTATAGTGTGAAAAAAAGTTTCACTTTTACCGTGGTTTCATAAAACCACACAACATTTTTTTTTATAGATTTTAATAAATACCTCTTCAAAACGATTCATGTTTGTTTTTGATAAAATTTTCCATGATGTATAAGCCTTGAGGGCGCATATACATTGAATTAAATAGTAAGATAATTACACATTTTAATATTATTGTAATCTTGAAAGTAAATGAAATGGAAAATTAATTGTTGGAATAGGTGTTTTTTTACTTTATAATTAACTCGAACTCCTGAAACATCATTATTCAATTTGACTTCTTCTAGAAGCACTTTTAAATCCTTATAATAGTTTTAACATTTAAAGCGCATCACACATGGTGAAGATCAATGACCTATTATACTAGTAGACGCGGCATACGCCAACATCATTGCACTAAAAAACAGCGTAATTAATACATACCTACTTACTAACGCATTATCACCAATACAGTTGTTCTCTCTTTCACTCTGACGCACTTCTTCTGTTGTACTTCGTAATAACAACTGCCGATTAAAATATAAAAAGAACGTCCAGCCACGACGCTGAATGGTGCGTGACTAAGTGAAACTTGGGCACTTAGCTGAGTTTTTTCTTGCCAAAATAGAGAGCGGGTAACGTATCTAGCTTTTTTATATATCATAGCAGAAGATACTATAATATTTTATGTTAAGATTCTATAATATAAAATATTACAGTATCATAGGCTGGTTGCAGAGCTTGACCGACCATCAGTGCGTACGTCAGTCGCGCTTGTCATAATGTATGGAAATTCATAAAACCGTTCATAGCTAGACCGACCATACGCACGCGTATTGTCATGCGTAGTGTCATAGGCATACACATTGTTGATGCGTATCGTCAGGACCGACGGTACGCTTGGTACGCACTGATGGTCGGTCAAGCTCTGCAACCAGCCTTATGGTATCACACACGATTAAGATGCGCTAGCGATACTAATTGTCATTTATTTTAATTGTCAATTGTCGATATTTCGCTAAGGATTTGTTCACCCTACCAACGATGAAGACGACCACAAATAAAATTTTCATCCAGTCGCAATTTAACAATATTGTGAAAAACACACTTAAAAATAAAATATTAAAATTTCCTGTCGTTCTGATGATTGAAATTTTTTTTTGCAATTAATAAATGAAAACATAGATTTTTCGTAGAAACGGTGGCTCCTAGAAAAAAATGTATTTAGATAATTTTATAATCTACAATTTTGGTCCCAGGTAATTATACTTATGATTAGCTTACCGTCTCGGCGAAAATCGCAAAAAACCTATTTTTTTATTAATTGACCTCGATTTTTTCTTCTTCTTCGTAGGCAGTAAAAAAAGAAAAAGTGCTGCCATACTTGACAAAACTAATTTATTCGTCACGCTTCAAAAATACGACTGTACAATACGTAAAATATTTTTTTTACCGTATGGGATCGTTATATTCTCTTTGTTTGTATACAATTCTACCAAAAAAAAAATAACGCAGATTGCAAACATGGGGCGACGATTGTAAGACTTAATTATTTTTGTCATTGCGTACTAAGACCCAGCTGTAGAACCGCCATCCTGTTATAAATGACCCGAAATTTTGTGTCAGTATCTCCCGGCCTATAGATGGCTTATAGCTTGGTATCTTAAGATATTGAAGGTAAAATATATATTATCTTCGTCGTGTGTTATGGCTTATAGGATTTGTATGGCGAGCGATAATCGGAAATATGCTCTAAGATATAGATAAAACATATTTTACATTATCTTCACCGTGTGTGATGCGCTTTACATTTACAATTTAAAGTCTAACCTTCGATATACTAATTGATTTTCTTATTTAGAGGTTTGTCATATCTTTTGTGTTTTTAACATTATCCTTAAAACAAAAAAGAATCGCTGTAATGGTGTTAACTGTTAATCATCTTTTTTCTCCATTGAATTGATCCTAGAGTCTAGACAATTAGACATATTGTAATAAGAGCTGTTGTTTGGCGATTTCTATAGCATTCAACACGTGTTTTCTCCAAACGAGTACATCCTACTAAAAAAACACAAATTTTCAAAATTGATCTCTGATAGGTTCAGTTTGACCTCGCAAGAATTTTGAAAAATATTTTTATCTACTAGGTATCTATTCATGTAATACTTTACAACATACTTTATTACAATTAGGGCCGGCGCAGATACGATATTATTTTAATGAGGACAATGTCGATAATAGTTTGACAATGATGATTTCTGCGTCGATCCGTTGGGGGCCGTTGGGGTTGCGAGAAAGATGCGCATGTCGAACAATGCGATGTATCAAATAGTAAGCGCCGTACATAGGTTACACCACTCGTGACAGCACCCATTCATGGCACGCATCCATAGCCCGCATCCACAGCACGCATCCATAGCACGTAGTAATATCCAAATATCCTTCCATATAAAAAACGTATCTAACTAAACTAAGCTATGTATATCAATTAATATTATTGGTGGATATCAAACGCATCCACAGCAACGTAACATAGCACATCTCTGGTGGAAAAGCAGCCTTAACCCTTAATTTGGCACCGATAAAAATATTCAAAATATATGAATTTGACAATTTTGTGGTTTCAGGAGTATGTCATAAACTTAGGTCATAAAGTTCTGGAAAAATAAAAATAAAAAATATACAATAGCCCACTGCTGGGAAAACTGGTGTCCGTGACAGCGGACCTTGCCAATTACTGTGAAATTATTAATGGTTAGATTTATATGTTCTCTTAGGCGGACACTGCCAGACTACGGAAAATAAAAACCACAGTTATTTTTATGTTTTTTAACTAAATAAAAATACAGAAATGAACATTTTAGAACTAATAATTGATACCGAAGTACAGTGTATTTTGTATGAAAATTAAAAAAAAAAACAATTCAAATTTATATTGTATGAAAATTTTAAAAAACTTCTCTAAATAATTCTTCGTCTGTTAGTTGAATTGGCTTGCCGGTCTGTTGAACTGAATATAAGTTTGTCTGCTCTACGGTACTAGTAAAAATATCTCGAGAAAAAAAAAGTGAAAGAAACTCAAAGGCGAATCATCTTCTGGCAGGTCTATGTAATCAATTAATCATCCTCCTCACCTTCTTCTATTGTCGCTTGGTGACGGAATTGAGCTACTCTCCAATTGTAAGTCAGCTGAAATTTTTTTAAGCTATTGCAAAGCTTCTATGGCGGGCCTTGAGCGCGGGGACCGAATCCGAAATGAAATTCCGTAACGAAAAACCTCACGCTCCTCACTCCGACGGGCGGCGGTGTGAAGGCATGCTATGCAATAGCTTTACCGCGGCAGTCCCCGAGTGCTACTTACACGTTTTTTTTTTTTGTTTTTTTTTTTTGGTCTTTTGGCTTTGACTGTGAGTGGTTTCTTAGATCTTGTTTTTCGGTGTCCTAATGAAGAATGTTATAGGCGTTGCAGGCAATGAAGGAATACCAGATACGGATGGAACATTTTCATAAATGGGCTCGCCAATTTCACGCACGATAGAATCTGGTATAATGATATCAGCATCTTCGGAGTGTAATTCTGCCCTGATAACAAAGAATGCAGTAATCGACATTTTTGGGATTTTTACTTTTTGCAAGAAATGGGATCCCAAGGGGTTTATTAACATGAAAAAAAAATAATTTCATAAAAAAAGTACCCGGAAGTATGTTTTTTAGCTAACGATTTTTGCAGTACTTACATGAAAACTATATCAATGATAAGAAAAAGCGCCGTATTAAACATGTGCTAAAAATAATGCAGTTCTTGTTAAGATACCCTAAAACAAAGTGCAGTAATAGCCATTACTGTAGCATTTTATTCTAGTGTCTGTAGACCAATTGCTACGTCAAAACGCAGTTCTCCACATTACTGCATTTGTGTGTAGTAAAAGCACAGGTAAAAATTCGCGAGATCGTAACCGTACGATACAGTGCTGCGTTTTGTTGAAGCAAATCTCTGCGTCGTCGTCGTTCGGCGAAGTGAGACGTGCGGCACGTGTGCTGCTCCTGCGCGCTGTTTGTCATGTACATGTCAGTTTAACTGATGTTAAAATAAATGTTGTCTTAATAAAACTTAATTTTCTTCTACAAATTGTTTAATTTTAATATCCCCGCAGTAGGTTTCAACCGTAGAGCATTTTTTTTAAATCTGTGTAAAAGTGAGAAGATATTATGTGTACATCTACTTAGCCCCGGACATTAAAAACCTGTATCAAATACTAAAAAATAACGCAGTAATCAACATGCCCTAGAACATAATGCAGTAATGAGCGCAAGTACTGTATTTAGACTTAGTGTCCTGTGATTTTCACATGGCCTGATGCTAAACCTTAACGCAATAATACGCATTATTAATGGATATACTAATTTATGAAATATAAGATAATTATCTTTGTAAAGCTTGTATTTTTTCCAATTTTATTGATAGATTTCAAGGGCTATAAAATATAAACGTCTTCCTCAAATATGTAAAAATGTCTTTCCCGCGTTTATCTCAAAACCGCCATTTTGCGATTACTGCATTCTTAGTTATCGCGGCAGAATTCTTCATCGTCGGATGTATCTATTGTTACGTTAGCAAGGGAAGATGCAATAGATGGTGCAGGAGAATACAAGGGGTGGAAGAATTAGTATGTGCATCATGCAATTTAGTTTCAGAATCTGATATATCGCTAGCATCGGAAGGAGCATGTTACTTGCGCGATGCAAAGCAATAATTTTACTTGCGCGAAGCAATAACTCAGAACCATAACAGAACCCGCCCAGTCAATTAATATCGTGTTACCTTTGGGCTATTGGGCTTGGAACTAATTTAGGCTTTGTTGAATGGGATACAATGATACAAAATAAATAAAGATATATTACAACAGCATTTTATTTCGATGAATAACATAGGTATAGGTAAATAGAATTAAAAAAGAACAATAATTAGATCTAGACACGCGGCAGCGTGTCAAGCCGAGTTCAAGCGAAGAGAACTGGTGAGCAGCAGCCGTGTGTATATTTACACGAACCATTTCGAGCCACTTTTCACCCCCTTATAACTCGAAAACTATTTAAGTTAAATAAACCAAATTTGGTACATATCAAGAGGACCTCAAGATAAACAAGAACCTTAAATTTCATATACCTATACAGATTAAACAGTTGCGTAGATATTAATATCCAAAAATCGCATTTTTTAAGACTGACTGACTTATAGATATATATACAAAACCTAACCCACTTCCAGATGACCTAGAAAGTTCAAATTTTGTAATCAACTAGGTAATAGTGAGTGTACAAAGGAAAAAATCAGAAAATACTGAATTTATTTGTATTTAATTTTTTTTTCAATGACATTAATTTTGTTTGTATGGAAAAATGGAAAAGTTTAAAAAAATAGAAAATAGTATATTCACCTTACTAGTCTTAAAAAATAGATCAAAACTAATCAGTGGCCGAAAAAAATTTTGAAATCCATCAATAAATGACTGAGTAGCTCATTAGGTAAAGGGTTTTCGATATCAGTATAAAGTTTTTTGATATCTGCAATAGTTACGGAATAATCGCCTGTGCACATTTGGATTAACAAATAGGATAGGTTTTATCCCGCAAATGCGGGAACGGGAACTATGCGAGTTTTTCTTTGAAAATGCGGGCAAAGCTGCGGGCGGAAATCTAGTTTACAATAGTTTCTTATTTTACATTTCATTTAAATAAACAGATTAGAATAAATATATATATAATGATAATAATATTGGGAAATGAATTAAAGATAGTTGCGTTTTTTTTCGTTGTAATAAAAAAAACAACATTTAAAGCCTTTAATCCATAAAAAAAAGTTGACAATCAGAGAAATCAGAAAATACAGAGAATACAGAGCCTCAATGTCACTTTAAATGTCAAACACACACGTCACAACACACAACAGATAATAAATAGCACAGAAAAAACAAATGTAGGTATTCTTTACATATATAATACAAAACTTACCATGAATTAAAAGATAATTACAATTATATCATCATCACATTAATTTCCTTATTTTTTTATATAAATTAACATCGATAAGCTTCTTATTTTTCAATTTTACAATAAGGCTTCTTCACACTGACAAATAGTAATTTTAATTAATTCAGTACTTATGCAAAACAGAAAGTTTTAACTTTCCGCAGGTGGCTCAAACCTTCCCCAAGAAGCACTCTTACCTATTAAAAAAGCCACTTGAAAATCCGTTGCATAGTTTTAAAGATTTAAGCATACATAGGAACAGACAAAAAGACAACAGAGTAGAGCAGATCAGTGGTCAAAAAAGGGTGATGATGATGATGATGAGGAATAGACAGTGACTTTGTTTTACACTATGCAGTGATTATCTATGATATAGGAAATTCCTAACAACCTTATTCCTGTGTGAGGTTGAAATAAAGAACACTTTCTGATTTTAATTATCTGATGACTTTTTATTGAATACACTACCGACTAACGTATTATTAAAAAAAACGACGTGTAGCACTTGGGGACTGCCGCGGTAAAGCTATTGCATAGCATGCCTTTAAGCCACACCTCCGTGGCCGTCGGAGTGGGGAGCGTGAGGTTTTTTCGTTACGGAATTTCTGGATTCGGTCTACGCGCTCAAGGCCCGCGATAGAAGCTATGCAATAGCTTAAAAAACAATCTGTTCAATGTGTCACGGAACGAAAAAAAGCAATTAAAATTGAAGCATTGGGAGCAACAAGGGCGTTCGGTACCCAAAGTCCGTTTTGATGTTATTACATCAAAACATGCACAGAGCCATCTAGTTTCGTATCCCAAAAACTTATTTAGATCAGCCACTTTTTGATGGCGTGAGAATCAATAATGTCAAAGGTGGCACTACGCCCTTATTGCATAGATATCAAAAGTGCGTTTAAATTCGAACACTTTACGACCTGTCTGCAGTTTGTAAAAACTTATTGTGTAAAAAATGATTGAAATGAGTGATTCAAGTGACTTAAGATCAGATGCTGACCAGAGCGAACATGAGCCCCTCAAAAAAAAGGGGAAGAAAGAAGGTGAAGAATGAAAACATGTGAAAAAAAAACGTGCCGAAAGTTAGAGAAGTTTTGGTGAAGAATATACATCAGCTCAAGGAAGGAAGATACCTAGAAAAGTTTGTAAACATATTACCACGTGTTGTTCCAAAAAAATGCACAGAGAAGATTTTTTTGTAACTTTTGAAACATAGGTGACAATGCGCAGCAAGATACCCTCATTATGTCGTGTTTAGAAAAAGTGTTAAAGTTGAGAGAAACTGTTGGGCCTGATAAGTTGAAACTTTCAATGGAAATACTTTTTAACAGTAGACGGATTAAAGATAAACATTTGCAGAAAGTAAATTACTGTCGCTACTAAAAATCTCGGAAAAACGGCCAAAGTCCATTTTGATGAATCTGATTAAAACCACGAAAGTCAGAAAAAATGATTAAGTTGAATATTTGAACGGTGGTTGTAATAAATACACATTAACTTACATTTCTTATTTTATTTTCAACGCAAAATCAATAGCAAAATTAACGTCCTATCTGTTTTACCAGTTGGGTGCAACAAGGGCGGATAACACAAGTTAAAAAAAATTGATTTTATGATATTTCTGATTTTTTCAAAATAATCATAATACCTTCATCTTTTTGCTAAATCATGGGTCTAAGAAATTATACAGTAAATGTAAGTCAAATTATAAGTATTAAAATAATGTAAGGCATTACAACTTTCATTATCATTTTTCTCGAAACTCTATTTTACAACATACGCCCTTGTTGCACCCAATGCTTCAATTCTATATTATATTTTATATTTCGTGTGTAAACAGCCTTATTTGTACAGAATAATGTATAAAAGGGTATTTTTTTTAAATATATTATTAGATATTTTCAAAGGTTGCTTCATAATAGACATCATGTATAAAATATACGTTTCGTCTTTGCTTCTATTATCCTGGTATGCATATGGTAAGATGTTCGTTTTTGCTGTGTTTTATTTAAATATTCCTTTTAATATCATTATCAGCACAAACCACATATTTTTAAGCTTTATTATACCTTAATATACCACGCTGGAAAAATAAAGGTATGTAGATATCACATGTTTTTCAATTAAAAAAAAATTGAAATGCCAATAAATTTTATGTATGCATCGTGCAGTTTAGGGTCAACTCACACCAAAAGAGCGGCGAAGCGCGGCGAAGCGGAGCGCACTTTCCGTGTCATATAAATTTTAACTTTATTTTCACTACTATAATACTTATTATCGCATGAGAAGCTCGAACGAGTCGCGCGGATGCCCGCGGCGCCGCTGGAATTCCGTGGAATTCCATTAACGGAGCCGTGCGATTGCGCGAGAAGTCGCGGGAATTCCCGAGAATGTTCGAGCATTCGCGAGCGGCCGCTGGCAATATCCCGCCCCTCGCGCCCGCTCCCCGCACGCGTCTGTGCGCGCGAGCATTCGAACTGCGCAAAGAGCGACCCGTGAATTCATCGCGGGAAGGCGCGCGGATTCCCGCGACTGCTCGAGAAGTCGCTGGAATGCTCGAGAAGTCGCGGGTCTCCGCAACTCCGCGCTTCGCCACGCTACGCTGCGCTTCGCCGCTCTTTTGGTGTGAGTTGACCCTTTGTCTCAAATTTCTATTGTTTTATATATTTTTTTTAATCCTTTAATCGACAAAGGAGTGGGCAGTGCCCTGATGAAGGTGATCACCGCCGCCCATGAGCAATTGAAACGTCAGGTAACCTTGCGATTTTTTGCCAGCCCTTGAGAGACGCATAGGCTCTTTTTTTGAAGGCATCCATATCGCAGGCAGATGGAAACAACGAAGATGGCAAACTGTTCCACAATTTTTTAACTCGAACGAACGTCAATTTTCTCACCTTTTTAGATATCTTCTCAATATTACGGGTCAATTAGTCACCTTTTATTGAATAGGTGGTCATTAATTTCATATTTTACAGGTGTACCCAATGAAATTTACAGTGATCCCGATACTAGAATAATCAGAGGGAGAAATGCACAAGAAGGAGAATTTCCGTATCAGGTTTCATTGAGAAAAAACTATGAAAGCGAGTACCACGTCTGTGGCGGATCCATCATCAGACCAAAATGGGTGTTGACTGCTGCCCATTGCTCAATCGAGTATTTTAATCATGCTTATTATGAGATATCTTATCAAAAACCCCTTAAATTTGGTACTCCAAGGATCTTAAATCCTTTAAGTAAAATATTTTTTTTTCTAACCCAAAACTAAACCGCCTTCAAATTGTCAGAACTAGACAAAATGTAAATCGGACCCGCATTAAAAATAAAATATAATAGGCATTTAAGCTTTCAAATAAATAAAAAAAATAATCATCCAAATCGGTTCACCTAGTCAAAAGTACGGAGTTAGAAAGTAAAAAAAAAAAACCGGCCAAGTGCGAGTCGGACTCGCGCACCGAGGGTTCCATACAAACCTGCAAGGTTTACAATTTAAAAAAAAATATATTATGTGATGTAACTAAAAATTTATGGTTTTCGTAATTTTTCCTTTATAAGACGTTGCTCCTGCTATAAGACGTTGCTTCGTACCAAATTTCAAGATTCTGAGTTCACGGAAAGCACCCTGTAGGTTTTGATTCCCTTGCAAGTGTCGAAAATTTGCGGCATAAACGGCTGTATCTTTTGATTGCGTTGGCTTAGAAGTTTGATATTTTCACAACTTCAAGGGACAGTAAACCTGAGTAATTGATATAAATTTCAGCTTCATACCTCCACGCGTTCCTGAGAAAAAGGGTCTTGACAGACGGACGGACGGACGGACAGACGGACAACAAAGTGATCCTTTAAGGGTTCCGTTTTTTCCTTTTGAAATGAAATGAAATGAAATGAAATGATAATTTATTTGTAAGAATTGTGGTTACAAAGTTTTTATATAACAAGTTTCACATCCGCACAATTCACCAACAAATTGGCATACAAATATTTAAGTTAAGTTATTATTATTATAGATATACATTATAATACAGCAATATTACAATTTTATTTATTAGTACAATTTGATTATTACAATATAATAATTGATTCTTAACGTTATTATTTTCTCCATTACAAAATTCGGGAATTATAATCTAAAAAATTCGTTTAAGGAATAGAGACAGTGATTTATAAGCCACGATTTTAATTTTTTGTGCATTAAAGTTTTTGGCAGTTCCCTTATATGCTTTGGTATATGGTTAAATATCCTTATACACATCACACTGGCATTCTTTTGGTAGAGTGCTGAACGGCAGTTAGGCATCATTAGACGTGTAGGATCTCTTAGTCCCAATCTAGAGTTATCTTTCATGTTTTTAAAAAGTTCACCGTGTTTTTTTACAAATAAACATATTTCCAAAATGTATAAACCCGTGAGTGTTAAAAGATGGTGCTTTTTGAATAATGGTCGACAAGAATCTAAGGGACCAATATTGCACAAAGCCCTTATGCACCTCTTCTGTGCCAAGAATACATTTGTCACGTCTGTCGAGTTGCCCCAGAATATAATTCCATACCGTATCACAGATGTAACGTATCCGTAATATGCGGTAAGCGCAGCATTAAAGGACACTGTTTTTCTTAATCTTCTTAATGCGTAAACGAACTTATTTATTTTTCCAGTAATCATGAGGTACGGTACGGAAGGTACATTGAGGTACGGAACCCTAAAAAGGTCAACAATGACAAAATCAATTTAGAAAAAAAAAATCTTGAAATAATAAACAATTCGCTAATATTACCTTAATTTTCTTGTAGCGATCAGCCTGCAGATATAACAGTAGTCGTTGGGACTACATCATTATCTTCAGGAGGCGTTAGGCACGAAGTGGAAAAAATTATAAATCATGAGAATTATACCGCATCAACCGTAGAAAATGATATTTCCCTACTTAATAATAATAATAATAATAAGGGCGTAGGGATGTGACGACCCCATCGCCCACGATTGGAATATCTATTGTCTATGTGACAATAGATATTCCACCCGTGCAATCAGTCAACCCGCAGGACATCTTGTGGCGGGGTGTCGGGGAGTAGCGACCCCGCGGGAACCGAGTGCTCCCGGGGGAGGCCCCTGTCTTCATCTGCGGCTTGCCTTCACCGGCCGGCCGGAGTGAAGCCTGACGAGGACAGGACCCCCACCTCTGGCTTGCCTTAACCGGCCGGCCAGAGTGGAGTCGCGAGAGCTTTTAGCTCGAAGGGTGGATGCGAATCATAAGTGGCGAGTGGGCACGTGATGCTGGACCCTCAGGGAGCGCGTGATCGTAGTTTAAAGTCCAGGGACGCCTCTCCACCCTTAGCTGCTCACAATATGTTGCCCCCTTGTCGCACTATTGCAGCGACTTATTTCGGGGGCCCATACAGTGAGAGGGCGAGTCACCACCTGCCAACAATTTTTTGCTATATTTTAGTAGAAAGGCAGGTGACATAGTCTTCCATAGTCCTAAATTCCGGTCCATTAACATCCCTTTCCATAGCCCAGTTTATTTTGTTTCCTTATCTTGCAATAGTCCTACATCGGCCGCGGACTGCCCAGGGCTGTATCTCTATAGTGCAGTCATGGGCAGGCTGCGGCTGGTGTCCCAAAACACAGTAAAGTTCTCGAAAGGGCCTCTGCGTGTTGGATCCGTGTCCCCACGTAAGCCTTCCAAAGGACCGGGTACCTTCCTTATGATGGTACCCGAGTATTATGGAAGTGAGATACACATAATAATAATAATAATAACCCCCCCAGGGGACCACCTTGTCGTGGTGGGGGGGCTTACAGGAAGGCTTGTCCCTGGATACAATCTGACCAATAACATCATGGTTATAACCCCAGTGCAAAGAAGCATAGTATGGTGAAACGATACAGCTACACAACATCTCAGCTTTTACCCTTCCTAAACCAACGGTCCCAAAACAACACTATACAAACAAAAACATTTTCTGAATATTTATAAAAATGATGAATACAAGAAGTTCTAAAAAATGGCCCCAAGTTCCCGGCGGCCCTAGTTTTAGTTCCGGTACAGACGGTAGCCGGCCTAGGACTGGGACCAGGGGTGCGAAGAATCTCCGGGTGGCGTCGATTTCCCGTCAAACGACTTCAGCTATGAATATGGACACCGAAGAAACAAGCGATATTAGTATTACATCAACACGTAGTCTTTTTGAATCACCAAGATCTTCACTGCACTCGTATGAATGCCTATCAAACTGCTCATCACCCACATCTACCTCTTCTCAAATTACCTGTGATGTTGAACAAGAGGCTAATAGCCATCAGCTTGCTCCCATCATAGGCAAAAACCAACGTACGCGTCAAAAATGGAATATTGAAATGTATAAATTCATTTGGCGTACATACCTACTAATTACTCAATTAGAAACGAAAAAACGTTATATGACTGAACTACATCTTCAGTTTAAAGCAAAATATAATCATATACAGGTCACTAAACAAAAAATAGGTGAAATTAAAAGGGCTATAATACGAGACAATCTACTAAAGGATGATACACTCCGCGATATAAGAGAGGAAGTAAAAAATATATTAAAATCAGATTCTCAAATACCCAACACCACACAAATTACACACATCAATAGAATAGATAATAATATACACATAATAGAATCTTCATCATGTTTACACAACACATTGAATGTAACAGAAGAACCTACCACAAACCGACGAACATGGACGGAAGAAATGAATAAATTTATATATCGTAACTACTTAATTATCACTAAACTAGATACGGCTAGACAAGGATATCTTGAACCTTTGCATAACCAATTCCTTCAAAAATTTCCGGATATGAATGTTTCAAGGCAAAGATTAGGCGATCAATATAGAGCTATAATTAGAAATAAACTACTTCCAACAACTGTTCTCAATGAGATTAAAGCAGAAGTTACAGCAAATCTAAATTCCCTCACTCAAGATTTGATAATCCCCAATAGTACCTTGCAGCCTGGTCGTCGAATGAGATGGACTACAGAACATAATGAAGCAATAATGAGATCGTATTTTAGAGTAACTAATCTTGAAACCAATCTAACAATGTACAGAACAACCATGTATCGTGAATTCATTAAAACGTTCCCCCATTTAGCTGAACATGTGACTGAACAAAGAGTAGCAGATCAAAGACGACTCATAATTAACAATAAAGGTAGATATATTACAGAAAAAAGGTTAAACGAAATTAAACAAGAAGTAAACAAGGAGTTACAATCTCAACAAAGACGTTCTAATAAACCAATCGCTCAAAATCAAACAGAAATGGTTCACGAATACAACTCATCATCTAACATCGAAACACAAATACCAGATATAGAACAAGACTTAACACAATCAAACAATATAGAAACATTTAGCCATTCTGAACCTGAAACAAGCCATAATGTGAATACTAATATTAATGCACAAATAAATTTAACAGATCAACAGGATGAAGTAACAGTAACTGACCATGATCAATGCTCTGATATAAATAATACTTTCAATACAGCATTAAAATACTTCCTTCAACTAGAACCCACTAAAAGACAGTATATCCCCAAACAGAAAACGTCAAAAAAATTTGCTTCTATTGTTAACTATATAAACACAAAAATATTACCAATACATATAAAATCCGACACTACATACGATACATTTCAAACAATCTTGTATAGTGCAGCTTGGACGGCTGCAAAATTAAATGGCAGTAAAATAACTATCCCTTCTGGTACACAAACACGTAATTCTTACTCACACCGTAAACCTAAATGGCAAATCAGACTTGAAAAGAAAATAGAAGACTTAAGAGCAAAAATTGGGAGACTTACGCAATATATTAGAGGACATAGAAATACCAAGCTGAGTAACCACGTACACAATATTTTAGCTTATTATAAGATACATACGACTCATGAAGATCCTAACACAGAGTTAAATCAGTTTCTAGATACTCTCAAACAGAAATTGGCGGTGGCTTGTAGTCGACTAAAACGATATAAAACTTGTACACAACGCAAGAATCAAAATAATCAGTTCAACAATAACGAAAAACAATTTTACCGAACACTTAAAGCAACAACAACTAACCAAGGTCAACAACCTACAGACATACACATGCAAACACATATAGATGAATTTCATCAATTTTGGTCCAAAATTTGGGAATCTCCTACACTACATAATACAGAAGCTGAATGGATAGTAACAGAAACAAATAATATCAATGCGGAACCGATGTCATTTGAATCTATAACTTTAGAAACATTCAATAGCGTTATAAATAAACTTCATAATTGGAAAACATCTGGTAGTGATAATATTCACAATTACTGGTATAAGAAATTCACCCATATTCACCCGTATCTACATTCTTACATTAACAATTTTATTACTAATCCAGAAACTATACCTAAATATGTAACTGAAGGAATCACATTTCTGATTCCAAAAGATCCAAATGATCTAAGAGACCCTGCTAAATATAGACCAATTACGTGCTTACAAACTATTTATAAAATCATCACAGCTTGCTTATCACAAGTAATTTATAAGTTCATAGAGAGAAATAATTTACTCACCGAAGAACAAAAAGGTTGCAGAAAATTTAGTCGCGGCTGTAAGGAACAACTAATTATTGATTCTGTAATTTTGAGACGGGCGCAGCAGAAAAAACAAAATCTTTTTAGTATGTATATTGATTACCAAAAAGCTTACGACTCCGTGCCTCATTCTTGGTTAATAGAAGTACTTAAAATATATAAAATCCATCCAACAATAATTTCATTTTTAGAATCCACTATAACAAAATGGACAACACGATTACGACTAAATACATCTGATTCTACTATAGAGACTGGTACTATAAAAATCCAACGAGGAATATTTCAAGGAGACACATTAAGTCCTTTGTGGTTTTGCCTCGCTCTCAACCCATTATCGAATCTCCTAAATAATGAAGATGCTGGATACCCTGCTATATACATAAATACCGACCAACAGACTGACATACAAATAGAACAAAAACATAATATTAATCATTTAATGTATATGGACGACATCAAACTATATGCTTCAACCCAAGAAGAATTAGACCAGCTGGCTGAAATTACTGAACGTTTCTCAAATGATATCGGAATGAAGTTTGGAATTGATAAATGTAGGATTAACTCGATACGCGCAGGACAATATTATGGACATCAATACGAACTACAAAATGGACAACTAATAGAACCTTTAAAAGAAAACGAGATGTATAAATACCTAGGATATCATCAGGCGAGACAAATACCACAGAAAGAGATTAAAGACCAACTGAAACAACAATTCAAACATAGATTAAATTCAATTTTAAAGACAAATTTAAATTCAAAAAATACTATAAAAGCAATCAATATGTATGCCATCCCTGTGCTCACTTATTCATTTGGTATAATAAACTGGTCAAAAACACAACTTAAATCTCTACAGCGACTTATTAACACAACAATGACTTATAATAGGAAACATCACCCACGATCCTGCGTACAAAGACTTACTTTACCAAGATACGAAGGCGGAAAAGGACTTATAGACATTATCAACTTGCACAATAAACAGATAACAGGCCTCAGATCATACTTTCATCATAAAATAAATTCATCTAATCTGCATAAAGCGATAGTCAAAAACGATGTAAAATTAACTCCGCTGAACCTCAATAGTCAACTTACTCAAACTAACGAAGTACAAGTAAACAAAGCTACAAAACATAATGACTGGTCTCGCAAACCTCTTCATGGAAGGCACTACCACGATCTGAACCTACAGCATGTTGACAAACTAGCGTCAAACGAATGGCTAAGAAGAGGAGAACTCTTCCCAGAGACGGAGGGGTTTATGATAGCCATCCAAGATCAAGTGATAGAAACACGCAACTACCGAAAGCATATAATGAAAATACCAACTACACAAGATATTTGCCGAAAATGCCACAACTCCACAGAAACCATCCAGCATATCACAGGTGCATGCAGTGCAATAGTTCAAACAGATTATAAGCATCGACATGACCAGATTGCAAATATAATACACCAAAAACTCGCTATAAAACACAACCTTATAGACAAAACACCAGTGCCATATTACAAATACATCCCCGAGACAATTTTAGAAAACTGTAATCACAAACTTTATTTTGATAGAGCCATACTTACAGACAGAACAGTACATTATAATAGACCGGATATCACCCTGATTGACAAAGTAAATAAAGTAGCATACCTAATAGACATAGCCATCCCTAACACACACAACATCCAATCAACTATATCACACAAAATTAATAAATATCTAGAGCTAAAAGATGAGATTACACGTATGTGGAATCTTCGTAAAGTGTCAATCATCCCCATAGTTCTATCTACGACTGGAATAGTACCAACTCAACTTCATCAAGCCGTAAAATCACTCGATCTTCCAAAATCTTTATTCATTTTACTACAAAAAGCCGTCATTTTAAACACTTGCAGGATAACGAGAAAATTTCTACAAACGGACCAATTTAGCACACCGATACACACAACACATATAGTAGACGAAAATGATGCTCACTTGGCCTAGGCCCGTGAACACATTAACCCCGGCGACAATTGGAGCCGAGATCTTTAAACAGAAAGATAAACATAATAATAATAATAAAGCTCATTTATTCTGTGTAATAAATCAAAATTTACATTTCAAATGTTTTGTTAGTTGTTAGTTTAACTTAATTTATTTTAGTATCTAATGTTAGTTTAATTTTTTCTTATTTCCACGGACCCCTTATTGGGTAAAAGCCTCCTCTCTCCTCTTCCATGTAATCCTATCCTGTGAAATTTTCATCCAGTTTTTGCCCACCGTTTCTATTAAATCATCAGCCCATCGCTTTCTTGGTTTACCTTTTTTCCTTTTTCCTGTTGGTCCTGCCCATTTAGTTGTCAGTAATGTCCATCTGTTATCTGTATATCTCGATATGTGACCCGCCCATTGCCATTTGAGATGTAGAGCTTGGCGGAGAGCATCTGTTAGTTTAGTTTTATTTCTTATGTCTTTGCTTCTAATCTTCTGTATTTTTTTTATTTTTAATATACTTCGTTCCATTGAACGTTGGCATGTGGTAATTTTGTTTTTAATTTTCTTTGTATATGTCCATGTCTGGCTCCCGTATGTCAAACTAGGTAAAATACAAGTATCCATCACTATTCTCTTCAATCCTATGTGGTAGTCTCCTTTTAAAATTTCTTTTTGAGCCCAAAATTTTTTCCATGTCCCATTAATTCTTCTATCAACTTCTTCTTCATTACAGTTTTCGTTAAATGATACTAGCTTTCCTAGATATATGTAGCTGTTAACATATTCGATTTTATTACCGGATATTTGTATTAATTTAGTTCGAGAATTGGTCATTATTTTAGTTTTTTGAAGGTTCATATGTAGGCCTACTTCCTGGCTGGAGTTCGATAACAGTTGTAACATTTGTTCTAGTTCGTTGGCTGAGTTGGCAAATAGAACTATGTCATCTGCGAATCTTAGATGACTAAGATATCGGCCTGAAATCCACAGCCCTTTGTTTTTCCAGTCAATACTCTGGAAGACGTCCTCCAATACTGCGATGAACAGCTTTGGCGATAAGGGGTCGCCTTGTCTAACTCCTCGTCCGATTTGTATCTCTTCTCCTTTGTTTTCTAACCGTATTCTGCTTACACTATGAGAGTAGATGTTCTTTAGAATGTTTATATATGTGGTACTTATTTTGCATGATTCGAGCGCTTTCCAAATTGAACAGTGAGTAATGGAGTCGAATGCTTTTGAGTAGTCAACAAAAGCTACATAAAGCGGGTGATTGAACTCTTTATATTTCTCTAGTACTTGGTCTAACGTGTGGATATGATCTATAGTTGAAAAGGCTGAACGAAAGCCTGCTTGTTCAATTGGTTGTTGGGAATCTATTAGTGGTGTTAACCGACTCAAAAGTATGGATGTGAAAAGTTTATAAATACTAGATAGAAGGCTAATAGGTCTATAATTAGCAATATCTAATGGATCACCTTTTTTGTAGAGCAAAACTATCTCTGAGCAGTACCATTGTTTAGGTACATTTTCGGTTTGAAGTACTAAGTTATAAAGTTGTGCGAGATATGGAGTGAGTACTGGTGCACCTATCTTTAAAGCTTCATTGGTAATATTATCTGGGCCTGGACTTTTGTCAGATTTTAGTTTTTTGATATGTTTTAATACTTCGTCCTCACTAACAAATTCGTTTACAATATCTACCTTATGTTGCGTACTCAAGGACTTTTTCTGTGTATTTTGTATCATTATTTCTGGTTTCTTATATAATTCTTTATAAAATGAAGTTGCGTAGTTAATAATATCCTGACGTGTTTTAGTTGTGTCTTGCTTTTTGTTTAGTTTAAGTATCCAGTCTTTATGTGTAGTAAGTTCTTTGTTAGCTCGTTTGATGCTTCTGTATTTGTCTAAGTTTTTCTCTATAATTTTGCTTCTATGGTTTTTGTAATCTCTTGCTATTTCTTTATTTGATAATTTAAACAATTTTTTAAGTTCCTCTTTAATTTCTTTTGTTTTATTTTTAGTTTTTAATAATTCTGTTCGCCTGTTTAGTAGTTTTATTGTTGATTCGCTTAGTATGTGAGTTTTATTGTCTCTGTTATTAGTTGTAGGTTTTTTAATAACGCTTGTTGAGATTATGTTTTCTAATTTGTCGTAGAAATATTGTATGTTTTTTGTATCATGATTGAGATTTATATTATTTTCTAAATTTTGTTTCAGTAGCTTTATGTAGAACATTTTTTCTTGGTCAGTTGAAGGTAACTTATGTTTCGATCTGAAAGTTTTCCTGCTCAATTTCGGTATTTTTAATGAAAGAGATGCTCGTACTAATCTATGGTCTGACGGATAGGACAGTTTATTCAGAACTTCTACATTATTTATAATTTTAGGTTCATTACACATTATAAAATCAATTTCGTTTCTCGTTCTATGGTCTGGCGACACCCAAGTCCATCTCCTATTGTGCCTCTTTTTAAAATATGTGTTCATTATAAACAGTTTTTGTTCGCAAGCATATTGAATTAATCTTTCACCTCTAGCATTCCGTCTCCCATATCCAAACTTACCCATTACAAAATTTTCATGACTAGATGGTTGTCCTATTTGGGCGTTGAAATCTCCCATAACGAATACGGTTTTGCCTTCAATTTCCTGGGCCGTCCTAAGATCGTTGTAGAATCTATCAAGTTCTTCCTCGCTCGCTTTTTCGGTAGGTGCGTATGCTTGAACAAGTGTAAGAAGTTGTTTGTTTAGATTAAGTTGTAATACCGCTACTCTTTCAGATATTCCACTATAATTTACTATGCAATTTTTATAATGCTTTTTGATTAAAAATCCTACGCCATATAGTCCCTTTGTTTCTCCTGTATAGCAGAGTATGTATTCCTGTAATTCTTCGATTTTGCAGCCCATTCTCCTTACTTCACTCAGTCCTATAATATCGAAGTCTACGCTTTTCAGTGCATGCAGCAGTTCAATTAATCGTTCTTGTGATGCTAAGGATCTTACGTTGTAGGTGCAGATTTTTAACAGATGGTTGCGCTTCATTTTTGAGGGGTGAGGGTGTTGGTCGTTGTCCCCACGGTGACCAACCGGCTTGGGGAAAGTATTTTTAAGTTCTTCTATTGTGGTTTGTGTTATATTGTTCCGGTGGCTGATAGGTATTTGTTGTTTGTCTGTGTAGAATAATCTTTAATAATAAGTTTATCGTAGTTAATAGTCGCATAATTCCCTTTATCTCGTTCTTCTTTGACCCTTTCGTGTAGTTCTCTTCTTTTTTGCAAGACCTCTTTAGGAAAATCTTCCGATACGTAAACATCACCAAGTTTCTTCTTATTCTTCATAATTGTATTTTTCAACCAACCATTAACACATGCCATGAGTATTGGTCTAGTTTTCCCTCCAACAGTATCTTTTTTTCCGATTCTATAAATCTTATTTACATCTTTAGGTTCAACCGTAATGTTCAGATGGGTAGTAAGTTTCTGGGTTACTTTTTCCAAAAGATCTGTTTGGGATGATTCTGTTTCCTTAAGACCATAAATAATAATGTTGTTTGATCTGCTGTTTTTCTCCAAATTCGCTATTTTTTCTTTTAAAATTTTATTTTCTAATCGTAATTCTTCAATTTCTCGTGTGAAAGGTGCTAGTTTTTCATCCATTTTATTTAAGACTTCTTTAGTTTGGTTTTGCATTTCGGTTTTAAGTTTGTCAAAAAGTGCTTCATTATTCATTTTAAAAAATTTAGTTTTAGTCTATGGTCAATATCGTGTCACCCGACTTTTATATTATCCCTTATCTTTTTCGAATGGCAACTCCCGATATTTTCCTTATGTTGGCAGTATGTATTTGACACTTGTCAAATATGTGACATCTGTCAATAACGGCTGTTGGTTATCGAAATGCTTTGAATTATGGAATTATTAATTAGTAAATTCAATTGTTGAAAACTTATCTTTTCTTAGTTCCCGATGATTTTTGTGCAGTTTCGATGTTTATTTATGAATAATTACACTTTTCACTGAATATGGATAACTTATACAGATGATTGAGGTTTAAATAGCGGAGCACAACAATTGTACGTATTACTTTGACAGTCACTACTTAAAGTAGCAAATGAATTCAACTATGACTCCAAAGTGGCTCCTATAGCCTTGACAGATGAGCCTCCCCTTCCTGGTACCGAGTGTGTAGTGACAGGATGGGGATATACTAATGTAAGTGGTATTAAAAAATGAATAAAAAAAAGACGTGTGCCGAGCATACGTGTCAGAAGTGAAACTTCTTTAGCAAGACTTAACAAAATCGCCTTACTCCATGACGTGATGGTATTGACATGACGTGATCTTTAAATTTTACTCTCAACGCGCCTAAAGAAGTTTCATTTCAAAAATTCGAATCTTCATACAGAATTAGCACTTCTGTTGAAACTCAAGAGTCATGCGATGGAAAGATGGCGTGGTTCACAATGTTGATAACAAAAAAAATTGAGATTCAGACCACCTCATCAAAATACCTAAATAAATCTATTTTTAGAATTATAGACGGGTACCTGATAAGCTTCAAGTGCTTGACGTCAAAACAGTATCGGTGGAGCGGTGCATACAGGTATTGGATGAATTTCAAGGCAGATTTCCTATAACTGATGAGAATGTTTGTGCTGTTAAGGGAGAAGGATCAGGCGCATGTCAAGTAAGTAGTATGTTCTTAATATTTGTTGTAATGAATAAATGCACTCATGTGTAAAAAAAGAGAACTCAATGATTTATTTTCTTATTCACACCTCAGCTGTGACTTTGCTATGCTATTGGCAAAAATGTTTATTACCTGTAGGGTTTTTCCCTGGAAACATTTCGTCAGTTTGAGAGCTTTTAAATAAAAATTGGTTGAGAATCAGAAAGCAAGTATTACTTATAAATAATGTAAAGAAGCAATGAATATTTAGTACGTATATTTTTATCGTGCGCAGTGGTTAGGGGTCGGACTTCTATTCAATGAAATTTTGTAATCTTGACAGCATTGAAGTGCGCAAAAAATTAAATTGATTTTTCATAACATAGTATTTTCCATATTATGACCTTTCACCTTTGCTACAATATCTGAAGGAAAATCGTGAGGAGACCAGCGTGTCTAAGAAGAGACAGTTCAATAAGTTCTGTTTTTTTTTTCAGGGTGATTCTGGTGGCCCATTGGTGGCTAATAACACGGTTATTGGTATTGTGTCGTGGAGTTTGAGTTACTGCGGTCTAGGATACCCAGAAGTATATGCAAACGTTTACACATACCGCAATTGGATCTTAGATAACATAGAATACGACGAGTCATCACGATAACTATACATATCTTGTCTCCTGCATTTTCTTTGATTTTATCTACGCTTATCAATATTATTAGCGCATCGGTGAAGGTAAATGATCGGTAGAATTAAGTTTTTAACAATTTTGTGAATAGATTACTGTAATAAATTGGTGTGGAGAATTTTGTTTTTTACATTTATTTATTGTTATAAAGTCGAGAATGCCTTACTCATGGATCAGATTATTAAAATAACCCAACCATCACAGACATAAATATCGTAAAGAAAGCACTGCTTCTGATTAATCAAATTAAAATAAACTCTCTTCAAATTGTCAAAATTAGATAATCATATTGAAAGGAAGGCACCAGCTATTAAATAAAAAAAAATCGTCATAATCCATTCACCCCGTCAAAAGTTTTCTGCTAGATTATGTAAACCTAACTAAAACCAGGATTTCTATATTTCATTGCCAACACGATACCCAGTTTACCAATAAATTGAGATACATAAATACACCCAAAGGACCTTTAAACTACTGTTAAAGGTAATTAAAATTTGGGTCTAGTTTATCAATATATTGGGTCAGTGTCGAAGCCAAAATATAGGGTATATCAGTCAAGATCAAGGGAAGATAATTAATCTCGGCATTATTATCAGCTTTTCTGGGAATAGGTGAATTTAATTTGTTATCTATGATGGAAATATATAGTAGTACCTTAATACTTTTATTTTAATTATCAAATTCAGTTTAGAGATATTTTCACGGATAATAAGTATCTTTTTATTGATCGGTGTACTGAACAGTAATTTAAGGATACGAATGATACAAGGGGTGTTTATTACTAATAAATACCCCTAATATTATACAAATGTATTATTTATTGTATACAAAATATGATTCCTGAAGCATAGTTTCTATTTATACAAATCCTTTTCTGGAGAGTAAATCTTACCTATGCTGTAATATTATGATTAGAATTAATATTTAAGTTGATTATAATTATTACAAAAATTGATCAGTTAATTGGTATGTACTTACCTATTTTTATTTAAAATCCTGTTTAAAAGCGTGAAGTTTCCAAAAATAAGATGGTTTTACGATGATGAAAATTAGACTGGAAATAATTCCGATATTCTAAACCTAAATTAAGATTGTGAATCCATTTAATCTGTACATACTAAAGCTATATTTACAATAACATTGCTATTGGGTTTGATAGAAAGTAGGTCAATGTGAGACCTTCCCACTAAATAAGGTCAGGGGTAGCATTGGAAGTTATCATTTCGTATCATCCAGAGTGCACTTTTCTTTCTAAATTATTTATAGAATAAAATATTAAAGAAATTCTGTTAAATAAGCATTATTGTATAATCAATGGGCCTTTTAATTGTGTCATAATTTTTATCCCTTGTCATCTAATAGTTAGCTCATAGGAAATTAATGAGACGAATACTCCAGTCCTATCCTATAAGGAATGAAGTATTTCATCGCCTTAAAAAGAAGTCTATCCACCTACATTGTTTGTGTTACTCTAACATCCTAGATAATAATATCTATTATGTACAGACGCAAAAATCATAACATAATCGCTCCTTTGCGAGAAGGAACAAGGCCATGGGCGTAGCTAGCCATGGGCTCAAGGTGGGGCAACAATAAAAAATAATATGTAACTAGGAACTGTATGTACCAAGTATGTACCCAAAGTTATATCCGTCTTCAGAAGGCATTCGCGAAGGCACTCGCGAAGGCATTTGCGAAGGCATTTGCGAAGGCATTTGCGAAGGCATTTGAGAAGGCATTTGCGAAGACATTTGCGAAGGCATTCGCGAAGGCACTCGCGAAGGCATTTGCGAAGGCATTTGTGAAGGCATTCGCGATGACATTCGCGAAGGCATTCGCGAAGGCACTCGCGAAGGCATTCGCGAAGGCATTCGCGAAGGCACTCGCGAAGGCATTTGCGAAGGCATTCGCGATGGCATTCGTGAAGGCATTCGCGAAGGCATTTGCGAAGGCATCTGCGATGGCATGGCACTAGAAAAAAAAAGTGCAAAGTAAAAAGTATCAGTGAGTTGTAGAACGTGTAACACAACAAAAGTGAAATTGGATAAGTTAGTGGGGTAACTAATTGTGGTACTATACTCATTTTTCTTACAGTTCATGTAACATAGAAGCCTCAGCTATTTTCTTTTTTCATGTGTAATTCGTTATTCGAATTATTCTTATTCAAAAAACCTTATACCTTATACCTCACCTACCACACCACGAAATAGATCCAAAAATCTTCAGCCGTTTGGTCGCTGGGAGTATGACACTTGTTAGTTGTTAGTCAGTCAATTTAGAGGTAAATAATACTAATTATAAAGGTCGCATTTTCTGTGTCGCTTGTCGACTTTCGAGAATCGAGTGTGAATTTTCTTACGGATATTAACCTTAGTAGTTAGTAGGTACTTCAATTTTTAGATGTGGTTAGGTATCTACCTACCTTCCAGGTCAAAGCTAGAGTGGGGCAAGCGGCCCACCCTGCCCCACCGTGGCTACGCCCATGAACAAGGCTAAAGAAATAAACACACAAACAATAATTATATTATTAGGTGTATCATATTAAAAATCTTCTACTGAGAACTGTGGATTAAAAATCCTTGGAATTTTAGAGAACACGTTTTTTATGTGTAGATAATATCTCGCAAGGTTAAAGAAAATGTTACACAGTACGAAAAAAATTAATTAACAACTCTATTATATCCGCTCATATGCTTTGTGCAACCACAGTTGCAAAAATGAAATACGCTAAATTGCTTCCGAAAAAAATAAAGGTACTTTGCTAGTGCTCTGGAACGTGCGCCGCGCGTTCGACCCACCGCTATTAAAACTTAATTTATGAGTTCCGCGTGAGGAGTACTTCAAATATATTGATTGTAATCGATTGCTATTGAAATAATACTATACAAATCTGTGTTATTTTAACAATATATGATTACCATATACCTTTAAAAGTTATGAAATCGTCTAAAGTCCACTAACTTTTAAAGTCGTCTTAATTACATATTTATTACAACGGTCACTAAAATATTACTTTATAACAATAAAACACATGTTAGAGAATAATTTGGTAAGTAAACACGAGTAGAAATCAATAAAATACAACAATTACGGCATATCTTAACACTTCCTTCTAAGACACGTAAGATACAAACTAAGATATTCTCAAAATTCTGTTTGAAAGGTTGGTAGTATTGGGTAGAAATAGATGAATCAATTAGTTGTCTTTGGTTTAAATACGTAAAAATTAGACTCTGAGAGTATGAAATAAGGTTAACAATCAATTGAAATAAGAAAGTCGCTTTGCAACCACAGTTGCACGAAACAAGATTTGCGATCGTGTTATTGCAACTGTGGATGCACTGAACAAAGCATGGGGTCATTTTTTTTTCTGAAGAATATGAGCGGATATCATCATCAATACATATAATAAAATTCTAGAAAAGTCGTGTCTGTACAATCAAAATATGTAAAAAAAAAATGAGTAGGTGTTATTATTAAATCGATCCCAAACCCAAAACTGTAGTTAAAAAATTTTTTGTCTGTTTGTCTGTTTGTCGGTTTGTCTGTTTGTCTGTTTGTCTGTATGTTTGAACACGCTAATCTCAGAAACGGCTTATCCGATTTAAATGCGGTTTTCACTAATATATTGTGGTAAGCTTCATTTAACATTTAGTGTTTATTTCATGTTAATCGGTTAATAAATAAAAAAGTTATGACCATTTAAGTAATCACGGCGAACATTTGCTAAGGCATTCTATTGATACACTGTACAATGTACGATAATAATAACACATAAATAAATTTATTACGTCCAGGTTGTCATATCGAAAGTCCCCAAGGGGGGGGGGGGTAAGCTGAGGATGCAGTAGGGGGGGAGGAGTTCAAAGGACCTTTATTTAGATTTTTGCTCAGCCTAAAACCTGCACAAATTGCATTATAGTATATTTAAATTATAAAATTGTAGAAAAGTGATATCTGTACAATGAAAATATGTAAAAAAAAATAGCAGGAGTTATTATTAAATCGTTCCTGAACCCAAAACTGAAGTTATTTTTTTTGTATGTTTGTCTATATGTGTATGCATGCTAATCTCAGAAACGGCTTATCCGATTTAGATGCGGTTTTACTAATATATTATGATAAGCTTCACTTAACATTTAGTTTTTATTTCATGTCAATCGGTTCATAAATAAAAAAGTTATAGTCGTCATACCAAATAATTTTCCATTCAGTTTTAAGCGAGTGCAATTTCCGGTGAGCCTATGTTTTGCGATGACAATCAATAAAGCCCAAGGTCAGACGCTTAAAGTTGTTGGTGTAGATCTTAGTATCAGCTGTTTCTCGCACGGTCAGTTATATGTAGCTCTGTCACGCGTTAGCAATCCTAGGAGCCTGTATGCTTTCGTCCCCGATGGCCATACGTCAAACATCGTTTATAGGGAAGCATTACTGTAGAGTAGATTTTCAGCTACACAAACTGTTTGTAATTCAAAAATGCTGCCCGCAGTCACTGTTCCACGCGGACGAAGTCGCGGGTACAGCTAGTTACTTAATAAAAATAAAATAGTATTTTAAATGAAATTCACCTAGAAACTTCCCAGAAAAGCTGATAATAACGCCGAGATTAATTAACTTCCCTTGATCTTGACTGAATTACACTATATTTTAGCGTCGACGCTGACCCAATATATTGATAAACTAGACCTAAATTTTAACTACCTTTAACAGTAGTTTAAAGGTCCTTTGGGTGTATTTGTGGTATACTTACCCAGATTTATAAATAAACTGGGTATCGTGTTGGCAATGAAATATAGAAATCCTGGTTTTAGTATCTGGCAGAACACTTTTGACTGGGTGAATGGATTATGACAATTTTTTTTTAATTTATTTAAAAGCTGGTGCCTTCCGTGTCGTCATTTAAATATAATATAATCTGAATTTGAAGACAGTTTATTTTAATCTGGCTAATCAGAAGCAGTGCTTTCTTATAGGATATGTCTGTGATGTTTGGGTTTTATTTTCTAATCTGAGGATGGGTAAGCGTAAGACATTCTCGGCTTTAAAACAATAAATAAATGTAAAATACAAAATTATCCACACCCATTTATTCCATTAAGTAATATATTCACAAAATTTAAAAACTTAATTCTACCGATCATGTACCTTCACCGATGCGCTCATAATATTGATATTTTATAAAGCGTAGATAAAATCAAAGAAAATGCAGGAGACAAAATTTGTATAGTTATCGTGATGACTCGTCGTATTCTATGTTATCTAAGATCCAATTGCGGTATGTGTAAACGTTTACATATACTTCTGGGTATCCCAGACCGCAGTAACTCAAACTCCACGACACAATACCAATAACCGTGTTATTAGCCACCAATGGGCCACCAGAATCACCCTGAAAAAAAACAGAACTTATCGAACTGTCTCTTCTTAGACACGCTGGTCTCCTCACGATTTTCCTTCAGAGATTGTAGCAAAGGTCATATGGAAAATACTATGTTATGAATAATCAATTTAATTTTTTGCGCACTTCAATGCTGTCAAGATTACAAAATTTTCATTGAAGTCCGATGTCTGTACCCCTAACCACTGCATACGATAAAAATATACGTACTAAATATTCATTGCTTCTTTACATTCTTTATACTACTTGCTTTCTGATTCTCAACCCATTTTTATTTATTAGCTCTCAAACTGACGAAATGTCGTCAGAGAAAAACCCTACAGGTAATAAACATTTTTGCCAATAGCATAGCAAAGTCACAGCTGATGTGTGAATAAGAAAATAAATCATTGAGTTCTCTTTTTTTACACATGAGTGCATTTATTCATTATGACAAACATTAAGAACATACTACTTACTTGACATGCGCCTGATCCTTCTCCCTTAACAGCACAAACATTCTCATCAGTTATAGGAAATCTGCCTTCAAATTCATCCAATACCTGTATGCACCGCTCCACCGATACTGTTTTGACGTCAAGCACTTGAAGCTTATCAGGTACCCGTCTATAATTCTAAAAATAGATTTATTTAGGTATTTTGATGAGGTGGTCTGAATCTCAATTTTTTTTGTTATCAACATTGTGAACCACGCCATCTTTCCATCGCATGACTCTTGAGTTTCAACAGAAGTGCTAATTCTGTATGAAGTTTCGAATTTTTGAAATGAAACTTCTTTAGGCGCGTTGAGAGTAAAATTTAAAGATCACGTCATGTCAATACCGTCACGTCATGGAGTAAGGCGATTTTGGTAAGTCTTGCCAAAGAAGTTTCACTTCTGACACGTATGCTCGGCACACGCGTCTTTTTTTTATACATTTTTTAATACCACTTACATTAGTATATCCCCATCCTGTCACTACACACTCGGTACCAGGAAGGGGAGGCTCATCTGTCAAGGCTATAGGAGCCACTTTGGAGTCATAGCTAAATTCATTTACTACTTTAAGAAGGGAAATATCATTTTCTACGGTTGGTGCGGTATAATTCTCATGATTTATAATTTTTTCCACTTCGTGCCTAACGCCTCCTGAAGATAATGATGTAGTCCCAACTACTACTGTTATATCTTCAGGCTGATCGCTACAAGAAAATTAAGGTAATATTAGCGAATTGTTTATTATTTCAAGATTTTTTTTTCTGAATTGATTTTGTCATTGTTGACCTTTTTTTTTACTTCTTTTTTAACTCAGTACTTTTGACTAGGTAAACCGATTTGGATGATTTTTTTTTATTTGAAAGCTTAAATGCCTATTATATTTTATTTTTAATGCGGGTCCGATTTACATTTTGTCTAGTTCTGACAATTTGAAGGCGGTTTAGTTTTGGGTTAGAAAAAAAATATTTTACAGGATTTAAGATCTTTGAAGTACCAAATTTACAGGTTTTTGATAGGTGAAAGACATTTTATAAATAAGATATCTCATAATAAGCAAGATTAAAATACTCGATTGAACAATGGGCAGCAGTCAACACCCATTTTGGTCTGATGATGGATCCGCCACAGACGTGGTACTCGCTTTCATAGTTTTTTCTCAAAGAAACCTGATACGGAAATTCTCCTTCTTGTGCATTTCTCCCTCTGATTATTCTAGTATCGGGATCACTGTACATGTCATAGGGTAAACCTGTAAAATATGAAATAAATGACCACCTAGTCAATAAAAGGTGACTAATCGACCCATAATATTGGGAAGATATCTAAAAAGTTGAGAAAATTGACGTTCGTTCGAGTTAAAAAATTGTGAAACAGCTTGCCATCTTCGGTGTTCCATCTGCCTTCAAAAAAAGAGCCTATGCGTCTCTCAAGGGCTAGCAAAAAAATCGCAAGGTTACCTGACGTTACAATTGCTCATGGGCGGCGGTGATCACCATCATCAGTGCACCGCCCGCTCCTTTGCCGGTTGTAGTGTAAAAAAAAATCTATAAAACAACTAGCTTTCCGCCCGCGGCTTCGCCCGCTTTGTGCTTTAAACTGTCCTATCTCTCAAGTTGGATCGAACTGCACATGGTGTGCGAATTTTATTATAATCGGTTAAGTGGTTTAGGAGTCCATTGAGAACAAACATTGTGACACGAGATTTATATATATATAAAGATAGAACTAAACCGTACGAGACATACATAAAAGTTTCAATATCTTCTTATATCTTATAATGCTCAATTGGTGAAGAATGCCCATTGCCCAAGTCCAAATTGAAGAACATGTGATATCTACATACCTTTATTTTTCCAGCGTGGTACATTAAGGTATAAAGCTTAAAAATAAGATGGTGGCTTGTGCTGATGATGGAATATCATTATCAGCACAAACCACTATCTTATCTTCTATCTTCTAATATATAAAAATCAATGCCACTTTTCGTTGTAATTCCATAACTCGAGAACGGCTGAACCGATTTCGATAATTCTTTTTTTATTATATTCCTTGAAGTACGAGGATGGTTCTTATGTAGAGAAAACGTTAATATGTACCACGGGCGAAGCCGGGGCGGACCGCTAGTCTAATATATAAAAATCAATGCCACTTTTCGTTGTAATTCCATAACTCGAGAACGGCTGAACCGATTTCGATAATTCTTTTTTTATTATATTCCTTGAAGTACGAGGATGGTTCTTATGTAGAGAAAACGTGAATATGTACCACGGGCGAAGCCGGGGCGGACCGCTAGTTCTTAATAAAAAGGAATAATTAATTAAAATACAGGAATAAAAGAACAAACTTACCATATGCATACCAGGATAATAGAAGTAAAGACGAAACGTATATTTTATACGTCATTATGTCCTATGAAGCAACCTTTCAAAATATCTAATAATATATTTAAAAAAAATACCCTTTTATACATTATTCTGTACAAATAAGGCTGTTTACACACGAAATATAAAATATAATATAGAATTTTAATTGCTTTTCTTCGTTCCGTGACACATTGAACAGATTGTTTTTAAGCTATTGCATAGCTTCTATCGCGGGCCTTGAGCGCGGGGACCGAATCCAGAAATTCCGTAACGAAAAAACCTCACGCTCCACACTCCGACGGGCGGAGCCTAAGAGCAATAAAGGGCGGAGGTGTGGCTTGAAGGCATAGCATGCAATAGCTTTACCGCGGCAGTCCCCGAGTGTCATACGTCGTTTTTTTTAATAATACGTTAGTGTATCTATATATATAAGACTCAAAGGTGACTGATATAGTGATCTATCAACGCACAGACCAAACCACTGGACGTATCGGGCTGAAATTTGGCATGCAGGTAGATGTTAGGACGTAGGCATCCGCTAAGAAAGGATTTCCCGAAATTCTTGTGGGAACGGGGAAAAACGGGGATGCACGTACAAAGTCGTGGGTGGAAGCTAGTTCATTATAAAGTCATCAGATAATTAAAATCAGAAAGAGTTCTTTATTTAAACCTTACATATTGTTAGGAATAAGGTTATTAGGAATTTCCTACATCATAGATAATCACTGCATAGTGTAAATCAAAGTCACTGTCTTTTCCTCATCATCACCATCATCACCCTTTTTTGACCACTGTTCTGCTCTACTCTGTTATCTTTTTGTCTATTCCTATGCATGCTTAAATCTTTAAAACTATGCAACGGATATTCAAGTGGCTTTTTTAATAGATAAGAGTGCTTCTTGGGGAAGGTTTAAGTATATAATTTGTTAAGATTTCTACAAAGCAGGTGAAGCCACCCGCGAAAACTTACTACTTAAAACTTTCTGATTTGCATAAGAACTAAATTTATTAAAGTTACTTTTGACGACGCGGTTGGCGCAGTGGTAAAGTAACTGCCTACTGAGCCGACGGTCCCGGGTTCGATCCCCGGTCAGGGCAAATATTTGTGTGATGAACTCAATTATTTGTTCTTGGGTCTGGGTGTTATTATCTATATATGTATTTATTAAATATTATATTTATCGTCGCCTAGTACCCACAACACAAGCCTTAATTGAGCTTACTGTGGGACTAGATCGATTTGTGTAATAATGTCCTATAATATTTATTTATTTATTTATTTATTATTTACTATTTGTCAACGTGAAGAAGCCTTATTGAAAAATTAGGAAATCGATTTTAATGTATATTAAAAAATAAAGAAATTAAAGTGATTATGATACAATTGTAATTATCTTTTAATTCATGATGATATGAGTTTTGTATTATATATATTTTAATCTGTTTATTTAAATGAAATGGAAAATAAGAAAGTATTGTAAACTAAATTTCCGCCCGCGGCTTCGCCCGCTTTTTCAAAGAAAAACTCGCATAGTTCCCGTTCCCGTGGGATTTGCGGGATAAAACTTATCCAATTTGTTAATCCAAGTTACACTTTATATGTGTGCTAAATTTCATTGTAATCGGTTCTGTAGTATTTGCGTGAAAGAGTAACAAACACACACACACATCCTCACAAACTTTCGCATTTATAATATTAGTAGGAATATAGGCATTTATAATATTAGTAAGAATAACCTTCATCTTTATGAAGGTAGGTATTTCAATAATACCTACTAAAAACTGAATACGCCCCATATTGTTTTTTGACGATACTATTTACAATTTAGACGATAATATTTAGAAAAAGGATAGAATTCAGTCTGCATTAAAATATACACGTGTGTCTGGGTAATTCAAAGTTTTATCAGTTATTATTCCAATCCCAGAGGAGAGGATTACAACGAATTAAAACTCATTAAATAACTGTTTAAATAAATATTAAAAAAAATTAAAATCGGTTCAGCGATTCTTGAGTTGTAAATGAACTAACACGAATCACTTTTATAATACCTATAGATTTGACACATAAAGCGAAATTTGCTATAAGTAATTGTTGGATTTTTAATATTAAAATATTAGCAAAATTAACACGTTGTGTTTTTTAATATGAGTAAAGAGTAAACAAACAAACAAAAATACTTTATTGTGCACCAGGACATAAAAAATACAAAAGCAAATATACAAACGAAAGAGACACAGTTGAGCACAACAGGCGGTCTTATCGCTAAGACAGCGATCTCTTCCAGACAACCTGGTGGTCAAGGAAAAACAGTGGGAGTAAAAGTTAATGGGCAAGAGGTGCGTTTATAGTTTAAAATACATAAGTAAAATAAACAAAAATACATCTATTCCATATTATATACATACAAATACATACACATACAAACATATACATACATACATACACATAAATATACATACATATACATACATACACATACATATACATATACATACATACAAATAGAAATGAGCTAAATGAGTAACGATAGTACCTTAATATAATATCACAGGGCTGTTGAAAATAAGACAAGAATATCTAACTTGTGATTGGCTTATTTATGAAAATATAAAATACTAGGTTTCCGCCCGCGCAGTCAAAGTAAAACCTGTGGGACTTCCGGGATTGTGTCATTTTCCCGGGATAAAAAGTAGCCTATATCCTTTCTCGGGTATCAAAATATCTCCATACCAAATTTCATGAAAATTGGTTCAGTAGTTTAGGCGTGATTGAGTAACAGACAGAGTTACTTTCGCATTTATAATATTACTAGCTTTCTACCCGCGGCTTCGCCCGGGCAGTCAAAAAAAAACCCGCATAGTTCCCGTTCCCGCGGGATTTCCGGGATAAAACCTATCCTATGTCCCGGGGTAAAAAGTAGCCTATGTCCTTTCTCGGGTATCAAAATATCTCTATAACAAATTTCATGCAAATTGGTTCAGTAGTTAAGGCGTGATTGAGTAACAGACAGACAGACAGAGTTACTTTCGCATTTATAATATTAGTATGGATTTTTAATAAATAGGTAGCACCTAATATTTGTCGAAAAGCTGTGATGTATTCTGCTATATTTTTGCAGTTTTGTCTCAATCTTAACAAATTAAGTATACATAATATCGTCACTGGAAAGGCTAAAGTACTAAAGCGCCAAAATACCTAAAGTGCGTTTTTTATATGGTTGAGTTGGGTTTTTTCTTCTCTATACAATGGTCTAGGTCTTTTAGCAATCTGAGCATTAATTAAGGAGATAATGGCGCTTTAGCAGTGGCATTTTTCGTTTTTGTCGATGCGTCTATTTTACTTACCTAAAGAAAAGAAAATAATTTTTATTGTTATTGTTGGTTAGTTTTTTTTTCTTACTGCCATGTGTCCTTCAAGGTAAGATTAGAAACCTAAAGTGCGTCATTCAGTTAATTGTTGTCGTTAGTATTATTGACTTGCCGCAAATGGTAACGAAAAGGTCGTTTAGTAAATTTGCCTTACGAGAAAATTGATGAACGTAGGACTATTACTACTATTACACAAAAAGATGTCCTGCTATTCGGGACAGAGACAAATCCAAGAAATGAAAGATCAAAAGTAAGGTAAGTTAAATTAGTTGATGTCTTTAAATTCAGTTCTTACGTTTAAGTTACAATGACTAAAACTGTATTATTCTGTATATTAGTTGTATGTGGCATATTAGTTGTTTTTCTTTTCCTAAATATCAATGGATGTTAGTGATTAATATTTATGCTTTACTGTGTCTGAATATGTTTATGGAGATAAGCGCTTTTGGCTCACGTAGTTTTCAGAGCATTTATACTAAAGCGACACTATCTTCGAAAATACAACAGTAATACGCATTATGTTTATTTTAAATGGTAGATAGAATTTTTATAACGATTTTTTGCCTTCAGCATTATTACATCGGAATACAAGAAAAAAAGTTATGCCTGTTTGTACAGAAAAAAAAACTTTAAGTCGCTCTCCTGTAAAATGCACTTTTGGCGCTTTAGTAATTTAGCCTTTCCAGTGACGATATATATTATGTACTATAAGTATGTACTAAAAACTTCTTTAATCTTGAACAACTCTATCTATTTAATTAAAAACAACCGACTTCAAAGATATGGAATCATGTTTCTAAAAAGCCAAAAAGGTACAAGTCTTGTACACGTATTGTGTTACTATTGAACTTTCTTGTCAAGAATTTTCATCACGACAACTTTATTACAGTGCCACAAACTTATCTGACCCGGTGGCAAAAACTGGAACTACGTGCCGCCATTTTGAAATGTCACATTTTCACAGACTTTTCATAGGGAATATTTTGTTTAAATAAAAAGAAAGCGACATCAGTGACACTGTCACCGGGTCAGATAATTTGTGGCACTATAATATAAAAATTACGAAGGTTTAAAAAGGGTCGTAAACACAGGTAGTAAATGTTAGAAAAAATGTCGTGACAACTTTTCGTAAGAATTTTTTCCGTCTAGCCCCCTTTCACAACGCGCGATAAGGCGAACTTCTTTCCAAAATTTAAAAAAGTCCTATTTTGGAATAACGTTGTTCTACAAGGGAAACTAAAACAATTGAGTTTTCACAGTTTTCAGTTCACCTAAGAATTTAATTCATCTTTGTAAATAAATTTCAGGATTGTCTACAGAACTTGGCACACATTTAGATCTCAATTATTTTTACGGCAATTAAGTCGACGATTGAACTAGGCTCCCATTTTTACATTTATGTTTTTGGTGGGATTTGTTTTCACAACATGCTATTTATAACAGTAACAATCTGGTAAAAAGATACATGCAACAATTTTTTTTTAATATACATTTTGTGTGTTAGTTAGTTTTGCCTTTGTTTTGCCTATGTATACCTGTAAATTTTTGATAACTAGTTATAATTATTATCAACTGAAGAGTCGTCTAGTGCGACAAAATGTTGGAAATACAAGTTTTTTCATTATTTATACTGTCTTGGAATTTTAGAACCTCACAAAATATAAACAGTATAGAAAACTAGCCAAGTCAAATTATGAGGTTCAATAGGTCATTAGTTGTTTGTTTTGTGAAAATAATTATATTACTCAAATTAAAAAAGTCATATTTTGGAATAAACGTTGTTCTCTAAGGGAAAATAAAACAATTGAGTTTTCAGTTCACCTAAGAACTTAATACATCTTTGTAAATAAATTTCTGGACATCAGACACAGAACTTGGCACACATTTAGATCTCATTTCTTTTTTTTGGAAAATTAAGTCAACGATTGAACTCGGTTCCAATTTTTACATTTATGTTTTTGGTGGGATATCATTACTTTTTGTACAGAAAATTACTCTGCAAATTTGATTTACTTTATGAATATAATACTTTTTAAATACGATTTTTTTTTCTTGCGGTTTCTCTGTATGGTTTGTTTAGTATTATTTTCCATATTTTCTTGTATGTTATGAATGTCAGTGCGCATTGCCCTGTCATTATCTCTAATTTTTTAAACTCGTTTTCTGTTTAAAAAATGACATGATTTTCTAAACATCCAGCGTGAATTTGTACACACACTATTACCAAGATGCAAAGATCGTTGAAGAAGAATCGTCGCCTTACTCCATGACGTGACGGTATTGCCATGGCGCGATCTTGAAATTTTACTCTAAACGCACCTAAAGATGTTTCACTTATATTAATATTAATATTACGCAAATTAAATCATGTCTACCTTTGACGAAGTGAAATTAAAACTAAACTAAACACTCATAAAATATAAAGAATAAATAAATGTGAATAAGTATGTAAAATTATATATTATTTTTTAACTGTATGAGCAATATTTTTATTACAATTTTCTTTTATTTTACGTTTAATATGTAACAGTTTTGAATAAAGAAATCATCTAATCGAAGTAATCTGCCCTAGCGATACTAACGCGAGTGAGTGTGATGTCAGAGGCGCATCGAATCCACAGATGTTTCGTGCTAAAATATGTAAACTTCAATAATCTATATCTCAGTCATTTATTGATGGATTTCAAATTTTTTTTCTGCCACTGATAAGTTTTGATCTATATTTTAACACTATTATGGTGAATATAATATTTTCTATTTTTATAAACTTTTCCATTTTTCCATACAAACAAAATTAATGTCATTGAAAAAAAAATTAAATACAGATAAATTCAGTATTTTCTGATTTTTTCCTTTGTAGACACACTATTACCTAGTTGATTACAAAATTTGAACTTTCTGGGTCATCTGGAAGTGGGTTAGGTTTTGTATATATCTATAAGTCTTAAAAATTGCGATTTTTGGATATTAATATCTATGCAACTGTTTAATCTGTATTTATAAAATTTAAGGTTCTTGTTTATCTTGGGGTCCTCTTGATATGTACCAAATTTGGTTTGTTTAAGTTAAATAGTTTTCGAGTTATAAGGGGGTGAATAGTGGCTCCAAATGGTTCGTGTAAATATACACACGGCTGCTGCTCGCCAGTTCTCTTCGCTTGAACTCGGCTTGACACGCTGCCGCGTGTCTAGATAGAAATGCAGTCTTAGAAAATATTAATAGCATAGGTATTCACAAATATTATTACCATTTTTTTTAAATGTTTAATGCCTGATATGTACCACTGCTCTACCCTCCTGGTTGCGGCATGATTAGTTATAAGATTGTTATCATGAATCATGTTATTAGATTGGTAAGAATTTTTGGGTACAGAAATATAATTTTTGGAACAAAGCACTATGTTCATTTTAATAACCAACCTCTTAAATAGCAAACAATTATTCAAAGCAGCTTCCCATAGTCAAATTTATATGCCTGAATGAAATCGCGTTTTAAACCTAGCCTAATTGTGAATTAGCATAAATAAAGAAATTAAACTAAGGAAATTAAACTTTTGATAAGAAATTTGTAATTATCTTGATGGTGATTTAAATAATTTTCAAGCTATTCAATTTAATAAATTGAAAAACACGTTCAATGTAACTACATATTATATAATATGCATTATGCATTGTAAATATGATGCTTTTCACAAGATAAAACAGGGTTATACCTTTTTGGTCGCGGAAGAATTCGAACCAATACCCGCGGGCCAACACAGTGGGGTTTACAGGTTCCCCGGGTCGTGGGCATCTATGCAAGAGCTCCCCACTTAAAAAAGGGTTATACCCAGGGCTCGGAAACCGGTTTAAATTCTTAACCGGTTTCGGTCATTGACCCCAAACCGAAATTGATTTAGGTTAAAGGTTGCACTTTACCGGTTTTTACCGGTTTATGCGAAATACCGGTTTTTCATTAATATTGGTTTTGGTGGTGAAAATTAACCGGTTAAAACCAAGTTACATAAGGATCCTCGGCCCCCGCTACCCTCGCTCGACGGGCCTGGACGTTGCGAAGTCATTTAGTTACAAAATTCTTAATCGCACTCAAGTTCGCAATTTTAGTTTATATTTGAAATTTGAATTTGATAACTAGATTTCCGCCCGCCGCTTCGCCCGCGTTTGCAAAGGAAAACCCGCATAGTTCCCGTTCCCGTGGGATTTCCGGGATAAAAACTATCCTATGTGTTAATCCAAGTTAGGGGCCATCCATAAAGTACGTCACACTAATTTCATGAGATTTTGAGCACCCCCCCGTCCTTGTCACAGGTGGTCACATTTCTAAGACCCCCCCCTCCCTAGTGTGACGTCACATGTTTTGCAATTTAACATCGAAAAATTATTAAATTAAAACAGCAGTTCCGAAATTAGTTTTATTTCCATTTAAATTAAGTACTTTTTATGAAATCAACATAATATGAAATATTTGAAACAATAACTGTCAATAATTGTAACTAACAATAATTGTCATATATAAATTGTCAACAAAACAATTTAAACCGTATTGCCCTAAAGATAGAGTTGGACATATTTTTTAGTTTAATTTATATTTCAAATTACGCGATTAGTACCTCTAGATTTTTAAATGTGATGTCACGAAACTTAGGACCCCTCCCACCCCTTGTCACACCGTGTCACACTTTGTCGACCCCCTCCCCCCCTCTTTACGTGTGACGTACTTTATGGATGGCCCCTTACCTTCTATATGTGTGCTAAACATCCATACATCCATACATCTATACTTACAAACTATATTTTAGAATAGAATATATTAGATATATTAGATACTAGCTTCCGCCCGCGACTCCGTCCGCGCGGAAAAATTAAGATTTATTTTTTTCTACGTATTTTTCCGGGATAAAAAGTATCCTATTTTATGCCCAGGATAATAAGGTATAATTGTACCAAGTTTCATCGAAATCGAACCGTTAGTTTTCACGTGATGCCTGAACATACAGACAGACAAAAATTTTTTTAATCACATATTTGGGTTTGGTATCGATCCAGTAACACCCCCTGGTATTTATTTTTTCAATATTTTCAATGTACAGAATTGACCCTTCTACAGATTTATTATATGTATAGATATTAGATTCACTATATCTTGTGGCAAGCGTTAAAAAATGAGGCAAAAATAATAAAGGAATTAACCGGTTAATTTGGGTGTCAAAACCGTTTGTGCAGAAGTAACCGGTAACCTTAATCATTTGGGTTACTTATAAACAGTTCACTTGTTTAACCGGTAAATGAAGGAACGATATATTTACCGGTATATAATCTAAATTAACCGCTCTTTTCAAACCGGTTCCGAGCCCTGGACTTATACCTATTTGTACCCGACTATTCTTAAAACGAACAAAAACCCGAAGTTGCCATGTCGCATGGTATTTCAATGTTTTTACATCGATATAATTTCGTCTACTTGAGTTTTAAGGCAATTGACTTAATTATCTCGCGTTTGATAGGGAATTTTTGTTTTTTTTCCCACTTTAGAATCTAGAGTGGTATCTCTCCCACGAAACATTAAAGTAGGTATAAAAAACTTCATCCCATCATGACCTAACCCTTTGCATTATTGTTCAGTCTTCGATGTCATGTTTAGTCATAGAGTGAGGTGAGACAAAAAAGATAAATCATATATTTTTTTAATACACTTGGCGGTCTTAGGTTTAAAAACCATTTCGTCCATTATTATTTTTTTTTAATTTTTCTGCACATGTAGATAACATCACCACTGCACGAACGGTATAGGAAAACATCGTGACTGAGGTGACGTGACACCGACATGTCGAAGAATCTAAATACGACATGTGACATCTGCCAATCCGCACTGGGCCAGAGAGGTGAATTACTGCCTGATCCCTTAAGGGCGGCCCGTATCTCGGAAATGGGAACGGGCTGATGATGTCTGCCTGTCTGTATGAGTATGATAGATTTTTTTTATTGCAAAATAATATTCCATCAGGAAGACTAACAAGAATGAACCAACGAGGAAGTCCAGTAAAATAAAAAACACTTAAGTTAATCATGTTAAGGTAATTGATGTATAAATAAATTAAAATATTAATTCACATTACATTTATTTCTTTTATGCAAACATTTTTTGTTGAACAAAATTTGGTCTTAGGTCGGAAAAAATTTTCAGTACAATTTTTACAATTCAATAATTATTTCTTTAATATTTAAATCGATCGGCTATGAGTTTATTGTGTCGAATTTTGCTTTAAACTTGAAAATAAGACCAATTTTAAGAACCAATACCGGTGCGTTACGGGATTGTACATTAATTTTTTACGTGTAAGATATTTAATACTTGGAAAGATGATTATGTTTATTTTCATTTAATAATATGTATATTTTCATTATTCATCCGAATCGAGGTTTTCTAAGATCCAATTACGGAACTCGTAGACGCTTGCATATACTTCAGGGACCCCCTGACCACAGATATTCCTACCCCAAGATACAACACCAATAAGCGTCTTGTTAACTGCTAGTGGACCACCAGAATCACCCTGAAAAAGAGATATCTTCCCAATTAATAACAGTCTAAAGAATGAATATAATTACAGCGAATAATATGATGAAACTTATATTGGTCTGGATAGACATTTAAAACAAGTCTTGGAAAGATTAATTCAAAAAAGGCCATCACAACGAGATTGTATTTGAAAACAACGAGGTTGAAAGAAAGTAAGTAAATACCTCCTTGCGCAGTAAAACTTTGGAGAGGGATACGTACCTAAATGAAATTATCAATGATAAAAAAAGGATGCCATCAAAAATATCTTGTAAAAAAAGCCAAGTCTCGCTTCTCAGTTCTATGGCTGCTAGAAGTACCTTATACTTTTTATGATGGGTCAGAATGGATAAATAAATGTTTGAGTTTAAACTACTGGTTCTAATTGAATGAATTTTTAAATAGGTATACCGTGTGTATACAATTCCTACATATTATTCCTAGTAACAGAAAATCAGGCTTCTCGCTTTATTATTCACAACAAAGTAATAGGGGGTCGAAAATGGACTGAATTACTTCGAGAAAAGGATGGTTGGCGTGCTGCTTCTTTGCTCGACTTGGCGGGGCACTACCGTGCCCCCGGATAATATTAAAATTCCTTACTTTACATGAACCTGCGCCTCTTTCCTTAGAAGCGCAAACGTTAGTATCTGTTACAGGAAGATCGTTTGGCTTGCCATTCGTTGACAAGTCCTCTCGGCACTGTTCTACCGATACTGTTTTCAGGTATAGCACTTGAAGTTGATCAGGTACTTGATCATAATACTAGAAACATAAAATTTTCGTTAAACGACTCAGTCTTTATCTTTTTATCTTCCATAATTTATACTTTGTATCTCTCGAGGTCATTTCATAGTTTAAAAAACGAAACAAATTAAATAAAAGTGGAATTGGTGAATTATGTGTTTCTTTAAAAATCTAAATTATTTATTTCTTCCATTGTGAAATGCTAAAAATTTACATGGAAATGCCAGTTGCAATCAATAATTTAAAAAATATGTACCGGGGTTTCCGACTTCTTTACAATCAATTTTTGAATGATAAACCCCAAAAAAAGGTCTAGCTAGCTCAGACACAAAGTGAAAATTGATTTGGTAAAATAAGAGAAAAACAGGAGTCCATAAATTGAATAAAAAAACTGCGATTTATCTTCAAATTGAATTTAAAATACCACTTACATCAACATAACCCCATCCTGTTAAAACGCACTCCATACCAGCAGGTGTAAGGCTGCTCCGCCAAGGCGATGGGAGCGATATCGGAAGAATAATCAAATTCACCAACTATTCTAAGAAGCGCGATATCGTTTTCCAATGTTGTTTGATTATAATTTTCATGATTTATAATTTCATCCAAATTATACCTCATACCATCATCGGAATCCAATGAATTTGTCCCGGCAACAACTGTTATATTATCAGGATGAACACTAGAAGAAATTAAAGGTTATCTTATTATTGTACCTTTCATACAGTGCAATTGTCCATATTTGTATTGTTATATTGATTTTCAAGAATATATATTATATTTTCAATGAAATATGGCTCGTGTTACACGCCTATACAATGTGTCTTTAAAAGTCGTAAGGACTGCTTAAGACCTTACGCCTCTACAAATTTTCATGGGCATTTTACCTTACTATACTAAACTTACACACTACCTTACATAAAAACATAATAATTTAATTAATGTAATGAAATACTTGATTGTGCAATGCGCAGCGGTCAACACCCATGATTTTCTGACGATAGATCCGCCGCAGAAGTGGTACTCCCTCCATGTGGTCTTTCTCAATGATACCTGATGAGGGAACGCTCCTTCTGGTGCATCATCCCCACCAAACACTTTCGTCTCAGGATCGATAGTTGCACCTGAAGAAGTTGAAACATAAAGGATGGGCTATCCTCCTTTGCGGTGGATGCGTTTAAAATGTGTAAGAGGGACTTCATTCGAACCGTGAGGGACTAGAACATGCTTCCTGAGTATGTGTTCACCGACGAGTACAACATGAAGGTCTTCAAGACAAGAGTGAATAGGTACCTTCCAGGGAAGCGTGCTCCATCTTCCATCGGCCACATCTCAGCTTATCATCAGGAGAAGTCGTGGTCAAGCGCTTCCCTATCATACAATAATAAAAAAGAGGGATCCTACTATCGATACATGATATAGGTTGAGCTGTGCATCTTCACAGCACATCTTACTCGCGTCGCTACACAGATTAGGATCAATGGAAACATTTTCACACATTTTCGCAGCATAGCTATTTAGGACAACTCTGTTGGAAAAACTAAAGCTACCTATGTACATAAATATACAAGGATTGAAGTAAACTTCCCGATAAATGATAGGAAAAATATGTATAAATAGGGTATGAGAGTCTGAGTCCTTAACCACTGAGACACCTGTAGTTTAGACTTCATTCAAAAGGCGTTATAGACTAGACGAGTGTGCAGTTGAAAATTAAATTAACTCCCATATAAGTAGTCTTCCATAGGAACCGGTCAAGAAAAATATTGTATTTTTATTGAGAAAAGCCGCATAGAAAGAAACAAAAATGGACCCAATAGACCCACCAGAGTCCCATTAAACCATTGCACCACGCATTCCAAAAAAACATGCAATGTATAGTAAAAAATAAGAAACTTACCATGTGCATACCAGGACAGTAAAATTAATGAAATAACTTGTATTTCAAACATTTTGTCGCACTAGAGGACTCTTCAATTGATAATTATAAGTATTAAAATGTTATTATCTTTTTAAACAACTGTTTCAAAACTAAGGCTGTATGCACACAAAAAAAAAAAAAAAACAATAAAAAGTGTATCACATTTTAATTTTTATTCATATTTTTATTATTAAATATGCAGTGTTAGTGTTATAAATAGCATTTTGTGAAAAAACATTAGAAATGCAGTATGAAAAAATATTAAATAACGTATTTTTTTAACCATATTTTTTAACCCTAGAAACATAACCTTCGTCGATCTGATGAATACGTGGTACTAAATACGCCATCTCTTTCTAACGCGTGCGCGTATAAACTTGCCTGTTCTTGTCAACTTAGTGTGCACCGCGCTGTTGCAGGCGACACCGGTGTTCAGCGCGTAAGTATTTTGTTTTTTGATTTATTGAGCATCTGTTCATCGTTTCGATGAATGGTTATGGTTTGTGTTAGTTTTGGTGACGGTTTGAAATATTTGCTTGCAGATTTTTGACATGGAGTCTCGACGTGCACTGAGTGATGACACAATTGCGCGATTATTGTTGGAAGAGGATTACACCAACTCGCTGCCGGCTTCTTCGGATGGTGAAAATGAAGACTTTATGGAGGTGGACGACGTGGAAAGCGATCAGCAATATGAACCCTCTGACCAAGAGGACAGTCAGCAAATCCGTCACGGTTCATCACCATTTCACTCACGGGACCACGAGACCGACTCTCAATCACCTCCTGATTTATTGGAAGAGACTTCAGGTACTTCTTCATGTATTTTGACCTTACCACAAAGTACCATTCGTAGTCGCAATCGTCACGTTTGGGCCACAAGTAAAGGTCGTACATCAGGAAGGACAACTGCGATAAATATCGTTCATGTAGCAAGAGGGCCATCTCGTGGTGTAAGAGGAATGGTAGATCCTTTATTATTATTTGATCAGTTCATGACCGATCAGATATTTGAAGAAATATTGAAATGGACCAACTCTGAAATCGCTATAAAAAGACAAACGTATGAACAAGTCACATCTACTGGGATGATGGTCCATCTACGTCTAATGCCAACCCTCGACCGACTCAAGCACAATATTTGAATAAAAGGAAGGTTTGCGGTCTATGTTCTTATAAGCAGAGACGCATGACTAAATCATATTGCTCTAAGTGTAACACTGCAATTTGTGGTGAACATAAGGCTGAATTCTGTGTGAATTGCGCTGTGAATAATTAGCTTTTGTATTTTTTAAGTGTAGAGTTATGCCCTAAGTTTATTTTGGCCAAAGAAAAAAAAGCTATATTTTGTAATTTTTTTTTTTAATTTTAATTTTTACGTACCTTATCAACTACGATCTCCTTAAAACTAGTGCCTTACGTTATTATAATAAAAGTAAATAAAGATTTCCTTTTTTTAAATTATTATGTTTTAATTATAAATAAGACCCTTATCCCTAAAATAATATGTAGTAAACAGTTTTAAATTATAACGTTTTAAGTAAAAATTTCATACTTTAAAAAATGTTCATCAATATGATGAATGGTTATGTTTAAAGGGAGCATTAAGAAGGTTATGTCTCTAGGGTTAATGAAGAATATCTGATTTATCCTTTATACCACGTCTCTACACTCCTGGCCCGCATAATTAATTCATCCATTGGAACAGGAATATCATTTTTGGAATAAAGCTCTATTACTGTTTTAGTTTCTGCAATTATTAATCTCTTTATTATTAGCAAATTTATGTGCCGTGATGAAATCGCTCTTTAAACCTGGCCTAATTGTGAATTAGCATACATTAACCTAAGGAAATTAAAGTTTTGATGATAAATTTTTAATTGCCTTATAATCAGGTAATCAATACGATGGTTCTTTAAATTAATTTTCAGCTATTTAATTAAATGAACTGAAAAGCAAGTACCTACATGTTTGTGTCGTGGCCATATCGTAGATTTGCTCACTGATCAATCATTTCATGAAATGGTCGCTTCAGCCATCTGTGTCCTGCCAGACTGAGACATTTTTTTTTTCTTCGCCTCCCCCGGGAATCGAACCCAGGATCTCTCGGTTCTACGATAACACATCAACCATTGTACCAAGGAGGCGGTCAATTTATCGACATTGTCCTCATTAAAATAATATTCAAAAGCGCAGCGCGCTACCTTTCGCATCTGAGGGGTTAGACAAGTGGCTTTCGTTTAGCGTAACGTTACATACATTCATAATCTATTCTATCAAACGTTACGCTAATAGAAAGCCACTTGTCTAGGGGAGCTGATCGCTTCGATGCTCCTCGGGAATAAATTGTCTTTTTTTAAATTGACCGATTTTCATTATTCTTTGTAAGCTATTATTTCACAGCTTCTATCGCGGGCCTTGAGCGCGGGGACCGAATCGAGAAATTCCGTAACGAAAAAACCTCACGCTCACCACTCCAATGGGCTCGGAGGTGTGGCTTGAAGGCATGCTATGCAATAGCTTTACCGCGGCAGTCACCGAGTGCCACACGTATTTTTTTTTATTTGAAAGCTGGCTGTCCCATTTAATTTTGTGTTAGTCCTCAAAATTGAAAGGCAGTTTAGTTTTTTGTTGAAAATAATTAATTTTATTAATATTTTGGAACAATTTAAGGATATTATTTTAATATAACCCAAACATAAACTCACACTGCATGAATTAAACTGTATAGAGTCCAATGTATGAATTCCGTGTTCGCAATATATAACATGACACATGATTGACATGAACAAAATTATGGGTGGATTTTAAAGTTTTTTGCAGACAAAGGAAACTCACAAATTGATGGAAAATAATGTTTTCCTACATACCACTGAATATTGGTAGACTCTTCGAAAATTTTTCAACTATATAGCTTTTATGGCCGCTGTACACGGGTAGAGTAAACGGTAGAGTAGAGCGGTGGAGTAGGTACTAACAATCCTTCTTACTATACTAATGTATACACCCAATGGTATTATACTCTACTCTACCAATGTAGAGCAGAGTACTAAAGATTCTGCTTAAAGTGGTAGAGTACTGAGAACTGGTAGAGTAGTATGATAGTTCACTCTACCCCTGTACATCACCCGATACCTTGAAAATACATTACCGAGAAACAAAAGAAGTTAAGTTTGAGCAATTTCATAAAAATAAAGAAATAAAATACATATTATTATACCTACATGTATAACATAATATTATTATGTCATTACGTCTTAGCTTAGCTCCTGAAAAAAAGTTGCACTGCCTTAATCTTATCACATAGGGGTATGAAAAATAGAGTTGTTCGATTCATAGACCTACTCATACAGAAATTTCATGAGAATCAGTCATAAGCCTTTTCGGAGGAGTTTCACTTCGAACACTGCGATAATTTTATATCTTAGAGGTCTGAGTTCGATTGTGAGGTTCCGAATCTCAAAAGGAAATACTATCCCCGTCTCTTTTTCTATAAGAAAAAGCTTCCTCTGGTTCATCATCGCCTTCTAATATTTTATTACATTTCATACTTTTCAATTTTTATATGGATAACGAGACAACAGACCCAAACTAAATACAAATAAAAAAAAATTCAAATACAAAATGATTATTTAATGATTAGGAATTTTGTTTTAATGTTAAACAGTTTAATTACTTTGTACGTTAAATTACATAAATTAATGATATTTAAAATAAAAAAAAAATGTATTGTAAATGTTTTTTGGACAACCATTTTCATTTGTAATTTTAATTTTAATTGTTAAAAAGTTGAAGGCTAGATAGGTTATTGTTTATATGTTTAGTGAAAAAGTGGCCTTAACAAAAAAAACACATTTAATCGGTTCTATATAGCGTTCAAATGCTTTATAATAACGAGGCGAGGAGAAATTTTTAAAGAATAAATATTATTTATTATATTAAAATATATCTATACTAATAATATTATAAAGCTGAAGAGTTTGTTTGTTTGTTTGTTTGAACGCACTAATCTCGGGAACTACTGGTCCGATTTGAAAAATTCTTTCGGTATTAGATAGCCCATTCATCGAGGAAGGCTATATTTCATTACGCTACCTACGGGCAACAAGAGTGGAGCCACGGGGGTGAAACCGCGCGGAGCAGCTAGTCTTAAATAAATCGATTACGAGGCGGGATTTGAAGCCGCGTCTCTCGCCATGCCGTTGTTCAATTTCTTTTCTTCATCAACAGTTTTGATAAAGAAAAAAGGTGAAGTGATTAATACTTAATCTTTATCACTTGGAAATGTCAGAACAGTAGAGAATGGCTTTTTTTAGTTTTGATTTATTTCCTGTTGGGTTTGACTGTCCAGTCCAGTTCGAGCTGTGAAATGATAGGCAAATAAATCAAAAAACATATAGGTATTCAAAAGAAAAACTGACTGAATAACATCAGCGCACAAGGTCAAGGTGAGCACGAAAAAGGATTTTGAGAATCTCTCGCCTAAAGTTAAACGTTATCATGATCACTTTCCTTATTTCATTATTTATCAGCCATTATAAAATTCAGGTGCAGAAATAATAAAACACAGCTTTAGAAAAATGACAACTATAATTTGTTTATATTCATTTTATCTGATATCCAATCCAGGTAGGCGAACACATTCGTGAAAATGTATGGATATTCTCTGGGTCTTAATACGTCGCGAACAGAGCAAGATATTATACCAACAACTTCATTATTAACCGCCAAAGGACCTCCAGCCTCAGTCTGTAAATACAACTTTTTTTAACAAAAAGGCTTAGTAAATATGTCCACGAAGTTAATTATGTTATTCAAAGCTTGAGTGTTGTCAAGGGACACCCGGATGGAACGAAGTTCTATGAAAGAGGGTGAGAGACAGAGAAACACGCGCACGCCGCACAGCTTACAACAATAGCAAATCGTGTCTTTAAAACTTTTAGTTTTAATTTTTTCCGTCAATCCCCCTTTCGCAACGCGCGATAAGGAACTTCGTTCGAAAAAATGAAAGTGGACTTGAGAGCTATCAGTTTATTCTTGCTTTTCTAGGGTTTACTTTAAAAAAATTAATCACCCGACATGCCCCAAACGGTTCATCCCTTTCTCCGCATAGTTGTCTTTCAGTTATAGCAGTGTTACGTACCCCGTACGGAATTATTTTCGACAATCAACCAAAGAAATTGTATTTAAAAATGTCACTTTTAAATTATCAGGGTTCCTCCTATTGCTCTGAAAATTGAAAATTTCACTTTATAAGCATGAACTATCAAATGACAAAATCGCAGGAAATTCATACCTTAGCTGCAATCATAACCTATAATTTGATTCCTTAAAATATAGCTCTATTCAAATGTTTCACTGAAATCAATGAACCGATTGATTTTTTAAAACAAAAAGGTTCATTATACATTATACAATACACATCCTCGCACATTATTGGTGGATATTGTAATAACACCTTTTTTGTAACTACATTCTTGCAAATAAAAGTTAGGTATTTGAATTTGAATTTGAATTTTGAAAAGCATCCTTATAGTCTACTACAACGTCACTCATCACTTGAATCCTTGAATCCATGTAGGTAACACTGATGTTCAGTTGTATCATGACGTCTTATAGCAGTATTATTTCTGCATGGGAAAATGATGGCGCTAGACGACCTATATAGTCTGTCATTTTTCCAAATTGGAAATATTACTGCTTTAAGATGTCATGGTATGGGGGCAGTTCAGTTCATCGTAGAACTGATCCAGCCTAAATACATGTACACATTCGTGGAGACATCAGGACAGCCGATACCACATGGCATAACACCAAAAGATATGACACCCAACATTACATGCCAAAGGACCACCAGAATCACCCTGTAAATGATTATAAATCACATAAATTTCCAACAATTTCTGGCAGACTAAAATCTTTAAAAAACTTATGTTTTACAACGCTCGTTTTTATTTTGTCTAGTACTTAATATGAAGATAATATTATGATGAAAAAATTCGCATCAAGTTTTTTTTAGGCTTGTTAAACGACCGAACTTACGTGTCTCTGTTATTTAAATTGTATCACAATTACAATTAATATTCAAGGCGCTTTAAAAAATATTTTGATAAAAGTAATTGAATAAAAAATTACCTGAATAGTATTTTGTTATCTTTGACGTATGTTTATAAAAACCATATGAATTAACTTTTTAGTTTCATGACGAGAACTATATCATAAGACAACGAGTTTGCGTATGACCGATCTGACTAAAAGCTACTGCTTTTTTAATATAGTCATCTCGTTTGAGATGGAAATTCTCCAACAACTAAATCTTGCAATTATTTGGTAGAAGTACATAAAGGCAGGCTTTTTTTTATGGCTTACTTACTTGACATTCGCCTCTACCATGCCCAGCAGCTGTACAAACTTATCGTATCATACAATAAAAAAAAAATAAAAAAAAATCGTTCCGTCAACGGTTGTATAGCCCGATATCTCTCTAAATCGCTTCTACAATTGCTCTATCGATATTGTGTTCACATTTATCATTTGTAATTGATCGGGACTAATCATGTCATCCTGAGAAAAAAAAAGGAAATTTTTGCATGGAACTTTCCCATAATATCTAGGGGGTGGATTCTGTTCAAGCCAAGGAGTTGCTTGATGTTGGTTTGCGAAAACATGCCCTTATTATTTTGTATCTCACTCCATAATTATACGTTTCATGTTTCTCAGTTCCATAATTCTTTGGTACCACCAGGAGGAAGGTAGGTACCCGCTATTTTAGAAGGTTTACCTGGGCACACAGATTCAACACACAGAAGCCCTTTGAGAGTTTTAATGTTACAGTGGTTTAATATGAAAACTTACATCCGTGTATCTCCATCCTGATATAACACACGCCGTTCCAGCAGAAATATCAGGTAATGGTATGGGAGCAACATTAATTTTAGATTGGATAGCTTCTACTTCGTCAGAAGTATCTCCTTGCTTCTTAATAACATACCTGCTTGAGCAATGAGCAGCTGTAAGTATCCACAAAGGTGCAATGACGGCGCCACCACAGAAATGATTGTCCAACCCGATTTTTCTAAATGATACTTGATATATCTAAAAGCACCCTCTGGAGCGTCCTGCCCTCCTACTATTCTTGTACTAAGCCCTGTTTGGATGAAAATACTTATTATATAGGTAGGTAGTTTGTTTAAAAACAGAAGAAACCATAACCGTAATAAAACAAAGCATTACTTAAACACTTGTTAATTTCATTTATCCAGTAAATAAACGAACAATAACTGTTTAACTGTTAGAGTGGCCTTCCATGGTACACCCACCTTACATAGGTATTATGAAAAAAAAATCTTACTGCATATAATGTGCACGAGCCTCTACGTTTTAAGAAAATTAAAAAACGCATTATTTACTTCTAACAGCAACAACATACCATTATTTCTTTTTTGCGTGTAAATTAAAATTAAAAGTTTATTGTCTTCTTAATTGAAATTTAACGTAACTGAGAGGAAAAATTGCATAGGTCATTTATAAAGTAAATTTTTAGTATTCTAATGAGTTCTCATTGACACCTTAAGAATTAGATAGGTACTTTTACTCTCATAAAACCCAAGAACGCTTTAATCGCAACTAAAGGGGAAAGGAAATTCCCACGGAAATTAGATGTTTCACCGCGATAAAAAGTAGCCTACGTCAATCTCTCAACAACCATATTCAGACACAAAAATCCTTAAAAATCCAGTACGGTGGAGGAAATTATTATATTTAACACGGTTTCTTTTATTATCTTAAAAATTCCTATCTATTCTAAACTCCTGTCATTAAAAGCGAGCAAAAATGATTGAAACTGAACAAAAATCGAATTGAATTTATAAATTTAAAGTGACTTTAAGGGCCGGCGCAGATATCGTCATTGTCAAACTATTATCGACATTGTCTTAATTAAAATAATATTCTATCTGTATTAATATTAAAAAGCTGAAGAGTTCGTTTGCTTGTTTGAACGCGCTAATCTCAGGAACTACTGGTCCGATTTGAAAAATTCTTTCGGTGTTGGATAGTGTTAGATGGACATTTATCGAGAAAGGCTATAGGCTATATTATATTATCATCACGCTAAGACCAACAGGAACGGAGCACTGCGGGTAAAACCGCGGGGCACAGTTAACGTAATTTATGAAATTAATAGCACTTGCATATAAATATTTTTCAAAATGCTTGCGAGTTCAACATAATAATTATAATATGTATAAGAGTTAACATATTTATGTACATATAATATAATTATGGACGATTTTTATATAAAATAGTGTATTGATTTTATTTAATCTTGATAATAAGATATCACTGTCTCGAGAAAACAGATGTTGAATGCTATGGAAATTGCCAAACAACAGTTCAATTATTACAATATGTCTAGGATCAAATCAATGGAGAAAAAAGACGATTAATCATTAACAGTTAACACCATTGCAGATTCTTTTTTGTTTTAAGGATAATGTTAAAAACACAAAAGATATGACAAACCTTTAATCAGAAAATCAATTAGTATATCGAAAATTAGACCTTAAATTGTAAATGTTACCTAAACGTTTAAACTATTATAAGGATTTAAAAATGCTTCTAGTCTTCTAGTCAAAATGAATAATTAAATGTTTCAGGAGTTTGAGTTAATTATAAAGTAAAAAAAAACATCTATTACAACTAATAATTTTCCATTTCATTTACTTTCAAGATTACAATTATTAAAATGTGTAATTAACTTACCATTTAATTCGATGTATATTCGCCCTCAAGGCTTATACATCATGGAAAATTTTATCAACAACAAACATGAATCGTTTTGAATAGGTATTTATTAAAATCTATAAAAAAAAATCATTAAAACATACTTTTGTGAAGAGATAATAAAGTTATAAACGAATGTTTATTCTTTACTAGCTACGTCCGCGGTTTAATCCGCGTGGCTCCGCCCCTGTTGGTCTTAGCGTGATGATATCTAGCCTATAGCCTTCCTAGATAAATGGGCTATCTAAGAATAATTATCTAATAATATCACTGAAATAATTTTTTAAATCGGACCAGTAAGTAGTTCCTGAGATAAGTGCGTTTAAAAAAACAAACTCTTCAGCTTTATAATATAAGTTTGCTTTTGCATAGCTTCTATCGCGGGCCTTGAGCGCGGGGACCGAATCGAGAAATTCCGTAACAAAAAACCTCACGCTCCCCACTCCGACGGGCAGAGGTGTGGCTTGAAGGCATAGCATGCAATAGCTTTACTGCGGCAGTCCCCGAGTGCCACACGTCGTTTTTTTTTTAAGTTTTAGGTAAATTTGAACATCTATAGATATTAATTATAGATATTTAATTACTACAGTGATATTAATCCATACTAATATTATAAATGCGAAAGTAACTCTGTCTGTCTGTCTGTCTGTTACTCAATCACGCCTAAACTACTGAACCAATTTGCATGAAATTTGGTATGGAGATATTTTGAAACCCGAGAAAGGACATAGGCTACCTTTTATTCCGAAATATGTACCACGGGCGAAGCCGGGTCGGACCACTAGTACTTTATAAATTATAGTGGTTTATGGAAAGAACGCTACTATCTATTTATTTGTAACTCAATGATTTTTAGTAGGTAGGTATGTAATACAATAAATATAATGAAAAAATATAATGTTACTTAGAAAATAAATATGATAGAAATAAAATAAACAAGTTAGTAACAAGTAACAACTAATCCATACTAATATTATAAATGCGAAAGTAACTCCGTCTGTCTGTCTGTTACTCAATCACGAATAAAGTACTGAACCAATTTGCATGAAATTTGGTATGGAGATATTTTGATACCCGAGAAAGGACATAGGCTACCACCTTCTATTGCGAAATATGTACTACGGGCGAAGCCGGGGCGGACCACTAGTGATGAGATAAATTAAGAAACATTTATATCAAATATAAAGAAACGTATTTCAAAAATATATCAAATAAAGCTAAGAGACGAATCGCCTAATGAACATATTGACTTTAGGTCCGCAACCCTAAAAGAGAAAAATTAAGCTTTTATACTATACCAAGTACTTTTAAGTATAAAGTTTTAACCAATTAATTTAGTTATTAATTATCAAAACGTCGTGTGGATCCTTCTTTACTTTCAATAATCATATAAATAAGCAGAAAATACGATTAAGTACTTACTACTTACTATTAATCAAGCAGACATCAACATGTTGAAATTGGTCATATTCTTGCTCTCAACAGCTTGGATAGCATATGGTAAGTAAGTCTTATTTTTAACATATTATCTAGATTTTATTAAATATATTGCGTTTATTATAATATATTGTATTTAAACAGTGGAGATTTTCACCATACTCGAATACTTATAGGTATGTATGGTATGTCCTAAATTACTTAATAATATGTTAAAATTTCAATTGCTTTCAATCGTCCCATTTACCACAAAGGAACAGAAACATAAGCTGCTAAGAATTCTATTACATCTATACACTGAAATTAAAAAAAATCTGTTAACTTTTTAATATGCTGATTTTATAACCCGATCTTATTTTAACTATTCCCCAAAATTAGGATACTTAATCACTATCACTATCACTACATCACTACATAGTATAAAACAAAGTCGCTTTCTCTGTCCCTATGTCCCTTTGTATGCTTAAATCTTTAAAACTACGTAACGGATTTAGATGCTGTTTTTTTTAGTAGTTAGAGTGATTCAAGAGGAAGGTTTTAGTATATAATTTATTAGGTTTTAGACGAAGCGGGCGAAGCCGCGGGCGGTAAGCTAGCTGTTAATTATATTGTAGATGTTATTATTTCTAGACTAAAGCAGATTTTGAAATTTGCTGCACCAGTAGAATTCTATAGCTTTTTTATACCTCTCTCTAAATATTTTTACAAAAATTTTCACGTCTGTTTCTATTGGTTGAAGCGTGATGTTACATAATATTATAACCTAATATGTATAAAATATTCCTCTACAAATGAACTATCCAACCCAAAATATATTTTCAATTAGATCTACTTTTGCCTGAGATTGGGGCATTCAAACAATTTATAACACTAATTCTTCAGTCAGTATTAGTGTACATCATTCCAGTCTCCAGATATACTTAAAAGGTATATAAAGGTTTGTATTTTAAATTAATAAAATTGATTGCAGGGGCTACTCTACAAGGCGACGATAAAGTAGCACCTTTTAGCAAAGACAATGGTGAAGACAACTATAAAGTGTCGTCTTTAAGCGGAGATAGTGGTGAAGACGATGATGAAGAAATGTCTTCATTTGAAGACAACAGTGAAATTAGAAAAAAACGTTCAATTGAAGCTAATGCTGAAGAAGACGATGAAATAGCTCCGTTGCCTTCTAGTGAAGGCAACGGAGAAGGAGACGGTGAAGAAGTACCTTCATTTAGCAACAATGAAGTCGACACTAAAATAGTAGGAGGTAAAAAAGCACCAGACGGAGCGTACCCACACCAAGTATCGCTAAAGAGAAGCACTTGGACGGAATTCCACTTCTGCGGCGGATCCATCATCTTCCCAAAATGGGTGTTAACAGCTGCCCATTGCACGAAAGAGTAAATATATTATGTAGAGGAAATTAAATCATTTTTTCCCATTGTATGCTATGTACATACTTATAACTTTCATCTTAATAAATAATACGGTAGATCCTTTCCTAGAACCTCTTTATAGTAAAGCTTGAGCGATTGGAAATTTTAAAATAAGAAAAAATAATGGTTATCTCTTTTCTTATACATAATATTATTTGTGTAGTTTACAGGCTGAAGAAATAACAGTACTAGCTGGAACGAACACAATTTCGTCAGGCGGCTCCAGATATGAAGTAGCCCAAATAGTAAATCATGAGAAATTTAATAGATCATCGTTGGTTAACGATATCGCACTTCTTGAGACAAAAAATGAATTCGAGTTCGGCCCGAAAATCGCTCCCATAGCCTTGGCATCAAAGGAAACCCCCGTTGGAACAGAAACAACAGCGGTTGGATGGGGAGTCATTCGTGTGAGTCGCTCATATTATTATCGATACCAAATTGCAATAAATTTTACATATTTTTGAAACACGTAATTTTCTCTTTTCAAGAAAAACCTCCTAACCAGTTATTTAAAGACGTCGTCAAATCGGGGGTCGTCAAATTTTAATACGCTATAAAATAAATATTTAATCTTTCAGAACAGAAATGTGTTACCGGACGATTTACAAATGCTAACTATGTATACAGTATCTTTGGATAAATGTATAGAAGCCTACCAGAGATGGCAGAATCAAAATCCATTATCAGAGAGCCAAATATGCGCACAATTGAGACCACGAACAGCTACATGTTCGGTGAATAGTTTTTTTTGCCTTTTTCAGATTTGGTATAAAATTGTGACGAGGTCTGTACAGATATACTACCAATTCACAACAGTGTTCTTTCAAAATTTATAGCAGTGTTAAATCATACAGCATAATATTTTAGACTATAGTACATAAACATATCCATTACGGCTTTCTACATTATATCGATATGTAGAATAATTAATACTATTTTTATTATCATCATCATCGTCATCATATAACATTATCCATATTGAAGGCCGTGGTCCTAGACACTAAACCACTGCTCAATATAAATAATGGATGAAAATAAAACTCAACAAGTTTTAAACAGGCTATCTGAAATATTATGGCAAACGATGAAACCGGCCCCAAACCAATAATTAATTTAAAATAGCTGCGACTTCAAACTTGCACTTGCAACATTTACAAATACAGACAAAAATGCTCATAAAATAAAAACTACTGGGCCTATCCGAATAAAATTTTTATGGGACCAAACACCGACACCATCCCGCATCGAACAAAAAAAGTATCACGTAAATCGGTTCAGAAACCTCAGAGTAATCGGTGTACATACATAAAAAAAAAACATACCGGCTGAATTGATAACCTCCTCCTTTTTTTTTGAAGTCGGTTAAAAAATGGTGAGGGTGCACAATTAAAATTATTTCTTCAAACTTTTCAAATAATATTTCACGACTTCGAGCTTTATTTTATTGAAGTGAAACTTTTTAGGCGCGTTGAGAGTAAAATTTTAAGTCATGGAAATACCGTCACGTCGACACATACGTGGAGTAAGGCGACAATTTTGGTATCTTTGAATCTTGCCAAAGAAGTTTCATTTCTGACACGTGTGCTCGCACACACGCTCTTTTTTACTGTATAACTTTATGTTTCCAGGGTGACTCTGGTGGTCCTCTTATTGCTGATGATGAGATCATAGGCATTGTGTCTTATAACATTAAACCTTGTGGTCAAGACTATCCAGATGTATTCGCTAAGGTGTATTCTTTCGTCGATTGGATAAAAGATAAAGTTGGTTCAGAATAATGAAGAACATTCAGAATGAATTTACCAGAATAAAGATATAGTATCCATTGTGTATTAATCAATGAATAAAATATTATCATTTAATTCTTTTTTTTATTTCTTGATATCGAGTTGACCTTAAATTTGTTTTTTTTTTCTTAAATAAACTGTTGACCTGATTTTTTTTTCTAATACCTGATATCAGAGTGTCCTTAAATTAGATACGAGCTATTGCAAGAAATGCTTTTCTATTGTAGTTTTATTTACCGACGGTGAAAGAGCCATACCTAATCAAAAACTCTACTTAAGTGCGCTAAAAGACAAAAATAAACTATTACACTAAAACTTTTACTGCTTATCGGACACAATAATTTATCTATATATGACAAAGCTTATAACGGAACTACAGCCTATTAATTGAGCGTCGGTAGCGCCGAATTAGCCCTTTTTTGATATGAATCATCTTGAAATTATAATAAAATCGTAGGAAAGTTAAAACTGTAAATTGAATATCTATTTAAAAGAATACTTGGGGTGTGATCTACAATAGATACCGAAGCCAAAATTACAGTTTTTAGAATTTTTGTCTGTTTGTCTTTCTGTATGTCCGGGCTAAACTAAAAAAAGTACTGTATGGATTTACTTCAAATTTAGAACAGAGATAGCTTGAGACATGAGGAAGGTCATAGGGTAGGTTTTATCCTGGAAAACATACGGAAACGGGAACTATGTGGGTGTTTCTTTGACTATGCGGGCGAAGCGGCTGGCGGAAAGCTGTGTAAAATAATACAACTTCTGAATAAATAGTACGTGCAATTTTAATTTTAAAAAAATTTCCTGATATTTATGTGAGCAGAAACGTATTATATAGATAGTGTTTTCAGTGTTTTTAACAAATACAACATTAAGAGCCAGCGCGCACGAGCAACTTTGTCTCCGCAACTATTTTGTCTCTCCCATCAATTTGTATGGGGAGTTGCGTCGCTAACGTGCGCGCAGTTTCATACTAGTCCATGGGTGGGAGAGACAAAATAGTTGCGGAGACAAAGTTGCTCGTGCGCGCTAGCTCTAAATCCAAATCTAACGGCCGAATACTGAAACGCCACTCAAATATTTAAGGGCTGCTTAAACGTTTGAGCAGCTCTTGAACTTTGTTTTCGAATTCTCAAAAGTTAATTTTAAGTATCTCTCAAAGGGGTTTGAAACTTTTTGTATGGACGCTGGCATATCGACCCGCCGCCATTTTGATTTTTTTTCAAAATCGCGGCGCACGATTAAAGTGGTATGTATGGATAGAGGATACATAGACGAACAAAAAATGTCTAATAACATAGTACCCTAAAGCGTCACATTACCGAGATATTTGGAGGTAAATATTCACTTATGAGTACGACAAACACTAAAAATAGACTTATTACGTGTCTATATGCATAATATTATCTCCAACTAATCACTCCCAGGTAGATTATTATTATTACAGGAAGAAAGTAGGTATTCATTACATTACTTACATTTTTATGTAATGTATGTATGTTTTTATGTAATGGATCTACCTACTTTCTTCCAATAAACTGTTATTTACCTCCAAATATCTCGGTAATGTGACGCTTTAGGGTACTATGTTATTAGACATTTTTTGTTTGTCTATGTATCCTCTATCCATACATACCACTTTAATCGTGCGCTGCGATTTTGAAAAAAAATCAAAATGGCGGCGGGTTTGATATGCCAGAAAGTTTCAATGCCCTTTAAGTGCACCTTAAATTAAGTTGTGCTCAAAGTCCACTTAGTTTATAAGTCGTATCACAGTTGACAGATATGTAGGTACTACGTACATACAGTTAGGAAACTAAGCCCCCCCCCCCATGAAATTATGACGTATAGCTATAGGGCTGTTACTTTTTGATATTTAACCGACTTGAAAAATAAAGGAGAAGGTTATCAATTCGGCCTGTATATTTCTGTTTGCTTTTTTTCACAGTTGATTTTGTGGTAATTTGGAGATTAAAACCCGTTAAAATACAAAAATGGTGTAGCCTAAATATGAATTTACAAGAAGAAACAATCCGAATTTAATTACGAATACAGCTTGTAAATACGTTTTTATTAGTGCTATATTTCGAAATCTAGTTTTGTTATGGACGCCGAAGGTTAAATGTACCTAAATTATGTATAATGCTTGATATTTGTATTATACATATTATATTCAATAATTATTTTAAACCAGAATTTACAATACTTGTATGTAGGTATACCTACTACATTATTTTTAAAACGATAAATTAAATTAAATTAAAAAATACAAAATATGCAAAAATAAATTAAAATTATTAAGTATTATACGAGCATAGAACCTCTACCTTTTTGTTTTAGGAAGAAAAAGAAAATAGTTTGACAGGCTTAGTGCTTGACAAAGTGGAGACGCCACGTATCGATAAAAATACAATAATTATAATATCTATCTTTTTCTTCCCTAATATTTACGTAATTATGCACATAAATTTAAACAAGATTTTTTAAGGTTTCCTTTTTTTATATTTTCGTGCTCTTCTAGATTGCGTAAAAATAGATGCGACCTTTAAACAGACTGGACTCCTAATAGTGACTATTTGTAGCTATCATTTTGGTAGAAAATATGTCAACTTAATTTAAAACTCATGCTGCCATATCTATAGAAATTAAAAAATAGTCTCTTTTTAACTTGTAGTCAGATACGGTATTTACAAATATATTTATTGAAAGGGCTACAAACTGAAACAATCGATATTTATTTAATGTGAATTGACATCACTTTAAACTTTTTTCCATACTATATTCAAAATCTATGGATGTGTCACCCGCTACTATCGATCCCCCTCAATACCCTCGAAAACACGCTTGATGTATCAAGCCATTTCGAACATTTTGTATGAAGTTTCCTTACTGTATGTATCTGTATATTGTGATCGTATACAGGAACGCTACTCATCACTATTTAACTGTCAAATGAACTGCCAAACTGATTTGAGCAGCCCTTAGATTTGAGAACGGTCGCAAGGTCCCTCAAATCAAAACAAATCTATTAAAACTTGGATTCCTCGTGTAGAAAAGTGATAAAATGTCTTTATCGTCATTATCTTCGCTTTCAGATCACGAAAGACCAAGCGTAAGCCGAATGAAGAAAAGTTAAACGCTTTTGAAAAGTACCACGACATGGAGTTTGTTTCACGGTTTCGCCTCTCGAAAGAAACAGTTTTATATTTGGACTCTGTTTTCGGTAGTAGCATTAAGCCGTTGACGAAAAGAAACCGAGCCATACAGCCAGTGGACCAAATTCTCATAGCTCTCCGTTATTATGCAAGGTAGCTATCAACGCGTAATAGGCGATATTTTTGAGGTTGAACAACCAACCGTGCATAGAATAGTGCATAGAGTGACGGCCAAAATAGCCAGCTTGAAGTCAAGATTTATAAATATGCCAACACAAGAAGACACACAGTTTGCAGCTAACTGCAGATTAGGTAAAAAATACACATATACATAATACATAAATCCAATTTTGACGGCAAAATAATCAATTAATGTTAAAATAAAACTACATTTGATCAACTGGGTTTTGGCAAAGGTTCAATTGAGAGAAATTCCTTTTTAAATTTATGTACAGTATTTGAGAAAATGTCAATAGTCTTGTTATTGCCAGAAACTATATTATTATATTCTTTGGTAAGGCGAGAAATGCCTGAATAATGGCCTAGAAAGTGGAATTTTGTAGGGACTAATACTACTTTAATTAATATTATTGGATCCCTGAACGCATTCACACATGAACACAAACACACACATATTTACACTATCACTTTCATCCACACTCACCTTCCCACAACACACACTTACATCCATGGGCGTAGCCACGGTGGGGCAGGGTGGGGCGCTTGCCTCACCCTGGCTTTGACCTGGAAGGTACCTAACCACTAAGCATAATATCCGTAAGAAAATTCACACTCGATTCTCGAAAGTCGACAGTCGACATAGAAAATGCGACCTTTTTAAATCAGTATTATTTACCTCTAAATTGACTGACTAAAAAATTGTCATACGTCCAGCGACCAAACGGCTGAAGATGCCTTCGCAAATGCCTTCGCAAATGCCTTCGCAAATGCCTTCGCAAATGCCTTCGCAAATGCCTTCGCAAATGCCTTCGCAAATGCCTTCGCAAATGCCTTCGCAAATGCCTTCGCAAATGCCTTCACAAATGACTTCGCAAATGCCTTCACAAATGCCACCGGCATTTGAGGTTCGAAGACCTGGATATGACTTTGGGTACATACAGATTACAGTTGCTAGTAACATATTATTACTTTTTATTGTTGCCCCACCTTGAGCCCGTGGCTAGCTACGCCCATGCTTACATCGCTTATTACAATCACACACCCTATGTTAAATGGAAAATGTTGTAAGTTCTAGTATTAAGTACACTCATTATTATTAATTATAAATTATTTAAACATAATTATTGATATACAGTGTACTGTATAATTCGTCTTAGTAAAGTAGGTAACCTGTACTCCGTTTCTGATATCCAAGATACAGGCAATAGCCTAGTTTGGATATCACTGTACTAGCAACCTTGTAAAATAATCCTACTGTTATCACATTAACAATGTAATGTTTGAATATTTTGGTTAATAAAGATTTTATTATTATGTCTCTCTCCATAATACACGGGCACTACCAGAAGGAAGATACCCGGTCCTTTGGAAGGCTTACGTGGGGACACAGGTCCAACACGCAGAGGCCCTTTAGAGAATTTTAATGTGTTGTGGGACACCAGCCGCAGCCTGCCCATGACTGCACTATAGAGATACAGCCCTGGGCAGTCCGCGGCCAATGTAGGACTATTGCAGAAAAATGGAAATGAATAAAACTGGGTTATGGAAGGGGGTGTTAGATGGACTGGTATATTGGGTCTATGGGGACTATGGACGTCTGCCTTTTCAATATTAGAAATTGAAAATTATGGCAGACGGTGACTCGCCAGTTCGGTCGATGGGCTCCCAAAAAGGTTACCGATAGTGGCAACAAGGGGGCAACATCAGCTGAGCGGCTAGGGGTGTAGAGAGGTGCGGCACCGGTTTCACCATCGCGAGCCCTCGGGCCCGGAGCGGGTTTCCCCGCTATTACGCCATTAGACACTTCCACCCCCGAGCATATAGCTCTAGCGGCTCCACTCTGGACGGCCAACAAAGGCAAGCCAGAGGTGGGGGATCCTGAACCTCGTCATTGTTCACTCCGAACTGCCACCGGGACAGCCCAGAGGTGAGGACAGGGACCTCCCCCGGGAGCGCTCGGTTCCCGCGGGGTCGCTACTCCCCGACACCTCGCCACAGGGTGCCCTGCGGGGTGACTGACTGCACGGCTGGGATATCTATTGTAGATATGCCAACCGCGGGCGATGGGGTCGTCACATCCCTACGCCTTTACATCCCTACGCCTTTATTATTATTATTATTATATTATGATATGTCTCACTTTAGCAAATACTTAGATAGATGAAATAGTTGCGTCCTTGTCAGTATTGTTTCGCAAGGAACTGCGAAATGGCCATAACACAGACGCATTACGAAAAAGTTGCGAAAACATTTATGTTTACTAACGTCCCGTAGATATTTCGCTACGCAGTAGTTTCGCTGAGATTCGCTGCCGCGGCCGCCGGCGAACTATTATGACGATTCAAATGTACTTCTAGAAGAGGTCAAAATGAATAATTAAATGTTTCAGGAGTTTGAGTTAATTATAAAGAAAAAAAACACCTATTACAACTAATAATTTTCCATTTCATTTACTTTCAAGATTACAATTATTAAAATGTGTAATTATCTTACTATCTAATTAATTGTATTTTCGCCCTCAAGGCTCACACATCATGAAAAATTTTATCAAAAACAAACATGAATCGTTTTGAATAGGTATTTAAAATGTATAAAAAAATCATTAAAACATACTTTTGTGAAGAGTGATAATAAAGATAGAATGATAATAAGCGCGTTCAAAAAAACAAACTATTCAGCTTTATAATATAGGTAAGTTTAGATATTTTTTAGTTTTAGGTTTATACTACAGTGATATGAATACTTTATAGTGGTTTATTTCTTTTAGGAAAGAACGCTACTATCTATTTATTTGTATCTCAAAGATTTTTAGTAGGTAGGTATGAAATACAATAAAAATAATGAAAAAATATTATAATGTGACGTAGAAAATAAATATGATAGAAATAAATGTCCATTTCTTCTAAAATGACTTTTTGAATTAATGGAATATCTCCGTTTCATACATTTTGATGTTATCAAAATGTTTTCCAACACTGATTGCAGTGAATTTAAGTTAACAAGTTAACAACAACTAAGAAATAATGATGAGATAAATTAAGAAACGTTTATATATCAAAAATATATCAAATAAAGTTAAGAGATGAGTCGCCTAATGAACATATGGATACATTATATAGTTTTGTGACTTTAGGTCCGCAAACCTAAAAGAGAAAAAGTAAGCTTTTTACTAGTTTTTAATCAATTAATTTAGTTTATATAAAAAACATGGAAAATAAAAGATATCCTCTGTTCAAATGTAGGGTAAAACATTTTTTTATTTTGCCGCTGCTAAAATATAGATATGGACAAGGAGACCAATAGGTATACAATATACATCCTTCGTTTTTTAGAGACGTTAATTAAAAAAATAATTTATCAAAACGTCGTGTGGATAGTTCTTTACTATCAATAATCATATAAATAAGCAGAAAATTCCATTACTTTATGCTATTAATCAAGCAGACATCAACATGTTGAAATTTTTGGTCGTATTCTTGCTATTAACAGCTTGGATAGCAAATGGTAAGTCTTATTTTGTGTATATTATCTTGATTTTATTAAATCCTAGCGGTCCGCCCTGGCTTCGCCCGTGGTACATATTTACGTTTTCTCTACATAAGTACCATCCTCGTACTTCAAGAAATATAATAAAAAAAAGAATTATCGAAATCGGTTCAGCCGTTCTCGAGTTATGCGCTTACCGACACATTTTGCGATTCATTTTTATATATAAGAAGATATTATATAGATATTGTTTTATGTTTAATAAAATTCTATTGGTTGAAGCGTGATGTTATATAATATTATGTATAAAATATTCCTCTAATATTCCTGGATTATCCAACCCAAAATACATTTTCATTAGGTCTATACTTTTTTCTTGAGATTAGGGCGTTCAAACAATTACCTATAAAACACAAATTCTTCAGTCAATATTAGTGAACATCATTCCAGATATACTAAAAAGGTACATACCTATATTAAGGTTCGCATTTTAAATAAATTAAATTGATTGCAGGGGCTACTCTACAAGGCGATGATAAAGTAGCACCTTTTAGCGACGACAATGGTGAAGACAACTATAAAGTGTCGTCTTTAAGCGGAGATAGTGGTGAAGACGATGATGAAGAAATGGCTTCATTTGAAGACAACAGTGAAATTAGAAAAAAACGTTCAATTGAAGCTAATGCTGAAGAAGACGATGAAATAGCTCCGTTGCCTTCTAGTGAAGGCAACGGAGAAGGAGACGGTGAAGGAGTACCTTCAATTAGCAACAATGAAGTCGACACTAAAATAGTAGGAGGTAAAAAAGCACCAGACGGAGCGTACCCACACCAAGTATCGCTAAAGAGAAGCACTTGGACGGAATTCCACTTCTGCGGCGGATCCATCATCTTCCCAAAATGGGTGTTAACAGCTGCCCATTGCACGAAAGAGTAAATATATTATGTAGAAGAAATTAAATCATTTTTTCCCATTGTATGCTATGTACATACTTATAACTTTCATCTTAATAAATAATACGGTAGATAATGTCCTTTCCTAGAACCTCTTTATAGTAAAGCTTGAGCGATTGGAAATTTTAAAATAAGAAAAAATAATGGTTATCTCTTTTCTTATACATATTATTTGTGTAGTTTACAGGCTGAAGAAATAACAGTACTAGCTGGAACGAACACAATTTCGTCAGGCGGCTCCAGATATGAAGTAGCCCAAATAGTAAATCATGAGAAATTTAATAGATCATTGTTGGTTAACGATATCGCACTTCTTGAGACAAAAAATGAATTCGAGTTCGGCCCGAAAATCGCTCCCATAGCCTTGGCATCAAAGGAAACCCCCGTTGGAACAGAAACAACAGCGGTTGGATGGGGAGTCATTCGTGTGAGTCGCTCATATTATCGATACCAAATTGCAATAAATTTTACATATTTTTTAAACACGTAATTTTCTCTTTTCAAGAAAAACCTCCTAACCAGTTATTTAAACACGTAGTCAAATCGGGGGTCGTCAAATTTTAATACGCTATAAAATAAATATTTAATCTTTCAGAACAGAAATGTGTTACCGGACGATTTACAAATGCTAACTATGTATACAGTATCTTTGGATAAATGTATAGAAGCCTACCAGAAAGTGCAGAATCGATATCCAATAACAGAGAGCCACATATGCGCACAATTGAGACCACAAACAGCTACATGTTCGGTGAATAGTTTTTTTTGCCTTTTTCAGATTTAGTATAAAATTGTGACGAGGTCTGTACAGATATACTACCAATTCATAACAGTGTTCTTTCAAAATTTATAGCAGTGTTAAATCATACAGCATATTTTAGACTATAGTACATATCCATTATGGCTTTCTACATTATATCGATATGTAGAATAATTAATACTATTTTTATTATCATCATCATCGTCATCATAATATAACATTATCCATATTGAAGGCCGTGGTCCTAGACACTAAACCACTGCTCAATATAAATAATGGATGAAAATAAAACTCAACAAGTTTTAAACAGGCTATCTGAAGTATTATGGCAAACTATGAAACCGGCCCCAAACCAATTAACTAAAAAAAATTGTGAGGGTGCACAATTAAAATTATTTCTTCAAACTTATCATTCAAATAATTTTTCACGACTTCGAGCTCTATTTTATTGAAGTGAAACTTCTTAAGGCGCGTTGAGAGTAAAATTTTAAATCATGGAAATACCGTCACGTCATGGAGTAAGGTGACAATTTTGGTATCTTTGAATCTTGCCAAAGAAGTTTCATTTCTGACACGTGTGCTCGCACACACGCTCTTTTTTACTGTTTAACTTTATGTTTCCAGGGTGACTCTGGTGGTCCTCTTATTGCTGATGATGAGATCATAGGCATTGTGTCTTTTAACGTTAAACCTTGTGGTAAAGACTTTCCAGATGTATTCGCCAAGGTGTATTCTTTCGTCGATTGGATAAAAGATAAAGTTGGTTCAGAATAATGAATGAATTTACCAGAATAAAGATATCCATTATGTATTAATCAATGAATAAAATATTATCATTTAATTCTTTTTTTTTTATTTCTTGATATCGAGTTGACCTGAATTTTTTTTTTTCTATAAACTGTTGATATAGAGATGACCTGATTTTTTTCTAATACCATATCAGAGTGTCCTTAAATTAGATATGGTCTAAGATCCGAATATAAGTCGAAATGCAACGGCGTGATAATAGAATGAGACCAATCTATATATATATACTAGCTTACCGCCCGCGGCTTCGCCCGCTTTCTCTAAAACGATTTGAGATTTGAACTATCTCTCAAGTTGGATTGAACTGCACATAATGCGAATTTTATTATAATCGGTTAAATGGTTTAGGAGTCCATTGAGGATAAACATTGTGACACGAGATTTATATATATTAAGATATATATATAACTCAAAGGTGACTGATATAGTGATCTATCAACGCACAGCCCAAACCACTGGACGTATCGGGCTGAAATTTGGCATGCAGGTAGATGTCATAACGTAGGCGTCCCTTAAGCCCCCCCATCAGTTCCAAGCCTTGTCGTGGCCGGGGGGGCTCAGTAGCTTGGAGTGCACTCGTGTAGGTACTCTGAGTGAAGCCAATTGGACGCGGAGGGGCTGAAAGGCCGGTCTGTCGTCTGACGACACGATTGGTTCGACGGCCAGGGATCCATATAGCTGGCTGGCTGGCTTGAAGGCCGGCTGGCCGGGCTGGCTGGAACCGGCTGGTCACACCGGCTGCCTCGCTGGCTGGCTAGGGGGCCGGCTGGCAGGCTGGCTGAAACCGGCTGCTCCACCGGTTGGCTGGCTGGTTGCTTTGAGCCGCGGCGGCTGGCTGGCATGCTGTCACCGGCTGGTTGTCCGGCTGGCTGGCTGGCTGGCTGGATGGCTGGCTAGCTGGCTAGGATCCTCCGGGGGGCCAGGATTGGCTCAGGTGCCGTTGTGGTACGGCGAGGTATGGCGGCTAGTGGTCGCGGCCTGGCAATTTGGCTGGGCAAAATGGGGTTGGAAGGTCGATCGGGGCTCATTTGGGTCTCGTTCCGACCGACTGGCAGGGGGCTGCGCTTTGCGGCGGTGGATGGCGGCCAGAGGCCGCGCGCGTTGATTTTTGTTGGTAGTCTAACTACCAACAAAACAGGGGGCGGGATCCCGACGCGTCACTTTTGTGACACGCGGTGACTCCTGTAGGTGGGTGTAGGGCGGCGGCTGTCCTGAGACAGCCGTCTGCCAACTCGTAATCCGGTCCGTGGGGCCGGACCGAGGGCCGCCACCTCTGGTGTGAGGTGGGGGCTGCGAGGGAAACCTCTATAAAAGTGCGCCGGAGGGTCCTTCGACGCGTGAATCACGTTTCAGAGGGCCTTTCGGCGCGCGCCCTTCGGCCGGTCGGTGCTGGGGTCGAGGGTTTGGGGAACGCCGATGATGGAACGGGGAACAATCCATCATCGGCGAGCGGGTGGCGTGAGCTCGTGTACAGCTTGCGCCGCCCTGGGGTGGGCATTTGGTGGAGGGCCTGGAAACGGGCAAGTGGCGGAGGGCCTGGAAACGGGCAACTGCTGGGCGGGACATGCGGAAGATTGCGAATGTGTACCCGCATCCCGTCTAAAGCAGCGCGTTGGTACACGGTGGGGTTTTAGTCGGTAGGAATCCGACATAACCCACGGCTCCTTCCCCGGGAGCCGTGGGTATCTTAGGCAAGATTTCCCCACTTGAAAAAAAAAAAAAAAAAAAAAAAAAAAAAAAAAAAAAGGCGTCCCTTAAGAAAGGATTTTAGAAAATTCATCCTCCAACTTATACCATGAAAATTTATCTTTTCCACGCAAGCGAAGCTGCGGGCAACAGTTTTATAATAAATTTAGTGTATTAAAAAATGTATTAAAAATGGGTTGACTGGGAATATCCTGGACAGGACATTTTTAATGAATTTAAAAAAAACATTTTTTTTTTAATTAATTGCAGTATCAACATAATAAAAAAATAATAGACTTATAGCACAGTATTACCATATTTTACCATATTTTCTACAGTATGGCGACGAATGTACTTGTGCAGAGAAACGGAGGGGAAATGGCGGGGGGTCGGGCGACGCGGGCCGCTTAATGCAATCACGCTGAGTTTGCATTAACTATCGCGAAAGGACGACGCAGTCGTATTTTTTATGTAATAATTTTATTATACATAGGTACTTACATATTCTATTATGGCGCGCAAAAACTGTTCCGTTTTCGGATGTAAATCTACATTGAAATTCCAGAAGGAAACAATATTTCAGAAAGATTGTATTAATTGTATCTGTTGAATTCAAATCAAAGCTATGTATATGTTGTCCTCATTATTTTCTAATCAGATTGTACATCCCAATGTGCATGCATTACTTAGTTAAATGGTATATGTCGGCGCAACGACAATAAACGACTACCGTCAAACTACTAAATAATTATAACTAGCTAAAGTTTACTTAAATCTTTTTAAATAAGTGGTTAAATTAACGAAATAATTAATGTTTGTTAAAAATGATAAAAATTCATTGCAAAAATAAGAGTGGCAACACTCTCAAACTAATTCTTGTGAGTCATGGTTTAATTTAAATACGAGCGTCCGACGGCACAGAGCACATTCACGCGCCGGGCGTTGGAGCGTTCGGAGCTCTCTCTGTAATTACGACGTGGAATAAAAGGGCAGTAAAAATACCTACAGGCGTTCTACTTCGAGTATGAGCGCCTGCCCTGATGATGATGATGGTGACGTCAGAATTGCTGACGTCACCTTTTAAAAATAGCCTTCGGGCCCCTTCTTCCGTCATCAGAAGTTGGATAGAATTCAAGCTCACTCTTTTTAAATTTTAAACGTTTACGTAGTTTTGTAACGGCATACTGGCGTTTGTGTTTTTCTCGTGCGTTGTGTAAAGTAAAAGTTTGTTACGTGGATTATTGTAACGGGAGTGTGGTTCATCGAAGGAATTGTGCGTGCTATCTGCGCCTCTCTTTGTGATAAGCATAAATCTACGAGAACCTCCGAGAAATCTACGAGAACCTCCGAGAAATCTACGAGAACCTTCGAGAATCTGCCTATGTCACAAATGAGTAGGTGTTGGTCGCATGATACGCGAACGGACTGCTTCTGTCATGTGGAGTGTTTAGTGTTATGTAAGGTCAGTGTGGCCGAGGCAGTGTGTTTTTGAAATCCCGAGATGAACTACCGTAGTGTTGTAATACGAGAAAAGGCGTACGACGACGTACGATTGTCAATATGGCCGTGTTAGACGTAACTTTGGTTTAGTATTTTGTGGATGAATAGTTGTCATTATTTCATGTCAGAACATGATTAGCTTCTTAGATTAAATAATGTGAGTACAAAAAACTGATTTCTTAATAAAACAGTTAAAATCTACGAGAACCTTCGAGAACCTCCGAGAATCTACGAGAACCTTCGAGAACCTCCGAGAATCTACGAGACCCTCCGAGAAATCTATGAGAACCAACCTCCGAGAAATCTACGAGAACCTCCGAGAAATCTACGAGAACCTTCGAGACTCTCCGAGAACCGACAAAAAACATGCCAAGATTATAACTTGACATTGTTACAGACTTTTACAACGAGGCTGGTGCAGAGCGCGCACCGCCTGTCAGTATGGCCGTGTCGGCGCAACGACAATAAACGACTACCGTCAAACTACTAAATAATTATAACTAGCTAAAGTTTACTTAAATCTTTTTAAATAAGTGGTTAAATTAACGAAATAATTAATGTTTGTTAAAAGTGATAAAAATTCATTGCAAAAATAAGAGTGGCAACACTCTCAAACTAATTCTTGTGAGTCATGGTTTAATTTAAATACGAGCGTCCGACGGCACAGAGCACATTCACGCGCCGGGCGTTGGAGCGTTCGGAGCTCTCTCTGTAATTACGACGTGGAATAAAAGGGCAGTAAAAATACCTACAGGCGTTCTACTTCGAGTATGAGCGCCTGCCCTGATGATGATGATGGTGACGTCAGAATTGCTGACGTCACCTTTTAAAAATAGCCTTCGGGCCCCTTCTTCCGTCATATAATATACAATTAAGAACATCCAAAAATAAAGTGTCCACGTAAATAATATTTAGCAGTGCAATATCTGTAATTATATATTATTTATGAACAAAATATAATTACATCAGATTTAATAATCGCAATTATTTTGAATGTACATATGAATAAATGATTTCATCATAATATTAATAATCACAATAATTGTTTTATTTCCCATTTGTTGCAACCCTAGCGTATTTTCGTGTGGCAGCGTAAGTACCTACGCTGGCGGCGGCATCGCGCGACATCAAAGGCGTTTCCTTACTGTAGGAAATAATATTGTAATACTGTGCTTAATGCTTATAGTATGAAACCTACAGAATGTGCAGTAATAGTCGTTTTCTAAAATTTACCTGGACAAACGGCTAGGTTGGCAGGTATAAACAGGTATATCGGTACCAGTTACTTTCACTTGATAGGATGATGAAAAAAAAATATGTCAACGCTGTTTTATTACAAAATTGTTTATTATCTCGAAACTGCAATTAATAAAAAGTGAAAATAAAAGATTTTTTAATAATTAATAACAAATATTCTGTCCAGCATTTTCCCAGTCAACCCATTTTTAATACATTTTTTAATACACTAAATTTATTATAAAATTGGTCTCATTCTATTAACACGCCGTTGCATTTCGACTTATATTCGGATCTTAGACCAATACGAGCTATTGCAAGAAATGCTTTTCTATTGTAGTTTTATTTACCGATGGTGAAAGAGCCATAATCAAAAACTCTACTTAAGTGCGCTAAAAGACAAAAATAAACTATTACACTAAAACTTTCACTGCTCATCGGACACAATTTATCTATATGATAAAGCTTATCGCGAGCTTTAATAATAACTAGTAATGATTTATTTTAAAAATTTAATAGATAGAATGAATACTTCTCTTCTCTTCTAATGAATATTTCTCTTCGCTCGGCTCACCTTGAGTGTTCCTGTTCGACGTACTCACTTCCTCGCTAAATCGTTTGTTGCCACTGCTGTCAATCTTTGGAATTCTTTACCACTGCCTATTAGACAAGCTAAAAATATATCTTCATGTAAAAACCTTTTGCGATGACATTTTCTCACCTCTGCTTTCAACTCGGCACATTAACTATGTATTTTCATATTATTATCTATACACAGATATGTATATGTATGTATTTATATAATTTTATACTTGTTTTATGTAGTATGTATGTATTTAATTATATGTATCATGTATATAAATTATAGTTATTTATGTATATGCGTAAATTGTATATATTATTATTAAAAATATAATTGTGTATATTCGAGTGTAGTATATTTATTTATATGTATCAAATATCAATAATTATATAATATCTACCTGTATATCTATTTTAATTATTATTATTTATTTATTTATCTTGTTCTTTTTGTTCCTTGACTTTTTTCTTCTTCCTACCATCGAAATTTCAGTAGCTTGTTACCTTTTGCCCAGGTTGCCTGGAAGAGATCACTTCTAAGTGATAAGGCCGCCTAATAAACTGTACTGTTCTTTGTTTTGTATAAATTAGTAATAAGTTTCCCATGTTTGGTGTATAGTTTTAGTAAAGAGTAATAAATAAAATAAATAAATACTATCCAAGCTATTGCATAGCTTCTATCGCGGGCCTTGAGCGCGGGGACCGAATCGAGAAATTCCGTAACGAACAACCTCACGCTCCCCCCCTCCGACGGGCGGAGGTGTGGCTTGAAGGTGTGGAGGAAGGAAGGTGGAATTCCTCCATCGAAAAAGGGAGAATTCACGACCTGTCTACTCGACTGGCTGGCCGTTAAGGCGGTAATTAAGTAATAATACTTTCTATTTTTGGCTTTTTACTTTTTTGGCAATAAATTTCTTTTCTTTCTTTCTTTCTTTCTTTCTATTTGATTGCATACAGATACAATGTCTACATGTTTTTGAGAACTAACCGATTTTTCCTTAGCCTGTCTTAATCTGAGCTACCCTTTTTTTTTTTTTTTTTTTTAAGTGGGGAAATCTTGCATAGATACCCACGGCGTCCGGGGAAAGGGCCGCGGGTTATGTCGGATTCCTACCGACCAAAACCCCACTGTGTTCCGTCAAGCCACATTAACGACGGGGCCACGGGTATAGGTAGAATTCTTCCGTGACCCCATCAGCAGCTGCCCGTCTCCAGGCCGACACAAACTATGAGCCCCCAGCTCTTACCTCATAGGGCGGCGTGAACGGAGCACGTCTCACGCCGCCTCATCTCACCGGACGATGGACTAAATCCCCGCTCCATCGCCCGGCGCCCCTCGTTAGGCGCCGCTGGTTGCGGCCGCGTAAATCAGCCGCAGCGCGACGACGACGCCCAATAGGACGTCGGCGCCGGATCGGGTCTGCGTGAGGATCCCTCTCGCGAACCCGCTCCGCCTCCTCTTTCCGCGAGATCACGTCCTCGGAGAACGTGATCACCGCGCGCCAGGATCTGTCGCTACCCACCATTGCGCGAACAATGGAGGGCAGAGAGAGATCCGACCCGACGACCGCGACCAAGCGAGCTCGAGGCTCGACCCACGCGGGGCACACGGCAAGAGTATGATCTGCCGTGTCCTCCGGGCAGGCGCACCAGTGGCAAGCCATGCTGGGCTCCCTCCTCGCGACTTTACACAGGTACCGCCCGAAGCAACCGTGCCCGGATAGCACCTGTGTAAGGCGGAAGGTTATGGCCCCATGCCGCCTGTCGCACCACTCTTGCAGAACCGGTCGAATCGCTGCAACCGTCCGCTCTCCAGCGCTGGGCTCTTCAAGCCGGCGTTCCCACTCCCGGAACCGCCGGTCGATAGCCTCAGCCCTCCACTGCTCGACCTCCTCGTAGGATGGGGTGACTCCAAGCGACTTAGACGTTGAGACGCGGCGATACACGTCCGCAAGCATCTCGGCGTCCAGTTCCCACGGGGGCGTCCCGGCCATCACGCACGCTGCCTCAAATGACACCGTGCGATACGCCCTCACTACTCTAAGCGCCATGACCCGCTGCGGTCTCCGCAGGAATGGCCTATTACGGGCGCTTAGAGCGTCCGCCCAGATGGGGGCCCCATAGAGGGCCATGGAGCGGATAACGCCTGTATACAAACGGCGGCACCCACTCCTAGCACCCCTAAGGTTCGGGAGCAGACTTCCCAGTGCCCCAGCCACCCCTACAAGACGGGGGGCGAGGCGACGGAAGTGCTCCACGAACTTCCATCGGCTGTCCAGCACAATGCCTAGATACCGCATCGTGGATCCGACCTTGATGGGCACTCCGCTCACCTGGATCTCCGATCCAGCGCTGTGTAGCCTTCGACGGCCGGGAAAGAAGATGGCCTCCGACTTCTCCAACGCTACCTCCAGACCCAGACGCCGAATGCGACACACCACATCCGCCACCCCCGCTGCAGCCAGGAGAGCCGCCTCACTATACGTTGCCCCGCGCGCGGTCACCAGGGTATCGTCCGCGTAACAGGTTACGCCGACGCCTGGGAGATTTGCGGCGCGCAGGACCCAGTTGTATCCAATGTTCCACAGGAGGGGTCCGAGGACTGAACCCTGTGGAACACCGCACGACACCCTCCTCTCGCCCATCTATCATCTACCCATCCTGAGTAGGATACGCCACAACCCTGTCCGAAAGATATGATCGCAGTAGGCGCATCATATATTCCGGAACGCGATGAAAGTGGAGAGCATCTAGAATCCTGTCCCACGGCAAGGTGTTGAAGGCATTGGCGATATCCAAGGACACCGCCAGAACAACCTCGCCGCTCTCAGTTGCGCTCTCCACGGTCACTTAACCTGGTCCACAGGGCACTCACCCACCCGGGAGACTGCAGCTGCAACTTCCTCGGCAGCTACCGAATCATCAAGACCGGTGACCCGCAAATCCGCGCACTTTACCGGTCTGGATACCTTGATAGTATCCTCGTCCCACACCTCCCGCAGTTTGTCAGCAAGGGCGTCCGCCTCCTTAGCACTTGTAGTGCCTGGAATTTCTAAAATTCTGGCCCCAGTGGCGGCACGCTTAAAGCGCAGGGCGCTGACACCGATCGCCGCGAGGTCGATCTTTTGTCGAGACCCAGTCATTACAGAGGCGTATGTGACTCCGCGCTTCTCCGCATCCGGCTGCAGGGTTATGACCACAGCCGAGGACGAGGGAGAGCGGAGTTTAGGAGCCCTTTTTCGTGCTTTAGCCTCCGCCTTGCTTTTCTTCTTCTTCTTCTTCCTCTCCACCAGAGTCCACCCTTGCTTAGGCGGTTGCTGCTGGGGAGCGGAAGACGTAGATGAGGCAACCCTTTCGGGACGCCGCTCCGCCTTCTTTCCTCCTTTTCCTGGATTGGCCTTTGGGGCCAGACCGGTACCCACAGGCTGTGCAACAGCCCGCGTTTCGCCCTGGTTTTTATTCGCAGCCTTGGCCCTCTTAGTAGCCTTTGAAGGCGGGAGTTGAGGGAAGTCCTCGGTTAGCACTTGGCTAACCGCCATCCCCCCAGTCCTATCATCCGCCGCCAGTGGCGGCCTCACGCGCCTTTCTGGAGGAATCTGAGCTACCCTGCCCTGCCCTTACTCTCACATGCTTGTATCATATGGAGTAGGAATACAATTATAATTTAACACCTAATTTGCTAATCAAAACAATCTGTCTCAAGTGTAACCAGTCTCTCTGCATAACATGTTACAAAGATAGACATAATATATAATTTAATAATTTTTTGTACTTGTTTCGTTACTTTGCAATTACTTTTTAAAAATTTATATAATAATATATAAGTAGCTATTATTATTTAGCGGGTTTTTATAAATTGATACAAATCGAAACAAGATAATAAGATAAATCAAAGTCACAGAACAGAAGTGATGAATAGTGTAGTATTTGTTATTATATTTTATCGCCATTTTGAAGTCGACAAGCGCGCGTCCTTCATCCGTGACTGCACAACACTACTGGCGGCTCAACGCGTACGCATCTGCACAGTGCGGCAACAGGTCGCTACCGGTCACCCACCGAAACAGGCCCGCTCCCGCACTGTGGTAACATTTTTAAAGTCCTGTGCGGCGGAGGTCGAAAACGACCTGTCGCGTAAGTAAACTGCCTATATTACTACATTTTTTGTCACAATTCGAAAACTATATTTGTCTCTATCATGCTCGTAAAAATGCCCAGAAAACCTGTTCCGCACAAGCGAGAAAGACCTGTTTTTTCCGCGCGCACAGTTATTTGGCACAGCACCAGGCCGGTTGTGAGTGACCCAGAGTGTTAAAAGATGTTAATCAACTTGTTATTTTGTGTCTAATTACATTTTCGTCAAATATATATGCGTTATTATCTCATAGTCTCACTTTTTTTTCTGTTCCGCTAATTGTGCCGGTGTGTATATTTCAGTGTGAGTGATTCAAGAGGAGTATATAATTTAATAGGCTTTAGACTATGCGGGCGAAGCCGCGGGCGGTAAGCTAATTATAAATAAGAATGAATCGTCAAATTTGTTGCTATACTCGAGAATGAATAAGGAGTAATAGCCACCTTTTGACCGCGACATTTCATTTATGAGAAAAAATAAATGTAAATAATTCAGGACATTTTTTCACAGACGGCACGTTCCGATCCCACTAAGCTTTTCGCTTGTTTTATGGCAGCCAGATGGCTGATAAACATACATAATATATAATTGTAATTAGATACTTATAATAATAGATAATTAACACCCAGCCAAGCATCCCAGAGCAAACATCGATGTTCATCACACAAATATTTGCCCTGGGTGGGAATCGAACCCTCGACCTTAGGTTTCGAGGATGATATTTTTTTATTGTACAGATTGTAAGACAACAATTACTTTGTACCTGAGTGAGGCGAAATTTACACCTGCGTCTCTCGCTTTATACAATAGAGTATAGACAATAGATATTTTTAACAATTTAACCTTTTTAGATATTATTTTGAATGATAACAATAAAATATACATATGTATTTCAAAAGACTTAATTTCTTCAAAAAATATAATATAAACTATTATGTAGTAGTCAGTAGGTACATATGAAAATATAGAAGTAGGTACATATCTTATGAGTAATTACCGTACCGTAATTGTATACCTACCCAAAAAAATAGTACCTATGACAACGTTCTGATTTATAATTATTAATAGGTAGTTATAAATTGTTGAATAAAATAAAGATTAAAGGATGAAGTTTTAATAAACATAATTAGAATTAATAATTAAGTATCTTATTCATTTGCATAATGTTAATAAAAATTCCAAAATTAATTAAAATACACCGTTTATATAATATATTATTGCCCCGTGATTGCCCCAGACACGAACGTTACAAAAACATTTTTAATAAAATTATACAATAATATAATATAATATATAATATAATTTTTAATAAAATTAGACAATAGTCAATATAATCTTCATTTAAATAATTTCATAATTTTATTATTAATTTATAGCGTAACAACATCAATTCAATGCCGTCTGCATTTAGAAATAGATCACTGCTACTTATGACGAAGATTTATTTAATTCATATGAACAATTATTACTCAATACAATAAAATAACTTATTTAAATTGAATAAATTAACATTTTACACATAAATTAAAAGTTTTTTTCATTCTATATCTATGCAGCGCCTTGAAAATGTAGGGAAAGAGATATTTTTTAGCATTTCTTCCCCATATAAAGTCAACGTGATTCATTTTCTGATACGGTAGCACGACAAACTCTACTACATTTGGCAGCTTACTCCTCAATACTTCCACATCATCCAGTGACGACAGATAATCGTTCCTACCAGCTAACAGTACTATCGGCATTGTAACCTTTGACAAATCGTATACTGGCGGTTCCGGTGATTTATACTTTGCCATGTTTCCTATTCTACCATAATCAAATTTTGCAAACTTCTGACTCGTCCCCACTTGCTCATAATGTACGAAAGACCTACTTGATGCTCCAGCAGGATAATAATAGAAGTGTCTCACGTGATAGCCTTCTTCGAACTCATCAATATCTGCACCGGTTATGAAGGACATTCCGAGGACTATACATATTTCGTACCCTATATTAGGCAGAGAACATATCTTTCGTAATATCCAGACGACCAAACTGTTGTACCCAAAAAATTCATTTATGTTAAACAGTTTCAGAAGCGAGTCTGTTAATGGATAATACTGTAGAAACAACGACATCGGAGACGATGACTTGTGAAAGAAGCACACAGGCGATAGAGCGATGGCTAAATTAACTTTGCCATTATATTCTGGTCTAGTGGAACCTAGGACGTAGAACACTGTATTGCCCTGGGAGTGTCCTATAAGATTTAATTTTTTCACTTGCGTTTTATTCAGAACTGTATCAATTAGAGCAGGCACATCATAGTAACCCATTTCATGGAAACTGAATTCCCAAAAAGAAACGTCCCTATCAGGGTTAAGTCGGAGGTGTTTTCTGGAATAATGATTGCCTCTGCAGTTGGCAAACCATAGGTCGTGGCCCTTTCGCGCCAGAGTGATACCAAGGGAATTTTCGCCTCGAATAACCCAGGTGTCTGCTGAATCTACATATCCATGTATGAGTAGTATCGGTGGTTTAATTGATCCGGGAATGTGGAATAGCTGCAGAATATACGCATCTTCTGTAATGACTTCATAAGTTTCCGCCTTAAATCCATAACTCTGTGTTAATTCGGTGAAATTCTTCCAGGTCTCGGGTAACTTATACGGTTCCTGGGACATCGCTACACAGAATTTTGTACAATAACATAATATAATGAATAACTTCTTCATCGTGTTTCGATTTTGTTTTTTTATATAACACTAATTCTGATGATATTTTTTACATGTTTGCGACTCGAGAAGAGGATTCAAGGACTCAAATCCTCTCAATCAATATTTTCTTTGACAAAATTAATTTAAATTTTCACTGTGCGTTTTAGGATTAATTCTTTAAGTGTAGTTTTCCTAGACAAATCTATTTTTGTCTACTCTATAAAATATTTTTAATTGGTTCACTTTAAATTAAAGTGATTACTATCTTCAAGATTTAACTTCACACATCTGATAAGTTACTTATATAATCGCGTACTGAAATAATTATAACAGATTGTAAACTATTTTTAACTAACAAACGATAGATTAGGATGACTATAAATTTAAATTCTAAGATCCTGCAAAATAATTTTCATTTATCTATACATATAATAAATCTGTAGAAGGGTCAATTCTGTACATTGAAAATATTGAAAAAATAAATAGCAGGGGGTGTTACTGGATCGATACCAAACCCAAATATGTGATTAAAAAAATTTTTGTCTGTCTGTCTGTCTGTCTGTCTGTCTGTCTGTCTGTATGTGAAGGCATCACGTGAAAACTAGCGGTTCGATTTCGATGAAACTTGGTATAATTATACCTTATTATCCTGGGCGTAAAATAGGATACTTTTTATCCTGGAAAAATACGTAGAAAAAAAATAATCTTAATTTTTCAGTTTTATCCATAGACGTTGTTCCGTAGAACCGCGAACACACGTTGCGTATTATTATAGGCCTAGCCGTATTTGGGAATTGGGTCCAATAGATATTTATAAGATGTTATTGTCAGAGGTACTCAAAATGGATAAATAAACCATCCACGCGAAGACCGAAATCCGCGCGGACGGAGTCGCGGGCGGAAGCTAGTATTAAATAAAGTCTTCTAAATAATTTTTCATATTTTTTTTTCATAGATACATAGATTTTTTTGGTACCTTCTATATATCCAGTATGACCGAATCAACGATATAATTTTTAACAATTTGTAAGTTGTTAAAATTTTGTCTCTTTAGAGAGTGAAACACGAAAACAGTACCTAGTCGATAAATTTTAAAAGTAATAATTATTTTTTGATTTTCAACAAGTAAGATGGCTTTGATCAAATTATTTGTAGACAGAATATTTCTGTATTACTAACATAAATAATGGTAATTTAATACCTACTTAACTTCAAAGAAACACAACGCTCAATTTTAAAAAACATACATACTTACATAATTTTTACCACATTCTGTTTTCAGAATTATTGTATTTAATTATTTATTTATTTTATTTATTTATTTATTTAAATTAAATTAAATTTGATTTCCTAAGGACTCTGTTCTTAATTGTCTTATACTTTCCCACCTACGTTTAGCTTTATTTCTTTTTAATTAAGGTGAAATGAGACCCAAAACAGACGTTTTGAGCTCACGAAGAATTAATTTTTTTCTTCAAAAACTACCAATTTGATTTTTTTTATTTATGGATTTATTTAATTGAAGAGTTTGTCTAGTGACGTGCGGGAACCGAAACACGATTGAAAAAATTTGCCTCGATAGAAAAACGTTGTGAAGTTTCCTAAAAATTAAACGGTCAATCAATTTCATTTGGACAATGGTAAAGTAATATCAATGAAACTTTATCCACATCCATTTCCATTCAATTCTTGAGAGACGTGCGGGATTAGATTTTACATTTAATACATCAGTAATTTAAAAAAAATATATTTATAAATTATGAGCACAAAATTGCGCGTAGGCCGGTCGCTTCCGCCGTTCCGCCTCCTGTTAGTCGACGCTAACGCGTCTTAGAGAGCAGTCCTGTACAACTTTTTCGCGCGGTGCCGTTGTCTACTCGCATACGTGATTTAGTGTTAGTGATACTAAAGTTTTTCATAAACATGGTGAATTTTGGTGGCCAAAACATTGATGGTGAGAACATTAGGAAGAAAATGTTGCGAAAGCAGATAAAAAAACTACAGTTATTGAACCCAAATAGGTAAGTTTGATGTTTATCATGCTTATTTATATTTATTATGTCTTTCGGCCGCTACAAGTCTAAAGATTTCAACTTCCAATATATTGATTACTAGGTATATTTACAAGTCTAATTTGAGAAACGCATAAATCAAAATTTGAAAGTTATTTTTACTTGTAATAATTAGTAATAAATATTATTTTAATTTTTTGGAGTATTATATGTTTACTAAGTCTGAATTGAGCAACGCACAAATCAAGATTTTATAATTTTATGCACTCCGTCTTTATTTTTATTTATAACTAGAGGTCCGCCCCGGCTTCGCCCGTGGTACATATTTCGCAATAAAAGGTAGCCTATGTCCTTTCTCGGGTATCAAAATATCTCCATACCAAATTTCATGCAAATTGGTTCAGTAGTTTAGGCGTGATTGAGTAACAGACAGACAGACAGACAGAGTTACTTTCGCATTTATAATATTAGTATGGAAGTATGGATTTTATTATTGGTATAGAATAGATAAGTAATGTTTTAGTTTTTTTTTGAGATTTCATCTTCCAATAAATATACTACTGATTTGTGTATGTATGTTTATTTCTAACAGCGAAGCGCGACCACGAAAAATCCGATGAGCAGCCTGCAAGCCAGGACGCAATAAAAGACAAACCATGATTACCAGAAACTGATGTGGATCTTCAGACAGTTTCATATAGTACTTTTTTGTGTAAGTTTATCTTATGTTATTTGTTTATAAGTCATAAGATTGAAGATAGTAAAATATTTCAGACTAGTGTAAGTTATCACTGACTGGTTACCACTTACCAAAATTTGTTTTTATGCATATTATGCATAAGCATAATTACTTGTAAATTTTATATAAAAAAAATATTTGAAAAATTTGTATGACGATGCCGACAGTCGACTTTTTTTACGAGCTCGGACAATAGAGCGATAAATGAACGGACACAGCTGCGAAATTTTACTAATTTTTATAAAAGCACTTGTTATACTAATTGCGGTCAACCGTAAAATTTTGCAAACAAAAGAACGATTTTCTCAGAAAGTTTGCTGTGTATGACGCCGACAATCGAGTTTATTACGGGCTAGGATAATAAAGCGACAAAGGAACGTACACAGCTGCGTAATTTTTTCTAGTTTTGTGATGAAAGTATCTTTATAATAATCGTGGTATTATAATTGGTTTATCAATGAATTTTTCTATAAATCTTTTTTTGTTATACAGAATTTTCGTTTCATTCATTCTCTCCTATTATAACTTATTGTGGTTGTTTCAGCAGCACAATGTACAAGGACAGCTCAAAATGACGAGCAAGAAACATATTTATTTTCGGAACAAGGTGAAGAAGAAAAAATGAAAGTCTTATCAAGAAGATAAACATTGGAACAATAAAATAGTACCAAAACCATCATTCGAAAATATCTGTTATGTTATGTTATATTATATATCAAATGTCAAAATTCTATCTTATTATCTATACTAATATTATAAATCTAAAGAGTTTGTTTGTTTGTTTGAACGCGCTAATCTCGGGAACTACTGGTCCGATTTGAAAAATTCTTTCGGTGTTAGATAGCCCATTTATCGAGGAAGGCTATAGGCTATATATCATCACGCTAAGACCAACAGGAACGGAGCAATGCGGGTGAAACCGCGGGGAACAGCTAGTATATCATATGTCTGATATTAAATATATCAAAATGTCGGATATATTTATTAAAAAAAAATCAAAATTGTAAATAATATTTTTTTGTTATTGATTTTTTCAATAAATATGATATATATTATGTAAAAAAAAACCAAACGTAAATAGCATAAGTCTATTATGTATTTTTATTATCATATTGTACGTAAAGTCCCCATGACGAAAAACTATAAAATATTTTGTTTACAAAGATGTTCAAATAACTTATATAGGTAGCGACAATTCTAACAATAACAAATCATTTCATCATAAAATAAATTAGTCGCAAGCTCACTTTTTGTAACCAGTCTTGTACCAATTAAAAATCGACCTTCGTGCAAAGGAACAAAGGTCGTTTTTCTAGTCCGATGGGTCCGGCAACGAAAAGACGTTGCCGGATCGCTTTACTCGGCTTTAACCGCGCGAATATAAGAATTTAAGTAAAGTTCATTGAACCTCCGTTAGTTCCGTATGTTTCCGTCATCTATTCAGTTGTGTGGCATGGCGAGGGGATTTTCGTGAAGCGTCCCGCGCGCTCTTATGCTCCACCCAGGGGGCGTAGCCCAAAAGGTGCACAAACACGATTGTATTTCGTCTTAAGGCGCGGAATAGAGTAAAACCCAGCTCTAGCCGTTTTTTGTACTGTTTTCTGGAGCTATCTCCTTCTTATCCAAAAGATATATCAACTAAATAAAAATACATTAAATTTCTACATATTCTTGGCTCAAAAATGGTAAAAGTATTTTGTTATTTTATTGACTTAAAGTTTAATTAATCTCCTCCCAAAGAAATCCCAGAAATTAGAAATAATTATGTTTACCGTGTATCTCCTCTTAAACTAATGATTCTTTTGATTTGGTATTTACACTATTGGATAGGCAATTTCATTACGAAAATTATGGTAAAAATTTTTTTTTGATAAGACCTATACTAGATTTTATAAACATTTTATTCAAAATTTTGGGCGTATTCGCAACTATATCTCTTGCGCTTGTATGGGAGGTTCAGTCGGCCGCTAGGTCTCGAGGGTGAAGCTTGTGTCGTTTGTCGCCGTGAGCGTCACATGACAATCACGTGACCCATGTTTATTCGAATAGTACGAATATCAAACAATGAGCGAGGAATTATAGACGCTACTACTATTAATTTATAGTGAGATTTTAGAAATCATCAATAATATAATAACTGGTCAATGAGCTTTAGTTATTTATATTAAAGTGAAACTTTTATTACATCGTCTCAAACTTTTTGGTCTGTGTAGCGCATGTCGCGTGACGCACGATATGTACGATAATTATCGTACAAATACGATAATTTTTAGTTAAATGTCTATAGTGTGAAAAAAGTTTCACTTTTACCGTGGTTTCATAAAACCACACAACATTTTTTTTTATATAATTATGATATTTAGTTTTTAAAACATTCAAATGCTTTATAAATATAATTTTTTTAATAATCGAAAATATTTTATAAAAATTATTATAAATTTATTAATTTATGCAATAAATCACATTTTACTTTTTAAGTTTTTAGTGAATAAGTATTAGGATTAGACAAACAACATTTGAAGTTTTAAGTATGTATACTACTTTTTGTCATGGGTGTCATTTTCATGGTTTTTGCGGTAGCTAAATTACCCAATATGAGGTCAAAACTAAAATCCAAGATGGCGCCGAGAAAATTTTTACATCTTTTTGTCATGGGTGTTATTTCCATGGTTTTTGGGGTACCTATTAACCAATATGAGGTCAACATTAAAATTCAAGATGGCGCCGATGATAATTTTACATCTCTTTGTCATGGGTGTCATTTTCATGGTTTTTGGGGTAGGTATAAACCAATATGAGGTCAAAACTAAAATTCAAGATGGCGCCGACGAAAATTTTACATATTTTTGTCATGGGTGTCATTTTCATGGTTTTTGGGGTACCTATTAACCAATATGAGGTCAAAACTAAAATCCAAGATGGCGCCGAGAAAAATTTTACATCTTTTTGTCATGGGTGTCATTTTCATGGTTTTTGGGGTACCTATTAACCAATATGAGGTCAAAATTAAAATTCAAGCTGGCGCCGACGAAAATTTAACATCTTTTTGTCATGGGTGTCATTTTCATGGTTTTCGGGGTAGGTATAAACCAATATGATGTCAAAACTAAAATTCAAGATGGCGCCGATGAAAATTTTACATATTTTTGTCATGGGTATCATTTTCATGGTTTTTGGGTTAGCTATTAAGTTATTAACCAATATGAGGTCAAAACTAAAATCCAACGACGAAAATTTTACATCTTTTTGGTATGGGTGTCATTTTCATTGTTTTTGTGGTAGCTTATATGAGGTCAAATCTAAAAAAATCAAAAATCGCGCTGACAAAATTTTGATATTTTTTCGAAATGGATGTCATTTATGTGGTTTTTCTTACAATCGTTTACATATTAATCGAACAGAATTCAAATTCTGTAGTTTAGGTGTAGCTTTTTGAAGTGAAAGTTCTATAGGCGCGTTGAGAGTAAAATTACAAGGTCGCGTAATGGTAAAACCGTCACGTCATTGAGTAAGGCGGCGATTTTCGTATCTATAAATCTTACCAAAGAAGTTTCACTTCTGACATGTGTTCTCGGCTCACGCGCTCTTTTTTATTTTATTCTCTTCGTTTTAGTATATTAGATGAACTCTATTTTAAACAATTAACAAAGTTGAGCGAATACAGTGAAAAAGCGAATATCTGTCGGAATATTGACACAGAGTTTCGTTTTACATTACATTTCTAAATATGTATTTCAATAATCAATGCTCTTTTAAATTGATTTCTCCCGTAATATATAGGATTCGACTAGATAGCAAATTTGAGTATTTACGCCGTGGCTCAAATAATATCACAAAATTCGCTTTCGTGATAGATCTTGTTTTTGATACATAAAACAAGGCCTTTGAAGCGAAATTTTCTCCTTTAAAGTAAACTAAAACAAAATAACAAATACAAGCTATATAGTCGAATTCTTGAAAATGACACCCATGACGAAAAGATGTAAAATTTTCATCGGCGCTATCTTACATTTTAATTTTGACCTCATATTGGTAAATAGCTACCCCAAAAACCATGAAAATGACACCCATGACAAAAAGATGTAAAATTTTCGTCGGCGCCATCTTGAATTTTAATTTTGACCTCATATTGGTTTATACCTACCCCCAAAACCATGAAAATGACACCCATGACAAAAGGATGTAAAATTTTCGTCGGCGCCATCTTGAATTTTAATTTTGACCTCATATTGGTTAATAGGTACCCCAAAAACCATGAAAATGACACCCATGACGAAAAGATGTAAAATTTTCATCGGCGCTATCTTACATTTTAATTTTGACCTCATATTGGTTAATAGCTACCCCAAAAACCATGAAAATGACACCCATGACAAAAAGATGTAAAATTTTCGTCGGCGCCATCTTGAATTTTAATTTTGACCTCATATTGGTTTATACCTACCCCCAAAACCATGAAAATGACACCCATGACAAAAGGATGTAAAATTTTCGTCGGCGCCATCTTGAATTTTAATTTTGACCTCATATTGGTTAATAGGTACTTACCCCAAAAACCATGAAAATGACACCCATGACGAAAAGATGTAAAATTTTCATCGCCGCTATCTTACATTTTAATATTGACCTCATATTGGTTAATAGCTATTAGCTACCCCAAAAACCATGAAAATGACACCCATGACAAAAAGATGTAAAATTTTCGTCGACGCCATCTTGAATTTTAGTTTTGACCTCATATTGGTTAAAACCTATCTCAAAAACCATGAAAATGACACCCATGACAAAAAGGTGTAAATTATCGTCGGCGCAATCTTGAATTTTAATTTTGACCTCATATTGGTTAATAGGTACCCCAAAAACCATGAAAATGACACCAATGACAAAAAGTTATTTCAACTAGAAACCATTTGGCGACAGTTTTTGGATAACATTTGAATGGGATTATCTAGTTTAAAAGAAATATAAAAATATCACCGAATGATGATCATTACAGAGTACCATCAATTTTGATTCATTTTAAAAATTTAATATAAAATTCATCCATATATGACTATAATTTAACTCTGAATTGGTAAAGACCAAAATTATGTGTTAGCACCAATATAATGTTTTTCTATAAAAAATATTTTAAATGCCATGTCTGTTACTTCTGAGCTCTGTGAATTTTACTTGTATTTGAAACAGTTCACGCGGATGCGCGTTAGGTGGCGCAAGAATTATTTGCGAAGTATTTTAGAAGCGGCGGATAGCTGTGGTTCGGGAAAGAAGTGTGAATGCTCAAGGTCACTCGCTCAGGGAACGACCTGGTTGCCTGGTAGAGATCGTTACCAAGCGATAAGGCCGCTTTTTTATTTTAATTTTAACTGTAATAAAAATATTCATTTCATTAACTTTGTTTCATAAAAACGTGTAATTAATCCCATGAATAAATTTAATTTATGTCCCAAATTAAATTAAAACGTAGACACCGAATAAAAATGAATCAAAATTAAAATATATATAATATATTCCAATTTTCATAATGTTCTATCGTTCTCAAGGTTGCTTTATGAGGAAGGAATTTTTTATTTATTACAGCTATGCAAAAAATATTAATCGAACGATATTCGTAATAAAAAGTACGCAAATTGTTAAATAAGACAACTAAAAAAATAACTTTGAATAAAATATCGTCTATTCATGAAAATATGAAGTAAGGGTTTTATATAGATTATAGAAGGTCAAAATTCAGCGGATTGCTTAATTTTAAGAATGAATAACTATGCCCTGCAGTTCTACCCGCATTACATGATAGGTATAACTAGTATATAGCCTTCCTCGATAAAAGGACTATCTAACAATGATATATGAAATATTTTTTCAAATCGGACCCGTCAAATGTGTGTTTACGAGAAGTAAAGTACCCTGTAGATTTTGATTCCCTTTCCGAACGTAGAAATTTGCAGCATAAACGACTAAATCCTTTGATTGCGTTGGCTTATAAGTTTGATTTTAACGCAGCTTCTAGGGGCGGTTGACAATTGAAATTTCACCTTGATACCTTTTGATACGCGTTCCTGAGAAAATGGGTCTTGACAAACAGATGGACGGACAGACGGACAACAAAGTGATCCTATAAGGGTTTTGTTTTTTTCCTTTTAAGATTCAGAACCCTAAAAAATATAAAAAACACTTCATTTAAATTCTAATGGTCTTACTCTTAACATACCCACCTACCTACTCATAATATAAGGGTCAAAATATGTATGAATGTATGGATGTTCGTTATAATTTCATGCAAAAAAAGCTGAATCTATATGAAATTTCGTATAGAGATAGATTATAGTCGGGACTAGCACCGAAAATCATGCACGTGAATCCGCGGGCTCAAAATAGTACTGTCATTAGTATTGTCATTATTTAGGTAACTAGCTGCTCCGCGCGGTTTCACCCCCGTGGCTCCACTCCTGTTGGTCGTAGCGTGATGATACATAGCCTATAGCCTTCCTCGATAAATGAGCTATCTAACACCGAAAGAATTTTTCAAATCGGACCAGTAGTTCCCGAGATTAGCACGTTCAAACAAACAAACAAACAAACTCTTCAGCTTTATAATATTAGTATAGATAAGTATTTAATTAAGTAGGTAATAAGTTGTAAACTTGTAATGACGTCTGCTTTTCGTATAAAATGAACAAGGAAAAACAATAAAGCACGATGTTTCTCATATTTTGCCGGTAGTGGGTATTCGAGCCCAAGTAGCGGAATAGTCATGGTCAGCAGCCACGAAGATAATGAACTTGTCGAAATTATTTCACTACATAAAATAATTCATCTGTTCATTACGTAACTATAATAGCAAAAAAAATTGTACAACTGAAGTAAGTATTACTATACGTAGTATATTATTATTAGTCTGTGGTATTACTCAATTAAATAATTAACAAGAATAAAAAACACGTTATAAAAGATGTTTTAAAACCAAAATGAAATATATAACTAGTCTGGCTCACGCCTAATCACGGGTGTGATGCATCGTACTTCCTTTTTTTTCTTAAAAGCACCATTATATTAGATAATATTATGAGTCTAAAACAGACACTTCACATACCTACCTATACGAAGCCTATACGTATACGTTAAGTATTTCATGAACTTTCCAATATACTGAATGTACACAAAATGTTCAGATGAAAATAGTTTAGGCGATCTAGGTTATGTATCAACGCGAGAGCTAAAAAGGATAATTATTTATTCTTATTTTCATACATTACAAAATAGGTTTTCAATAAAAAAGTGATGCGTTATAAATTAATGTAGGTACAACATGATAACAGAATTCGTTTTCTATGTTCGTGTGTTTACAGCTGCAGTCGTGTTAGTTGCCGTGTTAGTTCGACATCATTAGACAACACGGATAAATGCTATTTTGGAATATGTACATATACCGTATAGCGAGTCTTCATCGATATGCATATATTAGTTAGCATTTAGTGAATAGTTTTTTTTATATATTTTAACTTTTAAGCAGATACTCTCAATGTAATAAGTTATAAGTCTATGTGGTTTTATTGATATTCAGCATAGTACACCCACTCAGTGAAGGTCTGTTTTCGATAGATATGTTACAGTCAAAACCCTGAACCAGTCAATAACGTTATTGACCGGTAAAATCAGTTAATAAGGATATTGACTAAGGGCGTCGGTTAATATCCTTATTAACTGATTTTATCTGATTAAACCAGTTAATAACGTTATTGACTAAGGGCATCGGTCAATATCCTTATTAACTGATTTTAAGTCGAGACATCTAGTCAATATAGGTTTTAACCGACGTGCCCAGTCAAAACTCATAAAAAGTTAAGGACGTTAGTGAAATTATACTAGAAAATCATTTAAAAAGGTTCATAAAACTTTTTAAAGTGCAATATTTAAGAGTTTTAGGTATGTTTTATTAATTAATTCGGGGTATTGTTTGTAAACTGCAACCACGCGAGAATACGTGCCCCAAAATATTTTTGAAGATGGCAATTGTGTTTTGATAACAACTAGGTTTCCACCCGCAGCTTCGCCCGCGCAGTCAAAGACAAACCGCATAGTTCCCGTTCCCGTGGGATTTCCGGGATTGCGTTAGTTTCTGACTTGATGGAGTGACCTGCAGGTGTACTTCGAAGACTGCTACTGGAACTAATAGACGAGTAGAGCTAGGTGTGCCGAGTTTGGGCTCGTTTTGTTAGTTACGTTGAGACCTTACCTCCTGACTTGATGGAGTGACCTGCAGGTGTACTTCGAAGACTGCTACTGGAACTAATAGACGAGTAGAGCAAGGTGTGCCGAGTTTGGGCTCGTTTTGTTAGTTACGTTGAGACCTTACCTCCGGACTTGTTGGAGTGACCTGCAGGTTTACTTCGAAGACTGTAACTGGAACTAATAGACGAGTAGAGCTATGTGTGCTGAGTTTGGGCTCGTTTTGTTAGTTACGTTGAGACCTTACCTCTGGAATTGATGGAATGACCTGCAGGTGTACTTCGAAGACTGCTACTGGAACTATTATACGAGTAAAGCTAGGTGTGCCGAGTTTGGGCTCGTTTTGTTAGTTATGTTGAGACCTTACCTCCGGACTTGATGGAGTGACCAGCAGGTACTAACAAAACGAGCCTAAACTCGGCACACCTAGCTCTACTCGTATAATAGTTCCAGTAGCAGTCTTCGAAGTACACCTGCAGGTCACTCCATCAAGTCTAGTAAGGTCTCAACATTACTAACAAAACGAGCCCAAACTCGGCACACCTTTCTCTACTCGTCTATTTGTCCCAGTAGCAGTCTTCGAAGTACACCTGCAAGTCACTCCATCAAGTCAGGAGGTAAGGTTTCAACGTAACTAACAAAACAAGCCCAAACTCGGCACACCTAGCTCTACTCGTCTATTAGTTCCAGTAGCAGTCTTCGAAGTACACCTGCAGGTCATTCCATCAAGTCCGGAGGTAAGGACTCGACATAACTAACAAAACGAGCCCAAACTCGGCACACCTAGCTCTACTCGTCTATTAGTTCCAGTAGCAGTCTTCGAAGTACACCTGCAGGTCACTCCATCAAGTCCGGAGGTAAGGTCTCAACATAACTAACAAAACGAGCCCAAACTCGTCACACCTAGCTCTACTCATATAATAGTTCCAGTAGCAGTCTTCGAAGTACACCTGCAGGTCACTCCATCAAGTCCGGAGGTAAGGTCTCGACATAACTAACAAAACGAGCCCAAACTCGGCATTTCTAGCTCTACTCGTCTATTAGATCCAGTAGCAGTCTTCGAAGTACACCTGCAGGTCACTCCATCAAATCAGAAACTAACGCAATCCCGGAAATCCCACGGGAACGGGAACTATGCGGTTTTTCTTTGACTGCGCGGGCGAAGCTGCGGGCGGAAACCTAGTTGTTATTAAAACACAATTGCCATCTTCAAAAATATTTTGGGGCACGTATTCTCGCGCGGTTGCAGTTTACAAACAATACCCCGAATTTATAATAAAACATAAAACTCTTAAATATTGCACTTTAAAAAGTTTTATGAACCTTTTTAAATGATTTTCTAGTATAATTTCACTAACGTCCTTAACTTTTTATGAGTTTTGACTGGGCACGTCGGTTAAAACCTATATTGACTAGATGTCTCGACTTAAAATCAGTTAATAAGGATATTGACCGATGCTCTTAGTCAATAACGTTATTAACTGGTTTAATGAAATAAAATCAGTTAATAAGGATATTAACCGACGCCCTTAGTCAATATCCTTATTAACTGATTTTACCGGTCAATAACGTTATTGACTGGTTCAGGGTTTTGACTGTAACAGATATATTATAATCACAGAACAGTATAGAACATAATAGAAGTGCGATGTGGGCGTGGCCCACGTGTCAGTAAGGTAAGATCACCTAACTCGCTCTCAGTTGTGCGCAGAAAAATATTCGAGTCGGTTGTCAGCTGTCAAACCTTATTTCCATATTTATTCATTATTTAGAGCGTGTTGTTCGGTATTAGAGTGGAAAAATGATAGCAGACGAAATAATTTCAGCAATCGAGGCATTTCATACCATCGGCAAGTCTTATTTTAATTTATTTTAAGTAATATATTTTATGTTACAACTTCGCTTGTCGTAATTTGTCAAAAAATTATAAAAATATTAAGTCAAAATGAACCTTAAGCAATAAGAAATAAGTACTAATATAGATTGAACAGCAAACAAGACTTTCTGGAATATTATTGCAATAAACAAACGAATGTCGGATTAGTGATGCATGTGGCGCATATCGACAGTATCGATACTTTAGAAAAGACAAACATTATAAATATTAAATTTTATTCTATTTTTCCTTAGCTTTCATTTGCCCCTTTTTCTTTATAGATTCGAAAGAGCCTAATTTAAAAGAGAAATGGATAATAAATGCAACGTGACGAGTTAACTGGATGCCGAACAGCAATAAGCAGTCTAACAAAGGCCACCGATACATCAAACCTACGGCAGTTCCAAGATTTAAAATAATGCATATTTTCTGTTTGTTTTGTAAATATAGATTTATACTATTCTATTCCGTTTTTTATTTAAATATAATAATATGAAAAGACGTACTTAGTAGTAATAAACATACTCCAAAATGTGACACATTATCCTATACTCATATAATAGAAAGAAAAAAAAATGCACAAAAATATATTTATTTGTGAATTATCGATAACAAGGCTGACATCCCTTAGAGCATAGCATCAGGTTAATGTCAAGTTAATGTCATTAATTTAGAGTGACACAAATTTCAACCTTATCTTTATGTGTAGAGGTTCAAAGTTATATGTATTGAAAACCAACGCCCTCTGTTGTGGAATAGCTGAATGTTTTCGAATTTGGAATTTCTGAGCAAAGAGAAACAAAACAGCTAATATACCTAGGGATGTTTTACTAAAATAAACCGTAACTTGGTTCGTTAAGGTACATATTAAATGCTGAATTTATAACCTAAGTCAGTTTTTACTCAAATTAAGCTGTCCAATCAAAGGCATAGTTTACTTGTAGTGTACTGTATAACTATCGGTTTAAATGTGTGGGTTTGGCGACACTGGTTTTCATACTAATTATGACATTATAGCACTTCTATTATGTTCTTACTGTTCTGTGATTATTATAATATTGTATTGTACAAACCTTAGCTGTTTTGGTAATGTATCTTCTGAAAGTATAAATTTTTAGTTCCTGAACGAAAATCACAAATGACATTTAAAATGGCATTTGAGTTTTGACATATTTTGTCAATTTCCTGTCGGCTGTCACCGTTGATACACTAGAAAATAGAAATTATAGACTATCGCACATGTTCATATTTTTATTTATAAAGCTAATGTAGTTTTTACAACGTTGTACGTAAATATTTAGGACAAGGCATAATGGATTTTATTGTGGATACCGTGGGCGATGAAGACCTTCAAGACAAATCGGAGTTACTGAAAAAAGATGAAATACTTTTCATAGGTTACATATTTTTATTTACTTTGAAATTACTATCTTTTGCGGGATTATTTAACAAAATCAATATATTTCAGATAAAGAAAAGAAGACTGAAGCCATTTTAGATTTATTTGATAAGAAGAAAGCAGAATTAGACGAGCAAGTTGCAAGAGAAGAAGCTATCGAAATAAAGCTTAAAAATTTGAAAATTGATCAATTATTTGATGATTTCTTCAATGACATGATGTGGACAAATTCTCTACTAGCGGTAAAAAAGACAAAACCGGTTTTATTTCAATTCGATCAATTGGACAAAGAGACAGGAAAGCTTAAGTCAAAAATTGGTTCTGTAGATGTTGAAAAAGAGATGAAGAAGTCGGTTCTTCAGCCTGGTATTGAAAAAGAACATTCACTACCAAAGTATAATGTTAGTGAAAAGAAGTTGAGGTCACTTAGGAAGGTATGTAAAATAATCTATCAAATCCATACTAATATTATAAATGCGAAAGTAACTCTGTCTGTCTGTCTGTTACTGAATCACGCCTAAACTACTGAACGAATTTGCATGAAATTTGGTATGGAGATATTTTGATACCCGAGAAAGGACATAGGCTACCTTTTATTGCGAAATATGTACAACGGGCGAAGCCGGGGCGGACCACTAGTTCAATATAAATATTCCAATGTATATAGCATTATTATCCAGGCTCTTAGACTTTCCCAAATTTGAATATGTAATCCTATATAATAAGTAAATAAAAATTGTATACTAACTTGTTTGTAACATCCTTCTGAAATCAACTTCATCATTGTTAGTTTTAGCTTATATTCTGTTCATAGCAATAAGTATGTGTTTTTAATTTAACAGCAAGAAAGATTGAAGACCAAGGGTCCAGGCTGGTTTAACATGCCCGCTCCTGAGATAACAACAGAACTGAAGAATGACCTCAGATTATTGAAGATGAGGTCTGCGTTGGATCCAAAACGTTTCTACAAGAAGAATGATATGGAAGTCCTGCCTAAATACTTCCAGGTGAGATATGTAGACTCTTTGGTCATATTTTTCACAATTGACTTTCTTTTATAAATAAATTAATAAAGCTTTTTATACTAGAGACATAATAAAAGTCTGGTTATTTTATACTAGCTGTGCATGTGTGGTTTTACCCGCATTGCTTCGCTCCTGTTGGTCTTAGCGTGATGATATAGCCTTCCTCGATAAATGGGCTATTTAACGCCAAAATAATTATTTAAAATTGGACCAGTAGTTCCTGAGATTAGTGCGTTCAAACAAACAAACTCTTCAGCTTTATAACATTAATATAGATTGTACAATTTGTTATTAGTTTAATATTTAAGTATCAACTGAATAAATTTTTGACTAAGAAAAACTAAAACAAAAAAAATAACAATGTGACAAGCCACATACCAAGATACTGAATGTCTAAAAAATACAAATTTAATAATTAAAAACAAAACAGCATGATTATTTACATTTTTAATTTTTTAGGTTGGTCGTATCATGGACTCACCTTTAGATCACGTCAATGAAAGGTTAACCAGAAAAGAAAGGAAGAGAACAATGGTCGACGAGCTTCTAGCAGACGCACAGATTCAGAAGTATAATAAGAAGAAATATAAAGAAATAATAGACGAAAAGAGAAAGACACAATACAAGACATTCATGAAGGATAAGAGAAAGAAGAATAAAGCGGAACTTAAAAAGAGTAAAGCTAAAGTTAAGAAGAGTAAATAAATTGTGTTGATGTATTTGTTTGTTTTATTTATTTATTCTAGTAGTTGACATAATATGGATTTATTTAAACGTTTTGAAATTTGTCATGTAAAGAACCCAGTAACTATTATTTTCAGAAAATAATTTAGTCTTATTTATATGTCTCATCGTCACATGATGGTGTTATAGCATATAATAAAATATTGTTTTTTGGTAATGTATAAAAAAACATCTTTAATGCCTCAGCCCCCGGAATCATAGACAAAATAGAAAATCTATTGTGTCGTGGTCTCATTAGGCCGCTCGGTGGTCAATGGGTTAATTTAAGGATTGGCTAATACTTACCTTAAAGTAGAGATTTAGCTGAAAAGTTCAACTTTCTGTGATTATCTTATAATAATTGAAATAAAAAATATATTTGTAACAAAACAAGTTTAATATAATTTCATACAAAATAAATAAAAAATATCCATAAAAAATATCCATTTATGAAACTAGCACCATTTACAAGTTACCCAAATATTCATTAAACATTTCAATTATGTTTCTATTACACCATTTCCTGTGATTTCCGTGATTTCCTTATTTTAGAATAATTATAAATAATTTAATATCCCCCAGTGACGTCAATGGAAGCACCAGTTACAAACGAACTTTTATCCGAACTTAAAAACATTATAACTTCGGCAATTTCTGAAACAAAAAGTAACATTCAAAAAATCATTTTTTTCAAAAGTTTGCGGACATTTTTTTTTCTTATCAATCAGATAAAAAGTATTTTAAAGAATCACGGGTGGCCTAGTGAACAGGCGTCGCGTCCCGGTAAGGAGGAAGATTCGGGTTCGAATTCCGCCTCGTGATCTAATTTTTTCTATTCTTTAAAATTTTATATTTAAAAGCATATGAATGCTTTATAACTCAAATATCAAATTCAATTGCATAGTGCCTAGTTTGCACTATAAATAATAAACTATAAACTTACCTTTTTTTTTTTTGTAAGGTGTTTCTCAATGTTAGCCAGAAGGGCTTCTACATTTTAACGCGGACGCGGGGGTGAACTGAAGGTTCACCCTGGTAGCGACATGCACAAGGGCGTCCCCCCTTGACGGGGATCTCGAACCTCGGCTTGGGCTGTCGCTTGAGTGGAGGAGGCCAGGAGGGCCCTAATCGGACGGGAAACTTACCTTCTGGTTGTCCCAATCTTCCCAAAGGCATCATTTTCAATAATGATTCCTTTACTTTATCTGGTACAGAATCTATTATTGGAGTGTTCACAAAGCCGGGCAGTATAACATTGACTCTGGGAATTATGAATTAAAAATATTATTTCATGTATAAAATTAAATGCAAAATGAAAAATTTATGAAGATAAGTACATTGAATTTTCTAAGTAGGTATTCATGTATCTTAAAAAATTATAAGTATTATATAATATTAATCACAAACTCTACACCTTAGTCAAAATAATATGTGGCTTGGCCGTTCGTTTCTACAAGAACTATTGTATAACACAAAAGTAATGAACAGTGAATTAATTTTTCACCTTACGCCGATGTGAATGTAGCGAAATGGCCAAGCCACATATTTTGACTAAGGTGTAGAGTTTGTGAAGTTAGGCCTTGTAGAGTTAGGGCGTGTAGTGTTAGAAGCTTGGCTCTACATGAGATCTGATAACTTTTTGACAGTGCGAGTCATATGGGCTCGTCTTAGCAACATTTTACATGAAAATGTTTTTCGTGGGATTATGCTTTCACAGCTAAATTACAGTACCAATTTTAATTTATTAGGAATAAATCAATTGACAATCAAAGGTCAAAAAATCAATATTTTTTGTTGAAAAAAGTTTATAATATAATAAATTTTAATAAATAAATTGTTTATTGTTCTTCATAAACCTACCTTATATTAAATTTGCCTAATTCCTTAGAAGCAGTCTTTGTCATCCCAATCAGACCAGATTTGCTGGCTGAATAATTTGCTTGACCTAAAAAATAAGCTCTTGATTACTAACTATTACTAATTATAATTTATTATACATCCCAAAAGAAAGGAAAAAATTATATTTTTGAATTGACGATAATTGAATATTATAACAAAGCAAAATCTATTTTTTTCACAGATTTTTTTTAATTTATTTTTTTTTTTCGCTTCCCTTATTCTTCTCACATTCCTTTCCTACCAGATTGCCTGGCAGAAATTGCTGTGTAGCAATAAGGCCGCCTATTGTGCACAATTTTTGTACCTTATTAGATTGTACTACATTTCCTACATTGTTTTTTACAATTAAGTATTATAAATAAACAAATAATATCCAAAAGAAATCTAAAATAATTATAATGTAATCATTTTGTAATGTAACAAAAAAGAAAATTAATTTTGACAGAGGTAAATATTAAAACAACAATTCTAAAAGGAAAACATTCTTAATTAAGTAAAAATCCTTACCCATATTACCATATTTTCCCACTATACTAGAGATATTAACTATAGACCCTGGCAGTGAAGCATCTATCATTAGCTTTGCAAATTCCTGCATTATTAGAAAAGACCCCTGAAATAAAATAGATATTTATGTTACAACTAGATTTCCGCCCGCGGCTTCGCCCGCGTTTGCAAAGGAAAACCCGCATAGTTCCCGTTCCCGTGGGATTTTCGGGATAAAAACTATCCTATGTGTTAATCCAAGTTACCCTCTATATGTGTGCAAAATTTCATTGTAATCGGTTCAGTAGTTTTTACGTGAAAGGGTAACAAACATCCATACATCCATACATCCATACTTACAAACTTTCGCCTTTATAATATATATTGAGATATTAAGATAATATATTAAGATAAATTACTGTAGGTACAGTACGCGTCACGTAAAAAGAACGCTGGATGAAAGTGATGGGGTGTGTTTGCGCATGGATCGAGTTTTACACGTAAGCTATGTGCCGATTATTTTATTTTTGATCTAGGCTCGCGAATCGTGGCTTCGCAACTACCTATTTGTTATTCTTATACCACTTCATAACACCAAATAGACCGATAAATCGCCAATGCAGCTTAACCATCAGCGTTCCTTTTACTTGACGTGACCAATAGTAAATATTTAATTAAGTCATAACCATTACATAACTACCTATAATGAACTGATAATAATCTGTAGGGGCATTTAAGAAGATTAATAAACAAATACCTAATACATTATTTAAAGTCCTTAAAAGTATACTGAAAACTCAAAATCACTACATAGTATAAAACAAAGTCGCTGTAGCTGTCTGTCCGTTCCTATGTATGTTTAAATATTTAAACCCATGCACAATTTTTATTATTTTCTGATGAGGTTTTTTGTATCTAGATAAAGTGGCTCTTGAGGAAGGTTGTAGTATATAATTTGTTAAGTTTATGAAAGGGGGCAAATCTGCGCCAGAAAGCTATTAAAAAAAACAAAATTTGTCATACCTTCAGATTAACATTAAGTACGCTATCATAGTCCTCTTCTGACAGTTTGAGCATCCAATTATCCCTAGTGATGCCTGCCGAGTTAACAACTATACTCGGTGGCACTTTGAATTGCTTTGAAAGTGTTTGGACTAGATTTTTTACAGATTTCGAGTCTGATACATCAACTTCTGCCGCACAGTGGTCACCAATAGCTGTAATGATATTTTAACATTTAATTTTGCACGCCTCATAAGCGAAGCGTTGAGGTGGGTACTACTGTCACTTCGCGCAAAACATCTGATTTTTCAAATTTAAAATGTCTTTATGTATCATACATTGCACTTGTAAGATAATACATACACACACATATTAAGAAAAAACACTATTTTTAACATTCATGATATTTTTGATGTCATTTTTGTTATTTAAACTAGTTAAAAAACAGTTTAAAAAAGTTCTGTCTTGGACGTCCGTGTGTCTGTATGTGCGGAGGATTTTCTTGTTAACACGATAGCGACCGAAATACTTAACTAATCGAGTCTTTTTTTTTCTCTTACGCTTGAGTATGCTCAGGAATAGAACCCTTTCATTTTTCAGGGTCTGATTCGATGTGGTTTAATTGTTATTAAATAAACAAAAAAAATATCGACTGTTCTCCATAATTTTAGTATATCTATATATATTCTTTATTTACACCATATACATAAATATCTACATACTTATATTATATACACCTTTATAAATAATCAATTTTATTGTAAAGGATGAGATTATGAGGCGTGCACTTTTGGATTTTCCAAACTTTTGATGAATTGTTTTCATTTACACAAATGTTTATAGGCCTACTTGTCATAAACATCATTTTTTTTGTTCTCTGCTCATTTCTTTCGGAAATTGGATGGATAAAATATTTGAAAATAGTATTGTTTAGAAAACTTTGCACTCATGAATGACTGATTCTTGAATCTTATTGATTCTTAGTAACATTACAGTATAGCTATTCATTAGGTACATTACCTTATAGTTTTTTTTTTTTATTCAAGTTATCAGCATATGTCTGTCACTTTTGTAACTGCATGTTAAATTTTTGTATATTATCATTTTAAATACCATGTTTACAAAAAAAGGGTTTATTATTTATGAAAAACTCACCACTAGAACCAGATGCAAGAGCTGTATGGGCTTTAATAGTTTCCAATGCTGCATCATAATTCCTATCTGCAGCTATCACTGTAGCCCCTTCCCTGGCTAAAACTTGACATGCCGCTCTGCCAATTCCTGAACCCGCACCTGAAATTAAAAAAGTTTTAAAAATAAAAAATTTAACCCAAGTTTAACACTACTCATGCTTTGACTTTCAAGACTCAGTAATAATGTCAGTTATATAAACTCAATAACAAATAAATTCCTTGACTGATAAATAGGTATTAAAACAGCAAAACTAATAATCAGGAAAATATATAACTAAAATCTTATCTTCGTCATCTAATTTATTATTTAAAAATAAAGAAATCAGCATGACAACATGATTTTTTAAATTTAGAATTTTTATTTAATTTAACAACTATTTTTTTTTTATTAATAATTGAAAAAGGCTGCTTACCTGTGACAAGTGCAAGTCTTCCTGCTACTAAACCAGACACCATAGTTATTATTAAAATATTATTTTGTTTCACGATCGAATAATATGTAACATAGAACTTTGACTTTGATATCTGTTATCACCCAAGCTCATAACTTGACACAAGACGATTACAGCTGATATAAATCTTGATAAGACTCAAACACTTGCTCTGCGGACTCAAAGACTGTTTAGTTTAATATTAATATGAGTTTTATGACAAAAAAATAATCAAATTCACAAATTATTGTGAAAATATGTGATAAAGTTGATGAATTGAAGACACAGAGTAGGTAGGTACTTTTTTATTTAAGATTGAAGAGACCGTTCACGGTTCAGCTTTAAATTTGGAACAATTGGAATGACAGTTGACACTGACATTAGAATAAACGCGTTCAGAATTTTCGTTAACGAATGCTTTATTTTAATATTTTAAGTATGGTTTTCAAAATTAAATGTATGGATAAATGTATAAATGTATGGATATGTATGGATAAATAATTTATACAGTTTAAAAAAAAAAAAATTATACTCATTATTAACGCGAATATTTATAGATCATGCATGAGTGGGTGAACGGTTAAATTAATCTGGATTATCAAAATGTAGAAAATTTTTGTTAGAATCTTAGTGCCCTTACGCACTAGCGGTTAACCGCGGGTTAGCCGCTTTCCCATTTTAATATGCAACCGCTTTAGGGTGATGCTATACGAGCGGTTTTCCCGCCGCGGGAATCCGCTTCTGAACCGCACTAGTCACAATTTAATATGAAAGTAATTGTATGCTGCATACTTGGCGTATTCAGAAAGAAAGCTTGAAACTTATAAGCGCTTATCGACACTTGTCAGCGCTGGTAACCCGCGCAGGAAAATATATGAACATGACAAGTGCCGATAAGCGCTTATAAGTTTCAAGCTTTCTTTCTGAATACGCCCTATGGCTGCATACTACACTGCGCGGTTTCCCGTCGCGGTTCACAGGCGGGACAAATTCGACCGCCGCATTCAGTGTCAAACCGCCGCTGATAACCGGCGCTTTAAACTACACGGGTGGTTTCCCGCTACGTACATCATTCGGCGCGGGATCTTGGCGCTCGCTCGTGATGTTCAAATGAACAGAAAACAGCGATAAACCGCGTCCCGTGTGGTTTGATGGGCTGCGGCAGCATTGGCGAGCGGTTTCCCCCGGGCGGGAAAACCGCTCGTATAGTATCACCCTATAGTGCGTGCAATCATTAGCGGTTGCATATTAATGGGAAAGCGGCTAACCGCGCGGTTAACCGCTAGTGCGTAAGGGCACTTAGTACTATGTATTCTTATAATAATATTATGTACCATAGTCCATAATCTCAATCAACTAAAAAGGTAAATGCAAAAAGTAGATTCGTTTTTTATTACACACGAAAATTTAAATTAAATTACTCTCTGCGTTCATCTTACGGTATACCTATATTATTTACTAACGGTGCCCCGCGGTTTGGCCCGCATTGCAAAGTCCTATTGGACTAACTGTGATTAGCCTATAATTTATGTTGACCCACCCTGTTAGTAATATTGATACAAAGTTTTAAAAGTAAGTACCTAAATCCATGCAGTACTTTTTGAGTTTACATAAAGACTAAAATTCGAAAGCTATATCAAAGGCGAATTAATATTTCGAAGGCTTTGATATCGATTTTTAATGATGCACCAAGTAGTCTTTAAAAAAATATGTAATATATACTTTCCTACAATTTTATTATAATATAATAATAAATTACATTAATAAATTAGTTTAGTGTTTACCATATTATTATGTATGTAAATATGTAATTGATTTTGTACAACAAAATTCAAAGGAATCAATTAAAAACTAAAGTTATAAAAAGCAATAAAGTTTTATTAAACAATCTCAGAAATATGTTTATATTTATTAGAACTACAGTTTTAAACATTTTTTTCTTAGATCTTTTATTAATCTCAATTTCAATGTAATTAACAATTTTTTTAATTGTTATATCACAATTCATATTGCTTATTAATTATTAACAAAAAAAATTTAGAATTTAGAGAAAAGTTTTACATATTTAAATTATTATTTTTTTACACACAAAACCAAATATGGATAAGCAATTTTATAGATGCAATTTGCCTTTTATTACAAGATCAAAAATAAAAACTGATAAAATATCTTAAAAATCAATAATTTGTGTCTCTATTTATCTAATATTTTACTTATCATTAATCACTTAAGTATGATAATAAGACAATTGTGCACATACTTATAGATAAGTGCAATACTATTTTCCAATCCTAACGATTGGCCTGAATTCCTGCCAGAGCCTCTCAAATTCTTTACTATATTGCTCCACAATGTCTCTCTGTGACGTGATCAACAGATTTTCCCAATTCCTGTATAGCGCTTGTGTAGTCCAATTTAAAGAACCTGTCATTACAAATGGAGTAAGTTCCTCGCCTCCAAGAGCATCAATAATACAGAATTTATTGTGCATTATATCTGTTGATTTCATCCAGCGCACGGGTACACCTTGCTTCTCTAGCCGCTTCACTGTAGATCCAGATGTAAAGGCCATATCAGGATCGACAATAACACGAACTTTAACGCCTCTATAATGTTGCTTTAGCACTGCATTGGTAATATCTGTATTAGTCAACACATACATGCAAATATCCAAGCTCTGCCTAGGCTGGTTCAAGTAGTGAAGTAATCTCTCTATGTTTTCGGTTGTTTGATGTTTAAGATACTTACTAGGCTTGAGATCGCTACATTTATTAGAGAACATTATAACGTCATTGATTTCCTTTCGTTTCTTTGGTTTCCTTTTATATAAATATTTAAAGACAGCGTGAGAGGCGAGTACGAGAGATAATGTTATTATCAATGTTTTGGTTACACTCATTGTATTGTTTTATTATTAAAATTGTAATATTTTAAACTAAAATTCTACCGCTACGGATGTATTTACATAATATGAGAAAATTACTTCATTTTAGTTTATATTCCACTCACACATTCTATGTTTTCACATGTTATGAAGTTATCAACAGCTCTTCGTCTTAAACATTACTTTTCTTTAACTGTTTGTGTTATGAATTTAATTTTATTTATCAATACCTCCACTGATACCACACATTTTTATATCAGCGAGTTCAGTGACAGACAGTCTGACACTTGACAGATCACAGACCTTTCACTTTTTTTTTTTTTTTTTTTTTTTTTCATGGCAAGAAGATGTGACTATTTGCCAGTGGACCTTTCACTTCGCGGACTTTGATGTTTGACACTTGACATTGACACTAAAACTTTTTTTTTACTTTTTCATTATTGTTGACCACGGAAATAATTTGCGAAAGGACGTTCGAACCAAGTTCGAACAGAAAATTATAAAAACAGAAGATTTTATTTACTGTGGGAAAAGTAGCGGAAAACTATATTATGCAGATACAACTGAAAAAAGAAACTGGGTGAAAGATTAGAAAAAAGGATCGTGTGTGCCGATCACACGTGTCAGAAGTGAAACTTCTTTGGCAGGATACTAAAATTATTATCGCTTTACTCCATTACGTGACGGTAATGCCATGACGCAACCTTGTGCCTAAAGAATTTTCAAAAACTAAGTTCAAAAACGTTACCTAACGTATTTTTAAGAAATTATATTCCGTTGGAGTTGCAAGGTACAATAAAAAAAAACTAAATTGGTCTCTAGAGCATTTAATGTAAAACTTCTCTACAAACTATAAAGTTATGTTATTTATACTAAAATCGTGCGGACGAAGCCGTAAGTTTAGATTATATGAACTATGATGCGGCTGAAGTGATCCACCATAGCCCATAAGCGCACAAGACCCATAATTATTTTCCGTCGCATTACCATAATTACTCATACTCTGACCCATAAGCGTGTTATTAGGCACATATTGTCTGTTATTAACATTTTGCATCATCAATGAATAGTCGTTCTGGTATATCCCAGAGTTTGTTATAGGGAGACCTAAATTAAAATTAAGATTGTTTGTTTGAAAGTGGTGCAGCCAAGGTTCTTTTGTACGAGTGATGCTATCCTGCCTGTTATCGGATTGAGGTATTCCAATGGGTACAGGTAGAGGCTCGGGGGAACTCTGACTTGTTGAACTCCTGTGGGTTGAAAGAGCCGATCTTTCGTTGCGCCTGAACTTTGCTCGTCTATTTTGAAACCAAACCTGTGGATAAATATTGTAAATTTAATACGGATGTTAATTAAGCGACTTTAATACATCTCCAATCATAGGAGAAACCTTTTGAAAAATTATCTACAAAAAAAAATTAAAACAATAACGGATACTTGAAATAAGCTTGGAATAGTCCCGGCACATATACCGTTAAGTAATAATAATAATTTATCACGAAATTTATTTTTAAGAGAAGTGAATGCAACAAACCTGCACTCTAGCTTCAGTTAAATTGACCCTAGACGCCAAGTCCTCCCGCACAAAAGCATCAGGATAGTGAGTCTTCTCAAACACCTTTTCAAGGGCTGCCAATTGCTGGCTTGTAAACGTAGTTCTGTTCCTTCTGGGCTTCTTTCTCTCATCTTTCGAGTCTTTTTCTTCTTCCGATTCTTTATGTTCTTTTGTGTTCTTGGCTTCATCGAACTTTCTCCTCATATCCTCGTAGGTCACGTAATCCATTGGCTTTATGTATTGACGTTGTAAATCTTTCTGGTACCATGATAAATCGTATTGATTTGGTGCTTCGTAGTTATTTAACTGTCTGCCCGCTGTAAGGTGGTGAAGGCGCAGTAAGCTATCCTCATGACATTTTATCATATGTAGCAAATTGTTGTTTTCTGGATGTGTGTTTGTGTTATAGTTTATCTGTGTAATTTTTGGTTCGCAGTGCTTTGCGGGTAAGTTTTGGCGGCTACCATGGTGCGTGTCTGAAAAGATAATGTTTTATCAATTTAATGTTGGTAATTTAAATTTTCTTGTCATCAATCGATCGTTTCAGCGTTATCTACATAGTTATCTGGATTATTTTTCGCCTATATATTATTTTCATTATTGCGCGACGATGATAACTAGGTATGCCCGTAATGTTTTATTTTTTATAAAAAAAGATAACCCAATTTTTCTTAGTTTCTATCAATCGACCGTCGACGGTATAATTCATGAAAATAAGTAAATCCTGCGTAGTGCGTAGTAAGCTCCGTATCTTGTTATACATATTAATTATTATAATAATAGGGATGTGACGACCCCATCGCCCACGGTTGGAATATCTATTGTCTATGTGACAATAGATATTCCACCCGTGCAATCAGTCAACCCGCAGGACACCTTGTGGCGGGGTGTCGGGGAGTAGCGACCCCGCGGGAACCGAGTGCTCCCGGGGGAGGCCCCTGTCTTCATCTCCGACTTGCCTTCACCGGCCGGTCGGAGTGAAGTCTGACGAGGACAGGACCCCCACCTCTGGCTTGCCTTAACCGGCCGGCCAGAGTGGAGTCGCGAGAGCTTTTAGCTCGAAGGGTGGATGCGAAGCGTAAGTGGCGAGTGGGCACGTGATGCTGGACCCTCAGGGAGCGCGTGATCGTAGTTTAAAGTCCAGGGACGCCTCTCCACCTTTAGCTGCTCACAATATGTTGCCCCCTTGTCGCACTATTGCAGCGACTTATTTCGGGGGCCCATACAGTGAGAGGGCGAGTCACCACCTGCCAACAATTTTTTTGCTATATTTTAGTAGAAAGGCAGGTGCCATAGTCTTCCATAGTCCTTAATTCCGGTCCATTAACATCCCTTTCCATAGCCCAGTTTATTTTGTTTCCTTATCTTGCAATAGTCCTACATCGGCCGCGGACTGCCCAGGGCTGTATCTCTATAGTGCAGCCATGGGCAGGCTGCGGCTGGTGTCCCACAACACAGTAAAGTTCTCGAAAGGGCCTCTGCGTGTTGGATCCGTGTCCCCACGTAAGCCTTCCAAAGGACCGGGCACCTTCCTTATGATGGTACCCGTGTATTATGGAATAAAGGCGTAGGGATGTGACGACCCCATCGCCCACGGTTGGGATATCTATTGTTTACGTGATAATAGATATTCCACCCGTGCAATCAGTCACCCGCAGGACACCTTGTGGCGGGGTGTCGGGGAGTAGCGACCCCGCGGGAACCGAGTGCTCCCGGGGGAGGCCCCTGTCTTCATCTCCGGCTTGCCTTCACCGGCCGGTCGGAGTGAAGCCTGACGAGGACAGGACCCCCACCTCTGGCTTGCCTTAACCGGCCGGCCAGAGTGGAGTCGCGAGAGCTTTTAGCTCGAAGGGTGGATGCGAAGCGTAAGTGGCGAGTGGGCACGTGATGCTGGACCCTCAGGGAGCGCGTGATCGTCGTTTAAAGTCCAGGGACGCCTCTCCACCCTTAGCTGCTCACAATATGTTGCCCCCTTGTCGCACTATTGCAGCGGCTTATTTCGGGGGCCCATACAGTGAGAGGGCGAGTCACCACCTGCCAACATATTTTTACTTTCTTTTAGTAGAAAGGCAGGTGCCATAGTTTCCAATAGTCCCCAAATACCGGCCCATTTAACATCCCTCTCCATAGCCCAGTTTATTTTGTTTTCCATATCTCGAAATAGTCCTACATCGGCCGCGGACTGCCTAGGATTGTATCTCTATAGTGCAGTCATGGGCAGGCTGCGGCTGGTGTCCCACAACACAGTAAAGTTCTCTAAAGGGCCTCTGCGTGTTGGATCCGTGTCCCCACGTAAGCCTTCCAAAGGACCGGGTACCTTCCTTATGATGGTACCCGAGTATTATGGAATGAGATACACATAATAATAAGGGCGTAGGGATGTGACGACCCCATCGCCCACGGTTGAAATATCTATGGTCTACGTGACAATAGATATTTCACCCGTGCAGTCAGTCAACCCGCAGGACACCTTGTGGCGGGGTGTCGGGGAGTAGCGACCCCGCGGGAACCGAGCGCTCCCGGGGGAGGCCCCTGTCTTCATCTCCGGCTTGCCTTCACCGGCCGGTCGGAGTGAAGCCTGACGAGGACAGGACCCCCACCTCTGGCTTGCCTTAACCGGCCGGCCAGAGTGGAGTCGCGAGAGCTTTTAGCTCGAAGGGTGGATGCGAAGCGTAAGTGGCGAGTGGGCACGTGATGCTGGACCCTCAGGGAGCGCGTGATCGTAGTTTAAAGTCCAGGGACGCCTCTCCACCCTTAGCTGCTCACAATATGTTGCCCCCTTGTCGCACTATTGCAGCGACTTATTTCGGGGGCCCATACAGTGAGAGGGCGAGTCACCACCTGCCAACAATTTTTTGCTATATCTTAGTAGAAAGGCAGGTGCCATAGTCTTCCATAGTCCTTAATTCCGGTCCATTAACATCCCATTCCATAGCCCAGTTTATTTTGTTTCCTTATCTTGCAATAGTCCTACATCGGCCGCGGACTGCCCAGGGCTGTATCTCTATAGTGCAGTCATGGGCAGGCTGCGGCTGGTGTCCCACAACACAGTAAAGTTCTCGAAAGGGCCTCTGCGTGTTGGATCCGTGTCCCCACGTAAGCCTTCCAAAGGACCGGGTACTTTCCTTATGATGGTACCCGTGTATTATGGAACTGAGATACATAATAATAATAATAATAATTTATTTCAGATTCATCCTAAGATTACATCCATATAGTGTTAGTACAATTGCGAGCTTACATACTAGTGTTAGTAATAAAGAATGTTTTTTTTTTTTTTTTTTAACCTAAAATAAACATAAAGTGGCAGGTCCGGGTGGGCTTCCCGATGATGGCGGCAAATCACTAAACGACTGCGTGCAGCCGTATCCAGCGCGCCAGCATCGGAGAGTCCCACCGGTCCGCCAGCGCGCGCAGGATGGTGTTGGGACTGTCGCGCGTGCGGCGCATGATAGATGCGCACCGTTTACGCATGATGGCCGCAAAGCCGTCTGAGTCAGCCGCCGCGAACATCGCGGAGGCGCTGCAGTGGCGCGGCAGCCCCATCAGCACCCGGAACGCGTTATTGTATTGAACGCGCAGATCGCTGTATGTCCGCTGTGTATAGTTAACCCACAGGCTGCAGGTGTAAAAGGACTGACAGTACGCTTTAAAAAGTGCAACTTTGACAGTCCCCGTGCACCGTGAAAACCTGCGGGCCAACATGTTGCATCGGACAGACAGCGCTCTGCGCTCCCTTTCAATGTCCACACTATCCTTAAGGTCTTCGGTGACCCAGTGGCCCAAATACTTAAATTGCTCGACTTTGTTTAGAGCTGTACCACTCAGAGTGAAATTCGGAACAAATGTGTATCGCTTGTTGTCCGGCCTGAAAATCATTATTTCACTCTTTTTCGCGTTGTATTTGAGCCCATGAGCCACTGCGTAGGATTCACAAATTTTTAAGAGCCTTCGTAAGGCACCAATCGACGGGCTCAGCAGCACCATATCGTCTGCGTAGCTGATGTTATTCATGCAGACTCCATCTATATCGATGCTTTACAGCCAATAAAGGATAACCGCCACCTATAAAATTGTTCATGAGAGTGGTTTAAAGTGAAAAATATTAAAAAAAAATTCATAAAAAAAATTGTATAGACCCCAAAAAGCTGGAGATGTATACAATATAGCATTGAATTTAGAACTTATTAAATGACGTTTTTATTTTTCCATTATATAGCGCAAAATACAATTTACTGTCGCTTATCCTCAAATGGTTTTTATTTTGTAAGCAGGAAAAATGGCATAAGTGTAAATACTTGAATTTTTTGCTTGAGCATAAATGACGTAATTCTAATTTAAATGTTATATACATCGAAGAAAAATGTCACAAGCAAAAGTTTTAGGGAAAAAATATAGGTAAATACTGTGTAAGGAGCTACCGAATAAAAATTAACAGTATGCAAAACTGTATAAAGTTAAATTTTTTAACGGAAATATTTTGCATAAGATACTGAAACTTGCTTTGCCCCAAATTTTGCTTTAGGGATGTAAATAATTAGAAGACATCAATATTTATCAAATCAGTCTTTATTTGACGTATTAATAGCACATAACATAAGCATCACAAAATCAAAAACAAAATAAAAAAGCATCTCCGACGAATGGCTCTTACATTTTTTTTTTATGTCAGAGCAAGCAAAGGAGCAGGTGGGCCACCTGATGTTAAGTGGTCACCACCGCCCATAAACACTTGTAACACAAGGAGTGTTACAGGTGCTTTGCCGGCCTTTAATGTACAAATAAGCTCTTTTCTTGAAGGCCCCAATGTCGTAGTTGTTCGGGAACACCGCAGGTGGCAGATCGTTCCACAGTTTCACCGTACGCGGAAGGAAGTTACGGGTAAAGCGGACAGTGGTGGAGCGCCAACCATCCAGATGGTGCGGATGGAACTGGTTTTTACGGCGTGTGGTCCGGTGGTGGAACTGTGCGGCTGGTATGAGGTGGAACAATTCCTCAGAGCACTCCCCGTAGTAGATTCTGTACAGTATACAGAGAGACGCAACGTCTCTCCCCACTGACAGTGGATCGAGCCTATCGGAAAGCCTACGGTCATCGACAATTCGAGCTGCTCGACGTTGGATGCGGTCAAGTGGAAGGAGTTGATACTGTGGGGCTCCGGCCCAGAGAGGAGAACAGTACTCCATATGCGGTCGCACCTGAGCCTTGTACAGCTGAAGTCGGTGGGCCGGCTTGAAGTACTGTCTTTAGTTTTTTCGAGGCTAATTTAGCTTTCGCTTCCAAATGACTGCGGAATTGAACGTCACTCGAGATTTCAACTCCGAGGATTCCGATTTTCGGCGATATACTAAGGGGAGTACTCTTAAACCGAGGTTCTACGACAAATGGGGGTCTTTTTAGCGGTAAACGCGCAAACCTGTGTCTTTAGGGGATTGAACTCGACAAGATTAAGTTCGCCCCACTCCGAGACTTCTTGGAGAGAAGACTCGACTTCAGACACAAGTTTGTTTCGACTCTCATTGAGGCTTTCCTTTGAGGTGTTTGCACGGCCGGGATAAAGAGCATCCCCCGTACTGTCGTCTGCATAGCAATGAATGTTACTGATTTGTAACAAATCATTGATATGCAGAAGGAACAGACGCAGCCTTGTGGGACACCAGCGTTCACATGAAGAGGCTTAGAGCAAGAATCGTCGATAACGACCTTAATGCTCCTCTCTTCCAGGAAGCTGGCAACCCAATCGCATAACCTTGCAGGAAGTCCGAAAGATGGTAATTTCGCTAGAAGTGCCTTGTGCCAGACCCGATCGAAGGCTTTCGCTACATCCAAACTTACAGCCAATGCCTCCCCTTTACTCTCAACCGCCTCCGCCCATCTGTGAGTGAGATACACCACAAGATCACCAGTCGAGCGACCACTACGGAAACCGTATTGCCGGTCGCTTAACAACTGGTTCTCTTAACAGCTGGCAGTTAATAATGGATTCCATTATTTTGGAGAGTAAAGAAGTGATGGCGATCGGTCTGTAGTTAGATGGATTTGAGCGATCGCCTTTTTTAGGGATTGGGTGGACAAGAGCAGTCTTCCACGAATTCGGGATAATGCCTTTGGCGTAAGAGAGCCGAAAAAGACGCGTTACAACCGGTGCCAACTCAGGAGCACATGTCCTAAGCACAATAGGGGAGACTCCATCCGGCCCAGTCGACTTATGGATGTCAAGGGAAAAGAGAGCGTTTCGAACGGCACGTTGTGCGAAGCGTATATCCGCCATTGAATGGTTGCACTGCGGGATGGTCGGCGGTGTCATTCCCCTGTCATCAAGAGTCGAGTTCCTAGCAAAGAGAGCGCCCAAGAGTTTGGCTTTCTCTTTAGCGGAATGGGCCAGAGAGTCTTTGTCCTTGTGCAAAGGTGGAAAGGATGAACGACAAAAGTTACCTTGGATGGCCTTGGCGAGGGACCAAAACGCCCTTGTTCCCGAAGGAAGTCGCGCTAGTCTATCGCCAAGTGCACCAATATAACTAGATTTTTTAAATAGAATTCAACGTTTTGTAATTTTTATGTGTATTAAATTTTGTTCTGTGTAGGTATTTCTCATAGAAAACATTACAAAAATTTAAAAAAAAGAACTGCAACTTTAACAAACAAAGTGTTCTTAACATTAATTAAGATTAATGAAATCAGTCTTCTCATCGCGAAGCCGCTTGGGCTCGTAGGTTTGGGGAAACGATACCGATAACCACCATTCCAAACTGTTTTAGACAGATAACGACAAATAGGATGAAAACAAATTAGCATAAACGTATTTTTCATTTCTGCTATTTTATCCTAAGCGTCAAAATTTCTTCTGTTTCGGGAGGGAAAAAAAGTATAAGCGACAAACTATTATTAAATATTTATAGGGACAAATGTAGTATCCGCCATTTAAGTGTTTAAAGACTAACCGGAAAAAAACTGCTAAACACCAAATTAATTCTCAAAAATGTTGCCTTTCTATATCAAACGACAATTTTGTTTTTTGAAGGCACGAGCGTAAAGTACTAAATGAAATTTAACAAAAAATTACAGCGAAGCAAATTATCTTAAACGCATATTTTTTTATACTTGCCTTCAGGCAAAATGGTTTAACGTTAAAATATTAAAAATTTACAGAAAGCCCAAAAAGTATAAAGGTTGTTTGTATTGAAATATTTTTGATTAACTACCAAAATGCATTCCACACAAAAAAATCTGTCGTTTAAGACGAAGAAATTTGGCCTTAGTCTTTGATTTTACTACCGCCTAACCGACTTAAAGTTTAACCTAGAGATGTGTGAACTAGACCAAACGACGCAGAAAAAAAAGAGCAATTCAGCGGTATATATAAGTCCGTTCTCCAAAAAATGGCGCTTATCCCTTTTTGGCTGTAAGTCATCGATATGACACCCTATGCCGGTGCTGCTGAGCTCATCGATCAGTCGGTTGACGTACAGGCTGAAAAGCATGGGGGAGGTCAACCCCCCCTGCCTCACCCCGCATTCCAGCCCATACTCCCCCGAAAGAGAGCCTGCCCATCTTACAAAATTCTTTTGATTGTTATACCAATGCATAAACAATTTCACAATTTCCCTAGGTAGACAAGTTTCATTCCTTAATTTACCCCAAAGAATATCGTACGATACAAGATCGAATGCTTTGGATAAATCGAGGTAACATGCATAGACTGGAGTCTTTCTACTCGTGTAATACTGTACAGTCTGCTTGAGACACAGGATAGCACTCTCGGTGGAAAGCCCGGGCCTGAAACCAAACTGAGCGTCGTTTAACGAGACGTGTTTATCCAGGTGCTGACCAAGCAGACTGTCCAGTACTTTGGCGACCACTGTAGCTAGTGAGATCGGTCTATAGTTGTTTACATCCGATGTATCACCAGTTTTATTTTTGATGATTGGTACAACTATAGTACGCATTAGATTATCGGGCAGATGGGAGTGGCCTAAACACATGGTAAAAAACATAGCAAGCACTCTGGGTAGGTGTACACCTGCGTGCTGCAGGTGCTCGATGCTAAGGCTGTCGTGACCCGGGGATTTACCCCTCACCATGCCTTTGATCACCGCACGCACTTCCTTCGTAGTAAAATAAACACTACGCTCACCACCTTCCTCAGCATCGGGCCCCTGCCGCGCTGGCCCCAGAGGCGAGTCCACCCTGAAATGGTGGGAGAACAAGGTGGCGATCTCACTTGGCTCGTGCACTCCCGCCACGCTGACGGGGAGGCCCGGCTTATGATTCATTTTATTGGTGTTTTTCCAGAACTGACCAAATTTCTTGTTTGAGTGAAGTTCAGCAATAATATCCATTTTTATTTGTTGTTGGTTATTCTGACACCACTTTAATTTTGATTTAAAAGTGCGCCTTGTTTCACACATATCATCATAAAGACGGCCGGCCCCGGGCTTACCCCCATACAACCAAGCCTGAAAACATAGCCGAGCCTTCTCGTGAGCGCCGCGGACGTGCCTATTCCACCCGGTAATGTATTTACATCTACGCTTTTCGGTAACATTATAACTACTAATAGCGGCCTCCGACAGAATAGAAATAATCTCGTCATACATGTTATCTAATAGGATTTTATGATTTTGGTTACGACACATATCATCTGAGCAGCTTCTTAATTCTGAAGGAAAATTAATCTCACGAAGTCTAGAGTGACATACAGTTTTAAATTTCGTTATCTGAGTTGAGTCACGTTCGCCCCAGACTACCCTATTTATACAAGTAGTAGGTATAGAAATCTTAGGTTTAAGCAAATTAAAGTTACATCGTATAGATACAGGGTAATGATCAGACCAATAAGTATTATACAACACACAGGCCGCGGACACGGATTGCCGCGCGGCACTTGTCACAAGACAGTGGTCGAGCCAGCGCCGACAGCCGTGCGCATCACTTACAAATGTATGACTGTCCGCCGGCATAAGTTCCAGGTCTACACAGGACCACGATTGTTCCGCACAAAAAGTTAAAAGTTCGGTAGCAAAAGACTCACCGGGGTGCGCATTGTAGTCCCCTAACATAAACACTGACTGCACATTGTGACTGTCAATTATGGCTGTCATTTCACTGAGACACTCTGTGAATTCCACTAAGTTTTCATTGGATTCAGTAGGCATATACACAGAAAATATCAAGATGGAACGATCACTGAGCTCGATTTTTATCGCGGCGAGCCGCACACTATTGCACTTCACTACGGTCACCGTCGGAAACGCAACCTTTCTCCACAGTAGGGCAACTCCGCCGTAGGGCCTACCGCGTAAGACCCCTGCCGAGGTATCCACTGCAGAGGTACCCGTGCAGGCGAAGTCGTCGTCAATCGCGGCCAGGAAACCGAGGTCGTGCGGCATTAGCCACGTCCCCTGCAGCGCCACAACATCCGCCGAGCGACAAAGCTGCCGCACACATTCCACTGATCTCGTCACGTTTTTGCAGTTAAAACTTATCAAGTTGATGTTATTCATAAATTAGACTTGTCAATATTCTCGCTCGTCACACGGACATTTCCCTTATCACGTCTGATAATGTTGATAAATCGACGATAGGCTACCCCCTTTGGCCAGAAGTCATCATTCAGGAAAATTATTAACGAATGTTTAGGTACGAATATTTTGTATGATTCGTAATCCTTCGCTAACTTCATGCCCATTTTTTCAATTGTAACATCAATGTTAGTCTTCTTCCTTATGTAGGTATGGATGTCACACACGGACACGCCCTTCGCCACATTATAAATGTACATGGGAACCTTAGTTTCCGCTGCCTTAAAATTACTTCCAGGCTCAGACTCCGCTTTTCCTCGCTTCCCAACGAAACGGTTTCGTGATCTTTTGTTTTGGACACGAACCCACTGGTCACTCGGGGCCTGTGTCTTCCATTGGCCTTCTCGAACAATCTCCGCCAGCGATTTAGGAGCGACAGGGCCGGATCCAATTTTTTCGACTGGTGGTGGTAGCGGCTCAGTACATGCGGCCGGACTAGGTAGCATCAGCAGCGGGGCGGGGGACAGGGGAACGCGGCCACCGGCCTGCGCGGGGGACAGCGGCGGCGGCGGCGGCGAAGCTCCGTCGGCCACACCGTGCACCGGCGGGGGAACGGGTGCGGACTGCGCGTGAGGAGTCGCAAGCGACTCGATCAGCTGACCCGCGATGTGCGTCATCGTAGCCGTTTCTCGAAGTTCGACGGTCGAATCGTATTGCATACCTTGCGGCAAAGCTTCACTGCTACCCTCCGCTATTTGATTATTAATAACGGATTTTAGAGGAGATTCTAACGCAGATTTTTGTTGAAAATATTCACTACTGCGTTCATTGCACTCTAACGGCAATCCCATGGGACCACTATCGCACTCATAACTTGTGAGTCTTGCGACATATGCACCTCTTTTGGTGTTTACATTGCGCCATCCTGATGAAAGATATTGCACCTCACTTCTCAACTGGTCCATCTGCTTAACTGTAGCATAGTCTTCTTTCATCATGTCGAGATCCTGCCGTAGCTTAACAATGTCTTTCAGTAGCCTCGTCACGTCGACATGATCGAACAGAACCGGGGGTAACTTCTCAAGATCGCGGGCCACGAAGACTGGGATATCCTCGGAGTCGGTATCGCGAATAAGACAGATGATGTCGTCTATATCACGAATATTTTTCCCCGCCTTCTTCCTCGTTATCTTACGTTTCGTTGTCGACAAGGATTCGAACAACAACTTCTTCGCCGCTACAATTTCACTTTCAGAGAAAGCGCTTGCACAGATTCTGCTAATACTTTCATCGTCCATTACAGATATTTTATTATGGACGAAGGCCAGCACTTCGTTGATCACTACATTGCAATTTGCACATTTTACCACGGAGGACATTTTCAAATCCCGAATACCACACCGTCACGCACAATAACCAACCGTTCGCATGCGCGCGCGCGGCGTGACTCAGGCTTTACTCTCGGCGTGATTATAGCTTATAATAATTATATTATACTTTTTAGAGTTCCTATCCGAACCACACGATAAAAAAACGTAACCCCTATACGATAACTGTGTTGTCCGTAAGTTGTCCGTTTAAGTTTCATAAATGTTAATTATTTAATTTTTTTTTGTTTGAAATAACCGGACCGAATAAGAAAAGTTTCTTAATAATAGCTGAAGACCTTGGTACAATAGACATTCGAGCTGAAACTGCAGCGAAAATTCAGCTATTCGCTCCATAAGTGTGGGGTGAGGGGGTCCACGTTTAGTATGGAATCAACGTGCTTGAAACTAAAAATCGTAAGCGCCATTCACATTTTTATCAAAAAGTGAATGAAAATATTTAGTACTAGCTTTCCGCCCGCGGCTTCGCTCGCCTTTTTAAAGAAAAACCCGTTCCCGTAGGATTTCCGGGATAAAACCTATTCTATGTCCTTTCTCGGGTATCAAAATATCTCTATACCAAATTTCATGCAAATTGGTTCAGTAGATATGGCGTGATTGAGTAACAGACAGACAGGCAGAGTTACTTTCGCATTTATAATATTATAGTGTGGATTTTCTAAATCTAAAACAGTCACGAAATCGAAAGGTATGTATTTGTGATTTTATACGAGTTATTAGGCTCCATGCAGACAGAGAGCGTTCTGCGTTCCGCGTTCTGCGTTCTGCGTTTCGCGTTCTTTGTGATGCGAAGGATCTATAGCGCTGGCGCACACAGAACGCTGTCGCTGAAGCTCTGTCTGCACGGAGCCTTATCGTAAAATACGGTTGTAATGATCATTTATATTTTAGAGGTAACTTCAGGATTTTTATATCGCGCAAAATTTTTCCAATCGTGTTTTGGAAACAGCTTTCCCATCACATACGTTCTGTAATACATATTAGAAATTTCAGTTCGAAAAACCTTCAATATTTTCAATTATACTTAGCTCATAGATAACAGGCCATTTTGCCATTTTCACCTAATAAGGGTAAGGGCCCTTAAGTATTTTTTTTTTCATTAAATAGGAAATAGGGATACCTATAGGTACGTTGTAACTTAGTGCATCATAATTGCACATCAATACCAAAAATAAAACACCTAGATCTTTTAAAAACAAATAACACAAAGCTCCATTAAAAGTTGTTTATGGTCCGTCTGCGATACTCTGTGGTTCATTGTTGCGGCCCGCGCAGGCCTATCAGTTTCACAACACATGCGATTGATTTTAGCGATCTTTGATACTTTAAGATATCTGCGGTTTGCTGAAAGAGTAGGTATTTTTAACCGACTTAAAAAAAGAGGAGTTTATTTTGGCCGGTATATATAATATTATTATATATTTATTTTTTATTTTATAGTGATCCTGTATAAATTTGAATGCAGAAGTATTATGCTGCAATTTTTTTGTTATTATGGAAGTGCTCTGCGCTTGACTACGATCTCGCCATATAGAAGAGGGCTTTGTAGAGCGCAATAATTGGTAGAGTTATAACAAAGTTGCGCCTGATTAGAGTTTACATTATAACGATAAATTTGTATTTTTTTACCATTAGTTAATCATGATAGTATAGTTACATAAAAAAATAAGAGAATAGAGATGAACGGAACACAAAATATAAGTATCTTCGAGGTTTAATTTCCATTAAAAATAATTTACCTAAATATTTTTTTTTTTTTTTATAATCAATAGGCAGACCACCTGATGGATGGGAAGCGGCGATTTACTATTATTATTTCTACTTGAAGCACGCCTGCCTAGGAGCTTTGAAGAGACCCAGGAGAGAGATCCATTCTTTAGCCGTTTTTAGTTAAAAATTGAAATTAGTTATGTGAATATTTAGACATACTTATGTTTTAATAATATTGACAACGACATAATGGTACGAAGATAAAATATGTACTTTACTACGCTTTTGTTTATTTTAATTTAATTACCTGAATAAAGTCAAAAATAAAAATTATTACCCATTGGTTATTTCACGTGTTATATTTTTCTTCTCTCTTTCACTCAAAAACAGAGATAGAATAGAATCTAGCTTAGCACATAGGTACTGGTTGAGCTTCTTTTTATTTTTTTACCAAGTAAAAAGAAGCTCCACCAAAGTAGGCCACGAGCTATTGTGGCCTACTTTTGTAACAATAAAAGAAAATTGGTAATTCCTACTAAATTGATAACTACTGTGGATTACCTACGTCTTATGATACCTAATGATGTCGAAAGAAAATACCTACTAGGCTTGTAACAAAAGTCTCGCTAGAAGATCATTTCCATAATATATTATATAATATTATGCTCATTACAATGCTGAAATATTATGGTAATATTTAGAAGAAATTTTTATCGACTTGAGTTAATTTTATTATATTACCGATGTAAAAATAGAATAAATAAAATATCTACGGAAACGAACGAAAATTTTGTATATAAATGTACCAAGTACATAGGTAGGTAAATACCTAAGTATAAACCTTCTCTTTATGTCCTACAGAATTAAATCTTTTGGCTATTTAAGTACCCTATGCAATTTCTAGGGTTCTTAACTTTAAAAGGCATAAACGGAACCCTTATAGGATTACTTCGTTCTGTCTGTCCTTCTGTCTGTCTGTCTTCCCTTTTTCTCAAGAACGCGTCGAGATATCAAGCTGCAATTATATTGAATACTCAAGTCTAGGTATACGCGGCCTGAAGCTGTGGAAAATGAAACTTATAAGCAAACACAATCAAAAGATAGGTTAAAATAAGTACCTAGGTACCTAACCTATACAGCCGTCTATGCTGCAAATTTTCGCAATCAACATTCGCAAAGGAATCAAACCCGCCCGCCGTGCAAATAGCGTAACCATATTTAATAAGATAAGTATAGATCAATTATTATAAGATATGGAGCAATAACTGATATAGAAATGGAGGATCCAAATTTTATAAAATATATAAGAAAGAGTTTTTGTTTTTCTATCATCTCATCATGTCTCATCACAGTAAAGCATGATTTTTTTATGCCGAAATAGGCTGCACGCTGCAGTTTGCCACGGTAAAACATCACATATTATTTTATGTGACGGGGGCGTAGCCTGTTCTTAAAAATTTAAACGTAAATTCCGTAGTAAATTCATTTAAATCAATCTAGTACCTATCAAATTACAGATTTTTTTTATTTATTTTTCATTAAAACTTATTTCATAACGTAAAGAGGATGGTTGAGGCAATCTCATTTTTTTAACTAGATGCGTGGGTCACCCAATTATCTAAATTTAAGCACAGATTTTATATTATTACTACCTATCTAGGTACTATATACTATTAGCGAGGACAAGTTGGTTCAATAAGTAAAAAAATCTATCATAGAATAAAATATCAAGTGAATCACATAGGTACCTACTAGGTAAAACCGTAGGTAAATTCCTATTTTTCTCTTTCTAAATCCATTGGATTGGTCAAACAATAAGTATAATATATTACTCACCTTTATTTTCGTCCATTGTAGTGTAAAAATATTACACCCACTCAAAACTCAAATATCACAAAATCAAATGAAAAGTGTTTTTCGTTTTTCCAATCAACGTCTAGTACAATTTGGATAAATGTTAACGTCCAGTTCAACTTCGATTGAATCTAATCATTGTTATTAATTCACCAACTTATTGAATTACCATAATTAAATAATTCGACTAACTCATTCTAATGTGCGAACTAATGAAGTTTGTGCCGAGATCTGGCTTGCACGATACGCAATCCTCAAGACAACATGTGTGTTTTAAAAAATAACGTTTTAATTTTTTGAAAACGCCCACTTCGTCTCTGATTTACTAATCCTTATTTCTAGAACACTAGAAGTCATTTTAACAGCATTTAAATCAAACTGGTTGAAGAAAAATAAACTCTAACAAGCATGGAGGTTGGATATGTTTTAGAACGAAAGCCCCAATGTGGGTGTTGCTGTATGTTAATTTGAAATTGAATTCAGGCGTGGTTTTCCTGCGCCCGCCTTCGAATAAAAGAAAATTAAAAAAGCGGGAAAAAATTTGGAGACGCAAACAATATGTCGCGTCATCTTTTATTATTTATAACCGTCAGTAGTAAATTAAAATAAAGTTTCTTCGTAATTGGTTCTGATTGCTTTATATTGAAAATGTCGGAAGTAGAAAGATTTTTTTAACTTAAAAAATATGAAATCTGTCAACGGAATAATTGGCGGCAAATTGTATTTATGAATTATTGTATGTTATTCAAGCTTCTGTTCAAAAAATCTAAAAAAAATGTAATATAAAAATTATTTATGGGATCACATCTTTTCTTTGGTAAGTTCATATCATAATTTTCATAAATTTTCATATAAAATTGATTTTACATTTTAGGGCTTAGGTATATGTTAACATAACATTGAAATAGAATATTATCTTACTAAGTACCTACCTATAGATCTTTATCTTAATTAATTACCACACACCTATGTAGGTTTTTGCAAGAAAAGTTTATCGACAACAGTAATTATTATAAAGTATATCTATTATCTACGTTTGCAACGAGGTATGGCATTTTCTTGCATAAGTAGACTAAAGACAGACAGTAAAAGATTTTTTTCGCGAAGAGTCTACTCTTGTAAACTGTAATTAGTAATTACCTAACCTGCGTATGTTTATTTAGTAGATAGCATTTTATACTTATGTACATAATTAACTATAACATTCGCTTATATTAACCCTTTATTTTTAGTTTTCATATCCTTTTTTAATTTGTATTTTTTATACAAATTTCGTCTCATTTCACATCCTTTCTCATAATATAACATTATGTTAAAATACTTCATACAGCAAAACAAACAAGTGAATAAATATTTATTTAAAATAATCGATAGATAGTAAAGATATTCTCGAAGTTACAACGCATGCCCGTTCCAAGCCGGGAATAGAACGGAGACCCGTCGGTTTGAATTAGTGTAAAACCGTGAAAAACGTTTGTACATGCCAGACACCGTACTAACATTTAACTATACGAATAAATTATTTAATAATTGCCATCTTATGCGATATAATATTTTGAGTAAGTATTCGTATTTTTTTTGTGTATTAAAATAATGTTATGATGTTCGTTGTGTGTATTTTCAAAACCTTTAGTATCTTTCAGATATTGGAAAGGTATTGTGTTAGTAAATAGGACATAAAAATGATATTTAAATCATGTAGTAGATAGAGGTATACCTTCTGCATTAGTAAGTAGGTAATATTACTGTGGTAATATTATGTAGGTACCTACCTAATTATTAATAACATAGTATGGATTTTATCCTATAGATTATAGAGAGAATATGCACTTTGCACTTTATTTCATGTCATATCGGTTGCACTGATCAATAATTACATATTATGTTTTTGTAAAGTATCTGAAATATTCATCTATCTGAAATACCTATATTTTATCAAATTCATATCTCATCAAACGTCCCAATTAACAATTTAAGCTTTCTCCATTTAAAGCCCCTTAAAAAAATTGGAATTGAAATTACAATGTTTCTTAACCAGCTATTCACATTAGGTATATTATCTGTTTAAATTCAAAGATAGAAATGCAACGAAATTTAAATGTTCTCGGATTCCGAAGCAAGCGCGCAATAGTGTCATGGCGGCCATAATTGAGTTTGACAGTTGTTGGCGGCGTCCGGGCGCGCGCTTTTCAGTCGTTTGCGCTTGTGCGTTACAAACTACGGATTTCATTTTATTTTTTGTATGTATAGATAGAATTTGGTGCTGGATATACGTTTTGGTATAGATAGGTAAGAATTAATCAATGTTTAAATATTTTAATTTTTAGGAGCTTTAGGTTGACTTATTTGGTGATGTGAGTACAATTTTTTGGTGTTTTATTGGTAATTTTTGTACTACTAATTTTAACTATATTGATAATTTACGTCTTCGCCGGATAAGTTACGTCGTCTTCGTCAACTTAGTGACAGAATAAGAAGTCTTCTCATTAATATTACCTACCTAATTGAGATTCATTGTATGATTTTTGCAAGTTTAGACAACATACACAGCCAAAGATTAAAATATGTATTCTCTACTTAATTTCAAATCATACATCTATTATTAAATTAATGAGTAATAATAAATAATTTTAATAATATATATCGAAGCAATTCGTTAACATTGTACCTATTATTATTTATCGAGGGAACCGCAATAGCAAAATTATATTTCAATAGTCTAATTTGAAAGGGTTTAATTTCCTTAATAACCATAATATTATGTAGTAAGTACCTACCTACCTTATAAATTAAGCAAAAAGAAATGTTACTCCAATAAATCAAAAGCGATGCGATTTTGCTACAAATGGAGCATGTGAGGTATTCGCCGTGTGGTCCGTGTTGGCGTGGTACGTGTTCATTCTTAGGATGTAGCAATAATCCGTGAACATATTCATTTGTCAAAATTTCGTCCGGTATTGTGTCCACAATTTTGAATTTTTTTGGATTTACTATTTCTGATAAAATTATAGCAATGAAGCTAAATTTTACAAAACAACAAAATATACGATATGCTTTTAATTATCGAACTTTTTCTACCGTAAGGTAATTTTTTGGACTTAATATGTAGTATCAAAGTATTGTTGAAATTTGACCTTCTTTTTAAGGATTTAATACAACTCTCAGTGATACATCGTGGCACTAAAATAATATAATATTCGCGGTATGACTTAAGCCAACCAAAATAAAAATAACTTCAACAAAATTGTTTTATATTTGTCTCTCAAAACCCCCAAAACATGTGCAATACAACCGCGCCCTACAATTACCTCCACTCAATACAGCCATAAGTCACGTCACATTCACGCATCGCTTCCTACTGACGATTAATTAACTTTTATTTTGGCGAAGGAAAATCTTAAAATATAACAATTGGGTCTTATAATCGGGTGAGCTTTAATCAGTGTTAAAAGGTGTTTTTTTAAGGGTGTCTTAGTGTCTTAGGTGTATTTAATTATCGTATCTATGTGTTGTGATATCTTGGGAAGCTTGATAATTATCTTACTACTTATAATAACTTTTATTAGGTACATTGCACTATTGTTGACGATATTACGAAAACTTTTATTTCAATAAATAGTAAATAATTGGCTTAAAATCCCAGCCATAAAAAAGCATTTAAAAGATTTTACAAGGGATTATTCCTCTTAAATCATCTTGAAAAAAATATCAAAATAGTCGTTAATTTGTGAATATATAATTTAAAAAAATAAGTATTTGAAATTAAAAATATGACACGTAAAAAAGCACAAAAATAATACCAAACGATATGCATCTGTATAATGCTAGGTAGTGCATTTAAATCAATCAACTTTTCAAATAAACCACCAGGACCTCAAACCAACCAAAATTAATTTAACTGCCCAATTAAACCGACCTCCATGTTAAGCGTAGCAAAAACGTCAATTATGCTAAATATTTATCATACTATCGTTACGGCACATTGGCTAGCACTTCAGTGATGACATTCGGTTAATTAATGGCTTTTGTTCGCGATGGGTCGTGCGAATATTGGATCGTGTATCCGGAGCTTAATGTTGGGGTGCCTTGGCGCCACTTAAATAAAAAAAAATAGTATGCACGGTTAGAATCCACAATCCCAGTTACAGAAAAGCCCAGTTAAATGGGCTTTTAACGAAGTGAAAGTACTAAATGCTATAATAATAGTTATGAAAATATTATCTAGTTTTAATAAAAGTATAAATGGCAAAAAAAACCTGAGTATGCGCAATGTGCATATAGGTTTCAGTAAAGGCAACATATTCACCAACAATAAAAAAAATACACTTACAAAATTCTCAAATGCTTTTTTATTTATTTCTTAAACTCGTAACCTAAAAAAGTCATATTATACGCATCCGTTGATCCTTCTAATAAATAAAATCTTATCTCACCAACTTATTTGTAAGACTAATAATTCATTAGCTAATTTTCTAATCAGATATTTCCTGAGGAAACCTATAACTAGTGAGTGCTGTGAAAATAATTGAAAACACACCACTTGAAAGGCGGTCGGTAGCAGAAATAGATTTAAATTTTTTATGAGCTAATGTGTTACTTCGACGCTTTATGATCTTTATCTATAAGCGGTTTTAGGTTAAGTGCGTGTCAATGTTGAACTGTGAGGGTTTTTTTGTTTTTTTACTGTGTTTTGTCAATAGCTGATGTCTCTTGGGAGCTGACTGGTGAGGTTTAGAAGTGACATGTCCTTTGACACTAAAAAAATCCATCCCGTTAATAGGTGCAATGATGAGACGATTTTTTCAACATTTTTTTTTTGTAAAACGAAATCTTAAAGAATTATGTTTAAATTCTTCAATGAATAGGTAGTAGCTGTAATAGTAAAAAAACTCACTAGTTTAGAAGTTAAAGTAAAAACGTAAGAAAATAACATAAATATTATGTAGGTACTAACAAACAATACTTAGTGAATTAATACGAGTGAAATAAATAATTCAAATAATCCTTACTAAAACTCATTTTTAAGAAAAAAAATTAGCCTAATTTTGATCCTGTTTACTAATCAAATTCATTTCTAATTTAGAAACAAACTATACAAATCGATGACTGAAATATTAATAAAAAAGTTCAAAACTCTACATTAAAACAAAAATATGAACCAATACCTAACCGTATTGATCGTTCATACATCGAATCTGAATAACTGTATAAAATATAAATATTACACCATTCCTGGAATTCAATACTCCAAAGGCCCAGTTCCCGGAATTCCCGACCACCCTCAATTGAAGTATGTATTAATTTCACTGTCGGTAGTTGTCAAGCACCTTAAATGTCGTTAGACCATGAGCTGTCAGTCAAACATCTTGATAGACTACTGTTCTATTAGTGTGTATCATTTTGTGTGTTTGATCTTTAATATTATTATGATTATCAAGTTACTTCGATTTAGTGTGTGGATTAGAAGTAATTATTTCATTCTTTAGAGTTGCAGCGTAGCATTCTCTTTGTTTATTCCTACTGCACTTTTCCAATACTTGTTTTAATTCTCTCTCCAAAATTTATCTTTACCAATGCATAAAGTTTTTAAAACGATGAGACTTAAATGTTAATTGATATTTAAATTCAGTCAGCAGTAGTTATCATATCACCAATCAATAATATATAAACATACAAAATAAAGCATATCTAGTTAAAAACATTATAATTTAAACATTCAGATGAAACTATAAAAATAACCACCACGCTGCTAATTCATCGTACTTGTACAGCTGTAAATCTGATTAAATTGCCGCCTCATCGCATATAGGTAGTTCAGTAATTTCAAAGAGTCGAAATTTGTCCTGACAATATTTATGGCGACAGAGCCGGGCTGCGCAAGCGCATGATACGTCGAGATCAAAGGCGCGTAGTGTTCGTAATTTTGATATTTTTCGGATAAACTGAATTAGTAGGTACGAAATTTTGCATGATGTTTAATAGGTATATTTTTGATTTGATATGCCGATCTGTAGCAAAAATTATGAGTTTTATGGCTTTTTCTTTTTATAAGCTGTGCGCCGTGCCATCATCGATTATTTTATTATTAAAAGCAAATTGTATTAAATACTTCTAATAGGCAACATCCGTATAAAGATGTTCAGTCTACCCATGATCATGTGCCTACTCATTTAAAAGTCATAAACCTCTAATTGCATCATTCATCTTTACATTAAACCTCAAAAATATTATTTTTACAACTATAATTTTTCGGACATTTTTTTATATATTTATTTTATAAATTTAAAAATGGTCACCCTACTCGTCATCACGTGTGCACCCAACACGAAGGTCGCATTGCTCCTTTGGGACATCTTAAAAAACATCTACATGTATGTTTTGTAAATAATATCTTAATATACTTTCGCTTTTAAATGCCGACTGCAAAAACTTGTAAAAATCCCAAATTACTTAGATAAGATATCGATACAAAAACGTTTAGGAACAAATTGCGAAATTAGCTTGTCAATCTATGAAACTAAATAATATTTGTCTGTTTGTGGTGTCGAAATATTTTTTTTTAAGCTATTGCATAGCTTCTATCGCGGGTCTTGAGCGCGGGGACCGAATCCAGAAATTCCGTAACGGAAAAACCTCACGCTTCCCACTCTGACGGGCACGGAGGTGTGGCTTGAAGGCATGCTATGCAATAGTTTTACCGCGGCAGTCCCCGAGTGCCACACGTCTTTTTTTTAACTTCATATAAATAGTACCTCGATAATTCGATAGTACGAAATATCTTTTATACCAATAAGATATAAAGCTAGGCATAAGAAAAATATTATCATTTGTCAGAATAAAAATGTTTGTTTTTGCCGTTTATAACATAATTTATTGTATGTAATTTTATCATTATTTCCTAAGTTATAATTATTTTAATCATTGAATTAGTATCATTTAACTTCTTTATTAATTTAGCTCACATAAAAAGAAAACATTATCTTAATATTATTTTAATTTTCACATGCGCGATATCTGAGAGAAAAAAAAACATGTACTTCAAAATGAGTATATTATTTAATAAATTACATAGGTATTAAAATAAATATCAGTATTCAGTGGTTCAATCCCATGCGCCTTCACAGTCGTAGTGCCTGTTGATTCTCAGCCAGTCCTTCTCTGTGATGAATTCACGCTGACCCATGACACCTTCGAATTCCTGTAAAAATGAAAATGAATTCCGGTAAATGTGAGTCTGATTGTAAATAATAAACAAACGGGACGAAGATATTAAAATGGAATAACGTAAATATTATAAAAAGTAAGTTTCGTCTAACCATCCCGATCATCCAAGTAGGTAAGGGAATACTCGAAAAAGTCTCCCTATTGAAACAGATGTGAACTGCATCTTATTAGATAAGATTGACATTTGACATTTTACTAGGGTAGGCTGGCACTCAATGGTGATGAGATGGATAATCATGATACTTAGATGTTTCGACCAACGCCAAAACGAAAAGCTATATTATGGAGTTGAGAGATTTATATTATATCTATAGGTTTAGAACTTTAGAGACATTTATTTCAAAGAATTTTACAATTCTATATTATACATTTTATAATTACTTTGGTCTTGTTTCAAAAAACAAAAAACATACAAACTTTGTTTTTGTAATTATGTAGAGAATTTTAGTTTGCACTGTAGAACATACTTACACATTAATGTTATTGTAATAATATTTCTTTTATATGCATTCTAAACAATTTATATTAAAAAATGAAACTTGAATAAGTACAAAAGATCGTCTGTGCCGAGCACACGTGTCAGAAGTGAAACTTTGAATATCATCATACCAAAATCGTCGCCTTTCTCCATGACGAGACATTGAAATTTTACGTACTCTCAATGCGTTGAAAGAAGTTTCACTTTAAAACAAAACTTGCATACAAAAATATATTGCTAATGTATAATGATTTACTCACTTTGAGTGGGACAATAGTAGCTTCTCCATTAGAAGAGAAGGCATATGGACCATAGTGCAAGCAGCTCACGTAGTCATATTCTACACCAAGGTTGCTCACTAGGTCGGGACCGTAAATGTCGAAATTATGTTCAGTGCCTGGAATAAAAAGAATAAGTATGTAATTGCTATGCAGCTATAGCATTCAAATGATTTATAAATAATATTTTTAAAGATAAAAACACAGTACATAACTAATCAGCAGTAGGTATTAATTCTAATAAAATAGAAATAAAAAGTTCTAAATCTGCAGTTTGTGTAAGCAATTTGTAATTATTTTTCTTGAATTAAAGTCTACAAAGCAATATAACACGAGATAAGCTATACAGTGAAGAGGTTAGTTTTGTTTCTGAAGAGCTATTAATATCTATAACGAAACAATTTAATTGACCTAAATTAAATATCTATCGGTAACTAGTAACTACTAACTCATCTATGATATATATACTACTTGGTTTCCGCCCGCGGCTTCTCCCGCGCAGTGAAAGAAAAACCCACATAGTTCCCGTTCCCGTGGGATTTCCGCGATTGCGTCATTTTCTCGAGATAAAAAGTAGCCTATGTCCTTTCTCGGGTATCAAAATATCTCCATACCAAATTTCATGAAAATTGGTTCAGTATTTAAGGCGTGATTGAGTAACAGACAGACAGACAGACAGAGTTACTTTCGCATTTATAATATTAGTATGGATAATAATATATATTCATAAAGTATCATGGGCGTAGCCACGGTGGGGCAGGGTGGGGCGCTTGCCCCACTCTAGCTTTGACCTGGAAGGTAGATAGATACCTAACCAAATCTATATAAAAATCGAAGTACCTACTAACTACTAATATCCGTAAGAAATTTCACACTCGATTCTCGAAAGTCGACAGGCGACACAGAAAATGCGACCTTTATAATTAGTATTATTTACCTCTAAATTGACTGACTAACAACTAACAAGTGTCATACGCCCAGCGACCAAACGGCTGAAGATTTTTGGATCTATTTCGTGGTGTGGTAGGTGAACAATAAGGTGGTTTTGAATAAGAATAATTCGAATAACGAATTACACACGAAAAAAGAAAATAGCTGAGGCTTCTATGTTACATGAAATGTAAGAAAAATGAGTATAGTACCCCAATTAGTTACCCCACTAACTTACAATTTCACTTTTGTTGTGTTACACGTTCTACAACTCACTGATACTTTTTACTTTACACTTTTTTTTTCTAGTGCCTACACTAGAAAAAATGCATTCGCGAATGCCTTCGCAAATGCCTTCGCGAATGCCATCGCGAATGTCTTCGCAAATGCCTTCGCGAATGCCTTCGCAAATGCCTTCGCGAATGCCTTCGCGAATGCCTTCGCAAATGCCTTCGCAAATGCCTTCGCAAATACCTTCGCGAGTGCCTTCGCGAATGCCTTCGCGAATGCCATCGCGAATGCCTTCACAAATGCCTTCGCACGTACGGCCGTACCGCCGCCACCTGGATATAACTTTGGGTACATACTTGGTACATACAGTTGCTAGTTACATATTATTTTTTATTGTTGCCCCACCTTGAGCCCATGGCTAGCTACGCCCATGTAAAGTATGGCTTTGGAAGATGTATTTACTCTTGACATAGTATGAAAATACTTTCTTCAATTTACTCTTTATATAGTAGGACAATAATTTTTTCAGACTCATGTTTACTTGCAAATATACATTATAACCAATTTCAGACCTTCACAATGACAAAAACTTTCAACTCTCACCAGATATCAAGTTCTCTTCAACAATCTTAACATAATCGTCTCTATTGTAAGTGGACTGCATGTGCAGGAAGCCGAGGATGTGCATCCACTCGTGGACGATGGTGGCGTGGCGGAAACAGCCGACTCCTGGGAAGTTCCTGGCAAGGTTGAGGGTGTGGACACCGCGTTCTTCCCAGTAGCCTACGTGCGCATAGCAACCGCCGTCACCTCCCTATTTATTGAATATTTATATCAATTTTATGTAATTTTCTGGTTTCTGCATCTCTATATGTGATGATAGGTTTTGCTCAGCTTTGAAGTCGATTTTTTATTTATTATTTATTCAAATGGGAAATTAAATTAAATTTATTATATAATATAGTATCTACTATCTATATTGAAGGAATTTATTATTTGCCATCGGAGCGGAAATTGATGGGATCGAATGCTGTTTCATCCATGTTGTATAATGTCTAACTTAAAATGTAGAGTCAAGGTAGAGTCCATATAGCGTCCAATAGCTATGCATAAAACAATTTCGCTTTCCGCCGTCTGTGTTTCTGTATATGCATAGATATTTTTAAATACCGCAACGAATTTAGAAGCGGTATTTTTAATAGATAGAGTAATTCTCGAGAAAAAGTTTTAAACAAAGCGGGCAAAGTTGCGGACGGAAAGCTAGTAATACATTGAATGCGAGTTTACCTAAGTACACGGAAGAAATTACAGACGGCAACTTTTCTTTCAAAAACTAGTTATACATATATATAATAAATAAATAAGATAATGCTTACGGTAACTTTAACGTAGACTTCGTCTTCGGGTTCACGGTAGCGGAACTTAACGCATGTGTTGTTTTCGATGTCTTGGATGGCATCCTTAATAGCTGCTTGCTGCAGGGGACCTAGAAAGCAAATTCTAGATAGAAGTAACATACTTATTATGGTTTTGGGAAAAACTCCTTTATTTAATATACGTATATTTTTTGATTGACTTTCCGGTTGGCTTGGTTGGTAGTGACCCTGCCTTCCTAGCCACTGGTCGATTCCCACCCGGGGCAAATATTTGTGTAATGAACATAGATGTTTGGATATCTGGGTGTTAATTGTCTATGTAAGTATTTGTTTAAAATATTAATTACTTACTTATGTATGTTTATCAGCCATTTGGTTTCCATAACACAAGCGAAAGCTTAGTATGGGATCAAATCGTGCCGTGTGTGAAAATTATCTCGAAAATACTATTTATATTTATATATTTTATATATTATGCTTACTGCATAAAGATTTACGTATATTCTATATCTCTACACAACAATTCATAAAGAGCTGTACAATTTATTTAACATTATTTATTTTTAACATAATGTTTAATTTTATTTGTATTTAAATTACAGATATGATTGCATCGTAGATTATTTTTACTGTGTTATAAGTACCTGATTCAGCTTTTCAAATTTGTGTTTTTTAATCATCGTTGGGAAATACCACAAATCCCTCTTGTTTCAATTTAATTCGTTTAACTAATTATTATTATCGTTATAAACAAATAAATGATATAATCTCAATACATGATTGATGACTTAAAATAATAATGAGTAGGTATTTACTATTTATCATGAATTTGGAAAAAATATTTGAAATATCTAATTAATTGTGATAAAATAGTTAATTAAACTTGGCCTATTTACAATTATTTTCTTATCATTTCATTATGCCATAATATTATTACACGCACCTACACTAAGAATTTCATTAGCCATTATCTAAACAAACGTGTCTTAATCTGTACTAATCCATACTAATAAATAATAATATGTAAATGCGATAGTATGGCCTATGTATTATAGAGTCTTTTACAAATTTTATGTAACTAGTAATAGATAAATTATAGGTTACGTTAAAGAAACTAATTTAATGAAATGGATCTGGTAAATTAAATTATATATATAAAGTACTAGATGCGCTCTGCGGTTTCACCCGCGTGGCTCCGCTCCTGTTGGTCTTCCGAGACGGGCCGCGGACCGCAAACTGCAACAGCAAACTGCAAGCGACAACACTTGTTTCTATGAACATCTATGAATCGCTGCGCGTCGCGTCTGCAGGCAGCAGTGTCGCTGCGCTTAGAATCAATTTCATACATGTTCATAGAAACAAGTGGTGTCGCTTGCAGTTTGCTGTTGCAGTTTGCGGTCTGCGGCCCGTCTCGGACTTGTACCTTTAGCGTGATGATATTATATAGCCTATAACTATAGAAAGGAAGGAGGCTATAGGCTCTATAGCCTTCCTCGCTGAATGGGCTATGTAACACCGAAAAAAATTTTCAAATCGAACCAGTAGTTCCTGCGATTAGCGTGTTCAAACAAACAAACTTTTCTGCCTTATAATCTTAATATTTATAAATCTCGTGTCACAATGTTTGTCTTCAATGGACTCCTAAACCACATAACCGATTATAATAAAATTCGCACACCATGTGCAGTTCGATCCAACTTGAGAGATAGGATAGTTTAAATTTCATATCGTTTTAGAGAAAGCGGGCGAAGCCACGGGCGGTAAGCTAGTATTAGTATAGATGATAAATTTATAATGTACAGGAAGTCTATGAGTTTTTATGTTTGTAAGGGGATAGTCCCTTATAAGTATATTTTCTTCCTAAAATTATTTTTCTTTTCACTATACTTACTACTAATAAAAAAGCTCACCAAACTCATCCTCTCCAAATTCCCATACAACGGTGTTTTCAGGCCACTTAGTGTCAGGCCAGATATAAGCATTACGACCGGTAGCATAGTCCTGCAGCATGGCTTCAATCATGAAGTCATCCAGGATAATATCACCCTGGAACTTTCCATTCTCCTCTGGGTTGGCAGATATTCTGTTGCGTGACAGAATCCTGGCTCCATCGTCTAGGAAAGGAAAGCAATGGTTTAAGAAATAAGTAAACTATACTAAAAAGTAAAACTGTATCTAAAGAATAACGTATCAGACTGTTTTGTTATTGAAAAAAATTCGGAATCAAAAATAGTTCACAAGTTGTTTTGCATAAGACATAGGTCAATCCGTGTGCCAATTAAGCTAAGCTTAGTGGGCCAACGTTACGAATTGCCAGACGAAACAGGTCATCCAATTACATATAATTTTAGGATGTATAAGCATGGAAACTAATAACTTATTTTAATAGGAAGTCACTCATATTGTACTCATTTGTAATCACACATCACATCTACATTTTCTAAAAGAAATCTTTTGGAACATGAATCTAATAAGTTCTACCTCTACATGTACAATTTCAATTGTTGGTTCAATTGTTGGATCTCTATAGGTACTACAAACTCAATACTTACTGGTCTTTGTGCTTTCCAAGAAATGCCTAAAGGCTTCGATCTCCTCTCGACTCCTAGCAAGTGACGGGGACGCCACTGCCAGCCCCAAGATACACAAAAGCACAGCTGCACGCAACATTTTGATGTGTAATTAATCATACAAATCAACTATTTTTATATCAATAATTATCTATTGATAATACAAGTGCCAGGCGTTAGACTCTTGTACAACGTTATGTTGAAACTCAATTGGTTCTTCTGTTTGTCAACACATAGTCATGTGTTTAAAATTTCAGATTTTATCGTGTTGTGGCGCATAAGGAATAAAATATATATGGAAAATATTTGAATGAATCACGTAAGTATATTAATTTGTATTGAAGATATAATAAATACAAAGAAGATAGAGTATAGTGTCATATATTTTAATTGTGTTTGATAAAAATTAATGAATGTGAGTGAAATCGCATTCCCTTACTAGTTGACCATGTTTCATTTAGTTGTTGTGTGTGTGATAACATTAATTCTGTCATGAGGTAAACGTAAGGACGCTTATAGCGCTAATCCTTTGAAAATTTGCAATATTGCTGATATTGATAATTTTGACTTATTTATTGAGGCAATTATTACAAACCGCGAATAGTCACGATTATTGATATAATATAGTGAGTTATCAAGGGATTTAGATCTTTTAACGGTTAAGAAATGAAAATATAGGTATGTGGTGGGTCACGCCTCACCAGGATGGGAATTTAAGACGTAATCTACGAATATGTATTATAAAGCTGAAGAGTTTGTTTGTTTGTTTATTTGAACGCGCTAATCTCAAGAAGTAGGTCCGATTGAAAAATTCTTTCAGTGTTGGATAGCCCATTTATCGACGAAGGCTAGGCTATATATCATCATACTAAGACCAACAGAAGCGGAGCCACGCGGCTGAAACCGCGGGGCACAGCTAGTGTATTATAAAGCTGAAGAGTTTGTTTATTTGAACGCGCTAATCTCAAGAAGTAGGTCCGATTGAAAAACTCTTTCGGTGCTGGATAGCCCATTTATCGAGGAAGTCTATAGGCTATAATATTATATATCATCATGCTAACTACTAAGACCAACAGAAGCGGAACCATGCGGGTGAAACCGCGGAGCACGGCTAGTTTAAGATAATAGGTACTATGTAATATCATTATTTAGTAAAACAGAAGCTTTGTGTGAACACTGATTATAAGATTAAGTATTGTTGATCGCATATCCAACACTCGTGTTTTAATTGCTGATTTGATACACGAATTTTCTTAATGTACCGTGATAATTCTGAATGCGTTTATAATTATAAGATTTGTATATTGCTACTAGTATTAAGTATAGAAGATATTGTCCATTTTTTGCGTTGATCTCTGAATATCTTGATGTTATGTTTTAACCGGCGTCCAAAGTATGGACGTCTTTTATAAATTTTTGTGAAAATTATTTTTACGTTATAAAAATTATATTTTGATCGATGATACTTTTAGCATGAACAATGATACCCGTAGTATCATTTGCTCTAGAATGTTCGTATTTTATAGCTAGGAACAAAATATAAATAGCAATATTAGAGATGTAAATCCATAAATGCGAAAGTAACTCTGTCTGTCTGTCTGTTACTCAATCACGCCTTAACTACTGAACCAATTTGCATGAAATTTGGTATTGAGTTATTTTGATACCCGAGAAAGGACATAGGCTACTTTTTACCCCGGAAATAGGATAGGTTTTATCGTGGAAATCCCACGGTAACTATGCGGGTTTTTCTTCGACTGCGCGGGCGAAGCTGCGGGTGGAAAGCTAGTTTTAAAATATAACAAATATTCAACTGGATTGTTCGAGGTTAGTCTGTATACTTAATTGGTGAATTATAGAGCAATAGAACACAATGTGGGAATTTTATCGAATACTACGGTTCCGCCAAGTACCAGCTGGAGGCGCTTGAGGCGATAGAGAGGCGTGCCAAGAGGCTCATAAACGACGATGACCTAGTAGGCAAAAAGCTCCAGAGCCTCGGTCACCGCCGCAGAGTGGCCAGCTTATCGGTTTTCTATCGGATACACTTTGGAGAGTGCGCTGCGGAACTGCACGATCTTGTTCCGCCATCCCCGTTCTTCCATCGATCGTCGAGGCGCACAGATTCTAGGCATCGCCATATGGTGGACGTTCCATGTACCCGGACTAAGCGGTTCGGTTCCACATTCTTTATCCGAACCGCGAGGGACTGGAACATGCTTCCTGAGTCTGTGTTCCCCGACGAGTACAATATGGGGGTCTTCAAGCGTAGAGTGAACAGGTACCTTCTAGGGAAGCGCGCTCCATCTTAGACCACATCTCAGCTTAACATCAGGCGAGATTGTGGTCAAGCGCTTCCCTATAACCAATAAAAAAAAAAATACTAGCGGTCCGCCCCGGGCTCGCCCGTGGTACATATTTACGTTTTCTCTACATAAGGAGCATCCTCGTACTTCAAGGAATATAATTAAAAAAAATTATCGAAATCGGTACAGCCGTTCACACGTGATGCCGTTACAATGCTAAACGGGTTTCATTTTTATATATATAGATTTGCTCTCATCACAAATTTTCATGCAAATAATACTTACATTTCTAAAATTATTATAAATGAAAACACCAAAAGTCAATTGATTTAACGATATTTTAATTTCAATAAATAATTACATAAATAAAATTTTTCATACAAAAAATTGTAGTGTTAAGAGTTTTCAATATAAATCAGTTGACAATAAATAGCTTTCAGTCAATTTTCTCCATATTGTCTTGATCTTGAGTTTGCTCTTGAGTTGGATTTTGCTGTTCCATCAATGCCTTGGTCTTCTCAACCTCCTGTTGCAGGTAGTCGATGTGGTCCGCGCTCCAGGCTCCAGGGCAGTTGTAGTGGCGGCTGAGACGCACCCAATCCCAGTGGGTCACGAAGTTCTGTTGTCCCATTATGCCTTCGTAGCTCTGTGGAATGATAATCATCATCAGGTATTGGGTACTCAATTACAATAGTACTATAGTATTATCATTTAGACACCTAATTAAGTAGCTCATGAAAAAGTTTCCTTTACTTTATAGAACAGTTAAAGATGAATATGGAAGAAATCGCTTTTAAGCGATGAGGCCGCCAAATTGTACATTTATTTTAAGTTAGATAATATCGTTTATGTAAATTTTGTTTTTGTGTGCATTACACACTTAGATTATACAATATAGTGTTTTCTATTATATTCTATTCTATGAATATTCTCCATAAGATTCTCCAGATATAAGGTATCAAGTTATCAACTCATCTCTGCAGAATCAATTTTCGAAACGGTGATTAATAATTTCTATGTACTATGACCACTAGGCACTATAACGATATTACTTACTTGAACAAATATGTATATGTTTTAGTTTGGTTTGACATTTTATTAAATAGCAAAAAAGCAAGAGGAATACAGTTTATAATAAAAGCTCCATTTCTATTTATTTTATTATATGTACAAATGATTATAATCTATACTTTAATATTATAAAGCTGAAGAGTTTGTTTGTTTGTTTGAACGCGCTAATCTCAGCAACTACTAGTCCGATTTGAAAATTTCTTTCAGTGTTAGATAGCCCATTTATCGAGGAAGGCTATAGAATATATATCATCACGCTAAGACCAACAGGAGCGGAGCAACGCGGGTGAAACCGCGGGGCACACCTAGTGATATCATATACTTACTCTCAAAGCGACGATGGTGGGTCTACCAGTGACGGAGAAAGCGTGGGTGCTGTAGTGCATACAACTCTGGAATTCATACGGAAGCCCTAAGTTGCTCACAAGGTTCGACTCGTATTTGTCAAAGTTGTACTCCATACCTAAAATTAAAAACAGGTCATAGTTATGTTAAATAAGGCATAATATTATTTTATCAACAAATGTTCGTAGTGATTTTAATAGCAACAGAACAAATTCACCCATTCAACACAAAATGTTGGCACTTCAGCGAAAATAATCAACTAAAATTCACATTAGTTTATACAATGGTTTCATTAAAAGGCATTATTTAACATTCTATATCATTTTAGTAAAGAGCAAAAATATATGAGTGAATAGTGTTCGTTATGTCCACAGGTTATGTCCTAGTACAAATCTTTGCGTCTGCGATCTATTTCTGATTAAATAATGTCTGTCATTACTTACCACGCTGAATATTCTCCCACGCGATCCTGACATAGTTGTCCCTAGTGTAAGTGGACTGCATGTGGAAGAAGCCGAGCACGTGCAGCCACTCGTGGATGATGGTCACGACGTTGAAGCAGCCGTGGCCAGGGGTAGCGGGGGTCAGGTTCATGGTGTGGATGCCACGGTCGTGCCAGAACCCGACGCTGGCATAGCAACCGTTGTTGTACCCCTGGAAATATTTAATTCTAAATTAGAGTAGAGTAGAGTAGTGTAGAGAGTCCCTAGATTCGCCCATGTACATACATAGCCATTAATTATGATACATTACAACGTTGAAATATTTCTTTATTCGAGTCTGTAGTAGCATCAGGCTCTAAATATTATAACTTATAGCGAAGTATAATTAATGTTATAGAAAAGTTTAAAAAGGCTCTCTATTATAGTTAACTATGTATGCTACAGCACTAATATTATATTGATTGAGTTCATACAAGGCAGACTTGAAGAAAAGTAAAATTTTCATCGCGATGTAGTTAATCCGATAAAAGATGTAAGAATCGGTCGAATCGTCCAGCAATTCCATATACAGCCAGAAAAATATCTGAACAATATAAATGATTAAATTTTTACCGTAAGAAGAACGTAGTTCCTGTCGGATGCGGTTCTCCTTCGGAATCTGACGCAGGTGAAGTGCTCGATCCATCCAATTGATAGAAGAATGTGGTCAATTTGTGCTTGATCTAAAAGAATTTATTAATTTTGTTAGAACCCACATCAATTACGAACTCAAAAGCAACAATTTATAATTTTTATACGAGTAAGGACGTATCATTCAAAGTTCTTAAATTTTGACCTGCAAATTAAGATTCAGTCCCTTATTATCATTTTTTTATATTCTCGCTGTATAAAATTACAACAATAGCTGCACTTACGCTTTTATACCAAGCAGAATACGGGACAGTTGGCCTCTTTAGTCAATACTATCTTATTTAAAAAGAACTCCTACACAAAGGAGAACTTACTAAAGTGTCCACCCGCGAAGTCATACACAACAACGTTGCTAGGCCACTTGGTATTAGGCCATATGTAAGCAGCCCGACCAGCTGCATAGTCTGTCACCAGGGCTTCAATCTGCCAGTCGTCCAGTACGATGTCCCCCTCGAATTTACCGCTCTGCTCCCATATGTTGCTCAAGGGGTTGATCGCGCTTGAAGAGACGAGGTAGCCGTTACCTGGAAGAGAGAATATAACCAATCGATTGGAAAAGAATCACCAAATATTGCTAACCGTAACTTGAATAAGGCTCGACCAATTCGACTTAAACGAGTAGACCGACTGCAGGGGCAGCTATTTATATGTATTTATTAAAATTATTAAAATTGTTGTTTGAAATTACTAATATTTTGAAGTGAAACTTCTTTATCGGGGTTGGAAAAAAATTTAGTGTAACATTTTTTCGTTACGCGCGACATTTTTCCGTTACGCGCCATCTTTTTCTAATGACGCCTACCACGCGTGATTCGACGTATTTCTGTAAAGTTGCATATAGTAAATTATTTTTTGAAAAATTAAGGTCCTAAAGAAGTTTCACTTCTTACGTGTGTACACTAGTACTCGAACACATTTTTATATTTACAGCGCTATAGCTTGTGATATAGAAATTTATGAAAGGCGCAAGAATTCTGGATTACAGGACAAATGCTAAAATCTAAAATGAGCTGAGCTTCGAGAAACTATTTACTAAAATATGCTTGTATTATTACTTGATGTTTCTCTTTCATTAACTTGGGTATGAATTTAATGCACGTCTTTATTTTAAGACTTATTATATCTAATTATTATACCTTCTCATATACATATTGAGATTAACTTCTGTGTTGTCTTTATCTATTTTCTTTTCTTAATTAATTTTCTTTTCTGTTCTCCTTATCGGATATTTGCATGCATTTTAATATCTGCATTTCAGTAGTCAATTGCATTGTTATAACAATTCTATGTATACTTCAATCGATTGAAAAGATATAATAAAATGTAAACTAATCAAGCGATAACGTTCTGAAATTGTATTTATCAGATAATTAATCATTCTATCGATAATCTAATAATAATCGTCACGCTATGAAATACATAATCTATACATCTATACATAGGTACATAATTATATATCTATATACATATAATATATCTGTAGAAGGGTCAATTCTGTACATTGAAAATATTGAAAAAATAAATAGCAGGGGGTGTTACTGGATCGGTACCAAGCCCAAATATGTGATTAAAAAAATTTTTGTCTGTCTGTCTGTCTGTCTGTCTGTCTGTATGTTCAGGCATCACGTGAAAACTAATGGTTCGATTTCGATGAAACATGGTATAATTATACCTTATTATCCTGGGCATAAAATAGGATACTTTTTATCCCAGAAAAATACGTAGAAAAAAATAAATCTTAATTTTTCTTAATTTTCCGCGCGGACGGAGTCGCGGGCGGAAGCTAGTGTATAATAAATCTGTAGAAGGGTAAATTCTGTACATTGAAAATATTGATAAAATAAATAGCAGGGGGTGTTACTGGATCGATACCAAGCCCAAATATGTGATTAAAAAAAATTTTGTCTGTCTGTCTGTATGTTCAGGCATCACGTGAAAACTAAAGGTTCGATTTCGATGAAACTTGGTATAATTATACCTTATTATCCTGGGCATAAAATAGGATATTTTTTATCCCGGAAAAATACGTAGAAAAAAAATAAATCGTAATTTTTCTTAGTTTTTCCGCGCGGACGGAGTCGCGGGCGGAAGCTAGTAATAATATAAAACTGAAGAGTTTGTTTGTTTGTTTGAACGCGCTGTACTCAGGAACTACTGGTCCGATTTGCAAAATTCTTTCGTTGTTAGATAGCCCATTTATCGAGGACTAGCTTTCCGCCTGCGGCTTCGCCCGCGTTTTCAAAGAAAAACCCGCAAAGTTCCCGTTCCCGTGGGATTTCCGGGATAAAACCTAGCTTATGACTCGTAGATAATGTAGCTTTCGAATGGTGAAAGAATTTTTAAAATCGGTCCAGTAGTTTATGAGCCTATTCATTACAATCAAACAAACAAACAAAGTTTACCTCTTTATAATATTAGTGTAGATAGGAGGCTATAGGCTATAAATATCATTACGCTAAGACCAACAGGAGCGGAGCCATACGGGTGAAACCGCGAAGCGCAGCTTGTTAAATATATTTTTATTATCATACTAGCTTCCGCCCTCGACTCCGTCCGCGCGGAAAAATTGAAATTTATTTTTTTCTACGTATTTTTCCGGGATAAAAAGTATCCTATTTTATGCCCAGGATAATAAGGTATATATACCAAGTTTCATCGAAATCGAACCATTAGTGATGCCTGAACATACAGAACAGACAGACAGACAGACAAAATTTTTTTTAATCACATATTTGGGTTTGGTATCGATCCAGTAACACCCCCTGCTATTTATTTTTTCAATATTTTCAATGTACAGAATTGACCCTTCTACAGATTTATTATATGTATAGATACTATAGATGAAATGAAATGAAATGAAATGAATGAATGAAATGAATGCTCTGTCCCCGATTTCTTCGTCCCTATTTAAGAACGGACATTATTTTTACATACTAATTAATATCGATGTAAGGAAAAACAAACGAAAACTATCTCACAGGGAGCCTGGAGAAACTGAAAACATATTTTTAATGTTACAACTAACAGTTCCAAAAGTGACCAGAATGACGCTAGTATCGGAAAAGTATCTTCCATAGGAAGTTTAAAATTGACATATGGCACTATCTTAATTTGGCTCTTTTTGAAATACACTATAAAACTAAGCTGGTTACGTTATTGACTAGTTACGTCAGTTATTTATTTCTAGCTAATTCCCCTTTTTCCCCCTTAAAAAGTTACTAGTTACAACCTACCATTTTTGGTGCTTTGCAGAAATTTCCTGTATTCCTCTACATCCTCTTTACTCTTCAGTGGCGAAGGTACTGCTACCACTAGCCCTATAACACACAACAACACACCAAGTTTCAACATTTTAATGTTTACCAAGCGCGTTGCATCACAAGCTTATATACCATCGTTTGGCTGATTGCAATCAAAGTCTTTAATTATCGAAAATATTTAACATCTAATAGGATTATCTAGATATGATGGCTGTATCGGTGGACTTCAAGCAATGCCGACGAGTATTTTTCCTTTAGGGAGTGCATTTTCAAAATTATTTTTTGTAACTGTTACTGTTTAGAAACCAATTTATAGTTAGTCTCCTAATTTTTGTCAAAATCGCCCGCTTTGACAAAAATCTAATAAATTATATACCTACTAAAACCATTCTCGAGAATCACTCTATCTATTAAAAAAAACCGCATCAAAATCCGTTGCGTAGTTGTCAAGATTAAACATACATAGGTATATAGGGACAGAGGAAGCGACTTCGTTTTATATACTACTAGCTTACCGCCCGCGGCTTCGCCCGCTTTGTCTAAAACCTAATAAATTATATACTAAAACCTTCCTCTTGAATCACTCTATCTTTTAAAAAAAACCGCATCAAAAACCCGTTGCGTAGTTTTAAGGATTTAAGCATACAAAGGGACATAGGGACCGAGAAAGCGACTTTGTTTTATACTATGTAGTGATGATGGTCCATCCGTGGCATTTCCAGGGTTGTTAAACCCTGGAAATGAATATAATGGAACTACATATGGAATTAAATATGATTTTATATGCTTTGTTTTTTGCTGTGCCAATTTTAAATTTAAAGTTAAGGCTTTTTCGTTCAATCTTCGTTTACAAGATGACCCTGGTCAACGAAAACACGTTTATTTGAAACGATCTAAGATATACTGATCATACTTTCTCAATTCCTTTATTTCTAGCACGCTTTTATTAGCTTCATTTTCAAGTCGTAGACATATCCGTGCATCATGTATGTTTGTCTACAACCAACTGTTAGACTTGATTTACCATTTTAAACATCGAGATTGAATTTAAACTTTGTACAATACAATAATACATTCCTTGACTCAAAAGCGTGTATTCTTTTTTTATATAGGTATATTTTATTTATTACAATCATAACGAGGTTTTAATAATAAATCAATCACAATGAGACATAATGAGTAATGTAATTTAATATGATATGTATGCCTGATATTAAATATCGCAAAAGATTGACATATTTTTAAATCGATAATTTTCAAAGATAATTTCCAGACTAGGGCCTTGTAAAATTATGAATATACTTATATGTATAGAATATTAGCTGCTCCGCGCGGTTTCACCCCTGTGACGTAGTATATTATTATTAGTCTGTGCTTATAGCCTTCCTCGATAAATGAGCTATCTAACACCGAAAGATTTTTTTATTAGCGCGTTCAAACAAACAAACAAACAAACTCTTCAGCTTTATAATATTAGTAAGTATAGCTTAGTAGTATAGATTTTAAGTCCTTTTATAATAGAAATACATTTATCTCTATTAGTCTTTAGTTATTTTTTTGGATAAAAAGAATTTAGTCGGACTTGTTATTCTGTATTAACATTATAAAGAGGCACAGTTTATAAGTTTGTGATATTGTACCTGGATCTGCATCTACTGGACCGATTTTACGACGATTGGCTAGTGTATTTATTTAAAACTACTTTTCCATGCTAGAAGTAGGCCGTAGAAGTCGAAAATAATAATCAATATCGCCGTCGGGCCTCGGGGGAGGTTTTTATAAGGCTTAGACACAGAACATATAAAAGAGGTTTTTTATATGCTCTGTGGGCTTAGAATTACTTTGAAGTGATACAAAGAAGAAAAAAAATGTGTGCGTGTACTTTTCGAAAAATAATTAAATAAATGCAACTTTACAGAAATACGTCGAACCACGCGTGGTAGGACGTCATATGAAAAAGATGGCGCGTAACGGAAAAATGTCACGCGTAACGAAAAAATGTTACACTAATTTTTTTTCAACCCCGATAAAGTAGTTTCACTTCAATAACAGAACATATGATTCAGTTTTAAAATTTAAAGATAACAAACACTGAATAGCTATCTAGTAGGTAATACCACAGACTAATAATAATATACTACGTATACAAGTAATACTGTCTAATTTTAACTAGCTTTCGACCGAGTCAGAGGAAAAACCACACAGCACTGTGCGTAAAGAAGAGACAGACAGACAGCGATACTTTCGCATTCATAATAAATTGGGATTATATCTAGATTATAATTAAGCAGGGGATAATTATTTAATCCGGCTTATCTAATCCATGCAGTTTTTGACTTGAAATCAATGAGATTTAACTCAATTATTTTCAATCAATCACTCGTATAAATTAAGATTTCTATCTTTTTGTACGTCATTATGTTTACTTTTAACCTATAGCATAATAATGTCATTGAGTTACTATGTACTACTGTGGTACTACCTACGTACTAGAGAGGACATCGCTATTACACTATTTGTAAGACGAGTTAGAGTCAATCGTCTCTTCTCAATTGAAATTCATATTATTATCTATTTATTTTAACTGTAACTAACTCTGATGTAGGATAATAATTGATTGAAACATAATAAGTGTTGTGTACGTAGTATTTGACCGATAATATGTTTAAATGAAACCTATAGTTGGGAAGTCCCCTTTACCTAACACTAATTTCATTCATTTCTTTTAAACAATATCGATACGACGATAACTACATTTCACAACATTGCGATTACAACGCAACGTGGTCGGAAGAATGTGAGACCACAACGTATATGTTAACGGCTCTTCCCTTTCTTCTTAATTTTTTTTACATAAAGCAGTAGGAATCGAAAATGACAGTTCTTAAAAATTTGGAAATTTAAAGATACTTGTTGAAGTATCAGCAATTGAAAAAAAAACAGAGAATATGTCATAGTGTCCTAACTCCTAACTAATAAATTTATACTTTGTAAATTAAATTCTACTTACAACAACATATCCCCATCCTGATACAATTCCTTTTTCTCTGCCGTTAACATAACTACTATCTACTTCTATTGGCCATATTCTATCTCTTCTTGAAGTTTCAATAAACTAATATGATCAGTAAGTAAAGTCGCGTTATAGTCCTTGTGAATAATGACTGATTCTACTTTAAACCTCGTCCCACAGGACAGTTTATTTGATCCAACAACAAATTCATAAGAATCGAGGTTGCGGCTAAAAAATAATTTGAGGGAAATCAGGGATTATTAATAAGACTTTCTTCAAATTGTTATTAATATAAAATTAGGTCAGGGCCTGTAAAAACTTCAATCAAAGCTAAATTTTTATAAGGAAAATGCCAAATTCGAGAACGGCTGAATCGATTTCATTAGTTATTTTTATAATATTCCTTGTAGTACCTACGAAAATGGATCTTATTGAGAGAAAACGTAAACATGTTCCAAGGGCGAAACCAGGGCGGACCGTAAATATTTAATATCTATAAATTAGGTTGGATATTAAAATCAGAAGAGAAAAAGTGATTATTTAAAAAAATGCAATTACTTTGACGAAATGTCTGGTATAGAAATTTGGATCTTATATTACCTACGCTACGTAAACATGTTCCACGGGCGGAGCCGGGGCGGACCGTTAATATTTAATACAAATTAGGTTGGATAATAGACCCCCCCATCGTTCCAAGCCTTGTCGTGGCGGGGGGGCTCAGTACCTGTGTTGCAATCCAGCATCTTGGGGAAGCTAATATGGAATAAACACGTGCCACTCCCGATTCGTTTTTAATTTAAACCATACGGGAAGTGGCCCTGGAGTAGGCATATAAAACAGGTGGGTGGAGGTGTATCGCCGTATCCGCCCCTGTGTAAATATGCGAGAAGAAAGCACACGGTGCACCTTGGGAGAGGGTCTCGAGAAGACCAGTGGCTGCAATGCAGCGGTGGATGGCGGTCAGCGAACCGCGGCGCGACGGACTTAGCGTGAGGATATCTCTAGCTGGGTTACGGGGCTTTGGCCCCCCTTCGGGCAAACTGTTACCTCTAGCGTGTGACGTTGTCATGTCTAGCGGCACGTTAGAGACCAGGGGGCTTGCCTTAACCGGCCGGCCTGAGAGGAAGGTGACCTCAATAAAAAACCCCTCTATTTCGGCGTTGGGGCGCCCCACAGGGCCTAAGCGCGACGTCGGATTCCTGCTTTCTCATAGGAGGTAGGTGGCTTGGCGAGAGGACCAAGTCGGAGCGGCCAACCCCCGGATACCGCCCGCCCTCCGGGGTGTAATAGGGTTACCCGGGTACAGGGGGCACCACCCGGATGGACCATATATTTCCCCCATACTCGTGGGACTAAAAACACAGTCAAAATGAAACCCCAATTCGAAGAAAGAGGAGATTTGCCGAGAGAATCGGCAACTGGAAAATGCAGTGTGGTATTGGAGCGTATGTCAGGCGCTACCCCTACACCAACTGAAGTTGGAGGAATTGTCAATCGTTCGTATATGACGACGGACGTAGCCGCGGAGTCAGACTCGTCTATGGCGAGTATAAACTCACGGGTTACTATGAGCCCCCTTGCCTGCCGAGAGGCTCTGTGTACCCCGAGCAAGGAATCGCGTTTCTGGCGCACCCGTAAGCGCTCGCGATTGGAAGATGGAAGTTCGAGCGATACCACCATCCCATCTTCCTCTGGAAGACCTCGCACTGGCCTTCGCAAGGCACACAGAATGGAGAAAGCGGCCCAAGCTGAAACGGAAACCGGAGCAGCCGCATCCGCTTCGGCAGAACCAAAAACAAAAGCTATGCGGTCGCCATCGATAGCAATTGGTGCCAACACAGCGACAGAAGAGGCGAGAAAGAGAATCGAGGCAAATCTCGCAATTGTCGAAAAGATTGCCAAAGCTTCCAACCATCTCAAGACCACGTTTGTAGCTGACTTGAGAAGTGCCGCCAGGGCGATTAGGGAGGACGCTGATTCCCTCGCCTTGAGAACTTTATCTGAGGAAACAAACACGCTCCGCGCCGAGAATGAACGTCTGCGTATAAGGCTGGATGTTATTCAAAGCGAAATGCGGGAGCTGCGGCTGCTTATACATCGGGGCTCTGTTGGCTCTGTGCAACCGGCCGAGATGCCACAGGATTTCGAGGCTAGGATGATGCGCCAGTTAGGAAAGCTCATTGATACGCGGCTAAGGAACTTGGAGCCACGACCGACTCCGCAGCAGCGACGCCTCTCCAATGCTACGGATGGAGGAAGAAGCCGGGCCGTCGACCTCCGACAGGACAGTTGTCCTGAGGTCTTAAAGGATACGGGACCAAGGCCAAAGAAAACCAAGGCGCTGTCCATGCCGGCGCAGAACGTGGCGCAGGACAGGCAGGAGACTAATATAAAGGAGGGAGGCAAAAAGAAGAAGAAGAAGGGGAAAGGATCTGGGAGTGAAAACCGAGCGATGGAATTACGAGGTGGGGGATCTACTCCTGCCTTATCTCCCGCAACGGTGGCTCCTTTATGTAACGACGCGGAAACCCCAACGGTGCCTACAGCCGATCCTTCTGACGAAGGCTGGTCAGTTGTGACTAAGAAAGGCAGATCAGGTGCGAATAAGGCAGAACACGCTGGATCCGGAAAAACCGCGGTTGATAAACGGAAGATATCCCACCAACCCAAGCTATCCCAACCTTCGCTGAAGGCCCCACGATCTGCTGCAATCGTCCTAACAATTTCATCGGATGCACAGGCTAACGGCGTAACTTACGCCACAGCTATCAAGGAGGCGAAAGCTAAAGTTGACCTCAAGGAGGCCGGAATAGACTGCGTAAAGTTTCGCCAGGCGATCACAGGAGCCACAATTATCCAGATTCCTGGGCCCGGTAGCGGAGAAAAGGCTGACTTATTAGCAAGTAAATTGAAGACAATATTTAAAGACAAGAACATCAAAGTCTCAAGACCAGTGAAAATGGCGGACCTACGCGTTTCAGGCCTAGACGCGTCCGTTACTGCGGACGATTTAAAGGACGCCATAGTAACAAGGGGAGAATGCCTAGTTGACCAAATACGTGTCAGCCAAATACGCCAAGATAGAACTGGGCTTTATGGAGCGTGGGTAAACTGCCCTGTAACAGTGGCCAAAAAACTTACCGAGACACGCTTTCTCGTCGGATGGGTGGTGGCAAGAGTAAGAGTACAGGAGCCACGAGAGTTGCGTTGCTTTCGATGCCTGGAACTGGGGCACGTGGCCAACCGATGCGCTGTGGAGTGCGATCGCAGTCATTTGTGTTACCGCTGCGGGCAGCCAGACCACAAAGCTGCCAACTGTACCGCCAAGCCTAACTGTGCAGTATGCATAGCAGCAGGCAGAAAAGCAGACCATCGCTTGGGCGGTAATGGCTGCGCTGCTCCTAACGTTAAAGCGCCAAAAGCACGGCCTAAGAGACACGTTGGAGACTCCCAGGCTGACGGAGCGACTATGGAGGTAGTAGAAACCACCGCAGCATAGGATGGCGCTACGGATTCTGCAATCCAACCTGAACCACTGTGCCAGGGCTCAGGATCTACTGATGCAGAGCCTGGCACAGTGGTCCATACACATCGGAATCCTATCGGAACCTTATGTAGTTCCATCTCAGCGGGACAACTGGGTCGGGGATATCGACGAGGTTGCTGCCCTTATCATAATGCAATCGGAAGGATCACCTCAAATCTGTGCATACAAGAAGGGTCATGGATGTGTAGCCGCGAAACTGACCGATATGGTTGTAATTGGAGTTTACTTCTCACCAAACAAAACGCTCGCTGAGTTCGAAGCTTTCTTGGGGGAAGTAAACTCTATGATTCAATGGGGTCGCCCTCACCAAATTGTCATTGCAGGGGACCTTAACGCCAAATCTGCCTTGTGGGGTTCCGCTACCACGGATGCTCGCGGAGACATTCTTGTCGAATGGCTCGCAGCTCAGAATCTGGTCCCACTCAACCAGGGCACCGAGAATACTTGTGTGCGCATGCGGGGAGGGTCAGTCGTGGATGTTACGTTTGCGAGCCCCACCCTTGCTTATCGGGTTCGTGGTTGGAAGGTTTTGTCGGAGGTGGAAACTTTGTCGGACCACAAATACATCCGATTTGATGTTGTGCAAACTACATCAAATCTATATGGGCACAGGTCTGCGCCTGTCGAATCTGGCCCGAGATGGTCCCTCAAAACCCTGGACAGACAACTACTTGAACTGGCGTCTATAGTTGGTGCGTGGTGTCCGAAACCGGACTCCATAAACGTGGACACAGAGGCGGAATGGTTTGCGGTAACAATGACCCACATATCAGACGCCGCAATGTCTAGAGTTAAACCATCTCCGCCACATAATAAAGTTTATTGGTGGTCACCTGAACTTGCGCGGCTTCGCTCAGCCTGCGTTACCGCCAGACGCCGTTACACTAAATACAGACGAAAGAGGAGGCGGGCAGACTACTCCATTGTTGAGGAATCTGAGCGGTATGCCGTATACCAAGATGCTAAAAAGGCCCTTAGAGAGTCCATAGCGACCGCGAAGGAGAGGGCATGGGCCGAATTGCTGGAGACACTGAGCCTTGACCCCTGGGGGCGCCCCTATAGGCTGGTTATGAATAAATTAAGACCTTTTGCTCCACCAATAACAACTAGGTTGGAACCAGCACTTCTTAAAAAGGTTGTGTCTTCCCTCTTCCCAGGTCGAAATGCAGCGGAGCACTTGGACCGAGGCATTGATCAAGGAGATCTAGCCTGCACGAGACCTATCCCGGACGTAACCCTTACCGAATTGGATGCGGCGGTGCAACGCCTGAAAAGGAAAACTACCGCCCCGGGGCCCGATGGCGTGCATGGAAGAGTGTGGTCACTTGCCCTCTCACATGGACTGGCCCAACGATTCTGCCAACTAATGACAGAATGTTTTAAGAACGGGAGGTTCCCAGAACGATGGAAGGTGGGTCGCCTTGTTCTACTTAAAAAGAGTGGCAAACCGGCCGATTCGCCATCAGCCTATAGGCCAATTGTCCTGTTAGACGAAGCTGGCAAGCTCTTCGAGCGCATCATTTCCAGTCGTATACAAAAGCATCTTGCGCTAACAGGACCGGACCTCGATGAAGCCCAATATGGCTTTAGGCGTAGGAGGAGCACAGTAGACGCCATAGCCCGTTTACGAGATATTAGTGAAGAGTGTGTTTCCCAGGGCGGGGTCGCATTGGCAGTATCTTTGGATATTTCCAATGCGTTTAACACCTTGCCTTGGGACAAAATTTTAGACGGCCTTGCTCAACACCATCTTCCATTCTATCTCCGACGCATTATTCGTTCGTATCTTGGTGGACGCAAAATTATCTTTCCAGAGCGATGTGGCTGGGGTAGCCATAGGGTTGCATGCGGTGTTCCACAGGGTTCTGTTCTGGGACCTCTCCTGTGGAACATCGGATACAACCATGTGCTACGAGGCGTGTTGCCGCTAGGCGTTAGCGCCATCTGTTACGCCGATGACACTTTGGTCGTGTCTACTGGGCGTGACTTCAGAGAGGCACGACTCCGGGCTACGGCCGGGGTGGCACAGGTGGTTGCTAAAATAAAAAGTCTGGGGCTTAAAGTAGCACTTGAGAAGTCGGAAGCCATATGGTTCCACGGCCATCGGAGGGCTCCACCAACTGGGGAAGAGATTGTGGTGAGCGGAGTGCCCATCCGAATTGGGCCCAGGCTGAAATATCTCGGCCTGGTGCTTGATCCGAGATGGACATTCCAAGCTCACTTCGCGGCACTGGCTACAAAGCTCAACAACACGGCAGCGGCTCTCTGCCGCATCATGCCGAATATTGGAGGGCCGAGAGGAGCATGTCGCCGACTCTTTGCTGGAGTTGTTCGCTCACAGGCGTTGTACGGATGCCCAATATGGGCTGACAAGCTTTTAACGCGCAACACTATTGTGCTGAGGCGGTCGCAGCGAGTGATAGCCATAAGGGTTGCAAGGGCGTACCGCACCGTTTTCGTACGATGCGGTGTGCGTTATAGCCGGGACTGCACCCTGGCACCTCGAAGCGGCCGCCTTGGCGGAAGTCTACTGGCGCAGAGCGGAGGCAAGAGGGAGAGACTTAGATCTGCCTCCTGAAACACTCGAAGGCTGGAAGCGGGAAGCTCGAGACGCGGTGTTCAGAAAATGGGCTCACGAACTCAGTTCATCATGCGTGGGGGCCTGGACCCTTAGCGCGATTAGTCCAGTGCTTAAAGAGTGGGTAGAAAGAGGATGGGGGTCACTCAGCTACCGACTGGTGCAGGTGCTGTCGGGGCATGGATGCTTTGGCAGCTACCTGCATAGGATAGGGCGTGAACCGGCCCCCTCCTGCCACCACTGCAGCAGCCAACTTGACACGGCTCAACACACGTTGGTCGAGTGTCCAGCATGGACAGCCGAAAGGAGGCCTCTCGAGGGCTTGCTGGGTACAAACAACGAGTTGAACCTGCAAACCCTCGTGAACATGATGGTCGCTGATGACGCGAAATGGAGTATTGTCGCAGCCTTCTGCGAAACAATAATGAAGGCGAAGGAAGACGCAGAGAGGGCCCGGGAAAATGACCCAGCGGCGGATCCTCTGCGTCGGCATAGACCGGGCAGACGCAAACGTTTGTACGTCCAGCGTCAGCCCTGATACAAGAGCCAAACAAGCACAGGGGGGAGGTTTACGTAGAGACGAGCATACTATAGTTATGCTCGCTGCAAGTAAACCGGCCCCCCCCTGCGACAGAAGGCGGATAGCCCGATAATAGGGCGACGTTATCGTTAAACGATACCGTTGCCTATTGTCATGTATGGGCCTGAACGAGTCGCCAAGTTGCGGCAATCACCATGTAGGCGGTGGGGGTACAAGGCCTAGCTGTTAACCCCTGCCGCCGAAGGCGAACGGTGGCCACCGTTGGGTTTTAGTGGGTATGGCTTTTGCGAGTCCCACATACCCCCTCACACAGAAAAACTGTAGAGGGGGATGCGTAAGTGCATTTCCCAACGTAAAAAAAAAAAAAAAAAAAAAAAAAAAAAGGTTGGATAATAGAAAAAGTGATTATTTAAAAAAATGCAATTACTTTGACGAAATGCCTGGTAGGTATAGAAATTTGAATAAAAGATTAAAATTACGTGCTGTTTTATCTGCATCGATAATCTGTTTGTAAAAATTCGTATATAAATATTTAATATACTTACTCTTGTACACAATGTGCGGCTGTCAATATCCACGTTTTACCAATGATATAACCGCCACAGAAATGATAATATAATGATTGATCTGTGCCTTCAATATTCCTCATAGAAACCTGCCAGGGTATTGACGCTTCAGGTGCCTCCTTGCCGCCTACTATATACCTACGATTGCCAGGCTCTGATGCCCTAGTTTCTGTAAGGTTATTTTTGTCGAAATAAGGTAAAGCAAAGCACTTAATATCTTTTTGGATATATGCATTTATTGTATAGGTTTAAACCGGTGCAGTATTATAGCAGGGTACAAATAAATGCAATGAAGTTAGATAAATACATAAGTATAAGAAAACAATCTTAGCAATACTCTGTCAAAATTTGAGTCAACGGTTGCAAAACTTTTTTACATCTTAAATTTATTTTTGTCATTGATTGAAAACATGATTTATTTCAGACTAGATTTCCGCCCGCGGCTTCGCCCGCGTTTGCAAAAGAAAACCCGCATAATTCCCGTTCCCGTGGGATTTCCGGGATAAAAACTATCCTATGTGTTAATCCATCTATATGTGTGCTAAATTTCATTGTAATCGGTTCAGTAGTTTTTACGTGAAAGAGTAACAAACATCCATACATCCATACAAACTTTCGCCTTTATAATATAATATTAGATTAGATAGATAATAATACTTATAATAATTACTTAATAATTACTAATTATTAAGTAATTAATAATTACTATAAATAATTACTTACGGTTAAGAAACCATACTAGAAGAAAAAGCAAACGCACCGTCATATTTGTTTCTTTCTTAGAGGAAATAAGTTTCAATGATGTTGAATACGTAATACGTTACGTATAAGTTCCTAGTTATATAGAAGTTAAAATAAAATTTATTACAATATTCATAGGTAAAACAATCCATACTTAGTTACCTATATTATAAATGCGAAAGTAACTGTGTCTGTCTGTCTGTTACTCAATCACGCCTTAACTACTGAACCAATTTGCATTAAATTTGGTAAAGAGATATTTTGATACCCGAGAAAGGACATAGACATATTTTTACCCCGGGAAATAGGATAGGTTTTATCCCGGAAATCCCACGGGAACGGGAATTATGCGGGTTTTTCTTTAACTGCGCGGGCGAAGCTGCGGGTGGAAAGCTAGTATTTTATATGCTGTAGCAAGATCAGAGAAATAGCCGCATCGCGATAAGTCTGATTATTTCGTTAAACAGTCATTGAGATCAATATCTTTGTGTCCTGCTACCTGATAATTTAATTACTGATCAAGCACACAAAACGGAAAAATAATTATATCTAATCTCTTTAGATTATCAATTTCGTCAAATAATCAAGATAAAACTTCTACGCAAAAATTTAAAAAGTCACCGTTGTGACTCTCCAATACATACTTAAAACGATACAATTTTCACAAATATTAATAACTCAGCCCCCGGAATCACAGACACAATAGAGTATTGTGTCGTGGTCTGATCGGGCCGCTCGGGGCTCAATGGGGTAAATCATTGTTGAATCCGCAATAAAATATTTTTGCTATAAACTGAGATGTAACCGGTATCTTTTAAGCTAGATAAAACTGCAAACTAGGTGAAAATAAAATTAAAAATCAGTTCAGTAGTTTTGGACAAATAATATGTGACGCGTACTTTTTAGGTATGTTAACGGACATGTATGTAATCCGTCATTGAATAAAATTCCTAGGAAATGTAGTTATGTAATTCCTAAAATCGCACGGAAATGTGTGTATTAAATTATTTTATACTTATACATTTCCTAGGAAATCTATACATTTCCTAAATAGCAATCGGAAATGTAAAACATTTAAGATATGATAATGGATAAGAAGTACCTTTGCAAGAAAAACTATGCTACAGCAAGATGAATGTGTTTCAATTTTACCTATGTATTAATAATAGGTCTACCAGAATCTGATGGCATATTTATATTTAAGAAATATAAGATTTTCATGTGGCAACTTATTTGACAACTATCAAATTGGTTGTCAAATTATTTGTCTTTTTTCCAGTTGATGAATAATTTTTAGGATTTTGTCTAAAAAATCTTCGAAAATGTTGAAAAAGCCGCTGCGATCACAAGCAAGAGGTGTTGTTTAAAATGTGTATAGAAAAACATTCGATGAAGAAGGGTCAAACACATCACAATTTTCAATTTTGAAGATTTTATTGGTAAATTGGACTTACCCGTTTTAATACTTTAAATAATTAAAAAATGTTTTATGTAGGTAATTATAATATTGTTTGTTGATTAGTATATAATTTTATGAAAACTTATTTACAGGAGTTTCCAATACGGCTATTCGTCAAGTCCAAGCTGTCCAAGTCAATTTTATAATGTGTGTATCTGATAATACTTACGAAAATAAATATAGTTAAAAATAGACGGTTGCCTGGAAGAAATGGCTTATGGCCATAAGGCCGCCCACTGTATGCCGATTGTATCTTTTATTTTGTGTCGTCTTCATTTTGTATTTCCTATACAGTGAAGAATAAAAAAATAGTTTGATTTTATTTTATAAAAAATTATAAGCAGTTTTGATCTACATTATCATTATATTGATATTTTCAGATGGCATACTGGTAATGAATATACAAATATAGGTATGTGTAAATAATAATATGTATTACCTGTATAAAAGTAATATTATGTATAATTGTATATTATACATGTAAGTATGTAGGTACCTACATAATATTAAGTGGATATATCATTATTAAGAACAGTATTGTCCACTTATGTAATTTGACTAATGATATTGAGATCAAAATAAAAAATAAGCAGTATCAAATTCGTTCAGTCCATTTTCCCCAGGGTTGCACACTCTAAATTTTGATTTCCCTAATTGCCATCAGATTCTGGTTTACCTAAATAAAAAGCTATATGAACTGACAAAGACGTATTACTTAATTATCAGACTGATTACTTGCCAAATGAAAATTTGATTTTATACGAATAAAATATATAAGTCGATTTTGTGATAATTACGTTAAAAATGAATAGATAGTTGATCTTAGAAATGCTAATTGGTAAGATAATAATAAAATAATTAATATGTTCATATGAACATATTATTATTTTACTGTATGACTGTAACCCGATCGTCACAATAAGTGTTATCTTTAAAAGAAATAACGGCGTGTTTTATTACAGAAAGCATTTACTTTATACATTTCCTTATGCGATATTGGAATTACCTATATACAATTCCGAGGAAAATTATACATTTCCTAGGATATCTATGCATTTAATAGTTTTTTAAACATTATTTTATACCTACATTTCCTAAATAGTTACTTAGTATCGGCATTGTACACATTCCCTAGGATTTGTATACACTTCCCTGATTTGATACATTTCCTGCTTATACATTGTAAACAACGTAAAGATTATAATATTCTTATTATATTATATCTACTAGGTGTGTCTAATTTGTATACTAATTCTACTAAATCTGTTGAGTAGTCTAATTAGAGTAATGATCGGGTTACACCGGGCTACTTTTTTCTGGTGTTAGTTACAAGCTTACCTCTATCTATTTTCGTATATAGACAGAACTAATTTTTTTTATAAAAATAATACAAGCAGAGAAGTCACCAAGAAATCATTCACCCGCTGGCAACTTTAATGCCAGGGGTATGACGAGTGTTTCTTTTTCTAAGCCGTAAGCTAGATTACAAATCGGGATAGTTGTAATCTGTAAGTTGAAGTTCATCAGACGTTTGTTCACCAGTCACTTTACGACGAGTGTTTCTTTAGATAGTGATATACTGTTGACATATACGTGTAGACAGAACTATTTATTTTGTAAAAATAAAGCAAGCAGACGAGTCACCAAGAAATCATTCACCCGCTGGCAACTTTAATGCCAGGGGTATGACGAGTGTTTCTTTTTCTAAGCCGTAAGCTAGATTACAAATCGGGATAGTTGTAATCTGTAAGTTGGAGTTCATCAGACGTTTGTTCACCAGTCACTTTAAAATATACTAACAGAACTACTTTAAAATATACTAACTTCGCGTAAACAGTAGAAGCAACTAGCCTAGCTTCAAAATGCCTAATGTATCCCGGGCATAATACTTGGACGACATTAGCTTCTGCGTCATTTCTACGTGACAATAATATTATCATTTGCGAATTACCATCACAATAAACCAATAACGCATAAAGATTATCGTGCGTTACCAATATTATTACAATCTATGGTCGTTTCAGCCTTGGGACGTCTAATATAAAGAGACGGCCACGAACGTTAGTTCAAATCCTTGAAAATGTGTTCGTTTATTTATTTTCGTTTAACATAGAGCTAGAGCAAGAGGCAAGAGCAATCTTTCGTGATCTTTTAATGTAAACGAAAACTCGTATTCAGTGTTGTTCAGTATTATAACATTGCACAAAATTAAAGCAACGAAAGTATGCTCTACGCCTATTTACACTTAAAGAATTTGACATAGTGGCGAGAATGAGCATTCGCTTGTTTGTTTGCACCGGTTCACGTCGTAACGTAGGTAGCAATTTTATAATATGATTATTTGACCATTTGTATCATGATGATCATCACTCAAAGTATGATGTGCGTTTGAACTCGAAATAAAGCCTGATAGGTTGCTCTATATTACGAGATTGCGAAGAAATAAAGGTTCTAAGGCAAGGAGACAATAAAAACGACAAACATCAAAAAAATTGCATTTATTATTTTCTTCTATATATAAAAATATTTCCATAGTTTTATAAAATAAAGAATATAATACTTATATTTATAGAATATAACAAACGTAAAGTTACAAAATATTGGACGTTATACCACTCTCGCGTTCCTTCTAATTTTTAATATAAAAATTATACGGACTCTGTCACTCCTGATCCGTTTCGTTCACACAGCTTTACTCGATACAAAAATATAATTACACCTAATTACTTACAATATTATCAGTTCAATATAACGCTTGCCGATTGGTTAAAGCGACATCTATTGGCTTTTGGATGCGAACCTCCATCACATAACAAATCTCAAATAAATTTTACGTTCTCGTGGCACATTGTTTTTAACATAATTAAAATAAAAACTTAACCTAGGTGAGCTCCATCACTATAATAATTATAAGAAGTACTTGTGCCCTTATCTTATAATATATTTATAAATAACCTACAAATTTTAGAATTAAGCTGCTACATGGAGGCTTTATGATCGTTACTTCATACAAGGAACGTATAGATTTTGCAAGAAATAAATAAATAAAAATTGTATAAACATGACATTTAATTCATAAATAATTCGCATCTTTGAGCTAATTGTCCAGAAAAAAAAAACAGCATAATGTTTTTAATCCAAATATTGTATAAGTCATTTTTCAGTTTCTAAAAACAAATCACAGAAATACATAACTATTTTCAAATTGAACTAAGACGTAATTATGTAGCGAATATAATTTGTATTGTATAAATTAATCTTACTATGTGTACTATACGGATTGCATTGAAATTATAATATTCTAGATTTACAAAAATATAACTAAACAACATCTACTTATGTAAGTATAACAAAAACTATATAAAGGCATACACTGGTCTTCTTTTAAAAGTACCAAAAAAGATGAAAACTTTCCTTGTACGTTTAACACGTATTAAATATGAAAAAATATAAATATGTTTGTATTGCAACAATACACAGGCGTTGCTTGAAGCAACTATTTTCTTATTTTACACTCGGCAGTGAAGACTGGTTGACAGCTCTTGAATAGAGCGATATTATACATACATACAAACTAATTTAAAATGAGTATAACTATACAATATTCTATAAATGGGACACAAAATGTATGAGTAAGTGTTGCTAATAAAAATATTGAGGTTTGATAAAATATTTTTATAATCTGTGTTTTTGAATTTATAGTCTGTATGTACTCTATTTATAGTATATCTCTGCTTTGTAAATATATAAGTATTTATTGCCCATATATAGAATACTATACAAGTAAGGTGCCCCGGGGCTAAAGCAACTACGGGGCTATTGTAACTAAATTAAATATCTCCGCTAATTATTGGATTTTAAATATAACGGCATCTATAAGATTTTTGAGCAAACCAAATTGTTACATGAAAATAATAGGTGGCAGCGCTGCAGCTAAAAATGATGGTAAAACAGGTTGATCTGTCAAACCACTATTTTGAAGCAATTTTTAACGAACGCACGTGGTGACACTAATTTATTAAAAAAATGTTTTAGAGTGTTTTATTGCTGGTGTTTCATGTGGAGTACATTGTTGACAACCGTAAGTAGCTATTAATATATTTTGCATAAGGATTCGTTAAAGCTACAACAAGATATGTGTTTAGTTACATTTTCCCTGATAATAACACAAACTGGGGTAATTGTAACTTTGAGATTAGTTGCATTTCCCCCGTGTCGGTTTGTATGAAACCATGAAACAATAGTGATGTGCCATGTCGATGTTTTATTTCTGCGAAAATTTTTTTTATTGATATTGTGTACATTTACTTTCGTTTTGTTTATTTTTATTTTGTATGTTTTATTAGTATTTTTAGTTTGTCATATTCCTGTGCGAGTCCTAATTTACTTTCTATAACTTTTACTTTCTTTCTGGTTCTTTTATCTTCAATATTTTTAAAGGTGTATTTTTAACTGTATGTTAAGTACCTATGCTTTCACAACTTAACTGCTGCACTGATCTTTGTTTTAGATGGTCCGGAATTATAAACGAAAAACTGAAATAAAATATTCTCAGGACAATTTGTTAAAAGCATTGGAAGATGTTAGAAACAATAAATTAAACACCTATCAAGCGGCTGACGTCTACGGAATTCCGAGATCTACTTTAGTTCACCGATTACGCGGATCACGAGGAGTGAAAAAATCATGTCGCGGTAGGCCTACTGTTTTCACCAAAGACACGGAAACAAAAATAGCCGGCTATATCCACGTAATGGAAAAAACTGGTTTTCCTTTAACGGTGCAAGAAGTCAAAGTTTTGATATCCGAATTGACATCAAAAGAAATGGTTTTATTACGCCGTTTAAAAATGACATCCCTGGTGATGATATTTATAAGATGTCATTGTCAGAGTTACTCAAAAATATACCATCAACGCGAAGACCGACATCCGCGCGGACGGAGTCGCGGGCGGAAGCTAGTACTTAATATTAACTAAAATGTTACTTAATTTTCTAGGAACAAGAAATTCTTATGTTATGTGTGATTTTTTACTTTGATCTTTCCTATTAAAACACTGTGCCATATATTCTGCTTTTATTTTATTTTCCTCGTATCAAACATTCAATAAAATTCGTTATCGACTAAATTTAAAGTAAATTCACAACACTAACTATTAACGAAATAGTTGCAATTGCCCCTGAAGTGAGGAAATATTTATTTCACTCCGAACTGAGCTTAGATACGTGAACTTAAGTTTCAAATTCGCCTACGTTATCACATTGCGTTGAAAAACTCGGTTTTATAATAATTTTTAGACCTACAGATACAATGCGAATTGTCATTAGTTGCATTTGCCCCTTGTCGGGGGTAAATGCAACTTTTTCTATCACTAGTAGAAAATCGTTTCATTATTTCGATTCCTTAAGAACTTTCTTTTTAGAACTAGGTTCTATGTATTATTAATGAAATTGTTAATCGTGTAGATAAATCAAATTAAGAAAATTTACAGTAAAAATTAAACTGTGCAAAATCAAAGTTGGAATCTTATTTTTTCTAGTTACATTTGCCCCGGGGCACCTTATAATATTAATATATCGTTATAAAATTTTAAACTAAAATTATAAAACTACTAAGAATCTACGTTCTCATATATAAAGAAAACTTAAAATATGAAGAAACATATGATAATATGTCGTTTGGAATATGTATGGAATTGTTCCATGGAACAGTGTAAATAACTATGCATTTTATATTACAAATTATACAACAATAAATCTGAAAGTTTTACCTTCAGACACTAACCTATGCACAACTATAAACAATATCATTAAGTAAATTATCATGGCAAATTATACAGAGCGAATTGGCGCCAAACGCCATTTTTTAAGTATAAATGTCAGTGACAAACTATGACAGCTTGCCAAGGAATTCCGCGCAGCGGGAAATATTCGTTCTGAAATTCTGTGCTTAAAAATCATTCGTTTGAAAAAACTCGATGTAATGATAAATTGTCTATGAAGTATATCCAGTCGTTATTATTATTAAGTTGTTTATTAAGTAAAATATATATTTTCTTAGTACTATTAAGTCATTGAATAAGCTTTAATAGTATCACTTTCATAGTCATTTACGCTTAGATTACAAAATAAAGTACAGATGGAGCATGACAACCGCCCGTCGCCCTTGTCAAAGAAAATACGAAATCAAAAACAAATACGTCGCTGCACCAGTGCTATAGCGCATATAGTGTCATGAAATACGTCAAAAAGGGTTTGCAATTTTAGTAAAAAAATGCTGTCTTGTGATAATAAAACGCTGTAAAATTTGTTCCCGAAAACAAAAAAAAAGATGAAACATCGTTTCACAGGTTTTCTGTAGATTATTTGGCTGATTTATTTCTATAAGCGAATAATAATTTTACAGATATGAAGGAATACAAAACTTCAACGTATGTTGCCAGTATTTTGAAAATGAATTTGCCATTTTTATTGGTAAAACGGTAAAATGGTTAAAAGATCTTCAGGGTAATGCTGTTGGATTTTTCGATCGTGAATGTGATTATTTGTATAGTGCACTAAAGGTTCATGATCATTATTAGATTATTTTAATAAGCATAATACATTATTTTGTTACTTTTATAAAGCTTAAAAACGTCATAGTCATTTTCGCTAGCGATTTAATTTATGTGAACTCCATGATGAAAATAAAATGTCCCGTATTCTCGACTAAAAACTACCGCTATTCGCATTCATATATTTGAAAAATAAAAAATAATTTAATTATTATAGTTAATATTGAAACTTTTTTTTATGTGATTTATTTAATTAAAAATTGAATATAATTATTTTGTCCATATAATATAACTTTAGTAGGCAGGTACTTTATATAATAAAAGAATTTTTACAATATTATAAAAAAAAATATCATAAACCCGAAATTATATTAAAATAAAAATTAAAACTTGACTGCTAATTTATGTGTATAGCCTACGTCAATATCGCCACTAACATAATAATTCAGATGATTGCAATGAAACCTCACATCTCAAAATCGGTCCAACGGTTTATACTGCAGTGCGTGTCAAAGAAATATCATACATACATACATAAACTCGAAAAACATAACCCTCTTTTTTCCGTAGTCGGGGAAAAATTTGGGAAATTTTTCAATATCCAGTAACATTACACGCACACAGAAGCACCGTGTATGTACAGTGCAGCGGCGAAATGACAGCACACATAGCTTTATTGAAAATGACGATAAATCATTCGGTTTAGTTCGGCAACGCTCCATCTGTCTTTTATTTTGTAATCTAAGCATTTACGTAAAAAAATTAAGAGAGCGATGGCAAGACTGGATTTAAATTATTGTCTATTATTGATTTTTTTTAAATTGATTATCTGTTTTATCTATAGCTAACTGTTTGTAAGTTATATGTATAAAAATATTAGCGTCGTTTTGTACAATGTATAGCAAAATATTATGTAATAAAATTCGACATGTTATTGTTTAAATTACAATCAAGTACGGGAACTATTTTATATAATAGCTTTAGCTTAATACATTTTGGTTTGCATTTTCATCGCAATCGATCTTATTTTTATATCAAGGCATTAAGGATTTTAAATATTCTTATACATACGCATATAATTATTGTTCCCTTTGCCTATATACTATTTACTATGGTGTATAAAAGCGCATGGCAGTGTAAGTTCTATTTATTTAGATAATGTCACGGTAATCCGTATGCAAAACTATAATTGAAAATAATTACAAAAAATAAAAAAAATCATTTATTTTAAATACCTTTAAATATTAAGGAAATCATCCTTAAAATTTTTATCAAAATAAAAGTTAATTGAACATTTTACCTATTGTAAAACGGAAAAAAGATTCGGGTAGAATATGACTAAAAAACCTAGACACCTTTTGTACGAACTTGTCCGTGACATAAAAAAAATAAAAATAAGTGACATTAAGAGCATCGTAAGCTGTTATAAATACATCGATTAATCTAGAGCAGAACCTATACAATATATTCATATTATTGCGAATTCATACATTCCATAAAAATACAAAACTATTGGCACCGTAACCTTTAGGCTTGCAGTCTTATTATCAAGGCGAGAAGCTACAACGGCAGTTATCACTCGATGAAATTCCAAATTATCCATAACTATATACACATTTCATACTTGAGCAATATCTTTTTAATTTGGGACTGTCCCAATTCGTACTAGAATTCGAAATTAATGGTCACCTCTCAGAAGTTCCATTAGCAGGTTGAAACTCGGCGACTCACCGTCTTTCTTGTTCGTTGGATTCATCATTTCTTTGCCGACTTGCATGAAGAACTGGAAATAAGAATATTCATTATTATGTATAATGAAGCATAGCGCGTAACGAAAAGAGAATTGATATTTAGTTGAAATTACAATGTCTCGTTTATAAAATGCAACTTTTTTCATGTCAAAGTCTAGTTCAGTGGCACTTGACGCTGCTCGCCAAACTTATGACGTTTTCCTCTAGAGCGGTAGAGCTGCTGTTAACTTAAATTCAATCTTATTCCTACATCATAAAGATGACGATGCTTTGCACCGACGGTATGCATAGCCACTGCAATTAGACAACTTTCTCCTTTAGACTTAATTAAACAAAATAAACCTTATCACTATAACATAAAGTACACATTCACTTAGCGGTCGTGTCGGGCGAGTTTGTCGAGGTGTATGTAGGCCGCCCTCTCACACTCGCAGGCAACAAGTGACCCTATCCCCACAGTATAGAGACCACATTCACCTGGCAGGTCCGCTACAGCTTTCCGAACTGTTGTCTACACTCGCAGGCAACAAGCGACCCTATCTCAACAACATAGAGCGCACATTCACCTGGCAGGTCCTCAGCGTAGGCCGCAGTGTAAGCCGCTCTCTCACACTCGCAGGCCATAAGCGACCCTATCTCGATACTATAGAGTGCACATTCATTTGGCAGGCGTGTCAAGCGAGTGCATTGCAGTGTATCCTGCAGCGCTGTTTCACACTCGCATGCGAAAAGCGACCCTATCTCTATACCATAGAGTGCACATTCACCTGGCATGTCCACTGCAGCTTTCCGAACTTGGCGCTCTCTACACTCACAGGCAACAAGCGACCCTATCACCATGATAATATAAAGTACATATTCACCTGGCAGGTCCTCAGCGTATGCCGCAGTGTAAGCCGCTCTCTCACCGCAGGCCAGAAGCAACCCTATCCCCACACTTTAGAGTGCACATTCACTTGGCAGGCGTGTCAAGCGAGTGCATTGCAGTGTATCGTGCAGCACTGTTTCACACTCACAAGCGAAAAGCGACCCTATCCCAATACTATAGAGTGCACATTCACTTGGCAGGTCCACTGCAGCTTTCCGAACTTGGCGCTCTCTACACTCGCAGACAACAAGCGACCCTATCTCCATACTATAGAGTACATATTCACCTGGCAGGTCCTTTGCAGCTCAGGAATGCGCAGCAGCAGCTCGCCGAACTTAGCAGGCGTGTCGGGCGAGTGTGTTGCTGTGTAGGCTTGTAGCGCAGCTAAAGCTTTCTCTTGGGATGCTCGCACTTTCTCCGCTTCACGCAGTTCTGGCGCATCTAGAAGGGAAATATTAATTTAAACATAATTATAAATCATTCAATAAATAATACATGAGATATCTGTTGGCCATGAAAATCATAAAGCCCAACGCAATCAAATTTTAGTGGAAAAATTGTAGCATGAGAATATTTTCTCAAACACTATTGTATTAGATGGGAAAATAAATTATTGAAATGCTGTCAGTTAAAATTTATTTACAAAATTAAGTTGTATTAAATTTACCTGAAGTGAGTAGTACGATGACTTTAAGCGCGACATATTCGTATCGATCTACCCGCAATCTTCTCAAGTGGTCGGTGAAACTGAGCATTCGTTCGATACATGGCGTTAAACCGTACCTGAAATAATACAAATTAAATCTGAAATGTGTTTCAGATAATAAACATTAGCCATACTTAAGCACTTTTTTTTTATCAGAAAAAAATGTTAATTAATACATTGCGTTAAACCGTACCTGAAATAATACAAATTAAATCTGAAATGTGTTTCAGATAATAAACATTAGCCATACTTAAGCACTTTTTTTTTATCAGAAAAAAATGTTAATTAAAGTGAAAAGTAGTACTTGGGTAAAAAGTGTATTTTTTTGATCAGAGGTAGTCTTTGTGACAAGTATTTATTTAGTGCTTTAATTCATATTCTTCTAAAGTAATAAGTACACACTCCTCAACACCAAGTAGTATAACTTCTAAAATTGGAATTATTTATTTATTTATTTATTACACTTTATTGTAATACAATCATGAAATAACAAGAAACAATAGAAATAAAATATGGTACTAGAAAGATGTAGTACAATAATTGGCGGCCTTATCACTAAGCAGTGATCTCTGCCAGACAAAAAAAGCGAAATATTTGGTAATATTTTTTTAATTGAGCTGAAATTAGAAAAATAACATAAAAAAAACGACGTGTCTCACTCGGGGACTGCCGCGGTAAAGCTATTGCATGCTATAACTTCAAGCCACACCTCCGCCCGTCGGAGTGGGGAGCGTGAGGTTTTTTCGTTACGGAATTTCTCGATTCGGTCCCCGCGCTCAAGGCCCGCGATAGAAGCTTTGCAATAGCTTAAAAAAACCGCATCAAAATCCGTTGCGTAGTTTTAAAAATTTAAGCATACAAAAGGGACATAGGGACAGAGAAAGCGACTTTGTTATAATATGTACTATGTACAGTGTACACCGCTTCCTAATTCACGGTTAGCTCCACCTTTCTCCATATGACCGTTTTTATCCCATTCCATTTCCCTCTATAGGCAACACCCACAACGTATGTTGTGGACGTCTATGGGCAACGCACTCTGCCTACAACATCCGCCATTGCGTCTGCTCGTTTGCCTTCCAATTCTATAAAAAAAAGACGGGTTGCACTCCGGGAGTGCCGGCAGAAGTGAAAACGAGCGTAGTAGAGAGGAGATAGCTGTCTACTCTCCATCCGTCTTACACTTTTTCGATCAGGTCACGTGTCCTGACGCGAGTTTAAGATTTTATACCCATTACAGAAAAAGGTGTTCAACGCCGATAAAGAAGTTTTCACTTCAAAAAAAAATGTATTGACAGTGAAGCTATCACAAAGCAAGTGAGCACACTAACTTGGCGCTCTGTTGCAGCGTGATCCCACGGCCGCCGCCCACGCGCACCTCGCCCGGCGTGCTCACCCCGCGGTAGCAGCACGACAGCACCAGTAGTTCGCACCAGCTGTTGATCAGCAGGCAGATCTGGTCGTCGATCTGTGGGGAAAACACATCTTTTAATATGGTCGTTGGGATGTGGAATTAGGGCATAGAAGAAGTGAATAATTTTCCGAAAAAATCATCCAGGAAAAAAAGCAGGCAAAACATTTGAATGGAGAAAATTCAGACCGCGTTTTCTCTTGCATTCAAGGTAGTGTTTAAAAAGGGGAAAAAATGGTTGTTTGTAAAGTAGGTTTACGATCGAGATGTTTACGTGATAACATAATGCAGTGGCAGCGCTCGAGATGAGACGGGAGATCGGTCCGTCTCTCTCTCGTTATACTTGTGATCGCGCTCGTGAGGTGTGTGAAACACAAGTTTCTGAATATGTCACCCGACTAAAACGATTTTAAAGAGGTTATCACGTCAAAAATATTATCATAAAAGAACATGCAAAACTATAATCAATCAACATACTTAAATCTGCTTATTCCATCAAATTGACAGCCAAAAACAACTCACCGAAATATTCTTAAACAGCGGCAAGCTCTTGCACCACTTTACAATCTTGTACAGTCTATGGTCCGCTATATTACACAGGTCAGCTAGGAAATCTGCACTAGAGTTCTGTGCAGTGATACCGCTGGCCGTTTATTAATGTTAACATTGGAGATTCAAATAACCTGTCAATTCCTTAAAAAAAATCAAAAACTCACCGAAATATTCTTAAACAGCGGCAAGCTCTTGCACCACTTTACAATCTTGTACAGTCTATGGTCCGCTATATTACACAGGTCAGCTAGGAAATCTGCACTAGAGTTCTGTGCAGTGATACCGCTGGCCGCTAGCAGCGGGTTGGCGGACGGACTGCCGCTCGACTTGCCGAGACGGTTCAGTTCTGACTCGTTGTACTGCCAGAGGTGTTCGACGTCCATTATTTCCTGGAAATGATAAGAGATTATTGCTTTTGTTCCTCAATTGTTCACTAAACAAATTATCACTTCTTCTGTAGGTCTTTGATGTACATTATTTGGACTGGCAAACTGGAATTGTTTGGTTTTACGAGATGCTTATAATATGCCATAATAATTGACAGATGTGTTCTACGTCCATTATTGCCTAAAAGTTTTAATTTTGTGCCTCTATCATTATTGATTCAATAAAGATAGAGGAGAAAGATAAAGTATCTACAAAAATATATTACAATAAAATAATTGCTGTAGTTCCCTGGAAATTTTGATTTTTGGAAATGCTTAGTTCCAAAAATCGGGACACTTATAAGGACACTGAGGAATATGCAAGACTAATTAACAGAGCTGTTCTACGTCCATTTTATCCCTGAATGGTTTGATTATTAAAATAAGAGCCAATTTTGCAGACGTACTGACTAGACTAATAATTTCTGTAATTTATTTCGGTCTTACTATAGAATAACTGCAAAATCTCCAAGGCTATTTTTTCTACAATGGTTCGTTTTTTAATTAGGTACTATAAAAGAGAAGCTTACGATTATCCTTTTTTCTGTTCACTTGGTGACAAAAAGATGTAAAAATTTGCCTACAAACATGATAATTATACTAACTGGTCAGTGATTATGTTAAAGAATATCTTACCTGTAATAATGGCGGTATATCAGGCGTGAGTCGACTGCTACTGGACTCCCCTCGACTGCTGTATGATGCTGGACCATTTACCTGTATTGCGAAATAGATGCATTATTATACATTATTATAATTATAGCATTGTATCAATAATCAACCGATGGGTAAGTAAACTCTTAGGGTCAACTCACACCAAAAGAGCGTCGAAGCGCAGCGAAGCGGAGCACAGTTTCCGTGTCATATGAATTTTAACTTTATTGTCATTACTATAAAACTTATTATCGCCTGAGAAACTCGAGCCCGCGGCGCCGCTGGAATTCCGCGGAATTCCAGCGGCGCCGCGGGCATCCGCGCGACTCGTTCGAGTTTCTCATGCGATAATAAGTATTATAGTAATGAAAATAAAGTTAAAATTCATATGGCACTGAAACTGCGCTCCGCTTCGCTGCGCTTCGACGCTCTTTTGGTGTGAGTTCACCCTTATAATAACTATTTTTGTAACTATTATTTCCTTGCGAATATTTTCATGAGTCTGTTCGTTCAAAAGGAACAAAATTATCATTTGTAAAATGTCAGATATTAGTAAGCCATAGTGAGTCGAAGAATAATTACTGTACGTGCGGTGAATGCGTGTGTGCGTAAGTTTGTGTGCGTATAGGTGAATGCGTGCGTGAGCGTGTGTTAAATATGTGCATGCGTATGTATGTGTGCGTGTGCATGTACTTATATGTATGTAATTGTAACATACACAATGTGTGTTTGTACTCACGCAAGTGAGGCTAGACGCGTGACGCAGTGTAGCTGGCGCGTGCGCAGAGAGCAGCGAGCCGGTAGACGCGGCACCGGATAGAGAGTATGAACACTGGTATGTAGAGCGGCCACCACGAGTTCGGTCTTCGCGGATCGCTATAAATAAAATCACATTTGATATAACATAATTACTGCGATAATACACTTGAGGACTACGAATAATTTCGTACAATGAACTAGTAACTTAGCGACTACTGTAGTCACAAACATTTAAAAAAAGCTAAGTTTGAAATTCTCCTTGTAATTTTTCAGCAGATTAATTTTTATTTTTTTAGTATTTGCTTTCATTTTGTTTAATTTCATTTAATAATCTAATTAATTAATCTTTACACGTGCAATACGAGTTTTTTTTCAATCTAGTATTTTATATAATGATTTATATTTTTCTTTTTTGAAGTACTAACCTTCCAATTTCATTCCACATCCGAGGCACTTATCAAACCGGCAGGCTGGGCACTTCTTCCTCGTGGCCACAGTGACGGGGCAGTTGCCCCCGCGCAGGCACATGTAGTTCTTGCGGTTCTGTACCGTGCGCTTGAAGAAACCCTTGCACGATTCGCACGAGAAGATCCCGTAGTGGAACCCGCTGATCTTGTCCCCGCATATTGGACAGGGGCTGGAAAAATATTTTTTTTTTTATTTATAAGATGTGTAATACTTGATTTTGTAGATCGATTTTTTTTAACTATTACTCACAGTAAACGATTAGGTTTGTCATTTTATTCATAGATATGTAATTAGAATAATGTGCAGTCTAACTGATTCTCCCTATTCTTTGACATAAGATGGAAATTAAACAGATAACAAATAAATAGGTAGCCACTAACATAGAGCTTTCCAATTACGATCCCTTACCACGACTCATCACCATTCCCCATTTGAATTCGAATTATCTTCTATACTTTTAATAATAAAACGCTGACGCACTAATCTCCGGAACTTTTGGGGTGCTTTCTAAAATTCTTTCACCGTTGGATTTGTATGTGATTTCGCAGTGCTATAAGCTGTGTATGTACCACGGACGACGACGGTGCGGATCGCTGGTCTACAATAAGAACTTACCTGTTAATCAGCTGCTGCCTGCTGATCCCCTGGTGGTGATGCAGTCGCTCATCAGTCTGCTCCGTGTCTTCATCGTGTGCTGGTGAAGCTGGGTACACTGCTGCTTCGCGGTATACCACGTGTGGGTGACGGCTCTGGAAGAAAAAGTATTTTAGGAAAGAGTAAGAGTGGAAAGTTCTAGAAAAATATTTGGAGAAGACAAGATTTAACTTTATTTTTGAATGCTTTTTAAAAGTTTTGCAGTATCTTTGTAACACATATTTCAGAACCGACAACATGTAAAAAGGAACAGTTACAAACATCTGGGGCCGTATTATGACCTCTTATTTCCAGACAGTTTACGTCCTGAATTGAACTGACTGGCAAATTCGTATTATGATCGCAATAGCCAGTCATGATTAATAGGTAATGGTATAATAAGAATTTGCCAGTCAGTTCAATTCACGGCGTAAACTGCCAGTGAATAAGAGGTCATAATACGGTCCCTGAACATTTAATTACTTATAACTTTTCCGCGGTAAGTATCCTTTTTCGATAGAAAATTGCCTCTTATGGAAAAAGAAGAGACGATGAAGTCACTTACAAAACTCTTAAATTTAATAAATGTAGTTAATTTCACTGTATCTGTCAATTTATATAAAAAATAGTACCTGTACTGGCGAATGTGTAGGCGAAAACTCCGAGCTATAAGAGTAGCAGGAGGAATGTGACGCGTCACTATTGTTGCGAGAAAGGGACGGCGTGTAGTGACGGGACGGACGCGGGCTCGCTGACGGACTGCTGTATACACTGTAATTATATTTGTTTTAGGATTTTCGACCTTAATGTTAGGTACGAGAGTCGAGGTTTGAATTGTAACAATGTTTGGAGGTTGTTATAGGATTTACAGTCTTATTGAAATAAAGTATAAGGTGGAATTTTGAACGCGAAACGTGACGGAAAATAATTTGATGCATAATATATAACATTTCGCGTCGCATACAATTTCATACAACTTCTCATTATTAGCAGTATTTATAGCTTAAATTCGTAAATTATGAAATAAAGATTTTTGTACTTAAATGTAATTTTTTAAGTCATCAAAATAAATATATTTGCAAATTTCAGACACATTCATCATAATAAATTATTAAAATAAAAACTCCATAAATCCACAATACTAAAACTCGACCAAAGTACCAGGAGCGCATCAAACGCAAGAGCCATACCTATGCGTGTACATGGAATGTACGGCGGAGTCAGTACTGGCGCTGGACTGCACTCTCGGCAGGCGGCCGAGCAGCGGCGACCCGTGAGCTCCTAGCAGCTTCTCCATGCCTAGTGGCTCGCATTTTAATTCTGTAAAAAATACATTAAAAATAATATATTTATGGGGAAATTACAAGGAATACGTTAGTTAAACGGACCTAAATTTGTGTAACAAACATTGAGATAATATTAATATGGAGCAGACACCACGAACAAAATCTGTGCGCCAAGCGCTGCGGCGCGGGGCGCGCGAATGACGGCTAGACAGTCATAGATTATGCGATGTCACTGACTCACCGCTATAGAGGCGACACTTTGTTTTATTCTGTCTATTTTATTGGGTGCCACTCCTTACATGCACGTTGACTTGAAATTTTCTTTGTACTTACTTAATATTTATTTTAGGTATACTTAGGACTTTACTACGCGGGGCTAACAATATCTGGCATATAATATAGGATGATGTAAATAGTGACGTTTTAGGTTCAGTCAGGGCTATGGGAAGTTTTATTCCTTACAAATTGAGCCTTTTTTAGAAAAAAAATAATTTTTCCCTTTCTTCACGGCCCAGACATGGAAACCTTGAATAGAAAAAATATTAATTACTTATCTCTGAACTAGCGGTCCGCCCCGGCTTCGCCCGTGGCACATATTTCGCAATAAAAAGTAGCCTATGTTCTTTCTCAGGGTCTTAAGATTGTCTGTGCCAAAGAAGAATGCCCATGAAAGTATGGACCACAGTACAGTGTTGCGTCAATGCCAGAGTGGTTTTGGAGGGTTCTTCGATATTCAAAAGATTTTTACCAATTGATTTTTTTGTGATAAAAACAGGGGTTTTCAAGATATTGAGAAAAATGTGAAATAACCTCAAAACTTAAATAACCCCGATTTAGTTAGGTTTATGTGTGATTTAGGTAACATTTTATCGTCCAAAGGTTATTTTTCGATTAACATATATTTTAATCTATGCGTAGAGCTTATGCTTTCAGACAAAGTCTATCTGTTCATCGGCTAGTGTAGGTAGGCACCAGAAATCTTCCGGGACGGATTTCAAGAAAACCTAAATATATACTTAAAAAATGCCAATTGAGTTTTTATTCGGTTTACATGTTGTTGTTGTTGTTTGAATCATTTTTTCACTACATATTCGAAGAAAGAAACAAATAAGAAATAACTGGTTACCTACCAAGCTATGTCATAATAATATTTTTTTTTATATATACATATTTATATTATTTTACTTCACTATCTTTGTTAAAACAACCTACAGTGTATAAACAATACCTTAAAGAGTGATTTTATGTTAATTGTTTTTTTTTGTAATTCAATGAAAACAATAATCGATATTAATACATTTAGCTATTTACCATAGTAAATGTAATAAGTTACCGCTTGGTTACCGTGGTAACCGGTAATGGACACTAAATCTATAATAACGGATCTAAACAATTACATCATGTCTTATTAGATTTTACAAAACATTCCCTGTTCAAAATATATTTTCCGATGGTAAGAAGGCCTCTAAATTGCCGAGATTTTTTTTAATAGTATTTTTGTCTTGATGCATGAGAAAAACCAGTACCAAAAATGGGCATTCTCCTTTCATCAAAATCGGTCCAGTAGTTTATGAGCCTATTAATTACAATCAAACAAACAAACAAAGTTTTCCTCTTTATAATATTAGTGCAGATAAATAAATAATAATTCAATTATACGTTCAAGTCAGTAGCTTATACAATATCAATTAAAAACTTGATTAAAATCAATTAACAATGAAAAATTGGTGATTGAGTAATTGATTTTCATATTTCATGATTTCACCTGTTTTCAATTAACAACCAGTCTATGCTTTTCTAAATATGTAAAATTATTATTTTATACTATAAAAATATACGCCAGCAATTATTACTAACAACACTTATTTCATGCCCAATGTCATATCTTAAATTTTTAATCTATGACAAAATTTCGCCCGCCAAAAATTTTGCTCTAACTAAGTTTTAAAAATTATTATCTAGTTACTAAACTGATGAAAAGTTATTCCTTTGCACTTTTCCGTATTCTTTGTATTATTTGTGCAATATCGTAACACACACGTAGGCATATTTGATGCGTTTCACTTTAAAACAAATAAAAAATGAGCGTGACGTTCGCGCCAATGAGCGAGCAAGCGACTGAGTGCAGTTACGCCACATGACGTATGTTGAGTGGAACATAAGTGATGTAGGCGGTATCGTCTCCATATTAATATTATCTCAATGGTAACAAATTAAAAAAAAAAATTCGTTCACTGCGTAATGTTACCAATCCTGTTTAACATAGGATAAGATATATGCATACTTAACAGCATTAATACAGGACTACTTTTGGTAACATCCTTCTCCTAAAGATAAATATAGGTCTTTTCGCAATCACGCCTTAACTACTGAACCAATTTGCATGAAATTTGGTGTAGAGATTAGAGATATTTTGATACCCGAGAAAGGACATAGGATAGGTATTAGGTTTTATCCCGGAAATCCCACGGGAACGGGAACTATGCGGATTTTTCTTTGGCTGCGCGGGTGATGCCGCGGGTGGAAAGCTAGTATCCCATAAAAGTGAGCCCACCTTATTTATAGAAACTTCTTTTAAGCTTATGTCTATTTCCTTACTCACCATTCAATTGAGTTTCCTTCTTTATAGTCAAGTTCTGGACCTCAGTCATTCCACTGGCCATGTGCGACATGTGTTCATACTGGTCGGACAGGGCCAGGGACTTTGCACTGCTCGTCGGTGAAGATGGCCGCCGGGCAAGGGATAGAGATGTACTGTCTGTTAGGACTGATATCTGTGGAATAATAGTGGTAAATAAAGCCATAGAATAAATAGCTCTATATTTGTATGGGAATTTAATTTTATGACAGGGACTGTTATAATTTTTGATATGATTGACAATTAACCTCCATGTGTTTAGTATTGTAACTCTGTAGGTTATTTAATAACGCATTCTAGCTGGTAAAGCCATAAGTTTCTGGAACTTGTACACGATACAGAATTTTGGAAACAAAATAGGGGATAAAAATGTATAAAATATTATGAAAAATCCGATGTCTTTAAAAAACTGCAACTTTAGTAATTCTATAAAATGGTATTTTTACATGATACCTAATTAATACATTGAACGATTTTTCGAATAAAAATATATAATTAAGAAGTTTTAAAAAGTAATACGAAATTAGTCAAATTGCAATAAAAAATTTACAGAAACTCATTTATTTTATATCTTATTTCATTCAATTTTATCGAAAACCGTTAAGTGCTACAAAAAACACGCATAATTTTGAGTTCAATTTATTTTTATTAAAAAAAATAATTCTCTTTATTGCGCTTATGTATTTTACAATTTTGCCTTGTGAAACATTTTTCGATACTATCAATACTCATTGATATTAAGATATCTTTTTAAACAAACTAATTTCAAATAAACCAATAGTTATCTTTATATAAAATGGTACTCTTGAACATAAATCAGAAAATAATAAGTATTTTTCAATTATACTTCCACAATAAGCTAGAAAAATAAACCTTGTTTAGCTTGCAGTAACGCATCGCACTTTATGCTAATGCTAATTTCTAAGCTCAAACGAGTTTAAAACTAGTTCCCTTTAACGATCTATAAAATCAACGACTAGATCTAGCCGTATATAGGTATTATATTGACTTTCTACAACCTAAGCACGCTAGCCTTATCTATGACATAGGATAAATTATTGTAAATCGATTTTGTACTAAATTAACGATTGCGATACAAATTGCGATATTGTTTATCTATTTTACTGTATAAATAATATTTAACACAAAGAGATAGTTTGTTAGTAACCCTGAACGTAACTCTTTGGGCAATAGAAAGTTGCATTGCATTTATTTACGTAGGCGTGTAATGGCGCCAAAAATATTATCTCTGCAAAACACGGAAATAGGAATAGGGAATAGGATGGGTTCAATGGACTTGTGTGTAGTATTCATACAATATATTACTTGCAAAAATATTATATTTGTTTTAGAGTTGTATAATTTTAATTACCATACAAGTTTAACTTATATGATACAAGATGGCGCTACGTGTACTATCAAGATATATGTACGTAGTAGCGATGCCCCGCGGTTTCACACAAAAAAAATTAAAAATTTTGTGCATTCCAAATTTTATTCAAATCAGTGTTTTTTGAGCCATAAAAATGGATAAAATCGTAACATTAATTTGTATGAATCTTTGAAGCTCGTCGCTTGTCGCTTAAATAATAGACCTTAATTACAAGATAGTTTTTGATAGTACATATTTATATTCAAAACTATCGTATATAAAAAGTTTTAACTTATAAAACTCACTCTATTCATACTGAGGCTTCTCTGATGCGGTTGCAATGGCGCATACTTCAGGTCCAGCACTCGATCATCATCCAGACTTTGGAACGGTTCGGTCTTGACCGTTTCCGATTTTATCGTCACATTGCGCAGTGTGTCTATGGAATCTCGAGAGGACTGGAGGTCTAAGTTGCTTGTCTCGTCTGAAAAAAAATATAGTAAAAAATAAATGTATAGATACAGATTTTTGTAGTCACCCTTATAATATGAACGATAAATGCAAACAAATATACATTAACAAAATTATACTACTTATCAAAGAAGCATATAAAGAGGAAAAATATAGTGATCAAATTTAGGAATTAGATTATTCTTTAAATTGAGTTTAAAAACCGTTAAAATTTATTATTTTCTAAAAACATAATGCTACCAGCGACATATTTGCTTCGACAATGATCTTAAAAAGTACCTAACAAGAGTACATTTACAGTTGATCAAATTAAAACAAAGTAAAAAATGAAACTGGGAAAGTAACTAACCATTATTAACACTGGTGTCTATGACCATTTCATGGTCAGAAAGCTCGCCCTCCCAGGACATCGGTCTCTCCTGCTCAAGGGGACCATCGCAACCTGACGATCGCTTTTTCTTGTTACGCATGTTCACCTGAAATTATAAGCCAAGTTTTATAACTAATATACAATGTGGCCCTGGACTACTGGAGATAGCAAATTTTGCTGAAAGGAAACATTCCTTTATTTTTTAAAAGAAATAGAACTGCATTCAAAGATTTTCGAAAATTCGCTTGATTCGACCGGGAATAGAACGAACTAAAATTGAAATGTGAAAGATATTCCTTTGAGTAAATTTCGACCAATAGGCCTAATCTATTGTTCTTTATTACTAGCTGCGCTCCGCGGTTTCACCCGCGTAGCTCCGCTTCTGTTGGTCTTAGCGTGATGATATTATATAGCCTATACTCTATAGCCTTCCTCGATATGCTATGCAACACTAAAATATTTTTCAAATCGGACAAGTAGTTCTTGAGATTAGCGCGTTCAAACAAACAAACTCTTCCGCTTTATATTATTAGTATAGATAACTTACGTTTATAGATACTAATTCTTCTTTTGCCTAAGGCCCTGACACTGCAAGGTAGATTTAAAACAACAATATTATATTATACATGAATTACCTCAGATGGATGTTGCGTGAAGTCAATTTTGGAGATCTCAGCATCAGTCGAGTCTTCATCGTGAGGGTCTGAAGACACGCTGATCCGGATCCCGCTCGAACTGTACGAGAATTGGCCTGCAAAATATTATATTTTAATATATTTGTAGTATGTGGGATGGAGTTTCTATGTAATCTTATTTCTGATGCGGTGTTGACTTACTGGAAAATATCTTGATAGATTTCGAATGTTCGTTATGGTTTGTAAATTGAAATATTAGAATGAATTGAAAACAGAGCTTTAACATTTAAGGTAGGTTCCTACCACAGGTTCCTACTTATATTCCTTTTATATATTATCACAAGGCTAGAAAATGTCATGAGCTCAAGGATCAACCGCAAAAAATAAGCAAAAAGTTACTAAAAATACATTTAAGTAATATATTTTTAGTTAGTAACTAGTAATGGTTAAAATAGAGTTTATTAAACTTCACCGTACCAAAAATATAACAAGTTCACAGTTATATAAGTTCAGGGGTCAAGGTGTAGTATGACGTGCTGTTACCAGTCAATTGAAGATATATTTGGACTATGCCAGAAATAGAATTATTATTATATAATGTGTATCCTTTTATATGACGTAAAAAAAAGTGTAGGAAGAAATATGCAATAACTTAACCTATACATTTATTATAATTTTATATTATTTGAATTTTCAGTATTGATTTTTGATAGGAAATGCGTATTTAGAGCGTTGTTTTTTACAGCATATACGCGTACTCTCACGTAAATCCCAACAAAGTCGGTTCAGACGTTTCGAAGATTGATTAGAGCAGAGAGACAGACTGAATAAAATTGTAGGTATGTCCTTTTAGCTGTTATTTCGTACTTCCAAACAAATACCAAAACCGATCACAACATATACGATAAGGAAATATCTTTGTAAAATAATACATATCAAAATATTTATATCGAAGGCAGTTCTAATCTGAATGACCTTGATAACGATAAAAACAATAATAATAATTTATACAATGATCTCGTCAAATTTCAAATTTTTTTTAATTAGAATAAGGAAGAAATACGAGATAAGCCTTTGCACGAGTTTTCCATTGAATTAATTTGAACTTTAAACCTATTTATGAATATACATTATATACAAATATAAAAGATTAGGGGAGAATATTGAATTTTACAATAATCCCCAATGAAAGTGACGTAGAAGTCATTAAATCTACACCAATTAGTCTAGAAAACATTATTCCTTGAAAGATAAAAAGGATGCTCACCACTACTCGTATTTGGTCCAGGCATGCTGATAGTTGTCACGGAAATGCGACCTCCTTCCACCTTCACCGCCTCACCCTCGCTGTTCATTGCGTTCATCGTACAACTACTGACATCACCCACTTATCGATAGTTCACTGCACTACACTAGCACTGCATTAATATATATGCTATAAAATAACATCCAAAAATATCGATATATCTCCCAAAAAGTCGCTACAAAAATATTGAAACGATCATCTTGCGTCTCTAGTCGATAAGGCATCCGAGTGAATCAGTCTTTTTGTAGCCCAGTGGAACACGGTGTATTCACATGTTCTCAAACCCGCCGCGGTTCCAAGGTGCCTTGCTATGTTACCTGACGCACGCGGGAAACTCGAAATCATCTTGTTTATCTGGAAAAAAAGAAAAAATATGTTATTGTTGTGTTCTTTCGCAAGTATATCATAAATACCTACTATTATTTTTATATTGTTTGTATGCATTAAAAACTGGTTGATCACCTTTAAAATTTAAATTCCATTCTTTGTTATGAAAAGAAATAAAAACAAAATTCTAATTTAAAAAACCGCGTGGAAAAGTTCACGCGCCCGTTTTCAAAATTGGAATAAAGCTGTCGTTCGGAAACGGTGTTTGTGTACACACGACGACACGCGTAGGGCGTCGCGGCGCGGCCTTGCCGGCCGCGGCGTACCCAGTGTTGTGCGATAGCGCTGCGCATTATCGATACCGCGACGCCGCGACCTCCATGTCATTGGCATTATGTTTATAATGCACGGGCGACGCACTGACGCGATAATGTGAATGAGTCGTATTAATTGTAATTGAAATAATGTTAATTGCGTCTTGAATTAACCGTATAACGTTGAATTACAATTTAAAATAAATAATTATTTTCATTGTTTTTACTTACTGTAATAAATGTTTAGCAATGTATTATTTGAAGAAAGCGATTACCTCAAGCACTTGGAATTTACATTTGATAAGATAATGGTAACTTATCGACAGCAAAACAATCACTAGCTGTACAAAATGTAGGAGTGGGGGGAGTAAAGCGGCCTTCACAGAGCCGGTTGTAGCGGCCGGTCGGTCGCGATCATTTCGCCTTTCGCGTAGACTGGTCCGCCGCTCCCAATATACCATTTGCTTATTTTATATTAGCTATTGAGTTTACATTTTAGTATCGAAACAAATCTAACAGTTTAAAAATATATTGAAAGCGTGATAGGAACGACATTTAATTACAGAGATATGAAAAAGCTGAGATCGTCTGGCAAACCAATTAATGTCCAATGGTCCTTTGCTCCCCAGACATTTCTTGGCTATCGCTAACAGACTGCCGCGGCCGTTGCCTTGGCAACTCCAGTAATTGCCAATTACACAATGCATCGCTTACATTACACGTTGCAGGAGCTTGCTATTAGGAAATCTTGGCAGTGCTTGTACTCCTAAAATCGCAATGTAACAAAACAATATTGTTAAATAAACATTTTGGAACATTTTGTGAATTACAAATTGCATTCCAAGAATGCAAGATCAAACGCTATTGTTTTCCTTGTTTTATTTGTTACCGGTTGTCGTATGTTAGTATATCGTATATTATGAGAATATGTATATTATGAGAATCGAAAAGCCGGAGTCTTGATAAAAGGAGCAAAACTACACGCAAGATGGCGTCATCGTGGCCTAGACAAGGCCGAGCGGTCATTTGAACGATACGTCAGACTAGCGCCTTTGTCTGCAAATTGTTGATAAACAGTTTTAAAACCCTCTTTCACACATATTATACGAATAAAATATGTTGAATTTTAACACATTATTCAATACAGTTTATTGTATGCAAATAATAATTTGTTGATTAATGATCCGAGGTCAATAAATGAATTGTGCCACATAAAATACATAATTAATAATACGTAATGCAATACCTATGTTTAAATTGTTATCAGGTATAAAGAACAAGCGTAGGAATTGTATTCGTTTTTATATTTTGTTTAAAACCTTCATATGTTTAATCCACAAGGATATAATATACCTATTTCAATTGCAGGGAATTGAAAAAAAATGCGCAATCATAGGTTGTAAAATATTACCACGTATTTAATGTGTACTTAAATCTTGTGTATGCTCAACTCAGTACTGCCCATTTATCGTTGATTCATTGATCGAGACGAGGCGACGACCGATTATTATCTTAAGGTCGCAGTACTATCTCTACGTGACGTAAGCATCATACCATGTACTGTGATAATGAATTCGTTACGGCAGGTGCTCTGCAAAAATACATTAATTAAAACGAGTATCTTTAATTCTTTGCAAAAAATTGTAATCCTCGATTGCACCATTCATTAATTCACCAATCTTGTAATAATTTTCCAGATTACTACAAGTCAATAAACTTCGATAACTATTGTATATAAATTAAAAATAGTCGGACACTGTGAAAACTACCAATCATTAGTGACAATTTATGTCGCAATTACGATCATTGACTTCTGTACGTCACGACCAGTGCTTTCGGTAATTGGCGTTGTTGACGTGTCTAACACTTAAAATTTTCCCATGTCCTTGACCCTGATGATTAGAGGCCGTTCAAGAGTACAACGCACCCTATCACCCACGCACTAACTAAAATAGATGAGGTGAACACTCGCCACTAGCCATTTCACTCCTGTAATTTACGGGACAAAGAACTTCATTCCATTCAACTCTTATCAACGTATTGCACAAAGTACCTACGCGATAAAAGTCACGGCTTGCGGTATAAAAGCTAATCATTGAGAGTTTAAATGAAAATACTCACAGCATTAGAACCACAAGGTTTAAAAGAACCAAGAGGTGAACGACATTTCTAATGAAAGTATTGCTAACTAACTCATATCTCATAGGTGCATCCACGGTCATGCACCTCTCATAAATAAATTACTGGATATAGCGTCGGGATTAGCTTTCCGATATAACAGTTATTTGTAATTCCAATTCAATATAATCCAATGTCCATTACTTTCATAAAAAATAACACAATGATAAATGGTTTTATTTTTGCCTTTTAACAATGTGCGATTTTTAATACGATTAACTTAACTAAGAAGCCTTTGAATCAAAAACTACATACTGTAATATAATATCTGTTAATTTTATTTTTCAATTAAACACCCAGACGACAGCTGTCCAAATGTTCCGAGCAAATAAAGTGAAACTGAAACGCTAAATGTAATGTTGAACATTTACTTTAAGCTGGCATTTATTTGTTTAAATGTCGCATGAGGACTAAGGTCGTAAGTACCTAACTGTGTCTTATGTCGACAAGGTTTTACGATAAAATCTACGATTCGATTATCGATGTTGTAATTAACCCCGTCACCGCACTAGTTACACCTAGACCGGTAATTTTGAATTTGCAGTGAGTTTCTTTGAATTTTAGCTGAGTTATAGAATGGTGATTCGAATAGCGTAGCCAAGGTTGATAAAGTTTGGATTTTCCACGAGTAGTTGAATGTGTGCCTTTCCATATGTATTTAATTTATTACAAAATAAAACTAATTATATTTCCTTTCAGCGAACATTTTGAAGGACTTTAAAAAAGATTGCGTAAGCGTCGATACATTCATTTTTGTAATAGAAATAATATTCGAGACAAAAAGGAGCTTACTTGAAAAATCTTACGATTTTGATGATAAAGAATTGACATTGATTTTGAAAAGAATAAACAAATCGTTCATTAAAATTATAAACAGTACTAAAATTAAAAACAAACAATTTTTGATAACCCTTGTATTTATTTCTGTATACAGGGTGTCCCACTATCGGTATACTAAGCGCGAAGGAACTTGTAGTCTTGCATACACTGATCACAAAAAAAATACTTAAACAACAAAATTACGTCAACAAATTTTTGCTAAATTTTTCATGAAAATCCATGTTTTCTTCTCAAGCTTCGCGCAGCCGCATATACCGCTTCTCTAATGTGAGCTTTTTTCTATGAATACATAATCTTAAACGATAGCTCACGTCACACGTGCTGGTGGCAAAGTTGGGCGGGTTGCTTGTTTTGGGTGTACACATAGTTTTAAGAATTCATCTATTAAAAAAAAAAATGGAATTTTATAAGTATTTTTTGCGTAGGTACTCAGCGTATGCAAAACTATAACCTCCTTTGAGCTTAGTATACCAACAGTGGGACACCCTGTATATACAGTAAAGTATGGACACACTTTTTTACAATAAAATCGTTTTAAATTCAAGTTAATTGAAAACATTTAGTTTTTGGTTACTAATTTTCTACCCACAACTTTACAAGACACACTCCGTGCCCGTACTTGTTCCCAAAATTCCCTTGGCCCTTACCCCAGTCAAACATCACCCATAAATCAAGCGCATATAGCCTATAATTGAATAGCTAATACGTATATAATGTCCCCAAGTAAATGTTGAACACCTTGATCACAGTAACTGCAACGGAACGGTTGCCCAACGCTGACCCGTTGGAACTCATCGTAATTCGCATTAATTACATCGAGCGAATGGATATTGTAATTTTCCTTGAACGTGTCTATTATAATTTATAGAAATGTGTCGAAATTGTAAGAGAATTTTGTTAGAACATTTTTTGGGAAGGTATATATAGCGTGATAGATTAAGTATCTGCTCAAAACGCTGGCTATAAAGTGTCATATTATATAAACATCATATTGAAACCTTAAGCCCATTAATAAAAAATCTGTTAAAGGCAGTTTATTATTCAATGACCTTCGAATGAAAATTTAACTGAAACATTGAAGGAAGAATCATAACACCCATATTTCAATATGGGTAATGGGTATGCTTTATCCAATAAGAGAGAGGTATTAGGTTTTTCAAGGGTGTTGTAGTGTGGTTATACTAAAGTAGATGATACTTGTATACGTAGTATATTATTATTAGTCTGTGATGATACAGTTATTTCCTAATACTGCTAAAAATTACAGACTATACGTAAAAAATATGAGGTAGTATAATAAAGCTCCCATTCACTGCTCGAAACACGGAACACCATTAAAATTATTGCTATTTGGCCTCGATTCTGTAACGCAAAAATTGTACAATATTCTACTATTATTTTAAAACCTCTTACTTTTATTACTCACTCACAATCGGTTTCTATATCCGTAGGCTAATTATTAATACTGTATTAAAAAAAATAATTTCTTCACATCCTACCTATCTATACTTCTATACTAATATTAAAAAAAGGAAAGGTTTGTAATTATGTATGTATGCATGGTTTTCACGCATAAACTACTGGACCGATTTTAATGAACTTTGGCACAGACAATCTTTAGACCCTGAGAAAGAACATACGCTACCTTTTATTGCGAAATATGTACCACGGGCGAAGCCGGGGCGGACCGCTAGTTATTCATAAAAACAATGGTATATTTTACACTTGTTGTATCTATCCTAATACTAACGTTTGTTTGTAATGAATATTTCAATAGATAGTGGTGCCAAAACTCTTTCGCCAACAGAAAACAACTCGACCAATGTATTGACCCTACTACCTCGGCCATAATATCCATAATTCCAAAATCTATCTTACGTACTATCCATCTATTCATATCCATATTTTTGCGTACAAACTATGCAAAATCCTACTTACCTAATCTATACTAATATTATAAAGAGGAAAAGTTTGTAATTATGTATGTATGTATGTATGGTTTTCATGCATAAACCTCTCAACCGATTTTGATGAAATTAGGCACAGACAATCTTTAGACCCTGGGAAAGAACATAGGCTACCTTTTATTGCGAAATATGTACCACGGGCGAAGCCGGGGCGAGCCGCTAGTCTGCTATAAACCAGCATCTGTATCATACATCGCTACAACTAAATTCTGCCAACTGTAACATGATATTACGACCTCGACATTCTGTAACGTGATCCAAATATTGCTCTGTCATTTGGCAAAATGTTTTGATTAGATCGTGAATGTTACAGGTGTACAACGCCTTGAGGTTTGTACGGTTGATACGAATTGGTACTCTCTGTTACGTACGTACATGTACGTATATGTACGTACTGTTTTTTACCATACATAACATGTAATTGTTGATTTTTAAAGGTTATATGAATTTTACTAAAGATTTTGTGAGTGAGTTTAAAAAGTATTGAATTAAAAGGATTCGTTTCCATAAACCTGTACCTATATGTATGTTGTATGGTCAAAATTTTATAATTATTATTACCTACAAAATCGGTAGATATTGACCGTTAAAAAATTTAATTTTGTACAACAAAATAAAAACCAAACTACCAGCGCATAAAAAGTAAAACAAACATTACATAATTAAGAACCACTTACATGTGACATTTCAACATATTATAAACGAATATTTTTTTCCTCAATTCCAATGATATTGAATTAATATAATTAAAGACAAGTGGAATGTGATTTCGATTATATCCGTTTGATTGCATCACGACATGTTTAATTAAATGCAATATGCGTTTATCTCTGTCAATGATTCACGTGTAGCCGTTTTGTACCTACAAAAACTCCTACATCGTAATTTCAGTAAGCTTGTTACCTTTTGCTCAGGTTGCCTGGAAGAGATCACTTCTAAGTGATAAGGCCGCCTAATAAACTATACTGTTTTTTTTTTGTTTTGTATAAATTAGCAATAAGTTTCCCATGTATAATTTTACTAAAGAGTAATAAATAAAATAAAAACTGGGGAAAGGAAATTCCTCAGCATCTATGAGAATAATATTGCAGACTATCTAATCTATTATCATCTGAGGCCCGACAGCCAAAAGCTTTCTTTAAGCAATACATATCTTTACTAACACTAGCTGTTCCCGGCAAACGTTGTTCTAACGTACTCGACGACTTATCACTTATATGTAAAATTTATTTATTTATTTATTTATTGTTATGTATAAAATATATGTTGGCCGATTCTCAGATCCACCCAACGGGTACATAATATTTCATGATTACAAAATTTCATGAGAATCGTTCCAGCCATTTCAGAGGAGTATCGTTACTAAAATTTTGTCACGAGAATTTTATAATTATAATATAGAGATTACTAATAGCCACTTAAGTGTGAATCAGCCGAATTGACCGATATTGGCTAGGGTCAATACATTTAGATATCTTAGTCAAAACTAATCGGTTGTTATTAATAATGCTAATGTACGTGACATTAAATACGTACGTAAATTGGCTATAAAGTATTTACAAAAATATTTTATTGATAATAAAGTATTTTTAATAATTATCATCGTAATAAAATAAGATCTTATTTAAAAGGAACAATTCTTTAGTTTTTATGTTCTCTTTACAATGCCATCATTGTCTTAGGTCAAGTCACAGTTCCAAATTGGAAAGTAAATATTCCACAGAAGTAATTTAAACAGGATTCTAACTGACCCGAGCTTAACTAATTAATTCAAACCAAACCAAAGACCAAATATTCCATATTTTCCTGCCCAAATACCAAAATCATCAAGGAAACCTTTATTTTCTTATCAAAAACTTACTATAAGTACTTTTTCTTTACATCGTAATTAGTCAAAACATTTAGCAACACGGAAACACAGCAGGCCCAAGTGCACTAAGCGGGAGTGCGAGGGGGAGGGGGAGCAGAAAAGTGGGGGGACGGTAAATGGGTCGAAACAACCGCATTCCGCGGAGCCGACACTTCAAGGTATGCAACTTAGCTGAGCTTGATATAAAAACATTACTAAGTTATGAAAATACCAGAGGCGAACAAAAAATGTGTGGATTGGAGATCCTTGTTTAAGCTTATGTGATGAACGGAACGCACCTTTGAAACTGGTTTGTACCACAGATAAATTTAAACAAAATACCAAATACCCAAATGAATAAATGAATGAATAATAGCACTTTATTTAGACCAATATAAAGGGAACAATATTAAAGGACACAGCAAAAAATAACTTCGATCACCATATAAAGATCAAAATTCATCATAAATCTATAGTCCCAAGACTATAATTATGAAGGTATTGTGTAAATTATATTTATTTCTTACACAATGCTTAACATCATCAATTGCAGCTATATGACTAATAGCAATCATCATCTCAGTTGCATAACACTCACTATTATCCTTCAAAACATAATATGCAATATGCCAGTATAATATATTCATTGTAAGAGAAAGGTCGTGCAAGCGTGACCAAACAAAATTTAAAGTTTAAAATCAGAAACAGAAAGCTTAATACAATCCAATTGCAGATTGCTTCTGTCCTGAAAACAACTTTAAGTGCAAACAAAACTTAACAAAACTGTGGCAAGAAATAACCCAAACAAAAAATCAACGCATGCTAAGAAGACTATGATAAAAACTATTTTGATAAAAACATGGGAGCAGAAATTGGAAAAGCGTCACGGACACTTGGACCTTCCAATATTCAAATATATATGTATTATATTCCCTTCACTGTTCATAAAATATAATAGTTATTCACAGACTAAAAATAGGCGCGGACCTATCCTTGTTAACATTCCTCAATGAGTCAGTGAAAAGAATGTCTTTGCAAATTTGATCCGCTCTCCAGACCCTCTCAATAATAATTAATGTTGTTGATCCCGTGTATCTTCAGTTAATATAAAATTGTATTAAATATACCAACCATCTACTGATAATAATTTTCTAAAGTGCGTGATCTTAACTTTTCGGATATCTACCCCAGTTAAACCTTGATTACCTTGATATCGATGTTTTGTTTCCTTTTCTTTCTTTTCTCAAATACTTCAAAAAGGAATTGGACAATGTTGCCATGCAGTCTACCGCAAAAATGTATTACATATTTGTATGATACAAATTAAATTGTATAGAAAATCATTGCAGGAAAGATCAGAAGAACAGAACATCCAAGAACATTATAATCAAAATTATTTTGAGGTTCACTCAATTCTAACGAAAGAACGAGCCGAAACTATCTACCCCTCCAATAATCTTCTTATTAATATTATTATACACATACATTATGACGAATAAAACTTTTTGATTTAATTCCAAATATAGGACAGTAACAGATTATCACATTAATGTCCATCTGTGGTCCCGCCCGTCTTGCTTTATAATTATAATTTGTATGATGACGAATCGGAAATTCTTATCCAGTTAATCACAATACTACGAAATTGTATGTTAAATTTGTATGAAATTTATATACAGTACAGACGAAGATAAAAATTGCACGAAATACAGACGAAGCTAAATAAGCATGAAATAGTAGGTAGGTACCTACTCTATGAAATAAATAATGATTAAGTGTTGCCTACATCTCAAAGGCTACTACAAAGGAACCTACATGAAATGTAATTATGGAACATTTTAAAATTTCATAAGTATAAAAAAGTTATTGGCGCCTGATGAAGGCCAGTATCCTATCCTGTACCTACCAGTACTAGTACCTACAGTACCTACCAGTATCCTATCCTATAAAAAAGAAACACAAAATCTAACTAACAAACGAAACATGGCTCGCTCCCTTATTGTGATTTGTCAATAATTTTATTACTTTTACACTATGTGCTTTTACGACTACTATTGATCGACTTCTATTAAACACGCAGTTTCAAAATCTACACAATGATTAATAAATAAAATCCGAATTCGGTGACTCAAAACGAGTACCTAATACCTATTGTAAAGGTCTCTTCATAACGGACAACTACCGGGTATTAATTTCGTGTATCTAATAAACCTGTCAACGGGCCTGTCATGTCAATCTCGTTCAGTTAATTAATATAACCAACAAGTGTATAAAAAGTTGTATTGAATTATTAACATTCGTGTGTAATTATATAGCTAATTATAGTTATATAGGGGCTTAGTTTGTTGTTATATTTTCGCTACCGATATGCTTGCAAAGCTTAACTTGCTTTCTAAACACATGTGTACTGAAAAAGCCTACTATATGTTTTTTCAATCCATTATCTTACCTATTGATGTGTTAAATTCTTGTGTAACCTATTTATGTAATTCATAGGAGAATTCTTTTAGCATAAGCCACTTTAATTTTAGGTATAGACGTAGTTCTTGATAATAGCGCGTTCTAACTTTTCAGCTTTATATTACAGTAAAAGATCCATATTCGTGCTTCCTTCATTCACGGTTTATCTATTCGGGGCACATTTACGAAACCTATTACCCGTGAATAAATAGCTTTTACTGTACTAGTACACATCTTCTACGTTATGTTACCCGGGTAAGCCAACCCGGTCAATCCGGATACCATTAGGAACGGGCCCTTACCGGCGCCACTGTCAAGACCAGTTTCCGACTGACTCACTGAATGTTTTCGCGGAATTACGCTCCGACACCGTTGTAAAACCTTCGGAGACTGTCTTGCCCAATTCCCAGCCTCCCGATACAATTATTGTGTTAAATTTAGCTTGTATTGGTTAATAATGTGAGGAATAAGGTTTTTATTACAAGAAGAACCTGACTGTGTGGAAGCTTTATAGATATAATTTGGCCCGGATTTTTTTTTATATTTTAAAACAGGTACGTACACCTTTTATGCAATATTTTTCGCACAGTGAAAGCATAATAAAGGAGTAGCGTTTCAGCGTCAACCTAAAAATGCCTAATTAATAAATAAATTGTATCTTAGGTATTTATTATAATGGTAGGTACCTAATATAGGTATAATCTATATTGAATCTCTTACTAACTTTAAGATACAATTTCAGTGAACATGGATTTAATATGCACTTCAACTGTAAATTATATGCTTAAATTAAAAAGCTTGTCGCAAAAATACTTTTTCCCACGATATAAACAAATACTTAAAAAAGCTCCATCAAGTGACGTCTTCAATAAATCCAGAAAAGAGAATATATTACTATGTGATAATTGAAACAGGTTTATATTAATTATTCATTTATCAGCTATAAATAAGATATACATAGTACTGTAATGATTTTAAATTATGTCTTCCTCTTGAGTTTTCAAAGCGGATCTGAAACTTGTTATAGGTAGATGCTATAAATATAATATTAATTTAGCGACGATAAACTTAATATTTACCAATAAAATGCAGTTTTGCATTTAAAATTTACATGTAAACATTGGCCTAAAAGCTACATAAACATTCGAACAAGACTTAAATTTATTAACACAATTTTGATTTACACCCACAAAAGTTTTAAAGGTATTTCTCACAGAACATATACGTAAATTCTGTAACGAAAAATCTTTCCAAAACTTCCATTATTCTATCACACTTTCAAACCAACATGCCAAAAACCCACCAAACCTTTTCGCAGTTGGTAAAAACTAAAAACACACGCTAATGACTTATGGGCACATAGGCTTTGGACATCAATTTCCACATTGCAACACTAAGGAACAAAAGAGTGCTTCGATGCGGTCTGCGAGACGGTGCATTTTGTAACGCGTTACGTAATCATGCAGTTTGAGCTTCGAGTTTTTATGGACGCAAGTATGGTTTTTATGGGATGTGAAGAAGTGCTGTTTAATTAGGGTGAATGCTGGAAATACTCGTGATGCTGCTGCAATATGTTTCGGGCATTTAATTGTTAGTCGAAAGACTAGATCATTTTTATATTTCAAAATAGTAGAGAGGTATTTGACGTATTTTTTTTTTTTTGGTATGTCGGTATCCATACAACATCCATACATCTAGCTTCAGGATCTAGAATATTCATCGTTAACGGCTATATATCCGCAACAAATTCGTTATATAATAAATTCCCTTACAATTTACAAGACTGTAGTACACATGTATTAAACTACTATATATTTTATACATAAGCATAATCGATCCATAAATCCCCTAATTGGCTGATCGTTATTAGCTCAGATTACCATAATATATCGCGTAACGGTACACGACAGATCGTGTCGTATCTGTGCCGTCGGAGAACTGTGTCGCCGACTACCGCTAGGGTCACTGCAAGGAAATGTCAATTTACGTATTAGCTTTGTTTTTAATTAACATCACACGACACGATGTGTGTGCACATTTGGAGTACCTATATCACGATAAATAGAGAAAGATTATAAAATGTTATAAAAGTAAATTGAATACGAATAAAAACGTTAGGATTAGATTAATTGTATTATCAATATTATCCTCGTCCTAGAATACATCTTAGAGCATGCGCAATTACTTTCAAGTTTCCTTCAAGTTTTCAGAGTGCCTTTGTTCCTTGTAGTATCTACAGGCAGCAAACCTTTGTATTTGGTATTATGGATTGTCAATTCAAATCGTACAAATGATCGAATTCTAAACTAATAACTGAAATATATAGAAATAAGATATCTTTGACTACAAAATTAATGCAATCTTATAAATTGGTAAAAATTGCTAGAATATAATATCTTAGAGGTAGACCTATGGTATCGCAAAGACTAAACCACATTAAAGATTTACAGACGTTCTTATGGTTGACGTACCGTTATGTTAGTCTCTAAGTAATCCATAATAACTACATAAAACAATTATATTATAAAGGTAGCTAAGTTTGTTACAAAAACACAAAGGAACAAAAAAAATTTAAAGTATTTTCAACAGTTAAGTATTAAATTGCCAGTTTGCGATAGCGAAAGACTATCGCACTACAGGTTGTTTGTTGAATACAAATTTGATTTGCATAATATGATAATATATTCTAAAAATGCGTGCATTACGTACTAATAGAAAATAAGACAAAGCACATTCGACATGGCTATATAATATATATATCATTTACTTCCTACTATTAGATATTATAAAACATGATTATAAGAATATGAATGTAACGTGGTTATGTGTTAATGGTTTTTATGAAAAACACATACAGAATATGTATTGTAAATGTAAGTTCTCTACAGACCGCGATATAATATAAAATAATAATACATATACCACATTGGACTCATTAATTCATCACTGACCGGTTGGCTTGGTTGGTAGTGAACTAGGTAGTGCCCTGCCTTCCAGAGATCGTGGGTTCGATTCCCACCCGGGGCAAATATTTGTGTGATGCACATAGATATTTGCTCTGTTTCTGGGTGTTGATTATCTATTATCTATATAAGTATTTATTTAAAATTATATATGTATGTTTATCAGCCATCTGGTTTCCATAACACAAGCGAAAGCTTAGTATGGGATCAGATCGTGCCGTGTGTGAAAATGTCCTGAAATATTTATTTATATTTATATTTAATATTTATTAATTACTATCTATATTATATACTATATATATTACATAAGTATGTACAGCAGCTGTTGTATTAGTGTTTAAAATTATTTCAAGCCTAGAACATGACTCAACATTTCAAGGATATTTCGCTAACGCACCTTTAATTCTTTGAACGTCCCTCACCTTTTCCTCTAATGTATTAAAAAAAGAGTTTATATACCTATTTATATTACCTATACACGTTTAAAAATCCACGATAATTTGGCACAAAGCTTCATTTCCATAACACGTCACGCTTCCTGCCGTTGAAGGTCAAATTAAAAAGTTAACCGTCGAACAATCGAAATCCTTTGTACAATTAAAAAAAACACGGCCTCGATGACGTCATCATACTTCATGAAGAGAAAACGGGGCGTTTGGGAGCTTTATCAGTTTTTAAAGGTTTTTAACTTAGAGCATTAGTTTTTAATGTACTTACTTCGAAATTTTAATAAGGAATATTAAAGTGCGTGATGTAATTATATAATATGATTACCAATATTTTGGCTACTATTACCAGCTCGGTATAAACTATAAATCATAAAACATAAACAAATAAACAGTGTAGGTACCTAACACTTTATGAAATATTTTTGTGATCTCAAACTTTAAATATTACGAGCATTTTACGACCGTGAGATTTGAACTTTTGTGTGTCATAAGCATATATGTACATAAATTATACATTATTAATATAAATTATAATTATTTCGTCATGAGAAAATTGTGTCAGAATATTTTAGTAATTCAAAACCTAAGTTCAAAACTTTTGAGTGAGCAACAATGAACGTGCAGTTTTTTACATTTTCACAGAAAAAAGATACTGAAAGTGTTATTTTGTATGTAACTACGAAGAATTTAATTCCACAATCACAATATTAACAACTAAATATGAATTAAATTGAGACCCCTAATCTTATCTATCAGAACAACTTTAGAGAACATAACCCAATCGAATGGACTTTGAACTACCATTGTATACTCTATAGTCTATTATAGTACACTATGGTTTGGGAATTTAAAAATGGAACAAACATGAGAATAGACAATATGAAGGTCCCTGCTCCCTCCGTACTAAGCAGACGCGGTCTGAGTCACGCGGCCGCGCGCTTCCGCCTGATAGCAAGGTCACCGGCCGAGACGCACACACACAAACAAACGCACACCGGCATACGTGAAAGCAGTGAGAGTACACTCGTGCACACAAGCTCTTACGCCCTATAACGTTTTTGCAGGGCAGACCGCAGCCTTTTATTGCTAATGGATGTACTTGTGTTTTACAAGGTATATATCGATGCGAATTTTATTAAAAGGGTAAGATATAAAAATTGTAGGGATGTTTTTATTGTGTTACAACTTACAACGTTGTGTTGCATGTGTGCTAAATTAATTAATGTTTTATGTATATTTAGTTTGATGTAAAACGAATGAATGCGAAAGTAATCAATTTTGTCCGTTTGTCTGTTCATAACGTCCTTTCGTTGTCGATAAATAAAACTTGAAATAACGACAGTTGAAGCAATTGTCAATTTTTAAACCGATATGCAACATAAATAAAAAAAATTGTTGCTAACAAAAACACAAAGAAAAGATTTACACAAGCGAGTGAAGACGCGGGCGACACACTAGTTTTATTATAACAGCATCACTGCTCATATCCGCATAAATAGCATAGCGACAAAATGCCAAGAGACTGTCAAAACAAGTCTATTTCTGTTGAAATAAAATTCGAGGTCGTGAACGCAATCTACAATTAAACAGCTCTAAATTTTAATACCACCTATTCTTTATTCGTGTGCAACTTTGCTAGAAGCATTTCACATGAAGAGCATTACATTTTATCAAAGTATCAAACACTATATTATCAACACAAGAAATAATCAATCAAAGGATATTTTCACGCTCGATAAGATAAAGTACAATTATTGCAATGTAATAAAGATTTCACCGTAAACAAAATTAAAATTATCACACATTGATAGAATTTTTTTGCTTTATCTTCATTTCAAGTTCAACAAATTCAATTTTTACCTCGTAATACGCAAACGTCATAACTGCATGCAAAACCTGATTATTTTATTAGCTTTGTCAATGCTAAAAGTTATCAACACATTAAAAAAACACCTAATCATCGCTTCTGCATTAAAAAACTGAACGACATTGTGGAAAACCCACGACACTGAAACAAACACCAACAACCAACCAGACGCACCCATACTGTCATTTGCATGGCGCTTCCGCTACTCAAATTTTACAGTTATTATGTGAATATCTAATTATTACAGTTGTTCAGCAGTTAATCAATCTCATCCGGCGGTAAACAATGAGCCCAGATCCTATTTCAACATTCATTTTGCAATTAAACCGCTTGCCGGAGAACGGTTCGAGATACATGCGCGATAACGAATGTTGCTTCCCCTGCTTGGATTTTGTGTAAATTACGTGTAATACATACTTGTTTATGACACATTGCAAATCGGGCTGAAACTATACCTTTCCCGTATTACGAACTAAACGCTATTGAACTAATTTCAAGCGTGAAATCTGATACGCATTAGATGTTGTCTTGAAAGAACATAATATAGGATTAGGGTAAAGCGCCCGGCAAACTTCTTGGACAAAAAGTGGTGAAGTTTTAGTACGCGCAAGCTTCCACCACTATAAGCTAAAAAAAAAGTAGCCAAGTTATATGCCGGCAACTATATTAATCTGGATACTAAAATATGAGCAAAGCAAAATTACTAGTGGAATCTAATAAGTGATATATTGGAATAATCGTATCATTAGAAGTTAAATAAGTTAGACGCAATTGTCGTAGCTAAAGGTCACTATTTAACACTCCACAACAATTAACAGCATAATTAGTTTCGCGACTGTTCTATTTATAACTTCCAGATTAACGCAAAAAAACATTCGTAAAACGCCTATGCGTTTTAAGTAGGTATAAGACACTGCAAATTTTATTCTTAATTAGTCTATAGTCTATACTAATTAAGAATAAAATTTGCAGTGTCTTATTGTAATTTTAACTATTATTGAAACAGAATAGAATGACGCTCCTAGTCACTATAACCACAGACATAGCACTAAGCATTCCAAGTGCAACAATGCTTCCTTATTTTGCATATATGCAAAATCTTGGCTGATTGAATGAAAACCGTTAGAATTTATATACATGTGTGTATGTATGTGTATAGAACGTGACAGGCCGTTTTATTATATTCGTTTCTGCAATACTATCACTGCCTACACTAGATTTGTCTGTCGAAACCATTAGCATATGCGAGGGAGTGTCTGTACTCGCTCGTGGACTAACATGGTTCAATATTTGAACTATTAGAACGCACACATTAGTCATTATAGACTAAATACAATGGCTGAGAATTTGAATTATTTTATAGACAGATCTAGGATCTTAGATTAATATGTATAAAAGCGAAAGGACACTCATTAACTGACTAATCGAAAGCGAAGGAAACCTCGAAAACTACTGGACCTATGAATATAAGATTTGTAGATAGGGAGGCGAGGTAGCTAAATGGCGTAATTAAACGGCGCCGTCGAGACTTATCAAAATCGATAGATAAAATAATTTCGAAAAGAAAAGCTTCTATGGTAAAAACCATTTTAGCGGTGGGTTTGGCGTGTACGGATTTACAAAAATGTAAAAAAAAATAGTTACTTGGGCATTCTCGAGCGCGTCAGATATTCATACTACGTATGCCCCAAGTGCCTCTGATAACAACGGTATACTAATCTGCCGGTTTGCGTGGTGGGGCTAGGCATATTAATTCGTCAAAAATGCACAAAAAAAAATTTACTCGAGCGCGTCAGATTTTCGGATGGGGTGTTAAGTAGGCCCCAAGGAAGCTCCCCTTAAAAAAACTGACGATTTCGGCGTGACGATAAGTTACGATGAATTTTTGAAAATGCAGAAAAAAAAAGTCCTTTTGAAATACTCGAGCGCGTCAGATTTTCATAGGGGAGGTTTATCTCGGTCTCCTGAAAGCATATTTTCTTAATCTGACAAAAATGTTGGTGGGTTCTCTTAATCTGACCGAAAAAGGTTTGAGAGTTTCTTTTTTTTAATCATCGTTATTTCATATCAATTTTTCATAACACCCTCAGTTTTCGAGATATACTCAAAAAACCGGGAGTTTGAGTTTTTATGATGCTTCAAGTCAAAAAGTTTTAACTTTGGACAAAAATTTAAAGAGACCTTTTTTGTGTAAAATAAAATTACCTTTTTTGTTTATTCAAACTTTTTTTTTGTAAAATGTATCGTTCGCGACTTATATACTGCAACGCGTTTTTCGGAAGACGAAATGGCTCCTCCAGACTTCCGGTCACGCGGAAACCGGCAGATTTTGTATTTTTAGTAAGTTTTAGATTATATTCTTCAAAATAAAAATAAAAACAATCGCGCTCGAGAATGCCGGATTAACGTTTTTTTTTTACAAGTTCGCGACCCTATAACTTGGCGGCGTCAAGGACTTATCGTCAGATTAGTTAAATTTAGTCTTAAAACACTAAAATCAACCCCCAATATCTTAATCTGACGCGCTCGAGTATTTCAGACTATCGATTTTTTTTTACTAATCTGATCGTCTATCCTGGGCGCGCGTCACTACTTAAAGAGCTAAATAGTTAACAAGGTTGTTCTATTAGGTCTAAGGTATCTCTCATATCTTAAACTGCCACGCTCGAGTATTGCAGAAAATTCCCCTCTTCGCCTCCCTATCTATTGACAATGAGGTTGAGTGTGGGAGATGATAGCTAAGCTAAGAGGAGATTAAAAGTGATCTTTGAAGGGGGCTGATATTCGCATGTTTTAAACAATTAACTGGAGTGAAGGCGAATTTGAGGTTTGAAGTTTAGAAACGGTTTTTTTTAATATTTGGCAGATTGTTTTTCACGTAAAACTTATAAATCGACAGAAATCTGGAATGTAGATAAACTACAGCGTGCAAAACCACGCCCTAAAGCTTGTAGGTATATTATGTATTATATTTTATCTGTATTTATAGTCTCAATTCTTGTAAGACTTGTCCTTTATAACAACAAAAAAAAAGTAACAGATAAGTTAAGAGAAAAAACATGAGCGGATCTCTACCTTAGTAGTTTTTATCAAGGTACCTACCTATAACATTTATTAATATTCAAATCCAATCAATACGCAGTATATAATTGATAAATCAAAAGGAGAAGACCTTGATATGCAACTTTTTATTAAGAACGTGTCTGGTTGAGCTTGCGAGGCCCGCTTTGGCGATATCATATTTTGTTTATAAATTATATCTAAAGCTTGTTTCATACGTGATGTTTTGTGTTTATTAACCGACTTCAAAAAAAGGAGGAGGTTATCAATTCGACCGGTATGTTTTTTTTATGTATGTACACCGATTACTCCGAGGTTTCTGAACCGATTTACGTGATTTTTTTTTGTTCGATGCGGTATGGTGTCGAATTGGTCCCATAAAAATTTTATTCGGATAGGCCCAGTAGTTTTTATTTTATAATCATTTTTGTCTGTATTTGTAAATGTTGCAAGTGCAAGTTTGAAGTCGGTTGTTTTTAACGCAGTTTTCACTTGTTTCTATTATTTTTGAAGGACTTTCATATAATATAAATAACCTATAAGGTACTTGATGTATTTATCCAATTGGAACTGAAAATTGTATGTACATAGTCACAAATAATAAATATGTGTATAAGTAGTTATATTTCTCCTATAATAATAATTTATCTAATTTCTAATCGATACTTATTACTTACTATAAGTCCATAGCAAAAAATTTAGCATATTATAAAAATACAATCCAATACGATTATTGTTTGTTCAATTTGTTTACATACACAAACGTAACTGTTTTACCAAACAAAAGTATAAGAAAATCAACGAACAAAACTAAAGAAAAATTAAATTAAATTATTTATTCGATCCTCGACACTTTAGTGCGCGAATGTCACTCGGCACGGCTGAAGGACGCGACTGACATGGGGCGGGCGGGGGTGAGCACCCTCCGCGTCACGTGACGAGCGACCTTCAGGCGGCGCACCGACCTTGAGTGCCGTTCGCCCCGCGCGGGTCAGAGGTGAATGCACGCACCCCGCCCCGCGCGCGCTCCCGCCGACCCGTTGCCTTGCCGCGGCCCCGAAGAACGAACGCCTGTCGCCTAATTCCACTCACCTCACTTCTACCATCGCACCACGCTCAGGCGCCGACCGCCTCCGCCAATGCTCCGACCTCATGCACCCTGTCGCCGCGAACAGGTATTAGCGACGCGGCACACCTTTCCCATAAAATATCACCGACAAGTTTATTGACATCGAATCGCTTAAACAATTGCGCAAATGTTTCTATTTTTCAATTACTGAACACGTGCACTGATTTTGTTCCAATTATAAAACACTTGTTTAGTTTAATTTATTGTCAATTCACTCACGAAATGCTATCAACAAGAAAAACATTGAAAACAATGATCGCAAACTATATCGACACTATGTCCTCTCACCTCCGCAAAACAAAGCGGAATAAACCACACTCCACAGAGACAGATATCCAGTGCAATAGCAAATATACTTTTTGTATAAAGTGCCATCTAGAGGATGACATTGAAATAAACAGTTGATTAAAGAGACATCTACCTACCGGTTAACTATAACATAAATGTCACTCGTATTTAAAATGTATATAATTATCAATCTTTCACAGATGTCACTACTGAGAGTATTAAAAATTAATATAACATTATTTGTTTTAATTTAAAGGCTTTTTTATAACTACCTATATATTGCAAAGTAAACACGATAAATTTTACATTCTGGGATTTTACAAAATTATGTTGAATATCAATATTTAAATTAAACTGTCACAAAATGACATCATTGTCAATTTTGCTGTCTGTAAATTGCTCCTATTTGTCATGTTTGTCATCTAACAGCTGTGTTTGCTTGTGAACGTGTATTTTGTTGTAGTTTCTGTGAATTGTGAAGTTGTAGTTTATAAGTAATACTCCAACTAAACCTGGTTTTCGCAAGGAAACATCCCGTTTTACATAAAAGTTCGAATATATTCCAAAACAAAATTATTTAGAACCAGTGTAAAAATATATCCTTGAGAAGGCGACTTGATTAATTAAACAAACATATTTTACTGTAACACTCAAGGCTGTAGTAATAAAAGCAAAGTTTGTGACTATTATGACAATAACAAAGGCATAATGGGTGAGGAAAATGACCACTTCGGCAGAACGGCTAATAAAAATGTACTCTTGAAGATTGTTATACTGGGTGATGGAGGAGTAGGGAAATCATGTTTAATGAGCAGATTCATATCGAATCACTTCGACGATCACAACTTTCACACGATAGGAGTTGAATTTATGAATAAAGTTGTGGAAGTCAATGGCAAACCATACACATTGCAGGTAATTGTTGTATTTATTTCATAGTTTCATATTGTATTGTTATAATTGACTCAGAATTTGTTTAGATAACTGTTTTTTATATTATTAAATGCATTGTACGCACTATCATTGTAGTAATGAATATACGTCATTAGATTTATGTAACAGTCATGTAGTAAAATATTATAATTATTTCAGAATTAATTGTATAGTTTTATAAAAATTTTGTTCTGCTTCTTGACATTTACTTTTTGTCCTTGAATTTATGTTATATGTCAGATTATGTTGTGCTAAATAATGATGATACAAGTTTTTCAAACAAAACCAAGGTTCTATAATCAAGTTTTATCTTAAATACTCAAATATTTGTGTTGTAAGTTTTAACAAAAACTCATATAATAAAAAGAAGTTTAACTGCCAAGCATCATTGCGAACAAAATTGTGATAAGTTTATTTTAAGTTATAGTGCGTTTAAAGGAAATTTAGTTACTTCAATTAATAAATGTTCATTTTGAAATAATGTCAAATAATATTTACATGAATTTCAAAATTATCAATGTTAACAGCATTAATTAACAATTTGGTGAATATTAAGTTTAGTTGCCATGATAAAATTCAATGATACACATAATTTATTGGTTACCTATGAGAACAAGGTCTAATGCCGGGTCCAGACTGGTGAAACGTAACATGCAATGTAACATGCAATGAAAGAATTCACCGTCCACATTGCTGCAATGTATCATGAAAGGTAACACACTTTGTAACAATTTCTCATAGTTTGGACGTCTTGCGCGCGCGAATTGTGCATTACACGCGCATGCTACGAGCATTACAAGCCGCGCGCGGAGCGATCCGAAATTTGTCGGTTTTTCGACGAACACAAAGGGGCGCGTAGTGTGCGCAGAGCAGCCAATGTGGACGGTCGTTTGAGAACGCAACGAACATGGAGGACGAGACTGCGTGGAATTTTTGTTTGGTATATTTTGGTTGGTTAATTTATGTTTGGTATTATTAATAATGAAGTACTGATAATCGTCATAGCAAGAACGTGGTCTTCGGACTCCATGCTTCGTGTGATCTACCGGTTTGACGCGCACGAAAAAAACGTGTATGTTCGCGGCAGAATGGCGGAAACAGACGAACGCGGGATGTTCGTAGTGAATGCGCGTTATGAGCGCGCTATGCGTCCACACCAGCAGCGAACATGCAATGAAAGGCAGAATGTTACATTGCATGTTACGTTTCACCAGTCTGGACCCGGCATAATGATCAATTAATTAGTTATCATTTTGTGGTTTTCTTGCAAATATGCCATTTATTTTAAGTATACAAGGTGAAAGGTAAGACGTTTGACAAATTTTTACAGTCCAATTTTTTTTATACGAATTCAGCAAAGTTGTAGAACAAAAGTTGTTCAGTTTCATGAGTAGAAGCTCGTGTCTAAATTTGTCAAACGTCTTACCTTTCACCTTGTATATCAAATTACTTTTTAATAATGATAATAAACTGGATACATAAATAATTTATTTTAGTGAATGTGGTATTTGTATTACTTATCCTGGGCTCCTTGCATGATCTCTGTGTAATAGAAATATCTATAATATATTATATCTAACATAAAGGTACTTTAAGATTCTGTCCTATAAACATTACAATATTACTAATAGCTTGATCAAATTCCATGATGCATTGTGAAGATATCTATACTTAATATTATAAAGCTGAAGAGTTTGTTTGTATGTTTGAACGCGCTAATCTCGGGAACTACTTGTCGATTTGAAACAATTCTTTCGGTGTTAGATAGCCCATTTATCGAGGAAGGCTATAGGCTATACATCATCTCACTAGGGCAAACAGAAGTGGAGCACTGCGGGTAAAACCGTGGAGCACAGCTAGTGTTGAATATAGACGAAAAGTAGGGCGATTGCTGGGCGATGGCTAGTTGGTTAAAAGTCTTGTCCTGCTAACCTTAAATATTTTATTAGTCTTAAGCGAAAGTCATATACCTTGCAGATATATGAACTTATGATATAAACTGAGTAGCTAGTAACAAAGATAGTTTAAATGAAGCCTTATTCTGTACCTTTTTAAAACACGGTTTTGGAATATTCCTTTATAGTTTATAAGCTCAGAAATACAATATAAGGATACGAAGTATGAACCCTTGTGTTACCAACTTGAATTTGTATTAAATTGCTAAAGTAGAATAATAACAACAGACGACCTTTCATGGTAGTTAGGTTGCTTTGTAAAATGTCTTTTTCATATGTATAGTTACAAGGTTTTTCCTCATGCACAGCCAGATTAAAATTGCATTGCCCTGGGCACTTTTAAAAAACGCAACCTTGATCTTGGATTTCTTTTTCTTTTTATTTACTTTCAAATAATATTTTGTATATTTTTCCTCTTCATCCAAATTCCGCTGTCCTGAATCAAAAAGCAGTCAGATCCATATGTATGTACCTGTAAACTTTTTTAGTTCAACTAATTTTAAAAACTGTTTAGGTTTCAAGTTCAAATCATTAATTGACAGTAGGTACATTAACTTTAAGGAAGTACTAAATTATAGCTTTCAATTAATTAACAATGGCCTTTCAACAAATGGTATAGTTAATTGAGAAATTTTCCTTTCTATATAGATATAATCATTTAATATTAATATGTACAGTAATTTAAATTCTAGGTAAAAAGTACAAACTTGTTTTATTGACATTTTACATTGAATACCTTACAGGTTATTTTACTCAAATTGCATTGATATTCATGATACATATTATCATATATAAGTCTGTAATTCTTTAAATTCCATTCATTTTTTATGTAGTTTTATCAATATGTTTTCATCCTGAATATATTTATGCACCAGCTGTTCCCCGCGGTTTTACCCGCATTGCTCCGCTCCTATTGGTCTTAGCGTGATGATAGCCTATACTAAGCCTATAGGCTTCCTCGATAAGTGGGCTATCTAACACCCAAAGAATATTTTAAATCGGACCAGTAGTTCCCGAGATTAGCGCATTCAAACAAACAAACTTTTCGGCTTTATAATATTAGTATAGATTAGTATAGAATTATAGATTGTAAGAAATATGAGAATGTAAATAAAAAGTATATTATGTGAACTTGCCTCCACCGCAGAAAACTTAATAGTATATTATTTATTATCTGTGGACTGTGGTAGTATTAACACATATCTACTTACTCATCACTAACACATAATGGTGGAATTACATCAAACGAACATTATTTCATGATCTTTTAGTGTAAACTGTAAACAAAAACTCGTCAACTTTTTCGAAAAATAAAGGTTTTATTACTTTATACGACTTTTTTGGTTAATATTAAATTGCATGGTCAGATATCATTTACAAACTTAATGATATATCTTTTACAGATCTGGGATACAGCTGGCCAAGAAAGATTCAAGTCCCTCAGGACACCTTTCTACAGGGGCACAGATATATGCATATTGGCATATGCAATAGATGATAGAAGTTCGTTTAACAATATAAAAACTTGGTTGAACGAATTCTTGCACTATGCTGGAGTTAAGAATGGCATTGAGAAATTCCCTTTTGTTGTGGTTGGTAATAAGGTAAGCCATTTGATTTTTGATATAACATAATTCATGCAAAATTTAACCCACATAGAAGTGATAGTTTTCAGTTAGTAACAGTCCTTTAAACCTTGTTTTTTTTTTAATTCATATTCACTGACTTTTTTGTTCTTTAATTTGGATTAAACAATTGGCTAAGTGTGAGTTGACAGTTTTTTTTTAAGTTATACTTCTTTTGGCGCGATGGAGAAAAATGATGAGAGTGAATTTTTACGATGCGCACGCACACCGAAACCTAAATTTAACAGCATGAAGTTAGTTCTAGGTGGTATGAAAATTTATAACTATGTTCAAGTTGTATATTCTAGTATTTTTTCCATACGTCAAAGAAGTATAACTTCTAACGCGTGTACAAATTAAAAAAAAGAGTGTGTGTACTCATGTAACACACTCTTTACACTGTACTGTACACACACTCCTTTTATTAACTTTTTGTTTATTGTTGCCTTGCCAGTTATGATGTTTTGTTTCACCAAATAATCATATTTTATAATAATTACAGTCAGATGTATCGTCAAAAGACAGGGAGGTATCGTACGAACAGTTGAAGCAGTGGTGTGAACAAAACAAAATTGGAACCTACATAGAGACTTCGGCGAAAACTGACAATAATGTTGTGGAAGCATTCTCTTTGGCTGTTCAAAGGTAAATAGTGCTTTAAGTTATTCATATGCGGTACTCATAGTATATTTAGTAGGTATGCTGCTGTATTCATAAAAATGTGTTCAAATTTAACTTATGTACAATTATACAATAACAAATATTTAATATAATATTTCATAAATTTTTCAGAAAATCAAGTCTTGCAGTTGCAGTATCAAAATTATATCAGACTCCAAGCGCTTAATTCAATAAAAAACATATTTTTTACATCTTATTACTTATACTAAAATAAGTAGGTAATAGCTGTGGTAATAGTCAACATCTTTTAATATTTCAGATGGGCTAATTTAGAAGAGAAAGCGGAGAAAGAACTACGCATGTTACACCATCCCGATACGGTGACACTACACGGTTCGAACACGAACAGCGGCTTCCGAGCGACTTGCTGCTCTCGGTTCATGGACGTATGAACCATTTTCCCATAGCACATATTGTACCATAAAGTTGAAACAGATTACATATCATGAGGTATTGACGTACAACCATAGAGAAACCATAGTTTTGTAATATGTCAAAGTGACATTGACAGCTTTTGCAAAAAAAACAATAAGAAAAACAAAAAAATGTAATGCAATAATATTCTTAATTTTAATTTAAACTTTAAAGTATTGAGATTTTCAGTGACGTCTAAAATTTCGAAATTACTAAAACATGTATGTTGGCGAAATGAAATGGTAAGTTAAAAAAATCTGTTCAAATATAAATTTTCTGTGCATATGAAATAATGGAGACAACAGCATCAGCATTTCAGCTGATAAGATAAGAAAATTATCACTGGAATATTTTTATTCATTTAATCTCTTAGCAAATGCATTTACTGCAATGAAAATCTAAGTCTTATGAATATCTTTGTATTGCAAATATAACTTGTAGTGTTCACAGATTACTTCATTTTATTGTATTTTATTGTTATTTACGTTTGCAAAGGTTTTATAGGTAGGTATTTTACGTCGCACATTCCAGAATGTATTTCTATAGTTTATGAAATTACTTATAAAGTAAATTGAAACTCTTATTTCTATGTATTGTAATTATGGATTTCTCCAATTATATCGGAGTCAAAGGGTTTTAAATCTTTTTAGTATTTATTTTCACATTGTAACAAATATTTTAAAACATTTTAAACGTCGTATATTTGATCACATCTTGTAATGGTTAGTGGTAATGAAAAATTGTAAATTTAAACTAAGTGCCTAGTTTCATCTTTTTTTGTATGTTTGTTTGGACGCGATTAACAAAATCATTTCACTGTTGGATATGTAATATGTATGTGATCCCTAAGTGATATATATGTATGTAACACCGGGGAAAGCCGGGACGAACCTGCTAGTATTAAATAAATAGTTACCACAAGAAATGAGGTGTGCAACAGTGCACAAAAATATATAATTTGCACAAATGAATGCAGGATTTGTTAATGGCCTTATACTTGCTTCAAATCTACCTCTGTGATGTGGTATATTGCTCAATTTTTAGCACGCATCATATTTTTTACATAAAATAATAAAAACAGGATATGCTGGTCGAAGTAAGTAAGGTTTTATAAAATTGAGAACGGTAAGAAAGGAAATTTTTGTAAGAAAGTGTCTAAGTGTATAGTTTTGTTAAAGTTATAGGCATTTAAATTTCATTTTAAATTATATTTTATTTTATTGTATTTTTTTTAACTTCCTTTGTATGATTTAAATGGCTGTATTCTTGAATTTTTGTTTCATTGAATAATCGATGTGTACTAAAAATTAAGTAATAAGTTTATTTTAATATTCAATTACATACTAATTAACTAAATGTTTTTACTTATTGCAATGTAGTTGATAGTTATTTGCGATCTGTATATAATGGTATTATAACTTTGTACCGGTTATTCTATTGTTTTGGTACTTAGTCTCGAAATATATGCATTTATATGTGTATACCAAGAAGGTGTATACGAAAATAATTTTACAGTACTGAATAAGTTTTTGTATATCTATCTCTTTCTAACGCATAAATGACTTTTAGAGTGAGCAGGATATTATATGTGTGCGCACTATTTTGTTAGTTCTATGGCAGTACGGATAAATAAGAATGCTATCTTTCTCGCTCGAATGTAAGGTATTTGACTTGGTAGAAAGAGACAGACTGCTTTTAATCTCTTTCTAACGCATAAATGGCCTTTAGAGTAAACAGGATAGTATACTATGTGCACGTACAAGCAGTTTTGTTAGTTCGATGGCAGAACGGAAAAATAAGAATGCTATCTTTCTCGCTCGAATGGAAGGTATTTTAACGTGGTAGAAAGAGACAGACTCCTTTTTTATGAATATGAAGAATTGATTGAAATTATCTTGAAATAATTGACTAATCGTGTAACTTCCGAGAGAAAATTATTGGATAATTGAGTCTACACCATAATTATTAACGTAATAATCTCCCTTTCATATAAGATCAGAATAAAATTAATTCTTGAAAATTTGGTTGTTATAATGATAAAAACTAGAATTTAAGGAAATTATTGTAATCTTGCACATGGGCTTTAATGTAATGTAGTACATCACTCAGTATTTATAATGAATTCATGTTTAGTAAAATTATATTTGCTTATTATTTGTTGGCAACTGCTTAAATTTTATCGCATAATATATTTATGATAGCGTATGTTTGTAGTTTATTATTGACTTAATTTTTTACTTGTGTGTTATTTCGCATTTTAGTCGCACCTTTATAGTGCATTTACATCAAGAGTAACATAGTACATCATTTCGTGATCTTTCAGTCGAAACGAAAACTCGTATGCAGTATTAGTAAATTGCATAGAATCTTTTTGAACGCACTTAGAACAAGAATGCTCTACGCCCGCGCCTGTTTACAATAAAGAATTTGACATAGTGGGGTTAGAATGGACATTCGCTCGCTTGATGTAAATGCACCTTTAGATTTTACGAAGTTGTTGAAAATTTATATAATTGTTTTAATGTTAAATATGTTTGATTTGTTCGAAGGTTAGTGTTGCACATGTTTAGGCTATAATTATTCTTTAAATTGGTTGTGGCAGTTTCTTAATTGTAAGAGAAAATCATGTATTGTTCATTAAAAGGAAATTTTTGTTTGTTTACTTAATACTAGTGCACTGTAGGTTTACGTGGAAAAAAAGTCATTCCATGTAATACAAGTATATAATATGGACCAAACATATAGGAAAATAATATTCCAATTATTATAAACCCATAAATCAATTATTCCAAAAATAATACATTTTTAGAACTGTGTACAGGTAGAACCAATCTTTAAGGCAGTTCAGAAGTTAGAAGAATAAGTTTGTGCAATGTGACACATTATAGTTTACGGCTCTATAAAGGTCGGTGCTATCTGTATTCTGTACCTAGATTTTTTAAGGTTCAAAAACGTGTATTTCTGTCCATCCCAAACATCTAGCTCTCATAATCTCACGCACAATATTCTGTTTTTATTGTATGTACAGTTTTCATACTCTTGTCGTAACTTCCTGCCAATTTCCTACCGTCATCACGCGTGATTGACATACGTCCACTGACCTCTATAACTATACTACCCGTATATATTATATTACTCTATGAACTATACGCTGGACTGGCTATCCCATACAAAATGACAGCTATTTGCTGTGCCGATTCAAAGCGCCCCCGGTGAAAGTTCTGAGAACTAATAAGATTACAAATTTCGTCGCTTCATTTTGTTTACACAGGTTTAACCTCTGGATAATCTGAGTCTGAATCAAAAATAGTGTCGGTAATATTTCTATCATTGTAGTCGATATCAGAAAAGTTTTTATCGATAATAAACCATTTGTTTTACATCACAAGTATTAGTTCCATTCCCCTTCACTGGCCTCACTGTTGCCGTCAGCGCCAAAATGGCGATTTTCAAATAGGCACAAAAAATGACAGCAGTAGCCTGTCCAGCTTAGCTGTCCAGCGTATAGTTATAGAGGTCAGTGCATACGTCACACATAAACCGGCTACTCACCTACCTGCAGCAGGGGCAATTTTAGAATTGGACCCTTAATTGACTCCTTAATAATTGTGATGTGTATAGGCAAGCAGGGGCAATTAAGAGAACGTGAGTAGCCGGCCATACATCATATAGCCGAACTTATTATAAACACTGTTGTAGGTATAATTTTTATGTTTTATCACTTCTAGCGAACATGTAGAATATAAAATATATTTATTTGGCCGCGTAGCAGCACATAATGCACTTATCTCTTAAGTTTGAAGTTTAAGCTGTGATGTTTATAACCTGTAATGAGGATCAGAATAAAAAATATTTAATTTATTTTTGTTTTGTTCATTGCCCCCTTGATAGTCGTGTGAGGGCATTTTCGCCAAAATGTCTACAATCCAATTCACGGGATGTCCCACACATAAAAATTGCAATAAACTCAGGATTTTATGATTTAGAAGTGTTGAATTAATTTTAAATTGTTTAGGATGACTTAAGATTTCTTGTTTTAATTTTACTATATGAGAAAATTAAACCAAAGTTCCAAAATTTAATCCTGAAAACTGACATCTTAAGGATTGCAGTACTGTCCCCTTTTCGAAATGTGATCTTTATTTAACAATTTCTCAGCAATTTCGCTATTTATTACTTACTGCAAACGTTTAAATTATTGTAATTTTGTTGTAGTTTTCAAGTGTAATAAACTCATAATACATTTTAATACAATTATATTATTTTAAATTAGTTTTAATCGTGTCCCCTTGGTATCTGTTAACTGGACATGTCCTGCACCGTTACCGTAAATGCTCAATAATTTCGTTCAGTTTTTGTTCTACCTTCCACAATTTTTTTATACAAATAGCAACACCAAATCGAACACGAGCTATGTCATAAGCAATTTGAAGTGTCAGACATTTTAGCGTTCATTTATGACAGTGTTGTGAGCGGTAACGGTCATTTTGCAAAGTTTTCACCTCATACTGAGGGGTAAATGTTTCACGATTCTAGAACGATTTTGTAATGTTAATGTTAAAACAAAGGTAGTTTCACATGGTGACATTATTTGTGGTTTTATATAGATTAAAGATATTCAATTATCTTAACATATATTCAGTTAATGATTAAAAATCTAAGAAAAGATGTGCGACCGTTACGTCCTTTTCGTTACCAAATGGCTGGTAACGTATTAGCTGGACCAAAAAAGTAACGAATAGGACAGCGTAAACATATGGATACACTGAGAGAATTTTTAGTACTATAAAATTGCTCTGCTTATTAGCCACCTGCCAAATTTAACTTGAGGTTTATAAATTTGCTTTTGTTCTGAATTTAAATTTAAAACAAATTGCATGTCAACTTTGAGATAAATATGCTAGCTACAAAACTACATCAAGTAAGAGCTTTAAGTAGTCATTCTTAATTAGTCCCAGTATGTCCTCAACTTTACTATGTCAGGACCGTTACTGATTGGTCAGATATACGTGACTGTCCCCTGAAATATTGAAGAGTTTTGATAGTTTTTCTTTATTTTGTGAAAAAAAAATAATATTTTTTTATATAATTTAGAAACAAATGCACTCTCAAGTACTGATTGGTATTGTAATTCTAGATTTGCCCCTAGTTATTTCATTAATAAAATAAAAGTTAAGTATTGCAATTTCGTAAAAGTAACGGTCATGACAATTTGTTACAAGTTACAATAAGTAATTATTTCGTTTTTAACTAGAGTTTATGTTCATTTGCTAGACAAGACAATTATTAAGCTACTACATGCCAAAAAAACCCAATTCTAACTTTAGTTTTATTTCAAAAGCAAAATATTCTTAGGTAACATTCTGGACCAAAAAACGTGCCTAAGTTACTATTTTTCACTATTTCATATAAAATCGGGGTTTAAAATAAAATTCAAAAACATTCTTAGTAAAATTTAATAAATCTATTACTCTAATAAACCAACAATTACCCAAAATACTTAAAACAATATTCTGTAGCATATTTTGAGAGGTGGTACCAATTGAAAAAAAAATGCCCGTGAACGATAAATTACATGAAAATTATTTTGAAAATTATAGCTATAAAGGTTATAAAACCTGCGTGACTCATTCGTAAGCTATTACACAAGTGCTACCTGCGTTAAAAACAACCGACTTCAAACTTGCACTTGCAACATTTAGGGTCAACTCACACCAAAAGAGCGGCGAAGCGCGGCGAAGCGGAGCGCAGTTTCCGTGTCATATGAATTTTAACTTTATTTTCATTACTATAATACTTATTATCGCACTAGCTTCCGCCCGCGACTCCGTCCGCGCAGATGTCGGTCTTCGCGTGGATGGTTTATTTCTCCATTTTGAGTAACTCTGACAATGATATCTTATAAATATCTATTGGACGCAAATACGGCTAGGCCTATATTAATACGCAACGTGTGTTCGCGGTTCTACAGAACAACGTCTATGGATAAAACTGAAAAATTAAGATTAATTTTTTTCTACGTATTTTTTCAGGATAAAAAGTATCCTATTTTACGCCCAGGATAATAAGGTATAATTATACCAAGTTTCATCGAAATCGAACCGTTAGTTTTAACGTGATGCCTGAACATACAGACAGACAGACAGACAAAAATTTTTTTAAACACATATTTGGGTTTGGTATCGATCCAGTAACACCCACTGGTATTTATTTTTTCAATATTTTCAATGTACAGAATTGACCCTTCTACAGATTTATTATATGTATAGATGAGAAGCTCGAACGAGTCGCGCTGATGCCCGCGGCGTTTTGGTGTGAGTTGACCCTTACAAATACAGATAAAAATGCTCATAAAATAAAAACTACTGGGCCTATCCGAATAAAATTTTTATGGGACCAATTCGACACCTTCCCGCATCGAACAAAAAAAGAATCACGTAAATCGGTTCAGAAACCTCGGGGTAATCGGTGTACATACATAAAAAAAACATACCGGCCGAATTGATAACCTCCTCCTTTTTTTTGAAGTCGGTTAATAATAATATGCTCGAGAAATTGCTCTAGTCCTAGAGTACACCCACCCTTTAAAAAAAACCTTATAAAATGGTTGGTTTATCAACAGTTATTTATAACGGCGTAGTTGCGCTTCGCAGTTTCACCCGCGTAGCTCCGCTCCTGTTGGTCTTAGCGTAATGATATAATATAGCCTATAGCCTTCCTCGACAGATTAATGGGCTATCTAACACCGAAAGAATTTTTCAAATCGGACCAGTAGATATTGAGATTAGCGCGTTCAAACAAACAAACTCTTCAGCTTTATAATATGAGTATAGACTATCGTCTATCTATAGATTCGTACTTCGTTTGTAAATCAATTGTAAATCAACTATGCCCATTCTGAATCATTTTAATACTTATATTATGAGAGAATTATTAGTGCGGTGAATCTAAGTTATATTCAAGTATCTAATAATATTCTGACCATGAAGTAAGTAGAAACCACATGAGTGTCACGGATAAATTCGATACCTCTACAAGATTTTCATCTGGAATAGGTTACTAGTCTAAAGAAAATATAGACTGGGTCTTCGCATAGCTATTGTTCCCAGATTCCTGCGATAAAAACTATATAATACGACCTATATTTACGGGTCTTAGAGCCGGCGCAGATAAGGCGAAGCGCAGCGCGACACATTTTTCATTGTTAAACTATTATCGACAGACGACATTGTCCTCATTGAAATAACATTAAAAAAAACGACAGCGCGCTACTTTTCGCGTGTGACGCTTCGATGCTCCCCGAAATAAATTGTTGTTATTTTATTCTAATGAGATCAATTTCGATAATAGTTTAACAATGAAAAATGCGCCGCGCTGTTCTTCGCCTTATCTGCGCCGGCCCTCATACTATTTTTGTACCTTTATCCAAATCGATTTAGTAAATAAAGTACACGAAGAGACAGACAGCGTTACTTTCGCATTTATAATGTAAGTAGTTCTCCTACTGGTAGTTTCAGTATAAAAAATAAAACAAAATAATTACCCAGAACAATTTTTAATAAATATAATATTTACTTACAATACGCATACATCTTTGGAATTTATCACTATAATGAATTTTAATACAAGATAGGTTACATTTTTCTTTACAATCTTGTTACAAATTACAATCATAAACACTAAAAATATAATAAACATTTAACTGACGTTTAAACCAATCCACTGTTTTTTTACAACAAATAAGTTACAGAAATATAATAACTACTAAAATTATGTAAACTCTTACAGAATTCTTGGAATATTGGTCTCGTATTGCTTTTTAAATGTACAACATCAAAAGTTTTATTTTGTTATTAAGTTAAGTATTGAATAAAAAACAGGAACAGAATTACTGAGCGTATTGCTTTACCATGTAAACTAATATAATATTTCGATGATTCACCTAAAACTAATGATTAAAGATATGTCAGTACCTATTTATAACTAAAAGTGTCTTCAGAAATTAAAAACCTTGGGCCTGCATTACCTTTATTTTATAGAAAATAGAAATATGAACAAATATAAAATATACCATCAAAACACTATTTTAAATGGGTGCTAATTAAACAGGCTTCTTTTAAATATCATTATTCGCCCCCAAAAATGTATGTTGCCTTCTAAATTACTAAGTCAGCCACAATTAACGAGCATCTAAATAATATTATCTTAGCCACTAGTTATCTTCTATGTAAACCACTCTAAATACAACTCAGCATAATGATTATTTTTTAGCATCTAAATTTGGAGCATGCATTCTAACAGTAAACTTCTAAAATACTATTAAATGACATCGAAAATTATATTTATTTAGCTTCTAACTTTTTAACTCAGTACGTTTAAAATGTAACTCATCCCTTATTAATTGATCGTCAAAATTTTGCTAAAAATGTCATCAAATAGTCGGTATATTGGCCACTAATATTATCTGAAGCTATTGGGGAAGAGACAAAATAAAAGACTTTATTTTTGAAAAATCAATTGTTTATTGAAAAACCATCATTTTACTTATAGTAAATAATAGAAACATATTATGAAAAGAATGTAGATAGGTAAACAAAAACCATTATTGGATAATTAACGCAGCTCGCGCTTTAGTTGGCCTTCCACGCTTTCGTTTTAATCCAAGTGGTTGTGACTTTGCCTCTAGTGGTGGCGTCACATATTTCAGTCTGATTGCAAGGCCTATTAGATGTTTGCAGCTGTACTTGCGATAAAAGTCTGGACAATCACAGCAACCAGTAATCCACTCGGTCTGATTGTTTGGTAGTACTACGTTCCAAGATGAAAAAAACACTTTTTTGTATTCGTCAAAACACCTGAATTTCTTCTCAGCTTGATTAATTTTGAATGAGTTGTTGCCTGGAATTAAATATGTGGTGCTGTCCGGTGTAGAATGTACAACTCTAATTTTGGTATCAGTTTTAGCCCATTGATATCCTGTTGTCCAATCTGATAACTGCAATTCAGGTTGTGTCGCAATTTTTTCTTCTGTTGCTTGTAGTGACCAGCTATTAACCATTTCCTCTGCTACCACGAGAAAACGGGCCAACGGTATACGCTCGCGGAGGGTGTTGTGGTCTTTTATAACTCTATTAAAGGACTCGAGTGCGTTGTTCGTCGCTGGTGATATTGGTGCTGCACCTAAATACCAATTTGGGTTTTTTATTAGCCATTCTTTTTTAAAATATTTTACGAATGCTTTTTGGTCTTTCCATTTCTTCAAGAACAACTTCGAAGCAGCAGAAAATACTTCAACAGATGTAGCTGATTGCAATGCATCAATGTCTTCCAATAAATATTTTCGAAAATTCTTCTCTGTCGTTTGGTCCAATTTAGTACAAATCTTCTTCTTAGCGTGGGCCCAACACATTTTCACAATGGCTTCTTTTCCAAACACATCACGAAATGCATTCTGTATATTTTTTGCCGCGTCGCAAACTAGGATCTTCGGTTCAAAGGTATGAGAAAAAATTGACAAAAGATTGCTCTTTACTCCTTGAAACATTGTTTTAAAATCAGCTTTACATTCATTTGTAGATACTGTCAAGCAAATGGGGTGAAATTTTCTGTTTTTATCGGTTGTTCCTACTATCAATACAGGATACCCTTGCCAAATCAATTTATATGTTGCATCTGCATGCAGAATGTCCGCAGAAATACATTGTTTCAACAAATTCTTAGTAGATAATACGATACGAAAACTAGGTGGATCACTTTCTAAAATATAATAGGCTATCACAAAGACTTCGTTCTCGTTGTCAGGGACATTTGTATGATTAAAAATCCATTTTTCTAGCTCTCCTAAAGAAATTGTGGATGGTCCATATTTGATACGCCGGCGATCTGCTAAATAGTTATAAAGCTGCCGTTTTGTAGGTATTTTAAGTTCAGGATTTTTCTTCAAATTCTCCAAGATAGATTTCGGCTTTAGGTGGAGGTCATACAGTTTATTAATTTCAGATTTTGTTTCATCGCAAATACCATAACGGTAGCTATTCTTAACAAAATCGTGATTATGCTCGCGATCTGTGCTATAAAGTAACACTGCCTCTGTATCCGCCTCAAATAGCAAATATATTTCTGCAGCACACTGTACTCCTTTACGTGGTACTTTGTTGCATCTATAAAAACGTTTTTTTCCTTCTATGGAATAATGTGTAGTGCGTACTGCCCACGTCTTTTCTGCACTGACGGTTTCTTCGGCAAAACTTACACACGAAAATTTGTTTACAAATATCCAGTTCTTAGATTCACCTCGCTTTTTTTTCGACAGCTGACCTTCTTCTTGTGATTCCTCGTCAGAACAGTACAGTGGTACTTCATTTTCACTTTTAGACGTCATAACTAATTAATACTCATCGAAAACTTTAATTTAACTTCAGCGAAAACAATTGCAATACGAACGCACGAGCCACGAACGACAATAAACAATAATTACACGTGAAAAACTCAACTCGTCGTCACATGAATCGAATGGCGCTCTCTGATTGGTGCAAATGGCCGGTCGCAGTCGTTTCGCGTACTCGCGCCAAATCATGCAGTGGCTATTTTCACGATAAAAGAATATGATGTATTATTTTACATGCTAAGTTATAATAAATGATGCTTTCTGTAGAAGCTTGAATTATATTTTTTTGAGGACATTGTGTTGAAGCTGTAAAACGTAAAATGGTGACGAGATGTAAAATCCGTGGCCGAGTTAGTAAATTAGGTGGCAATGCATAAATAAGAAGGACAGTCACAATAATTGATGATCTTTACTTGACGCTTTCTATAGAATATTTAGTGGGCGTTGTAAAAAAGACGAATTAGTTTATTAGAGGCAATGTCATTATCCCGTTGCTTAGTTATAAAATTAGAAGTTTAATCACGTGTGCGATAAATAATTTTGTGGCTAGACTTATAATTTCCCATTTTAAATTATTATGCACTTTTATAAGACCCTTCCCAAACACCACTTTCCAAGTTCCAAATGAAACAAAAAAAAAAACACTTGAATTATTGTCATTCAAACCATTCCAAATCTAAATTTCCCGCTAATATATTTTGTTCTGTCACTTTTTTTTTGTTCCATCTCACAAAACCAAAAAAACACTGCTTATGATTAAAATGGCACATGCAGACCACAAAGTAAATTATGCTTAATATTTTATAAAATATTTTAATGATGAACAATTATTAATAAGAAAACATGAGCGTACACACAAGTGGAGACTATTGGAATTAGATTATTTTTTCTAAATATCCCTTATACTTAGATAGCTATATACGCCCATGTATGAAACTCTCCAATCTTTTTGACCCGGCTGAAGTTAGGCGCGATTCGATGTGGCAACGTAAAATATCCACTACCCCCTTAGATTATACACCTATTTAGGTGTATAATCTAAGACTACCCCATAGTAACAAGAACTACCAACATGAGCAAGATGACAGTACTGCCAACATTCAGCCCGGCCAAACTTCTGTATAAACTATATCTTCTACAGAGGTCTCCTTGCTTTAACCATCTCTTCGCTGACTTCCCATAGCTTTTCTTCTTCCTCTTTCGTGAAGGGATACTTGGAGGTAAATTCAGCGCAGTCGCGGAAGAATTTACCAGTTTGTCCCTCAATGCTGTAGTCGGACGCCGCGTATACTACCGTTTCTGAACCCTGGAATATTTATGAATGAATAAATAGGTTGGTTATGTTACCGTAAAACTGTGAACATCGTTAGATTATTTATTTAGTTAGATTATATTATAATCTTAACAAACAAATTATAATCCCGAGAGTAATTTTAAATTATTATAATCGAACGGTTTTTATAATCTTATGTAGTCAGTTTATAATCAATAAATATGATATTATTTGTATTAATATAATTGATAGAAATGCCCATTGTATTATTTCATTATATTAATGACATTTTTAAATTATTGAAACCGTGGGGTGCCGGTTTAAGAATAGCACTCCCCCATCTCCTCCCGTGGGTGTCGTAAGAGGCGACTAAGGGATACCTGATACCGGAACGGGCAGCAGCGTTCCGTGACTTACATGCACATCTACTGCGCTCGCCAACCCGCCTGCCAAGCGTGGCGAGTATTGGCATTAAATCCCCTCATGGATCGTACACCTTTAACCAGGCCCCTAGTACCCGGCAGCCCCGCTATTCCTGGCTACGGTAGCGGCTATGGTAACGGCGGGGCAAGGGGTGCTAAGAATCACCGGATGCGATCCGGCTACCACTCCCGACGACCCCTGGCCCTGGTAACATACAATGCACGCACATTGAGGACGGATGAAAAGATTGTTGAGCTGGAAGAAGAATTGAGCAAATTACGCTGGGATGTCATAGGGTTATCAGAAGTCCGAAGAGAGGGGGAGGACATGGTAACGTTGACGTCCGGTAATTTGTTCTTCTACCGGGAGGGCGACCAACAGTCCCAAGGTGGAATCGGGTTTATCGTCCACAAATCTCTCGTCAACAACATCGTAAGCATTGAGAGTGTGTCGAGCAGGGTTGCGTGCCTTATACTCAGAATATCTCAAAGATATTCGCTGAAGGTCATACAGGTTTACGCACCGACCTCGGCTCACTCCGATGAAGAAGTGGAGGTTATGTATGAGGACATAAGTAAGGCCATACATACCTCGAAAACACACTTCAATGTTGTGATGGGAGATTTCAACGCAAAGTTGGGCAAGAGAGGCGATGATGAGTTGAGAGTGGGACAATTTGGATTTGGACAACGCAATCCGAGGGGCCAGAGACTAGCAGACTTTCTGGAGAAGGAGGGTCTTTTTATGATGAATTCCTTCTTCCAGAAACCGATCCACAGGAAGTGGACCTGGCTCAGCCCCGACGGGAAGACAAAAAATGAGATAGACTTCATTATGACCACGAAAAGACAAATATTCAAAGATGTCTCCGTGATCCACAGGGTGAAAACCGGAAGCGATCACCGAATGGTACGAGGCATCTTGAATATCGATGTCAAACGTGAGAGATCTCGTCTGATGAAGTCTACGCTCCGTCCTTGCCATGAACAAATCCAAAATCCCGAAAGCTTTCAACTGGAACTGCAAAATCGCTTCGATTGCCTCGACAGTAGCGTTTCAGTGGACGATCTAAATAACAGGCTGGTAGAAACTATCCGCGCGGTTGGGTCCCACTTTAAAACCCGTAAAGTAAACCCGCAAAAACTCTCTGACCTCACTCTGAAACTTATGGCAGACCGGCGCTCTATGCCACTGCGCACATCTGAAGATGCTAAGTCATATAGGCAGCTCAATAGACGGATATCTAAATCTCTGCGACACGACATTCGCTCCTTTAATGCTTCAAGCATTGAGGAAGCGATTAAGCGAAACCAAGGCTCGAAAGTGTTTGCAAGAGATATGTCTATTGGGCAGAGCCAGCTGACGAAGCTGAAGACAGACCGTGGCATAGTAGTGTCGGCCAAGTCAGAGGTATTAGGAGAGGTCGAGAGGTTCTACCGGCAGCTTTACACCTCAGTTGCCAAGCCTGTTAATAGTCCGGCGAAAGACCCAAGAGCCCGACTAACCCGACATTTCACCGAAGATATCCCGGACATCAGCCTGTACGAGATTAGGATAGCTCTGAAACAGCTTAAGAACAACAAGGCGCCGGGTGAGGACGGAATTACCTCTGAGCTACTGAGAGCGGGTGGAAAACCAATCCTCAGAATGCTCCAGAGGCTATTTAGTTCCGCCTTGCTCGAGGGCACAACGCCTGAAGCATGGAGCAGGAGTGTGGTTGTTCTGTTCTTCAAAAAGGGAGATAAGACCCTATTGAAGAACTACAGACCGATATCACTCTTGAGTCATGTTTATAAGCTGTTTTCAAGGGTTATCACGAATCGTCTCGAACGCAGGTTAGATGACTTCCAGCCTCCCGAACAAGCCGGTTTCCGTAAAGGCTTTAGCACCATAGACCACATCCACACGCTGCGGCAAATTATACAGAAAACCGAGGAGTATAATTTGCCACTATGCTTAGCGTTCGTGGACTATGAAAAAGCCTTCGATTCGATCGAGACCTGGGCCGTATTAAGGTCTCTCCAGCGGTGCCGTATTGACTATCGGTACATCGAAGTATTGAGAAGCTTGTACGAACACGCCACAATGTCAGTCCGAGTACAAGATCAGTGCACAAAGGCAATCCCATTGCAGCGCGGTGTTAGGCAAGGCGACGTGATCTCGCCCAAACTTTTTACCGCTGCTTTGGAAGATGCCTTCAAACTGTTGGAATGGAAAGGACTTGGCATCAATATTAACGGCGAGTACATATCTCATCTTCGTTTTGCCGATGATATCGTAGTCATGGCAGAATCCCTGGAAGACCTTAATGCAATGCTCGATGACCTCTACAGAGTTTCACAACAAGTGGGCCTTAGCATGAACATGGACAAGACGAAAATCATGTCGAATGTCCATGTTGTGCCCTCTCCAGTCTCTGTTGGAAACTCTACTCTCGAAGTTGTTGACGAATATGTCTACCTAGGACAAACCGTCCAATTAGGCAGGTCCAATTTCGGGAAAGAGGTCAATCGTCGAATCCGACTCGGATGGGCAGCGTTCGGGAAGTTACATAACATCTTTTCATCCAAAATCCCTCAGTGCCTGAAGACAAAAGTCTTCGAGCAATGTGTGTTGCCAGTGATGACATACGGTACAGAAACGTGGTCTCTAACCCAGGGCCTTGTGCACAAGCTCAGCGTCGCTCAACGTGCTATGGAAAGGGCTATGCTCGGAGTTTCCCTACGTGATCGAATCAGAAATGAGGAGATCCGTAGGAGAACCGGTGTCACCGACATAGCTCGCCGGATTAGCACGCTGAAGTGGCAATGGGCTGGGCACATAGCCCGCAGAACCGATGGCCGTTGGGGCAGAAAGGTTCTCGAATGGAGACCACGTACTGGGCGACGAAGCGTGGGACGACCACCCACAAGATGGACAGACGACCTGGTCCGAGTGGCAGGGAGCCGCTGGATGCAGGCCGCCGGTGACCGGTCGTGGTGGAAAACCCTGAGGGAGGCCTTTGTCCAGCAGTGGACGTCCCACGGCTGAAACGACGACGACGACGACGATTAATGACATTTTTAATATTATAAAACATAAATGTATACTATTTGCAGATGACATCTCAATTATTGTGACATCTAATAAAATTAATTGCACTATGAAATTGACATTAATTCCACAATTGACAAAATGATACGATGGCTTGAAAATAAAAATTTATTTATTAACCTTAAAAAATCAAAATTCATACAATTTAATAAATCTTCCAATAAAAAATTTAACATTGCTTTAGACATAAACAAAATTGACGCATTACAAAATATTAAATATTTAGGTATTACAATAGATGATAATTTGGACTGGAAGGCTCATGTAGGTGATATAAGTAATAAAATTAATAGATTCGTTTACGCGCTTAGACGGGTTAAAGTTACCACAAATTTAGAGACTGCCGTGACAGCATACCGTGCCTACGTAGAATCACACCTTCGCTATGGATTAGTATTATGGGGTAACAGTACTGCTAGGGATAGGGCATTCATTGCGCAAAAACGATGCATGAGAGCCATCTGTGGAATAGCACCCACTGAATCATGTCGACCCTTATTTAAAAAGCTTGGTTTATTACCCCTACCTTGTTTATATATTTTTGAACTGTGTATGTTTGTTTTTAGAAATAGCAGTTTGTTTAAAACATCCTCTCAACTAAACTCGAGATCACGAAGGGATCCGAATAAATTAATTTTACGAGAGAACCCTCGTATCGTCAAATACAGGGATAGTTGCGTGGGGATGGCCGTTAAAATATTCAATCATCTGCCAAATAACTTAAAGACGTGTAATGATTATAAATTTAGAAAACATCTTCTTAATTGGCTTAATGAAAAAAACTTCTATACCATAAAGGAGTTCATGGAAAGTTCAACCCGAACAGACCATTAACTCCTTTATGGTACCTAATTATTTTTGCATGCTTGTATTGGCTGAACATGTTTGTGCTTTATTAATATAATTGTATCACCATTGAATACCATGTTTAAAGCAAAATAAAGATTTTATTTATTTATTTATTTATAATACAAATGTAATTAATAAATTTTAGTTAACTTTATCAATTATTAATTTAGTTTACACTAATCATCCATGTAAACAGGAAGTCATTTATCAATGTTTTCATCTTTATTGACCGATAATAATTAAAACAATTAATCAGAAAGGATTTAGTTCTCTACAAATTATAAGCCTTTTTTATTTCAATTGCCTACTAAGCTTAATAAATACGTACAATCTTATCAGAATTACAAATCTTTAGAGATACGTATTATTATTATTGCTTTATTGGGCATTATAAATCTATTTATATTAAAGGACGAAATGTAATCGAATGATATATTAAAACTTTAACTACTTATTTTACTCAATTCCAAGAAATATTTTTTCTGGATATTATTTTAACTGCCAAACTTGTCTTGGAGATTAACTGGGCAAAGTACACATTACACCTACAACTTTAATAAATAAATATCTGACTGAGACCACGTATTTTTTTTAAATTAAAACTAAAATAAATGTTCAAAAGTGTGAAAAGTTTTATCAAATATAGCTCACCTGTTTCGCTGACCTCATAAACAGCAGCGCCACTGGAGCCATCAGTATGTAATGGTACCATCTAACGAAGTTTCTGTAAAGGAAGTAAGTATTTAGCGTATTGTTAATTCGTACGGTAGCTTTGGTTACAATGATTTCTTGTGTACGTAGTTAGTATGTAAATGTGTTGTTTAACTAGGTTTTTCATTGATTTTGTATTATCTCCATAAACGTATTTTATTGTATCTGTGTGTATGCGGGTTCTTCTATTCTTTATTTTTATTTTCTTTATCATTGTATTCTTTTGTCATTAGTCACTAAAATTTATTTTGTTAACTTGCTAAAATATATAATGTAATATGGAATTTGTAAGGGAAGGCACTGCCTTCTGAGATACAGGTAATTATCTAGTTCAGAAGGCAGAGCAATATTGTAATGATTATATTTGAAGTTGCTAATAAATTTTATTTTATTTTTTTATTTTTATTTTTTTTTATACCTATAAGTATATAATGTATATATGTTACCGGAAATGTATATAATTCCTAAAATCGTACGGAAATGTGTGATATAAATTATTTTATACACATTTCCTAGGAAATCTATACATTTCCTAAATAGCTATCGGAAATGTAAAACATTTAAGATATTGATATGTCGCAGGCAAGTTGTATATAATCTGGCCGTTTACAAACGGTCGGCATTTTGTAGTAACTATGCCGATAGTTCGTAATCAGAAATTTTTGGTTTGGATAAGGGGGTGGGTTAGGTTAGGTTCGTGTTATTTAATACTACACAGAAATAGGAGCCCCACGAAGTGGGGCTCCGTCGGCTCGCGACCGTCTTTTTGTAGAATTTTGGAAAAAGACGAATTTTCGGCATATTAAAACAGCTAGCCGTAATGTAATACGGCGGATTGTACAATCCGACTGCGCCAAATATACGCGAGGACAGCGGGACGAGGGGACTGATTACTTGCAAAATGAAAATTTGATTTTATAAGAATAAGCGAACGGGCGAAGCGGACCTTCTTTATAAATTTACTTAAACTTTTTTTTTTAAACGTCCTTCAGAAACTCTAAATTCGTATCGTAATTTTTTACGTCCTCATGTCATACCTACATAATTTCAATACAAAAATAATACTTTTAATTCACACATTACAATAATTACAACTCATCATACGAACATAACATTGTTTCATTTATTTCTCATTGTTAAAGACGTAGCTATAATACGGAAGCCAAAACTATACAATGTTTTGCCAACACGAGATCATAGCGTTACAAATATGTTCATTCAAATGTATTTTTAGTACAGCAGTCATCTTTAATATGGTTAAATATAAACTAAAAACTTATCAATCTGTACAAAGTCTATGATAGTATTTTTTATAGCGCAGATGGTCGACGGATGCGTGAATTTATGATTTCGGGCTTGTAGGCAAGCTTACATAAAGTGAACAATTTTTGCGACTTACGGATATTATTACCTATATTATCTACTTTTGTGTTATGTATTAGGTACATATTTGTTAAAGTTATATTTTTAAATATGTAATTAAAAGGTAAAAAGAAGAATTTTTTTTTGAGAATAAAATATGATATTTGAAGAATTTTTGTCATATCGAATAGTTTTTAATCTGTATTGATAATATAATATAATATAATAATTATATTAATCCATATTAATTATAATAAATACCTGAATAAATTAGTGTAACAGAATCCAGGACAACAGGCATTAACATCTACACCACTATCCTTCAATTTCAGAGCCAAAGCTCTTGTGAAATAAACATTCATGAGTTTAGAGTTACAATAGCCAGGGTTACGTCTGCCCTTTTTGCCCTTTTTCGCAGCTTCAATTTCCTCCCGTAAGTTCAAGTCTTTAAAGTCTAATTTGCCGCTCTCATGTAGTGACGACGAAACTACGACAACCCTGTTGAAGAAATGAGATAAAAATCAGTAGTAGGAAAAACGATTTTTTTATCAAAATGAAAGATTTTTTGCTATCTAAAGATATATACATCTTAGATATAGATAGGTACATCTTAGATAGAAAATGATTTTGCTTTCGTCATTTACATATTTGATATAAAAAGTAATATTTTAGAAAGAAAAATTGAACAAGAAAATACAGTGTTATCAAAATAAGAAACTTTCTAGGGCATAGTTTAATTTTAAACTTTCAAAAGGTTTGTGTTGAAAAAATCTAATTTTACTATTATTCTTTTACTATCATAATTATTCATGTTATCTCATTACTAAAAGTTGTATTCTAAAAAGATAATATTAATTAGTGAATGACCAAAAGATAATTACTATCTTGCTATAATTTTATCTGTCTGGATCTTTTTGAATGAACAAAATTTATTAATTTGGGTACAAATCTAAAATTAGATATTTGTCAGAGTAACCAGGAAAAAAAAGAAAAATAATTAAGCGAGTGGTATAGTATTAAGAATTCTCTCTCAAAGAAAATTTCATTCTGTAAGGTACCTACTGCTCATATGAAAACTCTGCCCATAAACACATAGGCAGAGTTTTGCATCAGACAACATTTTAAATTTATATTTTTTTTGGTTTTTATGGCATTCAAATGCTTTATAAATATAAATTTATAAAGAATAGAAAAAATTCGATCACGAGGCGGGACTCGAACCCGCATCCTTCGCGCCATTCCGGGGCGGATGCCTAACCAACTCAGCCACTCGTGACCCGCCCGAGTAATCGAATTTATTCTATCCTTTCAGTTTTATGTGTCTTAAGGGACACACCGCGCGCCATCTATTGAGATGATTTAACAACCATCTCAACCAATATGAAGCACTTTTCAGTGAATACAATATTGTAACGATGGAACACGACCTTTTCTTGAATTTATATTTTTTTGGTTTTTATGGCATTCAAATGCTTTATAAATATAAATTTATAAAGAATAGAAAAAATTCGATCACGAGGCGGGACTCGAACCCGCATCCTTCGCGCCATTCCGGGGCGGATGCCTAACCAACTCAGCCACTCGTGACCCGCCCGAGTAATCGAATTTATTCTATCCTTTCAGTTTTATGTGTCTTAAGGGACACACCGCGCGCCATCTATTGAGATGATTTAACAACCATCTCAACCAATATGAAGCACTTTTCAGTGAATACAATATTGTAACGATGGAACACGACCTTTTCTTGAATTTATATTTTTTTGGTTTTTATGGCATTCAAATGCTTTATAAATATAAATTTATAAAGAATAGAAAAAATTCGATCACGAGGCGGGACTCGAACCCGCATCCTTCGCGCCATTCCGGGGCGGATGCCTAACCAACTCAGCCACTCGTGACCCGCCCGAGTAATCGAATTTATTCTATCCTTTCAGTTTTATGTGTCTTAAGGGACACACCGCGCGCCATCTATTGAGATGATTTAACAACCATCTCAACCAATATGAAGCACTTTTCAGTGAATACAATATTGTAACGATGGAACACGACCTTTTCTTGAATTTATATTTTTTTGGTTTTTATGGCATTCAAATGCTTTATAAATATAAATTTATAAAGAATAGAAAAAATTCGATCACGAGGCGGGACTCGAACCCGCATCCTTCGCGCCATTCCGGGGCGGATGCCTAACCAACTCAGCCACTCGTGACCCGCCCGAGTAATCGAATTTATTCTATCCTTTCAGTTTTATGTGTCTTAAGGGACACACCGCGCGCCATCTATTGAGATGATTTAACAACCATCTCAACCAATATGAAGCACTTTTCAGTGAATACAATATTGTAACGATGGAACACGACCTTTTCTTGAATTTATATTTTTTTGGTTTTTATGGCATTCAAATGCTTTATAAATATAAATTTATAAAGAATAGAAAAAAAAAAAATTCGATCACGAGGCGGGACTCGAACCCGCATCCTTCGCGCCATTCCGGGGCGGATGCCTAACCAACTCAGCCACTCGTGACCCGCCCGAGTAATCGAATTTATTCTATCCTTTCAGTTTTATGTGTCTTAAGGGACACACCGCGCGCCATCTATTGAGATGATTTAACAACCATCTCAACCAATATGAAGCACTTTTCAGTGAATACAATATTGTAACGATGGAACACGACCTTTTCTTGAATTTATATTTTTTTGGTTTTTATGGCATTCAAATGCTTTATAAATATAAATTTATAAAGAATAGAAAAAATTCGATCACGAGGCGGGACTCGAACCCGCATCCTTCGCGCCATTCCGGGGCGGATGCCTAACCAACTCAGCCACTCGTGACCCGCCCGAGTAATCGAATTTATTCTATCCTTTCAGTTTTATGTGTCTTAAGGGACACACCGCGCGCCATCTATTGAGATGATTTAACAACCATCTCAACCAATATGAAGCACTTTTCAGTGAATACAATATTGTAACGATGGAACACGACCTTTTCTTGAATTTATATTTTTTTGGTTTTTATGGCATTCAAATGCTTTATAAATATAAATTTATAAAGAATAGAAAAAATTCGATCACGAGGCGGGACTCGAACCCGCATCCTTCGCGCCATTCCGGGGCGGATGCCTAACCAACTCAGCCACTCGTGACCCGCCCGAGTAATCGAATTTATTCTATCCTTTCAGTTTTATGTGTCTTAAGGGACACACCGCGCGCCATCTATTGAGATGATTTAACAACCATCTCAACCAATATGAAGCACTTTTCAGTGAATACAATATTGTAACGATGGAACACGACCTTTTCTTGAATTTATATTTTTTTGGTTTTTATGGCATTCAAATGCTTTATAAATATAAATTTATAAAGAATAGAAAAAATTCGATCACGAGGCGGGACTCGAACCCGCATCCTTCGCGCCATTCCGGGGCGGATGCCTAACCAACTCAGCCACTCGTGACCCGCCCGAGTAATCGAATTTATTCTATCCTTTCAGTTTTATGTGTCTTAAGGGACACACCGCGCGCCATCTATTGAGATGATTTAACAACCATCTCAACCAATATGAAGCACTTTTCAGTGAATACAATATTGTAACGATGGAACACGACCTTTTCTTGAATTTATATTTTTTTGGTTTTTATGGCATTCAAATGCTTTATAAATATAAATTTATAAAGAATAGAAAAAATTCGATCACGAGGCGGGACTCGAACCCGCATCCTTCGCGCCATTCCGGGGCGGATGCCTAACCAACTCAGCCACTCGTGACCCGCCCGAGTAATCGAATTTATTCTATCCTTTCAGTTTTATGTGTCTTAAGGGACACACCGCGCGCCATCTATTGAGATGATTTAACAACCATCTCAACCAATATGAAGCACTTTTCAGTGAATACAATATTGTAACGATGGAACACGACCTTTTCTTGAATTTATATTTTTTTGGTTTTTATGGCATTCAAATGCTTTATAAATATAAATTTATAAAGAATAGAAAAAATTCGATCACGAGGCGGGACTCGAACCCGCATCCTTCGCGCCATTCCAAAAATCCAAAAAATATAAATTCAAGAAAAGGTCGTGTTCCATCGTTACAATATTGTATTCACTGAAAAGTGCTTCATATTGGTTGAGATGGTTGTTAAATCATCTCAATAGATGGCGCGCGGTGTGTCCCTTAAGACACATAAAACTGAAAGGATAGAATAAATTCGATTACTCGGGCGGGTCACGAGTGGCTGAGTTGGTTAGGCATCCGCCCCGGAATGGCGCGAAGGATGCGGGTTCGAGTCCCGCCTCGTGATCGAATTTTTTCTATTCTTTATAAATTTATATTTATAAAGCATTTGAATGCCATAAAAACCAAAAAAAATATAAATTCAAGAAAAGGTCGTGTTCCATCGTTACAATATTGTATTCACTGAAAAGTGCTTCATATTGGTTGAGATGGTTGTTAAATCATCTCAATAGATGGCGCGCGGTGTGTCCCTTAAGACACATAAAACTGAAAGGATAGAATAAATTCGATTACTCGGGCGGGTCACGAGTGGCTGAGTTGGTTAGGCATCCGCCCCGGAATGGCGCGAAGGATGCGGGTTCGAGTCCCGCCTCGTGATCGAATTTTTTCTATTCTTTATAAATTTATATTTATAAAGCATTTGAATGCCATAAAAACCAAAAAAATATAAATTCAAGAAAAGGTCGTGTTCCATCGTTACAATATTGTATTCACTGAAAAGTGCTTCATATTGGTTGAGATGGTTGTTAAATCATCTCAATAGATGGCGCGCGGTGTGTCCCTTAAGACACATAAAACTGAAAGGATAGAATAAATTCGATTACTCGGGCGGGTCACGAGTGGCTGAGTTGGTTAGGCATCCGCCCCGGAATGGCGCGAAGGATGCGGGTTCGAGTCCCGCCTCGTGATCGAATTTTTTCTATTCTTTATAAATTTATATTTATAAAGCATTTGAATGCCATAAAAACCAAAAAAATATAAATTCAAGAAAAGGTCGTGTTCCATCGTTACAATATTGTATTCACTGAAAAGTGCTTCATATTGGTTGAGATGGTTGTTAAATCATCTCAATAGATGGCGCGCGGTGTGTCCCTTAAGACACATAAAACTGAAAGGATAGAATAAATTCGATTACTCGGGCGGGTCACGAGTGGCTGAGTTGGTTAGGCATCCGCCCCGGAATGGCGCGAAGGATGCGGGTTCGAGTCCCGCCTCGTGATCGAATTTTTTCTATTCTTTATAAATTTATATTTATAAAGCATTTGAATGCCATAAAAACCAAAAAAATATAAATTCAAGAAAAGGTCGTGTTCCATCGTTACAATATTGTATTCACTGAAAAGTGCTTCATATTGGTTGAGATGGTTGTTAAATCATCTCAATAGATGGCGCGCGGTGTGTCCCTTAAGACACATAAAACTGAAAGGATAGAATAAATTCGATTACTCGGGCGGGTCACGAGTGGCTGAGTTGGTTAGGCATCCGCCCCGGAATGGCGCGAAGGATGCGGGTTCGAGTCCCGCCTCGTGATCGAATTTTTTCTATTCTTTATAAATTTATATTTATAAAGCATTTGAATGCCATAAAAACCAAAAAAATATAAATTCAAGAAAAGGTCGTGTTCCATCGTTACAATATTGTATTCACTGAAAAGTGCTTCATATTGGTTGAGATGGTTGTTAAATCATCTCAATAGATGGCGCGCGGTGTGTCCCTTAAGACACATAAAACTGAAAGGATAGAATAAATTCGATTACTCGGGCGGGTCACGAGTGGCTGAGTTGGTTAGGCATCCGCCCCGGAATGGCGCGAAGGATGCGGGTTCGAGTCCCGCCTCGTGATCGAATTTTTTCTATTCTTTATAAATTTATATTTATAAAGCATTTGAATGCCATAAAAACCAAAAAAATATAAATTCAAGAAAAGGTCGTGTTCCATCGTTACAATATTGTATTCACTGAAAAGTGCTTCATATTGGTTGAGATGGTTGTTAAATCATCTCAATAGATGGCGCGCGGTGTGTCCCTTAAGACACATAAAACTGAAAGGATAGAATAAATTCGATTACTCGGGCGGGTCACGAGTGGCTGAGTTGGTTAGGCATCCGCCCCGGAATGGCGCGAAGGATGCGGGTTCGAGTCCCGCCTCGTGATCGAATTTTTTCTATTCTTTATAAATTTATATTTATAAAGCATTTGAATGCCATAAAAACCAAAAAAATATAAATTCAAGAAAAGGTCGTGTTCCATCGTTACAATATTGTATTCACTGAAAAGTGCTTCATATTGGTTGAGATGGTTGTTAAATCATCTCAATAGATGGCGCGCGGTGTGTCCCTTAAGACACATAAAACTGAAAGGATAGAATAAATTCGATTACTCGGGCGGGTCACGAGTGGCTGAGTTGGTTAGGCATCCGCCCCGGAATGGCGCGAAGGATGCGGGTTCGAGTCCCGCCTCGTGATCGAATTTTTTCTATTCTTTATAAATAAATTTATAACATTTTAAATGTGATTGGGAGTCTTATTGCTTATTTTATATCCTATATTGGTAAATGATTTGAAGTATTTTATTCCTTACCTGCTCGGAGAGGCCTTCTTCAGCAGGTCTACCAATAGATTTGTAAGATAGAAATGACCAAGATGATTAACACCTAGGTGAATTTCGAAACCCTCTTTTGTCTTTTCATCCCTATCCAATGGGACTACCACTCCAGCGTTGTTGATGAGGACATCAATTTTGTTGAATCCCGCTTTTATTACCTCAACAAACTTTTCTATAGATTCAAATGACGCTAGGTCAAGCTGCATGGGAATCTAAAATTATTTTTTAAATATATAATACTAGTTCAATTAATTAAAAACTTACTGAGTAAAGTGAAAATAAAATAAACAGCCAGAAATTTACTTTAAAATCAAAAGGAAAAGTGTTGTAAACAACTTATATGAATTATCTTTAGCACGAGCAATCATAATGATAAGAAGTTCATGGTTCATCTTAAAAATACAGTAAATTAATACTTAGTATGAAAGCTCTTCTTAAAATCATAACTTGGACCAATGATCATGTCCATAAATTATAAAGAATTAATAAAGCATCAAATGAATTAACATTAATATCATATAAATTTTATTGCATTGTTGCAGAGGACAATACACTAGTTCAAGGATGTAAAGTGACTTGCTATATACCTAGCAAAACAATCACTTATACATATAAATATAACACAACCAATAAGCAATCATTATTCATATCATGTTCTTTAATTATAATATTGTTTGTGTAACACAAAGGAATATTTTTGCATTTATTGTTTTTATAGCTAATATTAAGCAAGCTATAGATTAATTGAATATTTTATTATAAAACAGTACGTACAAGTTCTCCGGCGTTTTCCTCTTTCCTCACAATAGAGACCACTTCTTTTGCTTTCGCAAGATCGCGGCAAGCAAATATAACACGGGCTTTTCTTCTCACCAAAGCTCTAGCCGTTTCTAGGCCAATACCGCTATTAGCACCGGTAATAATGAACGTTTTTCCTCTTAAACATGTATTGCTAACACATTTACCCCAATTCCGTGATCTCCATCTTCGTATTAAGCCCAACGCTACAGCAAGGGACACTGGTATTGCAGCGTATAACACCGGTGTAGGCACCTGCATTGTATTGTTTTTTCACGGGGTCAAACACCAATGTCGTAACAAAATTTCCGATATGCACAAGCGTGAAGCGCGTCTGCTGATAGATATTATTACGGTTATGATTACGTCTTGCGTTCCCTGATAATCTGACCAAACTTCAATTTTCAGTAACCTTGCTCTAACTTTTGACTTCTGAATCTGAGTAATTCTGTGATCTGTCAGCTGAGATATGAGTTATGACTTTTAAAACTTCAAATATTGACATGCGTCAAATGTCAGTGTCAAATATTTCTTTTCCGTTTTACGGTGATTCTCTGCTAATATTAATTTATGGAATTAATAAAAAAAAAAATTCAATGCTGTTTATTCGTAAATATGAAAAAAATCCCTAGAGAAACGCACTTCAATAGCATTCAACCATGACTACACGCGCCCGCGGCGGGAACGTCGTGTTGCTCCCACCTGTGCCTACTGTTCCCACTTTGTTGTTCGCACTCTATAGGTAGTATAAATACTCTAAGATCTGAATAGATCTAATGTTCATGAATAAAAAGACATTTTATTAGCTGGGCCATTTATTCTGAATACATTAACGGGACAACTAGATAAAAATTATTATTCAGATCATGAAAAACAACTGATATGGTAACATTATGCATATAAATGTACGAAACATTATTTAAATAGCAATAATATGACGACAAATAAGAATCATTACACATTATCGTATAAGTAGGTACATTTAATACTTTAATTATAGGTAGGTATTTAATACAGGAATGTAAACGTTCTAATAAGTATATTTTGCTATATTTTTTTATCTAAGAGCATAGGTTGACACTTTTTCGTGCCACATTAACAAAAAACAGCTCACTATAAAATTGAATAAAATTTGAACACATTTTATTATTTTTCACCTCGTATTTTTAAAAGCGAACAAATTCATTTATTTCGAAAGTTATAATATTCTAAGTCATAACAAGGGTAGCTCTTTCTTTGGAATGTTTAACAACTTTAACAGTAACATTAAATAATTCATATTAAAATTAACACAATACAAATCATCAATTTTAAAAATAAGACATGTAGATTCGTATATTTATTAAAACATGAATAAATACATAACATTGTTTTAAACTTACCCAAACAATACCTTTATACAATAATTTTTTGAATACAAAACTTCAATAATTTCAGGAGGAATAAGGATTTCAGAATTTCAACAATAATAAATCATACACTTTGAAAGGTACGTACCTACTTCATTGGAAGAAAATAATGAAATTGTATTGCATTTTTCAAGTTAATACACATATGAAATTAAAATAGATTTATTAATTTAAGTTTAATATGCGAGTATCCTTTTTACATCTGGACACAATCAACGACCAAAAACGTCATCACTAAAACTCCACATATAGAAGGAGTTATGCTATTTTTTTGTAAATACATAATTAAATACATAATTAAATCTCTTTTGGTACATTTTGTGAGTACGACACTTTAAATAAATAAATAAATATCTTTATTTAAATGAATGAACTAATACACGTCTATATGTTGCTGAAATCTATGTTTCTTTCGACTAGAATTTTTATCACACTCAATCACAACCAAACACACACACACACACACACACACAGTTTTAATTTCGCTTTAGCATGGGATCGCTTTTCAAGTTGTTTTGTATGATCGAAACAACGTAGTTATCGATGAGAAGTAATTTTAAAATGCACGTGAAAGGTATGTTTGGGCATGTTTAAAAATATACGATACTAAAAATTTTCTTAAAAGCATTGCCTTTTTGGCTCTAGCCAAATGCTTTAAATATAATATTCTCGTTTCTATAAATATTAATGTAAATAAGAAAAACTTACTTGTAAAATATTTAAAAAAACATTGAAAATGATACGGAGCTGAAAAATCATTTACAAAAATTTGTGTATATTTATATGTTTATGAAATTAAGTACTGATTTTTCTAAACTAGCAATAACTAGTAGGTATCTACCTACCTAGTAAACATTATTTAATTTTAATCCGAGGTAAGCACCTAATAAAAATTATTAAATTTTATATTATCGTAAAATACATCGGTATGTACTTATTATTATTTGATCAATTGGCACCATAATTATTTAAAAAGTTATAAAAATGTAATTTATTTTGTGCCAAAGTACAACCACATGGAATATGGTGAATTAACATTTAAATTATTTCACTTGAAGTAATTTTTATTTTCTGTGGCAATTTTAAAATTTAAGTGACTTTTCTGGCAACACAGTTAATAACCCAGTGCGCCTCAAAATACAACAGCTCTGCGATCTTAATACTACGTCATAGAGGAATAAATATTGAAAGGCGAAGAGAAATTACAATGAATAAGCAATTATGTTATTACGACAATTTTCTCACATTTATTATCTACATTGTAATCTCATATATAAAAAAGTACTCTGTGATTGTAATCAAATTAAAGGTACTCTGTGTAAGTATGAGTAGTAATATTTGTAAGTAATTATTGTAATTTTGCTTGCCTCTTTGTAGATTTCAAATATCTTAAATATATTATTTTGCAAGCAATTTAAATAATATTATATTTTAATATAATTAACACTGTTCCCATAAAATAATAAATTTTATTATGGTGTGTATAAAAATACATTAAATTAATCACTTGCATAAGGGCACATTTAACATCAATCTAAATAATAGCGATATTCATTATCTAAATACGAAGGGATAAGAATTATTCATTATTCCACAGACATTATTCAAATAGGTTATCGATAATCTATCATAAGAATAGAAATTTGCGCGCATACAAATTTTATTATTTTTATAAATTTTCCTACCAAAAATTCAATTAGCATCGCTAAGGGCAAGTCCCATCTCACTTATGTACTGCTGAAGCTTTTTACATTGGTGTGGATAATTGGTGTTTCGAACGATCTAAACCGACATCTATAGTCATTACTTTTCCGTCCACTGGTGTTCCACTATCCACATCACTATCTGGCATAATCACACACACGAAAGACTTTCCACTATTCACATCTTTAGGATAAATAGTCATTGGAATGAATCTATCACTCGTCCCATCAACGTACGCCGCTAATCTCGAATACACTTCTGGAAAGTGTTTCTTCAACAATACTCCCCTATTTTCCAACTCACTACATATATTTCTAAAGCAGATTTCCCTAAATTTGTGTGCTGTTGCTGCGTTCTTTTCGCCCGCGTTGCATAATCTTGATGTTAATATTAAAGTTTCTCTGTCCTCAGGTGTGCCTTTACTGTCCCGTCTTTGCCTTCTTCTATTCTGTTCTTGTATTACAGAAGATACTGTTTTACTAAGTCTCAATTTGGCACATCTCGATACCATTTGCCTTTCCCATTTAACGGCGCCTTTCGTCGGTACTTCACTTATAATACACACTGCAACGTATAAAATAACCCTGGTCTCTGGATTATAACTTTTGCATAATTTAACTACTTCTGTGTATAATTCTACACCCATTTCATTAGGTTGGAGCGCAGTCCATTTTACGAATTCAGGTTCACTCAAGTATTGGTACCCGTGAGTTGTAAACTTTTCAGCTGCCTCTGGACTCGTGAAGAATATTTTCACTACACCTCTGCCTTGCGCTTGATATCCTTGATGAGCGATTGTACTCACTCGATGTAAAGAATCTGCATCTTCTTTTGCTGCGGAAATAATCTGTCTGCAAAGAGCACTGGCACGAGAATGTAAGCAGACTTTTCTATGTTTCTCCCAGTGGGCTCTACGGCATTCTTTGGAACAGTACATAGTGGTGCAATTGTGGCATGTCTTGTAATGCCGTTTAGCTTCAGCGAAGGGAGTGCGAGAGGTGCATTTGGGGAATTTACACTTAACGAATGCGTCGTCAGTGCTATTTTCGGTTTGTAAAGAAGCGAGGGAGGTTTTGGATTCGTGACGGGTGAGTTGTTCAGATCGCAGGGCTGTAGAGTCGAGGCTGGTTCGGCGATCCAGGGATATGCTGTGGTGTGTGAAGGGCTCACTTCTCCGCCGCGAGTTGTCCCCCTGTGCTGATCGCGGCCGTCTCGATTCCGACATCGTGGCCGGTGTATCAACTGAATCCTTGCCTGTAAATGACAAATATATAAATAAACAACGAAAAGATGACGTTGACCCAGGACCACTGGTGCGAGTTGAAGAAAAATAAACATAAAACATTGTAACGTCGACACGTGACAAACATGCTGTGGGCATCTAGGCTAGCGGAGACATGCATCGGTGATTATGACGAGTGAAGTATTAAGTATTGCCAAGAAGTTTGTACATTGTGGTTCGATCAGAAAATAATGAATGATATTAACTTTTAATGTTTCAAAAAGAAATTGTTAACAATAAAGTTTGTGATCTAGTAGAATATTAAGGCGAAGAGCGTTAGCATAATAGGTAAATAGAAAAAATTGGAACGGCTCGGACTTACATATCGTTCCTACCTGGTCGGTCCTGTTCCGGGCTGTCCGTGAACGAGCTCGGCGCATCGCTGGGAGTGTTCATAAAACGGGAAGCTGCGGAGGCACTGCTATGCCCACTACTGGCTAACTGTTCATATCGTGGGCTCTAAAGAGAAAATTCGAAGTGGATTGAATCTATCTTGGACTTCAGCCATATATTTATTCAATTACAGAGAGATTCTTAAATATACGAGTATACAAGTCTCTTCTGTAGGACCTTGTGAAAATACTCCTTGTATATTTTTAGTATAATGAACGGCAATTGTAAAGCATGACTTTAAAAAAAAATCAATTCTGTTAATAGACTGATATCAAAAACGCCTTTAAATGCGTTTAAGTTGTGGCTTTTTTGTAGATATCTTGTCATTTATCCCTGTAGGAAATTGTGTAGTTCCTTGGCTTATAGGATAATATGAATGATATGGTAGTAATGACCTCCCAATATAATATAGATACAAATTAGATTGCCTACCTTCCCACCTAGCATGTAGTAGGGACTCGAAGATTTCCTAGGACTTGGTTGAGGTGTAGGTATCCTAGCGGATTGCGAGGGGAGTCCTAAAAGCGAATCCAATACATCCTCCAATGTAGTAGACCCCGGGGAAGGTTTTGTTATACCCACATTCAAAGAACGCTGAGAATCTTGCCAGTCTGAAAAATTGTGGCAATTGTAATAAGTTTTTGTTAAAATTTTCTACTGTAGCCTTTTGAAATTCTTATGTTTTGACATAATTTGAAAATGTATTCAATATAATTTGGATTCAATATATTTTAAGGATTGAGACAGATCATTTTTATATTTTTGATGTGAAAAATTTTCAATTTTGTCTGTATAGTATTAGAATAAGAGAAGTATAGAATGTAGATAAGTATAAACATAGAAGGTCAATTGAGTGAATATAGTGAAGTGAAAAGTGAAAAAGTGTTTGTATTATATTCCGACGAATATATATACTTTCGCAAAGTCAGTTTACTAATTACTCAATCATTCTAATAACTTACCTTACAATTATTAATGTGACAAAATCTAATGAAAATGTTAAAAAACAAAACAAAAAAGACGGCACTTAAATAAAAAATAAAACAAAATATAAAATAAAACTGAATATATTCAATAATAATCATTATAAGTAAAATGAACTAAAAGTACATACAATGATTAAAGTCAAAGACAATTATAATTATAATATGATTTATAACCAACCATCTATAAAAAGGTACCGAGATTCTTTAAAAATACATAATAGCTATATGTATAATAAGATACATCATTTACGTTACATTTTCTTTGTTTCTATTATTACCTATCCGTCAACAACTATAGTATTTCATTAGAGAGCTTCCTCTATTTTAAAATAGTTTCAACAATTTCAACACTGGCAATACAAAAATGTCAACTGTCAGAAGGTAAAATAAAATTTCATTCAGAATTCAAATAATTATCGAAATTTAAAGCGTTAAATTAAATTTTGTACATAATTAGTTTGACTTGGTAGTATTATCGGAAAGTAGATGAATTCGAAGCTTCGACTACGCAGTCGTTGACTAACATCGGGCGCTCTTTCGATTTTAGCTCGGCGGTGCGAAACATCCAACGCAGAACGGGAATTCTAACCTAATCAGAACCTGTATAATTTACTTAGGGGCGGGCCCCAACATAAATTACGAGGTGATTTAAGTAGAAGGAACTTGAATTATGAGACACTAGTCTTTACGTCACTTCTCACCACCACTCTTGTTATGGTTCTGATAACTTTCGCCATGTCTACCTTACTATATAGCCATAACATATTTTTATACTGATTTGTGACCTTTATGGACTAACATACAATAGTTTAGAAATATAAGTAGGTAACAGCAAATAGCACCTAAATTAAATATTATAGCAACGTGATAATATTATGTACAAAACTAATAACTATGTTAACTAGCTTTAATACTAAATCTACAGGTTTGCATAAAATAATAAACACACAAAACAAAATAATTTATATGTACAATGAATGATAAACTGGTTTCATGTCAAATTGTCTCTTGAAATAAAATTATGGCAATAATTCCTCTATAACTTATCTATGACTAATTATATGTATGTTCATACTTGGGTTGTTACAATTAAATCTGATATGTTTAAGACAAAGTGTGTCAAATGCAAATAAAAAAGGAATTTTAATACAAATGCAATAATATTGTGCTTGCAGTATTTTCCGCTGTACTTAAAAAATCTTAGTTTAATAAACAAAAAAATGTAAAAAAAGAAAACAAAGTATTGGCAACACTTAACTCTATATTTTTTATCTGTGAACAATTTTCTGTCAAAATATAGTGATATAGTGAAGCTACATGAAATGACGCCATAAAGCCACTACAAGCCGGTGCTCATAAGCAAAATATCACTTGTACAAAGTATAATAGTTCAATTGTGCATTAACAAACAATAATAACACAGGTGAATGGTCCTGAGTCTTAAAAACAGTTTATATAAAGCTCTATTACATCTCACAAAATAAAATACGAATCACGACTCGAATCCACATAGACTAACACAAAACGGTACATAGACATTGCAGGTTCAAGAAATTGTTCAGGTACTGTATGGGGGTAGTGGTCAAAGTAATACGTTTTGGAGTACATGTCGGTTTTTGCTTAGAATACATAATATATAAACTTAGGTAGAAGCGACATACGCATATCAACACGTTCCGTTTTAAGTCGGCTAATTCAGCCGAGTTGCGTTGCGTAGTTGTTTAAATGTATATTCTATCTCTGTCTGACTTCGGAGTACTTGAATGCGTACGTTACTATGCTTGTGTGCATAAATGTTTATGTAGATTACGCGGAACAAGTTTAACTGCTAGTTTGCATAGACCACTTCTACGTCAGTTTTTACGTATTCTACGTGTTTTGAAGTGAAACTTCGCGTTGAGAGTAAAATTTTCGTCATGGCAATACCGTCACTTCAGTAACGATTTTGGCATTTGCAAAAGTTTCACTTCTGACACGTGTGCTTGACACGCATTTGTATAGGAATGTGTGAAGCCTGCAATGTATAGTGTAGTGGTCACGCTCGCTCACCGGGCGCCGCGCGGTGGTCGAGGCGGAGGGAGGAGGGCGGCCGCGGGTGGGGGGGCGGTAACGCTTCCGTTACCACCAGGGGCGTTTGCGGAGATTCTAGCGGCTTCGTTCCTGGGGATAACATTTAAATATAAACACTTATTTATTAAATTACTGTCCACTTACCTGTTCAAAGTACAAATTTATTTTCGTAAAAACAGTTTTATATATTCTTTTTACTCTTTTAATTTTATATTTTATAACTAGCTGTCCTGAATCATTGTTCTGCCTTATTCTTATCATTTGAGGGATGATAAATAGACGTCCGATTCTCAGCTCATCACAAAATATGCACACAACATCTCATGAGAATTGGTAAACCGTTTCGGAGGAGTTTAACTACAAACACTGCGACACAAGAATTTTATATATTAGATTTTAGAAGTATGTCATACATGCTACAGTCTACCAGAGACATTTACCGAACAGATATACCTGCGCAGGTCAACCGAACATAGGTAGGTTCAATTGCACAGGTCTATTCTCACACATGTTCCGGTATACCTGTACAGGTATACCTACACAGGAATATCTGTACAGGTATACCGTAGCGTATGTGGCAACCATTAGATTTCTAGAAGAACTTTCCAATCGTCATAACATATTTTTACCATTTACCATTATAGTAATACAATTTGCAGGACACTTGTTAATTGGCTTGTGCTAATAGGTTATGCAATAACGCACGGGATTTTAGAATAGTTATGGCTAATGAGATTGCACTAAGAAACGAGAACTATAATTATAGCGAACGTCTTGACATTGATCTTTGACATTGAACAAAAACAACACGAATATAATGACCAAACACTAATGAACATGCGTTCTTAGGATCGATTAAACTAATTGATGTTTTTCCGGCAATTAATTGAAGAACCTACGCTACGTCCTCTAACATCAGATAATATGAAATCAATTAGTGATTGGAAATATTCAATACAATCAATATATTTTGCTTTAAAAAATGTACTTGTATTTATAAGGAGGAACGCTGGCTCTTGAGACACAGAGTTACTATAGTTCAAGAGTCAGCGTACATATTTTTGTAAAGTTAATGTTTTTGGCAAAATAAGGATTTTTTTTATATATATAAATAGCTAGAGGAACATTTTCGAAACCCAACACAATCAAATTAGCACTATACACCTACAGTACGCACAGGTTTAACATAACGTCTTAAATGGTTCCCCTGGTTTGAGGGTAGCTACTGGACTTGTCCTACAAAGCATGGGGGCCACTGAAAATCAGTGCTGTGTTGTTGAAGGCATGATATAGTTGATTCTATTTATGCCAAAATAAACAATGTCATTTTTGCCACACTATTGATTTTCGTACTTATTTTTTGACCAATTTTTTTGAACTTTAAATATCTGAATACTGCTTTATGACATGGCAGTACAGGAGCTATATTGTACACTAACATTATAAAGAAGAAAACTTTCGTTTGTTTGTTTGATTGTAATGAATAGGCTAGGAATAATCGGTCCAGTAGTTTATGACTACTGGACCGATTTTAAAAATTCTTTCACCATTCTAAAGCTCCATTATCCACGAGTAATATAGGCTATATATTATCACGCTAAGACCAACTGGACCGGAGCCACGCGGGTGAAACCGCGCGGCACAGCTAGTATTAACTATAGTCGCTTGTACTCTATAGACTATACTCACCAACAAACGAGCTCTCCAACCAGTACAGCTTCTGACTGGAGCGCGGCGAGACATCCGGATCTGCGTCGCCATTGGCCGGCTCCAGACCCGACACGTAGTGAACTATTGCTGACGTCACTTCCTTGATCGATGTTTGGATCTCTTCTGACGCTTTGCTTGACGCGGACTGTTGGAGGAGCGATGATGCTAGCCTGGAATGAAATGGAAGTCATGATTATGGGTAGAGTAGCTTATTTTTACACTGTTTTTGTCTATCTGTAGTCATGAATTTTGATGATAATCCGAAGTTCTCAGGTATTGCATATATTTCGTAGGTCAACGTCTGTTATGACTTATTACTTATCTAATTCATTACATTTGTGATAAATGTTTTCTGCAAAATAATTTTTATTCACACCAACGTAGCATAAATTCATGACCGACGTCATCCTACACATACAATAACATAAAAAGTCCAGTCAAATCTATGGGTTACTATTTTCAAAATAATTCACCTTTCACGCGGCATTTTTTGTCCTGTACTTTGGAATAATTATGCCCACAATAACAATAGTAAATCATCTGGCATTAACTCCTTTACTATTACCATTTAACACTCCTTCAAACACAAATGAATCACACTAAAAACCAACCTTTCCTACAGCATATATACAATAATAACAAACAAATCACCTTTCATGCGGTGTCCTAGGTGTAGAATTCAGTCGCTCCTGGCTCCTCCAGCCCAAGTAGGGCTGTCGCGCGCTGAAGGAAGACCGCGTGGAGGGCGAGCACAGCGGGCTGGTCCCGCGGATGCTGCTACGGGTGGAAGAGCATGGTGACGTCTGGAAGTGGTTATAGATATTACTATATTGTTTTATTTATTTATTCAAACTCTTTATTGTGCTGCCAAAATACAAACAAAACTAATTCTAAAAGAAAAACAGCACATAAAGCGGCCTTATCACTTAAGAGTGTTCACTTCCAGCCAACTTTTTTATGTTACTGGGGTAAGAATTGGATATTTAATAGACTGTAATAAATAAGTTTTGTTTAACATAACTGGGATAAAATACTGCCTGCAAGTGTTAATTATGCTGTTTGCGAAGCAACACTAAAAAACGCAGTTTGAGAAATGCAGTTTGCGAGCAAAAATGTAGGTTTTTCAACGTTATCCTTGTGGTATAAAGTAAAATAAAATATATTACTAAATAGTCATAATATAATACTGAGAAGTTTTATAGACACTACAATACGGATACTAAAACGTATGGGAGAACCAGGGAGACATGATTATATTCTGTTTTGTCACTACCCTAATAGGATAAGAAGAGGCTAGAGACCGACAGAATAAGCCGCTATTTCACTATCATGGAAAAACATTATATATCTTGTGTTTTATTTAAAAATATCACTAAATTTAACTTCAAAATCACTGTTTAATCAGACTGGAATATAAACTAAACTAACCATGACTGTTACTTTTGGCAAAGAAAAGAGAACTGAAACTGTAAGAAGCTACCGTGCATAACAATACATGGTAATAGTTTGTTAATTTGTACATAATTTGTTTTGAATATTCATTATCAAGGCCACTCTTGTTTACGATCTGGTGAAAACATCGTTAATTATGGTTTATAAGCTAATCACTATTCAAAACAGCTGACGATGATTTCTTTCTATATACTTATTATTATAATTGCGCATCGTTATTAATTGTAATATGAAATATTATAGTACATATTGTGAAATTTTTATATAACGTAACAACACGCTATTATTATAGTTAGGTGTTAGACTATTCACAATAATTTACTTGTAATTCCTGCCTACCATATAGCAATTAGCAAGCACGAATAATATCTAAATCACTGTTATAGATACTGTAGTCTGTATCACATGAAAAAAAACATATAAATAAATACATCACAAATAGCTAAAAGTTTTAGGTACCAATACAAACTGGTATAGTACGATTCAAACTTAATGGCGGCTCAGAAGATAGGTGCAAGGGCGATTGCGGGTGCGCACAGGTCCCCCTAAAAATTTTTTCTGCGCATCGGATCGTTCGATGATCCGAGCCATACAGTAAGCTATGTTAGCTTAGCTAGCAATTTAAATCTTACCTGATTGGAGTTAAGCCGACTCGTGGACCACCTCCCAAAGCTGGTAGTATGCGGGGACAGCTGCGGCGGCGGGGGCTGAGCGTTCGCCCCCAGGCTGCCCAGCGAGGTGGTCTTCGAGTTGAGCCCGCTCCACCGCGCTGCTGAGGAGGCGTCAGAGAGCCGCTTGCGCAGGAGGAACCCCTCGCGGGGGGCTGGCGCGTTTTTGTACCTTTAATTGTAAATGGTTCTTTTGTTGGCGAAGTCGTAATAAATCTATTAATTAGTTTAAATAAGTTGTTGATTATTGAAGTAAATATTAAAAAGATGCTGTAAAAACGAAAGTTTAATGTCTACCGAGAGTATTTTAATGAAAAGCTACGTAACTAATATACGTAGTATATTTTGTACAAACGAAGATGAAAGATAGTTGACCAACAGCCTTATCTTTATAATATTTTTTTCAGATTATGGCTGCATATAATATTAAAATTAATACCAACTCTATCTTTCGACCTTTTCAATGTGTTATATAATTGTAATCTCACATAAATAAAGGATATTCGAGGCACGTGTTTAATTTGTTTCGTATCAAAATACTCAACTCCCACTTACTCACCCACGTATTCTAAATAAAATATACGGCCAATTTTATCTGTTCCCACACAGAATATTTATAGAATTCAAAGTAATCCTATAAAGCTACCCTTTTCCGGTGCATATTTCTGATATATTTCTATGATTAAAATAACACCATTGTTATGTAGGAACGCAATGTTAAGTAACTTTCATTGTATAGAATTTGAAGAAACATTGTTTTAGATTGAAAATTTATGAATTACTAGATTTCCGCCCGCGGCTTCGCCCGCGTTTGCAAAGGAAAACCCGCATAGTTCCCGATGCCGTGGGATTTCCGGGATAAAAACTATCCTATGTGTTAATCCAAGTTACCCTCTATATGTGTGCTAAATTTCATTGTAATCGGTTCAGTAGTTTTTACGTGAAAGAGTAACAAATATCCATACATCCATACATCCATACAAACTTTCGCCTTTATAATATACATATATTAGATTGCGGTTAGAGGGTGGTCAACAGGTGCAATAAAATCTATTTTGGTTCGAGTAATGCATTCACATATTGTATGAAAAGCACGTGTTTATTATTGCACTTAAGCACCTTTATGTTTTAAGAAATTTATGAATATCACTTATTTTAAAATAACTCTCAGATATTTCAACGATAATTATAAGGAAAATATATATAGAAAAAAGAGATAAACTCACCATTCTGGAACATTGAGTTTCTGCAACGATCTCTGGACCCTCAACTCGTGCTCTGATAACACACGATCCGAATTCTTTTGCAATTCGTTCTCAGGAGGCTAAAACAAAAATATTGTCATCAGAAAAGCCCAATAATAATTAGATTTATATGGAAAAGGATAACTACTTACTACGAAATCATAGAAGATAGATAAAACAAATATAGATAGAAAGAAACAAAGAAACAAGATAGATTCTTTTAAATTAAAAATTTATTTAGCGTCACATGATTTGTACAGTGAATAAAATGAATTAGACCATCCAATTTCAAGCCGCATTTACCGAATCTTCTTCGTTTGGAGTTAAGCGGTAAAACGTTCCAAATATTAAACCATTTGGCGTGGTTAAAGTAACACAGTTATTGTAATCGTCAAAGTAATCTAAAGGAGAAGAATCAGGCACAGATGCTTTTAGAGTTTTGTTTAATTTATCTATAACAAATTTATCATAAGCAATGTCTTCATTTTCTTGGGATATACTTGAAATGTGATCATTTTCACGTCGATATTGACTTATAAGTTTCTCAGAAATCAGTGATTCTCTACTTATCAACAAATTGTCACTAAATTCACAGATATTGATAACATCAGACCACGACATTCGGTCTGACTCATTAGTTATCGCATGCATGCCATCAGAAGGACCATCTATTATGTCTGACACGCCGTATATGCTTTCATACCATGAATCGCAACAATCTGAATTCGTTTTTAATGAATTCGTGCTACTCATAAAGTTCACGTTGTGACTGGATCTTTTAATTGTAGATGTGAAAGGTCCTTGTGTTGAATTGTTATTCATTCGAGTCATATTGTCGTCGACAAATTCACTGTAGTCTGGTAATTCAAAATCATTCAATTCACTATCTGTAACTGGAGGTTTTAAAATTGATTTGTCAACTTCACTTGTATCTTCTAAAGGTGGAGGCGGAATGCTTTCAATCAATCGATTGAAGAAATCGCGGATCCTATCTTCACTATTCGTTGAAATGTTTGCAGAAATTTTAACATCATTTGCATATACCAGTGACGTAACTCTCCTAGAAACATCGACAGCTGAAGAATTCCTTGATTTCATGCAATACATGGATTGGCTAGAAAATCTTCTCGAATCTATTTTACGAATTCGTATTTTGGATTTCCATTCGTGATGTTTTCTTTTAAAACCATTAACACTTAATGAGTTTTCGTCTTCAGATTCGCTTCTCGGTATATCAGGATACTTTGCATAGTACACGTCTCTCGGAAGTGGCTTTGAGAAAACGAATTCCGGCTTAACTTCTTCAAACGGTTCCAAGTCTTCAGTTATCCACACTGTGTCCAAACATAACCAAAATCTATTACTTTGTAAGACTTCTTCTGTGGTCAGCAACACTATCGATACCATCTTGGTTCGATCAAGAACTCAACTGAACTGATATGAAAACAATACCCCTATTAATATATCATTAGGGAATGCAAATATTTACGCGATATTTGTTTAATGGAACTTGGGTCATTCATTAAGAATAATAATTGACGTGTTTTGAAAACATTCATTGTCTCTTTGGGTATTTAAATAATATCTTAACACGGAAGTAATTATTTAAAACATCGTTAAAAGGACACAAAATTAATCTTTAATTATCAACGATGGAATGATGTGTATAAAAAAGCTCGATAGTTTAATCACGCAATGCTTAGTGTAAAGCGCCCTTAACGGAATAGTACGAATATATTTTATCGTAACGTGAACGCGACCTTGAACTTAGTTATGTACTTATCAAAACTCACCCTGATAGTAGATGACGCGAGAAGCGCGCAAGGACCTAGAAATCCTACACTTTCCCAACACGTCATTATCACTATTTCCGATTGTCTTTTAATTCATAAGCCCACACTGTACTAGGACGATGCAACAACCATTTCATAATGTATTACGTAAGAAGATCATTTTTTTTTTGGAAACATTAAAAGCATCTACACAAAGCGAAACTTTGATAAGCAAGCGATATCGAAGCGAAAAGCGCTCGCCAATCAAATCAGCACAGTTAACGTTAGCTTATTGAACGTCAAAATCCAATTACAAGGCTGAATCGCAGCGCCCGTGGGGCTTCCGTGCTTAGGGTCGCTCTGCGGCCTGGTGCTGCGGTCGACGGACCTGGCATGCGGTCCTCGGGTCGGTCTTACGAGTCGATCTATGCGGCACTCCGCATCGTAATCCATGGAGAGTATGGATTAGTGACCAGGCATCCGCGGCGATGCCTCCCGACCGACTGAGCCACTGTCAGTGTCCTTGGACTGCGCGCATGCGTCCACACACCCTCACGACCAGCTCTCGTGCCTCCGACAATACTAACGTAGAAATGTCCTATCGCAATGTGTACATCTATCAAAAGTCTTTCAGTCGCAAATAAAGACTGGCTCATAGTAAATATTCCTCCTGTCATTGTTCCTTTGTGCTGCGTCGTTCACTGAGCAAAACTCGCAACAGAAAGCACAAAGCTAAAAGCTTTGCATATAACGTTTTATATGTCGAAGGTGAGATCAGGAAAAGTGATCGAAGTTGACATTTACAATAGGACCTTTGTAGAGGGCGTGGCTAAGTTTCGAACAGATTCTAAATATAAATACTTTATTTATCACCCACTTTCTTAATACAAATAATCGATTTTATGAAATCCACCTTTGATTATCACGCTAAACGAAATATGATAACATGGCCCAAGTTAAATTTTCGTATAATAGAATGTTAGGTAACGCCTGGAGTGCTTATTTTCAGTAAAATGTTGAGCGTATAGAGCGCTGTCTCATGACAACAATACCGACCTAATTTGAGCCTGCGAGGAGGGCGAGCTAATTAGATGTTACAACAACGCTTCTAAGACGTGTGGGACTCTAATTGCCATCATTAGCATGGTCTCCGTAATATGCGTTATATAACTTTTTGGATACGCGTGCGGTTTTAATGGTTTTCTTCCGTGAAGAACTAAATGAACCAGAATAAGGGTCAAATGATACTTTTAAGAATTTCTCGGTTGAATTTTTTGTATGTGTATAATTCAAAATTCGTTGCTATTAGACGATTGTTTAACGTTGGTTCTGATGTTTATTTTTCAATGCATTTAGTTTACTTTCCACCGACGATAACAGACATAAAGGTTATACAACACAAATATAATCAGAAATGCATGGACTTTTTCTTGTTTATGTTTTTATGACTAAAATAAATATTTATTCGATCATAGATATAAAGCATTTGGACATTGGATTCGATTTAATTGGCATGAGCCCAAATCGACCTGCACTTTTCTACAGTTTTACATATAATAAATCGTGAATTCTTACGTGATATTTGTTTGATTCATAGATTTACGAATTTATTTATCGCCAGTAACATAATACAATAACAAGTTAGTACGAAAGCGGAAATCAATTAATTTCATTTAAAAATAATTGTGCCATTTATCATGCATACAACATGATGATATAAGTATAACTCAATTATTTCATCATATTAATTAAATAAAATTTGTAGAACATCAATTAGTATGCTCTTATTATATAGAGCTCTCCAAATTCACGAAGGTCGTGATAGTGATTATTTTTGTTCCGATAGATACTTATAAAAAATGTTATAGGTTTTGAAAATATGTATTTTGATCACAAATAAACTATTAATTTTGTTGATGTATATTTGAATAAAGTTTTATTTATTTTTTTGCCTAAATCATATGATGTCTTGTTTTTTAGAGTACATTTTTGGTAACAATGTGAGGCATTATTGTCATAACGTACTATAGTCTCTATGGTGCTTTCATCTAATAATAAAGGTTTCTTTCTGTTTCTCTTCCAATAGCTTGCATGGCAACATTATGGGATGAATTCTAAAAGAGGATGAGTCAGGGCTTCTAAAAGACTAGCTGTGCCCCGCGGTTTAAGGTCTTAGCGTGATGATCTACAGCCTATATATATATAGCCTGAACAAATGGGCTATCTAACACCGAAAAATTTTTCCTTCGGTGAATTCCTGAGATTAGCGCGTTCAAACAAACAAATTCTTCAGCATTACAATATTAGTATAGATACCTAATGTAATGAAGTTTGAACTATTTTCAGTACAAAATCTAGTGCATTTCATTTCCGTGTATTTCTCAATATATTAGTGTTTAATTCTGGCTGTGCCGTAAATATCCTGTAACCCACATACAGCTAGATAACTAACACGCGTTGTAACTTTCCTTATCTAGCCACATTTCCCTAGGAAATAACTCCTGAAGTTTACTTTTAGGGCCGCGTGTTCAATATTATTAAAATATGAATAAATTAAAAAAAAATATATAACATTGTATGGCGAACCTTGAAGTAATTTATTCCCGAACGTATAATCATACTAGCTTTGCGCCCGCGGCTTCGCCCGCTTTCTCTAAAACAATTTGAGATTTAAACTATCCTATCTCTCAAGTTGGATCGAATTGCACATGGTGTGCGAATTTTATTATAAGTAATCGGTTAAGTGGTTTAAGAGTCCATTGAGGACAAACATTGTGACACGAGATTTATATATATTAAGATTTTAAAGTAATGCTTCTTCATCGTTGTGAAATGTTATTGCAAGCGAAATTTATTATGACACAACGCACAAAATTCGTAGTTGCAAATATCAATGAAAAATAAAACCAACAAATGTCGGAATTTAATTCGGCATTAACATAAACGCGTAACTGCTTATACAAAAGTTTATCAAAAAAGAGTAGGCTCTCTAAAAGTGGCAACCCTAATATTACAGTACATTGCCTCTTATCGTACGGTTACCAGTTACCACAAAAGGACGGCAAGGAATTCATTAAGTCAAGTACACCGTGTATTGTATAGGGGCAAAATAGGGCTGAGTGCAAACGTTCCCATGGTTTAAATACCTTTTATACGGTTGAACTCGTTGTATCTTAAAAGGATTAAGTGTTTACAGCTTTATTGCAATACAGATATGGAATTTGTGTGTGGCAGCCCTACGCCCCATGGAACTTAGGGTGAATTTATTTGTGCGTTTGTTTCATTGTATTGTGCTCTATGAGGCCTATTTTTAGCTCGAGCATTAAGTTTATTTTAGGAAAATTTGTCACATTCTTACACCATTTCCGAGGAATAATAATTATAAACAGCAATAGGTACATTTTTAAATAAATGTACATTGTTAACTGCTTGTTTTTTTTTTGTAATATTTCGAATTTATTTTATTATTTACTATAATTAAGGGGCATCATATTATTATAAGTCATAAGTAAATTAAAATTAAAGGTAAATTTATTGTACTCATCTTCTAATGATTGTGTACCTACTCATCTTCTAATTATTAAAAAATTTGGAAAATCCAAAAGTGCACGACTCATAATGCTCATTTAATTATGAAATATAAAAAAAAATATATAGATATACAGTCTTGTAGTTTTCGTTTTTTATTAATTGCAATTAAACGACACTGAATTAATTAATCATTCGCATTCAGTGACCTACAATCGTCGATTAGAATATTTAAAAAAAAAATTAACTCAAATGATGGATTTTTTCACAAGTTATAGTGTTTTCAGGTTTCACACATGACGGACAGGAAAATTTTTTGACCTATTTCGGTGTTTTTTTCCAATTCTATTGAAGTAAATCAATTTTTAAAAAGTATGGGATTAATCTCCATTAAATTATCTCGACAATAGTATGCAAAATATCTTGATTCCGTGAACTAACAAGGCTATAATAATAAGAATAGCTGCAAAAATGAGGCGAAAAAAATTTTTCGATCGTAAAGCACTCTCTGATGCTTCGCATCGTCGTGCAATTATTTTCACTGTCATTAATGTAGTAGGTAATTTCGTCCATACGACCCTATATTTCAATTTATTCAACTCCAAACACCCTACAGTATAGTAGAAGTATAACTTTATTAAAATCTATTGTTCACCGAGATGGAGATACCAACTGAAGCGTAGTTGGCCGCAATCGCTGATATTATAATAAAATAACGTAAATAGGCCACTTTTCATTGTTATGTATTATTTATAAGAAATAAGATGCTGTATTATCGCAACATACCATAAAACAAAGTCATTCGTTGCATCTTTTTTTTGTGATAAACTCAAAAACTACTGATTCGAGTTTCATTCTGTTTTCTCTCATAGATAGCGTGGCTCTCGAGGAAGGTTTAGTATATAATTAGTATTATTTTAGAACACGCGGGCGCAGCTGCGGGCGGTAAGCTAGTTTATTTTTTAGTGTATGTTGCTGCTGTTGTTTCTAGAGATTTATGTCATGCCTTGTATTACGTCTCGCATATCATAATCTCATCTAAATCCCATTTTATGTTGGTTAAACGTGTTGTGATTTGGTCATAGGGAAGCATAAAATATAACGTTTTCATATTATTTCGTTTAAATATATAATGTGTATTCCAATATCCACGATTAAAAGAGAATCAAACAAGATTTATACCTATGTCATTTTTAGTTTATACTTTATACCTAATTGTTTTTGATTATTCACGCGATGTTAATACAAAAATAATATAATAAGTAGATATATGTAGGTACTTGTGTTTCTTCTTGCTATTATGATAATATATTTTAAAAGTACTAGGTTATTATCGCCTTTCTTTTAACCACTTGTTTTATCTATTGCCTCAGGTAGTTTGTTGTTCCATTATGCATGACCTATATTTGTATTGTTTTTATTTTAATTCCGTATAAAATATGTGCTACACATTTATATATCTTAAGTAGCTTTTCTAAGTCAAGATTACCTAACCCACTATTAAAGAGAATAAATAAGCAAGAGAAACGTTTATTACAAAAAAAAAAACATACCGGCCGAATTGATAACCTCCTCCTTTTTTTGAAGTTGGTTAAAAAGACCTTCCAATTAAATAATGATCAGTCAACCGTTTTCCACTAATTGTTAAGTAATTAACAACCTTGGATTTAAACAATTAACTAAATAGGTACAATACTAAATATTATTTACAATTAGAGACTTAGACGATAAATTGAAAGAAATTCTGCAACAATAAGTACGTACATGCTACGATAAAATAACTTGGCGAACTTAATAATAATTCAAGCAATACCTACAATGAAAAACATTAACAACGTCAAGCAATGAATGTAAAATCTTACTAATTTATGAATAACATAATTTATTTTGTAATATCATAAGAAATATATTATAAGAATGTCAAGATCTTAAAATATAAAATAAATAAAGTTTACGTCACATCGTGTGAATTTTCAAGTGCCCTTAATGTAAGGTTAAAGTGACCCCAAGCAAATATTGGGTAACACTTATGTGAACTCGATGTATGTATTGTTTTTTGTTTGCGAGTTTGTATTTCTATTTATTTGGTTTCTATTTGTTTTTGCATTCGCGTGATATCGCGCACGGTTTTTGTATAGTGTTTACATATAAAATTACTTATATGTGTAAGCACAGAATACTTAATACATAGTAGGTAACGCTATAGTCTTAGTGTGTGTAAACAATTGAAATGTAAAAACGTATCTAAATCTAAAACATAGCTCAAGGCATTATTATTACTTGGATGGGACCATCAAATTATTACCTGCCACATTCGAATTATAGAGCAGATCAGAGAAAGTAGGTACCTAAGACATGTATGTTCATATTTGATGATCATAAGAATTGTTTTAACTTCACAATACATTACTAATTTCTCTCGTTTCAAACCACGAAAGCATAACTATTCAAGTGTAGATAACAACACAATATTAATTTTAAAAGAACTCAATCGATTCAACAATTAGGAGGTCACCTTTCGTCTAGTGACACCTAACCCATATCCTGTCGGCTATATAAAGTGGTGGAATAGCCAATTGGATAAATTGACCGCTTACGACTATCCGGTTAATAGTCCCGTATGAGCTAACGATGAATGATGTTTATTGGCCACGAATGGACAAGGAATGACAAATTGTATGGATGTGGGAACTGCACGCGTGTTGAGTTGTTATGATCTTTTTTTCTTCTAGAATAATCCATCTAGATTGTATTGTTAATAAAGCTATCATACAACTATCATATCTGCTTATGGAAGAAATAACGCTTATGAAGCTAGGCGCGCGCTGTTTTGATAATAGACAAGTTTCTAGACCGTAATCTCAATACACATAAAATTATGATATTTGAAATTTTTGGACCAATACCTAGTCCTACTAACTCTATTTTTTTTCTTGCTTATATCATATTAGTGAGTTTAAAGTAAAGTCTTGAAAATGTTATTAGAATATTTAGTGAAATTTTCATGAATATCGACACGCAAGCTTTAATTTTAATATTTACTAAGTGTTAAAGACATCTCAATGTCTTAGAACGAGTACCAAGACTTAAAGAGTCCTTTCATAACATGAATGAAAGCCGAAATGAGTGCTTCTGAATACCTAATACCTCCTGAATGGAGCGTGAAGCGCAGGATTACTGGCCGCTTTACAATTTTACGCATCTCTCTGCTCATGACAGCCTGGTACTTTTGGATTCATATTTTTTAATTTGTTTAATTAAATTATGATGTGTCTATGGAATTTTATCTATTCAAACTAGAAGTGTATTTTTGCAGTATTAAGGTCTCAGCACACATATGGGATCGGAAAGGGATCGTAACCGTAACGCCTTTCGCCTCGCTGTCAACCAGGCGTCAACCTACCGTATGCACGTGACGAAAGCGTATCAGCAGCGCCTGCACGTCAACTCGGCTACGGCTAGGCGACACCGGCGTTACGCCTAAAAACGGTAAGTACGGCAAGTCGTAGCAGGCAGACACGTAAGCGCGTGGACGGAGAGACGTAAGAGCGGGGACGGAGAGACGTAAGCGCGGGGACGATGAGCCGTTAGCGTTGGAATTGCAAGTTCGGAGCCTGTTCCGAGGGGAGGCGATTACGTTACTATTCCGATTAGTGTGCGTTGCAGTAGGGAGTTTAATACAAACCATTCTGAACGGCTCGAGGCGATACGGTTACGATCCCTTTCCGATCCCATATGTGTGCTGAGACCCTTATTTAATTTTTTAGGTAGCTCTACAATCTACATGTCCTATTATAGTGACTTCGAAACGATATTATCATTATAACGGTTGTTATAATGATAGCCAAAAATAATAAAAATGTAATCGTAAGCTCTACTAAAATAATAATCTTGATTTTAATTATGTCTGTTTCTAGTCTATCAATTCATAAAACTTACTCACTTCTTTCGGCTATGCCCATATCATCCTTTTGATAATAGTTAAAAGTATAAATTTCGATTAAGCAATAAAGATCATCAAATAAAGTGGGCTATCAAATGCCGGGCAACTCATCGAAAAGTTCACGCGTAGGGCATGTTGGGTTCATGGGCTCATGGCACTTACGAAAATCTGAGGTCTGATAAAAATGTAGGTTTACCTGTAACAAAAGAATTTATCATGAAAATAGAGTGAATAAAATATAAATTTGTTGTTATTATTTGAATAGTTCATAATTAAAATATTCAGACATAGGTAGGTACCTAATGAAAATAAAATAATGTTAAACCTAAAAAAATTATGCTCGTAATGAAGACTTTCTTCGGCGACTTATTTCAGCATTAAAGTATTACGGATTTGTAAACAAAATTGTTAAATGAATGAATATAATTATATTCATCAATTATTAGGATATGAGGGTAATGCTCTACAAACTTTTATTAACGTTTCACCAAATAATGAAACTTTATAGTGTAATTACTATTATTTCTACCAGTACCTTCCGGTAGTTTCTAGCCATAAACCTTGCCTAACCTCGGCCTAACTTTCTTTGCGAGCCCATAAAATAATAAATATACGTTTCTTTATGTTAATACGTGTAACGATTTAATAACGAGCATAACTTTTAATTGCTATTAAAATTATTTGTACATGTACATGTACATGCACATAAGTCCTGAATATTTTTTATGAAGATTTTTAGGAGGTCCTACTATGAAATGCCATCGGTGGTAAATATAGTCCTTCTAGATTAAATTACCAAATTGAATCGGGGACTATAACAAAAATGGCGCCGAGAAAACAATAACAGTAACAAAAACTTTGTAGTTACAGAACTGTTCGTAGGTTTTGTGCCATATGGCGTTGCAAGTTATAATGAAATCTATACTAAATAATCCAGTCTAGGGGAAAATGAACTTTATTTTAGATACATAAAGTCCAAATCCATAAGGAATAGGTCATAAAATTTTGCAATAATTGCGCCTACATGTGCTAAACAATTACGCCTCTATGAATTTATCTATGGGAAACAGATAGGTATTTCTTAAATTTAATTGCTACAATAAATCCAATTAATAAGTTATTTCAATCGTTTAGAATTAAACTCCAGTTCCAGGTAATGACATCTTAAATCTTCACTAGAAAGCCTTGCATAGTTTGAACCTCCCAAAGTCCAAATATAAATGCCTTTGCCTAACTATCAAGTAACGTCAAAGTTATGCAATCTATGTTCGTTATCTGTGACGAAACAGGGACTTTATTGCTAAAGGCGCGATAATCTGTGGTGCATGATGCATTCCTCCCGCCACCCACGATATCAACGCATTCCAAAGGATTAAACTCCGTGCGGTGACGTCACAAAATGGCTGCTTCCTCCCGCCTTTTTGAACTATTTTAGAATTCGAGAGGAAGAAATACGAATTTTAAATGTTTATAAAATTTGCAATTGCAATACATTTTTAAACTACATATTTCTACTAAGTATATTTATTGTTAAATGTTATGATAATATCAATTCTTGTAATTGTTTTGTTTTTGTCACACACTGGACAGGTTAGTCATTAAATTAGTCATAATTGTATTAATTGACCCTACTTACTCTATCATATTCATGAAATACAATACTCTGAGCTTTAAGTGTCATAGAAATTGGCTAATTCCTGTCCATAAATTCATGAAACTAGGATCGCTGTATGAGTTCTTATTTTCTCGCAAATTGTCTTGATAATGGAATACTGTATGGGTTTACAAATTATAATACTGTATGGGTTCACGATTTTGGCATCGATCGAATATGGAGTTTGATCATAGCTTGTGTACAAATTCTTTCTAAAAATAGCATCAATGAAAGCAACACAAAGCGGCCACATTTTTAATCATTCGCCGTTTGCAAAACAAAGCGATCTAATTAAAATTTGAAATGAAATCGCTTTGTTTACAAAATACCGTACTGGTGTTTGGATTTGAAAATGATTTATGACTTTTTTAGTACTTTTATCAAATATTTACATTATATATTTTGGTATTAAATAAATTATGAAAAGTACCTATTTTTCTTAGTGTTTATAACTATCTGCTTACTCCTGTTTCGCTCAGGTCGACTTGAGAAATAAATAGCCTATGTTTCTTGATAAACTCAAATATAACACATATTTATGCTTAGATTACAAAATAAAGTACAGATGGAGCATGACAACCGCCCGTCGCCCTTGTCAAAGAAAATACGAAATCAAAAACAAATACGTCGCTCAAGAAGCTTATATCTAATACACGATATAAGCTTCTTGACGTCGCTGCACCATTGCTATAGCGCATATAATGTCATGCAATACGTCAAAAAGGGTTTGCAATTTTAGTAAAAAAATGCCGTCTTGTGATAATAAAACGCTGTAAAATTTGTTCCCGAAAACAAAAAAAAAGATAAAACATCGTTTCACAGGTTTTCTGTAGATTATTTGGCTGATTTATTTCTTTAATACGAATAATAATTTTACAGATATGAAGGAATACAAAACTTCAACGTATGTTGCCAGTATTTTGAAAATGAATTTGCCATTTTTATTGGTAAAACGGTAAAATGGTTAAAAGATCTTCATGGTAATGCTGTTGGATTTTTCGATCGTGAATGTGATTATTTGTATAGTGCACTAAAGGTTCATGATCATTATTAGATTATTTTAATACTTGCATAATACATTATTTTGTTACTTTTATAAAGCTTAAAAACGTCATAGTCGTTTTCGCTAGCGATTTAATTTATGTGAACTCCATGATGGATATGATGAAAATAAAATGTCCGGTATTCTCGACTAAAAACTACCGCTATTCGTATTTCGTATTCATATATTATGAAAAATAAAAAATAATATAATTATTATAGTTAATATTGAAACTTTTTTTATGTAATTTATTTAATAAAAAATTGAATACAATTATTTTGTCCATATATAACTTTAGTAGGCAGGTACTTTATGTAATAAAAGAATTTAAATAAAAATTAAAACTTGACTTCTCATTTATGTATATAGCCTACGTCACTACCGCCACTAACATAATAATTCAGATCATTGCAATGAAACCTCACCACTCAAAATCGGTCCAACGGTTTATACTGCAGGGCGTGTCAAAGAAATATTATACATACATACATAAACTCGAAAAACATAACCCTCTTTTTTCCGTAGTCGGGGAAAAAATTGGGAAATTTTTCAATATCTGGCAACATTACACGCACACAGAAGCACCGTGTACGTACAGTGCAGCGGTGAAATGACAGCACACATAGCTTTATTGAAAATGACGATAAATTATTCGGTTTAGTTCGGCAACGCTCCATCTGTCTTTTATTATGTAATCTAAGTATTTATGTATATTATTAGTGTTGATAAACGATCTTTAACGATGCTCTTATGTTTACGTATGTGGCAAATGACTGAACTTTTTTTTATTTTTTTATTAATGACAGCTCTAGGCAAAGGAAGCCACAAATGAGCGGTGTCGCCAGCATCTATAAATAATATGCAGTGCGCACATGTGAGCTTGTAAAACTTTACAGTTTTATCCTATAAGAACTTACCGAACCAAGTTTTAGACTAAGGAAAATTTGTCGTGAAATTTAATACAGTATTAAGGCGTAAAGCGCTTCTTGGCAATTCTAATTCTTTATACAATATTTTATGTATGAGTAAACGTAATAGAAAAAATAAAACTTAAATTTAGTGTACGCTTTGATGTTCTTATGTACACCAGGTGGTGTTATGAAAAAAAAAATCAACTAGGTAAAAAAAAGCTAATGCTATTTTTCAAGTGGGTATTTTTATTCTTTCTTGTTCATTCTTTCGCCAATATCAAACTCGCAATTGAATCAATTTTCTCTTAGACCATATTTTGTACATACGTATTTTGTATTATTTAGTATCAGTCAAGCGAATACCACTAAACGATAAAAAATTTAAGTAGTGACTAATACCGTAATTTGTATAGGGAGTTTTATATGCTAAATTTTTCGATATCGACTTCTGTGCGCTCTTGATTTTTGGTATGAGTAAGACTGATTTAAATGTTATTAAATGTTATATAAAATTACATTCGGAGAAATTAAAAGCGGAAATTGGGTAAAAGCTGTGTTTGTCTTGTAACTTAATAATTTATTCATGTCTTAAATTTTAATGATAATAAAATATGCCGCCAACTTCAAGTGAAAGCGGTAACAGATAACACAAATTATGTATAGCGACTGGCGACACTAAACAATGAAATATTATCAACACAATACCCTCTTTATTATCAGACCATAAACATAGCAAGTTATTATATAAGGATAATCAACCAGCATAGGTAATTATTAAACAGTGTTATTAAAGCTAAACCAGCTTGATTACTATAACAAATGAATAAGTTTTTCAGGTCATTACGTAATAAGATGATCAGACGATGACGCTATAAAATGTAAACATTAATTTACTTTGTTTTTGTTACTGGCTGCACAGATTAAGTTATGCTGGCTGTTTGTACGTCTCGCATAAAAAAAAATGAAACTGGCGGTATAACACGAGCATTCCATTTTTACCCGACTACGGCAAAGCAAAAGGAGGGTTATGATTTTGACAGGCTATGTATGTATGTATGTATGTATGTATGTATGTATGTATGTATGTTCATCTGTTCCCTCGTAACGTCTAAACTACTTATCAGAATTTGACAAATGACATATCATTAGAAGCGTCTTAATTGTCCGCTGGTTATAGGCTATATGGGGTTTCACAAAATCTAATGTGGCGTCCTCTATTGGACAAAACATACAGAGTAAAAAAATAAAGTTAAGATAAATATCCCGTGTTTGGTATCATTTGAAAGCGCTTTCCTTGTACATTTTGAATATATATATATTACTAGCATTTGCTCGTGACTTTACCTGTATTCATGGGCTGATTGCATATAATTCACATCTTTTCGTCCATAGCTTCTTTATTAGTTCATCAGTTTAACTTTTGTTAATATTATGCCCCACAAATACACTTTAACACCAAAATAGTACAAATAATATAAAGTGAAAAAACTAAAACCCAACTACGACAATAACCGGCGCTGAAAAAGTATAAAACAAGATTTCAGAATACTGAACTGAACAAAGTTGCTAATGTAGTTGCAAGTAAATGGACACAGTAGACTCTACCAAGATGCCTTCGTTGTAAATTGACAATAATGTCATACAATACTATTCTGAAGTATGCAATATTCCACTATGTAAAGATAAATTTTCATGTTTGGAAAGGCGTAGTCACACGTTACATAATATGTACCTATCTACCGTAGCACTTCAACAACGTGTGACTACGCCTTTCCAAACATGAAATTTTATCTTTACATAGTGGAATATTGCATACTTCAGAATAGTATTGTATGACATTATTGTCAATTTACAACGAAGGCATCTTGGTAGAGTCTACTGTGTCCATTTACTTGCAACTACATTAGCAACTTTGTTCAGTTCAGTATTCTGAAATCTTGTTTTATACTTTTTCAGCGCCGGTTATTGTCGTAGTTGGGTTTTAGTTTTTTCACTTTATATTATTAAGATTTGAAATTGATGTTGTCATTGAAAAATTGATGGCGGGAATTTGTAAATTATTATTTTGTATCATAATGATAACTGCACATCTGTAAAAGATAAATGAAATGTATAATGAAAATATCGTTGTTCTCAGACTCCGTGTGAAATATCGAAACATCGATGATGAATATGAGATGCGATGTTTGTGTGGGTGTTCATGAAAGGTGTATTTACAAAATGCATATTTGTAAATTATAATCAAGAATAAGTATATTTCATAATAATATGATTCTTTTTCGTATCACCGTACATTTCAGAACGTAATTTTTAAACTTTAAAAATTATTAGGTCATGGTACCTGACCTCAAATAAACGAAAAAACTCAATCAATACGCACTCCACGACTCAACTGAAACTTGATTTTCGCTCGTCTCAACAAAACCTTGATTTACAAACAAATGTCGAGTTTTGCAATAATATGCAATGATGACAGTTCACCTTGAATTACAGTCTTTGTAGTGACTTATATAAACACTGTGATAGATTTCACACATAGTATTTTGAACGCACGACAAGAATATTAATTTGTTTATTTTATGTCGTTTTTCCTTGTTTCCATTGATACTTAGCTGCATTGTAACATCACTTGCATATTGTGTATTGAAATTATATTATGATCAACAAGAGGCCGCGGATTCATAATATTTCATTCATAGTATATCCTATGTGATAATTAATACTATAATCGATCTTTATAGTTACCAAATGTGAAAGAAAACCAACCGATAAAGAAAAGCATCTTCACAAACTCTATTTCAAAAGAGTAAAAAATGTATTTGTTTATTAAATTGGGATGTTTATCTCATATATTTACCTAAAAAAGTATGTTAATTAAATGTAACCGTGTTTACATATGGCAGACATAGGTTATATAATATCTGACCTACTGTTCCATGGAACTTAACCGGCTTACGAGAATTTATCTTATAGTGAATTTTTATAGTTATTCTGCTTATCAGGGCGGAATGGAATCCAACAAATCGAAGATCATAAAGTTTACTCTAAACGTAGAACGAATAAAATATTTTATTCGTAGTTCCATAGTTATAAATGGCACATTATATGGACTTAACTTAATCTATACTAATATTATAAAGCTGAAGAGTTTGTTTCTTTGTTTGAACGCGCTAATCTCAGGAACTACTGGTCCGATTTGAAAAAAAATTTCGGTGTTAGATAGCCTATTTATCGAGGAAGGCTATATAATATAATCACGATAAGACCAACCGTGAAACCACGCGGCATAGCTGTTAATAATAAGCTTTAACCCATTGAGCCCCCATAGCGGCCCGATCGGTCCACGACACAATAGATTTTCTATTGTGTCTGTGATTCCGGGGGCTGAGTTATTAAATAATCGTTTGTTATAGAAAACATCTAGTATAAAAACTGAAAGTATTTCATTTTCATAGATGGATTAGAATCTAGTAATATATGCATAGGACTAAACACGAATAGTAAGATATTATTAAATGTAAAGTTATACATCGTCCAATAAATAAACTTCGATACTGTATAATCGTATCCGTCATAAATTAACAAATAATTTTCCAGCAAGTTATCGGATGCAATAATTCAATTTCCCATAAAATAAATAGCTTCGTTCTGATTTAATCGAGAAATAAATTAGATAGTTACTGCCATTAGGCTCAAGGTTGTATAATAATGGAGATTTTGGCATCTTAAATAAACAAACGTGGGTTTGGAGTCATACACAATATTGTAGAAATGTTAACTAAGAGAACGTTTTATGATTAGTAAAATATGCAGGTGAAGATAAAACAATGGTAATGTCAGGAAATTGGCAACATTAAGTCAACATAAATCTTCTTTACATTACCGGCCTAAAATATTATTTTACATTTACAGCTTCCAGTCTGTCAGCAGAATTTTCTAATAAACAAGAATAAAATTTTCATAAATAACAGTATGATATCTTACTCCTTACAACAGTAGTTATCTAGAAGACTACAAAAAGTATTGCTCACGTAGTCTACGTCACATTATAGTACAAGAGTTGCTTTCCATACAGGCTTACATAACCTATTTAATTTCCTTCCCGTTTAGCATCGTAAGAAGTAGCCCATCAACTTCCCATCTATTTCCATACCAATGCTGACGACAATACAAAGGTTAAGACAAAGGAGGATATTTAAAATTGTAAACTTCCTTTGCTACATTTACAATTTTGTTACTGGAGTTATTTTTTATTAGCCTATTTGCTTCATTATAATGCAAATGTGAACATCATTAAAATAACTGTAAGAAATCTGCAATAAATAGGTTACTTCGGCATGTCTATTTGACTTCTTTTTCTATTTTTAATGCAAGCTTTGCAAAGAACAAAGGTACAAACACAAAGACCATAAACCTCAATAAAGGCACAATAAAGGCAACTGTAAACAGACAATTTAGTAATTCGATGCGATCGGCCATTTTCCGCTAAGTATGTAGTACAAAGCTGCCGCCAAACGCGGTAAAGCGGTGGCCGCTTTCTATCATCGCAAATGCAAAGATAAACAAATACCTACTGGAATAAACGTATGTATTTGTATTTTCTCTACTGTACACAACTTGCGATGAAGGATATCATATTTCAAATCATTTTATTAAATTAGATAAAGATAGTTCTTTTTGTCGTTTTTATAATTTATCGTGATAATATTCTTATGTCTTGTTTTTCATAATTATGAAAACTGTTCTTAAAGAATTAATTGTTATAGGTATTGCGAGTTGAATACAATGTAGACTTCTAGATAGCATTTAAAGTTACGTTGCAATCAACCAAAAAACATACTAACACTACCCTATACAAGTTGCATCTCTCTCAATAAAACGCAAAAATATATTTCAAAATAAATTATCCTTGATTATACGCAAAATAAAAGCGCTTTGGGTGATCCAGTTATCTATATCCGCGTAACATCAAAGGGTTCACGCATCTACGAGTATCTGCTACGAAGTGCAGCGAACTGCTCACTGAGAAGCCGTAAGTTATTTTTAATTAAATCACAGGGCGGACATTGTCTCCATTGATATATAGTATCATGTGACACGATGGTGCAAATAGGATTGAGAGGATTTTGATTAATCTGTGTTGCATTTTTTATTCCTTTTCCGGTAAAGTTATTGGAATAAGTATTCGCCTTTTCCTGAGTTTAATTGCCATTGTATAGATGCAAAAAATGAATCAAAAGTCTAATCTCCCCTACAATATAATAAACAGAATATTTGTTAATCCAAATGTTATATGAACAGAAGTACGTACATATCTACAAAACCTTAATATTAAAATGTTTAACAACAAAAAACAAATCGATGATGAATTTGATAGAAAAATTTCACGACATTATCAACACAAAGAATAGAAACCCAACTCTCAAACTAATAAAACGCTTGACTAAAAAGTCAACAGCAATTTTCGCGTTATTTATTTTGCTTTCACCGATAGAATACCTTTGGAGCTCTCTCTTGCGTCATATTTGATGGCCATCTTGCCTCTTGAGACAGTCGAATCGCGGATTATAGCATATAGCCGATATCGTTACGTCATGTATGACGTCATAGCTCTATTATCTAGATTAATGTAGGCTTATCGTCTGATGTAGTAAGTGATCCTCTAATACCTACATCGGTATATGAATATCATGTAAAACATCTGATATTGTTTTTATGTTTTTCTACCAGAAATTCAGTTTGTGATATAGGATTACTCACCTGTATAATATGTACTAGTTACTTAAAAAAATGTTTTTCGAATCAACTCATTCAAAATTTTTATTCAATATTTTAGAAGAAACAATGTTTGAACACTTCAACGATCATTGCTCATGTCCAGACCAAATATTAAAACACCAAAATCATGTAAATGCAAACACAAAAAAAAAATGATTTCATCATTTATTGTCAGTACACGGCATATTTCACGAATCAATCAGAAACCACCGATTTAAATTTCCGAACGCTATCCGCAATTCGGCTAATCTCATTGAAATGCCGGAACGTGCGGCGAGCGGAATGCGCTGGAACTATTTGTGGAACACGGAACTAAAACGCATTCCAACGCACCGCTCTTGGGATTATTCCTTTTTGTTAGTGGAATACGCGCCCAAACATAGCGCGGCACGTACGTTTTACAGTATTGTCACAGATATGTGTGATATGTATTGTTTAGCTGTGATCGCTTGTGTGTAGAAGGTTCTTCGTTATACAAACCCTAGGGAATACATCAAGGCCTAAGTAATTCATTAGGTTATAAGGACATCGATTTTAATAGGTCGTAAGACTGATTGTAACTATCCACTTATGTTCTTTTAAAATATGTACCATATTTATACACGATATAAGCGTACGCAATGAATTATGAAATAAGCTGTAAAGTATTTACAAATTCAATGCATTTGACCAATCATTTGTATTTCTCTGTCTGTTTTTTTTTTGTATTTGCTTTCTGTTAATGTATCTTTTTTGTGTTCTTCAAATAAACTTTTTATCTATCTTTCAATATTTCCGCATAAACCAAAAGCACATTGCGAATCAGTAATACGATATAAATAAACAAAAAGGTCGCATAACATCTGAGTGATCCTTTTGCGAGTAGCGAAGTGTATCGATATCTCCATCATTCAAAATATTCATTGGCTTCGTTCCAACCAGATAAATAACCAACTCAAATAAATATTGAAAGTATTTAATGTTGTGATTGACCAAGTACGGTGATTATGTGAAATATAAAATGAGCATAAAATGTATTCCTACAAGAAAATTCTGTAGCTGTAACTTTCATATTCAATGCAACCAATTAAATAATTAGTATAGTCAGTAATCTGTATCTCACCAAATTTTAAACATGAATAGATCGCATTTATAGGTAAAGAGGTATTAATGTCGAAAGTTTCTATGATAACTTTTAAGATCTTATCATATACTAAATAAAAATCGAATAATGCCCCTTATTTACTAATTTATTACCTAATTATATACGGTCTCCTATAAGGTAGTTCCCTGATATCCAAAAAATGACAAAATCAAACTTAGCAACTGCATAAAATATGTTAAAAAATCACAGCCGCAAATACGAACATGTTAATTAGGTTCGTTATTCCACAACCTTTTAAACATATTATATTTAAATGCTACCATATAAAATTGAAATAATTTTAAAGCGGCAGTGCACTGGGAGGGAAATCCTCTGAAGCGTTTTGCTTGACATCTGGTGATGTGCCAAGCGCCTTTCATCATAACTTATTTAAATTGCTTCTTATAATTTTGTGAGTATTATTATTATACTCTTTGGATTATTGAGTAACTTTAACTGTATCAAAGTTTCTATTGAATGTAAACCGAACCGAATTAAAAAAAAATTTGCTATTGAATTAAAGAGATAATTTGAAAATATAATAATATATAATTTTGTTATAATTTGATTTGCCTTTCATAAATATAGATTGAAAATGAAAGAGAGAAAGCGATTCAAAGGCAAACGGTAAGATGCACTGTTTATTATTAAGGTTTATAACACTTCATTGAGTTTACTGGATGAACATTTTTATGAATAATGCATGTCATATGCTCTGACATTTACGTAACCTAATCCTAGTTTAAACAAAATACTAGGAATATCCTGAAATACGTGTAACCTTTAATATTCCCGTTGGGCGTTTGGCAAACGGCCAGAATGTATCCCGTAGGCACTTGCATGTTTTACAGTCAATTTTATACCTGCATGTTCCTGACGCAGACTGTAAAATTTAATGAGCTGTCTATATTTGCCAAGCTCTACTTGAAAAATTGTTATGTAAAACATAGTTTTAGGTAAATATAAATGTAAACACAGAGGACTTTAGTAATGGAGGTGGAAGACGCATTTTTAATTTTTTAGGCAAGAGTAGTTGAGAGTTTAATCTGTTCCTGATATGATGAGATATAAATTGGTTAAATATTGTAATTAGATATCTATACATTATCAGCGAATTATTATAATATACTGAAGATATATGAATAGGGAGGTTGAAAGAAAGAAAGAAAGATTCTAACAATATAATACGTAAAATACTACAGATTGTTATTATTTTCCTAAATTTCAATCTAAAGCATTTCTATTTACTATAGTTTAAGTTATAATAAATAAAAATAGAATGTAATATTCCTACTGGAAAAGGAAGCGAGAAATGCGGGTCGAGATTGCAACGTGTATCATAAATCTTATTTTATCGGTTTTCATCAGACTCGATTGACTTTAGAAAAGCAATATCAAGTCGATATCAAAATAATGTAGATCACTAGCTTAAGGTGTGATTTCACTATCTGGAATGTGTTTCTAGATAGATTTTAACTATTTTTCTGGAAATATGTAGGTATATTGGAAAAAAAAAACTTACCCGCTCTTTTGTAAAAAAACTAATCGTAGGTTATCTTTTCATTCATTAGTTTAGAACCTTTTTTTTATAGTGGGGAAATCTTTCAAAGATACCCACGGCCCCCGGGGAAGGAGCAATGGGTTATGTCGGATTCTTACCGACTAAAAGCCCACTATGTTCCGTCGAGCCGCTTTAATGACGCGGGTATTGGTTGGAATTCTTCCGCGACATTAGTTTAGAACCTAGTTAAAACCAATATCAATAAGTTTTAAAACCACTTGGGGTCACAAAGATCACGAAGTCACGACAAAGGTCATGTTAAATTCCATTGTGACAAAGCTCAAACAAAGATTTTTCTAAAACAAAAAGTTATCCAGTTAAAGTTTCACACTGAAGCCGCGAGGTGACCTAAAACATTTTATCTTTCTAACTTAGAACAGTGCTTCTCAAAGTGGACGATAGCACCCCCTTATAAACCCTGCACACAACACACGCAAGGACTCAAAAGAAAAAGGTTTTAAAGGAGTGTATATTTTTGATGTTTGTATTTTTATAAATGTATTTCTTGTACTTTTATTTAGCTTAAAATAAAACCTGATATATTTCAATTCTATATTGATTTTCAACCTTTCTTTAAGTCACATTTGAACAAAAATAACCACAAAATTTCAGTGTGGCAGCGTTTAGAATTTTCCAAGAGGGACGACCGAGAAAAAGGTTTGAAAATCTCTAGTGTACAGTATAAATAACATAGATATACTCTGAAATAGATAGCTCGAAGCGCCTTTGTTATATAATACTATTCACTTTTCCAAGCCGGAGTAGACGTTTGTTCGAAAAAAGATCGGGTTACACGGGTGAATTATCCCGTCATAGAGCTGCATTATATCAAATACTGTTGCGTGTGTTAATACTTTGGATGACAATATAATTATAGCTGTTGCTTTTAAGCTTATTTTGTATTGGGAAATGCAGTTCTATGAGATATTTTTATATACCTACTCTCTGATATGTTTATTTTTTGGTTTGTCAGATTTTTTCGTAGTTTCATTTCCGTTATGTAGCAAAAATAATCTTTTTGCTATTAGCAAAAACAATGTATGAATTCGAATACTGTTATTTATTTATAAAACACGAAATGTATTATTATATTTACAAATATAACAAACAAAAGTTGAATCATCTATATCTTTAATCAGTCTGGTTAATAAAAAATTGATCCAATTCTATTCATATAAATTCCAATACGCAAAGAATGGCAAAGATAAGACAACTCGGTCAACCCGATATATCCAATTACCCTGAAAGCATTTCTTCGTATTCCTTTCAGCATAAACATTGGGATTTCTTGGTAAACGCAATACGGCTTAATAAACGTAATACGATACTCTTGCAATGTGTTGAACTTTAGAATGACCAGCATTTCTGAACGCAGCGGATCGTCTGATGGACGGATGATTATGCTGCCCGAGGGCAATATAAGCAATCTCTCGTAAACTGATTTAAAAATATGTACATTTTAATAATTGAACAGGGTTAATATTTATCTAAGACGCGGTACTGATATTTACATTTGATTATTACATTCCGGTAGAATAGGTAGAATACGGTAGACGTTTTCCTTCTTAATTGAGTTTCTATATCTTGATATTTGATCAGCTATCCATTGTTGAATGAGGACGCTTTATATTTTGAATTGAATAATGATACTTCATTCTATTTAAGACATACATTCGATATATTTTGACCGAAGCTGTTTGCTTAGTTTCATCAATATCTGTAATAGAGTTTACTGAGTGATCTACATAAACATCCGAACATGTTAGATTAAATATTTCCATACGATAAGCGTTGATTTGTTATTGGCATCTGTTTTACCACGAGTAAAAGCGTGTTTACATTTGAAAGTTTTTTTAGCATTTATACGCAAAATGAAAAGATTTTCCATAAATTTTCAAATTATGGTAAATTATCATGTTACATCACTTCATTATCTGTAATTAAGTACTTATACCTTGACTTACTTACCTATTGACACCTATTGACATAAACTTTTTATTTAATCGTTAGTCGTAAATGTTAGGGAATTGGTCATAAAAATTATTGACTAACCAAAATGTCAATTAAATAAACATAAGAATAAACTATAGCCACTACTATGATCTATGTTATTCGTTCAAGTTACTCTCAAATGGTTACATAATTTATCAAATCGGTAACAGATAAACACAAAATCTTTATTAAGACAGATTAAAAAAAAGTCACAGATAACATAATTCCCATACAAAGTCTAGCAAGCGTTTAACATTCCTACACAGTGAACTAAGCTAGTCACCCGAGTAGTTGTAAATTGGATAATAGATACAGAGACATGTGCTAGCATATTATTTAAGCCGCAATGCGGACGTTCCCGTTCAAATGAGTACAGCGGGTTTACGAGACTGTTTATTTTACATTTTTAAATTTAGTTAGCGCCTGCCAGTAGGTACTAGAGTGTAGAAGAGGCATATGATTTCAATGCATGTATCTTAATTCTTATTGATGAATTATCGAAAGACGAAGGTTCGTTCTTTAACAAATGCATAGAGGTTACTTTTAAACTTTTGGTTCCTAAATAAGTTTTTCTAGGTTTTAAAATGTATGAGAATTGAATCTAATTTCAAACTTCGGGGTTACTTCATTCACTAATTTAGTAGGTCAATGAAAACCGAAATGGATATACTCTAACCTAATCTGTGGTAATATAATATTAAGTTTCTAGACACAATTATGGACACCGAGAACTCAATTACTAATATGCAAGAAAAATATTAATTAGCTTTAAGATACTGTATTTTGGAGCTATATTATGATTTCACATTATTACATGGCTATGTTACGTAACGAAAAATAAACAATTGAACATCGTCTCTATTGCCGTGTGAATTTACTTTGTACATAACCTCTATGTCAATTCTGATCACGTAATATTTTTTACAGTAGCTAAATTTCCGTTCCAACATATATGGGTAGTTCCGTTATGTTTTGAATATTAAATAGGTATATAAACGACTCGCTTTCCGCGCGGGTTCGCTCGATTTGTAGAAAACTTATCAAATTATATACTAACTAGATTTCCGCCCGCGGCTTCGCCCGCGTTTGCATAGGAAAACCCACATAGTTCCCGTTCCCGTGGGATTTCCGGGATAAAAACTATCCTATGTGTTAATCCAAGTTACCCTCTATATGTGTGCTAAATTTCATTGTAATCGGTTCAGTAGTTTTTACGTGAAAGAGTAACAAACATCCATACATCCATACATCCATACAAACTTTCGCCTTTATAATATATATACTAATATACTAAATAAACCTTTTTTAAGAACCGCTCTATCATTACAAAAAAATAATCAAAATACGTTGCGTAGTTTAAGAGATTTAAGCATACAAAGGGACGGACAGACAACGAAAGTTACTATGTAATATTGATAAGGAATCAATCGTTATTTAACCATAGAAGAAAGTTATAAAAATATAGGGAAGGATATCTTTGAACTTATAGCTTCCGAGTTTTGAAGTTAATGAGGAATTTCCGATACTTTCCTCCCTCGTATCTGCTTTAAAGGCTTGGCTTCAAAAGATATTCTTCATAACTTTACTGTAATCTTATAAAGTTCAAATAAACTGGATATCGTATGAAAATTGACTACGAGTGTATTAAAAAAATGAAAGGTCCTTTTTAAATAATAACAGAATAAATTACCAATATTTACGCTAAAGACTTAAGACTTGTGATAGACAAATCTACACAGGCGCAAATGCGAAAGAAATATAGAGCAATCTCTTCCAGAGAAATCTCTTTATTAAAAAAGCTTCTTACAATAGAAAACTAATGAAAAATATACGTTTGAAATCAGTGAGAATGAAATTTTCCAACACCCAAAATGTATAGATATTCATACTCCATCCAAATAATAACCAGATGAAGTGCAAATTTCCAATATGTTTATTTATTGTACTTTAGAAATAGCGTGGTGTACGATACCGACCTTGACACAGAATTGTTGAGCAAATAAAAATGGTTTCTATCTTTCTTATTGATGCTGATGGCGTGCGAACCGCTATATTGTCAATATTGGTAAATAATTTACTGCAAATGTTTTGAAATCAGGTCTATCTAGGTCGATTTTTGTTAGATTGAAATAGATGAAGCAGACGTGTTCGTGTTCGTGTGTGTGTTGTTCCTTTTTGCTTTTAATACTAATCGTTTGTCGTTTTACATTAATTGCGGATTTAAATTTTACTATATTATCTTTATATCCCTTTACAAAGACTTAATTAAAAGAGTGATGGAGCGATAAAACAAATAAATTTTTGGTGTTTTCTTTGGATCCTCAAAGCTTACTAACGCAATCTATATTATGAATACTTATATTAGTTTTAAATTATACCTACCTGCATGCTAAGCAAAAACAACAAGCCACTATGGAGACTTGCCATGAAAGGATTGTATAGTATTATTAGGTTTAATCATTATCTATATATAAATATATATATTTAATTTGCTAAAAAAATATATCAACCCGATCTTAAAATTTCATGTCAATATTTATCTGAAGAAAAAATCATCCCTATTTTCCTCTTAAAATAAAGCTTAATTCAAAAGATTAAACATTCTACAATGTTGCCTTATCCTTTTCAAAGAAAGATTGTAAGAAAAATCTTTTATAAATTTTCTATAAAATTCTCCCGACTAAAAAACACAAATAAGGTAACATATAATTGGACAAGACCCTTTGTAAGTTAATTAGGAAAGGTAGCTTTTATGTGTTAAATGAATTAGAACACGAGTAACAATGGAATTACAATAAAAGGATAAAAACTGTCAGGGAAGCCGGATAGGATCCATGTCCAGTCGACAAGTGGGTCGACGGCAGTGACGTCACTCGGTTGACGTGGGCTTCCTTTCAAAAACTAGAATTTATTCTCCTACTATTATTAAAAATTAAACTTAAGTTTACCTTTTTTATGTCAGAGCAAGCAAAGGAGCAGGTGCAGGGCCGTACCTGATGGTAAGTGGTCACCACCGCCCATAAACACTAGTAACACTAGGAGTGATACGGGTGCTTTGCCGGCCTTTTATGGACAAATAAGCTCCTTAGCCATGTACCAACTTAAATTTTGGTTTAAACTTTGTTCGTAGTATCTTGTCTTAAAGAAAAAGACATCTTTAAATGTTGCAATAGTTTAAGTGTATACATCAGAGACGAGTTAATCCACGGTAACAGTTTTATATAGATATCGCAGTTTAAACTACAATAAATATTATATGACGGACTTATTCCAATTTATGTTAAGAATTTATTATATTTGCCTTTTTAATCTTCTACAAAACTAAATTATTCAAAGGACGGTAGAAAACAAAACACATAATATGTAGAGCTAATTATTTCAACTAAGGGCTGATGCATTTAACAAAATATTATGTCCATATTCCTAAATATTAAGAAAATTAACAATATTAATCACACTAATGACGTTACAAACCACAACATAAATAACACTTGATTAATAGTAAAGTTTAATTTACTGGGTTAATACTGAACAGTAAAATAATAATAGCGCCATGAATTTCGTAAGCAGTGGTATATTGTGCTCCAATTTATTAGTTATTCTCGTAAACATAACATGCGAAGACACGTGTTTGTAGTGGAGAACAAATATACAAGCTGATGGTACATTTATAGTGAATTTTAGTGATATTAACGGAAGGTTTAATAATTTTCCCTAAACATTATTTTTAGGTAATTAAACAATGAATGTGTTTTGCATTTTTGTTCAAAATGTGATTTGGACTTAGATCAAGGATTTCGAATTTAACTAAATTGTAATTATCCAGCTTCTTTTAAGCTGGCTATAATAACAATTTAATTTGACTCAGATATTATGCATTAATAATTATTATTTATACATTTTTATATCATCATTAGTTATTTTAATACTGTGAATAGATAATGATTTTATGAGCATTTGTTTGCGTAGAAGATAAATTTTAAATTCTTTTCACGTGTTATGCTCGCATTATAAGATTGTACTTCTTTATTTTATTGTTTGCTTTTAAGAAAATCTGGTTCTTTGTTTATAAATAAACGGAAAAAATGTATCTTGACAATTACTTGCCACTTATCGCTTTACAGTAATCTCTTCCAGACTCTCAGGTAAAAGTTATGTAACAATAACTGTTACGCTTTTTACAAAAATGTGACTAATTACGATGTTGTTTCGATTCAGAAACTAATACTACTGCAAATAGAGTGAAAACAATATTATTCCAACGCCTCATCTTTAATTCTGCCGGTTAGAGATAATTTTTCGTAAATTCTAAAAAACAACATACCTACTCAAAAGGTTTAAAAGAACATGACTGTATGTAATTCAAGAACACATTTAAATTTTAAATTGATTTCCATGATCGTTAATTTGACTCTTAAAATCCCTGAATTAAAGAAAATAAAACATAAGTAGAAATTGGCAGTAGTTAAGTTAGCTAAAGTTAGTAACTGTTACATACAAACTATAAACTAATATATCTGGTATATAAGATTCACTACGGAAGATGCCTCAAACCGGGTACGACGGACACCCGGATATCCTATTTCGCCCGGCTTCCTGTTACTCTACGTTACCTATGTAGGTATAATTTGATTAAAATGGACTGTCAAATACTTATAGCTATAATAGTATACACATACTGGAACCCTTAAGAAAGTGTGGTAACAAAGGCTTATTTGTTTTTAAATGGCAACTAACTGAAAAAATACCGAACCAAAATTGTAGACAGACTTTACTGAAAAACTTCTATATGGATTTGAGATTTGTCATGTAGATAGATTATATTCTCGATAACGATATAGATTTTTTTTCAGAAAGCTTCGCTTTGCATCTATACAATGTTGTTGTTTGAACGCGCTAATCTCGGAAACTACTGGTCCGATTTGAAAAATTATTTCTGTGTTAGATAGCCCATCTATCGAAGAAGGCTATAACATCACGCTAAGACCAACAGGAGCTGAGCAATGCGGGTGAAACCGCGCGGCACAGCTAGTTAAACATATTTTCAAACAAAACATCGACATCATGCGACATTGTTTACACGCGAAGTGATTTTAGATTCTATTTACGCAGCAGTGTTCAAACTTCAAGGTGCAAATGGTAATAATTGTATTTATTATTCACAGACTGGTTCGACACATTACGGTGACGATGCAGGGACAATAATAGTCATATTTTAACATGACAAAGCGCTCTTTTGTATATTCCTTACCCCTCAAAGGCAGGTGATAATGGAGTTAGCTTACTGGAATTATGCAACTTTATACATGCATGTTGAATGAAGCTGGATAATTAACATTTATGTCTTATTTATGTACTTTTCTAGAGAGAGGCCAATGAAAATCAATAATAAATCATATTATTGAGGCTGTTGGTTGATGAATAAATAATATTGTAGATTGTAAAGGCATGTGAGTCATGAAGGTGTAATATGTTTATATTTATTGTTATTTAATCTTTTGAGTGATGATATTTTCTAGACGTTTTAGTTTTTTACTGAAGCTTATACGCTTTAGAGAACATTCTATTACTTATGAATTCTTCTATGGTCAGTCAGCGCAAATATTTATTTAGATTTGACTAGCCATCTGTTTCACCGGAGGATAAGGAGATAAAAGTACCACGTGTGTTAATAAATAAACCATATTTTATTTAATTCACATATTTTTTCTGTTTGTACAACAAACAAGTAAAATATACGTAATGTGATATTACAAGGAAGAATGTATATTTAAAGCACAGCTAATATCTTCGATTTATTTGCTTTAACGTTAAACTACAGATTACCTGCAGTTACTACGTTTTAACTAACAATCAATTTAACAATTTTAGGATATATATTTTATGTTCTTAAGGGTCTATTACCTGATCGGATTTGCAGGTCCCTTTCTTATCTTTATATTCTCAGAAAGCTTAGTTTTAACTATAGCTTTAATATTAGATTGAGTCGAGTTACACATCTGATACAACAATACCGCCTACCTTTTGTTATGTATAATATGTTATGTAGTGCGTTGTTTGATGCGCACTTTCTCTATGTTGCAATATTGATTATAATTAAATGTCACTGTGGCTGATGGGTAATGTGTAGTGGAATTTAAATAGTTTATTTTCAATTTACGTGATATAGAACATTTACTAACTATTAACGATTTTATATCAGCAATGTATATCTATTAAGACATCATATTGTTTTGTCTCTATATTGATGTAGAGCAGATTATTTAGTTTTACATACGACCATTGCATGTTTTTGTTTTTATTTATAGTTATTGCATGACAAATAAAGTTTGCTATCTTAAATTACTTTATGTGTTATGTGATGTTTTAACAATTCTTTTCGTAGCAAAGGTAAATGTTGGGTTGGATTCGTAATTACGCGGACGTCAAGATGGCAAATGGCCTAATGTCATCGCGAGGTCATCGCCCTCCATTGATCGGTCTGTTTGTAAACATTGCGAGATATTTTAATTTTGTGAATAGTATTTGCAAGCGCGTCAAAGGCTACAAGAGATGCAGTTACATATATCTTGAGTTAATGTTGCTTACAGCTATAAAATGTCGATTTGCAGTTATTAGGTAGGTACATATTATAGCAGTTTCTTACATTGTCTTAGAGCGAATTTTATGTTTAGTTTTTCATTATGACTATGATATTGTTTGCCGATTTCCTTGCAGATGCAGATGCACTATTCGTAAAAAAATACTTGCAGACGCTAAGTACTTTTTTACGAATAGTGAATAAGTTTGTGTACGAATGTGGGGCTTACCTGTACGATCTGGGCGCTGTCCTTGTCGAGCAGGAACTCCATGGACTTGTGCGGGCGGGGCGCGCGCTGGTCGGGCGGCGCCAGGGCCAGCAGCGAGCGCGCGTGCAGCACCGTGCGCTGCGTGTCCACGTCCGTCTCCAGCACGCCGGGCGCGGGTGCGGGCGGCGGGCGCGGCCGCGGCGGCTTGTGCGCCACGCCGCCCGGGACGACCGCCGGCGGCCGCGACACACCTTCGTCCTTCAGTGGGATGCGCACATACTGCGGCCCGCCAGCCGGCCGCGCTGCCTGCGCCGCGTCTGCCGCGCTCGCCGTCGCGCCGCCCGCCCGCCCGTTCGCGCCTGCGCGCTTCTTGCGCGCCGAGAAACGGAAGTTCGCGAACCGCGAGAGGAAGCCCGCGATGCGGCTGCGCGGTGCGCGCGCGCCCGCTTCCGACATCGCCGCGGGAAGGTCTGCGGCCGGCGCGCACTCCCCGCTCCCCACCACCACGACCTCCGCGTCGGCCGCGTCGTCGCTCGCGCTCGAGCTCTCGCTCGGCGTGCTCTCCGCGCTCTCTGTGCTCGCGCTCGTTTCGCGCCAACTCACTTCAGCCACGATCGGCGAGAACGTCACTCCTTTGGAGCCCGTCGACACGGACCGCATCGGCGGGACGCTGTCTGGCGGCGCGACCGTTTGCAAGGATGCGCGTAATTCCTCAGGTGTTTCGCGATTTGGAGTAGGCCGTGATCTTAATTCAGGCGTTGAACGAACTCGGCCATCGCCGGATCGCAAAGGTGTCGAGGTAAATGCTGGTTCACGTATAGGTTCCGGCGACGGCGAACGCGGCGGGGAGGGGGTCGGGGAGGAAGGTTCTATTCGCCGGCGTAATTCGTCTAACACATCATCCCAAGCCCCCCACGAGTCTCTGAGTCGTTTTGCGGTTAACACTGATATCTCACGATCGTAATTTCCGGCGTCGGCTAAAGCTCTTTTTGCATTTTCGTCCAGTCTGCGGGCTGTCGCTTCCATTTCACGCGTGAAAGCTCTTTCTGATTCTGTAGTGGAGTCGCTGCCGGCACTCGGTTCCCTTGCAGGGGTCGAGCGGACGGGACTCGCTACCACTTCAACGGGAGGCGGGGGCGGAGGTGGGGGATGGTGCGCGGGGCGCGGGGGAGGCGGCGGCGGCAGGCGCGGCCGCCGGGGCCCGCCGCGGTAATCCAGGGCTGTGAGGTCGGCCACACTGACTGTAAAGCTATCACACACTTCGAAAGTTTGACGGAACCGCGCGTTGTGAGTCGCGTGGCGGCGCGGTTCGGCGCACACGTCCAGCTCGGCGGGCAGGGACAGCGCGCGCGCAGCTCGCGGCGGCCGGCGGCCTGCACTAGGCGAGGCGAGGCACGGCACGCTGCCGCTCGGCCCGTGCGCTATTTCGGGCTCGCGCCGCGCCGGCGGGGGCGGCCGCCGCGCGCGTTCGCTGTAGCCGCTGTCTTCGCTGAGGTTCTCGGCGGAGAGGTGTGCGCGAGGAGCGGGCCGGGACGGTGGCGGCGATGACGGCGGTGACTCCAGAGAGTCTGGAGACAGGCTGGGAGACGCGGGCGCAGCACAGGACCGTTCGAGCGATTCGAACTGGGCCAGGCTGGAGGAACGGGACAGGGAGCCGGTGCTGGTGGGCGAGGTGGCGCGCTCCCGTCTGCGCCGCTTCGCCGGACAGGCCCACTCGCGCTCCGACTCGCTGTCGCACTCTGATCCTAGAGGACAAAATGAACCACTGAAAAACGTGCGTTTCAGAATAGAAATAAAGTTGGACGACACGCGTCGTAACGAACTGGGACCGGTAATGACAATGACACCAAATTGTGATACGAGAATGAACGATCCTTGGAAGTACGCCAAAAAAGCAAAAGCGTTTTGATATTATCTATCCTTGAGAAAAAAATATACAATTGTCTCATTGTTTCTAATGAGTAATTTACATACAAATTCTCCCATAGATCATGTGTTTAAAAAAAACCTACGTTAATACCACGTTCTAAAATTTAATAAACGCGCCATCTACATTTTATTCTCATAACTACGTGACTTACCTCGAATATCACTTCGGTATGAAAATGCTATTCGACGATAGATGGCGCTTTTATCAAAACTTGTTTTATACAGTCTGTCTTACCTCCATTTCCACGGACGTGTATAACCGAGTCCGCATCAGAATCGGATAGCCATGTGGCCGCTGAGGAGCGTTCGGAACGTAAGTCATCGCTTGTCTCCTCTACTATCGTTTCGAGATATAGAGCGTGAGTGCTGCCATTGTCTCCTGCGGACAAAGAAATTTCAATGTTATTAATTTTAATGTTATTTCAATGTCAATCATTTGCTATTCACCACTAGGTGGCGCTACATACTATAAAGTAAAAAACTATCGGACTTGTAGCACATAAAACATAATAATATTGCATAGATATTTTTGGTTATTCTTATTTCTTACTATCAATGATGTAGGTAAATTGTTTGAATAACGCATGCAAAAATAATAAATTAATTAATCAACTTAAATAATAAATAACCTATGTTTTAGTAGGTATAATAGAAATGTGTGATTATAACAACATTCTTATGCAAATTTTTGTTACAGATATTACATAATTTACATTAAAACAAAAAAATACGATCTATATTTTACTTTTTAAGCTTACTCCCACTCATGATTTCTAAATTATGTAACGATAATGTTATTCTTGTTCGTCGCAAAATAATTCATTGTTTTATTAAAAAATGCACCTTGTAAGAGAAAATACAGAGTGTATAATTGAATGATAATGAAAAACCTCGAGTTCACTGACATTCTGGATTTATGCGACAAGAATAATTTATTAAAACATCGTCGTCAAAGTAATCGAATGTACATTAAAACGTATTTATTCTAAATACATATTAAATTATTTGTAACACATGGTTTTACATCAGTCATCGTATTATCCAAAAAAGGGCTATTTCCTCTGATGTTTTTCTTCAATAACAAATTTAAAATTATACAAAATACCTATTTATTTATCTAATAGTGTGTTAAGGTTATGAATAATTTTGAAAAGTACAATAGAAATTTAAAAATGAATAAATGAATTGGCAAAAAAATACAAATCATACATTCTAAAGAGCATATATTTAATGTGATAATATATCGATATCCTAACAGAATTTACAGTTAAATTTGCGCAAACAGTTTGTACAAGCTTGTGCGTGTGCATGTCTAATCGCTAATCCACTTATGCCAAGTTGATGCCAAGTAGATCATATTGCCAAGTAAATGCGGTAAATGTTTCAAAGAGAGTAGGGCAGTGATAAAAATTCATTCCATTACAAGGTCAAACGTGATACGGACCTTATGCCCGATTTCACCAGTAACCCCTAAACAGTCTCCTAAGTAAGGGTTCCTTATTTTAAGGGACCCTTCAAATCACTACCTAACCTAAATTCTGTTTCACCATCCTAAGGGTCACCTAAATAAGAGAACCCTAGTTAAGTGACGTTTAGTGTGGGGATGCTACGCAATGTTAGTCGAAAAGTGTATCGACTATAGGATTCTATTGATATTTAGTTGAAAAATGACTTGATTTTACTTAGTTTATGTGTAAATATTGAGTTTGTTACCTTAAAAATATATAAAACCATAAAAAAACACAACTTTTTATATTTTGTCTAAAATCAAACTTCACAGTGACATTTTTAATGACAAATGACAATGTCATCGCGTGACTCAAGTTGCTTCGTGAAATTATTTAGGTTTTTTGATTTTGTTGCCGGTTGCATTCATTGTTTGATTCGTGTTATTTTTCTTTGGTGTTTGTAATTATATTAGGTATAAAGAATAATGGCAGAAAAGAGAAAACGTGTACAAAATTTATCTGTCATCATATTTTTTTTAATCCTTTTGATCTTTCGCAGTAAATTCGCGTTCGCCTCAACAAAACTCGGTTATTTTATAATTCTATAACTTCAATTGCTTCTAAATATTTGTATCGTCGTCGCTATCCATTTTTAATACGTTAAATAGGATAAATATCTGTCACTTAAACGTTAGGGGATCGAATATTCACCCCCTAAATTTTAAGGGCTACCTAACGATATAAGTGACACTTATCCGTCGGTGAAAGCAAATTTTACGTTAGGTATCCCCTAAAGTGACTTAGGTGACACTTAAATTTTACGGGTTGTTGGTGAAAACGGGCATTAGTCCGTTATGGTCATTCGTAATTCAGATTTCGTTGTAGGTATTCTATTTAGATTCCATTGTAAATTGTAATGTTATAGGGTTGAATGTAAGAAACAATACCCTACGTTTTAATTGAGTCATTGTTCAGTCAATTGTTCAATGCTTATTTCATAGACGTAACGAGATGTTATTCACGTTCTGTAAACTTATTGAAAAAGGTAATTGCACTTTTCATTTCAAACTTTCAACCTATAAATTGTTCCTCCAAAAATAACGATTTAAAATTTATCATTTCTTATTTTAATCATAAAACATTCATGTTAATTTCTAATCAATAATTCTAATTAAAATATTTCATTTCACGATTGTACCAGACTACAAGGCACGTATAAAAACTTCTTTCTTTCTTTTCTGTATTATTCAATAATGCAAGTATAGTATCAAGATTGCATAATGAGTCGGAATGTTCTAATGAGTATTTTAATAAGTGTATTGACCTCTGGTGGTATAGAGGTATCTATTTCCTCTTAATTAAGAAATGGTATAGATTGCTTTGACAGATTATATATGTGTACGACCCCAATAAAATGATGAATGCAATTGCATCATAAAAATTTATATACATTTATTTAGGTATCTACAAGCATCAATCAATCATCTTTTTATTAAAGCTGGTTTTCGACATTTTTAAGCACTATTTCGATTTGCGAAGTTTTAAAAACCCTGATATTGTTAAATCATTTTATATAAAAATATTTATGCTTCAAGATGTCTGTATATTATGGCTTCTGAGTCAAAACCAACGAATGCTCATAAACAACGTCTTGATAAGGCTTCTTATTGATACAATAAGGTTGGCAATCGGGTTGCGAAATATTTTTTTAGCACAAAAAAAAATTTTCATTAGAAGTATACCTATAGGTATTAGGTATAAACTATGAATTTCAGGAAAAAAAATACATGCAAAGACTTTTTCAAAATCTGTTGAGTTTTTTGGACATTTTACCATATCAACTGACAACGAGGTAGCGCGACTACCTTATACCCTATTTAGATATCTATAGTGACCACCTTCTTTAAATTAATATGACCGGTACGTTTCTATGAAAGTATTATTTTTCTTTGTCTATGCATAAATTGTGTGTGCTACTTTTTTTACAATCACACAGTCACGGTGTACGAGCTTACGGTCGTAACGTCGCGTCGGTGAGAGGCGATCAACTCGGTGATATTTAGAAATGTCGCCATATTTTACTGCTTTCCGCTAAAACGTGATACGATCTACATGTCCGTGAATCGTTTATTGTTCGGAAAACGAAAGTTTTTAGAAATTCTCGTTTTGTTCTATTTTAAATGCAATAAAATGGCGACTCTGTTTATTCAAAGCTCTATGCCCATTCTTGAGAATGTTTACAAACAGTAAACCAATAAGGAGTTCAATTTTCCTTACACGACATACACAGACGAATTTAAAAGTATCTACAGTGCTCACTTAATTAGATATCTAATTTTTAAAAATCCGACTTAAAAATTAAACTAAAAATATTTACTTATCTGATAACGAAATATATTATATTCTTAAACACATTCAAGTACCACCGATCCTGCACTTATAGTATCAGACTTTTCTATTCCAACACTTCTATAGGCCGCATCTTTGTCAGAAAAGAGTCAAATGTTATGCCATTATAAAATATCTAATTGTGTATGTTCCTAGCCCTAATCCCACGCTAGTAATAATATTATGTAGATAGTATCATACTGTTTATCATTGTCACTTTCATATTATACTTAAGTTTATAATAATTATCTTAGTTTTTATTAATCGCTTTTCTAATTGGTGTTTACATAAATGCAATTAACTGGTACATAAATTATGCTTTACAAGAAATCGTAATCGCTGGCCATAAATATCTAGTAATGATTAAAAAATGTGTATCGATGCTCATTACTTACATTTACAAAATAACTTGTGTTCATCTTCTACGTATTTCTTTTAAATTAAACGATATGTATGACGTTATTAAAAAGATAGATTTATACTTTTTAAAAGGCAACCTTACAATTCTTAAGGAGGTAACTTTGCCTTTTGGAATTACTGCAAAATAACAAAAAATAATTATGGAAAGTCTTCCAGTATTATCATGGTATTATACAATACAGTCTTCCATATACAGCTTACCACATGCAAATGTCCCTTTAGATCAATGTTGTTTTGCCCGATTTAAGAAATTTTCCTTCTATCTTTCATATATTTTCCCATCAAATTTACTAATTTTACCACTTCCAGTATTTGTATTTTTTTCTGTTATTTAGACAAATAACGGACAATGTTGTTAATTTAAAACTTTTTCTTACAAAGCGGTGGGAGGAGTCAGCCACCGTACCGCAGACAGGCACCTACCGTGACAGAATACCGGTATAAAGGTAAGGTTTAACGAGATAAAAAAAAATAACAGGAAATTGGCGCGAAAAAGTTTATTGCATAAAAAGTTCATTTCAATATGAATTTGCATCTTGCTTGTTTTGAGACAGTAAAGAAGATTTGCCATTTATTTGACTATTTATGGATGTTTGGTATTTAAATGGATTTTTTTTTGTAGTTTGGTTTAGTTCCGTTGGATAATTTTATGGATCAAACATATCCTTTATATTTCGGCAAAATTATATTAACTATAAGACGTCGATGTAACATCAGTTCATATGTTATTACATCGACTTGTCTCGTTGCGTTATTTTTTGATTGAAGTTTTTAGAACTTTAGCAGCCTGCATTAATTTTTAATTACTAATAAATAATGTAATATTATTTAATTTACATGGTACCATGGTACATTTAAATAATACATATTATTTAAATGTATACGTACAACAGACATATAATTTATGTATATCTTATGAGATAAGAAACGTAATAAAAACTTTCTCTTGTGATAATATTACAAGTGGAATAATACCTTTTAAACAAAAGTACACTTTTAATAATACATGCGCGCGATTATTGTGATTTATGCTAATTTTATAGATAAAATAAATAAATACATGGGTTTATATGTTAATTTTATAAATACGAGCTGATAAGAATGAATCTGAACTATAACTTCTTATTAAAGAAGATACGCGCTAAGAATTCATTTGATTACAAAATGCAATGTGTGAAAACTATTCTTGGAATGCAGTTTCATCTGAGCCTTTATAGTGATGGGCTGCATTCCGTAGAGAGAGATGGCAAAGATATTTGATAAAATTTGGAGTTTTGTTTTTTTATGTTGGCAATGTTTGTACTTATACATATTTGCATTGAAAGTGATTTCTGTTTGTTGAACATTTTTTAATCATTATAAACTAGGGAACGATAAAAATTGTGCAAAAATTATAATTTTATCGTTATTTAAATTTTTTGGCGTGGCTTGGTACACTACACTCACTGGAGAGAATGTATGAAATAAAAATGAATGGCACAAAATATATTCCATAGTGCCCTCTTAACTGTGTCTATATTGAACAAGCTATATTGGAAACAGGATATAATTAATGATAACACGAATAATTGTAAAATCTTTTTATTGTTTTTATAACAATTTGAATCATACTTACGTACGTTACTTACAATTGCAATATAGTAAGTAAAGTGTCGTTTTAACGTTTTAACGGTACAATTAATTTCGAGAAAGTGCTATGAAATTTCTCATGATGCTGTTGATTACGTAAACAAATATAATACGTGGAGTCTTATATTTTAATTGTTATCATAAAGTGGTTATTGCTGAAATCGTGTTATTTACACATTAAGGAAATAATTTGCTTCGTGGAAATACTACACTACAACCGGTATATCATTTTAAGAAATTATACAAGAAAAGACTGTGATTTTTGGTACAATTAGTTTAAAATAATCGCTATGTTATCAGCAAATTATTCATCTTGATGACTAGGCCTATTTGAAATTTAATTGGTATTGAGTGACAGAGATAGATAATATTTTAATTCAATTTCTTCGACCGACTAGTTTATTGCAAAAGTAACTACTTGACAATTCCGAACATCTGTTAACATTATGAAAATAAACATACTAAGTAAATATCGCTTAAGAAATATAAAAAATATCGCTGTCCCAATTTAATTGTTAAATATAGGAGCGGATATTTTGTAAGAAATCTCAAATGAATTCGCGATTTTGGCTTGAGTAAACATGTTATAAAGCTTTCTGTAACCTCTTAAGTGGTATTAGTTATTTATAAGAAACTAGTTGTGCCGCGCGGTTTCACCCGCGAACGAACCCGAAGTAAAAATCACCTAGCTCATATTGTGATAAAGCTTTATCACTGCTAATTATTAATAATAAAATCCGTATTATGGTATTCCCGTGAAAGAGAAATACATACGTACATCCATCCATCGTTATAGAAGAAAAAGAAATGAATATCTTGTTTGTTGACTTAATACTCTTCGTTTGTGTAGTTGGAATTTTTTTATTTATCTATAGATACATATAATAAATCTGTAGAAGGGTCAATTCTGTACATTGAAAATATTGAAAAAATAACTAGCAGGGTGTTACTGGATCGATACCAAACCCAAATATGTGATTAAAAAAATTTTTGTCTGTCTGTCTGTCTGCCTGTCTGTCTGTCTGTCTGTCTGTCTGTATGTGAAGACATCACGTGAAACTGCCGGTTCGATTTCGATGAAACTTGGTATAATTATACCTTATTATCCTGGGCGTAAAATAGGATACTTTTTATCCTGGAAAAATACGTAGAAAAAAAATTAATCTCAATTTTTCAGTTATCCATAGACGTTGTTCTGTAGTAGGTACCGCGAACACACGTTGCGTATTATTATAGACCTAGCCGTATTTGGGTCCAATAGATATTTATAAGATGTCATTGTCCGAGTTACTCAAAATGGAGAAATAAACCATCCACGCAAAGACCGACATCCGCGCGGACGGAGTCGCGGGCGGAAGCTAGTCACAAATAAGATAATAGAAAATACCTGTGGCTTAAGAGATTCTAAAGACGGTCTATTTATTAACCGACTTCAAAAAAAGGTTATCAATTCGGCCGGTATGTTTTTCTTTTATGTATGTACACCGAATACCGATTACTCCGAGGTTTCTGAACCGATTTACGCGATTCTTTTTTTGTTCGATGCGGGATGGTGTCGAATTGGTCCCATAAAAATTATTTTCGGATAGGCCCAGTAGTTTTTATTTTATGAGCATTATCGTCTAATCTATTATCTCTAATTAATCTTAGAGTATATATTACAGTAATCAATAATATCAAATCATTTTTATTTTTTACTTTTCCGTTTTTGAAGTCGGTTGTTTTTAACACATTTTTATGAATATTTCACACAGCTAGTATGTATGTATCTAGTTTTGGTCAGCAAAGCTTTTACTAGGTATAGAATCAATTCGTGTAGAACATAGCTTTCTAAAATAGAAAGATATTTCGACTTCTGAAGATTTTCGAATTAATTGAATTCCCATATCAATCTTTTAAATATGTTTTTTAAAGCAAAACGACCAATTTAGATATAAATAACTATATATTCAATTCGTGTAGAACATAGCTTTCTAAAATAGAAAGATATTTCGACTTCTGAAGATTTTCGAATTAATTGAATTCCTATATCAATCTTTTAAATATGTTTTTTAAAGCAAAACGACCAATTTAGATATAAATAACTATATATCAAAGAGCTGCATAAGATTTGATGAAAGTATTAAAGAACTGCACGCGTCTCTCTTTCTTATTCCACTCATTTTTGGAATAACCAGTAAATACTTTTTCATCCTAAAAATCTATACTCTATACCTAGTTGTGGGTAGTAATAATTGTTTAATTAAAGGTATAAATAACTGATAAAAACAATAAAAATTACTTCGTAATTTTTTGTATTTTACTTTTTTCGCTAACATAATTGCATCCGTGCGAAGCCGGGTTACATTTATAGTCAATCATTCCCAAATCACAATGCATCCACGTGAAGGAATCAGACCGGCCTTGAACCAATAAAGTGACAATATTGTTTGCGTCACCACTCAATTGACATGTCACACCACATTTGAGATAAATGGTACTATACCACATCTCACCAAAACTAACGTTCTGGGATTTCAGGAATACACGTTATAATTTTCTTCGTGCAATAATTGGGAAGATATAGATATAGTATACATATATTTCTAGTTTATACTTAGTATATCGGCACGTACTAGGAATACAAATTGAAAATAATAAAAAATAAATATTCAATAACAAATTTTTTCCGGATAATCGTGTTTTGGTGCTTGTAGTAAAAAGTGTAATAAATAATTTATCAATTAGCGATAATAAAAAAAATCACGATCATACTACTTTACAAGGTTCACTAATTCCTTTGTGTAAAAATAATTTGGCTAAACATATAACACGCACAGATAAGAAATACCTATTATAATATTTAGTCTGTGCTTGAATACTACGAAGCAACACGCATGCGTACGCACAAACTCGTTTTCATAACACGGAAGTTTATTGTTGTCTAGAATAGCGGTTGTGTTCCCACATCGGTACTGCTTTGTAATTAAGGTTTTGAGAATCAAATTACATTAATTTATAAATCACAATTTGTATTTGTAGAAGCTGTGTGGACACTGGACAATTAAATTTGAAAGAACTGAACTGTGATGTTTGTATATATTATAATAATTAAGTACGGTGTACTTAAATCCATCCAAAGACAAAAAGTAGTTACCAATAATTGACAGAAATTGCGTATTTCCCATGAACTATCATTGAATATACTAGGTTTAAAATTAATTTAAATTGCTACGTTTTAATGATGAGTAACAGATGATAATTTATAATATCAAGGATCGTTTGAGGAAAAAGTTCAAAGCTACTGACCAAAGGAACGTACCAACATCAAAAAAATGTTTTTTAACCGTAAAGCGCTTCGATAGTTCAAGCAGCCATGACAGCAGAGACAATTTAAAAATCGAACGCGCCCAATGAAGGATGACGGCTGCAGCTGCGTTCAGGAATCCGTTGAGAAATCAGTTGAATAATTTATTATACGTCAACGTTCGCGCCGCAATGGGTTCGTTCTGACACGGTTTATTAGATGCAGATTGAATTGTAATTGACAACATTACATCTGTGGTAGGTACATTTTTTTTGTTATATATTAAAATTTGAAATAAGTAGGTCGTGCATTTTAATTTCAAATAATAAACGAAACAAATCGATCGTATTGGTATAACCAAACTTATGAATAATTTATAATCGGTTTCATACAGAAATGGTGCATATTTCGTTAACGCAGTTTTACGTTGACGTGCAAGAACTTATTGTTTGTAATATGTCAATGAAATTGACTGTGTGAAATATAGAAATCGAATGCTCGTAGTCACGAATGCAAAGGATAAGGAACCGGTTTCAATGTAATTGTAGCAACAAATCCGTGATAAATATACAACGGTATGCTTGGAATGTGGCGTTGCAAGTAGTTAGTAGTTAGCTGAGATAGTATGGAGTGCGGACAATGATGTCTGTATATTGTTTTAGTTTAGTTTTAGATAATTTACATTAAAAGGAATAATTTTTAGCACGTCTAAAGATTAAGATGAAAGCATGCGTTCTTCTATTAACTACATATATGTGTTAAATTTAATAGAGCGAATGTAAATGGAGTAGGTACGTACATATTTGTTATTTGTAACAAATGCCTTACAGGCTTTTATTAATAACACAATTTAATATTTATGACAGGTTATATCCGCTACTTTATCTAGAATAACATTAATATTATATTGATTGAGAACGCGTTGAATATTTACTGTTTATTTTATAATTTAAGTTTTTACTGTTATTTTACATGAGCTTTCGGTGATTTTCCAATGCTACAACATGTGTAAGTAAGGATTAAATACCAGGTACAATTATTATTAATTACTTTAGCCCTTTGTTTTAAGGAAGCTGAAGATTAAAGGAATGAACTATTGAATAATATAATATAGACGTCATATACCTCTGCCACTTTGTTATAGTTTAAGTAACGAAGGATTGAAAGGTTAATGCCCTTTTGACGTCATCATTGTCCCAAAAGAAGTACACAGACCATTGAGATAATATTAATATGGAGACGATACCGCCTACATCACTTATGTTCCACTCAACATACGTCATGTGGCGTAACTGCACTCAGTCGCTTGCTCGCTCATTGGCGCGAACGTCACGCTCATTTTTTATTTGTTTTAAAGTGAAACGCATCAAATATGCCTACGTGTGTGTTACGATATTGCACAAATAATACAAAGAATACGGAAAAGTGCAAAGGAATAACTTTTCATCAGTAAGTAACTAGATAATAATTTTTAAAACTTAGTTAGAGCAAAATTTTTGGCGGGCGACATTTTGTCATAGATTAAAAATTTAAGATATGACATTGGGCATGAAATAAGTGTTGTTAGTAATATTTGCTGGCGTATATTTTTATAGTATAAAATAATAATTTTACATATTTAGAAAAGCATAGACTGGTTGTTAATTGAAAAAAGGTGAAATCATGAAATATGAAAATCAATTACTCAATCACCAATTTTTATTTGTTAATTGATTTTAATCAAGTTTTTAATTGATATTGTATAAGCTACTGACTTGAACGTATAATTGAATTATTATTTATTTATCTGCACTAATATTATAAAGAGGAAAACTTTGTTTGTTTGTTTGATTGTAATTAATAGGCTCATAAACTACTGGACCGATTTTGATGAAAGGAGAATGCCCATTTTTGGTACTGGTTTTTCTCATGCATCAAGACAACAATACTATTAAAAAAAATCTCGGCAATTTAGAGGCCTTCTTACCATCGGAAAATATATTTTGAACAGGGAATGTTTTGTAAAATCTAATAAGACATGTAATTGTTTAGATCCGTTATTATAGATTTAATGTCCATTACCGGTTACCACGGTAACCAAGCGGTAACTTATTACATTTACTATGGTAAATAGCTAAATGTATTAATATCGATTATTGTTTTCATTGAATTACAAAAAAAATCAATTAACATAAAATCACTCTTTAAGGTATTGTTTATACACTGTAGGTTGTTTTAACAAAGATAGTGAAGTAAAATAATATAAATATGTATATATAAAAAAAAATATTATTATGACATAGCTTGGTAGGTAACCAGTTATTTCTTATTTGTTTCTTTCTTCGAATATGTAGTGAAAAAATGATTCAAACAACAACAACAACAACAACATGTAAACCGAATAAAAACTCAATTGGCATTTTTAAAATATCTATTCAGGTTTTCTTGAAATCCGTCCCGGAAGATTTCTGGTGCCTACCTACACTAGCCGATGAACAGATAGACTTTGTCTGAAAGCATAAGCTCTACGCATAGATTAAATATGTTAATCGAAAAATAACCTTTGGACGATAAAATGTTACCTAAATCACACATAAACCTAACTAAATCGGGGTTATTTAAGTTTTGAGGTTATTTCACATTTTTCTCAATATCTTGAAAACCCCTGTTTTTATCACAAAAAAATCAATTGGTAAAAATCTTTTGAATATTGAAGAACCCTCCAAAACCACTCTGGCATTGACGCAACACTGTACTGTGGTCCATACTTTCATGGGCATTCTCCTTTGGCACAGACAATCTTAAGACCCTGAGAAAGAACATAGGCTACTTTTTATTGCGAAATATGTGCCAAGGGCGAAGCCTTGTGTTTCAGAGATAAGTAATTAATATTTTTTCTATTCAAGGTTTCCATGTCTGGGCCGTGAAGAAAGGGAAAAATTATTTTTTTTCTAAAAAAGGCTCAATTTGTAAGGAATAAAACTTCCCATAGCCCTGACTGAACCTAAAACACGAAAAAAATTAAATTATTCCATATGACGTCACTATTTACATCATCCTATATTATATGCCAGATATTGTTAGCCCCACGTAGTAAAGTCAGTTTATACCTAAAATAAATATTAAGTAAGTACAAAGAAAATTTCAAGTCAACGTGCATGTAAGGAGTGGCACCCAATAAAATAGACAGAATGAAACAAAGTGTCGCCTCTATAGCGGTGAGTCAGTGACATCGCATAATCTATGACTGTCTAGCCGTCATTCGCGCGCGCCGCGCCGCCGCGCTTGGCGCACAGATTTTGTTCGTGGTGTCTGCTCCATATTAATATTATCTCAATGACACAGACACCATTTTTTTGGATTTAGAACAAAATTTGAATAGCGGAAATGGCGAATTATTCTTATAATAAATTAATTAATATGAGTTGCAAATTAAATAACTAAATTGATATATTTTAGAAGTCAGTCGCTGTATCAGCGAGCCGTGTGAACTTTGATATTATGTTTCTTCTTGTTCCTTGAAGCATTGAGCCGTGTCAGAAGCAAACAATCTTATTATATCTATTGTATCTAATATATTAAAATTGCTTTATTACTGACAAGGATTTCAATATCCGGATATATTTTTGTGCAATGGAAATCATTTTTACATTTTGCTTGGGGCAAGATTTGGTCTTTACCGAATTGAACCTTTGTTATTTACCTCACACTATACATTATAATTATCTTCCTGATAAATCTCTATAATTAGATTTAAGATATAAAATTCTATAAGGTTTTTGATAGTCTAAACTTCAACCTATTGGCTATTATGATATAATTCCTGCTAAGCAATGTAAGGACAGTAAAGGAAGCGTTCTATCTGACAGAATATCAATTAGTTTGCGCGGCAACAGGTTAGAAACAGCGGGTGCAGGATTATAAATATCCTGCTACTACATATTATAAATAAGTGTTCATAGCCTTTGTTTTAATATCTGCAAATATTATCAAACTATTATACTGTTATATTCTATATTCATAAACAGGTTTCAACTTTGAAGCATGTGTTTGAAACATAAAATAAACAAAATGTGAACGCAGCTTACCTAGCCGATGCCGCCTGTTCGACATTTAAAACATTTAACGCACACTAGCACAATTCCGCCATCACACAACACATTTTCGTTTTCAAAAGTCTTACGTTTATAAAACGTAATTTCGATTTATCGTATACGCGAGCGTTCGTAGACATATCGCGCGTTCAACTCACAAAAGTTACTCTAGAGCTGATTCATTTGAATCTATTATTATGCGTGGCAAGTGACCGCATGTCAAGAGCAAGACCAAGGATGGACTTGTGTGTGTGCGGGCCTATACGCGTATCGTTCATAACTTCTACGGTAACTAATCAAGCGCGAGATATGCCGCGATTTTATTTCTTATACCCAAGTGTTAAGGTCGCAGTTTCGGTGAGCATAAAATGTGGATTAGACTTAATTTTTGTTTTAGTCAGGAATTAAGAGTCAATTAAATATGTGGTGGTCAAGTTATGGTCATGCGCAATTGATTTAAATTGTAATTGACAGAGTATTTTGTAGTTTCAATTGACTGCCGAACTGATTAATTAAATTTTTATGCTGAGAGCAGAACTGCATTAAAAACCTATTTAATAAAAATTTGATAATTAAAGAAAACTATCTTCACATTTCACTATTTAAAGATGCACATCTTTTGTCCAGTCCCGTAAACAACTACTTGAAAAAGGGACATAAAATCATTCATTTCATACGGTTAATATTTTTTTACAGACAACCAGGTGATACTGCAGCTTGCAAAACCGAATGTATGTATTTATTTCGCCACTACAAAACGAATATTCATGAATAAGGTACACTTACAACCACACTCAAGTAACGTTCCAGGATTACTATTAAAATCGTTTCAAACAATTACCAGTGTAAGTAATTATTACTTTATTGTAATATTTTTTTTATTTAGTATAAAAACGTAGCTTATAATAAATTTTATATGAAACTAACAATCTAAACACGCACATCACATTAAAAATATAACCTAGCCATACAAATCGGTTATAACCCATATTACCTATAAAACTACTAACGTTTCGTGACTTATAAGCGATTAATCCCTTAATCTTGTTTCAAAGAAATAGAACGACCCTTATTTTATACGGTTTAACCCATTAAAATTGGAACCAAGTAAGGATGTTGTAACTTGTAAGGTTTCTATAGGAGCTCTAATTGTGAACAAATAATTTTTGAATTTACTTCAGCTGAAGTAAAAGTTATAATTCAATTAAAACCTTCGTATTCTATAAGTACCTAGAATATATTAAACAAATAATAGATCATAGATGTTTACCAAGAAAGCGGCTGAAAGAAAAGAAGTGACATAAAATAAAATGGGTACGTATTATAAAACATTTCTCATAAATTGCTCGTCATATCTTTTTTTGACGTCGCCGTAAAAACATTTCATACTATATATATCTTATTTTTAATAAATATATGAGTTCATCATAAGAAAAATGCCAGGTATGACTGAATGCAGGAAGTACGTCAATTTTCCGTCAACACTATTTACACGCAATTTAGTTATTTCGCAATTTAATAACTCAAGTAATTAACATTTACTGGATACTGATTTAATTCATTGGACTTCTGAGAATGCAAATTGGTGAAATTATAAACCAAATATTTAGGTAGCAAAAATGTCCGCTATAGAAAAGTCCAGTGGGGAAGTGTGGGAAAGAGATGGCGCTAGACGACCGATAGCGCTGTCGTTTTTCCACACTTGAAATAATACTGCTTTAAGATATCATGGTACGGGGGCGGATTGTAAGTTTGAATAGAAATAATTGTGGTCATTGTTATAATATGTATGTGGGTAGGTACTTAGGTACATTTTTTCTACGTCTCAAGATTTTCGCTCCAGATTTTTTTATAAAGTTTGTTAGATGTTTTTTAATTGTTTAGTACCTACTTGAAGCGAAATTATATAGAGCGACAGCGATGTTTACCAATTTTTTTGTACCTACTATTCACTATTAATATCTAAGTTTTATCGTAGCTGCTAACAAATCAGGAAAAAAGGAACAACTGACCTCTTTAATAAAGGACCTTCTACATATATCACTCTCACTTTCGTTATGGAACTCCAAACTCATGGCATAACTGGCATTAACATTATCCATCTAAGAGCAATTAACCTATAGAGAAAAAATACATATTTTCTAATCTACTTACTCTTAGTCAATAACAGCATAAGCCAGATTGAGATAGCGATAGAGTATCTGCACTGTCTTCAAACGTAGCGCGCCGGCAGTCAGTTTGTTTTCCAACCAGCTGGTGGGCTCAGTGCGTCAAGTGTTTTTAACGAAATATTTAGAAAATATAAAGTGTACAGTGTTTCTTTTTATTTGTCAGTGTGCTAAAATAACTATTGTATGTTTAGCAACCAGCTATCACTAGTCGAATGGGAGTTTTGGATAAAAACAATGTAAAAATATCTTTCCATCGGTAAGTGATTTTCAGCAAATTGATAAATATTTATGTTTTAAACCTATTTGAAGGTTTTATCAAGCACTTTTTTGTAATTTTATGTTGTAACTGTAACATTTACCCACTTTATGGAGTTGTGGAATATAAAATAATGAAATAATTTTTAAAAAACGTCACAATAATATCACGTTTGGCATTTTGTTTACCACCGTAGTGTTGTAACACATCTAGCGTATATTATCGATTTATGACAAAAAATCTATTTCATATTAACGTTGATTTATTTATTTTGTTTCATAAATCAGATTTATATGTAGTTGTTGTTGCAAATAATAGATGTAAATTTTTTACCGCAGGAAAATAAAACATACCACGTGGTTGTTTTATTTGCCCTATGTGTTTTAGTTTTCGTTTGTTGTTTATTAATTTCTCTTTCAGATTATTAATAAATTCATTTTGTTTTAGATTTCCAGAGCTAAATAAAAATGGGTATAAAACGTGAGACATGAGTTGATTGGACGCCGCCACAATTTGCAATATTGTGTTCACTGCATTTCGAGCCTACGTGTTATCAAGATGGATACTCTAGAAGAATTGTGCAATCTTACGCTTACGTTTTTTTTTTGTTCCTGTAGATAATAAATACATTTGATTAAAGAGAGTGAATTTTTATTTTGAAATTTTTTACACATAAGTTACCTACTTTAAATGTGTAACTATGTGAAAATTAAACGGTTGATTAAATGACAGTTCTCATAGATGAGAAACTACTATTGAAATACATACTTAATATACATGCGTTTTCAAAGAAAAACCCGCATAGTTCCCATTCCTGTTGGATTTACGGGATCAAAAGTAATTTTTCCAAATTTCATTGTAATCGGTTTAGTAGTATTCGCGTGAAGGAGTAACAAACATCCATCCTCACAAACTTTCGATTTATTAGTAGGATGTTAGGAAAATGTTTTCCTTGTTAAAATGCTGCATGATTCCTTCATGCTGACTGTGCCTTTCTCCTCACTCCTTTAACTTTATCATCATTTCCTTCTTTATTTTAAATTACATTTCAAGTTTTAAAATTTCTTTTATAATGTACTAACTTTCCGCCCGCGTTTTTAAAGAAAATCCTGCACAGTTCCCGTTCACGTGGGATTTCCGGGATAAAACCTAACCTATGTGTGTATGTACAAAATTTCATTGTAATCGGTTCCGCAGTGAAAGAGTAACATCCCTTCTCACATAATTTCGCATTTATTATATACGTAGGATTAAACAATTAATGTATTCAACTGAAATTAATTATAAGTTTTGTTTTTTTATTATTTATTATTTCACGAAACCGTAAATGCAAAATACATTCACGATTTTATCGATTGAAGCACATCCCATCACTATCACCTTCTATCTATCTAAATACGTACCTATAGTAAAAATGGTGCCATGACTATGTTGAAACGTAGCTTGTTGTCTATAGCTGTCTCATTCTTTCATACGACGTTTTCTTTAGATAGAGAGAAACAAATATATGTAAATTGTATACGCTCGATACAAGTACTCTATAGGTTAATTGCTCTTAGTTATCCATAAACAATCAGTATTATATAAACTTCCGTATCATAACATATTGACGTTAGCCTTTCCGTCTATTGAATAATGAGAGCATAATATTATGTAAATCAAGATGTTACGAGTACATTGTAACAATCGGGTAAGTGCTCAATACCTTGATTACATCTCTATAGACCATGTGAATCTGCTTCCTATAAATATTTGTGAACGTTATTTCATTATAATATAAGTACAAATACAAAATAATGCATCGGACATTATTCTTATCAAAGTTTTTTTAAAGTGAATTAGGCTAAGCGCGCACCACGATTTTAATTTTTGCGACACGATTTCAAAACCGCGCTGTAGAAAATCGCAGAGAGTACGGTACGCGCACAGCGATAATTTAATAGTGATCCTTACTCACTTTCATCATGGATTTCATACAAGTTGCTTGTCTTTATTTACTACTTCGGAGGATAAGAAGAAAAAAAAAATAAATTCGTCTATATTGGACTCATTCTTTTACAGCAGATAGAATTGTCAAAAGTTTCTTTTATCCATACTAATATTATAAATGCGAAAGTAACTCTGTCTGTCTGTAAATTTGGTATAGAGATATTTTGATACCCGAGAAAGGATATAGGATCGGTTTTATCCCGGAAATCGGGAACTATGCGGTTTTTTCTTTGACTGCGCGGGCGATGCCGCGAGTGGAAAGCTAGTCAGAAATACAATAAACTTCGGATGTATCCCAAAAAATTCTTTAGCTATTATAGAATGAAAATTCCGCCAAAAGGCCGCCCTTTGTGCTTTTTTATTTTTTTTATTATTGTAACCTTTATGTATATTTTGTTTCTTGTACAATAAAGTGTTAAATAAATAAATAAATTCAAACCTTTGACAGATTACTGAATTTATGTTTACGAAACAGTACCTACCTATACCACTACGATGTTTACTGTTGGACAGACGAAACACAAGTGAAGTGCCGGCCGGGCCCGAGTGTGCGATTTTATTATCACAGTGCGCGCGGTACCATACAATTTCATATTCTGCATTTCATTTTCGCGACAATCGCGTCGCGAGCAGTCGCAGCAAAATGTGACAAATCACAATTTTAAAATCGCTGCGATTATTTAATCGCATGTGCGCGCATTGTCATAGTAACTCATATGTTGTATTTCTGCGATAAAATAATCACGCTGCATAAAGTCGTGGTGCGCGCTTAGCCTAAACGAAGAAATTATCGCGATCATATTCAAACTAGGTACAATGTTCTAAATTCAAATTTGACCCAAAAAAAAAACAAACCGAAATAAGGAGTCATTTTGAATTTGGAATCCTCACCATAAAATATAATACTCAAACCTTAACTCAAACATTGTTAAAGAATTTATTAAAATATCTCACAGCAAATAAGTATGCACTGTGTATTTTATGTATCTCCATAGACGAAAATAAAATAAAATTACTAATGCATTTCTAATATATATATCGTATTATAATTTTAATATAAGATTGGTAAAATTGCTGGTGCATCTAATAAAAGTGTAATTTAATTTTAATAAGATATAGGATTTCCTGTACACATTCAGGGCATGTTGCGTGTGACCAGGCCACTCACAGTCTATAAACTCGTAAGCTTTGACATTATAAACTGGTTCAGCAGTTCGCATCTTGCAACAGGAACACATACGTTCTTATTCTTTGCGTAAACCCGACCTAATGTGATATTTGCAATAGAACTGTTGATTTTAAAGTGGATCAGAGAATTATTAACAATTTTTATTAAAGCTTAAGATCGTACATTAAATGTTCTTTAAATAATATGTATCTCCATCGGATGTTTGCTCACAAAAAGCAATGTAAACATAAGCCTTTTTACAATTCTGATCCTAGATAGCTTTTCTTTTATAAATTACAGATAAAGTATATAACAACTACCTACGCGAAGACTGAAGGTGCTTATTAAATGTGTGTCATGTAAAAATCTCCAATGAAATTAGTGTTCACCATAAAAAAGCACATTCATTTTACGTACTTTAAAGTGCTATAAGCTGTAACGTGATATTCACAACTGTCAAGAAAGAATAACGAAAGACACTTGCAATTCTAATCGCGTAACACATGCCTCTCGCCAAAAAATGTACAACTAGTTTGAAAGTAACTAATTGAAAAAAATACTTTTATATTATGTCGGTCACAGCCAAAATCACAAATTTAAAATTATATAACGGTACTGCCTCTGTTTCGTTACGCTAGCTATCCGTTAATCCAAAAACAGATGTTAAAATTGTAATTGCGCATACAATTCTGCAAAAAGAAAGAATGAAATAATAAAAATAGGGCCAGTAAAGTTAAGAAAAGAAACAGTAAACATTTATGAATAAACAAAATAGGGCCAGTAAATGTAAGACGACTCTGAAACACGTTGGGTGGTCTAATGATGGTTTTTACAACTCATCGTTCTTTGAATCCGTTTCCCATTTACAGCACTATAGCTATAATGAATTTGATGTACTTGATCAACAATTTAAAAGTAATTTGCAAAACATGATTTAGGATGCGCACATAGATTTGATTTAAATAGCGCAAATTCAAAAGCATATTTTTGATTTTCAGCAAAGATTTGCAATTGAAGATGAGTTATTCCTCAAATCTTTAGTTGTTACTGTAGACAAATATGTTTAAACTGAAATGCAGTGTAAACCTACCTCTTTCTATACTCAATTATAATTTTGTACATAAAATTAAATGACCCAGGATATATTAAAAGCCAATTTTCTGGTTGACTTGCACAATAGAGCGGCCATATGTCTTCATGCATCTGCATACAATGACGAAGCGACGTGAGAGAATTTCCTATCTGATCGTATATGGACAGAGAAGGGTGAAATTATGATGCTTTGTTCGTATAACGTTATAAATTAATGTGAAGCTACGTGTGTAAATCAAATAAATCTAGATGATCGAAAAAGTTGTAGTGATATAGAGGCGCAGGTGAAACCGGGGTAGTGCTATTACAAACATACTGTAACAGCTTTACTCGGTTTCACCAGCGGACAAATCACAAAACCACAATCTAGCCTTTATTTATATTTATATAACGTATGATTCTCTGATACATAAGCTACACCACTGCCAAGTTTCATCAAAATCCATTTTGTAGTAATAGCTTGAGTTCTTTCAAAACTGAATTTTCGTATACGTATCTTATTATATCATTCATTCATTTTTTTTATTATTATTAGTACTTGATTAGTACCTATAGAATATTATAGATGTTATTTAGTAATACGGACCTCGAAAGCTGTAGATATAAAATGAATACATCTTCCGTGTTCAGCTTTACAAATTAGGTTTCCAAACAACCACAAATACTAATTGTTTCCTAGGAATAAAAGGTACTAGGCAAACATAATCGAAAGAAATCAGAAGTCATTGACATTTCACACAAATTGCTCTATCGATCTGACCACAGCGACAAATTGCATGTAACAAATTGTGTTTTCACAATATTTCATACAGTGAAAGCTTATAAAATTGCACATAAACGTCTATGCAACGTACTTTCTCAATGCACCGGACACAGCATGACGATGGTTTCCTTCATTGACCATAGATAATAATTAATAGTCTATTGCTAGTTAGCATTCACAATTACGTCTTGATAATAACACCTATGGTTGAAGACGGTGTATATCACAGTATTACAATATTATTGTATACTGTGGCGTAAATTCTTAACAAAGGACTGCTAATCACTAATTACTGACGTCATGAAGCATATTGCCCATTAATCAGCACAAATTTTACGTTATCTTTACATGCCAGAATATCCTTTATTCCTCAGTCATAAAATATAAATATTTATCTTTTATACGATATTCAATTAATTGCCCTGATAGGTATATTGTAACTTTTAACAGACAGACAGCAAGACTGATAGACAAGCAGTTCCGTTGTTAGCTCAATTTATTATATTTACTAATTAATAAAAAAACAATTTTTCTAGTCTTATACTACTTTCAAATACAATAGCTGGCCGGAAGGTATAAATATAATGGTTTAACATAAACCGGCTCTCCCACGTATTTTTATAAGTAGTCATTTATTGGCGTACAAAATTTTATGCTTTGTGAAATATACAGAGTAACATCGACCACCACCAAAAAAGGAAGAGGTCAATTATTCGATACATATTTTTAGAAATTACTCATTTTCAAAACGAAACCTTTTTTTTTTCATATTATATTCGTACATGGCAACATAGAAATACAATGTTAAAGACAAGAACTTCGGAATGTGGATTTCGAAAATGTTTTTTTAAGAATGTTAAGATACGAGCATAGATAAAATAGAACATTTAGTACGCGATGCGGGCGATAAGGCGCAGCTTTGTCGCAATGCAAATTACTTGCGACATTGTGACGTATTTCTTTACGAACAAAATTTTCACATCCAGATAAAGTTACTAATTTTTTTCTCTCTTCCCACTGGTACACCACTAACCGCACATCCGTGATTTTCTTTGTGAGTATCAATTTCCAGTAATATATAAAGTTTGTTATGCTTGCTTGGATTTTACTTTGGAATTTTTATATGAACAAGGAACTGTGTATAACTAGTGTTTTTATTTTAGTTCCGGCAGACAGTTTTAACGTAGGAAAATGGACTAAATGCTAATGAATAAATACAAATTACATAAATACTTTTCTTCGAAATGAAGAAGGAAATCTAAACAAAGATAGATATACAAAATAAAAATAAAAAAGACGTGAGGTTTTTTCGTTACGGAATTTCTCGATTCGGTCCCCGCGCTCAAGGCCCGCAATAGAAGCTATGCAATAGCTTAATTAACTAAGCAATATTATATTACATCTATACCTGACATACATGCATGTTGCTATTAAAATAATCCACTTCGTAATATTTCAAAAAACTTTGTGATTACTCAAATAGGTGCGAAACTCATTTCCCCATTTTCGACAATCGATTAAACCAAGGTTATATCTGATTTTAGAAGTATGTACCTATGTATATATCTTATAAGCGAATTTGTTCCGCATTTTTATCGTAAACAATGTACTTGTATGTATCGTAACACGCAATACACCGGCTAAAATAAAGAGTTGCTCAATGTTGCTCAGTTGCGACAGTCATGTTGCCTTGTTCCGGTTTTTTCACAGATATTATCAAAGGGTTGCCGCGGCGAATACTTGCACGTCTTTTTTTTACACTAAACTTGGAGGATCGATCTGAGGATTATAGATAAACTAGCTTACCGCTCGCGGCTTCGCCCGCTTTTTCTAAAACCTAATAAATTACATACTAAAACCTTCCTCTTAAATCACTATCTATTAAAAAAAACCACATCAAAATCCGTTGCGTAGTTTTAAAGATTTAAGCATATAAAGGGACATAGGGACAGAGAAAGCGCCTTTTTTATACTATGTAGTGAGTAGAAGTAATACCTAGTGAAAAACAAAGAAAAAACCAATACTTATGTGAAAAAATATTCAAAAACAATATTCATCTTGCTGGATTTCTGTAATAGGTAAGTAAGCACGTACTCGTTTTCGTTTACATTTTTTTTGCATAAATAAATATGTCACATAAACAATATTTGTAACCATCGGTCAAGAATTATTGAAACTATACTTAAAATGGAGAATAATATAAAATAGAGATAAAGGCTGAAACCATTCACATATTATTTTTCATTAAAAAGTGAGACAAAGATCTAAATATGATTAAAATACTGAATGCCATTGTCACACTAATTATGCACAATTGAACAAAAGACGATTAGTTCTAACTTCTAAACACAGAGCGGTAATTTCGCGGTAAAAATCAGTGTCAGAATTATGCTAAAATTTTATCAAAATCTGTTATAATACTTATTTTTCTGTACCAAAGTTCTGTACATTACAAATCATGAATCAAGTTTATTTTCTGCTATTTAATTTCAGTTTCATAAAATAATGTTGATTTTAATTTATCGATACCTATAAATATGATACATCGTGTTTATTGGCGTCATTGACTAAAAAATATATGCTCATAGTTTGTCGGATAAACGGTAAATCAGTATAACAACTTACTTCAGCTCTACCTACCATCTTCCAGGTAATCAAATCTTGGTAGTAGCACAGATAATATAATACTATACTAGATAGTAGCATGCTTTATCTATAACTCGTCTAAAAGATTACTCTTCTCAAGATTACATGAACTTATGACTCACTATATTTCGTAATGATACAGTGATCTCTTGGTGACTAACTGCTGTATATAATTATAAAAAGGCGTAACCAGTTACGTATGTTACGGTAAGTACTGTAAATGGCAGATTTCCTAATTGACTTTAGCAGTTGAACTTCATAATACGTAAGTAGATTAATGTGACACTTACCATTCATAGGTTTGAGGACATCTTGAATTTTTCCTGGAATTAAATTAAGTCGGGTCAAATGTTTCCATATCAGTGTGTGAATAAAGCAATTTTTTGTTTGATTTTGTTTTAAATATTTAATAATTTATCTGAATTTTAGATATTTCTCCTGATAACTTGAGAGACTATAAGCATGACCTTTGGCCGGCTAATTATAATAATTATTAATTAGTAACTCATCCTAACCAATTAGATGAAAAGTACCTATAACGGAGCATTTTAAAGCCATTTAATATACTTTTTTTTTATTGGAACAAAATAAAATTACAACTGATAACGTGAATGTAACGATGACAAAGCAGGCTTAACATTTACATACAATTTTAATGGACCATTAAAATAACTGCTTATAAATATTATAGGTGTTTTACCTTATAAGAAAGTAATAAAAATAATACAAGTTTTGGCTAACCAAACTTTTGAGTAGGCAGAACAACACAGAAGATGCGTTCGCGTTGCGATGTTCAGCTATTTGATATTTCCAATCTTTGAATTTTACGTTCGTGAGCACATCACCGGTCATGTACTCGTTTGTTGCACACGCAAAACAATACGTTTTTTTATTTTTTTTCAATCACACGCAATAACACCGGTGTCAATGATACTCGTATCTTTTACGGTTAAGTAAACATAGGTAAAATTAGATGTTTATTTCATAACTTTCATAGATGTTATTGACTTTTTGTAAGATTTGATGCAATTGATTGCAATCAATTCAAATTATTTCGTGCGTATTGTAAGGTTGTATTTGTTGGTTTCATTGTTTACAAACAAAGAGTGCAATTATGATTACCTACTTAAGCAATTCAAGAGAAGGATAACTCGAATAAAACTATTTATTTCAAAGACTTTAATAAATTAGGGATAGACTAGGTTTCTACCACCTATAGGTATAAATTTGATGTTTACAAATACTAGATAGCCTTTATATACATACTAGCTAACCGCCCGCGACTTCGCCCGCTTTGTCTAAAACCTAATAAATTATATACTAAAACCTTCTTCTTGAATCACTCTATCTATTAAAAAAAACCGCATAAAAATCCGTTGCGTAGTTTTAAAGATTTAAGCATACAAAAGGGACATAGGGACAGAGAAAGCGACTTTGTTTCATACTATGTAGTGATGAATGAATAATGATGATAATACTATGTCGGTCGCGTTTGTGGCAACTAAAACAACGAAAACTGTTTTATATCGTCTTATTTTATATTCAGCACAGTCGTTTCCAAACAACTGTTACCTACATCTAATGCAGTAATAAACCGAATATATTGCAAAAATAACAAAAAACATCCAATTTAATTATATACATATATCGTATACCGGATAAATCATAAAAATTCATGTTCATTACCACTGCCCTATATTCAAGTCACGAAAATATCTTGCATGTTGAACAAAATGAATTTCGAGGCGAACTAGATTTTAATTGCTATCATTTTACACCGTATTCTGTGCTCAATAATACTTTAAAATGGATACAGGTACGGATTTTAATGTCACGTTTGATACACTGAAACGAATTTTAGCTCTTTCTAAATGGAAACCGACGCATCTGCATCTTTAGAAAGCTTTATAAAATTACCTTTATATTTACATACACAGTGATTTTAAAAACTTGGTACATAACACAATACTTATGTTAAATGTTACTTAATACCATTGAGATAATAGCTACTAAATAATAGCTTAATATTATGGAGATTTTTTTATACTGCATTGCAAAAATTACAATTTACCCATTCGTATATTTGATTTTAATTTGTCGATAAACTTCTTCGAAGTCTTTATCAGAAGTTTCTTTATAATTGTGACGAAATAATTAAAATTAATTGCTTAAATATAAGTATGTGTATTACCTACCTATGTGAGAAGAATATTATATTATTATTTATTATTCATATTACAGTCACAAAGGCTAGAGCTACAGTACAAGCACGAAGGTTATTGCGAACTACATAGGTATTTGTAATGTAAAGGTTGCTCACTGCATATGGCATATCAAAATAATAATTTTATCAATATATGTACGCAAAATTTGCTATTAAAATTATAGCTTTAAAAGAACACTTTATTCAATGCCCTTTAAATTATGAACATTCTTCGATCATTAATATAACAACGCATTCATATAACTAAGTAGGCTTTTATCTTCACAGTTCACAGACGAGCGAAAAAAAGGCGCCAATTTGTCAATTCCAATTTTGAAAAGTTACACAGAGCTCTTAATTTTTTTTTTCAGTAAAAGCGCCGGGCGAAGGAGGCGCAGGGCAGGTATGGTCGCCCACAGATAACGAATGACCTTACACAGGACTGGTCTGACAGCATGCTTCCCTACAACCACTAAGCGGAATTTATAAAGATGGATACCCGCGCCGTCTGGACGTAAGTATGCTAGTTTCATTAAGATTAATTTTCTTTACTATCGCTACAGTTATCTCTATTCCATTAGTAAAATATTTAACATTATAGAAAAAAAAATACAAAAAATACATATTTCCGAAACAGAGGATATTAAAATTTTTGAAACTTTCGTTGTATCTTAATACTTATTAAGTACCTATCTATAATTAATTCTGAGATTTTGAAGTTGTTTATAAAATGTTTATCTCGATGACGTTTGTTTGTGCAAATATTTACATTACAGAGATAACATTTGGCGACCACCTAGATCAAGGTGAACTTTATCTCGAATCCCCACTATTAAGTCCGCAATATTTTTATTACAGAACCATAAGGCATAAAATTATTGTCTATGAAATTTCTCTAGACTCTATATCTTTGGAACCTCTTTGATAATTGACACAATGATTGACACATGGTTCTATTTTTGGATACCTAATCAATAATAAAATCTGTGAATAAAATTAAATTAAAAAAATCTGGCGTTTATGGTGAAGAGATCATCATAAATAAATAAAATAATTAATGTGAGTAAATTTTTTTATTTGTTTAATAATTATCAAAAATCAAAATGTACCAAAGTTAATAATAAATAATAATTAACTATGAAGAGAACACAAGCTCTTTGTATTTATCGTGGCAATTTATGTGAAAACAATGACGTAATCCGAAGATAAGTACATACATTCAAAATATTGCACTTAGATAACTTTATCGTCTGTATTTTAGCACTAATGCAAAAATAATTATATACATATAGGGCATGCTATAATTATCTATTATATGAACTTAAAAACACAAATATTGTTCTTTTGCTTTTTCCATAGTTATTATCCATTAAAGTAAGACCTGCGTCGTGCAATTTGATAAAAAAATGGTAAAACAAACGAGCAAAAATCGTAACAAAAGATATCATATTCAAAGATATATGATAGCAATAAAAGAACAATTCGGCAAGTACTTATTTAACGTGAAAGGCATTTTATTTGCCATGAATTTGAATCTTTTGGAATATGATATAATTACATACACACTTTCTCTGAGGCAGTTTTCACTATAGTGGTACTTTATTAAAATGAGTGACTATTTCCGTACGCCTACACTTGAGATGGCACTGTTTACTGTTACTTCTTATTTCTTAATGTTTTTGTAGGGCTGTCGACAATATGATAATTCAAATATATCTGATAAATTATCATGATGATAAGTTATAATTGATACTTCTGGTAAATAAGCTATCTGATATTATTATAGCAAGTTTATCAATACTTAATTATTGCTGGTTTTTATATGCAAATGATGGTTGTAGACCAATACTGTTCCACTTTCTTTACTTGACGGTAACTTAATTTGTGTTCAATTAAAGTGTAAACTGTCCACTAAAATATTTTATAGGTTGGCAATAAAAATATTTTAACGTGTGTTCAATGTTCATATCTAATTGTTAGGTGGTAACCCTATTATTTAGGTGAATTGCACGAGTACAGTGATGAAACAATAGCCGTGTGGGCAGATAAAGGTGCTCTATTGAATTGTTTTGCAATATCCCAGTTATCTTTAACCTTCAGTTTTAAAATAGTTCAGTTTTTTCCAGATTCCGGTGATTTGCTCTGCGACGATATCGTGACTGTACAATCGTAGGTACTACGATATCAATTGAAGGAAACAAGAATGATCAGCTGTTTAGCGCACTAATTTATATTTAGTACGGTACATATACCTAGTTAATTATTATTATTAAGTAGATACCTACCTATGTGTATTTTGAAAGAATGTTCCTTCTTATCGGTGAGGGTTGACACCGGAGTTAACCGTGAACGGTGAAGAAGGTCGTATGTACTCATTAAGTACCCAATACCCATATGTAGACGTAAATAATAAGTGATAGTAATAATTATTCTTGTACGATAACACTTAACAATATTTAAACCGTAACATTAAGTATATAGGTAGGTACATAGTTTAAACTTTAAATTATTCCTGTGAGTTTTCTCACATAGGTAGTAGGTAATATTGCAATCGCTCTATTTACTACCTACCTAGGTATGTACCTACATACCTATTTCTATTTAACTACATTTGAAACAATACCTACAAAGGAATATAATAAATCGTTTCGTTACGACTACATTTATTAAGGTACGTATAAAATCGTATAAACATGTGAATCTATTATTTCCACACGAATTCAGAACAATAAACATAGCAGGTACCTAGCGAGTAATTAGTTAAAACAATGCATATCAGTATTTAATCGGGCTGGGTGAGTAACAAAAACGTTGCAAAACCATGCGAAGTACATTCGGCACGAAGAGTTTTTCATGCTTTAGGGATTTTTTTAAGTGCATTGAACGCTCACAAAGACAAATTGCATTCCACAGCCTGTCGCAGTTAGGGTATTGAACGGCCTTCTTTGCTTGACTAAGCGCCACTCACCGTTGGTAAAATAGTCGTCTTTTTCCAATAATTCATGCTGGAAGCCGTAAGCGGGCAGCCATGCATGAGAGCCAGGAGGTTCGGGCCAATCCGATATCCGAACCTCTTCCATGTCGGCATGAACACAACACTGCACTCCACAGACCACAAGCTAGTTCACACAGAGAACACGGGCATGCATGGACTACCTCGTCCGTCCATTAGCTCGTCATTTAGGACGATAACGGTGATTGGATTCGATCTGGTCAGGTGCACTTTCGCGACGCACACACATCTACCTGCGGCGGCTTGCGATAGCTGACTGGCGAGTGGCGACTGCCGACTTGGCGAATGGGCAATGGCGGCGGCCGGCGACTGGCGCCCGCGCAGCGATCTCTCCGCATTCGACAAAATATGAAAAAACTTTTTAACCTGTTCGTAATTTTATTGCAGACTGGCTTTTGGTCTGGTTTGGAGTAGATTTAGAAAACATAATTTGCATCCAAACATAAATATAACAAAAAAGTATCAACAAACGATTCGATTTAATAAACTCGTGAACCTACATTTATACACCTAGGTAGGTCTAGGTACCTAGGTACGTACATTGATTTAGATGTATCATAACATCACAGACCACAGTATTTAGAAAACCCGGATACATATCTTGGCATTGTATATTGGGCTGCAAAAAATAAATATTTTCTAAAAGGTAGAGCTGTAGAGTTGTACCTATAGCTCCGCTTATGAGACTTTACGCTCTATCTTGTGGAATTTGCTTTATTATTTTATTATAATACCTACCTACCGTGTGGTACAAAACGCATTTGAAGGGACGCTCAACCCACAAGGCTTTATGCTATAGAATTACGAGGTTAAAACCAGTAATTGTAATCGTGAACCAAAGTTGTAAGTGTCTCGTTACGAACAGTTTCACTGGCAGAGTTGACCCGCGGCACATTTTAATTCATGCTCGTTTTCAAGGCCGCAGCTAGAGGACATTTACCTCGGTTCAGATATAATGAAATTTAGGAAAATAGTAATTGAATATTGAAATTGATATTGCTTATTATTTATTTGTTAAAAAATACAGCTCATTAGGTAAGTTTTGCTTGGTATTTTGTTTGTTACTTAAATTTTATCTGTTCAATTGTCTTTCAGGCAAGATGCATTAAATTACGGTAACACAGAAGTTGTGTCCTTTCGCTTGAAAGTGAGAATGCCTATATACAACATATTCATTCAAGAAGATAAGGAAAATAATAACAAAAATAAATTAAACGAAAGCTAGAAATGCTCAATGTAATAAGAAAATCAATTGGTTGTACTTGTACTCAAAAAAAAAAAAACATTCAAATCGGTCATGGTTTTTGCATTGCCTGCATAACTATTCTAACAATTAACAATGTAGTTAAAAGTTATGATATAATGAAAATTAAAACCCATCCCTAATTCATACAGTTTCCACGTAACATGTTATGTAATAGGTATAGACCATAAACATATTATCTTTTCATTGTGCTAATAAACGTTTACGACTTTTGTTTTCTCATATTGCGATATAAAATATTTTTTTATAACTTTAGTCGATTACAGTTTTTTTTTGTAACTTCCATCTGTGATATTATGTTTCCGGATTAATTTTATTTTAAAGGGTGTCTATGTATTTTGTCGTCCAGATTTATTTACTTACTAGCTGTGCCCGCGACTTCGTCCGCGTGGAATAGTGACTGCATAGTAGTTACTACTTAATACACAATTATTGAGTAAACACGTCTTGAAACACGTACTACCATAAACAACTAAATTATAAGTACTTACAGATAATTTTACAATTAAGAAATAAAATAAATAATAACACAAAATAACTGTTAGTAAATTTATTACTAAACTGAGCTAAAAAACTTAGGTACAAAAGAGTTCAAAATTTCCAGGGTATGGCTATCCTCCCGCTCCCATATCCTTCTACTTTCACAGACTTTCAACTTTTCCCTTTCACCCCTAGTAAATGGCAGAACCGATTTTGATGTAAACCATGTCTAATTGTACCTATATGTAAACATCATAACCTTTCGTTTGGTGCTCCATTTGGATTATTTATCCCCACTATATCACCCATAGGGTGCCCTATATTTAATAAACAGATGAACCGTATAATTGTAATTCAGACGTCAATTGATATGCCGCTTGAGTATATTATTTGACCACATTCGATTATTCATTCCCACTTTTACCGGTATATTTGACAAAAATTTTTTTTTATTCCCACTTTTATACCTATATCCAATAAATGGATGAACCAATTTTGATAAAATATGTCTTATTGTACTTTACACGTCATGTCTTTCATTAGATACGTCACTTGAGTATATTTGATAAAATTCATTTATTTATTCCTACTTTTACTACCCCTATATATGAAATAAATGGATGAACCGATTTTGATAAAATTTGACTAATTGTTTCTTACAGGTCGTCGTCTATTTTCATTTGATATATATCACTTGGGTATAACTGACAACATTCATTTTTTCCATTCCCACTTTTACCCCTATATATTATAATAAATGGATGAACCGATTTTGATACACTAAGTAGGTAGGTATATCTAAGAACAACTAATGTAACAAACTATATATATGCATCTCATTCGTTTAACCCGTTAGCGAGCTACGGTTGCACAGACGAACACGCAAACATACATAGCGGACGTAACACCCCTCTTTTTGCGTTGGGGGTTAAAAATATAATACCTACGACATAATTTAAAAGACATTTTATGTAGAAAATTTACCTAGAAGTAACCATAATGCTATTTGTGCAGGTTCTAGACTTATGAGCAAAAATCTAAATAAAGGTCCTTTGATCCCCCTACTACCCCCTCAGCTAAACCCCCCCCCCCCCCACGGTACTTTCGATATGATCATCTGGACATGTCAAGGAATAACTTTAGCGTATAATTTACGTAATAAAGTTATTCATGTATAGAATGCCTTAGCAAATGTTCGCCGTGATTACTTAAATGGTCATAACTTTTTTATTTATAAACCGATTGACATGAAATAAACACTAAATGTTAAGTGAAGCTTACCACTGTATATTAGTGAAAACCGCATATAAATTGGATAAGCCGTTTCTGAGATTAGCGTGCACGAACATACAGACAAACCGACAAACAGACAAAAAATTTTTTAACTACAGTTTTGGGTTCAGGATCGATTTAATAATAACACCTGCTAAGTTTTTTTTAATATTTTCATTGTACAGACATCACTTTTCTACAATTTTATTATATGTATTGATGATGATGATGATGACTAGCTTAGTAGCTTTCCGCCTGCGGCTTCGCCCGCTTTGTCTATAACATAATAAATGATATAAACAAAACTTCCTCTTTAATCACTCTATCTATTTAAAACAAACCGCATCAAAATCCCTTGCGTAGTTTTAAAGATTTAAGCATACATAGGAACATAGGGTCAGAGAAAGCGTTTTTGTTCTATACTTCCTAGTACCTACCTATGTAGGTAATGACTAATGATGCTTACTTTATAAGTGTACATAATATTTTTTTCTTCCCATAATAAAATTATATCCGCTTTGGATGAAGTAATATAATGCAATAAATAACAATAATATGTATATTGTATATTATTATGAGAGCCAACATTACCATCTCGGGTCATCTCAATTCCCAACCTTCGTAATCATATTAATTTAATCAGTTTATCTCACGCGAGGTTCAGTTCTGTTTACTAACTTTCTCCTAATTTTTCTTTGAAAGTTTAACGTGATGTTTACAATTAACGACGAGCATAATCCCATATATGGTGAGCTCAATGTATTTTTAAATTACAATGTTCAACACGCAAGAGATGTATAAGGTTAGTATCGTGACTGTTACAGTTGTTTCTATCAATTAGTATTATATAAATATGCCAGACGAATGACCTACGTATATAATAGGTGTATTCAATAATTTAAAGTTTAACTCATGTGAAGACGCCAAGTGTAAAATATGACTGGATAAAATTCTAGGGTTATACACTTACCTATACCTAGAGCCTACAGTTTTAACGAGTGTAAATATATATTACGTTGTAATTGCAAAAAAGGCAATAGAAATTAAAAGAATATTTACAGAAAGGTAAACTTGAATATTTTCGTTTTATTATGATATCATTTTTCAACTCGTAATTCCATCTTATATTCTAGACACGGATTTGTAGATTTATCATTAATTAGGTTTAAAATGTTCAGTTGCTTTATTTTTGTTTTCAACACAAATGTACGACACAGACACAGACTAATAATAATATACTACGTATGTAGTACTTTTCTAAAATATAGATTATATAGATAATTAATCTTTATCGACTTAATAATAATTGAAAGTACTATTTTGTGATGCATTTACATGAGTCCATTGAATGGATATAAACTAAAATTTGACTTAAATACGACATAGTTATGAGGCGTCGTTCATAGTATTACGTGCGTAAATACTAGTAAACAAGTCGTTAGTTACAAGCCTGGATAATCGCCAAACTATCAGCTGTATTTGATATTAATATATATGTACCTTATACTCCTTACATTCTCTTTAGTCTGCTAAACTGAATACATTCCCACTCAGTCTGTTCAAACCTTAGAGTATATATTACAATAGGTTCAAACTATCTGATTAAATTGCCAAATAATGACTTAATAAAAAGATTATATACTTGGGTATAAAAGCTGATAAGAAAAAACACGCAACCGGCAACGTTAACATTTCATAGAAAGTTGAATATATTATTTGGATTTTTAGCATCTTTTGATGCTATTGCACTTTAAAGTAGCCATATTTACACTGCTACTATCAAAGTAAGTATGGACATCTGAATTTCCGGAATTCCTGTATAGGTAACATAGTTCCTCAACCCTTGTCTATAACAGCCAACAGGCCAAAATCTGCCGCAAGATATTATTTTCAAGCCATTATAGTCCCTGCTCTTTCTCTTCAAGTATGTATGCCCTTTACTTTTATTTGAATATTACTAGAAATTCAACAAACATAATACGAGAGAAACGTACGACATTTGACTCCTATCAAGTAATGTCTGACTTCTGCCCTTTTATTGCAAAACCATCGATTTAATCACAACTTGTTGTACAATTTAATTATTTATTGATGTACAACTATATTTTAGTAATATACAAGAACAATATGTAAATGCAGTATACCCTCCAAGTCCTAGTCCTATTAAATACCCTTTTCTAGAAGTTCAAACAGGGTTCAAATATCTACGTTAAACTTCCTGTAAGTTATTACATTTACATATTATGCACAATTTTTATGTTTACTGTGCTTATTGATATTTATGTATGTATCAATGATGAAGATGACGATTACATATTATATTGTTTTTCAACTTAATAAGTCACGACTGAAATGTGTACGTCAATTCAGTATTATCACGTGAAATAATAATTTTATATACATTACATTTACGAGGTTGCACGCTCTCTGCAATCTTATAACATTTCTCGGATCATTAATTCAAAGTTCTGTACAAGTTTTTGTAATTGCATCCGTCAGCATACATAATTCATTACAAATCCCTTGCACATAATTATATATACATATGTATTATTATATTTTTATCGCTTATCAACGATAAAGTCAGGTGTGAAGAGAAAACATATTACGTACGGCGTGCAGAAATGACGTGATTATGATATTGTAGATTGTACAAAAGATTGGCGATGTGCCAGTGTGTATATGACGGTATGAATAATATATGATTTTTAAACGAATAATATGACTATGTTTTAAGAATATTTTACATGGTTGGGCACAGCAGGTGGAGATGTAAATGCAGGTGCAAGTCTGAGATCAGAAGGTCGTAAACAAACATATAAGGGTCAACTGAATCAGTAAAACTTCAAAAGCTTTCGTAAGAAAATGTGATTGAAATGCTGCAAATAATAAGAAATGGAGATGCACGAGCTGTCAAAATATATAGAAGGTATAAAGAAGAAACAGTACCACACTTTTTCAGCAGTGCACTTCTAAGTACATATGTAGTTACTTTGTTTTAGTACCAAGTGTATCTGTCGTGGTCATATCGTAGATTTGATCATTTTATGATATGAGTGGCCATTTCACGAAATGGTCTTTGGAAAATTTCACGAAATTCTTATGTTTATTATTTTCATGAAAAAAAAAACTCTACAATCTGCATTATACATGTAAGAATGCATAAAAATTTTATCTTGCCGCCTCTTGTCTGAAGAAGTTGTCTTTCCAAACGATTTCCAATTATAATATGGCAATTCAAAAGCACTTCTAAAATAATGTAGCATTTCATCTTCTTTCTTATATATAAAAATGAATCGCAAAATGTGTTGGTAAGCGCATAACTCGAGAACGGCTGAACCGATTTCGATAATTCTTTTTTTATTATATTTCTTGAAGTACGAGTATGGATCTTATGTAGAGAAAACGACCGCTAGTATTTGAATATAAATTTAAATATTTACCTAACATCACCGGATCAATTTAACGTTTGGTCACACTACATACAAGAAATACGTTGAGGTTTCTACAGAGAGCAAGAGTTAATGTCTAATGGCATTTTAATAACGAACGTGAACGGATGTTCACCAGAAATATTATTATCTATGCTGTACCGTGTACAGACCACAGATAATATAATTCTATACTAGCAGTACCTAGTCATGTTTCTCAAAGAGTAATGCAGGTATCTTTATTATTATTCGTAGTTGAGTAAGGATATACAATACTTTGATGTAACTTTGTCCAATATTGATTTGATTTACGGTCTTCTAGCTTCAGGCAGCTTTCTTATATTTACAAAATATTAGATAGGTACTTACTCGTTTCTTTTTCTTTCAAATTTATACCATATAAAAGTTTAACATTTTTTAAGGATTTTACTAACATAAATAAATAAATATTACTTACATTTGCTAAAATAGCACACGCATTAAAATAAAAAAAGGTAAGCAAGCCGCAAGGTACATTTTTTGTTCCAAAAAAATTGATTAAAAATGATATCATTGTGGCATTATTTTCCTTTTACCCCTGTTATTGCTGGAGACACACACGAGACACAAAAGTATTTTTATTGTCCGGCAGATTTATAAACGTCAAGCCTAAATTCGCAACAAAGTGTACAGATAATAATAAATTTTCGCAATTTTTGAACGTCTACACTCGACGGTCGTGTGTTTCCGCACCAATATATTACATAGTTTTTCGTAGTACATGGCTTCGCGCCAAAAAAATCTCGTGCGTGTGATGTAATGGCAACTAAATGTATCTTATTTAAGATTTGTTTACATTTATTGGGGTTCATTGAAAAGTTTACGTAACAAATTAAAAACCGATTTTTATTCTTTCAGTAAGCGAAGTTTTTGCAGAAATTTACAGATATTTTTAAAATTAAAATTAATTCTATATTATATTTTTAAAATTAATTACTTAGTTGCACAACTTCATTAAACATTATTTAAGTAATCACATTTTTCACATAAGTGCGATGAAAAGTCTATTAATACAGGATGTAGCAAGACTGGAAACCAAATAAAAATCAAGATAGTTGAATAAGATAGGTTTCACTTTCATTAGAATAATGTCGTCAATCTGGATCAATACTTTTTTTACAAGATAAGTATAAAAATACTGTATTAGGTACATTATAAACATTTCTATTTTTGAAAAACAATCAATGCATCAAGAAGTAGCTAAGCGTAGCATTTATTTCTCTTTATAATCAAGTTAGATTGCAAATTGGAATGTACAAGTTTTAGTTTCAAATTAATCTATATACTAATATTATAAAGCTGAAGAGTTTGTTTGTTTGTTTGTTTGAACGCGCTAATCTCAGGAAGTACTGCTCCGATTTGAAAAATTATTTCGGTGTTAGATAGCCCATTTATCGAGGAAAGCTTATAGGCTATATTATAGTATATATCATCACGCTAAGACCAACAGGAGCGGAGCAATGCGGGTGAAACCGCGGATCACAGCCAGATGAAAATAAAAGTACAAAATTGTGTCACTGCTGTTCTTATTTTTAAGAGATCAAGGGCCATTTTGTAGCGGTATATTCATGAGAATTAAAGAAACCCATTCACGCATACAAAGCCGCGAGTATGTGCTAGTAATAAATAAACATAGAACGTAATAACTTACTGCATCATTAATCAGAACTATTAGAGAGCCAGTGCACAAAGAAATTGGTTCGTCATGTTATTATGATTTGCTGATAATTCTGTGTTGATAGAAAGTGGATGCTTCAAGCTGTGAATAAAGATAATAACAATATAATTACGTAATTAAATATTATTTTGAATGATTTATTGTAATCATTTCATCTATTGAAATATTTCAATCATTCTTCATTACTCTACATTCTGAAAAATTTCAAATCAGTTCAAATAGGTAAACTTTATGATTACAATAGGTTGGTAAGTACATATTATATTTTCGGTACTTATTTTATTTTTTCCATTCATTTCACTTTACTAGTGAGTCTGTTTCAACTTTCAAGAAATGCAGAAAGGATATTCCAAATTAAGGTACCTACTACTTCCTATGAATAAAAATATAATATACCTACATAATATTATTATGCTGTATGAAATATGAATAGAACACCAAAGTGTATTTGAACTGATTACTTATAATAAAAAAAACTGTATTATTAGAGCAGATTTGTTAATGTTACAGTCATATCGATCAAATCATTGAAGTAGATCATTATATCGGAAGTCATTAATATTTAGAGTTATTTTATTCACGTTCAAACAAAAGCGAAAGCGAAATTTCCGCATCGATTTTCAATACTTTTGATAAATTATTAATGTTGCAAGAAGTTAATACATATTAAACTACATGCAATACCATTAAAGAAATTCGTAATGCTTTAATATAAGAAATATAGTTCAATAAATACATAATATTAGATATTTTTAAAGCAAATATTCATTTTTCAAAATTTGACTCAGACGAAGCCGGGGCAGGTCATTCTAGTAACGACAATATAATTTATGTAACTTCTATGCCGCAAAAATAAATATTTCAAATTATAAGTAATAGAAAGTTATCAGACTTCTTTAAACATTCAACACGAAAGTAATGTCCAACTTCGTCACTGCATTATCGGATCAGTGGCTTATTTTAATCCGGTGAAAGAACTTGTTGAAATAAATAAATAAAAAATACATTTTACTCATTGATTTTACTATCTTATCTGTGACACTGACAGCTGTCAGATAATGCCGCGAACAATAGGCGCGGGTTTTATCTCGATGAATATAAACTTCTGTGGCGTATTGCGAAAGTATTTATCTATCCCAAGATTTAGAACACGGTTTTCTTAAAATAGTGATTTTTCTATTGATTAATGAGATAATAAGTAAAAAAATAACAAACGTAACAATAGTTCTTTTTCTAAAACTAAACTAACCCTGTATATTATACTTAACTGTCAAGGGTAGGAAATGAAATCAATTTCATGTACTTATGCTTTACAAGATTGTTAGATTTTTTTTCCGTATTTTCTTAGACGTAAGTACTTATATTAGTGATAGCAAATATTCAGCATTCATGTTAGTTTTTTCTGTCTCGACAGGAACAAGCTCAATACAAGACATTTTCTATCACCATCTAGAGTAAAAGTTTTATTTCCTGCGCTAGTAAAAGTGGAAATACCATTCCAGATGCTACAAATTAAAATTATTGAATTTGCTGTTTATCTCAAAACCCCATTGATACCTACTTGTATGTATGTTGAAGACGTAGATATTTTACAACTATCTTGTGATTAAGTCACATAATATGATTCTAATTTCTAATTATTTGTCTTCACCGAGGTTCAAAAACCCATGAATAATAAAATATTTTTTTTATCATTATATTTACGATATTTTTCGTCATTCGCTACAGATATACAATCGAATCATTATTTTACGTGTATCTCATGATAAAATATCTTGCACCGTGAGTGCATCCGAACAGTCCGACGGTTCATTGTTATTTATATCGATGCTCTCATAATCCAGACAGTATTATTTGTATTCATAATGTATTATATAAATAAATTAACGTTTTTAAGGTAGATGTTCTCATGAGATTAGGCTATTACCTAGCCTAGGGTAACATGCCCTGTAAAATATACTCGTAATTACTAATTACGCCGTTATTGCTCGTAAAAACGTTTCAGAATTATTTTAATAGTAGTATTAGGAAAATTTTCTTACGACTTCAGCGCGCATTAATATTTTAATTTAACCTTGCTGTATGCCCTATATTTTGACCTCACGTCTTTATTTGGTACAAAAACTCCGTTCACACCCGATGCAGTTGACTCTTCAGTAGTCCAATACCAGACAGTGAAGACACATTGCATGTAAAATGCAAAAACTTCTAACAGAAGGGTTAACTGGAACCGTAACTGACCGTTATAAAAGTACGCTAATTGGCTTAACAAGCTGTATTTGATCTTCGATTAGCAGATCAACTAGATAACGTTCTGGGAACCCGCTCGGATAATATTTTTTGCGATGCACGTTAAATGGCAATAGATAAAATGAAATATCGATATTTAGCGATACGTAGTCAAGGAATAGGGCTCATAAAAGAATACATTAAAAAAGGTTACGAATTTCATAAAGATTGTAGATACACTTGGTAGATACCACAGTAGATACACATCAAATGACAATTATATACATGACAATTATAATACCTAGTGCACACTAAAAGTTTTGCGTTTCTAGCCACCCATAAATGTTTGAATTTTGAATGTTATATTTTTTTAACCTATGAAGTCTCATAAGTTGAGGAAAAAAAAATTTGGCTGGAAGCTCGTGTCAATTTTTTTTTATCTCAAGTTGAAGTCCGTTGTCCGTAGCAAAAACGGAACTAACACGAAACAATTTTAGGGCGATGATTTTTGATGATTTTAAAAGTTCGCTTTCTCCGAAAGCTTGCACTGCTCGCCTTCAAAATACTTTTGGGAGGGAAGCACCTCCATTGAGCACTGTAAGGCATTGATATGCTGAATTTCATCGCGGCCGTGTTTCTCTTCATGATGAAATTCGTGAAGGTCGACCCTCAACTGCGATCACGGAGGAAAATATGGCTACCATCAGACGACTAATTTAAGAAAATTGCCATATCACTTATTAGGAGATTCGAGGACATTTGGGGATTGGTATGAGACAAATTCAGAAAATTTTACATTAACATTTCAAAGTTAGGAAGCTTGGTTGCCGGTGAATTGCTCCCAAACTCACTCCAGAACAAAAACGACATCGAGTAGATTGGTGTTAAGAAATGCTATTAAAGTACAATTACGGACATTCTAATGCCGTGTATAATATCGTGACAGGACATGAAATATGTGTATATGGTTATATTCCAGAAAGAAAACACCAATATTCTTTGTGGGTGTTTGAAAGTGACAGTAAACCAACCAAATTGAGGAAGGCGAGAAGGGTTGGCAAACAAATGATTGCATTATTTTTCTCTTAGACGAATCCTGTCTGCACTATCCCACTTGAGTAACAAAAGACTGTTAATGCCGAGTGGTACACCACTATTTTTTGCCCAATGTCTTAGAAAAAATAAGAGAAAAGCGACCTAGAAGTCGCATCTTGTTGCACCATGACAGTGCTTCGGCGCACACCGCGAACAAAACAAAGTCATTTTTGGCTACTGAAAACATAGAGCACGTGACTCATGCCGCACGCAGTCCTAACCTAGAACCTTGCGATTTCTTCCTTTTCCCAAAAATCTATGATTCAATGCGTGGTTCGACATTTACGAGGCCAGAAGAGGCCGTGGTTGCTTTCAAACAGCACGCAGAAAACATACCCTCAGACCAATGGTCCTCATGTTTCCAGAAATGTTTTGAACGGATGAAAAAGTGTTTTAAATGTAACGGAGAATACTTTAAAAAGTAGTAAATATAATATTGGACAAATAAATTGTTTTGTTTATTAGTTACGCAAAACTTTCAGTGTGGCCCACGTACTACAACATCAAATGACAATTATATGCAGAAATAAAATGTAGGTACTCTTTTGCCATAAAACTAATGCTTTGTCTTTCTTTACAGTGAATCTTCATGAAGAAACGGCTGATTGGATCCATGCATTATATTATTAAGTATTGGAGCAAACGACAATCTCCGTGACTCCTGCCAAAATTAAACATGAACCTGTCATTCATTTATCAACAATTGTTTCACCCAATGTACCATTCCGTCCTAATGTTTCTTACTCGGTTGGATTTCTACTTCCTACTCCTTTCTCTACAATAAACAGCAGCACGCAATTTGTCAATAACACTATTATTAAGATTACGAGTTTGTTGGTGTTGCTTCAGTATAATTTAAAAGCAAATTGGGCCGATTGAACACAATATTCTCCACGGGTCACCTGCGCACTACAATGGTTACGACAGAAGGCGCAAATACTAAACCGCAAGCCATAGAGACTGATGTAAAGGTATTTTTGCAAGAAATGCCTATTAGTTTCTTGGAATTTTAGTGAACAATTTGTACTGAGCCTGCCTCAATATCCGTTCATCGTATTTTTACATGGGAGAGAATTTTGGTTGACTTTACTAGAAATTAAACTTTAATTTGTTTTATGCTACAAAGGAGTCTGGAACAAAATGAGGCTGGTCGATACTTCCTAAAATAATGTGAGAAGAATCATGCTACAGCTGAATCTATAGAATTACTTACCTACTATACTAGTTAATATTGTTCCATACTAAGACAATGATATTTTATATTCTAGTTATATTGAAGCAAACCGCTAAATTGGAAGTCACCATTTTCATATTATTCTTTTCATAATGCACTATAAATATTGTCATTTACAATACAATACTGGTGATATTGAATGCAGAAAATATCTTTTGTAATCATGTGAATGTTCATTGTTTTAAATCTCAACGTTCATCCATATTTGTTTTTACCATAGTTATGAGATAAATTACAAAGACGATTAACGAAACTTTCCCGCGCAAAATGTTAATTGTCAAGAGATTCACACTGCTCTGATTTACCAGGGAAACATATACCGCGAGAGTTCGCTAATGAGATAGCTAACGAACAAAGTGCATTGTTTGCTGAATTCTGTTGTTATGCGCTCTTGGTAACAGGAATGAGGATGAAAGAAAAGTAAATGAAATAATTTACTAGAAGTATGATTATTTTTTCTGTTTACCGCCTTCTTGGCATAGTGAAAGCGTTCCTGCGCTATGAAATGAAAATGCCGCTCCTGGGTTTGATTGTCTTCGGTTACAGAAAACATTTTAGTCTGGCAGGACACAGCATTATACACTTATAAGTAAGACGAGTGAACCTGATGAGAAATTAAATTTATGTAGCATTTTTTTATCATGTTAAAGTACATATAAATAATTATAAGCATAATAAGAGTTAGCCCAATGTTCAACACGGGGCACGTTAGTAACAAAAGAATTATAAGTAAAAGATTGGTTAAACTTTCAATACAAACATCCGTGTGATCGGTAGCTCACGTAATTGCTGGTGAAATGGTGCAGCGGTCGCTACAATGGGCATTGTTTCGTCCAGGAAGGAGTGTGGCCACCGCCGCTATTGTCTGTGCGCCTGGTACTTGATTTTCGTCATCATAATGTAAAATATCGTAAAAAAATGGTTTCGTTTGCATTTCATTTATTTTTTGTTTGAATTTTATTGATTAAAATTTAAAATTTAAAATATGTTTTCGTTATTCTTACTAGCCGCGCGTCCCGGCTATGCCTGGGTTCAACCCCGGGATAAAAATAGAGCCTATTTCCTCTCAAAAATAAGTAAAGTGGTCGTCAATTGGTAAAATAATTTTCCGTTACCTCTTTTTACAGTTAAAAATTAAAATAATACAATAGCCTCTACGAAAGTTTTTAACATACCACGTTTTGGACGTTATACAAAATATTATATTAATTATACCTAAATAAGATATGCCCTATATTGCTTACGTTTTGCAATCAAATTCCAATACCATAGTTATTGTTCTTTGAAAAGCGAGGTCACGCTGATGCCTGATGCATTCCACGAACTGATGGGTCGCGTAATACGAAATATCGGATCGTGATGCGATATCGATGCTTTGGTAAACAGTTATGATTTAACGTCGAATTAGATTACCTATGTAAACAATGTATTGATTTGGGTAAGTAATACGTGTATAAAAGACATATAATATAATATGACATAGATTTTGGCTTTGTTTCTCCATATTTTGTGAGTTCCCCTTTAAATTGGCTTAATCGACTACCTATAGATAATAAAATATGATAAGTAGCTTAAGAGATTCCGAACAGTGTTCTATAGGAATCTGGTATACATAGTTGAGATGATAATATAGTGATGAAAGAAGAAAAGCTGGCGATACTTACCTGCCTCTATCTAGCATATGGGTTTATCTGTCTCCAGAAATAAGCTTTTTTGTACTGTAATTTATTATTATTCCAAAGAAATATAGAAAACGTTTGTAATTTATCTGAGTGGGTATCTACTAAAGGAGGCCAGTGTGGTTATTTAATTCCATATAATTGTATATTGTAACATTTGACTACAAACGACACGTTGCACGTTCGTTGCGCACGCGCATAGCTAATCGTTAATTTAGACAGATCAAAGGTAAGATGGTATCTTATAGAACTGACCGTTCATAGCCGTCATAACTAAATTTAAGATCTTGTTTAATGAGATTTGACTGAGAAATCAAGAAATTTATGTGTTTTAAATTAGCTGTCAGCTGAAGTGACTATTCACAACGAATCTAGGTACCTAAGCTGAAATGTGAAACGATTTTGTAGTTTGTACTTAACATATTACTAATTTATTGGTACAATTTAGGATTAGGATAAAAGTGTCGTATGCTACAGTCACAGCGCATGGATTTCCTTATTTTTATTACTTACACAAATCACAATAGATGTTGAAATTATAGAGCTTTTTTAATAAAATTTAAATTTCGAAGTTAAATCTAAAAATTTTGATTTGATCTCCGCCATACATATACATTATATTATGTACCACATAATGTGCATATGCATCCGTCATACACAGACTTCTTCAATGAACCGTAAGTAATTTGTTTATCCCAGGATGTCAGTGAATGTGTTTGTGAAGTCAAGTGGACAGGGCTGCCACAATTATAAAATAATATTTGATTTTATAGTATCATTGTGAACTGCCACAAATTTTCCGTATGCAGGGAAATCTGTTGCATACCTACATCTATTGTCTTTCTCATATTTAATTTGTACACTCTACTACTCTAGTATAGTCTCTACAGTATACATGTGTTATACAGGAGATAAAATATTATATTATGTGAGGTAAGTACGCCAAAAATATATTGTTTTAGTAGTTTGATAAAGTATAATAACAAACAATTCATATATTCCATAGGCCACCCTAAGGCATCTAAACAATTAAACATGATTTTTTTTGTAATAAAAATAAGAGTTTACGAACCGTGATACTTAGCTTACACTCTGTTACCTATCAGTTTTTTCTTTCAATCCCTGCAGGTGCAAGGTTTGTATATAAAAAGGAAAATACTCATATTCTGCAGGTAATACATTTTGGACAAGTCTAAAGATTAACTGCTACATATAGGTAGGATTAGGAATTGTACCTATATTTAATTTTAATTAAAAAATAGAGTTGATAACCCTAATATGGATCACGACAATTATTGTCGAAATATCTCATGGCGATGACGACAGATCATTAGAGTATCAAAGGCACATAAAGGTTTCATCCTACAAGGATGTTTATGCCTTTGTCATCGCCACAGCTATAGATACTTAATATTGTGATGCTGAAGATGCTTTGTTTGTTTGAACGCGCTAATATAAATTTATAATGAATGCCATAAAAACTGTAGGGGTCACCAATTTAGGAGTCACCAATGTAAGGTCTTGTTATGTGCGGGTGTAATAAAAGATGATTAACTACGCAAAGGTTATATTTCGTTAACTACATATATTTATCCGTATGTAATTAATATTCAACCTAATGCGACCCACCCGCGTCCCGACAAGCCCGTGACTGTCTGTGCATAGCGCACGAACTGTTTATACTATATGAGTTACCGTGTGAACTTTCTTAGCGTTACACTTGAAATTCGATATCTCATAAATTGGCTTGTCGACGCTACAAAACCAAAAAATATAAACTGAACGCGCTAATCTCAGGAACTACTGGTCTGATTTGAAAAAATTATTTCGGTGATAGATAGCCCATTTATCGAGGGTTAAATTTATCATTACGCTAAGACCAACAGGAGCGGAGCCACACGGGTAAAACCTCGAAGTGCAGCTAGTTATGAATACTGATGCTGTATTCTATATGTATCCGAGTGTGAAATATATATGGGTCTATCTATATTCTATGCGGTAAATAAAATATAATGTTATTGATAGGTGTTATTTATAGGATTTATTACCCAATAAAAAATTATTACAGATATTAAAAAGATATATCTGTATGTTTGCGCAAAACGCATAGACGATATTCTTCCTATATCATAAATTAAAAAAATATATCGTGCTTTTAACTTTTTAAGTTTTTATAGAATGGATCAAAGGAATGCGAGCTAAAATTGATTCAATCAATAAAAATCAAAGTTACACACAAGTAGCTAAAGCATGAAGAATTTTAATTACAACCACGAAGTATTTAGGTATTAAACCCAGCAGGTGTGCAATATACAACAATGCACAAAAACAATTCTATGAATAATTAAACATATCTGTAATTGTGTGAAGCAATAATTTGAAGAATTAGCAATTGTAATTTATATCTATTATTTTAAAAGAGTATTGCATTTTTTTAGTTCTGTCCAATAAAATAGGTACTCTACACATAAAAATCCTATCCTATCTTACTAATATTATAAATGCGAAAGTTTGTGAGGATGGGTGTAGGTATGTGTATGTACGCAGTACGTTTGCTACTCTTTCGCGCAAATTACAATAAAAAAAAATACAATGAAATTTATCACACATAGAAGATAACTTCGATTAACACATAGGGTAGGTCCCGGAAATCCCACAGGAACGGGAACTATGCGGGGTTTTCTTTGAAAACGCGGACGATGCCGCGGGCGGAAATATTGTTTTTGATGTCGATTTATTTTTGATGCTTTTGAATTCTCAATTCGGGCCGAGCGACTTTACAACCATAAGCCACCATTTTCCTAAACGTTCTATATAGAGAAATTGATTCAAGGCAACAGAACTAGCTTGGAAAGCTGTTATAAGAACAATAGATCGTTACGAGCGAGATTATTTCATTGAGACCACTTAGTTCATTGTAATTGCGATGCCTATCGCCTACTATCGGTTCTTACCAATACTGTTCCGCTCTCATTTTGTTATAGTACTTTTACTATGTTTTCTTTTCGTGTTTGCTATAATAACCGTCTTGATTGAATAGCATGTTGAAAACAGATTACAAGTTATGTCGGCTCTACCTTTTCTTACTGATATTTATGTTGCAATATTGGTAGTTTAATATGTTTTTTATAGTAACTAATAGGTAGCTACCTAATTCTCTAATATATTTCTTTTTGAAGTGAAACTTCTTTATCGGGGTTGGAAAAAAAATGTAAGTAGTGTAATATTTTTGCGTTACGCGCCATCCTTTTCTTATCTCTACAGTCTACTACGCGTGATTCGACGTATTTCTGTAAAGTTGCATAGGTATAGTAAATTATTTTTTAAAAAATAAGGTCATAAAGAAGTTTCACTTCTTACGTGTGTACACTAACAAGCACACATTTTTTTTTCATGAGTATTTTCTTCAAATATTATCTGTAATATTTTAAGTTTTAGACTAAGTAAGTATATAAATTTATTGCAAACCCTAATTTCCAAATGCCCACATATACAAAATTGAATGAATTCAGTGAAGTTGTCTCAAAAATGTTTGATGAAATTAAAGCTCTGCGTTCTTATAGTCCTCTTTACATCATTCCAGCCCTCACAAGTTAGACTTCTATGTTGTTTTCTATAGTTTGCTCTATAATGACACATTTTAACAATATTTAATTATCTGTGCGTGTATGCAATGACATGTGTGTGATTTCTACAATGTTCATGTCCGTGTGAAATCAGCATCAATCTTAAAAACTTAATTACCAATGTTTTGGCTCATTAGGTACAGGAAGCAAACAACTAAATCTTGATCACATACCTTGTTATTTAGATTTCTATGTCACATACAATGCTCGAATATTTGCATATCACCTGTCCCTTTTATAGATTCATTGAGCCGGTAGAACAAAGAGGGATAGATATATACATATATATGTATTATGGTCGAAGTTTACTGATTAGGTACCTTGCTGGAATTTGGAAATTGAGGTTAATTATCCTTTGTACACAGCTCGAGCTTTTCGTTGAAAAAACTGAGCTAATGTAAAGAAACGTGTACAGTTTGGTGGAATTTCCAAAGACATACTTAAAAAGTTAAAAACGTTTATTTTAGATATTTTGTGGTAGAGCTGTGGCCTAAATACGTTGATAATTTCTATGCGTTTTAATTATAAAGCATGATAAACATCGAGACATCATTGAACAAGTACATATTATGTTATTTATTGAAACCTAATGTAAAGAAGTTAATAATTTCAAAAACACATGGAACAACTTAAAACAATACAAATAAACACAGCAGACGGTGTCTGCCTGTCTGTAGTTATTTGGAGATAATTGCCTAAAGCCAAACCAATAAAATAAAGATCAAAATGGCGCCAATTCTGTTTTATAGCACACAAAGAGATGCTTACGATTTATTTCTGTTGTTGAATAATTTATATCGTTTAAATTTGTGTCGGGAAATGGCTTTTTGTTTAACGACACGAAATATCCACTTACGATGAACGATATATTAGATAATAGCTTTGATCTTATCTTATCATCCTACTAATATTATGATTCATAAAATTAGTAAATTACCTATATAAAATTAGAGGTTTCATCTTCTTTACAACAACAGCATCTGAATCGCTTGTGGTGAAATTTACAATACAGGTAGATTACCTAAGCAATAGGCATTACAAACCAAATTTAAAAACATAATACAATATATTTACCATTTTCTCTTTTATGATCTTTTTGTATCCAGTCTTATATACAATTTTAAATGCCAAAGCATATAAGAATTAAAACTTTCAACGTTTGTCATTATACGTGTTATATAGTATCTACTGTATAGAGCAATTATCGCGTCAAGTATTATGTGAAAGCAACGCTGGTGACATCAGATTTCACTCGTGAGAATCTGAAACAGTACAGTAACATACCAGTGACTGAGATATGATCGAGTTAATTGATACTTTTCAGTTTTAATACCGCTTAATTATATACTGTGGTACTGTCTACATGACTCCTGTCCTGTTACTGATTCTCATAAAATTTCGATAAGGAAATGTTTATTCTTGATAGTAATTAATGTGAATGTATAAGTAGTTAGAGGCTTTTTTGTTATTTATTCTTAAGTGATGAGGATAGATGTACCTTCAGGAATAAAGATAGTCTACGCTGAATTTTTAAGAAATAGAGAAATGAAGTTGTAACTTGTAATAAAGAGCTTTTTGATAAAGATGTGGTTTTTATTCAGTTTTATGTTATTAATCTACTTATTATTATTATAAGTATAACCTGCCTTGTTAAAATAGAATTGTGATTATATGTTATTCTTAGACTAACCTTCCTAAACTGATTTCAATGGGATTCATTCATATTATGCCTATAGCTGTAGTGCTTTTGTCTGCAGTACTTTTGTCAAATGTCATAATATCTTTACAAAAATAACTACATGCTTATTATCTTCACAATATATTATGTTAGATGAGAACAAGCGAATAACACAAGTTCCCACACTTACATATGCCGTGTCCATTATTCTTAAATATAAGATGATTGGTTTCGAAAGTCCTCTTAAGACAAAAGGTTTAATTTGCCGCAGTGTGAATTATGGTTCTGATTTCACTGCACGATTCACTCTTTGTAGAATTATTATGAAACAATGAATCTATATTGACGTCTACCCGATTGAGTGAATGGCAATTCTCCTTACGTAAAAGATTAATTTGTGTTAGGTTAATACGAGTAAAGTCATTAACTTTTTGATTGTAGTGTAAATCTAAATAACTAGTAGGTATATATATGTAAAATATACCTAACTGCTTAGTGCTTTCATTTGAAAGTACTTCTCATATTGTATTATAAAAATTTGAAATGCCATTTTAAATGCAGCGTAAGAAGTTATATAGGTAATTGACGTGGAATGTCAATTAGATACATTATAGCCAATATTTGGTCCGGGAGCCAGAAGCAGATTTTGTGACCAAGTTCCTCTCAAGCGGTAATTAGTAAAATGCATCAAAGTATAGTATTATAAAGCCTCGTGAACGTCAGCTGGCGCTCGGTTGGGGGGGTGAGCGGTTGTAGCCTCCCACGCACGTAGGAAAAAAAAATACATTCATTCATTTCCTCTCAGCTAAAAATTTGTCAAATTGTAGCTAACCCAATATCTCAACGAAAAAAAATAATCAGCTGGTTACAACGTGGTGGATTATACGTCAGCTGGTGTCTCGAACATGAAAAAAATAAAATTATTTTCCGTGATTTCCTCTCAAACAAAAATTTACCTGATGATAGCTTATATGTAACTGTGGATATATATATAGGTCAGCTGGCTGTATCTTGGTGGAAAAACCGTCAGCTGATACTTTGAAAGTTATTACATAGGAGTTAGACAGAAGCATCTATTGCCAATTTATATGCATCAAGTGACTAGGTTTTCCTCGAATTATTGCTAGCTGATTTTTTTTATTTATCGCATCAGTATATTAACAATCAGCTCACAAATTTTCATCTGAGATGAAATGACGTGTCTTTAATTATTATCGTTATTTTTAAAAATTCAAGCAACACACGCTAGCATAATATAGACAGTAATAAGGTACTTGGAGGTGGTTAGTTGTGCGCATGATCGGGGTACTACGTACATTCAGCCACATCGGTAAACATGTTTTTACAAATATTATAAACTGCATTTAAAAATAACTATCATATCATCAAATTCACATAACTACCTAAAAGTGTAACAAATACGAAATAACCCACTAAAAACATTAGTTAACTATAATTATTAAAAAAATAATAGTATAATATATAATTAATAAAGTTATTACTTATCTTTTACGGGGACTTATGTTGATGGAATTCCACGTATCTCGATGATTTTGTTAATGTCTCATTATATTCGAGACACCAGCTGACGTATAATACACCATGCTGTAACCAGCTGATGATTATTTTTCGTTGAGGTATTGGGTTAGCTACAATTTGACAAATTTTTAGCTGAGAGGAAATGAATGAATATGCTTTTTTTTCTTACGTGCGTGGGAGGCTACAACCGCTCACCCCCCCAACCGAGCTCCAGCTGACGTTCACGAGGCTTCATAATACTATACTTTGATGCATTTTACTAATTACCGCTTGAGAGGAACTTGGTCATAAAATCTGCTTCTGGCTCCCGGACCAATAATATCATTGATTATAGCAGTCATAAAATTAACATCATTACATCAATATTATATGGACAAGATATAAGACGTATCATGCACATCATCCATATCATATATAGGTAATGTTCGCTTTTACGGCAAACTTTGCGTATTTACGGTGAATGCTCCCAGTTTTTGCGTCATTTCCGTTCACACGTAACGGGAGGGGATCACATATGTTCACTAGTTACACCTGCCCTTCCTTGCTTATTTTATATTAGGGATGGGTGATTTTAGATTTATTATAAGTTGTACCTAACCAACGTCGAGTAACGCCCCACGGCCCGATGCAAATATTCTTAGTATGGTATCGACATCGAGTAGGTATGTGGGGTATGAGAGAAAGGAATGACATTATGTAGAAAAAAAAGGACAATAAATAGTAAAATAATGCAATTGGTATTCATGATCTGGAAATCTAAAATATGGAAATTTAAAAATTCTTTTTCAAGAGCAAATGTTTCGGAATTTAAATAGTCTGGTTAAACTCGTTAAAGTTAAATTTTAGTCACGCGACATATTTAAACCACTAATCGTGTTTACTTTTAATAATTTATATGCATCGAAAATAAAGATTATTTTAATTTGTCTATCCTATTAAGATTCCTTTACAAAAATGTGAAGAATTACAAATTCACGTTAACGTTCCGTAAAGATAAATATGACAATCATTTTACAGGCCAGCGTTGCAAAAGCGGCCTATTTTTCGTTTTTATGTCTGCCGGAACGTCTCCAAAATTACATGCGTCTGGTTCAGAACAATCCAATAAAAGTAAATGGGATGGCTTGTATATCTTGTAAAATACGAGCAAATTAAACACGGTGATGTTTGGACAGCTTTCTTTTATTAATCTTTCATGTTTTCTTAAGGCATGCTTTCACAGTTTTCATTTTAAAGTTTTGTAGTTATAAATTACCACCACCGTAGTCTACCTTATAACTTAGTCCGCAGTCATTCCGCAGTCGCTATTCAATATGGCGACTTTCTTCTCGATATTTGATGATAATATTTTAGTGCTAATGATTTATTATTTGAATACAAACACTTAAAACGTACGTATTTCGTACTAAGGTAAGTACAGTCGTAGGTATTATAGGTAGTATTCTTTAATCATTTCACCATTCGCTGTGGCTGTGCTGTGCTCGCTTTTGTCGTGTAAGTTAATGAGTTATGAGACTACTGCTCCTGAAAAGTCACATCACAGAGCAAGTACCTAACATTTTTACGACAAAAAATAATGCAATGACATCTCTACTGCTGCCACACCTACACCGAATATATTGTTAGTTTCTTTCTTCAATAAACTGTTATCCGTATCAGCTTTAATATTATTAACAAGATAGACTACCACTTTAAGTTTCACAACTCGTTAATATGTGATTAAGAGCACTGAGAGTAAACGAAAGTTTGTAATGGTTATCAAACGTACTTTAATTATAAAAAAAAGTAATTACGGTTTCATAAACGTATCTTGTACATACTTACTTAACATAAAATTAATTTTATTTTACTTGTGGAAATCTACTAATTAATTAATAATAGCGAGCAGTGCAAAACTTAAATATAATTTATTACTATGGTAGACTCTGTGGGCAGATTGATACAAAAAAATTTGAAGAAGTCTGTGCTCAACTTGAAAATGTTGGGCCTTGCACGCCATCTAGCGTGCAATAGAAAAATGAAACTATATTTGTAATATTATAACTATTCGACACTAGATGACAGTCTAAGCAAATATTAATATAAGAGCAATTGAATGAGGCGTTGGTCTTGTTATTTAGATTTCTATGGGCTTGCATTTCCGTTAAAAGAAAAAAAAATATATACTTATATTTCATAATTAATTTTGTCAAGGGTAGAAATCATCTTAAACATTGAGGAGGATGTGGAATGAATTTCTCAATGAAAAAAAATACAAATAGCGGATTCTCCAAATTAGCAAAGAAGTGGATACTATCTTCTCTAAATTTATTATAGTACTATTTGCGCTTGCGAGATTTTTCATAAATTCTTATGTTCCTGTAGGAATATATTTACAAAAATAAGTCTAAATTACTCCGTATAACATCAGTAAAGTCCCCTCAAAATCGGTCAAACCGTTCCTGAGATAATCCCGAACAAACATTGTAAGAATTACTATTTTTAGTATATGTACAGTGTATACAACCTTTGTGCTCTTAGTAAAAATAAGTTATTTTAATATTAAAAAGTAAAAACAGACACTGCAATTTTATTCTTGCTAAAGATTAGGGTGCATTTCCACCGGAGATGTACTATTCTACGTTGCTGTGGATGCGTTTATTTATTTATTTATGTTTGTGAAAACGTTAGAAAAGCAGACTTAATAACGTCACACTGTACAACTGCTTCAGTTGTCGTCACAATAAAAGGTAGTTTTGGATTCAATGAAATAAAACACAGTGATAATCATGTAAAACTTTATTTCCATAAATGATACGACTAAACAACGATTCTCAGCATACACAGCTCACTTCACTGCCACTATTGTTGCAGTATGTATAAAGCTAATTTCTTGTCGCACTTTGAAACAAACATGAATTCTACAATTTATTATATATTAATATACATTTAAAATATACGACTCAATTTAGTTTTTTTCTAATCAAAAGCAATAAGTACAGACAGTCGGACATGATATGGCAAAATTTTACAACATTGTAGCCAATATATTATCACTTATATCAACATTAATTTGTTAGTATATTGCATTTTTATTCATAATAATATGAAATCAACATTTTTTTTAATACGGAAAATAAAAATTAAACAATAGACAAATTATACCAATGATCCTCAGACCAACACGTTATTAATTTTCAAGCAAACAAAAACACTTTTGGACGCCAATTTAATTGTATTAAATAAATGCAATAACACAAAGTAAATAATTATAATTTTTAGAATAAATACTTTTAATAAGAAACCGCTTAAGCATCATAATATAGAGATCAATATAAAATAAGAATAATTAAAAACACATCATTGCTACACCTCAATGTATTGCTATCTCTTTTTAATAATATAACATTGAACATGTTAGAGCGAAATGCAATATTAGTATATTTCAAGCTATATGAATTAATAATATCTTAATTCGCAAAATATCAACACTGATATGAACCTCGTAATGAGAAGAAAGGCACAAACGATGACCAAAAATACTGAGTATTAACTAAGCAAAATAATTTAATTATTGTCGAATGAATGATATTTCGATATATTGATTTCAGAGAGCCTTATTTTTACATAACACTAGCCTTACAGCCTACAGGTACAATATATAAGGAATATTAAGAGACAACTACAATATCTTTATAATAATAATGGTATGTACGCAAAATGTTCGCAAAAATATTGTTTTTTTTTTTGTGAAACTAAACAGGCGGTTGTTATACCATACGGGTCCATGCCATAATAAACATATATGCCATCAAATAATGTGGAAAAATCTGAAGATTTAATTAGTGTGAATTAAAATCATACTTCTAACTTAAGCAGTAAATATAATTTTGGAAATGCCTTCTATTGCTGGCGGCACTAGTATACATAAACAATATGTTACCAATAACTACCCTCTTTATATAATAATATATAGTTTTAATTTAAAATTATAGTGTAAATTAAGATAAGCCAATTAACAATTATAATAATTTCCCGTCATAAGTATTCTAGCAGAATATTTACAAATGGTAAGCTCTTGTGCAATTCACACCATGATGCTCTGAATTAGAATTTTAGTCAAGTGTTTTGAAGATTTTTTAGTGTAAGAGATATATATATTCTTTCTTTTTTGTATATTTTTATAATGCATTTGTCTCCGTGAATACCATGCTTTATTCCCGGGGTAATTATATAAAATTAATGCCACTATTCATATAATCGAAGTGAACATGAGCGGTTTATTAATAAATGCAGTCATTAATTGAATCTTAATATATGTAAATCTCGTGTCACAATGTTTGTCCTCAATGGACTCCTAAACCACTTAACCGATTATAATAAAATTCGCACACCATGTGCAGTTCGATTCAACTTGAGAGATAGGATAGGTTTTATCCCGGAAATCCCTCGGGAACGGAAACTATGCGGGTTTTTCTTTGAAAGCGCGAGCGAAGCCGCGGGCGGAAAGCTAGTAGTATTATATTATCAATATTATATCTTCAAAACACTTGACAATTACACAAATAAAAATTATATTCTAAATCACTAATATCATAATAGAGTACCAAAATAATCGAATTACATTCACAATTTTCCATAAATAAATATTCATTTTAAATAGACTTCTACTCTTTAATTGCACAAAGAACAATAATCAATACAGACATGACACGTTGGACTATACATAGATATCTACCAATGAGAAGCCATCCATAGATACACCACACGTATTTTAGAACAAATTATGTAGTTCTTTTTTACTTTTATTTGAGCTAATATTATGTCATTTGTCACGTCACATATACAAATATTTAAAATAGTAAAATCATTTCTAGATGGAAAACTTCACTATCTTTCCCTTTTTCTGTGACCGTCTTTGAGTAGAAGTGACACTTTATAAAATAATGTGAAAAATGTGATATAATTTATGGATGGCCCCTTAACAATTCTGTAATGAAAGGAATATGGCAAGCTCCACTTACCGAAAGGCTATTACAGCAACACATATATATTATTGACTAGTGATACAATTATGTGCAGATTACACTAAACATGTGACAACTATAGACACAACATGATCTTTAAATATATTACCATAAACTGTAGTTCGATTATCACCAGAAATAACTCAGTTGCACTTTCAGTAGGTAAAAAGAGTATTATGGAATGTAAAAAAAACTTAACCAGTAGGATAAGTTACAAAAATATTCGTTGACATCAATTTATTTAGAATGAATTTGATGAAAAAGAGCGTGTGTGCTGAGCACACGTGTCAGAAGTGAAACTTCTTTGGCAAGATTTGACAAAATCCTTGCCTTATTCCACACTAAAAATCTGAAATTAAGTGCAACTTTGTTATCGAGTAGACATCGGATTCACTAACGCCATAAAAATCACATATCTATACAACTCTGTATCATTCGCTATAGAATGTAAAATGTATCATATAATCGAAGCGAACACAGTGATTACAATCATTAAATGGTCCACACAGAATCTTTGATGAGAGAGAACATGTACACGGTTATATATTTGAGATATTCGATAATTCAACACACTACATTCGTGACATCTTACTAATATGGTATTACGTATTTTCTCTGACCAAAGACATACCAATCACATTAACCGGGCAAACTAAACATAACGTGAGTGTCAACCCAGTGAGAGATTCTTAACAATGGACGAGTCATGGCTCCGTCTGTTTAGTTCCTTCGCCTCTTTAGTTATATTCGATTCAACGAGCATAGAATGCCTCTTTGTGTTTAAATCCTTCTTCCTTCTGACCACATCTGGACTGTACGGGTCTGACCCGCGCCTATCTAGCGTACTGTGACTTTGGACATTAGAAAAAGAACTTTGTCTATGGAACGAGGGAGTCGGTTCCTGGTTTAAATTCGGTAGATACGTTTGGAACGACGGTCGGTTCTGTGCGGCTTCCATTATCGAACCTTGGAATAGAGAATAGTGGTCAAATACTCGCTAGCATTGTAATGTTTGGTTAATAAGTGCACTTGAAAGGGAGGCAAATAAAATAAGGATTAGTAAATGATGATAAGTTAATGAAAATTTGTTAATAAATGATAGGAATAATGTATTAAATGATTGACTTTTTGAGAAAATTAAGATGAAGAGTTACAAGGTTAGGGTTTTTCTCAGAATGTTAAGGTTCAATGAGTTGTTAAAACTTCAAATTTGGACGGAGGTTTTCAATGAAATACACACATAAGGTACTAATTAAGTTTTATTTTTGGTTAGACAGTTAAATACTAGACTAGCATGCACTAAACATATAAAGACAAGCTCACACTGAAAGCATGCGTTTGTACAGTTGCAACAGAAGATAAAACGGTATAGAATGAAGTATCACATGAAGATATTATTCCAAGTATACGAATTGTTATGATTATACCAATGATTAAGGGAAGATTTTTCAATATTCAAGTAATAGTTTTTCAAAAGATAATGCAATATTAAATCATACGAAACAAATGAAAAAGATAGATGTCATAGTAATGTTCTAGATAACATTATTATTGAAAAATCAGCCCTATAGAAAGAGATATAAGGATTGTTACAATTAAAATAATAAAATAGGTGTTAAGTATAAATGTTAGTAGAAACAATTTGGGATGAAATAAATGACTACTTATAATAATATGGTCTCTACTTAAAACTAAAATAGGAACTTTTTTATATATTTAATGCTATCTCCAAAAAATACTCTAAAAACCAGTGTCTGGTGCTCTAACGTACGATTCGAAAATGTTGCCTGATTGAAAAATTATAATATGTTTAATATTTACATCAATATGGAAGCACTATATTCGGCAACACTATTTGAGTCGTCCGTAGAAATTGTGCAGTAAATGAATATGTCGTCATATACATTCTACAACCCAGATAGTAAAACAGTACTTTAGTAGTTTAAGTCAAATAATTTGTAATCTAAAACATTTTGAACCTATAAAACTTGCTTTTAATCGGACTTTCAAACAACTTCTATTTACCCAATAATTTATTTAATTTATAATACACTTACTAAATTTATATTTGTAATGCATTTTACAGAAAATCCTCGACTATAAAGTCACGTATAGAGCGATTGTAGAATATATATACGCAGGCGTGTACAGGGTGAATCATCAGTCGATCGCTTTGAGAACCGGTGAAACCCCACAAACATAACAACAGCGCTACCTAGCATGTCATGTACAACAATGTATTCACCTTAATTTCGGTGAGAAAGCGTCACTTCAATGACCTACAATGAAAGAATTGATCTTTGAATCCGTATAACATGACGATAAACTTGAATCTTATTCATGAACGCATGAAACTTTGACAAATAAAATAATATAATTTGAAATATTTAAAAATTTAAATGTATGTCAAAAAATTGATAAAAATCTGTTTATACTGTATAATAATATAAATCAAACGTCACAAAATAGAACAAAAGCCACAAAAGAAGCTAAAACATCATAACTAAACACAAATAGCACGATTGCGATCAGTGCCCAATCCTTTTTAGTGTGTGTGCTTTTATGTGCGTGTGCATATGTGCGTGTACGTGCGTTCATCTCTGTTTGTATATGTGTGCGTGTACGTGTTTGTGTGCGTGCGTGCGTGTAGTTATGTATGTGTGAGCGAGTTTGTGCGTGTGCGTGCGTGTCGTTGTGTAAATGTGTGCGTGTTTGTGTGTATGTGTGCTTACCGAGCGTTCTCACGAGCCAAGGTGTGACGGTTTGCTTCTGGTTCATAGCTGTTTGAATTTCGTTTAGCGCCGCGTTCAGTTGGTGGCTTAATTCCTGTAAGGTTAATGAATAAGACTTGTAATGAGACTCAAGAAGTCCATGAGATAATTTTTTTGCATAATATTAATGAATTTATAATGTTTATTGTATGAATGTCAAATGTATTTATTGTGTGTGTGCCAAATAAATATAAAAATATAAATACATTAAATTTAAAGGTAAATTCACAAACAATTATTTGTATGGAGATAAAACCCGCTATTATGAGGCGTACGGAACACTTATTAATTAATGCGTTGTAAACGATGGCTTTAGATTGATGTAAGCGACATTCACAAAAACTTACATACCTATATTAACGAAACACTAAGAAAAGGATAAAATACATCGCTTATTTTCATCAACTTGATAGCGACAATTTTATATCTTTCACTAGTTTATAATTAGCAAAAAAGCCTTCTTAACCAATGAACAAGACTCTTTCCCAGAGATAATTGCATCTAATCTCACCTGGTTACTGCACTGCGCTTGCACATGCGCGAGCTTCACTTGCGCAAGTTCCAACTCGAGGTCACGCACGCGTTGCTTCAACCGAGCCTCCGTGTCGCTTGAACTCTCCTCTTTATCGTCGTTTTTTTGTTCGTTTTCTACGGAAACGAGGTCTTTTTATAATATGTACATATCTTATAAAATGTGAACCGTTCCCATGTCATATTTAATTTAAAATTTTTCTTATTTAACCATTCGGAGAATTCTTCAAAATATATTACATTAATAAAATGTGACTATGTATTTCTTTTACATACCTTCTTTATTGTCCTTCTGTGCCAATTTCAAACTACAGCTCACACAATTCTTCGTGCAATCCTGCAATATGGTATACAAAAATAATACAAAAGTATGTTTGGTTGTCTCTCTTCACGTTGCAAGGGAGCGATATTATTATATTTATTTATTTATTTATTAGGTTTAGGTTTACCAGTAATTGTTACACAAAATAAACAAGTATATATAGAATTAATCTTAAAACTAAGTGTACAATTTAAGGTAGGTAAACACCGCATGCATACATTTAAATTTTAAAAGGTTTTACACAGGAAACAAAACAAAGAACAAAAAATACATATAAAGATCTTAAACTAAGTGATGCACAAGGTACTTAAATTTATTTAACCTAAGGGAGAACATATCTAGATCTTGAGCAAATTCATTGTAAATTCTACAAAGTCTAGGAATTGGAGAATTGGAACCAAGGACAGTCCTACGTAAGGGGGGAGATAGAAGGTTAATGGGATTTCGGGGATATTTAAAAGGAACTTTAATTTTGAATTTAGATAGCAACGCCGAACAGTTAATATGACCATTTAAAATTTTAAATAAATACATTAAGTCCAATGCGTTTCTTCTTTTATCTAAGTTTTTAATTTTGAAATGAGTTAGACGGTTATTATAACTTCTCAATTCCTTGGATTTTCCGACCGAAAATGCAAGATGTTTTAGAAAACGCTTTTGAATTCGCTCTATTCTGAGACTGTGCACTGCATAGTGAGGTCTCCACACAACAACACAGTACTCCAGTATACTGCGCACCAGCGTATTGAATAATATTATCTTGGTTTCAGCTTTTTGGAACGATTTGGTATTTCTAATAATAAAACCCAAAGATTTTGAAGCCTTTTTAATTACAGCATCAATATGAGGAACGAACGTCAATTTTTTGTCCATAATAACCCCTAAGTCTCTGATAGACTTCTCAACTTGCAAGTGAGAGCCATTCATTCTGTAATTGTGGATGATAGGATTAGTCTTCCGTGTGTATGTAATGTATGAACATTTTTTGATATTCAGCTCCATACCATTGCTTTGACACCACGTGTACAAATTATTGATATCATCTTGTAGTAACAGAGCATCATCCGTGCTATTTATAGTCATTGTCAACTTAAGGTCATCGGCAAACATGTATGGAGTCGAGTTAAGGAAAATATTTGGCAGATCATTTATAAAAATGTTGAACAGGACGGGCCCTAGGTGCGAACCTTGCGGCACACCTGAAGTTATATCATATATATCAGCCATCAACAACAACATAGAAATACCTGTTAAGCAAATAGGAGTTGAGCCATTTAAGAAAATGACCTGTGAACCCATATAAAGATAGTTTGTGAATTAGTACACTATGTGAGACTTTGTCAAAGGCTTTGCAAAAGTCCGTATATATGACATCAACTTGCCCATTAGCATCCACAGATTCAATAGTATTTTCTATGAATAGAACTAGGTTAGTACAAGTAGATCTCGCAGTAGTGAAACCGTGTTGGTAATCGGATATATATTTTTCCATGTAACTTTGGACCTTCGGGCATACTATACTTTCAAAAACTTTAGCCAAAGATGAGAGAATTGAAATGGGCCTATAATTACAAACATTATCTTTTGAGTTAGATTTATGGATGGGAACAACCTTTGTTAGCTTCCACTTATCTGGAAATAATCCAGTGCTAAGTGAAATATTAAATATTCTATAAAGAGGAATAGCTAATTGGTCCGCACATTTCATAAGAAAAATAGGGGGTATGTTATCAGCTCCTGACCCTTTTGAAATATCAAGTTTTTTAAGCTTGGTTATAATAGCATCTTTGTCAATATTTAAAGAAGGAAAACATTCAGAATTATTATTTATTAAATTTAAATTGGTGGATGGCATATTTCCGTTAGGAATGTTACTGTTTGGGCTGTACACAGAGTGGAAATAAGAGCCAAACAGATTGCAAATATCCTCTCCAGTTGATGCTGAAGTCACTCCATTTGACATGCATTTTGGATAGGTACTAGATCCGTTTCGCTTAGATTTTATATACGACCAAAAATACTTTGGTTGTTCCGTTATTTTATGTTCCATTCGACTGATATACCATTTATAACATTCCTTGGACAATTTCTCACAACGCTTACTACATAGACGAAGTGCTATTTTATCCATTGGGTTACCATAAAGGTTACATTTTTTGATGTACTTGTTTTTCCCCCGAATACATCTCTCAAGTTTTTTATTAAACCATGGAGGCTTATTGCGTTTTTTTGTTAATATTGTAGGTACAATTTTTTTAATTAAACTATCCATATGCTCATATAGAATATCGACCATCAAGTTAGGATCCCTAAGGTCCTTAAAAAGTTCATGCCAGTTTATCAATCCTAGCTCCTTGTTGATATTCGTATAATCTGCTTTGTTAAAATTAAATCTGACAGATTTGTTATTAGTATCTTAAAATAGTAGATAGATAATAGACGTAAGCTACTTTTTTCCACGTTGAAACAAGGCATTCCCATTGGAATTTCCTTAAAACAAGCGAGCGTAGCCGCGGGCAGAAAGCTAGTTATAAAAGTATACCTGTAAGTTATGTAGTTGTTTGTCCAATCGTGCACAGATCTCTCTATAGTCCCTGGCCACAGCTGCATAGTGTACTGACTCCTTTTGAATTTCCTCTAAGTTCCCTCGCGTCTGAAATATTGGTATTGTTAATAAAATCAATATTATGAATTTTCCTAGTTATATTTTCGCTTTTTTATGGTCTGTAGCGCAAAATAGTAATCAACTTTGTTGGTCAAAATGACATTCAAATTTATAATATATATTGCTTATGAGATTTTATTAGACTAGAGTTCTTCATGGTTCAGTCTTATCACTGTGAATTATTTGAATCAAAAGCTTCATAATAACTTGTGTTAAATTGAATAGAGTATAATATACGAATTATAGAATATAATAATAAATAAAATATTACCTGTGACAGTTGTTTTTCAAGCGTATCCTTTTCTTGTTGTAGCTGAGTGTTTATCACTTTCAATCTCTCCAATTCAACATTGATTTTCTCCTTTTCTGCCGTTTCTGGTAACATAATACAAAACATACTAATGTTTCTTAAATCACTACATAGTATAAAACAAAGTCACTTTCTCTGTCCCTATGTCCCTTTATATGCTTAAATATTTCAAACTACGCAACGGTTTTTGATGCGGTTTTTTTTAATAGATAGAGTGATTCAGGAGGAAAGTTTTAGTATATAATTTATTAGGTTTTAGTCAAAGCGGGCGAAGCCGCGGGCGGTAAGCTAGTATGTTATAAAGTAAAATATTTCTAGCAAAGTTACTGTTACAAAGACTTCACTGTGAGTTTGTCACATCCGTGTAATATTTCCACAATGTTATTTTAAAATGACGCAATTAGTTACACTCTACAAGTGACGTTATCTATTTTGTTATTTACACAATAAACAATGCTCGTTAAAGTCTGATAAAACATGAGAATGCAAAATTTCAATCGCAGAACAATTAATAACTTATTCAAAGTACATTATTTATACGACTAATATTATAAATTCGAAAGTTTGTGAGGATGGATATATGTGTATGTATGTTTGTTACTCTTTTACGCAAATGCTACTGAATCGATTACAATGAAATTTAGCACACATATAGGTGGTTAACTTGGATTAACATATAGGACAGGTTTTATCCCGAAAATCATGGGAACGGGAACTATGCGAGTTTTTCTTTGAAAACGCGGGCGAAGCCGCGGGCGGAAAGTCAGTACTGTATTTGTTCACCAAGATAAGAAAATATATATAATTTTTAATATAAATATAATAATTTATTACCTTTTATAAACTTCTCATATTCCAGTTGATACTTTTGCAATCGCTTCACTTTGATACTGCAAGCCAGTTTGACGATTTGACGCGACGATTCCTCCGCACGACACTTCTTTGGAAGGGTTACCCTACGAATTTATTTTAAATTGTAAAATTGAAAAGCAATCAATCCTTTGTGTTTGTTTGTTGTGTCCTATCTTATTTTTGATATAAAATTTTTGTAAAAAATGCATGAACAGTTAATTTTTTTGCTATTCTCGTTTCTTTATCTTAAAACAAATAAATTATTGTTGGTCTTCAAATTTAGCTACCCGTTCCATATACTATCTACATTTAAACATTTCTGTAAATACTTATTAATAGATAATAATAGATAAATAAATAACGTAATATTCATTTTTTATTCCTACCCTTATATTTGACAAAATTAAATTCAATCATCTAATCCAATCTTAAATTCTTTAATATCATAACAATTTAATTTCAAAATTACCTAAAATACTTGAGAACGCCTTCAAAGTCGTGTTGCAAGAGATCTTTGCGCGATCGATTGAGTAGTGCTAAAGAGACTTGGAACAATGTGTCCATGCCTTGCAGCAAAAATACGTCTAGAATGTGGTATACCTGAAAATATAAGAAATTATTTATATCTGGAAATTAATTGTAAATGAGAAAATATATTTTTTGAGGAATAATATGAAAAATTTTAATTGTTAGGGTAGCTTTTCAAACATAAAAATATATCCGTATCTAAAACGACTATTTATTAATTAGGCATATTAGCTGCGACATTATTTATTATTATTAAACCTGACTTTAAATCTAAATATCTGTCGTTCTCATAGTTTTTGAATAAGTATTACGAATTTACCTAGAAACACTTTTGTTTGTTAGTAATTTGAAACAATAAATGAAAATGCTCCTACAAAAATTCACATAACGTAAAGATTTTTTAAAATCGATCGAGTAGTTCTCGAGTGTATTCGTAACATACAAAACTATTTTTTTATATTTATAATATTATGAATGAATGAATGAATGAAAAATACTTTATTGCACAATTAATACAGAATTATAAACTAAGAGCCATACAAGTAATAACATGTACAGAGGGCGGTCTTATCGCTGTAAGCGATTTCTGCCAGACAACCCGAAAAATTTAGAAGGATTACATTTAAGGTGGTGGTGCATTACAAACTTAAAATTCAGATTTTAACTAAAATAAATAAACATAAAATATAATTATGACCTAATTATAATAAATATACATAAATAATAAATATATAAATACATTATAATATATACCTAATTATATATTATATATAAATATATACATAAATACATACATACATGTGAAACTATATTAATTATGGGCAAGGAATAAATTGAATTAAATAAAATAGATAGTTATATTTTAATATACATATTAAGATTCCAATTGAGAGAAATACTGCTTTAATGCATTTTTGAAAACAGTTATTGACTGAGCACGTCTTATCGATTCTGGAATAGAGTTCCAAAGGTTGATCGCAGACACAGTGAAGGAAGAATGGAAGAAATTGGATTTGTGGGCAGGAATGCTTAAGGTAAGTAGATTAGAGGAACGTAGGGTAAGGCAATTTTCACCGAGGAATTTAAAATTTTCTTTAAGGTAACATGGGGTTTTAGGATCAAATAAAACTTATAAATATTATTATAGATTATTAGAAAACACTCACCAAGGGCAAGGGGAATCTCGCGGTGAACACAGTGAGGAACCACTGCGACGCGAACATGTGCGGCTCCACGCCCAGCTCGCAGAAGTGCGCGCGCAGATCTGTTAGTTGCTCCTATAAAAAATATATTTTATCTCGAAGATCTATTTTTTTATTTTTTTTATTTATTTATTTGAAAACTGGTATCTACAGCTTGTTTCCATTTTAATTGTGTCATCTAACAATTTAAAGGTGGTTTAGTTTTTTATATAAAATTAATGGTAGTAATAAACCGTGACAAATGTAATTTAAATGCATGAACGGCAAAATAGAATGAAGATAATTACATATTAATCACCAGACATTAATTTTTAAATTATATTTATATTGTAAAATTAATACGGAACTATTAAAGAGAAAAAAAGTTTAAAACTTCCCAGTTATAATTTATTCAAGTTTAAATCGTTACCTCCATTAATCTATCCAACTGATGCAATCTCATGTACAAAGCTTCGAAGCCGTCCTTGTATAGTTCCCGCAAACCGTAGCCATACATGAGACGTACTAGTAGGCAGAATGCTTGTTCTTCTGGCATCTACAATAATGATAAAATTTATTAGATAATATTAAATTTATCAACCCCCATCATTGATATAAAAAAGTAGATTCACAAAGTAAAAAAATCACATTTACAAATCATATATATGCTATGAAAGTAAATATTTAATGGCAGTATTGTTCAAAGTCTATTGTATCGCTTATAAGAAAACTCTGCCTTTATACACGCGAAGGCAGAGTTTTGCTTCGGACAGGTTTCAAGCGTGATTTTGAGTCTCGTTGTTTATTGTATGTCAATAGCCATGACACTGATTTTTTCTATGTGTTTTTGTTAGTCACAATACGGCGTGAGTGTTTTCATGAGCCATAACACGAATTTCGTTTAGTGTTCATTTTATTGTGCGTTGTTTGCTATTTAGTTGCTCAATATGTTCAGTCTTTGAGCAAAACAAATCTAGCAGCATTGAAGAAGTCGTGTGCTGGGAATATGCGGCTATGTTCCGCTGTATCTGTAGCGACACCTCGCTCTGGATCACGCAAGCGAAATGTTTTCGCTACAGAACATAAATAAAAGTTTCCAACATCATTCATGGGGGCCTTAACGGCCGGCCAGTCGAGTGGACTGGTCGAGGATCCTCCCTTTTGCGATGGAGGAATTCCACCTTCCTTCCTCCACACACGAATTTCATTTTGTGTACATTTTATTGTGCGTTGTTCGCTATTTAGTTGCTCAATGTGAAAGAAAGAAAGAAAAAAAGCTTTATTGCCAACAAAAACTTAGATTAACTTAACTTAAAAAGTAAACATAATATATTAGTCGTGCGCGGGGAATATGCGGCTATGTCCCGCTGTATCACCGCTCGGAGCAGACATACATACATGCAGCAGCAGCGTGGCAGCGAGGAAGCTGAGCCCCTGGCAGTAGCCCACTTCGTGGTCGTACACCGCGTAGGCGCGCGCCATGCGCAGCAGCGAGTCCTGCCCGAGCCCGCCCGCCTCGCGGAAGAAGTCGTGCGCGGGGAACGTGCGCGCTATGTCGCGTTGGATCACCGCTTCGAACGGACAATCCTAAATGAAATTAAATAATATGAAAAATTATTTAATAAACACTATAAAAATGATACAAAAATGCGAACAAAAAAAAAATAAACTAAACAGGATGAGGTATTTACGCTATATGAACTATATGCGTTATAGGTAAACCAGAATCTGATGGCAATTAGGGAAATCAAAATTTAGAGTGTGCAACCATGGGGAAAATGGACTGAACGATTTTGATACTGCTTAATTTTTATTTTGATCTCAATATCATTAGTCACATTACATAAGTGGACAATACTGTTCTTAATAATGATATATCCACTTAATATTATGTAGGTACATACTTACATGTATGATATACAATTATACATATTACTTTTATACAGGTAATACATATTATTATTTACACATACCTATATTTGTATATTCATTACCAGTATGCCATCTGAAAATATCGATATAATGATAATGTAGATCAAAACTTCTTATAATTTTTTATAAAATAAAATAAAAATAAAATCAAACTATTTATTTATTCTTCACTGTATAGGAAATACAAAATGAAGACGACACAAAATAAAAGATACAATCGGCATACAGTGGGCGGCCTTATGGCCATAAGCCATTTCTTCCAGGCAACCGTCTATTTTTAACTATGTTTATTTTCGTAAGTATTATCAGATACTTACGAAACTTACATTATAAAATTGACTTGGACAGCTTGGACTTGACGAATAGCCGTAATTGAAACTCCTGTAATAAGTTTTCATAAAATTATATTCTAATCAACAAACAATATTATAATTACCTACATAAAATATTTTTTAATTTAAAGTATCAAAACGAGTAAGTCCAATTTACCAATAAAATCTTCAAAATTGAAAATTGTGATGTGTTTGACCCTTCTTCATCGAATGTTTTTCTATACACATTTTAAACAACACCTCTTGCTTGTGATCGCAGCGGCTTTTTCGACATTTTCGAAGATTTTTTAGACAAAATCCTAAAAATTATTCAACAACTGGAAAAAAGACAAATAATTTGACAACCAATTTGATAGTTGTCAAATAAGTTGCCACATGAAAATCTTATATTTCTTAAATATAAATATGCCATCAGATTCTGGTAGACCTATAACGGTTAAACAGAGGGTAAATTTTCAATAAACATTTTTTAGGAAAATTAACAAGCAAGGAAAAAGTGTCTATTTTTGTTTAATAATTAATCTATTACAAATTTTACGCAATTAAATACAGTTACATCAATACATAATAAAATCCCACATATTACATCACACTCACCTTGCTAATAAGCGTCCTATACGTCTCCATAAGCTTATCATTCTGGTCCACATCAGCCAACCTCAGCCACACTTCACCACGAAGCGCTTCAGGCACGCCCACACGCACTAGCTGATTGAGCGCACGTGGTCGAGGACCGACCCAGCTGTAATGTGGACCTTATTTGTAGTGGAAATCGGTTCAAATTTGCTTAACTTCAAATGAATATTTGAAATCAAAGGTACGCCCACACGCACGAGTTGGTTGAGCGCATTTGGTCTAGGGCCGACCCAGCTGTAATGTAAACCTTATTTGTAGTGGTATTGGGTTCCAGTTGGCTAAACTTTAAACGTATATTCGAAATCGAAGGCATGCCCACACGCACGAGTTGGTTGTACGCGCGCGGTCTAGGACCGATCCAGCTGTAATGTAGACCTTATTTGTATTGGGATTCGGTTCAAATTAACTTATCTTAAAAAGGGATATTCGAAGTTGAAATTAAGAAATCGAGACAATTATTAACTGAGTGAAATGCAGAAACCAGTTTTAATATAATTTATGGACGATAAAAATAGTCATTCATATGTATAGTCATTGATGAATACAACTTATTAAATCATATTATTGTTAAAGATACCATTTCTATTAATATTTTTACCTTCTCAAAACTTGAGCCCAATTTTCCAATACATCAACACCGCAATCTTTGGACACTTCCCCGGTACCGCTGAGTAACGGTTCATCACCATCTGTGAGAAAAAATATTGGGATATTGAAAAAAATATTAATATTAATACCGTATAAGCATACATCATCTTGTCCCATGATTATTCCTGTAAATTGTTAAACAATTTTCTTTTCGCTACAACAAAAACACGTCTTCCAATCAATGTAAAATACATCGACATACACATTCACAATGTTTAATGTTTAAATCTGTATGCAAGACCAAGACACCATGGCCATATCGCCCGCCACGTAAACAAGCAGTTACTATGAACTGTCCGAAAAGGCGACGTTGCCAAACCGTCATCAAGTGAATTATTCCTTAGCTACTTCCGCGTCGGCCAGCGACGTTGCCTTGTCCTCCTAAGAGAAACGAACCAGACACCTTCTTTACTTACCAGAGTCCGGTTCGGAGGGCGAGGGAGGTGCTGGCGCGGCGGAGAGGGGGGAGGGCAGCAGACTTGATAGAGACAGGGGCAGGTTGAGACGAGATCTGTCCAATTCACCAGATGTTTCTACACTTGCTACTTCGTATTGTAGCTGGCCGAGCGAGTCCACTGACTGTAAGGGTGATGGAAATTGATTAATGGTAGCATATAATTTGAGATCTGATGTAAAAATATACCACAAATTACTTGGATTAAAAAATACTGTGATTAATAAAACATTGCAAATGCTCTTTTGAACTGAAGATTATGAAGACGTATAAGTATATTAAGAAGAGCTGGAACGTCAACACATTTACACATTGCACATGTTAGGCCGGGAGATACTGACACAAAATTTCGGGTCATCTGTCACAGGATGGCGGTCTAGAGGGGTCTTACTTATCCGACGAGTGTGACTTACGCCCACGCGACTAGTCCGCTGGTACCAGCGTTCTGACCATCATTTTTCTTTTTGTCATTGCGTAATAAGACCTCTGTAGAACCGCCATTCTGTTACAAATGACCCGAAGTTTTGTGTCAGTATCTCCCGGCCTATGTATGTGTCATATTTTGCAATTGTTTATAAATATAGGGTGATGTTATTGGTGTAGTACGAATATATAAAAATCTATGAAGAATTTTGTGATACAGTAAATGGAAGAATTGTAGACTATTTTACAGTATTTAATAAAATCATTTAATTTTTTGTTCATTTTCATTAGAAATGTCAATTTTTCTCACCAAGGTGGAAATTTGGATGATAGGGATCTTGTTAGAAAAATATAAATTTTGACTAAAATCGGCATTTTTTTTTTCAAAAATCAAATTACTAATTAATAATCACCATTTACATTAATTTACAAACGATATCGGTTGTTCTTACTTAAAATTGAATACCAATGTCTTATTGCGGTATGTGTTCTTTGGAAGTGTTCGTAAAGTTATTGATCCGTAATTAAATTTTGCGGAAAATCTTTTAGAGCGCTTAGTTGTGACATATCCTAAGCATATTTAATAGAATTAAAAGACGAGCGAATATCCAGAATAAAACACAATACCTATTCTTTATGACATTATTTAAAAAAAATACGCCAAACTATACACAATTTTTACTTGATGCAATCCTCAAAGATCATGGACATAGTGTATTGCGCCTTCCACCATACCATCCAGAACTCAACCCAATAGAGTTACTATGGGGCATAATTAAAGGGAAAGTAGCATCACAAAATGTGAACTTTAACTTGAAAACTGTGGAGGAATTATTTAGAAAGGAAGCAAGTGCTATTAGTCTGGATATGTTTAGTGACGTTTGGAGAAAGACGCGAAAACATGAGGAAAAATATATTCAATTAGTACCAAAAGTAGATAATTACACTGACTCATTTATAATAACATTAAGAAATTCCGACGATTATGATTAAATAGATTCTTCTTCTTCTCTATAGATACTGCTTTCTGTTATGACGATTCAAAAGTGCTTCTAGAAGAAGTCTAATTGTATAAATGTTTGAGTTTGAGTTTAAAACCAATAGTGTGAAAATTATACAATAAACATGTAACACGTATTTGTTAGCGCGTATTGGTAGGTATTACGTACTTAGTACAAATATAATATTTCTTAGATATTTTTACTCGACCAAAGTCAGTACAAGACTGCTCCGCAACTGCAGAAGACGTCCGTCATTTAAATCATTATCAAAACAACCATCCGTGTGTTGGGACTTGGGAGTGAGCGCACGTGTTATTTGTATTGTTTTTATGACCTGAAATTTAATTATTATTTGATAATTGAATGATAATTAATACTTTTATCCAATTGATTATTTTTAGAATAAATAATTAAGTTCATCAATTGATTTACTTTTAAATTATAATTTTACAGGTAAATTATGAGAGCTTTCATAATTTGCATATATTTATCTACAACGCACCCATTTTACAATTCAAGTCTAAAATGAAACTAGAGTCGCATTTATTTTTGAACATACTGTAAGTGAAATTGCATAAGTGTGAGTACTGTGAACATGCCAGCTTTCCTTAATTGACCGATATGTGGAAATTTTAACAATTATAATCAGGCTATAAATCAGAGTAAATTGTAGTACCTCTTTCAAATTGATGAAAAACTGTTGCACTAATGGCCGCTTTGAGTAGTACCAGAATCTCTCCGTCGGCGGGTACACTTTCACAGGTGTTTCAATAACTAACCTGTAAAATATTCAATATTGTCAAGAAATCTATGGGGTGTCAATCTAAGAGTAAACATAACACATTGCAAAAAATGAACCTACACATTTTTATTTGTAATTTTGAACTTTGTTAAATAAATCCTAGCAGAACCAGCCAACTTTGCTACGATTTTAGATTAGATTAGATTTATGAGTTAATTCATTTACAAGCACAACACCAGATTAAATCTACATAATAATATATCAACTATTTATTTATTTCAACTAACCGCAGCGGATCCCGTATGCCCCGTATAACCAGATCCAACGCTAGCGACATATACGCCGGCGCCCCATCCCCACTCGCCACATTGAAAGCGGCTAATGCCGATTCACCCGCATTCCATAGAGCGCATACTGCACACCCGGAGCCACCGGACGAGCCACTCACCTGGGAATGTGAACTCTATTGTAAGGGAATAGGGTACAATTTCGCTGTATATAGAAGTATTAGGATGCATATAATTGCAATCGCGCACCTTGTAATGTGAACTTTATTAGAAGGGGGAAAGGGTTGAATTTCTATGTGTTAATTTGGATATGGTACAGAAATTGCGCACCTGTAAAAATGCACTCTATTACAGGAAGAATAAGGGTAAATTTCAAGCTGGTGTTATTTCGGTGTGATTTAAAAACCGCTCAATTTTGGAAGTATGCTCTAATACCGTTGTATTTAATCTAATTCTAACTTACCATCTCAAGTAACTGCATATCGGAATGTTTGACACTCCGCCCGGGCGCTAAAAGGATCCCGAAGCATCGTTCAATGTAAAGGCCTCCTGTGTAAGAGACCTGCAATATAAACAAGATATTTACAATTTGAATAACATATGAGACGTATAAATAAACTTATGAGTGATGATTATAATGGTTAAACCTCAAATTTTTCATCGTTTGAGACATTTTTTGATTTAAAAATATTTGTATAGACCGCTTTTTAAATTAAAAATTGAAATAAATGGTGCGATAAATCATTACTTTATCTTCAAGCAAATAAAAAATATACAAATGGATAGGTTAGGAATTTATAAGGATAAGGATAATGCTCCTAGGTCAATATTATTGACCGTATTGTGCATTGATAAATCATTTAAACTGATTCTTCCTATTGCGTTAGATATTATTGCGTATATTTTCCTTAATAAATTGATGAATGTATTTTAACCATTACTCAAAAACAATTTACTACAAAAAAAAAATTAGGGCCGGCGCAGATATGGCGGAGCGCAGTGCACCGCATATTTAAATGTCAAACTAATATCGACATTGTCCTCATCCAAATCAAATATCGACCTTTTATTCCCGAGGAGCACAAAGCTTCACATGCGAAAGCTAGCGCGTTTACTTTTTTGAATATTATTTTAATGAGCACAACGTCGATAATTGACTAAGTAAATGATCTGCGCTGCGTTCCGCCATATCTGCGCCGCCTCTTACTGAACGTATTCAATAGTATTGAGGAAAACCACACATATAAACGGAAACATCCCTTTTGGATTACTATTTTCCGGCATTAACAAACCTACCCGAAAATATCATTTTAGAAGCCCAATAACAAAAAAAAAAAACTGTGTTAAATTTTACATGCACATGTGAAATGCAATAAAACAATAAAACTGACCGTCATATCATCAGAATCGGTCTGCACATTATTTGTCACTTGCTTCACGTTAATTGTGACCTGTTTGTCGATGCCACCGCGCAGCTTGTATCCGAGACGCTCTTTGGGCACGTGGCTGAATGTACCCTAAAATATAAATTACATAGTAAATAAAATTATAATGAGTGTTAATAATTAATAGCGTATTTTTTCCTAATCGCACTTATAAATATTGTAATAATAAGGGAAACCTAAGAACCTTTAATTCTCAATTGTGCATTTACCGACTGTAAGACCGTGTTCATGAGTGCTGCCTACAGCCAGTAAAATCTTTAGTTTCAAGAAGGTAATGTGTTTCATTACGATATCGTAGTCCTGCAATACTCTTTTTCGCAAAAGCCCAAAAGTTTTCATGTCAATGTGAAACTTTTGGGCTTTGGCATAGGTATTGACCTGTGCCCATATCCCCACAATTTATCTTTTCCCTTGTCCAGTTACCTTGGCATCAGTCTCCTTGATATCCACAGTGCACTCCAGCACATGCATCAGCTGCATGGGAGGTGCAGCTGGTCCCAGGCCCTCAGTGAGGGAACCCGTCATAGAGGGCGCTGCGCTCAGATCCCCTACGAGGGAGGACGCCATGGAGCGCGGTATCCTCTCGAATGCTTTGGCGAAACAACCTGGAAGGAATTTTACGCTTATGCAATGGAACTAATTCATTCATTAGTATTAAATAGTTAATAAACGATAAATAAACGGACCAATATTTTGATACCTAAAATCCATACTTAATATTTAATTAATATTATAAATGCGAAAGTAACTCTGTCTGTCTGTCTGTTACTCAATCACGCCTTAACTACTGAACCAATTTGCATGAAATTTGGTATAGAGATATTTTGATACCCGAGAAAGGACATAGGACAGGTTTTATCCCGGAAATCCTACGGGAACGGGTTTTCTTTGAAAACGCGGGCGAAGCCGCGGGCGGAAAGCTAGTATTATATAGTTTTTAGCTGAGATATTATATCCCAGATCTGAATAATACTTTCAGCACGCCACAAGAATTTAGGATATTAGCGATAAAAGGATATTAATTGTATGTAAATATTCTGAAAAACAGTGAGCAGTAAAATGATCATTATAATGCTAATTTAACATTTTTATCAAATTAAAATTACATATTTTCCACTACAAAATAGTGGGCGTAACAGGTGTTGACCGTTCACAATTTTCCTATCCAAACTTTTACATAATTATAATATAATCTAAAAAATAATTAACTCTACTATGAATTGTATGCTTCACACCCACTTACCGAAAAATGAAAATATTAGGACAAAGAACAAAACCGTAAATAATATCCTTTACTATATGTATATACATACATTAATATTCACATAACAAGTACACTGATTGAACTTGACTTTTTAGTAGATATTTTAATTATCACACATAACTACCACAAGAGAAACACTTTTCACAACTACAGGCTAGTTATCCCGACCATTGCTTGTAAATGTATAAAACAAACAAATCCAAACATAAAGATAAGCCGAGAGTGAATAGAGTACACTACCAGCTATTGATAATGCGTATAGCGATACCATTTTTAGATAGCAATTTGTCATTTATATTGACGTGTTGTTTTGAGGTTCGCACAAAATTTAAAATAGAACATTTTTAGTTAAAATCACGCGTATGCTTCAAGTATACTTTTTTTTTTCAAGAGCCTTATTCTGATCATAAATTATTCATTAGTTAAAGTAATAAATAGTACAAGTAATTTGTTCTATAAATAATATACAACAATGTAATCTCTAAGAGAGCATAATATTGACCTCTATAACACATTACCTTCATACTGAGTTGCCTCTAAACACATTATTTAGAGCGGATACTTTTTGTCCTTGACCTTCCATAGACAAAATCGTTTGAAAAAACTGTATAGACTATATTATACAACAAAATATAAACTTATGTTTCAGAATACGGACACGGTAATGTTATATTTTACTATCAGAATCGTAACAATGTTGTAATACATTAATAAGATAAATTGACAAATGACATTAATCTCCATCTCAATGTAACACAAATTGTTGTGTTACACATATAATTATTATGAAAATGATAATTATTACAAAATATTATATCGTTTATAAGTTAAAAATAGCATGTCATAAATTCTATTTATATATAATTATTTATCTGAGTCTTCTTACCGAATTCCGAAATAAATTCTGATAATCACCAAATCATTGGTTTAAAAATATTATTTTAAAATTACCAAGTGATACGTTTGATATTTGGTAGTAGACTGTTTTCTATTATTTAAACATCTCATTGTAATGTGTGCCGAAATGATTGCTACAACTAATATTAAATGATTCGACTAACATCTGTCATACATACGGAAAAGGATTTACAACCTTACTGCTATGACATAGTGTTGATTTTGGTAGTTTTGCATTAATTTTAATGTTAAATAACGCACTCCTCAATCACGCTGGTTACCAGCAATAATATCATAATCAATGATATTTTTGTTTATTAGTGAAATGATACAACAATTGCAGAAGATAAGAAATTGACTTTGATAAGATTTCACAATTAATTTTAGACTAGCAATGTCCATTCATTTCTTTTAATTTTACTTAAAAATAAATGTTTTGGTTTAAAAATTAAACATAAGAATATCAACAATATTTTTTTAGTAGCTTCCCGGTTGACAGACTTATTAATCTGTATTGAATTTAATAAAAATTCTATATAAATTTTAATTCTTAGCGTTAGTATATGAATCACGCATTAGAAATATCCGATGCAATAATAAATAATGAGTGTGTGTAGATAAGTCTGTTGTAGTGAGGTTGGGACTTGGTACAATATGATTAATGTTGTGAAATGCATTCGTCATTAACAGCTCTGACGTTCGGGAACAGTATTACAGAAATAGTCATATACATATTATACTAGCGGTCCGCCCCGGCTTCGCCCGTGGTACATGTTTACGTTTTCTCTACATAAGAACCATCCTCGTACTTCAAGGAATATAATAAAAAAAGAATTATCGAAATCGGTTCAGCCGTTCTCGAGTTATGGAATTACAACGAAAAGTGGCATTGATTTTTATATATTAGATGATAGGATTGGTTTCTAATATGAAATATAATGAACAATTTTTGAAAGAATGCGAGCTCAAGATTATGTTTTAGAATGGACCAAATGTTTTGAGGGTAGGTTTAATCAATATGATTACGAACTCGTGCGTGTGTGCGGGTGGAAAAGTGTGCACGTATTAAACGAGAAGAAGTTTGAGATTGTGCGCAAGTGCATGTGTGTGTGTTGGTGTGTAATTATACACACTCTGTTTATACTCACTGGACACCTGTGTGACGGCCTCCGCAATGTGACAGCGGAACACGTGGCACCTGTACACGGCGGACTCGCGGGTCTCGCCGTGCGACCACGTGAACGCGAAGCACGACGCTACGGGTGACCCGCCCGAGCCGCGCGCGTAGAACGAGATGCGGTTCACCGCGTAGCGCGCCATCACGCTGTTCGTGTCCGCTTGGTACAGGCTGTAGCAACGGTTAATATATATTTTTATTTAATTGAGCAATGTTCATACCGGTGTCGACGGTTCCTGGAAATGTTCCTGTTAACCTATTAGACATTTTTATACATTTCTCGCCATTTGAACACAGGTAAGCTCAACAGAAAATGTAAGGGAGCTGCAAAACCAGTCCCACGTATATTCATAGAATTCGTTTTGAATAAAAAGTCGTGTCTCGTTATTTGGGCAAAATAATCTCATCTGTAAGAACCGATCTCGATATGTGTACATATATATGGTTGACCGACGATCAAAATCTAACCCTACCAAAAGATTACATAGAAGTAAAACACATTTTTATCAGTCATACGGCTTCAGGTACTACGAGCATTCGTTCATAAAGACTTGTAGTGTTATTTATGGATGAAATCATGATTTTACAGACATTAAATAACGATGTTAGGTACTCTCGAAACTCGATCTAATATTAAATACTTACACAACAAGTCCCTGCGAGCAGACCGGTATAGATATAGACACGGCGATGCCATCTCTGTTCTCTGGCATGGAACTGAGTTCCTTCATGATCCTCTGTATGTCCGTCTCCGACTTGGGGTCGGCGATGTTCTGCGCGCCCAGGTAACTGACGCCGCAGAACACCGTGCACTCTTGGTCCACATCTGATACTGAAGGAAGAAATTATTTAAGAAGCTCTAGGGAATGATAGGTCAGTTTTTGAAATCTAATTTAAATACTGCTATTTTTTCTATGAACATTTCTATTCAGTTTAGGTTAGCCGCAAAAATGAAAAAACGTTTCATTTAAAAAAATCTTTAGTTAAAAAGTAGTTCTTGTTATGCAGCAGCTTTAAGTCACGCAAACAATCTAACCAAACTCCCTCACCTTCATCATCACTCTCAGTCGGTTTCATGTGGTCCTGTTTCTCCGTGGGTGATGGAGTGGATATATCGGCAGAGGTGGACCCGTCCATCACCTCGTAGAACTTCGAGCCTCCGACTAGGCGGCAGGAATCCTGTGAAATAACATCAGTATGTATTACTCGTAATTAACGTGAGATTTACGGCGTAATTTATTTAGAAAAAGGTGTAGGACAAGGAATAATTTACACATCTGCGCAATAAAAGAAGACAAATGTGTAACTTTATGTCTTGCATTAGAGATGGGATAATCTGGTCAATGGTTTTTGGTGACACCCTTAAACTTTTCTAAGTACAATTTAGGTATTTCGATGCGTAAATATTTTATTTCCTTATTCAGCAAAACTTTTCCTTCTTAATTTCATATCTACCAACTGAATTAAATTAGCTATAATTTTTCCTTTAACGGGAAATCTTCCCGATACCAATAAAATAGCATTCATAACTATGTTTTACGTATCGTCGATAAAACCGGTATCTAACAATTTATTGCAATTTCTCAGATGACTCGGTGAAACTGGAAACAGATGCAAATTGCGGCAGTGTTTATATTTTAAGCACCGACACCATCTATACGCAATGTAAACAAATCCTATCTTATTATAAATAAATGACTATCTGAGTAGTTATATAGTACATTACTTCCTCGTGCATATAGTGTAGAATCTTGAGTTCGATTTTACGTTTAAGACTACACATAAATATAGCAGTGCTTAGTGTGAAAAAAACTACTTTAAAAAGAAGTGCTTCTAGTGCTTGAAATAATTATTTATAATAAGTTCTTTCCCGAAATAAAAAATAAATAGAAAGCCTTTTACTTGGCGCTATACAAAAGTTTAAAATGTTTCAATAAATTCACATCAGCTCAGAGTATTATAATAGATGTGTATGACCACTACTTGTCCCTGTGGCAATATTGGCATTGATGACATCTACAGCTCATAAGCCCCGACTAATTTCATGTTCATATGCCAAGTTACTTTTGAGACTTCGCCGTTGGCCCAAGAGTATACATTTGCATAACATCTTTTATACTGTTAAATTCATAGGCATAACTACGACAATCTTCTTACATCACTAGGCTGTAATAAAATGACGTCATAAACCAAACCATGCTTAGGACGTAGGCAAATGAAACGAATTTCTTAGCGTCAAAGTTACTGACGTGTAAAAGACGTAAAAGATAGCAAAGTACATATTAAGTATATACGTCACTATTAAAGTACCTAATAAAAAGTCAAGTGTAGTACCTATATTCTCCATTTTTAGTATGCTTTCTCAAATATTTTATCTACTATATTTCATAAATTTATATGACAATTCCTCTTTGACTTTACTTAATAATGTATACTTAGCAAAAGAAAACACTCAGGATTCAGGACAGATTTATTATTTACTAGCTTTCCGCCTGCGGCTTCGCAGGCGTTTTCAAAGAAAAACCCGCATAGTGCCATAGTTCCCGTTCCCGTGGGATTTATTGGATAAAACCTAGCCTATATTACTCATGGATAATGTAGCTTTCGAATGGTGAAAGAATTTTTAAAATAGGTCCAGTAGTTTATGAGCCTATTCATTACAATCAAACAAACAAACAAAGTTTTCCTCTTTATAATATTAGTGTAGAAAAATTAAAAAATATATATATCATGCATATAGCATTAATTAATAAATTGATTGTGAATAGTAAGTATCAGTAATTTTAATCAAATAGAACAAGATGTACAATAATTACCATCACTATTATTTGAGACAAGCGGCTCCCGTGTGTCATTTTCACAACTCGCACGATATTTTTAATTCCCACGACATTAACAATTAAATAATATGAATATTTTACACAACACAAGGCACGTCAACGATTGAATACTAATAACAAAACACTACTGTACAAGGATACAGACGGTGTCCCTGTGATTCATCCAACCCACAAGTCAAGTTAGTTATCAAATTAATATTGTCGACAATTTTAAATTCTGATAATAAGTTAATAATAGAAAGAGTTTTATGATGGTAAAATAATGTATATATTTTGCTTTCAATATCAACCTTATTAAAATTAAACTCTTACGAAATCCTGATATGACTTCTAGGAAGAGATTTGGATATTTGTCGATTACAATAATTCTACTTATAACAATGCAATGTGATAAAGATATGTAACGGACTAACGGTTACGTTTTGTTGTCCCAACAAAAAACTAAAAGTATCCAAAAATAGAATCGATAGCTCTCCCGCTAATACTACCCAAACTGAGGGTGTTAATTTACCTTGACTACGACCTTGGCGTACATCATTAATTAGAACCAGCATTGCTTTCTTAATGGTCCATTATCACTGACACCGCCCAGCACCAATACTACTAAAACGATCACTGATCACACTTTATTGCTTGTAGCTAAAACTATACTCCTTATACAAATCTTAAAAGCCCTAATCATTTTTTGCCACTCCTAAATTTTATATATCTTTAGGTGTGAGACTTTTTTATGACTATGAACAATAACTTAAAAGAACCGGCTATCATTTAAAAATTGTAAAGAATTTGTTAAGCAAACAATGCGATATTTGTATCGATAGATTAAACACTAATGCGAAAAATTGTTTGATGTTGAATTTCAACACCTATTCACCACATATTTACGCCTGCAAAAACTTTTTCAATTAGTCCTAATTAACTCGAATAACTAGGCACCGACTATGTGAGTTCGTTGTCACTTCCGAAACACATTTTACACTTTTAACGAAAAAATGTCTACGTAATTGTTATTCTTAGTCACATGTAACACGAAGTCTGGAACACTGAGCTGCCTGACTAAAGAACGCACAATGGAGTCCGCCTAAACCACAACAAGCGAGTCAATTAACTAACACTTATCGTATTGAATACTTGAGATAGCGATGTCTTACTGGCTACAATTTATGTTTTCTGTTATCGATACAATTAGTGACGGAAACGTTATCGACGAAATTTAACTCTTTTCTACACATTACGGATTTAAAGTAATAATATTTTGTAGTGAATGAATAACATGAATTATATAAAATATGTAAGTGAAATAGCTAAAATACAATTAACAGGAGAACCTGAAATTGGATACGTGACAGAGATCATACGACTATAGTTTATCTCCTACAAAAGCTAGGTGCACCGTGCAAGTAGTATAAAATAATAATATATGTTACAGTGAAAACGCATTGCTGGTCAAAACCACTACTGACTGCAAAAATCAGTCAAAACTATATCTTGCTAAGTGCGTCAGTCAAAACTGTTTTTGAGTGCAAAAACATTGTTTCAAATAAAATTCATTGAGTATACTTACCCCCTACTACACTCATACGTATTGTCATCTTCTTAATATATATAAATCTCGTGTCACAATGTTTGTCTTCAATGGACTCCTAAACCACTTAACCGATTATAATAAAATTCGCACACCATGTGCAGTTCGATCCAACTTGAGAGATAGGATAGGTTTTATCCCGGAAATCCCACGGGAAAGGGAACTATGCGGGGTTTTCTCTGAAAACGCGGGCGAAGCCGCGGGCGGAAAGCTAGTAATTTATATTTCTTTGCTAATACGTAGTACGTAGGAGTTTCGAGACCCTTTTCGACCTAACTATTAAAAAGCTACCTTTCAACTTAAAGTATTAAAAGAAAGCCCTCTGACGTCCTCTGTTTCGCAGAAAATAAGTGATTAAGTGTAACCAGATACACCTATCTTACAGGCGTATCGTGTAGCAAATGCCTTGTTGAATTCAGTGTAGACTGACCCGACAATCCTTAACAATCTAATGAAGATTATTTGGAGCTCTACGCGCATGCAATTTAAAGCAAGTAATAAACCTGATTTAGAATGCTATTTACGAAGTGTAGCGCCTTTATAAAATCTTTTCTTATTCAATATAACACAATTTTAATTTTCAATATAGTTCAAAATAACACAAGTGCAATGTTGTTTTTTTATCACATAAAAAAAAGTTGTACGGAATTTTGGATGAACCGAGGAAGTAGAACAAGACCTTCCAGCACTATCTATAACATTAGTATTTCTATACTGAATGGTTAATCTTCAAAACTATCAAGCAAAAACATTTTTTCATCAGGGTAGGTGATATTAAAAAATGCGAACGCCACGCTATCTTGCCGTTTCACAATAAAGAAAAAAGGAATTCCGTAAAAATAAAGTAAAATGTCGGACTTCTGACCTTTAACATTTATCTGGGTAACATGATGCCCCAGTAACCTATAAAAACTTCACTCCCAATGTGGATGTAAATCTCAACACCTAATGCAATTACTAACGTAGAAGTTTTTACAACAGCTTAAACCCTCTGCATTTTATCGAAGTTACATAAGAATAATTGCTTTAATAATAATTGTTATAGGCGATTGTACACTAATCAAATTTTATGGTACTATTAAATTTTCTATGTCACGACAAAACAAGCTGGTGTGTTTTAATTGGTAGTAACTCAACGGAGAGTCTGAACTCAGATTCGTCTTCAGAGAACTTAACAAAATGTTAAAGGATAATTTGCGAATTCTTTTCATGGCATATGACTTGCATGACCGATCCTCTTTAGTGATGTTATAGTACAACTAAAACGATTCTCAGTACTATAATATGGGTTATTGTAAATTTGCCACAAAGTTAATTCGTCACCTAAAACAGTATGTGTAAATTTGCCACACTTTTATTTTTTTAAAGTTAATTCGTCACGATTTAATATCAAGTATTGTAAATTCGTCACATCGATAATTTAAGTACAGATAGCAAAAAAATTAAACAATAAATTAATTTAAAATGTTTATTTCTTAATCAGTTTTAGATTTTCAACCTTACATGTAAAAAAATCACAGTCAAATTGGATGGCGATGGACTTTGTAAAAACATAAGGAAAAGCATAACAAAGATAAATTTTGCTAAAAACCAAGGAACATCTATTTTGTATATGTTCTAAAAATTCACAGCAGTTATAAAGAGTATTACTTAACATCTACATTATTCTACATAGGTAATGGTAAAAAATCACAGTTCTCTCTATAAAATGTAATGAAATGAGAGCGGCTCTATAATATTTATCACAATCGTATAAAAATAAGGATAAAATATTTTTCACCTATTTTGTATACAGGGTGGACAGCCTCCCGAAAACTTTAACCATGGAATCATTCTGAGCAACTTTCTCAATGAAAGCATATTGTGGAAATGAAAAAAAAAATTTCAACCTCCCACACAAAATTAGCATCTCACTCGAAAATTTTGTATGGGAAGCCGATTTTTTTTTTTTCATTTCCGCAATATGGTTTCTTTGGGAAAGTTGCTCAGAAAGATGACCTGAGTCCATGGTCAAAGTTTTCGAAAGACTATCACTTACACCCTGAATGTTCTAAAAATATACAACAGTTATAAAAAATATTATGTTAAGTTGCGTGAATAAAGGAGACAAGTGAAACGCTCGGACGCTAGATATCAACTGGTTTATTGTATGAAATAATATTGTAACACAACGCACGCTCGCAAGTCGCATCTTGCGCTGTCATCATTTTCACACATTTAGGTATAACTATAAGTACGTGTCGCCACAACATTCCCCCCCTTTTTTAAAAAAAAAATGTGTAACAATAGTTAAAATTATACAATACAATATATAAAAACCTAAAACAAAAACATTACCATTTAGTTTATCTAGTTACAAACATTTTAAATAAGCTAGGAACATAATATAACATATTTTATGTTTATAAATTACATACCTATTTAAACTTGCTGCATTCGTTTCTGAATAACATTATCCATCTCCTTTCTAAAACATTTCTTTACTCTCCCAGTACATTTACCGCAACACAAATAACATAAAATAATTATAATTAACAATAGAACTGTAACAGATAAGTAATAATGATTCTTCATGTGTCTTTCGATATTATTAAAGTCCAATTGATTAGCTCCATTTTGAGCTATAATTATTTCTTCGTTCTTACTGTAACTTTTACCCATTTTGAAAATAATTTTACTTTATATTAATAAAATAAGATAAGTAATGTACTTTTAATGAGGTTTGATAGCAAATGAAACAAATATCATAAGACGTAAGTAAATTGCATTGTAACTGTGACCTACATAAAAATATGCAACGCTTATAAAAATCTACTTGATAATTTCGTAACTCGCCCGCTTCGTGTGGTACGAGGTACGAACTTATCGCTATTTGAAAATGAAACGCTTCGCTTAGACTTACTTACTAATTGGGGTTCCTTACTTGAATGTTGCGGCCTATAGGTTGTTACAAAAAATATTATATAAATTATTAACTAATTGCAAGATTGAACTGTATAAATAAAGTTTAATAAAAATGCTAAAAGAGTGACCATATTATTACCTATGTAATCCGATATAACTTACTTAGTAAATAGGTACTAATTATTATAAAACACGAAATACTAAATAGGCATCTTCAATGCGTAAAAACAAAACTATCGTATTACTTTATTCTTTCGCAATAGGTACACAAAAATGTAAAATATGCACAATATAATGTTAATCACATTTATGTAAAACATGTAATGATAAACAGTAATAATATGAAACAATAAAAACAAACTAAATTACTTTAAAACGTTGTATAGTGAACAATTAATATAAAAATTTGTATAAAACGCGATAGCTACATGTAAAAAAAAAAAAAAAAAATGTATATAACACACAAGTATGATACATTGAATAACAGCACAGATAATGCTTAGAATTAAAGACCGTGTGAAGTACTATATATCGGCGAATCGCACGGGTCGTCGGATTACGCGACCGCTCCTAGTTACGCTTATGGGCGGCGCATGCTGAACCGACTTCGATACAGGAGTGTTATGCGGAACAATATTGTTCTCCACATTAACATCATCTTTTAATATAAAGGCTGGCTTCAACCTATCGATAGAAATCCTAACCTTTCTATTTGGCATTTGTATAACAAAACTTTTATTACCACGACTTATGACGCTGTATGGGCCATCGTAAGGTGGTTGAAGTGATTTTCTTACCGTATCATTTCTAACAAATACTTGATTGCATTCTTTCAAATCTGAATGTACGAAAATATTTCTAGAATTATATTGACGTATTGATTTAGGTCTTAATTTGCTAATTATATTTCTAATATGCTTAACATAATCATGTGCCTCGTTAAAATGATGTTCGCTATTTTCAAAAAATTCACCTGGAATTCTTATGTTTGTACCATACACCATTTCGCTTGCACTAATACTAGTATCTACGCGTGGAACTACTCTTAATCCTAACAATACTGTACTTAACTCTGTTAACCAATTATTTGACTCACTCATTCTGGCCATAAGGGCTGCCTTAAGAGATCTGTGCCATCTTTCTACTTTTCCGTTACTCTCTGGGTGAAAACTAGTTGTTCTTATTTTATTTATTCCAAATAATTTCATTAGTTGCTGGAACAAATTGCTTTCGAATTGGGTTCCTCGATCACTTGTCAACCTGATAGGACATCCAAACCTGCTTATCCACCCATTGTATATAACCTTTGCTACTTTTTCCGCATGTATATCTCTTATAGGAAAAGCTTCCGGCCACCCCGTGAACCTATCTATAACCGTGACTAAATACCTATAGCCCTCAGGTGTGCTAGGTAACGGACCTACTATATCTACATGTATGTGTTCAAAGCGTTGGCATGATGGGAAAGTACCTAACTCGGATTTGTTATGACGTTGTACTTTTGCACGTTGACATTTAATACATGTTTTCGCCCACTGCCCTACCTCTTTATTCATACCTGGCCAGTAATATCTATTTGCTACCATTTTTCTACTAGTGCGAATACCGGGATGGCTTAAATTATGGATTATATCAAAAGCGATTTTTCTAAACTTCTCTGTTAAATAAGGACGAGCTTTCTGTCCGCTAACGTTACAAACAATTGACTTATCGCATGTCGGTACTAAAATTTCCCTAAATTGCGTATTGTCCTTGACTAACTCTTGTAATTCTCTATCTTTACTCTGCTCTTCCGCTAATTCATTATAATCTATTACACTTTGACCTGATATACTTTCTATTCGTGATAAACAGTCCGCGACTACATTTTGTTCACCTGATATGTGACGTATGTCTGTTGTAAACTCACTTATATATAATAATTGCCTTGTTCTCCTAGCTACCTCTTTCTCACAGTTCTTTTTAGTAAAGGCGTATGTTAAAGGTTTATGATCTGTAAAGACTATTATTTGTCTCCCTTCTATTAAATTTTGAAAATGTTGTATTGACATATAAATAGCTAATAATTCGCGATCATATGCGGAGTATTTCTGTTGGGAATCTGTGATCTTTTGGAAAAATAACCTAATGGTTGCCATTCATTATTAACAAATTGTTGCAAAACCGCACCTATGCATGTGTTCGAGGCGTCAGTAAAAAGTGCTAACTCGCAATCGGGCAACGGATGCGCTAACGTTACAGCATGTCGTAACTGTCGCCTACATTCCAAAAATGCTTTGTCAGCTGACTCATTCCACGTAATTACAGTATTATCGCGTTTCTTTGAACCATGTATAAATGAATTTAATATAGCTTGATTTTCTGCGGCTTTAGGTAAATGTGACCTATAAAAATTGATCATCCCTAAAAATCTACGTAGTTCCTCTACCGTTTTTGGTTTAGGAAAATTTTCAATAACCTTTACTTTACTCTCTAATGGATGGATACCGTTTGTATTTACCTTGTAGCCTAAAAATTCTATTTCTGTCTTACCAAAATCGCATTTACTTAAATTAATAGTTATACCATATTTGTCAAATCTTTCAAATATTAATTTTAAATGTTCCCTATGTTCCTCTAAGCTATTACTTGCTAAAATGACGTCATCTAAATAACAAAATAAAAAGTCAAATCCCTGTAAAACAATACAATTCATAAATCTTTGGAACGTTTGCGCAGCATTTCGCATGCCAAACATCATTCTAGTAAATTCAAACAATCCAAAAGGTGTAATAATCGCAGTTTTGGGAATGTCGTCTGGATGATTTAATATGCAATGATAAGCTCTATTTATGTCTATCCGCGAAAATATCTTTTTATTTGCTAACAGGTAAGTAAAATCCCTTAGTCTCGGAATAGGGTATCTATCAGGAATAGTAACAGCGTTTAGCCTCCTATAATCACCTACTGGTCTTATCTCGCCTCCTTTTTTAGGTACTATGTGCAACGGACTAGCCCAAGGACTTTTCGATGGCCTGCATATGCCCATCTCTTGCATTACCTGGAACTCCTCTTTAACCCTTCTATACCTATCTGGCGGCAATGGCCGCGCCCGCGCGTAAACTGGTGGACCAGTGGTTTCAATATGATGATAAATGGCATGAGTAGGTGTTTCCTTAAACGAAACTGGTTTTGTTATATTAGGAAATTCTTTCAACAAATTATAAAGCGGGTGTGTATCCATAATCGTACATATTGGTGCCTGCGACGAATTAGTTATAGAACAAACAACATTCAAGTTAGTTACCCTGTCAACAAGTTTCTTATTTCTTAAATCTACTAATAAATTATGAAACTCTAAAAAATCCGCTCCTAATATAGGTTGGCTTACGTCTGCAATTACAAATGTCCATCGATAAGACCTTCTTAAATTTAAATTTAAATGTATTGTTTTTACACCATAAGTTTTAATTTCGCTATTATTCGCGGCAAAAAGTTTATAATTAGAACACTCACCGGACAGCTTCTGCTTACGTGTTACTGGTACCACCGAAATATTTGCACCTGTGTCCACTAAAAATGTCATTCCGGTCTCCTTATCGAATACACTAAGACGGTGATTCTTGTTAGGTACGTGATCCACCGCCGATATCCGTACCGCACTTAGTTTTCCGGTGAAGATGACCGAGATGGCGCTTTCCAGGCACACGGCTTTTCACAGGCTCGAGCTCGCTCACGAAAACGAAAGTGGTATCTGCACAACCAGTTTGGATGTTCTGGAGTCATGCGTGGTCTTGACGATGATCTGGAACGCGCTCTTCCTCGAAATCCTCCTCGTCCACGGCCATACCCTCGAAAACGGCTGCGGTGGTATTGTTGTCGCCTGTCCTTCACCTCCTCGCGCAGTGATGCAATTTCCAAATTCATTTTGTGCATCTGAGTAACCAAATCGCTGACTGGAAACTGGTGTTGACTACTGGAACTATGGACTTCAGCAATCTGTTCTCCCTTCATATTTTCCAATATTTTATCTGCCATGTTCGCGAGATTGTCTAGCGTCTGATCTTGACTCACGGTTAAGACAGCTCGTACTGAAGATGGTAACCTTGAGAGCCATAAACTATGGATGGTTTTATCAGAAACTTGGGTATTTCGGCCAAGTTCCTTCATGCGCCGTAGTAAATGTGACGGTTTTTGTGAGCCCAAATCCATTTCACTTACTAGTTTCTGGAACTGTCTGTCTGCACTTTCTTCATACACTTGCAAGAGCCGCTCCTTTATAGCATCGTACTTGTTGTTTTCAGGTGGTGAAAAACAGATATCACTGATTTGCTGCAGTGTTTCGCATCCTAATTTGGTGATAACAAGGTCGTATTTCGCTGCGTCTCCTAACTTTTGCGGGCGTACTATGGTTTCTAGTTGGAAAAACCACAGTCTCGGCATTGCAGTCCAAAACTCTGGTATGCGAGAACCGACGCTGATTGCTGCTAATTCTCCTTGTCCTTCCTCCATCTTATATGTAGCGTCTCTATCTGAATCTCGTTTTTCTGGTGTTGGCGTCGGTTCCGTAGCTGGTGCTGCGACTTGTTTTCCTGACATGGGAAACATAGCGAGTTGATATCACTTCTCACGCCACGTCACTTCACGTATCGTATCGTGCTGAGATCACGTCGGGGTCACCAATGTTAAGTTGCGTGAATAAAGGAGACAAGTGAAACGCTCGGACGCTAGATATCAACTGGTTTATTGTATGAAATAATATTGTAACACAACGCACGCTCGCAAGTCGCATCTTGCGCTGTCATCATTTTCACACATTTAGGTATAACTATAAGTACGTGTCGCCACAATTACTTAACATCTATATTATTCTACATAGGTAATCGTAAAAATCACAGTTCTCTCTATAAATATTTTTAAAATGCAATGAACTAAAAGCGGCTCTACAATATTTATAACAATCCTATAAAAATAAGGAAAAAATATTATTCTTTTATTTTAACAAGTAAAGATATTGCTCTTACTTTACTTAAATCATATCCTATAATATTAGAAAAACACAAAGCAAATAAAAATCAAAACTCAAACAGACTAGCGCGTTTCATGATCATGACACTTAATAAATCACAGTTAAAATCACATTAATTATTTTTATAAGTCAACTTTCGTTTTCCATAAAAATAAAAATTCTAATACATAAAAAATCATTTCAAACTTTTAAAAAGCGCAAATCAATTTGACTCAATAATGAATTTACCTTATGTTATTGATGAATGTACCTTATGTGAATGATGACTGTAATATTAAAATGTAAATCATTATATTGCTGGTTTCATCGCAGGCTGGAAGGTATAATTCACTTGCCTTGCTTGCTGGCGGTACTTTACTACTTGTGGCAAATTTACAATAACCCGAATATACCTGTGACGAACTTACACATACTTTTTAAGGCATGTGACGAATTTACTTTCAATGTATGGAGTTTTAAAAACGTGACGAATTAACTTTGTGGCATATTTACAATAACCCTATAATATATACCTAGTTATATTTAATGTATTAAAATGCTTATAAATATTTGAAAAATTCATGCGTCTAGAAGGACGCGGTTTCGTATCCCGCTGCATACCTAGGTAATCGAATTTTCTTCTTAATAATGAGAACAACAATATATGTATACACGCAACGGTATATATTGTATGAATTTTATGAACATTTATTTTGATAATGATAAATCTGTTTTAGTATCTACGTAAAGAATATATATTTCCTATCACGATCGCACTTGTATTATTTTGTGTTTAAACAACTCGAAATTTAATTAATGTTGTAACTACACAATACAAGTTCACAATTCACATAGTCAGTGATTTCCAACATTGATTCGACCGTCGAATCGTGTTAACTGCTAAGTCAATTTACCGCGGGAATTGGTGTCCCACTTACACGTTTACGGTCGAATAAATTGGTAAAAGTTACAAAGGATATTATAACGAATTTATTGCGTACGTTGTTATCCGCTAATGCCAATAGCAATTAGTTATTGGAATAGTAATCGATAGTAACATTTAAAATGTGTTAATGATTAGGTATCATTTTAATACAATAAAAAATACCGAAATTGCGAGAATATTATTTGAGGAATCGTAATCCGAAAAAACGAACATGTATCCTGTTGTCCTCGGATACATCAATTTTTTTTCTCATTTAGTGTGAAGAATTTTACATCTTGGGAATGTGAAATGCAATGTTTGTCGACACATGAAATAACTTCTTCTTGAGGCAAGATGTTGAGATGAGGCAGAATCTTATCCAGTTAACAATTTTTATAAGTACATATTATAGTTATATCATTAAATTTTAAAATCTACAAATCCATTTGACTACTGTAAATATGCTCTAGCTATATGGAAATTCCTGTAACACAGACATTCTTGATTTTCATTTCAACATAATAATTTCGAAGCCGATATCTAAAAGGACTTTCTGATGCATATTAAAAAATATCAGAAGAAATCTAAGAACCATTAACCTATACATATGAAAAATATCATAATAGAAAAGATAATAGCGCAGAATTTCCACTCACTTGATCTGTTGTTGGTTTCTCCAGTGAAGCACCATCCACATCTCCCATCCTAGTCTCTGTATCACTCTCTTCTTCAAAAATAACCTTATAGAGATCTAATCCTTCCGGAACGTTCGATTCTATGTTAGCCTCTGGGCGTATTGTTAGTTCCTGGTTAATTAGCTGGCTGCGACTGATACGGAGAGACCCTTGTAACGACTCTGAAATAGCCTGTAATATGAATGTAACAATAAACATGATATTTTATAGAGATGGACACATATTTTTTATTTAAGGGTAATATTATATTAGGCTTAGATTCTTGTGTAGTTTTTAACCGACTTCAAAAAAAGGAGGAGGTTATCAATTCGGCCGGTATGTTTTTTTTATGTATGTACACCGATTACCGGTAGAGGTTTCTGTAATGTTTAATTTCAAAGTGTTACCTATATTTATGTTCTAAAGAGCAAAATCCTTATTTATTTTAACTTATTTTACTATTAGAAAGCTGTACCAAGTAGATAATAAGTATAATAGAATATTTTTATTGTTATAGTTATAATATTGTCAAGGGACACCCAGATGGGATGTTGTTTTAAGTTAAAGAGAGATAGATAGCGAAAATTTCACACGCCACATAGCTTACTATTATAGCAAAAAGTGTTGTTATGTCTTTGTGTCTTAATTTTTTCCATCTAGCCCTCTCGCTACGCAGGATAAGGAACTTAGCTCCAATAAAACCAATTTGAATTTCACAATTGAATTATAGATTTTATAACCATATTATAAACCTTTAAAAAGGCTTAAAAAAGTTCTGTTCTCATAAGCAGATTGTAATAGATAAATTTTTCATGAGCTGTTTCAGTAATCAACATTTATGGCCTTTATTGCCTTCTACACTGTAAGGATTGTATTAACCATGCATTTATATATCTGCACAAGGTTGTAGTTCAATTTATTACAATACTTTTTTAATCATAAAAACATTGTTGTGTGTTAAAGTATTCATTAATTTTGTTCTCCTTTCTTAACAAAGCTTTTAAATTTCTTTCATTTTCTCAATAACATGCATAAAATGAATCTATGGGATCAGGGATGTAATCTTAAAGGTAACAAAAAATGTCGCAATATTAATTAATTCCGTGTATATAATATGTAGATATAAACAAACGGCAAACGTTATAAACAGATACAAGTATAATTATTGTGTAAACATAAGATATTGCAGCAATTGCAAGCTGCACAGGTGCATAGAATCATTTACAATGCAAGTACTTACGTCGCTTAATATGTCCTCGAGATCACAACACACATTACTTGATAACACAGGTGTAGGACTCGGGGTACGCGATCGATCAGAAAAAAACTCAATTTCTACCGGGTCCAAAACCTCATTTGTGCGACGACCACTGAACTCCATCACTATTTGCTAAAACACCACATCAATTCACAATCAATTATCCCAACATTTCATAGAAAATGTATATACACACGCAAATTATTGCTTATATAATCTTACCCATTAGTATTTAGGTTCTCTTTCGAGAACAAGACATTTTAGCAATGAAATATTTTTTTAATAAAAAAAAGAAAACAATGCGATGGAAAATCGAATGCGGCAGCTATGTGTACATATATTTAGCACAGATATAAAAAGAATGTTGTACGGCGGAAGCAAACAAAATGTCAAAAACGTCAAATTTCATATGAGCCAATTTACGAAATGAAGGTTTTATTTTACAAAATTAATAAATCACATATAAATTAGTGCGATACCGTCTATATCTGCTTATTTACACTTTGAAAGCTGGGTTTAAAAGGAGTAATTGTATTCTATGGTTTAAAATGTTCATTCCTACATAAGTCTTCAATTTGCATACATTGTTTATTTAAATGAGCAGTGAGCAGGTAACATTTTTTTTTCAATAGACCTTTTCATACAAATTATTCATGTCACTTTGCCCTTGAATGAAATCTTAATGAAATAAAAGGATCACGGAAAAGGATGAATAGGTGGCATGTAGTTAAAATAAAAATAAAATAAAAATATCTTTATTGAGTACAAAAATTACAGTGTGGCTCTGTCTTCCTAGCTAGGAAAATCCTGTGTTAAGAAAGACAGTTCCTTCCCAGAGAACATGTTCAGTACAAAACAAAGATTACATTAAAAAAATAAACTGTTATTTAAAGTCCTAACTTTTTGGGTCCTACTTATAATATTGTAAAACTTAGGGGCAGCAAAATGAAAAAATCTTTTAGCAAACCTACTATTAGTGCGCGGCATAGGGAATCGGTCTCTTCTTTTATTAACACTCATTAAGGCTGGTATTGGGCTGGTACTGTCTGTGTATGGTATCGTCGTAGGATTTCCTTTAAATATATTTTCCGTACGCTTAATAAGTTTGAATCCTTAAATAGATTTGTAGTGGGATATCTGAATGGTAATTTTAGTGCTACTATAATAATTGCCCTCTGAACTCGTTCGACATGAATAAGGTGGGACTTAGCCATGCCTCCCCATGCACATATGCAATAGTTTAACAGGCTTTCTATTAGTGCCTTGTATGTTAGTAAAACGGTATTTTTATTTACTACTGCTCTTAGATTTTTAAATATATAGATCATCCTTCGTAATTGCGTTACTAAATAAGAGGCCTGAACATCCCATTTTAAGTGACTGTCTACCTGTATACCTAAGTATTTGGTGTGCTCGACTCGAAGTAGTTTCTCGCAATTGCAAGTGGTCTGCAGTCTGGGAATCCTATTGCATGGGAAGGTATGAATTTTTATTTCAAAATCAGGTAAAGGAGAGAGAGTTTTACTCTAAGAAAAGCACATATAAATAGTTTTTTTAGTAGTTATAGGAATAGTGAAGGAATATTAAACACATTCAAAATCATAACCAATAAGTTTTGCATTTAGTGCTAATAATTTAGTACTTTGTGTTTATTCCAATGTTTAATTTAATCTATCATTTTAATATAATTAATAGATATATCACCTTACGGTGAATATAGGTAATATGTGGGTGCCCAAGGTTTATCGAGGCTTCGTTAATCGTTACCACAGAACAGTAACAACCTAAACAAATTAAAATTTGTTTTTACTATTCTATGTCTATCACAATCTGGGGGCACGGTAGTGCCCCCGCCAAGACGAGCCAAGCGAACAAGCGAAGCGCACGGGCACTACCTACCTTTTCTCGAAGCGCTTCGACGTTTTTTTGAACCCTCATAACTTGGGTTTGGATTATGCTAGATCAACAAAATTTTCGGGATATATTGTCAATAGCGGACTTATTGAACATATTAAGTTTTAATTACATTAGCTTTTATACTTCAGATTTTATTTATATCTAAAAAACGCTAATTTCGTCACTGATTCACTGATGATCATCAAAATTCTTAAGGTATTTCCTAAGGTCCTAGAAAGCTGAAATTTTGTATGTAAGCTAGGATTAGCACACAAACAACAAAAAAATTATAAAACTTGTAACTTTCATCCCCCAACCCCTTAAACTAGGGGATGGGAGTTTGTATGAGACCTGTAATTTTAAATTAAATTTTGATGACGCTAGAGGTCTAATCTAATAATCTAAAACTTGGTTCCCCTAGAGATATATATGTATATGTACTCCTTGTTAAAAAAAATTTAATCGACATTTTAAATTTTGTTACAAACAACTTACAAAAAGAAATGAAATCCCACCAAAAACATTTTCATGTAAAATGTTGCCAAGACGAGCCCATATGACTCGCACTGTCAAAAAGTTATCAGATCTCATGTAGAGCCAAGCTTCTAACACTACACGCCCTAACTCTACAAGGCCTAACTTCACAAACTCTACACCTTAGTCAAAATATTATGTGGCTTGGCCGTTCGTTACTACAAGAACTATTGTATAACACAAAAGTAATGAACAGTGAATTAATTTTTCACCTTACGCCGATGTGAATGTAGCGAAATGGCCAAGCCACATATTTTGACTAAGGTGTAGAGTTTGTGAAGTTAGGCCTTGTAGAGTTAGGGCGTGTAGTGTTAGAAGCTTGGCTCTACATGAGATCTGATAACTTTTTGACAGTGCGAGTCATATGGGCTCGTCTTGGCAACATTTTACATGAAAATGTTTTTGGTGGGATATACATTTTCAATCTGTGATAATTTGTTCATGTTGTCTCTGACTAATATGTAGTTATCTGTGATGTTGTCAAATGTGGCGCCTGCGTCCGTCACGCGTCCGTTTGAAAGTGTCAGTTTGTTTTGAATTGAAATTGAACATAAAAATTATTTTACTTTTAAAACTAGTGATAATATAAGAAAACAGAAATAATGGAGACTTCCGACATTGATAACGATCCTCAAAGAATATTAAAATCACCGCCACCGCGGCGTCGTTCCACATTCTTCGAAAGGCGCGACTCTATAGGTGCGTCTCTTACTAAACGTAATTTAATTTTCAGATAAACGTCCAATTAATAATACAAAATCAATCTAAAGAATTAATATAATCTATTTAACATTTTTAGTGTCCCAACCCTTATCAGAAAATGTACAGGATGAGGCCAAAAACGACCTAGAAGAGGGAAATAAATGTAATCAAGAACTTGAAAGGTAATGGCAATTTATTTTATCGCTGGTTTGCGAGAATAGCGACGGAACTAAAAATTATTGATTTTAGAAAAAAGCATTTTTTAATTTCTTTGTAAATATTTTAGTGCATACCTCAAAATGTAAATGGTTTATTAAGGGATTGACTTTACTGATTAAAGGAAAATTTATCGTAGTATTAAAAAGCATTAACAAAAATTAGAAATTTTATTAAAATTATTAAAAAAAACATCATACATATGGGGGTTTCAGACATCAGTCTTTATTCATGAGACTCCAAATTATAAAAATCAACTTATGTCATTTATTTAGCTTAAAAGCCTCTTAAAAATACAAAATTAAAACTTACAACAGTGTTTAAAACTTTTGTACTTATACGCATAATAGCAAATAAAAATAGTTTTTTTAACATAAAATAACATAAAATATGTAAGTAAAATAAATCATTTATTTTACAACCCCTTGTAAAATTGTCGATAATAGTTTGGAATTATATTTTTGTTAACTAAATCTACTAGTCCTCTCTTCTTATTTTCCGATATTCCGTTCCTTTTTTTATAAGCAGATTGCAATCTGTAATTTTCGTCCAAAGATTTTGATGCACGGCTAGAAACTTTCACACATTTAAACTCATTTTCACCGTATGATGTTTTATAGAAAAAGAATCCTTTGTGGTCAGCATCTACTTTTAAAATCTTTATATCTGTCATTTTCACACTCTCATTATCAGTATTTTTATTAAAATTTCTACCCACGTCAGAAGCTAAGGACTTCAATTCGTAAAAGCTTCTATGATCCATTTCTATCACTTTGTAAGGAGATCCTTTCTTTTTTGCAGTGCGAATAATTGAAACGTACTGATCCGGTGTATAGATAGGGCCTGATTTTAAAGTTTTTTTGATGCTTCTTTCAATGACAGAATGCACACTGTCACCTTCGTTTTGTGTGTGCCCTTTTATCAGAAATTTATGCGTGATACTATTAATATGAGCAAAAGTAGAAACAGCGTACATGTACATACTAATAATAAATTTATTCTTCTGCTGTCCGCAGCAGTTATCCGAATAAAAAATTATATCTAGTTTGACTTCAGTTGTTAGATCTCTGCCAAGACTTTTTAAATATTCTAAAACACAGGTCCCTATTTCTATAGCTCCTCTATTTGCTTCTCCTTCATGCCACACGTAGCAGAACGCATTTTTGTTTTTCATCTCATAGATCGTGAAGTTTAAGGTATTCACTTTTGAAACATAGTAAAAATTAGACACATCTCCCCTGGGACATGGCATCACAGCCTGTAAGTCATAAACTGCTACAATTGTTGATTCTTTATCTTCTGCTTCTTTCTTGTCCTTAGCCTTCTCTATTCTTGAAAGCTCTTTTTCTTTTAGATGGTTCTCATATTTAGACTTCAGTCGATTTTTATCTTCTCCAGTTGCGTTATTGTAGGCAACACAATCCTCGCACTGGTCTTTCTTAGGTTGGTAAAATGCTATATTAAATTCTCCATTAAATATTCTATTAAACATGATATAATTAGCACTTTTCTCTCTTTTTTCTTCACACTGTTTCACATAATCTCTATAAATTTCTGCTATAGTTTTACTTCCATCAATATATTCTTTTCGCGTATCTGCTCGACAATAATGGCTTTCTATTTTTGGTATCGCCTTAATGAAATTTCTCAAACTATCTTTAATATTATTATCTACGCGACTGTGATTGCCATGTTTCCCTCGCAGATCCTCCACTATAATACCTGAAATGTCACTTCTTGATTTTTCGGTAACTGTTCGAATAAATCTATCAGATACATCCAGCGTAGACATAAAAAAACTCTTACAAACTCGAATTTTTTCGCCATCTTTGTCTTTCAAATAAAATGCGTTATTATTTCGACGTGTTCCTTTTTTATATTGATACGTCGGGACAATAGAGGACATATTAAATGCTACAAAAGTTCTTTTACTTTGCAAATCAGGTAATTTATAATATGCGTCAAAAATGTGGCGTCGAGTCTCATCATCAAACTTTGTGTTACACTTTAACTTGCATTTTTCTGTACATCCAGGTCCTAATCGTCTCTCTCGTACAACTTTATTATTTTTTCCTACATATTCTTTCCCTGCATTTCGTAGACGTTTTGCTACATTCGTTTTCCAAAGTTCTGGCTGCATTTTCCTCTTACGTGTAATATTTTGGTTTGATTCACTTGAAATATTTTCTTCTACAGTCTGTTCTACTGTTTCATCCGAATCTGACGATAAATCATTATTTTCAATGTGATAATTAGGATCTGCGATACTATCATCCGATGAAAAATCTCTTTCTTCCGTTCCTTCTTCACTTTCAGCATTTATATTGGTCATTTCAATAGCTTTTAGTTCACTTTCCATTTGTAAATTACTTTCTACTGCAGTCTCATCTTTCATATTATTATTTACTGACTCTATACTTACCTTATTTTCTTTAGTTTTATTTTCTAGGCTATGGCCGTGGAGTTCTTTTTCATTCAAACTTATCATATTATTAGCTTGTTTATTACATTTTTCTGTTTCTCTTTTGCTGGAGGAAGATGAGCTAGAAGACGAGAAAGATGAGCTAGAAGACGAAGAAGATGAGCTAGAAGAGGAGGATGATGATATGGACGATATGGATGGTGATCTTTGTCGCAAAATCAATTTATTTTCTTCAGAATTATTACCTGAAATTAAATAAAAAATTATTTATTTACAGAATAAATAATAAAAGCAACAGTTAATCGTATGCATTTCACGGGTTTCTTTAAGAGGAACAAGCTATCATGTAAATAGGAACACTCACTTTTTTGTTCGGGAATCGAACCACTATCGTGAGTGCAAGCTATTTGCAACAGGACGAACAACACACCGGAATAAAAATGATATCGAAAAAAATCATTCGACTGATTGAATTCAAATACCTATTTTATTTTGCTTACCTGATTTGTTATTAAAATTCATATCATTTTCGATATTTTCTTTGCAACTTCTTGAATTTAACGGCATACTGTTTTTATGTTTATTGGTACCTAAAATATATTAAATAGTTGAAAGAATAAATAAAATTGAGACAAACTGCAAAATATGAAAATTGTAGGCTGACCTTCTTGTTCACTATTCGTTAAATCATGTTGATACTCATTTTTTTTATTTATACTGGCCGCTTCTTTCAACTTTTCCAAGAATAACATTCTTTCTGCCATCTTGAACCGCTCTAATAAAGATAATTATCTAAAAGAAATAATTAAACGTAAATAATTAATTATCAATGAATATTATGTAAAAAATTAACTCAATATTTGTATCCCAAAAATTCCTTGAACACAGACGCATTTCGTAATAAGAAGCAAAACCATGCCCATATTTTTCAAAAATAATTACGTTTCTTATTTATGACAAAATTAAAATACAATATCATAAGCAATCACTCATATTTATTCAAGAATACAGGCGTAAATAGAAATAAGACATAAAAAAATACTTACTTTTATCCGAAACAACGACGAATCTCTAAATATGTCACTATTCTTGAAAAAAATTCAACAGTTATTGCAACCCAACTGTAAATACGTCGGTATTTTCGAGAATCGACCGTGCGTTCACTCTGTTGTCATAGGCGCAACTGAGTTGAGCCGTTATTTGTGATTACGCTTCGAGTGTTTTGTCTCATATGAATAATGACGCTTTCTCTTTCTAATGAACAGTGGAGCAAAATTAGCGTTGCGTCTCTGTTCACGTTAAAATATCTAAGATTTATGATTGTTTGGCATACAGGAATTCAATTTGACAGAATTTTGAATTACGTCGATATTCTCGCAATCCAGCGTTATGATCTTACCGGATTTTAATCCTCCTCAAGTTTTGAGTGATTTAAATTTACTTCTACTTACAGATATTATGAACTCTTAAAGGGAGAAAAAGAACAATGGCAAAAAGAGGTAAACCGCAGGAGGAATGAATATCATGATCTTAGACTGTAAGTACTGCATTAAATGATATTAAATTATCAACATCACTACTATCTCCATAATCTATACATATAATAAATCTGTAGAAGGGTCAATTCTGTACATTGAAAATATTGAAAAAATAAATAGCAGGGGGTGTTACTGGATTGATACCAAACCCAAATATGTGATTAAAAAAATTTTTGTCTGTCTGTCTGTCTGTCTGTATGTGAAGACATCACGTGAAAACTACCGGTTCGATTTCGATGAAACTTGGTATAATTATACCTTATTATCCTGGGCGTAAAATAGGATACTTTTTATCCTGGAAAAATACGTAGAAAAAAATTAATCTTAATTTTTCAGTTATCCATAGACGTTGTTCTGTAGAACCGCGAACACACGTTGCGTATTATTATAGGCCTAGCCGTATTTGGGTCAGATAGATATTTATAAGATGTCATTGTCAGAGTTACTCAAAATGGAGAAATAAACCATCCACGCGAAGACCGACATCCGCGCGGACGGAGTCGCGGGCGGAAGCTAGTAGTAAATAAATAATGTAAATAATTTAAAAAGCATTATTTTTTTAATAAATATTTAATTTTCAGACAATATCAAATAGCAGCAAAAGGCTCGAGCAGAGCAAGGTTAAATTACTCAGTATTAAACAGTGAGGATATGGAATTTCTAAAAGCCAAAGTAAATATATCAAAACTAGTGGAGAGCCAGCAAAAGTTGCAGAAATCAGTCAAACTAACTCAAGCATTATACAGAAGAGCATTAGAACTGGATGATGTTGTATTGCGGACTTGTGAAGACAAAGTAAAACAAATAACAGATTATATTCTGGATAATAGTACTATTGACTCTGTATAGTGAGTGTGTGTGCATCATTGTAGCACTATTTATGTATGAAATTGATGCTGTAAAATTCATAGTGCTAGAGTAATCAATTCCTGAACATATACATGTATACTAAACTTTAAGATATTATCATGTCTTCAATACATATAGATATTGTAGAAAGGGAAATAAGCTTATTGTAATTGTATATTTAAATTAACAATTAAAGATAAACTGTTTGTTTTGTGTGGTTGTAAATAAATATATTTTGTGTTACACTATAGAAGCAAAATCTTACAAAAGCAAGGATTATTATTGCCATATGAAGTAACTTTGTGTTCAAATTAATGGAGGAGTGAATGTAAATAATTTAATGTACAAAATAAGGTGTAAATAGATCTTAACATATAAATAAACTAACATTATTTTTAATTTGATGTGTTTTACTATTAGCCTAAAAATTTAAATGTAAGGATGTACAGTACTCCAAAAGTGATAATGTGCATAGAAATCTTCGTCACAGTTCGGCAACTGTCATATTCCCGGAGCCTCCGAAGACGATATGTATATAGAGTGGTTAAATGCATTTTCTTCATGCATAATTTAGTAAAATTTGTTTAGTCAAATGAAATACATTTTGTAATTACGACAATTAGCGAAGATTTGCATGCACATTATTAATTTTGGAGTACTGTAAGGTTTTATAATTTCTTGTTTTAATGATAGACTTCACAATTCCCGAGTAGCAAGGTCCAAATTTCGTTGTTAAATCAGATCAAAGAGATAAATAATGATAGCAATCGTTTTCATTTAATTGATAACATTTTATTGAGATACTCACAATTTCATTCATTTACAAAAACAATAATTATTATTATTAATAAAATGACAAAATAAAAATTCATAGAAACAAATCAGTAGTTCATAATATATTATTTCATTCAAATAGATAGTTGCTATGTAAGAATTGAGATTATTTCAGAGTAATTGGTTAACGGTAAAATAGAGTACGTATTTTATTTATGTATATGCCAATAGTTATTTACGATCAACCATGGATAAACGGCTCATGATGTTAACGTCATTTAGTTGGACATTTGAACATTAAAAAATGCATAGAAGTATGAACTTTGTTCATAAAATCACTAATAGTTAAAATAAGTTACAACAACTTAAAAATATTAAACTTAAAGAAGAAATCCTTTACATAAATACATTTACACCCGATCAATTATAGCTTCAATGCACATTGCTTAAATACTGTTTAAGAAATGGAATATATTCAAATCATTTCAATATTATTTTTATCATTTATACTTATAAATACATATCAAGTTTTTCTTTTTTTGCTGTATAGGTTTGTATCAGTAGGTATAAACAAAATAATGTGAATTATTAAACAACGTGCATTAACAGCTATTTTCATTAATACAAAACTATAAAAATGCATTCATTTAAAAACAGCATTTACCCTTGCATTCATATTTACATTGACATAATTATTTTTTAATGTGTGATTAAATAATTACTCCATATTATATAATAAAATCATTAATAAAATTTCATTGTAAATAATAAAACAATCTTTAAACGAAAATATACATTTTATCTATATCTAAGCAGATACAATGTTTAAAAAAAATGTCGACACAGATAATAATACATAATTTCATACATAGGTATATCAGTAGTATATTTATATAGTAATTTTTATACATTTGCTTCACAAAAACAAAGAAAAATATTTTAAGTAATTTGAATAAATAATCACACATTAACTTCTTCATTCAAATAGTCAGTATTACCAATTATTTCGATATCAAACATTGAGGCTTTGTGGCGTAAGGCTTGTTACAAATTGTGTCTAATAATCGAGGCACCAACATGGACCATTAATATTTACACAAATTATGTGCGACATTATTTTTATGCTTTTAGTAGGTACATAAAGAGAATGTTTTCATTTAAAAATAATAAATGGCATAGGAACATAAAGATATAATTCATATGTAGTACTATAAATCTCAGTCTAAGTACTCATTAATTCGCGTTCACTTGTACCTTACTTTATAAATAAAAAAAGTTTTGCAAGGGACGGGTATTTCAACACACACAAACACTTATGGCAGTACTATTTCCATCTGGCAGCTGTATAACATGATATGAATATATCTACGGTTGTTCATAGTTATGCGAACAAAAATTATAATTTATAATACTCAAAGTACTTATGACTAGTCATAACTTTGAATGAGAAACAATAGTAAACTCATCAAAATTCCATTTACAATGTGTGTAAATCAATAAGCCCCAACTTCTGTCTACCTCCATGTAAAAGTTTTTCAATAAACCCTTATCAATGTACACACATTATAACTCTAAGCTTTACCTTCAAGACCTACCGTCTATTCCAATTAACAATGTGAGTGTTCTTTAACTGGCAAACTTTAAATAATTCAGTCGACAAAGAATTGTGAGTGTAAAGGAACTTTCGGTCTATGTACATAATATAAAGGAATTGGACTCAACTTAGTTGCTTTGTGTAGAAACTCCGTCGCGTTTGGAGCTTTTTCTCTTTGGCGTTTTTGTATTCGCGTCGGCAAGGACTGTTCCTTAAGTCTAATATTGTGTTCACTTTGTCCACGATTTTCTTCGCAGTGTCGTGATCGCATTCGAAGTCGTGTTTCTTGTACACTGTTGTTGGTTGAAATGCACTGGTGTTGCCTGGAAATTAAAACGGTTGATATTAATTATATTATATTGTTGAAAAATAAAACTTTCATATATTTTAGTACACAAACTCGAAAGGTATACCATAAATATAAATATTGAATATAACATACCTGCACTGTAGCGATCGTTGAAAGCAGTATCATGACTAGGCGAGTATAAAATACGAAATGCAGTCTTGTTGCTTTTAGCTTCTAATATCTGACACCACGCTACCGAGTTCATACTGTGTAAGAAATATTTTGGTCGAGACTGTAACAAAAAAAAAAAATAGTATGTTAAGAACAAAAAAATTACAAGTTAGGTATGTAATGTAGATTGTGAAAAATTGTTCAAATCTTATTAGTGCTTGCTTGAAAAGATACAGGTTATTATACTTATTTTCTCATACAATAAACATTCAGATTGCCTTTTTTATTACTAACGAATATGTGTAAATTATAAATTCAACTCTCTCTTAGACTTGAATAAAACTGAAACATTACATTATTATATTCTAATTAAATTTTTTCGCCTCCTGTTCCAATACATTGTAAAAGTATTTTAAATTTTATTGCTATATTCGTTCTTACCCAAAATGCATGTTTTTGTGTAACTAATGGGACCACTTCAATCTGATCCAATGTGATGCCGAGCTGAACTGGCGTGCTAGTCCTCATCTTGTGTAAAAGTTGAACCCTGTATAATTTATCCTGAGGTGCGTCTGTTATAGGGGTGCCCGACTGCAAGCCAAAGCCTTTGTTACCTATGGCGACGATGAAATAAAAATAAATGCATATTATAGTATTGTAATTAAAACCAGTGTTAGATACTATGTTTAAAATGTGTTAGAAAATAATATTGAAATAAATTCTTTTGTTTGTGGATGGAAATTTAACTCTTAGGTACTTTTTTAATTTTATTAAACTATGCATCTATGTGCAAAATCAGAATTAACAATGTTAAAATATTTTTTTAAATACTATTGAAGAGAAGATCATTTATAGTTTGAGGATATATTTGTTGTCGTAAATAATGTTTCAAATTTAAGAGAATCATTTATTCAATATGAACAAATTTAATTTTACATTACAGGTTCTTAAGTAAACTCACCTTCCATAACAGAATCGATGACCTTATTAATTTCTGAAGTATCGCTACCCTCTGTGTGCTGTCTAGAAGAGTTCACATTACTCTGGCCAGACACAGCTGCTTTTGGAAAACAGTGAAATGCGTGTCCCATTTCTATGTCCGGTATGGGATGTGTGTCCACTTTTACCTTGGTTTTTACATCAATAAGGCCAAGACAAGTAAAGCCGAACTTTGAGCATGGTTCATTGTTATCAAGACAGGGAAATGCCCAGTCTACTTCACCATCGTCTTCTGCTATGCAAAGGCCATAATCATGCACAGATCCTAGTGTTATTTCTGGATGTTCTATGCTGGAAGAGATTAAAATAAATCAGTAGGCATTTGATTCGACACGAAACCAATTGGGATGGCTTATTCTATAGAAATTAGGCTACTAATCTTTAAATGTATATTTTTTAATTGGAATGTGAATATAATCCTAGAATCTATAATCATGATGACCAATAAAAATCTTTTCTTTAATAGGTTAAACTTATAGAAATAATAGCAGACATTCATTTCAATATTGACATTATAAGAATTAATTCTACCTACCTGTACTTGTAGCATGTGAAACCGATCAAGTCTTTGATCTTAGCACTGGCAATAACACAAACAATAACGGGGTAATTCTGATGTTTCTCTGGTAACATGGTCATAAAGATCTTAAAGACTTTAGTGGGTAACCCCAGTTGTGCTGTGCCATCGAACTTTGCATACTCCAGATACTGACGATGGGGAAAATCTGGACATTTCTCTAATTGTTCTGTTAACAAGGACCGTTTCTTTTCCAGCTTTTTTATTTCCACTTTCTCAAAAGCTTCTGCAATCTGTTCATCTGTTAGTTGTGGGCAAGGTCCTTCCCATTTTATAACTTTTATTTTTGCTGCCCTTTTTAAAGCTAATTCTTTTTTGTCCAGCCACTGTGATGTGTTTGACCTTTGCCTATTTAAATGAAATAAAAAGAGAATTATTAATATACGTGCTGTTATCATAGTACTGTTAATTGATAAGCAAATATTAATTGTATTAAAATTTAAGATGTTTAGTATTTTTTTGTGCTTATTTGACTGTAGTCATAAACTTGTATATTATTTTAAGTATAGATGGACCCGCCTGTGTCCTGCAAACTCTTCGTGACGGAACCAGCTCCCGTACATAGCATCCTCATCACTATCTTCCATGTCAGGATAGGGATCAAACTGAGTCGCAATTTCTTTTTCCTCCTCCTCTTCCGTAAAACTTTCTTTTCCTCTGCTTGTACTTGGCCTGCTTATTGCTTTTTCCTTGATGCGCTTTTTTTCTTCCATAGCTTTGGTCTGAAATATTTTTGAAAAATCTTCCCCTGCCATCACAATTTCACATAAACCGGTGTCGTCCGTGGCAATAAACGCATCTCTTATATTTTTTAGAAGCCAAGCTTTGTTGTCGTAAGTAGCCATGGTGTCGTTATCATAGATTTTCACTGGTATTTGGTAAATTCAGGCTTTTAATTAGATTTTTTAGTTTACGACTCACAAATTACAAAAGAAACACATGTCAATATTTCGGTAGTAGACTGATCAAAATATCCCGTACGCGCGCGTACGCTGTACGTACGTTCTCGTATTATCTGTTTTTATGAATGGACTTGTACTTACAGATAATTAAAAATGTGACTTTTGTTATAGGCAATCTTTGATGAGTTAATAAAAAGTAATAATAAACATGTAACTATAAAACAAAATGATAACAACGATAAATGAATGTCTTATAATTGAGTTCAATGTAGATTAAACATAACTTTTCATTAAATTAAATTCGGTAGAAAATGTGAAGGCGAACGCATCTTCACTGCTTCTTTTGACATTTTATTGACATCATGATCATGACATTAATTTATTTATGTTTCTATAGTAACCGGCGTGATTATTTTCGATTTCGTTTGCTAGGTATTTAAAAAATATAATAATTGATCTGAATAATTGAATCATTATCATTTGATCATCGATACAATCACCGGTTTTGGACTTTGGTTGTACTTCCTGTTGTTTGATTGATTACTTGTAAGTTTCAAGAACCTGACATAAACTTACCTTCGACCAGCGTCTTCGCCTGCGTGAAATCATTTTATCAGTTAAATTATTCAACAGTTTATCGCGAATAGACAGACAGACGTAGCGGAGAACATTGTTTTATAATATGTAGTGATAGTGACCTAATGATGGTTACAGATAAATAATAAAATCAAAAATAATATTGTGCCAGCTATAAATATAATTATATTGGATTAGGAACCATAACACACACTACAAGACACAAAAAAATTCATTCAAATCGATCCCACAGTTTAGGAGGAGTTCAATGATATGTATAGAAGAAGAATGTAGATCTAGATAATAGGTTACATAAACTTAGATAACAATCACACAATCAAGAGGCATATATTGAAACCAAACCCTATATTTAATTCTGAAATTGAATAGTATTGTATATTTCTTATAAACATGAATAAAACACAAATAACTCTTAAATCATCAATTTATTATAAAAAAACAAAGATTTGTTAAGAATGTTCTTATTATACAATACTATAGTTGCCAAGTGACAACATGCAGCGTCGTAGATCTTGGACACAATCATAATAAGACTGATAGGGGGGTGCTAATGTAGCGTCATACAGTTTCAACACTTCTACCAATTTTTTCATTGCTTGCCCGTATTTTCCCTCTTCCATTGCAGCTCGGCCAAGCTTGTACATCACCTCTGTATCCTGTGAAAGAAATTATTCAAATATTATGGTGATAATTGTTTTAGTTCAAAAAATGTAGCATAATTTTTAATCAAGTATTAAATTCACTGTTCTTTATGCAAGTAGATTAAATCTCCAAAAAGTAAGGCAGTAGTTTTGTGTTATATTGGAATTCAAATTTATTTATATATATATATGTATTTATAATAATTTATTTGTTGGAAAATGAAAATAAAAATGTTATTGTTTGATTTTCAGGTGAAGGGTTTAACTTGGCCATAAATCAATATGGCTGATGAAGAAGGTGAGGATACAATATTTAAATTTCTGTTTATAGTTCAAATTATGCTCAAAAACATAAGGCCATTTTCTCATTATATATAATTCAACTGTATTTTTTTAAATATTTTAATATTTAATGACTTTATTTAATTTCAGTGGGTGAAGAAGAAGAACTAGTAGATACAGGTGGCGCCGAGAGCGAAACTGCTATCAGTCCAATTGAAACACAAAAACCACTCGCTCCCCCCAAATATGAAGTTAGACCTGGTCTTGGTGAAAAGTAAGTGTACTTAGAAATCTCTATCTTTTACGGGAATTATCGTATCTATACCAATTAATTTTAGGGTTAAATTCAGCATTCTTTCCATATATTATTATTGTTTATCTTGCAATTTCAATAATTCAAAATTCACCCAACATATTTTTTTATAATGAACCTGGTAAATCATTCATAACTACACGTAGATATATAGCTTAAAAAGACAGTCTGTATTTTTTATTTTCTTCAGCCAATTGAAAAAAAAATCGCTTTGGCCATTGCAAAAAGCTTGTTTTGCTTAAAAAGTGATGAGCTATAGATTCTTTACTAGTTAATAGCTTAAAACAGAAGTATTATTAATTTATATGTATGATCAACAGGTTTCAAGCACAAAACGTTAGGGATATTATAATGTCGACGATGCAAGAGCAGCTGATGGGGCGGCAGTATCGCGCCGACCAAGCCCCTCGGTGGGCTAAAGTTATAGCGAACGCGGTACGACAGCGTGTACAGGATCTTGATATGAAAAGGTCGGGCATTTTCATAATTTATTAGTATATAATATGTGTAAAAGAAAAGCTAAATATTGGTTTCCTCTAGTCAATTTTCCTATATAAGCGTTTGAAAAGATAATAAAAAATAAGAAATCCATCAAAATCCGTTCAGTTATTTTCCTGTGAAAAAGGCACAAACATACAAAAATACATCCATCTCAATTGATGAGGATCAATATCCTCACAATCTTTTATGTTTATAATATTAGTAACATGGATTTTTTCTATATTTCTTTCATTGTAATTAGTATATTACATTGTTTAAGCAACTGTGAATGTCACTTAAATTTTAATTATTTTCAGGTACAAAATAGTGGTACAATCTACGATAATTGAAATGAAAGGTGCAGGTGTTAAGTGCGGTCAGAGATGTATCTGGGATCCGGAGACTGATGACTATGCAGATGAACTGTATAGGAATGATACACTGTTCTGCTATACTATTGTGTATGGTGTTTATTTGTATTAGATCTATAACTATGCAAAAAAAGACTCATATGTACTACAATTAGGAATATGTGTTTACAAGGAAACATTGATAATGACAGCATTATATAGGTTTTTACTATTTCCCACACTGAAAATAAAACTGCCTGAAGATATTATGGTAATCCTCCAGTCGTGGTACGGTGCTCAAAAAGAGAACGTGTTTGTCAAGGAACGTTTGAGAATGGCTGGACCGATTTGTCTATTTTTCTATAAATATGTTTGCATGATGATTTTGGGGTAAAAACGATTGTCGACTACACTCGTGTGCTCGGTCGGAAGGAATTATAAAGGATGTTCTTTAACAGATAGAAATAATGTTGGCATACATCCATACTAATATTATAAATGCGAAAGTAATTAGTAACTGTCTGTCTGTCTGTTACTCAATCACGCTTTAACTACTGAACCAATTTGCATGAAATTTGGTGTAGAGATATTTTGATACCCGAGAAAGGACATAGGATAGGTTTAATCCCGGAAATCCCACGGGAACGGGAATTATGCGGGTTTTTCTTTGACTGCGCGGGCGATGCCGCGGGTGAAAAGCTAGTCAAAAGTCAAAAATACCTACGTATAGAGTAATGAAATAATATGTGTGCCTTGTTAAAACTTTTCTACATAGAATGTTAAAATTAGATTATTGATTTTAAGTTATTCTTGTATCTTTGTTTAATGATAACTTAATTATTTTAAAAATAGTTTTACAAATAAGGCGTTTGGTTTAAAGTGCTTATATGTTATTTTGTACATAAGTAGACATTTGATTGTATGAAATTTGAACATTAACTAATGAACTAGGAATAAAAAATTTTTTTACGAAGTTCTCTTTTATTATTATTAAATCAAACTTAGTCTAATATCGAAAACACGACATAGTTCAAAAAATTGTCGCGGAAATTTATTATAAGCAAATGTTTGAACAAGTGCTTGTAACATTTCAAATTTATTAACTCATAGTCGCCAATATTTGTTTTTCAATTTTCGTGTATTTTTCACGATGTTATATTATCTGAAATCCTTATGTGACTTTGCCAATTAGCTCTATGAAAATTAGTGTTAATAAAAAGATACCAACGTGTTTCTTTTTCGAGAAATGTAATCCAACGTTTCCTTGTTGCGTAAAGACATCAAAATCTTAGTGTTGTTATTTTCTGTAGTAGTTTTTTGTGGATGTTCCGTCTATTATTGGCAGTAAAAGTGTTCTAAGCGCAGAGCATGAAGTTAATTGTTTTGGATAAACACGTAAGAAACGAAAATGTAAACAAGTTCTTATAACATACTTATATATCTGTGAATATATTATTATACCATTGTCTTATAATTTGATACATAGGTATATGTTGCGATCGAATTTGGTCATTTAAAAAGTCATAGCTGAAATGTTTAAATCACAGATATACTAGGTTTTATTGATTTCCTAAAACCGTACATGTTTTAATGTAGTTCATTCAATCATCTTTGAAGATTAAAATGTGTCATTATTTTTTTAAACGTACCCTCAACATTTTTTACTAACGTTACCATAAACAACTATAATTCAATAAGAACTCGAATATACTTGCCTGCAGTGATTTCAGCCCCTTCAGAATGTTCGTAAACTGTTGGCACAGACCGCACTTGACCATGAACTCAGTGCAGTCGTGCGGCACCGGTATTACGTTGGAACACGGCTGGTCTGAATCGCACCTGAAAGTTATTGTTTTTAGCACGCTTGTATTAGCTTCACCTGTATGTTTGTATGACTCCCTTAGACCCGATTTTTAACTACTGTAAAATTTTGTACATCAGGATCGGTGACAATACGATAATTTTTTCTCTTGAAGAGTGTCTTTTAGTTATTAAATTTAAATGGGTAATTAGGAATTTTGAGTGGTCAAATCGTGAAATCTCAAAACGTTTTAATGATAAAAATGTTTGTTTAATTTTCATGATTTACGCCTGAACTTTTGAGTACTTTTATGGAAATTGTTAATTAGTTTTAGGAAAAGATATGTTATTAGTAAAAATATTCTTATTACTTGAATCTCATATAGTTTTCAGTCATCTTTTCATAAAGTGGCCAGTTTTGTTCACAGGGAAGGCACTTGCAGTCGAACCAGTACTGATCCTTTAGTTGTGCTTGCCTCTTGTCTTTGGGCATTGTGGTGAATATAGGCCCGTAGTTCTCGGCTACTTCTTCTCCCTTTTTAATATTTTTCACCGCTCGAACGACGATGTATGGGCCGCAAAAGTATCTGCAATCGATCACAATTTCTAAAGTAATGGAAATAAGAACTGAATATTGTTAATAATTTTTTAGGGCGATAATATTTGGTTGTGACGATTTTTTCCTAGAATATTACGTTACCTGTAATAATACAATATTTTAAATGAATAATGTGTAATATTATGACTCAATACGGTTACTGTTTGTAATTACCTAGGTAACTAGGCAATCGATTACGATCATTCTAATACTATTACAGTCTTACCTCACAACACCAGGGTCACAGGAGTGATTAAATAGAGCGAGCGTAGGAAACACTGCGCCAGCAAGGAAGACCGAATTTCCATTGTGTTTTATTATATTTTGTTCAAGCCTTGGCTTCGGGCATTGTAACTCAAACACTTCATGAGCATTAAATTGCAGTACTTGAAGGTTTTGCAATAATAATCCACCAAATAATTCAACGTCTTCTAAGTGCTTGTTTGATACTTCCATCGTTTTTATTTCATCAATTTCAATGGGTTTATCTCTGGGTTTATTATCAAAGTATCCGCTTAATTCGAGCAACTTAACCAGGAATACCGCCATCTGACTTCTGTGTAAGAAATCTTGTTTTGTCCGTTTATCTTCATGGGAAACTAATTTAAGGATATTTTTGTAATCGTTGGTTTTATATGGTAGCGAAGGTGGCGCATCTAAGTTTTTACTTATTTCTTGGAAATATTCTTTCTTGTTTTGAGTTATCATGCGCAGAGCTATATGACAAGTCACTGAACAACCAGACTTCCATAGCAGTGGTAATATGGGACACTCGTAACTGTGATACGATTTCAATGCTGTTTCTTTACACTTATCGCTACAGAAGACGACATTTGAACACGTTGGGCAAGCCAAAGGTATAGGACATCTGAAAAATTATGAAATTTTAATTGTCAGCATTTTAATAAGCTGTTAGTTTGGCTATATTTTGTGTTTACTTACTTAATAAAACAGTTTTGGCAATGAGTTGCAGAATATTCTCCCAAGAGAACACCGCTGTGTGGTTTTTCGACCAAAATAGTTTCTCCAGCTTGAATGTCTCTTGCTGCTGTCGCATATCTTCCCCTTACTTCATCAAAGTCTATGTGGATAGCGTCAGATGCAGCAGGATAGTTAGAATTGTGTTTTCCGGGAAGCTTTGGTTTAGGTGGCGTTTTATTAAGCGGCTCAGGGTCTTTGGGATTACCAGCTAAGACTAGACCCTTATTCAGTACTTCTAGCATAAGTTTCGCATCAGTTCTCAGCTTTGATCGCTTTTCTTTGTCTAGTGTGTTAGCTTCATCAAGAGCTAGAATAGTGTCTCTGAAATACAGATGATTTTATAATTTTACTTTCGTGGAAGCATTGTGCACATGTTGACTTGATTTTTCGTAACAATTAATATAATACTTACTGGAAAGCCTTAATGCTCTCTTGGTTTCTTTTAAGAACGAGTAAGCACCTAGCCCTTCGCTCGTACACTTTGTACCGTAGATGCCGTGGATAGCCCAAAGCCAGACACCGCTTAATGTCATCTAAGGACTCTTCATATCGTTCCAAATGATTGAGTGCCGCCGATCGGTTTGCGAACAGAATGGACAATTCTTCGGCTGTCATAATATAAAATTAATGATAGGTAATTTGTATAAAAACTGCGAGAATATTTGCCCAGCAGGGGTTATTATATTACTCGTAAAAATTCGATCGATCGCTTGTATAATAATAGGTCTAACAATTTTTTGATGCTCAATATCCTTAAGCCTATAAACTATAAACTCCTCTATCAGAATAACAAACTAAATTTTGTACCGTAAAATGATATCTCTAGGTATCGTTTATGTATGTAGGTATCTACTATAAATCTATGTGTAGGTATGTACTTAACTATTTGATACTATTTGACACTTACTTTCCTTTTGTGGCATATACAACATGCTAACACTGTACAAACTCATGGCCTTAACCCAATCGCCTTTTTGTACAGCTTTATTGCCTTCATTTTTCAGTTGTCGTGCTTTCTCTAAATCCTTTTTTACGGGGAACACTCCGCCATTCTTACACTTTTCCACTTCAGCTGCAAGGTTGAAAGATTTTACAACGGGCAAGCTACATAAATAGGATACGCGTTTTGGGTTTGTTTCGAAATTTGCGAAATTATTTTTTGTCACGTCGTCCAGAGCGTTGCTGATGCTCTCATGAAATTTTTTAAAGAATCCTTCGTCTACCCCGTCCATGTTACTATTTGAATTTACTGCTTCTTTCAGCACTTATTACTATATAGACAAGGATAAGTTAAAATAACACCAATGCACTAAATTTTTAGGTTATACTCAGTGGGTTAGTGAAAGCCGGTGGAACGCAATGGCGACTGATTCTATTTTTATTTTTGGCCCGCACATCTGATCTGTTCTGTCCGATGTTTTGAACTACACTTTCATTGTCTATTAATGTTTTGTAATATTGTACGTGCTAGGTATAATCCCTATAGCTATCTGTATTTTGTATACATTCATTTTTTGTATATACATTCAAGAATCTTCTAAAGTATTCTTTGAGCATTTCTAGTGTACGTAGGTACTTACTATAAAATATAATTATTGAAATGGTACATAATAAATCAGTTTAGTAGTGTTTATAAAATTACCTTTCAGATATAAATTATATACATTAGTACCAGCAATTCTTTCTTAGAAGACCACTAAAATAATTCTTCTAACAATAATTGCGCATCATAATGTTCATAATGGTAGCTGTGAGATCGTGGAAAAATTCTAAAGCAGTATTTTTCTTAGAATTCAGTATGGCCGGCTTATGTACAGTCAGAATAATGAGGAAATGTACTGAGGTCATCTAGATTCTTTATTATTATGGTAATAATAAATAAAAATGTGTAAGTAGTTCAAACGCTTACCCTGCAGTTAATTCAGGATTCGAGGTTGTACGTACGTATACGTATCCTTAAAGTTGATGTTTTAATTACTTATACTGATTTTGACTAAGCCATGAAAGGAAATCGTGTTGATTGGAATATAGTAAAAAATACTTTGAGAATAATGGGTTTTAATTGTATAGGGTATTTCATATACATACCTTATACAATTAAACCAAAACGTGAAGAAGAAAGGTTATTATTAGTATGTGAATATAAACTTAAAAAATACATGACAATTTAAGCAGCAAACATAATTTTAACATTTTATAAACGTGATTTTTCCTCCATTAGAACTAAATGCGTACTAACTATCAAACTTTTTGGTTCAATGACCAAGCATATTATATTTAAGATTCGGTCAGGCGTAATATTTGTAAACAAAAGGTGGATTGTTATGTATATTGTTTCCATATTTTTTATACTGTTGGAGTCACCTCAAGATTACGTAGAATTTGTGAAGGTCAAACCCATCCATCCATGGATCCCTTACGTCACAAGATTAGGGATGTCACATTTTATACTTGTCAGAAACAAAAAAAATATATTCGAAAGTAGGTATCAAAGCTACAAATAAGTATATTTATTAGTAAGAGATAAGAGTGTAGGTAACAATAAAGCAAAAATTAGTCTATAAATTTTTGCTTTATTGTTAATAATAGCCTAAAATATTTATTCTTTTCAAACAAAATCTGTAAAAAAGGTACATATTAATAGCAATTAGCAAAGTATAATAATATTTCTTTGAGTTCACAATTTGAATGCACCTAATATACACTCTTCAAATAAAAAAAAAATAATAAAAAAATAAAATTATATTTATTTGCCAAAAGAAGGTTATTAAAATAAGTACAGATTACGACAGCGGACCCCGCACTAGGCACAGACTGTCTCGCGGGGCCATAAAACGATTATACAGTAAAAAATGGAGGTTCACATAGGGTCCAACACGTTTAATTACTAAAAACTTATATTTATTATTAAAAACTTTTCAACTTTAAATGCGCGACTTCACTGCCCTAATGATTCTATACGTCTACCCACAAAAAAAAAAAACTCACGCAAAATGATAGGGGCAATGGACTGGAGATTTCCTCCTGCGTATTTTTTATCTTGGTCATTCTAGAAATTTCGTCGACTTATTTTTAAAACGTCTCGATAAAACAATGCAAGTATTTTGTTCGCACGCTATATTTATGTAGTTTTAGGTTTAGATCTTACCTTATATGAAAATATAATGATTATTTATGATGACCTAAAACATTTTATTAAAACAACAAGATAATAGGAATGCACGTAATATAAAATACGGTGTACTTACACGTAATCTTAACAACATATTACCACCAATATCCGAATTTGCACCTTCACAAACCAATTAATTGTTTTTTAATTGATTAACTCTCTACGTTCTAAAAAAACATAAAAAAATTACTAAATTTTAAACAATTTGAAGCTCCATTGTGTTTTTTTTTATCAAATGGCTCATTGTTTACTCCATGTTTACAAAATATTATTTCGATTGGTGCCTAAGAATAGGTGAATGCAGATAATATAAAAATAATATGGACAAGGTCTAAATTCTTAAATTAATTTAGATTTAATACGCATAAGTCAAGAGCAAAATATGCAGACCATGTTTCCTACTTCGGTTCGAGTGATAGCCGCTCTAAAAAAAACATACAATAAAATCTTTTTACTATATAAAATTAATCGCGACAAGTATTTAACAGTAGTTCATTACACATAACATCATCATTAACGTAATGATATGTGATACAGGCGATCAATCAATGTAGCGTCATAATGATTAAGTATTATGTAACATAGGTGTTATAAATTATAGCTCCAGTGATATTCAGACCATGAATAAACGAGAAAACATATCTGGTTTCCAATTTTCTTCATAACTTCCCTGTTATACACACTTCTAGTTCGCGTGACTTTCTTTATTACTCGCGAGGCGCCTTGCGAATTTTACAATGAAGCGCTATTTCATTTTTTAATTTAAACGGCAGTTTAAAGTGCGGGAAGGTTAGGTTAATTGACTTCAATAACGTCAATCACCGCTGTACTACATACAATTCATATTCTGTAAATGCGAAGGTATTTTGATTGTTTGCTCTTCTTTCACGTAGCAACGTCGCGTCGCTACCAATTGGCGTAAATACATGGAGTTTAGTTTCGGGTCGGAATGTTAAAATATGCGACCTACCACAAAATATGCTCCTTTTATCCCCCTTAAAAAATAATATGTATACGTATAACTTTTATAAGTTCATTTTAAACGATGGCGATTAATAATAGAGCAGGTACATGTTACAACTAATCTTTAGTTTCCTTGATCAACATTTATATGACATACCCACCCATCATGAGATCGTATGTACAGATAAGTTATAGGTATACTATTATTATGTAAGTACCATGGATTTCTACGTGGAAGTTTTATAAAATGCGTTTCCCATCGTCGCTTATGCGCCTGAGTTGTGTGACAATTACTCTATTAACGTCGCGTTATCAGAGTCGTGACTTAACGCCATGTAAACAACAATTAACTGATTTGAGATTGTTTGTTTTTATATTGAATTCATATAATATAATTAACTAGCTTTGCCCTGCGGTTTTACCAGCATTGCATCTCCGTCTTAGCGTGATGATGTATCATGTAGCATACATAGCCTTTTAAGGTCTTTCTCGATAAATGGGCTATCTAACACTGAAATTACCGTGTTCAATTAAGCAAACAAACTCTTCCGATTTTTAATAGCATCAGGTTAAACTTTACTCGATAGTTCAAATATGGTTTGGCAATCAAAATACAGACTGGAGACTGGTGCAGACTTTATCATAATAATAAAATATCAATATTCAATGCATAATTTATAAATGTTTGTATTTTATTTCTTTCGGCACACACTTTCCTCTTTGATCTACCCGGTAATATTTATTCCATTTTCTGGTTTATTTTATTATTCAAGTTTTTATTTATTTTTCCATACATATTCCTTTAACTGCGCGGTTTACATACATTTCATGTAAATATTACTTGGTTACCCGGATATAACTAAAATTAAATTTAGATTAACTAGATAACGTGACTTGTATAACAATATCAGAGTGTTTGTTTTATTTTCTTATTTATGTAGATGGCACAAGGATGCAACGAAATGCCATTTTAATTAAAGTGATAAATTTATTGCGCGTTTATGATATTAAACAAATATCGTTATTTACAGTTATTTATATCCGGTTTATTAGATTTACAAAGGTTACAGTAAGGTAGGTCTCAATGATATATGTATAATGTACTAGCTTTCTGCCCGCGGCTTCGTCCGTGTTTTCCAAGGAAAACCCGCATAGTTCTCGTTCCTGTAGGATTTCTGGGATAAAACCTATTCTATGTGTTAATTCAAGTTACCCTCTATATGCGTGCTAAATTTCATTGTAATCTTAATATATATAAATCTCGTGTCACAATGTTTGTCCTCAATGGACTCCTAAACCACTTAACCGATTATAATAAAATTCGCACACCATGTGCAGTTCGATCCAACTTGAGAGATAGGATAGTTTAAATCTCAGATCGTTTTAGAGAAAGCGGGCGAAGCCGCGGGCGGTTAGCTAGTCGTATTATATACATACAGGAATAAGTTCATCCATCCTCACAAACTTTCGCATTTATAATATTAATAGTAGAGTAGGACCTATCCTATCCTATAGGATAGGATTTATAGAAAATAAAAAGCGATTTTAAAGTCGCTGATCGGATGGTTTCTCTTCTCTATAATTAGATACATATATTAAAGAAAATTACTTTATTTATATTTGCAGTGATAGTAGGAATTTAAGTTTGATTTTTAATGTTTTTTTAAAACACAATATGTAGACACATATTTTGTTAATGGAATTTGTAAAAAATCATAATTAAAATAACTCAAAAATGAATTACACGTACGAAGTAATGGCATTATTAAATTGAAAAGATTTTTTTTTATAATACATCAATTATAATCATATCACAAGAAAGATACTCTACATTTTTTCATTTAACAAGGATAGTGACATTATCAAGCCATTACTGCAACCTTATTACAATTATTTTAATAGTCACAAATCTGTGTCATTTGGTCAGGGATCTGTCAACTTCCGCAGTCAACTTGACCCGAGAAGGCTTTGTGAATCACGCAATTATAGAAGCTTATTATAATATCTGTGTTGTTCTGACGGAAGATGTCCTATACAAATATTTCCTTAGTATAAAGGTCTCGAACATAAATACATCACGGCAATTATAATTTCATATAATCGAGTGTAATGTCCGTTTATCTTACAATTAAACGATAAACAATGTCATAAGCAAGGTGAGGTTTGTAGTCGTTTTGTAGTCGCTGCGCGTTATGCTAAGTGCCTGTTTTATGAGTTAACACGGTGCATTTTTATATGATACACGATACTTCCGACTCTGCTTGGGTCGTATAATATAGGTTGCGTAGTATATTATTATTAGTCTGTGATATAGGTTATAAACTCTGATTATAAAAGGCTATAAAAGGTATCCCAACTACTAAATATTTTTATAGACGTAAGACGAGTAGTGTTACTACACTACTCGTCTTACGTCTATAAAAATATTCTATATATATATCTCCCAAAATACCTGTTATAATAGTAATTATAACAGGTATTTTGGGAGATATCAAACTACCTTGTTCATTAGGTCAGGAAGAAAGTCAGTAATAACTTACCAAATAAAATATTATAAAATTGAATCGAAAATGCCTGAAATTGAATGTAAATATTTTGGTACGATACTTTAAATAATTTTCATCCAAGCAAGGACCCTAATATAGAAAAGTCAAGTGCCAATAATTTGAGGAAAATTTTAATAACGAGGAAGGATTTAGCGAAGCTGTCAATGACAATATGACCTGTTCAATTGAATATTAATTTAGGAATATCAATGGAGGAAAAATTAATAACCTTGTACATGTCTTTAATAATGCATTTTATTTTTGACTTGTTTATATGATGAGAAAAATTAATTTAAGGATAGTTAGTAAGTTCTCTTTTAAACATACCTAGAAGAGATAATTAATACCTATGAATAATTAGACCTGGAAGTAATTTAAAAGTCTCTATCTTATGTTGTAGACCAGCCTTTCCCAACCTTTTCCAAAGAAGGACCCCTAGCGCCGCCTAACCATGATCCGCGCACTCTTACTTACTTTTGCTTTTACTTAACTATGCGCAGTACTCACATGGGTTAATCTATATTATTTTAAAAATGTCACTAATGCTGTCGTAATTTTCTTGATTTGTCTGCGGACCCGGGATCTGCTCGCAGACCCCAGGTTGGGAAAGACTGTTCCAGTCAGGTGATGTAGGTACTAGGTAGATAAGCAGTGTCGAAAAGTAACTTTAGATTCATAAATACCTATACATATAAGTATTAATTTATGTAAATTGTCACCACTCATTGTTCACGACATTTAACACTTGTATTGTCCGTATTATATGTTTTCTTTGTCATATTTATAAAAAAATATAGCATGGTGCTGTGAGTTATGAATAAACTTATATCATGATGCGACGTTAAGATTATTTATTCGACAACATTATATGTTTATTACTATAATAATGTTATTATGTTAATATTTATTACATTTCCTTGTGTCTTTATTGAGATTCCTTCCTTCCAAGTTCCACCCAGATACCAGTTTATCAATCTGCTGTAATCTACAGATTATCTGTGATTATTTCTAGTACCTATATAACGAAAGTGTTTATTTGTATTTTGTACCATGAATAGTTAAAAATAATATAAAGAAAACAAATTAATTATAACTGTGAATCATCAATATATTGGTACTTACAACCGTGAATCTCAGAAGCATTTTTGATGCTGAAAAACCAATTGTAAAATGAGAAATTTGGTTCACTCGCGCGCGTCTTATAGCCCGGTTGTGATCTGTGTCACTCCTATAAAATAATTGATTTACAGTTAAAAATAGTGATTTACTGGTGTTGAATGTTCATTATAAGTTTTAATATGGACCACAAAGAATAAAACATTTAACTTTATAACTTAATAGTGTATAATTATAAAATAAAAAACATTTACTAAACTCAAAGTGGTGTTCGTGTGATAAAGTTCGATGTAGGTGATTTGAACATAAAAGTATTCACTATACCGACAATCATCGCTTCGCAACTGAGTCTCTCCCATCTGTTCGTATAATTCACCTGAATGAGTAAGCTCACAAATAGCGCTTACTGAGTAAAGCGGACTGCAAGTTCGGAGAACCCAAGTTCGATCCGCATCAAGCACAAAGAATATTTTCATTTTATTTTTTATTTTTTGTTTTATTCTGCCAATCATGATGCAATGTGGCGCATGTCTGCAAAGTATGAGAGAGAGTAAAAATAAAATTTTACGTTGCTCCAAATGTCTTGAAACTTTCCACGCTCTTTGTGTAGTTCAAAAAATGGAAGAATTTAACAAATTATCTGCCGAATTTAAATCTAATTGGATATGTACCGGGTGCAACGTCAAGCAAAAGAGGAGTGGAAATAATTCTGAAACTCCTATCCGATCGCCGCTTTCTACACCTACCACAAGCAACGTTACTCTGCGCGCGAAGCCTAGCTCCAACGCGAACCTTTTAGTATCTGCCTCATCGCCAGAATCCGCGAATATATCAACCGATGCTCTCAGGATTCTAATTCGTGAAGAACTTAAATATGTTCTGCATAATTATATAGAAGAAAAAATAGGTAACCAATTAAGTGAGATTAGAAGGGACATAGAGGAGTTTAGAACCTCACTTTCATTCATAAATCAGCAGTATGAAGATATAAAGACGGAATATCAGACAAAATTTAACACATTAGAAAGTTTGGTTGCAGCCAATACTTCACTTCGCTCCTCTATCCAAGATTTAAGTTCTCGTCTAAACCAATTTGACCAGCTTAGTCGGGCCAGCAATCTAGAAATTCAATGTGTTCCTGAATTTAAAAACGAAAATATTCCAAACATGATTGCGCAACTTGCTCGCACAGTCCAATATTCGTTAGATGATAATGATATCCATTTCTGTGCCCGTATTGCTAAGATGCATAAGGAAAGCCAACGCCCTCGATCCATACTTGTTAAACTAAATAGTCCCCGTACACGCGACAACTTTCTCCGCTCAATTATCAAATACAACAGGGAATCGAAAATAAAACTACAAAGCAGGGACCTTGGCATCGGCAGTGACCAATCCTCAGCGATATATGTAATGGAGCACCTTTCTCATGAAAATAAACTTCTTCATGCCGAAGCAAGAAAGAAGGCTAAGCAACTAGACTATAAGTACGTTTGGATTAGAGGTGGTAAGATTTTCATGAGAAAGGCTCCTAATTCAAACGCCGTATTAGTTAAGGACATTCACGTTCTCAAAAATCTTAACGAATAAATGTTACAAAAAAAAAAAAAAAAAGTTCATATCAACCTGGCGCGTTGTATGTACAACTCAACCACTTTTAGTTATAACTCTTATTTCTTCATTTATTTTTACCAATTGTTTCTTGTAATCTTGACAAATAGTTGCAAGATCTTACTTTTATTATTATGTAAAACTTCCATATTTATTTTTAATTGTTTATCCATAATAATCACATTCATCTGGTCTGCGTTTTCGTTAATTGTCTGTGAATCAATTATTTTTAGTGATAGAATTACATGTGCTTGTGATGTAAATGAAATTGTCAGTCTTCTTACATATTTTATTGTTGAATATATATCTGTATTGATAGCGTTGATTTTGCAATTAATTATTTATTATCTTCAATCGATTACCCTACACACTACACAACTTATACAAAAAACTATATCATGATTGACATGTCTTTGATTCGTGATATAGATGGTCCAGATTTATCAAGTTGCCACTATACTGACACACCCGAGGAATGCCAAAAACATATCACTAAAGCACTCAATATAAAAATCGTTACTTTCAATATTCGCAGTTTACAACGTAATTTTAACAGCTTTTTAATAACCTTATCTCGTTTTAACATAGAATTTGATGTCATTATCCTTACGGAATGTTGGTTGAACGAAAATTCTGTTATTTATCCAATCGATGGGTACGTCTCGTATAATACAACAAAATATATTAACCAATCGTGTGGTGTAGTCCTATATATAAAAAGAACCCTGAATCACGTAGTTTCGGAACCAACATTACACGACGCGAATTGCCTTATGGCCAAAGTGGACAACTTATTTAATCTCATCGGAATATACCGTTCACCTTCATTTAGAAACTGCACAAATTTTTTGCAATCCTTAGAAAGTCTCCTACAAAATATTAACTTGATTCCTTCTTGTACAATTCTGGCGGGTGATATAAATATTAATACGTTGATGTCTAATATAAACAACGACTGTAACGAATACCTTTGCTTAATCGCAGAGCAAGGACTAAGCCCAGCAATTAATATTCCCACCCGAGAAACAGCGTGTTTAGATCATATTATGGTGTCCGCCAATACTCGCGTGAACGCTGTGGTTTGTAGGACTACTATAACTGATCATTACATTGTTATGGCTGGTATAAACACAACAAATAAATCCAATCGCTTAAGGGTTGACAAGTTTATGACCAAGTTGAATTTCCCTGCCATTGTTGAGGTAGTTAAAAACACTGATTGGACTAACTTGCTAATGAACGAAGACGTAAATGCAGCAGTTGATGATTTTTCCAATATGCTGTCTAATATTATCACAAGCAATTCACAACGCTTAAGAATAAATCGCTCTAAAAACATTTTAAAACCTTGGATGTCCCCTGGTCTGGTTAGATGTTCAATGGTAAGAGATATGCTACATCTAGAAGCTAAACGTAACCCTAACAGCGAAATAGCACAATTTACATTTAAACGCTATAGGAATTTTTATCATAATTTAATTAAGAGATTGCGAGATAGTTACAATGAGAAAATGCTCACAGAAAATCAAAATAATCCAAGTAAGCTTTGGAATACTATAAAAGATATCGCATATTTACAGTCCCCTAAAGAGAACCCATCCATATCTGCCATTAAAGGTAATATCCAGGATTCTTTGAATTACTTCAATAATCACTTTTGCGCAATAGGTCAAAACTTGGCTAATGATATTCTAACCGGTATTGGAGAAACTCAGGAATCTCTGGCTTCTAACGTTTCCATTGAAGACTTTCCAGACTCATTCTTCATAGTACCTACGGACAAAACTGAAATCGAGAAAATAATCATTGATCTCAAAACAAACAGTGCAACGGGTATAGATGGTATTTCCAACCGCCTATTAAAATACATTAAGCCGTACATCTCAGCTCCTCTTGCTTATATTTGTAATTTAAGTATATCACATGGTGTATTTCCGGATAGGTGGAAGGTAGCTGCCGTATCTCCTATTCATAAAAGCGGTGATAAAAAAGATTTAAATAATTATAGACCTATCTCTCTTCTCAGTGCAATCTCGAAAGTCTTAGAAAAAATTATGAATAGCAGAATGGTTGATTTCCTAGAAAAGAATAACATCTTATCAAATCGTCAATATGGATTTCGTGCAGGTAGATCTACCGTTGATGCCGTATCTGAACTTATTCATATTGTGTCCTCTTCTCTAGATAAGGGCTTGGCCTTGTGTTGGAGTATTTTTGGATTTAGCCAAGGCCTTTGACACAGTGTCAATACCAATTCTTTTGAAGAAATTGGAGAGGTATGGCATCAGAGGTATAGCTTTGGAGTGGTTCAGAAGTTATCTTTCGAACAGAAAGCAATGTACCAAATATCGCGATACTTTTAGCTCTCTTTCACCAGTAATTTTCGGCGTGCCACAGGGGAGTATTTTAGGTCCTACCCTCTTCTTAGTATATCTTAATAATATCGCCAACGTTGGGTTGAGAAATGCTGATATTATCTGCTACGCGGATGATACAGCTATTATTTTTCAAGATACTTCTTGGGACAAAGTCTTTGACATAACAAAAGAGGGAATGTCAAAGATTGCTTACTGGTTAAACAACAATTTACTTACTCTCAATGCCGCTAAAACAAAATATCTATGTTTTCACAAAACTGCAGCTTCACAACCTTCATCACTTCCGGATCTGTCTTTTCATTCGTGCAATATTTCTTCCTTGTCTCATCCAGTTCCTCCATGTCGCTGTAATAACACAATCAGTAACGCGCATTCCATTAAATATCTGGGCGTAATATTGGATGATAAGTTAAACTTTGAAGGCCACATACATGCAACAACTGCAAGAGTTCGTAAACTAATATACCCCATGAAACACCTACGCTCTGTCGCTAAATACGAGTTACTCAGGAGAATTTATATAGCTTTATGTGAACCTATAATTAGTTATTGTATCTGTATTTGGGGTGGTTGCGGTTCCTCAAAATTATTGGTTCTGGAAAGAGCACAAAGAGCTGTGTTAAAGGTTATGCTGCATCTCCCTATCCGCTACCCAACTGACTTACTTTATAAGGAGACTGGATTGTTGAGCGTCAGAAAATTATTTATTCTTAATGTAGCATTACTAACCCATAAAAATATTCTCTCTTCAAGTGATCACGCTAACTTACTCAACAATAGAATTTATAAAATTCCTTTACCTCAGGTTACTACCTCCTTTGCCAAACGGTTTAGTCAATTCCTACACCCGCTTATATATAACCGCGTCAACCAGGCATTGCATTCTATTAGGCAGAGTGGGGTCGCAAAGGCCAAGAAAATTATTAAAAAATGGTTACTTTCTTTGTCTTTTCAACAAACGGAAAATTTGATTAGATCTGTAATCTAACGCTCTTACTCACAAGTTTTACCCCCATGCATTTCTTATTCAGCACACACATATATTAAAAGTATCTATCTATTTATTTATACTATTTTTATTTTGATATTTATTTATTTTTTGTTCATTTTAGATTTATCTAATAAAATAAAGCATAAAGAATAATATATGAATTGCAATTTATTCCTAAAACATTAATAAATCGACATTTCATTTACATCCATGTCTAGTTTTGTTTGTTTCTTTATATTTTGTATTGATGCTCACAATACAGGCCACGAGTCTAGTGTGGGCATCTTAGTTCAAATGATGTATAGAGTATACTACATATTTACTGTTTAAACAGCCTTATTGTAATAAGTTCAACGAGATTGTATGCTTGATTTTTGAATAAATATTTTTTACTTTTACTTTTACTTTAAAATATGTTTGGTTGGACAAAACAATAAACTAATATTTTATTAAAAAAATATAAAATAGTTAAAAATACGTAATTTACCACGCATACTAAATATGTAGTAACATATCTATGATATCTATATCTTATCTACAATTTATGAAATAATTTTAATTTTTATAGTAAAATAATACAATAAGCCGCTATAAAAATCAGTCTACCTATATTTATGGTCCATATCTAAGAACCTTGGATGACGCAGAAAAAATATTTGCAACTGCGATAAAGTACAATGATGCCGCCCGTTTATCTTAAAATACTGAATTATATAGCTATTTCTGCTATCACCTTCATCCCCTGGGCAATATAGAAATAGAGATGATGTTAAAATAATGTTTTCTTTACGATAATGTCTCGTTTGTAATCTATGGCATAATGTGGTATGTGCACACGCGGCACGCCGCTATAATTATTATTTTATTGTTTTTTGATTTATTGGTAATTATTAGATTAGATAGTATATATATGAAGTTAATTTTGTCAGTTGAACATTTTCCTGTTACTGAAAAAAGTAACTAGAGACGAAGATTTTAGAATCGTCTCGTGTTAAAAACTTTGTGACGGCTTGAATGGAAAGTTATATCTCTTATATTTAGTTTGTGTAAAAGATTCTATACAATGGTATTGGAAATAAAAAGATGTGGATAGGTAATCAATACAACATTCGATCATCAAAAACGGCCACCAACGCATACACGATTAGACGTCAAAGTGAGTTTCAACTATCTCGAGCGATAAAGAGACAACTGGAGTAAAATGCAGCTTATCAGCCATATTTTGACGTGCCACTCCTTACCTAATATTATGAAGCTGAAGAGCTTGTTTGTTTGAACGCGCTAATCTCAGGAACTACTGGTCCGATCTGAAAAATTATTATGGTTATTATTTATGGTGTTAGATAAACCATTTATCGAGGAAGGCTATCCGCTATATATCATCATGCTAAGACCAACAGGAGCGGAGCAATGCGGGTAAAACCACGGAGCACAGCTAGTTGATTCTAAGAGTAACAGATGTAATACGATAAACAATGCGCCAAAAATATGATAAGGAAATAGTTCACGTATGTGGGTATATAATAGCTGGAGCCAAGGATATAGTGGTCGTTTAGTTTGATTGACTCCTACTCTGCTTTAAATTAGATTAGAGGAAGAGGCTTATCAGATTGAGAATTTATATACAATTGTGTGCATGTATGCGTAAGCTTTATAAATCTAATTGGTTGAATGTGCAGATTTAGATCAACGGTTTATTCCTGGTAGGTTATAGGTACTAAGAAACTAGAGTAAAATATACGTAAAGGTTGACACAAGTGAAAAAAATTGAATGTAATACTTATAACTTACTATACCATGGTAATAACTTTTTCGATCTATTTTGCCATTGTAAAAGTTTGGTATTTATCTACTCAATATGGCTTTGGTAGATTGCAAAATTAAAGTCAATGTAAAAATATATCAAGCTGTGAATAAAAAAATATTTTTGGTTGTCGCATGTGATTTTCATAAGCAAACCTTGCTTATACCTACTCAGTCAGTCACTATAAAATAAAACCGTAATCATTAAAATATATTTGCGATTAAGATAAATATAATAAAGGATAAACTTGCAAATTATTGTATCGGTTATTTTTGTAACGATAATAAATCTTATCGACGATCTTATCTGCCTATACAAAGTCAAATTTGTCGCGATTTCCGTTTTAAACTATCTCGTAAGAAATCTCACGGATAAAAATGTCAATTTATTCCCCCGATCGGTGCATTGTTCTTGGTTTTTTGTCTTTTTTGGATGTTTTGTCCAATCTTATAGATTGTATCTATTATTATAAAAATTGTCTGCAATCAAATATTGAGTACCTAAATATGCAAATATATAAATTGCTCATATGTTTTTTTGAATAGATATATACCTAAAGGCTTAGATTCCTAAAGGAAGTGTTTTCTGCGCATAATATGAAGAAATTATTTCGAAAGATGCTAACATAATCAGTCAATGAATTCTCATATACAAAGAAGAAATTATCAGCGGGAAACAATCAGTTCACAGTTGTAATTATCAGTAGATATAAATTAAAGATATACAATAAATCAAGTATAATGGGTTTTTTGAAATGTTTGCAAACAGTTTAATACATAAAACATATTAGTTTGCATATAACGTGTGAAGGGGATGGGTTCGTTAAGTATATCAGTGAAAAAAGGCTTGAAATATAAATACAGTGAGTATAGTTCTTTTATTGAAATAAAAACTTACACTGCTTTGTGTTAAGTAGGAAGTTTGGACTAATATATTATGCGTAAGTAATTTGGCCGAATAGATAAGATTTGTAACTCGTAGGTACCTAATTAATTTCTTCATTTGGTAGTCCAAGATCTGACTTAGATACGAAACTACGTCGCCATATTATAGTAATTTGAGAACACCTTGAAGATTTTTACAAAGACTGAGTCAGTCCTCAATGTATCAATCTAAAATGACTTACAATTAATAAAACGTGAGGATATTGCTCCCAGTTGCTCATTAATATCAGAAACTTCTGGAATGATTTCATTGTTTTTCACCGCTTGCTGTAAAATGATACCTGAGTGCTATAGGATACCTATACATATATACCACGAGTGAAAGCCGGTTTCTGGGTAGGACCACTAGTATGAAATAACTAGGAATGAGATTTTTCGCTGTTTTAAAAAGTAGCCTTTGTTAAAAAGTAGCGGTTTCTAGCCTGCTACCTCTTGCTACTTTATCTCCAGACATAAAAATCACATAAATTCGTTGCGACATGAAAGAAAGACATAGGAACTGTCGCATTTATAGGCGGGTTATATCTTAGTAAGGATTATTGATATTAATAAATCGACTTTAGTGCGTTATTTCTCATGAGAATTTGTGACTGTGAAAGCAAAAACTACATAGTTAGTAACAGTTTGAATAGCCGTGATAAATTCCAAATTTCTGATTACAATAAACAATGAGCAGTAAAATTATTCGAGCGTGTTTTTATTTGCCCAAGATAACATTCAATTGAGATACGCTGTGATATTTTGGCATTAAAACATTACCTGCCCGATAATCATTAATTATTAAATAAAGGTTATAAAATTATCTAACAATGACGTATACCTAGTGACGTATTTTTATTTATATACATTATAGTACTGAGTTCAAAGTTCAGTGTCAAAAAATGCTGAAAGTATTTTATCTTTATTTTATCTAAATATAATTATGCTTCGTAATCCTGAATCGCTGACTTTTTAATCAGCAGATTATCGTCGAATTAATGATTATCGAAAGCATTGTTTCTATACGTAATATTATATAAAATTTGTAACGCTTAGGCTTTATAACATCGCGTTACGACTTACGGTCAATAGGAGCAGCTGAGTTGTGAGACTAATCACTAACGGCAGATAATAGAATAAACGCTAAGGAATAGTATGTTACAACCACAACTAGCTAAATTGACAAATGTACAGTAATCCAAAATTAATAATGCACATGCAAATCTTCGCTAATTGTCGTATTTCCGAAGACACTCGAATCATTGAATCGTAAGAGCCCTAAACAACGAACTTGCATTTTACACCTTGTTCAAAAGAAATAGAAGTCAATTCATGGTCATACACAATCAAAAACAAATCGGGCGGTAGGTGATGGTAGCCTGTCAGTCAAAAAACTCAAAAATCCGTCAGTTGTCTTTAAATATTGGTGGTGACTGCACGTGTTCTCTCTGTGTGGAATTATATAGAGCTGCTATTACGTACCCTTCTTGGTTTTGTTTTTAAAGGTGAATTTAATTAATCGATGAAATGATTTACACAGGTGATGGCAGTAGGGAAAGTGAAAATGAAGAAGAGTTCCGATGTATCTAAAATGTCAGAAATAAAGATAATCCCTGATTTTGATTGTTTTTATTTTTTTTTGTAATTGTCATAATATTGAAGAATGATCAGTACTGTAAATACTTTTGAACTGAGATTTTAATGATAAGATTTACATATATGGTTTAAATATAAATCTGTGTTTGAAAACCATACTTTATCTACACTAATATTATAAAGAGGTAAACTTTGTTTGCTTTTTTGATTGTGATAAATAGGCTCATAAACTACTGGACTGATTTTAAAAATTCTTTCACCATTCGAAAGCTACATTATCCACGAGTAACATAGGCTAGGTTTTATCCCAGAAATCCCACGGGAACGGGAACTATGCGGGTTTTTCTTTGAAAACGCGGGCGAAGCCGCAGGCGGAAAGCTAGTACAATATAAATTTTGTATTATTTTAACCTTCTTTTCTTCCATCATTACACCAGCTTCAGTAAGACACTTTAAAAGTACTATAAATTTTCCAAGTAAATCAATCCAACAAAGATAATATATTCGCAATCGTGGGGTTATACTCGCTATTTACTTACAAGGAATTATCGAAACAAAATCGTTACTTACCTACAAATACATATTAATCTCTTTTAGCACAAAACATATAATTTGACTAAATTATGCATGAAGAAAATGCATTTAACCGCTCTATATAGATATCATCTTCGGACTCTCCGAGAATATGACAGTTGCCGAACAGTGACGAAGATTTCTATGCGCATTATTACTTTTGGATTACTGTACTTTATTAAAATGCACATATATACAACTCTAAATTAAGTTTATCAGTGAATACACTTGATTCGAAGGCAGTCAAGCATGGCGTCTTTAAAATGACTTGTAGCTTCGTATTTCAAGACCTAAGTAGGTACATATTACGTATAACCTGTAGGTACCTACCTCATATTGAATATTGATACAAAAAGTACAATACAAACTCAAAAAAGGTTCTGCTGCAGAATTATTTGTCAACGGGAAAAAAAAATTGAAAATATCAGTACTGTACCTACTAGATAGAATGAAAGATTAACTAAAATTTAAAATGTACAATTTATGAGGTACCTACTATAATTTAAAATATATCTTTAATTGAGTATCCAGATATACAGAGATTTAATTTCAGTTTATTTAATTATATTTTTAGGTTAATTGGAATAAAAGATATACATTAAAAGTGAATTTTTAATCGTGAAACAAAACTAAAACAATGGCTTTATATTTTAAGCCTGTAATTACAATTTCCGCATTATGTACAGAAATTGTTTCGTACCTGATTATTAACACTATTCAGACTGTTTTTATTGCTTGTACGACAAAAAATTTGCAACATAATTGTTTTTATCAGTTTGAACTACTACTTGAACTCGATTTTAGTTGAAAAACGTAATATTCACAATTTTATAACATGTCTTGTCCGTATAAATTTATAAAGAATAGAAAAAATTCGATCACGAGGCGGGACTTGAACCCGCATCCTTCGCGCCATTCCGGGGCGGATGCCTGACGAGTGGCTGAGTTGGTTAGGCATCCGCCCCGGAATGGCGCGAAGGATGCGGGTTCAAGTCCCGCCTCGTGATCGAATTTTTTCTATTCTTTATAAATTTATATTTATAAAGCATTTTGAATGCCATAAAAACCAAAAAATATAAATTCAAGAAAAGGTCGTGTTCCATCGTTACAATATTGTATTCACTGAAAAGTGCTTCATATTGGTTGAAATGGTTGTTAAATCATCTCAATAGATGGCGCGCGGTGTGTCCCTTAAGACACATAAAACTGAAAGGATAGAATAAATTCGATTGCTCAGGCGGGTCACGAGTGGCTGAGTTGGTTAGGCATCCGCCCCGGAATGGCGCGAAGGATGCGGGTTCAAGTCCCGCCTCGTGATCGAATTTTTTCTATTCTTTATAAATTTATATTTATAAAGCATTTTGAATGCCATAAAAACCAAAAAATATAAATTCAAGAAAAGGTCGTGTTCCATCGTTACAATATTGTATTCACTGAAAAGTGCTTCATATTGGTTGAAATGGTTGTTAAATCATCTCAATAGATGGCGCGCGGTGTGTCCCTTAAGACACATAAAACTGAAAGGATAGAATAAATTCGATTGCTCAGGCGGGTCACGAGTGGCTGAGTTGGTTAGGCATCCGCCCCGGAATGGCGCGAAGGATGCGGGTTCAAGTCCCGCCTCGTGATCGAATTTTTTCTATTCTTTATAAATTTATATTTATAAAGCATTTTGAATGCCATAAAAACCAAAAAATATAAATTCAAGAAAAGGTCGTGTTCCATCGTTACAATATTGTATTCACTGAAAAGTGCTTCATATTGGTTGAAATGGTTGTTAAATCATCTCAATAGATGGCGCGCGGTGTGTCCCTTAAGACACATAAAACTGAAAGGATAGAATAAATTCGATTGCTCAGGCGGGTCACGAGTGGCTGAGTTGGTTAGGCATCCGCCCCGGAATGGCGCGAAGGATGCGGGTTCAAGTCCCGCCTCGTGATCGAATTTTTTCTAGTCTTTATAAATTTATATTTATAAAGCATTTTGAATGCCATAAAAACCAAAAAATATAAATTCAAGAAAAGGTCGTGTTCCATCGTTACAATATTGTATTCACTGAAAAGTGCTTCATATTGGTTGAAATGGTTGTTAAATCATCTCAATAGATGGCGCGCGGTGTGTCCCTTAAGACACATAAAACTGAAAGGATAGAATAAATTCGATTGCTCAGGCGGGTCACGAGTGGCTGAGTTGGTTAGGCATCCGCCCCGGAATGGCGCGAAGGATGCGGGTTCAAGTCCCGCCTCGTGATCGAATTTTTTCTATTCTTTATAAATTTATATTTATAAAGCATTTTGAATGCCATAAAAACCAAAAAATATAAATGTCTTGTCCGAATGACGTCATAATGTCATCAGCACTTAAAAAAATTGCAAGATATGAAATAAATCAAGATTAAACTATTATCGTGTATTTTTATTTTATAATATAGTTGACTTTGGTTCCGAACTAAAACGAATAATCTTAGTAGGAGATTAACCTTAGTAGGAGATCATATATTTATACTTTTTATTCTGGGAAAATCCCTCAACAGGGCCCATCCAATCATCGTCAATTAATGTTACCATAATACGAACAGAAAAAAACAAATGCGTGAACACTCGACAACACATTATCTTATTCCGTCTGGTTAAGTGCGCACTGTGCAACATATCAAACAGAACAATTAATATATTATAACTAAATTAGATCCATCTTATTACAACAACAGGGCAACGTATGCCAATATAAAAATATATAACATACAAAAAAATAAATCCCAATGTTTTTACATTGGAATAAATTTTTTATATAATATATTATGTTTGTAAACATTACTGTCGCTAATCAATTCTGGCACTGTGTCATTATCTTGACCTATGTAACATTTGCAAAAATTCCACAAAAATTCATCCACGACTCTTTATAGTGCCTAATAAAGAAATGTAATTGCATTTGCACACCATATTCATCTCAAATGATAGCGCGTCACAAAATTACTATCAAATTGTACTTTTTTCATTTATACGATCGAGCATTAGTATACGATACAATTTTCTTGAAAACGATACTAATTGATTATCCTCATATAAATTTACTCTTAAATAAAATTTCCGAGTGCTACGCAATTTCAGCCTCTACGGTAATTATTTCAGAGTATGAGCTAATGTTAGTGGGAGGCAAAAGCATATTTGTACTACAATTTACCACTTTATCGCGAATCCAGCTGCAGAAACAGGCCACAACTAGTGTCATTTGTAGTTCGATGAGTGCGCTGTTCGGACGTGTCCCAAAATATATAAATTATATATAAGTGTCGTTCCGATAAACGTTTATCGTATTTATAAACGGTTCGTAGCAACGTAGCAGTGGTCTACGGCGATCGACAGCGGTGCGCGTACGCAGTGCGTTTGTAATTTTGTGTCAATAGCTTCTGTACATCGAAATGGCTACTAAGGGCGTACAAAGTAAGTAATCTTTTTCTATTTACCAAAATTTTATACACAAAGATCCTCTATACTTAATATAACAAATCTAAAAATATATTTAAAAAAAATATCCCTTCCATATTCGATAGAAATTATTCGTTGCGGAAAATCATTATTGAGTGTGAAATAATAATTTTCAATTCAGCATCATGTAATACATAATACGTTATCTTAATGATACTGTCAAATGGTGTGATAAAAACTTAAATTCCAATGTGTTATGAAAGTGATAGTAAAGTACACCTTCAATGGACACGTGTGTATAATTATAAAATATTAAACTTACGTTAGAATTAAACATTAAAAAAAAATAATTTGGATTAGAAAAATAAATATCGTACGATTATCCGTCTCTACCAATAGTTTCCATAGATTAGTTTGATACATAATTAAAAAACCGGCCAAGTGCGAGTCGGGCTCGCGCACAAAGGGTTCCGTAGCAGCAAATATAATAAACTTATTATGTCAATTTATACACCTCGTAAAAAGTACCTACATTATAAAGATTTTATATCATCGCGGATTTTTAAAGGTGTACAATACTGTAGTATATTTTTTGATCTATCTTATAAGGTTCAGCCATCGTTTTCAGTGTAAGCACAATAACTTAACCAAAATTACAGTTAAATCAACCTATCTCAAAAACTATAAGAGATACTTTGATCAAACCAAAAATCGTTGAAAGAGTTAATTAGCATGCATCACCTCTATTTTTTTTAGAATTTTATACCCCGTAGTTATAAAAATAGAGGGGGGGGGACATACTTTTTACGACTTTGAGAGCTGATATCTCAAAAACCGTTCACTTTAAGAAAAATGTTTTTTAGAAAACTTTATATCATTTTAAAAGACCTTTCCATTGATACCCCACACGGGTATGTACATCGAAAAAAAAAATTTCATCCCTCAGTTACATGTATGGGGGGCCCCACCCCCAATTCTTTTTTTTACTATTTAGTGTCATATTTTTGTAGCGGTTCATACAACACATATTCCCATCAAATTTCATCACTGTAGTACTTATAGTTTCCGAGTAAATCGGCTGTGACAGACGGACAGACGGACAGACGGACAGACGGACATGACGAAACTATAAGGGTTCCGTTTTTGCCATTTTGGCTACGGAACCCTAAAAAGGCTTTTAATTTATTAAAAACATGAATTATACATGCAATAGTCATATAAAATTTTCAACAATTTAGCTAATAAAAACACAATAGTTTTATAGATTTTTTAATCAATATAATCTACACAACTGAAGAATAATAAAACGCTTTTAAAGGTCACAGTCTTACAATAAGATTAAATGCAGTACATATCTAATTTGTAAGTAATTAGGTCGATAAAACAATATTTTCGGTTTATCAATTATTACATTTACAACGTTTTTATCTTAATCTTACACAGATAATGCTTATTTTACACGCATATCATAAACGATCACGCATACAATATATCGATATTAAATCTTTGTGTATTTTATTATTATTTTAACGAATAAATGGAAATCAAATCTGTGATCATATTATAGCAATAAAAGTAATTTGATATTATGTATCTCAATTCTATAATACTCGGGTACCATAGAAGGTACCCGGTCCTTTGGAAGGCTTACGTGGGGACACGGATCCAACACGCAGAGGCCCTTTCGAGAACTTTACTGTGTTGTGGGAGTGTGGGACACTAGCCGCAGCCTGCCCAAGACTGCACTATAGAGATACAGCCCTGCATTGCAAGATAAGGAAACAAAATAAACTGGGCTATGGAATGGGATGTTATTGGACCGGAATTAAGGACTGTGGAAGACTATGGCACCTGCCTTTCTACGATATAGCAAAAAATTGTTGGCAGGTGGTGACTCGCCCTCTCACTGTATGGGCCCCCGAAATAAGTCGCTAAAGTGATTATATTATTATGTGCCCGAAATCATATGAACCGTTTCATAATTTCTCCAGATAAATAGAAAGATGATACGATAAGTACCAACATTCGTACGTACGTTATAATATGAAACAAAAAAAAAAAATTGTAATTTAATTTCAATAGAAATGTAATGTAAAAATATTTTAAATACCTATTACCTGTTATAATAATTGTACTGTAAAATTAAACAACGATTAGTTAATAATATTATTTCTACTAGGCTGTAGAAACTATTTGCAAAATCTGTCTAATAATAGATAGGAGTTTGAATTTGCTTTTATCTAAAATTAGATCTAAATTTTATAAAAATATAGCGAATATAAACTTCATACAGCTTGTAGGAATTATTAAGTTGATTTAATAAGAAAATAGGTACATACAAACATCCATCAAAAGTATGATAATTTATTTTCCTTATCGAACTACATACACTTAGTGGGATCAGTAGTTGCCATTAAAGAAAAACAAGAACAATATACCGAAATAAAAGTTCAAAATAAATTTTATTGCGTACGGCACTCACACTTTGTCTGCAGCTATTTATAACATGTTGATTGCACTTTGATTGTGACAGTTCATTTACCGCTGAATTTTTGGCGGCATTTCACATTCCATAAACAAAATTCAAAATGAATCTTGGTCGTATAATACATGCGTAACTTTTTTTTTATGGGAGAACAAGCAAAGGGTGAGGTGGGCTACGGGACCATAAAAGAAATATACCTACATATACGTGTACCTCCTCTTTTTTTGAAGTTGGTTAACTAGTACCTAATACCTAATAGAGTCACCGGTGCTTTGCCGGCCTTTTAATAATAATAGGCTCTTTTCTTGAGGTCCTAATGTTATAAGTTATAACTTATAACCGTTCAGGAATACCACAGGTTATATCGTTCCTAAACTGATGCCTAACATAAAATTTATCAAGTTTTAAACAGCTGATGTTCTTATTTTGAAAAATACCACAGACCTCCATAATAGAACGATGTTCTATGGAAGTGAATAAAATTTAAATATTGAAAAGAAAGAAGGAAATAAAGCAAACATAGTGTGCACTAAAAAATGAAAATGTTAATGATTTATTCTCGATACTTTCAAAATAAATACTATGCCATGGTAAATTATGTAGGCGGTAAATTTATTAAATGATATTACAATTAGGTACATTAAAAGATAAACCATAATCATGTATTATGATAATTGATAATATAGATACGTAATCTTTTGTTGTTAGCATAATTCTAAATTAAATCGCTTATGATGTTAGGATAATCTCAGTAGTAAAAACTCACGTACCTACTTTGATTACAGACTGTAAATTTATTAATGTTATCAATAGATATTATAATACAAACGTATAATCTTAATAAATTAATGAACATTCCATTTAATATATTATGAAGAAAAAGGTGTTTTAAAAATATAAATCTTTATTTTTAGTACCTACTTAATAATTTTATACAAAAGCTCAAGCTAATCAAGAAATAGATACAAGCCAAATTATCGGAGTCTAGCTGTATACTAAGCATTTTTTGTTTAGTTTCTTCGATCTGATATGACGTTTAGTTTACAGAAAACCCTCTAAATTACAAAGGTTATTTTTTAATTTCAAATATAGACAACAATTATTATAATAATTAATTAATGAACGACATCATATGTAAAAACAATTAAAAAGCATGTGTATGTAAAAAAAAAAGTTAAACATTATTTATTTTTATATTCACAGCCGCTTCAACTTCTATATTATACGACACCTTTAAAAACTGTTCAACTAGTATGGCTATGGACCAGGATGACAATGTAATCGTGGTGGAAACCCACCGTGGTACGTTATTAATAAAACGTGCATGTATTCGTAAATAAATCATAATTGGGTATCTCAATACTTGTACGTAATATATTTTTATACATTATCATTGGGATAATATTACTACGTATGGAGGAGACACCACGAACAAAATCTGTGCGCCATTTTTTTGCTCTAACTAAGTTTTAAAAATTATTATCTAGTTAGGTACTTACCGATGAAAGTTATTCCTTTGCACTTTTCCGTATTATTTGTGCAATATCGTAACACACACGAAGGCATATTTGATGCGTTTCACTTTAAAACAAATAAAAAATGAGCGTGCAGTTACGCCATATGTCGTATGTTGAGCGGAACATAAGTGATGTAGGCGGTGTCGTCTCCATATGTATATCTCAATGTACATTATGTATGGAAGACATTGAATGAAAATAAAATTTGATTGCACTATTCATTGGATTGTCGGGTTTCTTTATGTAAAGATTATTTTTTCCATTAGTTAGAAACAGAAAGGCACTTGCAAAGTAACGACACGGCAATTTGACTTGAATTATTATAGAACAATGAAAATGTCGTAAAATAATAGATCGGATCATTATTCATTTTGTATAATATCACTTCATATTTCATAAGCCTATTGACTGATTCTTAAAAGAATTGAGAAAAATAACCGATTCTGCTTTTTACTTTTGTTTTTTTGAATAGTCTTATAAATTTTATATTCACCTTATCACTAGTACGAGTATGATAATTTTACGAAGTAACAAATGATACGAAGCAGATATTATATAGCTGTACTAAACTTATTTATTACATTTTCATATAAATTAAATGATTGTCGTGTCGTTACTAGTAAGTGTAGACACATTAGCAAACGCATGTAAAGCCGGCTATTCACGTACCTACCGCAGGGGAAATACTGGAACAATCTCGGTTGCACGGTCCGGTCGGAGCAATTTCAGTTGTTCTCTAAAATGCGTCTGCTAGCCTATACACATCACAATTAAAGAGTCAATTAAGGGCGCAATTCCAATATTGCCCCTGCTGTAGGTATGTGAGTAGCCCGCAATAAGGTATTCAGATATGTAAATATATTAAGCGATCAAAATAGTAAATAATGCATGAACTCATAAATAAGGATTCAATAATTGGTATTCCACTCAAAGTGCAGGGATTCCTTTAACTACGCATGTTTAATCGATGGATGTATCGAGATAGGTTTTATTTAGAATATTTATTAAAAGGTTAGACATGTATTTGATCCGTAATGATTAATTAATAATCGCTGTGTGGATTCTTTCATATTCATTTTTACAATGAGACTCATGTTTTTATTGAATACATATAAAGTATTTATGATTGAGATAAGATTTGGATAGTAATTCTTTGGAATTTTGCGCTAATTGCTTTTAAGATTATTTTTGAAGTAGATATAGATTTATTTATACCTAGTTCTTTTTATAGGTTGGTACAACCTTATATTATCCATCATTTTATATCTTTATAGATATTATTTCCGGGTAGAAAATAGAGCAATTTTACTGATGTAAATAATTAATCCATACAAATATTATAAATTCGAAAGTAACTCTGTCTGTCTGTCTGTTATTCAATCACGCCTTAACTACTGAACCAATTTGCATCAAATTTGGTATAGAGATATTTTGATACCCGAGAAAGGACATAGGATATAGGTTTTATCCCGGAAATCTCACGGGAACGGGAACTATGAGGGTTTTTCTATGACTGCGCGGGCGATGCCGCGGGTGGAAAGCTAGTCTTAAATAAGAAAAAATTTCCATTCATTATTAATAACGATCTGTGGTATATTCCTAGCCAATTGAACTGATTTCTTATCATTCGAATAGGTGTTTACTCAAGAACAATTTACATAATTGGCCGTGTACCAAAATACAAGAGAGAATTGTTTTCTATAAATAGTATTCAATTGAGATCTGGTTAAGGAATTGATGAATGCCAGTAGGGTTGTTAATGTGAATGGCTTTGGGGTGTTCAAGTATTAGGTACGTAAGACAATTTGGGAGGAGGGGGGATCTCGTAAAACATTACGATGCGTTACTGTGGTACAGAAAAAATGTCACAGTGCATTACAATTTACAATGCTCCCCCATGAAGGGGAGGAGGAGGGGGGGGGGTTCAAAATTTGGAAAAATGCGTTGCGTAATACTTTGAACGTTCCTTATGATTTTAAGTTCCATTCAATACGCATTAACTTCTTGTTGAGAAATGTATGAACAATAATTTTAATGCTATCTATAGAGTAGTTTACTGTTTAATACGTGACTCTTACCACAAATTACAAGCTTAAATTGTAAGGAGGTTAATTACTCGTAAAATCTATTTTCAACAAACTAGGTATTCAAAGTTACATGACTGACATAATTATTAACATTAACGATAAAGTGGCATATATATTAATTTCCTTATTATTATTTTCGGTCCATGAAACAGATCTTTTTTGTTGATTGGGACACATTAGACTTTCCTTTTAGGAGGAAAATTAAATATTATGTTTATCTTTATACTTAGTAAATGATAATGTTTCCTCAAAATTTAAATGTATTTCGAGTTCGAGGTTATTAAGTTCTTTACATACTAGCTGTGCCCCACGGTTTTACCCGCATCGCTCCGCTTCTGTTGGTTTTAGCGTGATGATATAATATAGCCTACAGGCTTCCGCGATAAATGGGCCATCTAACACCGAAATAATTTTTCAAATCAGACCAGTGGTTCTTGAGATTAGCGCGTTCAAACAACTAACAAACTCTTCAGCTTTATAATGTTGGTAAATAATATAGATAAAAAATTAACAAGAGTTTCAGGTTAATGTTTGAACACGACATAAACAATGTACTACGTAATAATTCGAATAACTTTATTGCAATTTCGCGTTAATTGTCACAGTAATCGCGATAATTTATTGCATTTTATACCTTATTTACACATAATAAGTCAATTAAATTAATCGGTTTTTTTATAATTAATTACACTCATATCTTAAGGTGATAATGCTTTAATTGGAACTACTGTGAAATGAATATAATATATCGAAAGTGTTTAAACCGACCTCAAGAAAGGAAATGTTTGTTATTACATATTTAGGTCCTATTTTGTAGGTAGGTATGTATGTTCACTGATCCTTTGTTGCATGTCGTATATTTCAACTGAAATAAAATTTTCAAGATTTTTTTATGTTTGTAAACTAGATATAACCAGGGCTCGGAAACCGGTTTAAATTCTTAACCGGTTTCGGTCATTGACCCCAAACCGAAATTGATTTAGGTTAAAGGTTGCACTTTACCGGTTTTTACCGGTTTATGCGAAATACCGGTTTTTCATTAATATTGGTTTTGGTGGTGAAAATTAACCGGTTAAAACCAAGTTACATAAGGATCCTCGGCCCCCGCTACCCTCGCTCGACGGGCCTGGACGTTGCGAAGTCATTTAGTTACAAAATTCTTAATCGCACTCAAGTTCGCAATTTTAGTTTATATTTGAAATTTGAATTTGATAACTAGATTTCCGCCCGCGGCTTCGCCCGCGTTTGCAAAGGAAAACCCGCATAGTTCCCGTTCCCGTGGGATTTCCGGGATAAAAACTATCCTATGTGTTAATCCAAGTTACCCTCTATATGTGTGCTAAACATCCATACATCCATACATCTATACTTACAAACTATATTTTAGAATAGAATATATTAGATACTAGCTTCCGCCCGCGACTCCGTCCGCGCGGAAAAATTAAGATTTATTTTTTTCTACGTATTTTTCCGGGATAAAAAGTATCCTATTTTATGCCTAGGATAATAAGGTATAATTATACCAAGTTTCATCGAAATCGAACCGTAAGTTTTCACGTGATGCCTGAACATACAGACAGACAAAAAAATTTTTAATCACATATTTGGGTTTGGTATCGATCCAGTAACACCCCCTGGTATTTATTTTTTCAATATTTTCAATGTACAGAATTGACCCTTCTACAGATTTATTATATGTATAGATATTAGATTCACTATATCTTGTGGCAAGCGTTAAAAAATGAGGCAAAAATAATAAAGGAATTAACCGGTTAATTTGGGTGTCAAAACCGTTTGTGCAGAAGTAACCGGTAACCTTAATCATTTGGGTTACTTATAAACAGTTCACTTGTTTAACCGGTAAATGAAGGAACGATATATTTACCGGTATATAATCTAAATTAACCGCTCTTTTCAAACCGGTTCCGAGCCCTGGATATAACTGCCATCGTAATTACGTAACTGCGTACCGTAATTAGGTACTTAATGAAAGCGAAATAATTCCGTAAACATGCTTATTATTTATTATTTATTTGAAGTGTCATATTACAGTGACCACAATAGAATAATCAAAAGGAAAGTTGTTAAGTAGGTTAAATCTATATATTTAAAACTCAAAGGTGACTGATATAGTGATCTATGATCTATCAACGCAAAGCCCAAACCACTGGACGTATCGGGCTGAAATTTGGCATGCAGGTAGATGTTAGGACGTAGGCATCCGCTAAGAAAGGATTTCCCGAAATTCTTGCGGGAACGGGGAAAAACGGGGATGCACGTACAAAGTCGTGGGCGGAAGCTAGTATAGGATAAATCTAGCATAACCGTGGACATTGAGCCCAATCATTTCTCTACATTCCATATTTATAAATTATGTTAATGTTAATAATTCTTATAATACTGAATGACGCATTTATATATGTAGGTACGTAATTCCCATAAAATAGCTGTCGAGATTTCCGAGTTCCTTTTAAATTCTGTGAATTCAGTGTTTTAATGTACATAAAAAGATTATGACTAATATCTGGGAAAATTATATTCCGAATCTAGACACGCGGCAGCGTGTCAAGCCGAGTTCAAGCGAAGAGAACTGGCGAGCAGCAGCCGTGTGTATATTTACACGAACCATTTCGAGCCACTTTTCACCCCCTTATAACTCGAAAACTATTTAAGTTAAATAAACCAAATTTGGTACATATCAAGAGGACCTCAAGATAAACAAGAACCTTAAATTTCATAAATACAGATTAAACAGTTGCGTAGATATTAATATCCAAAAATCGCAATTTTTAAGACTGACTGACTTATAGACATATACAAAACCTAACCCACTTCCAGATGACCTAGAAAGTTCAAATTTTGTAATCAGCTAGGTAATAGTGAGTGTACAAAGGAAAAAATCAGAAAATACTGAATTTATTTGTATTTAATTTTTTTTTCAATGACATTAATTTTGTTTGTATGGAAAAATGGAAAAGTTTAAAAAAATAGAAAATAGTATATTCACCTTACTAGTCTTAAAAAATAGATCAAAACTAGTCAGTGGCCGAAAAAAATTTTGAAATCCATCAATAAATGACTGAGATATAGATTATTGAAGTTTACATATTTTAGCGCGAAACATCTGTAGATTCGATGCGCCTCTGACATCACACTCACTCGCGCTAGTATCGCTAGGGCGGATTACTTCGATTGCATGATTTCTTTATTCAAAACTATTATTAAACGTAAAATAAAAGAAAATTGTAATAAAAATATTGCTCATACAGTTAAAAATAATATATAATTTTACAAATTCACATTTCTTTATTCTTTATTTATGAGTGTTTAGTTTATTTTTAATTTCAGTGTAATGGAAGAAGGCTTTGTCGAAGGTCGAAATGATTTAATTTGCGTAATATTAATATTAATATAAGTGAAACATCTTTAGGCGCGTTTAGAGTAAAATTTCAAAATCTCGTCATGGCAATACCGTAACGTCATGGAGTAAAGCGACGATTCTTCTACAACGATCTTTGCATCTTTGTAATAGTGTGTGTACATATTCACGCTGGATGTTTAGAAAATCATGTAATCTTTTAAACAGAAAACGAGTTTAAAAAATTGCAGATAATGACGGGGCAATGTGCGCTGACATTCATAACATACAAGAAAATATAGAAAATAATACTAAACAAACCATACAAAGAATCCGCAAGAAAAAATATAAAAAAAATCGTATATAAAAAGTATAATTATATTCATAAAGTAAATCAAATTTGCAGAGTAATTTTCTGTACAAAAAGTAATGATATCCCACCAAAAACATAAATGTAAAAATTGGAGCCGAGTTCAATCGTTGACTTAATTTGCCAAAAAAGAAATGAGATCTAATTAATGTGTGCCAAGTTCTGCAGACAGTCCAGAAATTTATTTATAAAGATGTATTAAGTTCTTAGGTTGACTGAAAACTCAATTGTTTTATTTTCCCTTAGAGAACAATGTTTATTCCAAAATATAACTTTTTTAATTTGAATAATATAATTATTTTCACAAAAAACAACTAATGACCTATGGAACCCCATAATTTGATGAGGCTAGTTTTTAGAACCTCACAAAATATAAACAGTATGTAAAACTAGCCTCATCAAATTATGGGGTTCAATAGGTCATTAGTTGTTTGCTTTGTGAAAATAATTATATTATTCAAATTAAAAAAGTTATATTTTGGAATAAACATTGTTCTCTAAGGGAAAATAAAACAATTGAGTTTTCAGTCAACCTAAGAACTTAATACATCTTTATAAATAAATTTCTGGACTGTCTGCAGAACTTGGCACACATTAATTAGATCTCATTTCTTTTTTGGCAAATTAAGTCAACGATTGAACTCGGCTCCAATTTTTACATTTATGTTTTTGGTGGGATCTTATTTTAACAGAATTAGCACGAGCTCCAAGTAGCGTAAAATATTAAAAAAATTCTATAATCGTGAAAAAATATACTCGCATATTATTTTAAGTAATGTGACGGTTGAAGTACCTGTATATATTTCAATTAATTGTTAACGACTATCTACATATAAAACATACACAAAAACTATGAATCCATTAATAACATCTATGTATTTCATTTATTTATTAATAACATTAAATAAAATAATATGCTATGCTATGTACCTAACATTGTACCCAAACTATCTAACATGGAATCCCTGTTAAATGTTATTTAAGGTAAAAATATTTAATCCTATCACGTACCTACCAGCGTCGTCTTGACAAACTTAATAAAAAAAAAAAAAAAAAATATACCGGCCGAATTGATAACCTCCTCCTTTTTTTTGAAGTCGGTTAATAAACATAATTTATTTCGTCCATAATACGATGAACGTTTATTTACATGAAGATTTAAGAGACATTAATACCTATCATCGTAAAGCTGGCGAAACGCCAGAGAAAATAACGAATAACTGGCGCTAGGTATACGCATGTGGGACCTCAATTGGTACTTAAAAAGGAATTGTCTGCGATGGACTGGAATTTTCAATTCCCCGGTGTAATTTATTTAAACTCACTTGTTTTGATTGACGCATTGTTATTGTTATTGAGATCACGCAGGATACGTCAGTCTTGGGTCTAGACTCTAGAGAATCGTTTTTAGAACTTTTGTTCTGTACGAGATGTGAACCTAATTTATCCGTCGCAAATTACTGTCGAGAGAACTACGTACTTTATAATACTAAACGTTAGCTTTGCACAAATGAATGGCATTTATTGCTTGGGCTGCTATAAAGAATTATGATAAGATGGTGCAAAAACAATACATTGTATTACAATTATTACATTCATATATTAAACGATATTATTGGGGGACAGTAAAATATTTCTAGTATACATTATTTATAATAAAATATGGTTACAGATATAGAATCCGGCAATGCCAACCCCACTGCAGCAGCCGCAGCTCCACAGCCCACTAGGGCTTCGAAAGTGCCCCTTATTGGTAAGATCGCATGGGGTCTTACAATGTGATGTCTTATATGCAATATGCACTTTACTACATATTCGCACTGCATAGCAAGGTTTAAAAAGGCAATGATATGTCACAGCTTTTTAAATTATTGTATTTTGGTTGTAATTGTCGTCTGGGTTTATGTTTATTTTTTTTATTTAGGTACATTCATGGGATCAAATATTACATAGCATGTCATTGCATGGAAATCGCACGAATAATGGGTTATATTTTGTCAATTTTAGCAACTTAATTGCCCATGCCATTGTATTGTGGATTAGTCATATTCATGGAATCTGGAAAAAATTCTTATCAATTCAATTTTTAATCTAAAAAATCAATAAGGATAATCTTATGAGTATGTATCTATTTAAACAAAATATAATCACTGTGTTAGTCCGTGCACGGAACAACTTTTTTGAAGAGGGTACATGAATATTTTTTTCTTAATCGACTGGCTATTTATTACCTGCATTACTATTAACTATTTTATTCTGTGCTATTGCGTTCATCATAATTATAAGATCGATACACGCGGTTGTGAAAAAACCTTATTGTTATTATTTGCGTTGAAATATAATTGTTTATTAAAAAATGATTGGTCAAGAATCAACTGAATATCAAGTACAAGAAAATGTCGATGGTGAAGTGTTAGAAATACAAAAACCACGTGTTAGCGGTGAGTTTTAATGTTCTATATATTATTATATATTTTTTGATGATTTTCATAATGAAGTATACAGTATAATTTTGAAGGTTTTTGTTGTTATTTATTTTTAAAACAGCTATTTAGCAAGAATGGCGTCAATTCTCATTGTTAGGCATCATTCTATTGTTTAATTTAGTAATTTAACCCACATCCGACATCGTCGGGATAACCCGTAATTAAGTAATCAGATTCGCCATTTAATTACTGTTTCAGAAACACCTTTATGTAAATACCTAAGTCTTAAATTTACTTAAGCGTCTAGACTGTTTAAATGTTAATTCTATTACAATTTACAGCTACATAATTTTAAATTAAATATTTGATTTTAGTTTCCATTCATCATAATTTTATACACTTTTTAATTTATATTTCATTCTAATCAGAATATACATTATAGGGATTAATAAAAGCACATTTTCATCAGTCGTATTACGTGAAATTGCATGTAGCTTGTCATTGCATGGGAATCCATCGCTTCCACAATTTATTCATATTTTCCTATGGACTATATTATTTATTATTTGAGATATAATAGTTATAAATTAATTAAGTAGATCGTGACTATAAAAACGCAAATGTTGATGTGCAAATCGGTCGCGTATCAAGAGGATCCAACACACGTCTCGGCATTACTGATCTCAGGGCTGAGTTAGATCAAGGTTTAGAAAAAAGTAGATGATTTATGTCATAAACGTACGTTTTTCTAGGAGTCTATTTTGAATTTAATTGCTTGATCCCATTACCAGTACTTTTTACTAAAAATTATATATAGTCAAAATCATTCGTATCTAAATTATGCCTCCGAAATCATTCTACGTAAATAAAAATAGAAAATAAATGGTCCCTACTCACCTAATGGTCTATCGAAATAATCATAGACTTAACGCTTAATAAAGTAACGTAACTTTAAATTGTTACGTTTTAGATTGAGATCATCCTATGAAGATAATAACAATTGAAGATAATTTTATTTGACTTGAGCCACAATTATATTGAGAAATAATTGTACTATTGAACATTACAAAGACTAATTAGGTAGTATGCGGAAGCTTGTGTTTTGTTATTGTAACATCCATCATATTTTTTTAATTGACAATGTAAAAGCTACTTTATATCAAAGAAACTAGGTCGTGATTACGCTTTCATGTCATTTAAGTAGATTTAGTGAAAGGATTAGACGTGAAAGCCAGCTCCCTTTCCCTAGACGTTGATATGCTAATGTTCTGTACTTTATCTTGTGTAAAATTAATAGATAATTCGATCATCTATTTTGTGAATGTTAAAATATTATGTAATTTCATTTTTTAAAGATCAGTTCTTCAATAAAAGTCACTAAGAGCTAGCGCGCAAGAGCAACTTTTGTCTCTATGGGCCTCTATGGGCTAGTAAGAAAGTGCGCGCACGTAGCGACGCAACTCCCCATAGAGTTGACGGGAGAGACAAAATAGTTGCGGAGACAAGAGTTGCTCTTGCGCGCTAGCTCTAAGGTAAATGATAAACTTAATTTGCAATCAAGTCAGTTTGATTCGGACACATTAAACACGAACTATGAATAAAACCTTTCAAAGTAAACAATTCCTTCATCTCGTTCGTACAATTAATCTTAAATCTAAATACGTAATAAGTGACATAATCGGTCTTCCACAGATGCATAAATCATTAGAATGAGTCATAATGTAAATACTATAATTTGTATTGTTGTTTGTGTGCAATTGTTGTAATAAGTATGCTCCACGTTTGTCAGTATAGACTATAGCACAATCTTAGTAAACAGGGCATCAAAATGCATTATTTTTTAATTTATTTACATATCTACCTATTACTATCTTTATTTACTCATCGACCTATTACATAAAAAGTAAGGGTATATTTAGCAAAATTGTATTATTTATACTAAGGGTGCAGTTGTAATAATCAGGCGCTCGGAAGCTTTTTTTGTTATTTTTAGACTTCATCACATATTTTCAGTATTCTTTTTACTAAGTTACTTTTAATATCTAAATTCACTACTATACGATAATTAGTTATTAGACTAACCTACAATACATTTAAAATTACCAGAATATTATGATTTAATGACCCAATGCGATATTATACAGGGTGTAATCGTTAAGTGTGCACAAGCGATTATTCCGTAACTATTGCAGATACCAAAAAACTTTAAACTGATATCGAAAGTACTTAACCTAATGAGTAAAATGGCCATAATAAATTTTTAAAAATAAAACGAGAAATATCCAAAAATGTTAAATTAAACGCTCCCATACATTTTATTTCCCATACATTTTGTATTCATAGCAGATTTTCGAAGTGATGTCCTCGTTGTGCAATACAATAAGGAGCTCTATTTACAGTTTCTAAATGAACTTCCCTTCAAATTTGCGAAGTAATTAAAGCAGAAAACCAAAAAAAGAAAGAAAAAGCTAAAATCTTTCATATTAAATGTACTAGGTTGATACAAAAGTAATGATAATTGGGTATTTCCTGTGCACATAAAAATATAAAACAAATGTTTTTTGCTTGCTCATGTATTCACTAAGTAATCACAAAAAAATCATATCAAAAGGCCACGTTTCCAATTATTTACATTAATTTGAATGTAAACCGTGCGTGCCAGAATGTTTCCCAACGAAAAGAAGAAACAACGATTCGACATTTAGAGGGTAAATTTCTAAATTTTTAATGATATCAGGATAATTTTTTGTCACGTTTTGTGATCATGGACGTTACCCGAGTTCACCATGTTTATGCTGAAACTAAAAAACAATCAATGTCCTGGATGCGAGCTTACAAAGTGACGATGAAGAAATTCAAAGTGAAAATCAGTAGGTTAGATTAAAGCGGTAGTTTTTTGGGACGCTGAAGAAATAATTATGGTGGAATATTTTAAAAAGGTAGCCACTTTATTGGGATCTTACTAAACAGACCAAATTAAAAGATTGCGGTAGGTTAGTAAGGAAAAGAGACATGGCAAACTGCGGACCTGAACGCTGTTTCACCAAGACAACGCACCAGATCACAAAGCGTCAGTATCGCAGCTGCCATTCAAAAATCGGCATTCCAAATGCTTGAACACCTACCCTATTTTTTAGATCTAGCTCCTATTTACTTTTATCTCTTTCCTCGGCACAAGAAACACTTTCTTAGCAATAAATTATTTTAAGACGACAGCGAAGTGATGGTCGCGTGGAGGGGTTTTTGTGGATGAAGTCAAAGTTTTTTTTTTAAGTTTAGGAAAAAAAATATTGAAGTATATTTTCTAGTTAGAAGACTTATCTAGAGAACTACATAATTATTATAACTGTAATGAACTTGTTTAATATTGATTATCATTACTTTTGGATCAACCCATGTACATGGGATATTCGTATCTCATACTAAATGTATGGGAGGGTTTCAAGTAATTTTTTTAGATATTTCTCGTTTTATTTTTAAAAATTTATTATGGCCATTTTACTCATTAGGTTAAATAATTTCGATATCAGTTTAAAGTTTTTTGATATCTGTAATAGTTACGGAATAATCGCCTGTGCACACTTAACGATTACACCCTGTATACTACGTAAGATACCGAATAATTGCATATTTACAGAATTACAGGTGTACCAACAATTACTATAATATATCCATAAGTACCCTAAAACTATCTTAACAGCAGATAAATTTGCAAAACGATCTCAACATATACCTAGTTACTTACTAAAGTATCATGTTATGGTTCTCGAGAATTCTAAGATGATTGTAGATAAGTATTATCCCACGCGGTTGTTCCATTGCATCAATATCAGCACGAACTTTTATTTGCACATCCTTTGTACTACATACATACATACTGCACACTTGAATAAAGCTCGCCTACTATTTCTTTCAACAAATAAATACGCTTGTTAACCTTATTTGTTGACGGTACCGGGTCACGGTTGGAAAAATAATAATGCACGATATAATAATCCTATTATATTTTTATAAACGTACGCAAGAATCCTCTTATTTAAAAGCCAGTGTTGATATAATTTCAAATAACATGTCTTACTTAGTAACAAATATAAAATATACCAGTAAAATATATTTGCAATTGGTACTTATAGATATTACCACGACATTACTATCATTAGAATGTATATAAATACGGTAATTTGATAACTATTATGTATAGTGTTATATTATCTGTGCTATTATGTCGTATCAATGTCAATGAACCCTATTTTTATTATTATTATTTGCAATTAGTGAAAAATATATAGATAGGTATATTATTAACTACTTTACTACTTTTGTTACATTAAGAAGAAAACAACGACACTTCTTTTAGAATCATCCTCGAATTCTTCGAAACTGCACCTCAATTTTCTATTTTATTCCTAATTATTAGTTTTTGTTTTACCAATAAAACAAAGATATAATGTAAATAAAGACTACCTAAAATGAAAACATTTATTGCGAGCAAATCTGCCAGCTACAACTTCACAACTTGTAAACTTTTTTTACGTTCTAGGGCTAAAAAAATCAACCACTTTTGAACCTATTTGAACAGTAGGATAAGAATACATTAATTAAATAGTAAATTATACATACAATGCCTAGATCGTCTCGCTTATAAGTAAACGATGTAAGAAAACGAGGTCTAATAACAAAGATCGCAAAAAGCAGGCCAATAGCCGACAATTTATATTTGTGCTGCGTAGGTGAAGTAAATAGCTGATGTATAGAATTACACGCGATTCATGCGAGATACAGTTATGTATGACATAAGCTTCATGTCATTTCGGTGTCTATTATTATATAGGTGTAAAATTAATAATTGTAAAGAAAAAATATTGTATTTGTTCATTTATTAGTAAAAAATAAAACGACGTAGTATTTTTTTTCAAATACTTCTTGCCTTGTACCGGTAGGGATAGAAAAAGCTACATCACAGATTACTAAATATAGTTACGCTACATAACTATTATTATACACTATTGTACATAAAAGAGTAAATAAGTTGTAAATACATTTAGATAGGTATATGAATTGATTTAATGATTGATTAGTATTTTTAATAGCACTATCTTACAAATTACGATTAATAGATAAAATTATAAATATTCTTTTTAATACATAATTTCATAGATTAAAATAAAAAACGTGTAAGAGATAAAACGCGATAAGTATGTTTTATTGTTAGAATTTATCATTAATGTATCGAACTATCGAAATACAGCGAACTTTACAATTTTCTAAATGTACAAAACACGTTCAATCGATTACCTAGAACCTTTTTTATTGTTTAGATTAGATTCCTTTATTTCGATTTTATAGATACAATTACATTGTCTTATATTATCTTCTCTGGTATTACTTCACTTTTATGAGATTATTTGAACGCCAAAAACCTTCATAAAATAGCTAGATAAAAACGCCGAGTACCTACTTCAAAAAATTACATAGGTACCTATAACTTTGTCAAGTTAGAAAAATTTTCGATTTACATAACTTTGATTCTTACGGAAGGTAATACAGTGATAAATAGCTGAGATAGGTGAAGATCGCAGTAAATCATGGATGCTCAATACGTGGGTTGATCTATCTTAATGATCCATTGTTTTGCATAATAATACACTTGCTGATTTGAAGTAGGTATTAAGTGTTAATATAATATTAGATATCTAGAGAAAGCTTTCATGATGTAACCTAAGCATTTAAATTTAGTAACCATTTACTTTCTAGATCCGTTTATTAAAAATAACGTCTGATTAGATTGGGTATATTTATTGACAAAGAATGTGTTCTTCAAGAGGATATGAGACAGCTTTCACTCTAAAAGTGCAATGATAACAATTCAAATCTATATCAAAATCAACGTATTAATACAGATTGTACCCACGCATTATACCTATTCGGACACAATACTCAATAACCGAGGTATGTATTAGGTAAGACGTTATATTAAAAATAAATAAAAAAATAAGAATGAAAATCGACAGAATTTAGGCTAAAAGCAAGGGGTCATGATTTCATACCACTTAGGCATTTATTATTCGCAATATCGGAAATATAAACCTCATTATATTGACATAAGAAAGAAATAAATACGTATATGGTTAATAGGAATTATTCACAGAGTAATATCGGACCATTTTGAGAATAACGTTGAATCAAAAGGGCAGTAAGGTACTATTAACCATATGGTTCATTTAAAATATTGGTGCTATATAACATTAGTTAATGATGATAAATCGTCTTTAAATTTAGAATTCTACTCGAGTTTATTATTTTAAATTACAATGTAAATTCAATGTGTAAATTATAAAGTCCAGTTTTTTTGTACTTATAAGAAACGAATTTTTTTATAAAAATAAAATATTTGCTTCTTCGGAAATCCGTAGGTATAATCTAATTTAATATTCTTTATCACATTTGAGGTCAGAAATATAAATTATTTTTTAAAATAGGTATCTATATTTCTTATATTCTTAATTTAATATTCAGGTCTTTCCAGTGAGTCAAGTCTTTATCTTCTTTGGAGCCCGTGCTTCGTGCCAAGTTTAATCACGATTTCAGATCAAATAAACAGAACCTAGGATTTTTTATCACGATTTAGAGCCTTAACTTTGTAACAATAAGGATCCGTTTATATTTATGTACGTTTTATGGTTGATATTTTAGCCCGTGCGGTTTTATTTCGAAATTTCTTAGAAGATATATTGTTGGTGACGGAGCTACTGTCCCTGTATATGGTTATTACTTATTTTCCCAAACATTCATATTTATAATTCTTACTAGGAATTTATTCAACGCTTCAATAATATTTTAAGAACGCACGTACCTACCTAGATAGGTAAAATTATGTCCTCGGAGACGATTTTTTTGTAGTTTTGGATTTAGCCATTTTATTGTTTTTAGTTTATTTTTTAATACTGTATCTGTAGGTAATTTGTTCTCTGTATCACAGATTACTAAATAGTTACTACGTAATCTGTAGTCTACTGCATACTACTCAGTTCAAATTTAAATAATATAAGATGCTTGTATCCAAATTGATCGCAGTTTAACTTGTCCAAATAGATAGATGAGCATTCTTGTATCTACAAACGAATAAAAAACATAATGACGTATTATATCAAGGCACGGGTCCCTAAAGCGCAGTAAAAAAGTCATTTGATTTTCCGTGTTCAAAGGATTTACATATTTCGGCTCATAAATATAAATTACCTACATTGAAATACAATATACTGAGACCTTGCTGTACGTAGATAGGTAATTTGTTATTTTTTTCGTAGTATGATGTACCATTGTTCTTTGTTGTTCCTAGAATGATAATCAGATGGAAATGAGCGGGTCAACGTCTGTAATTTATTTGATAAAGAACAATCTAGATATAATACGTCATTCGTAATATTACAAGAAAATAACTGCGTTAAAAACAACCGACTTCAAACTTGCACTTGCAACATTTACAAATACAGACAAAAATGCTCATAAAATAAAAACTAGGGCCTATCCGAATAAAATTTTTATGGGACCAATTCGACACCATCCCGCATCAAACAAAAAAAGAATCACGTAAGGTCGGTAGTCGGTTACAAATCTTTTGTAAAACGTAAATGGTAAACTGTGGCAAAAATATGTTTCTTTCATGTAGCGATATTATACAATTATTTGTTAATTAATATTGTTATAATACAATAGCGTTCTATAATATACGTATGAATATATATACGTATCACAAATTAACATAATGACATTGTGGTAGTGAAAATAATTACGTATTCTTGGTAGTAAAAATACAGTTGCAAGTTATAGGAGGTAGCGGGGTCTTTAAAATTGCATATGTTAGCGGTAAAGTTGCATTTTTGATATCTGTCGTCATATACTCAACTTCATAAAATTTAAAAATGTTATTTATTTTGTTATTTACTATCTATTTCAATGTAAAGATTGTAGGTAATAATATCTAGGAGCGTACTGCGTAGTACAATAGTAATTTACAATCTATTACCTCACATTACGACATATTTAGTAATCCGTGGTAATAAATTGTTATTGTCGAGAGCTGATGCTCCCTGTTCCTGTCGATTCTTAGTGAGCTCTATATTTTAGACTCTAAAATGAAGAGTTGTTTAAATTTAAAAAATATCTATTTTTATTTCATAAAAATATTCCTGCCAAAAAGAAACGAGATTAATTACGACAAGGTCAAGTTACTAATTATTCTTACCGCAATGTATGTATATTTATTATTGTTATCGTTATCGCTCATAACTTGCAGAGAAATGCACAAACAAAGTGACACATTCCAAGGCTGTACCAGTGTTTGATACGCCGCTGCCACCGTGAAGGTTTAGGTTATATTTACGTTACACGAATTTTTATATAACCTTATGTGCTATATGTATACGTGTATGGACAAATATTATATTCAATAATTTAGTCTTATCTTTGGAAAGTTCTAGAACTTCTTATTCCAATCTCCAATAATAAAATATTATAAAACTTTTGGCCTTCGAACTTTATATTGACTTTGAAATAGGGTACCTACGCGAATTTAAATATTTGGCGCCTAGAATCAAGTTCTCTAAACTAGCTTGAGTATCTTGTCTGGTTTTGAAAAACATGTTTATTAATGAGCTAAAAAACAGGAAAATAATGCAGATGCCTGGAAAAAAAAGCCCAGATTGAAAAGTTCAACGCATGTGTGTTACCGCACCGTGTGAACTATAAAGCTACATATCACAGGCCACAGCCAAGACATATTTTCCTATTACCCACTTTTCACAGAGCATAGCTAAGGTTAAATAGATGCTTATTCCGCATTCGCATCATTATAGTATTACAATATATTGTAAGTTGTCGAGTTATCAATTTAACTGTTTAGCGTCCAAGCGCGACTGTCATTGTCATGGCCGATATAATTTTTCCACGTTCTTGCTTCCATATTGTGTTTTGTATTGTTTAAATAAATCTTTTAATTCGTTATCACCTTGCGATATATTAACAACGTACCTATTATTAATTTTGGACACGGAGTTTTTTAGATTTTTTATTTGGGTATATTTTTGTTGACCTCTGTAAGTTATTGGGAAAATTACAAACAACATGTGCAAAATATTGAAATGAAATTCAAGCAACGGCTTAAACATTCTCTTGATACTTTTTTTTAAACCAAGAAGTATGTAATATGTTGGCTTTTGTATGTTTGTTTTTGAATTCAGTAACTCTACATGGAATTTTCTCTTGAATGATAACATTCTTATGAACATATTTTTAAACAAAAGTAAGTAATCTTAATTGAAACATTTTGATAATATCTATCGTAGTAATTTAACCAAGTAACCTCAATAATTCACTAAAGTTCGGAGCACTTGGTTTATTCCATTTTATTGGAATACTCTACGATCCATCAACCTAAAAGCGTTAATGAGTATGGTAGCCGTTTGTGTTATCATCGTACCTTTTACAAATTCTGATAACGATTTTGGTCACTTTATTAGATTACTTTATTTACACTATTACTGAGGTAGGCGCTATCTACTACCTACAAGATAAGTGCTCTATTCCCGTATTATTCTAAAAACGACGATTAAGGTATTGTGTGCTTTTTGTTAAATTTATGCGTAGGACCGAAATTTCTTCGATAAACTAAACATTTTTGTCGTACAGTCAATTAATATCCCTTTTCCAATAACAAAGCCGGAAAAAGATTAGGCATAAAAACGTTTCCTTAACTTCCAAAATTAATTAAAGACGTAATGTAACGCATTTTACAAGTAAGATGAAAAAATCGACAATTCGCATTCGTCGTTTGCCAAATTGATTTTTAATTCGTTCACATTGAAATACGGAAATTAGCGAATAGAAGGTTATGGCGCTTGGCTAAAATATACATAGCAGGTTGGCGTCATACAACTTTTATAGCGAACACTTATATTACTTTAGCTATCTCCCAAGTGTGGCGAACAAACATTCACTGTTTTAACAAGCCGAGGTTGAGACAACACCTTCGCTCTTATCGAAAAACATACATTGCAACTACTGAATTTTTACAGCCGATAACACCACTATAAATGTATTTTATGGTCACCAGTAATCCTGGCTGGCTATGAAAACAATGCTTAGGAGAGTTATATTTTCGAAAGTTTTAATTAAGTCGTCTTCCAAATGATTAGCATAGTTATCAATGATCTCATTCCTGCAGGGTTTGCTGTCATGAGGGCTCGGCCTTGTACTTGATGCATATCGATTGAAATCAGTTTAGTGAACGCTTATTACGATGATTGTAACTTTTTATCATACAATGAACCGATATTACATGCAGAAGCGCAAAACAAAACAACCACCGGACAGGTTTCAAGACTGGATCTCTCCAGGGCGAATGTCCTTTTAATATTCAGTATACTTTATCATCAGATATTCTCCTACATAATGTCTGTAATTCCATTATCTTATGTAATACTCTTCCAAGATGTTAAGATGCGTCAATAAAAAGTTGATAGATGATCTCTTATACGAGAAATGTACGTGGTTAGTTTCAATTTTTAATTAAATCAAATTGCCGTTTGCTGGCTCCGATGTGATCTTCCGAATTAAAATACCAGTGGAGACGTGGAAAGTTTTCGAATCATTTAGATTCTTGGTATTTTAGACGAGAGATAGATATGGTTATTTTAATTCCATCGTAGTTATCTAAGATATTGGATAATTTTAAGAGCTTTGAGTTTCACCTTCGCTGAAGAAATATATTTCCTCGAACATTATATTGGGTTCAACGAATTCATACAAATTAGTTTAAAACTAGTGAGCTTCACGAGATTTCCATTTCGAGGAAGTTAGGAAAAACATTTGGCACGAGAACATTGTTTCTCTGCCAAACAGGTTATCCTCTTGTGATGATTTCACCATAATACTTTTGAGAAAGTGTCACATAAATTTATTATTATCTTTATATTTTATCTTAAAGTGTGTAAATTATATCAAAAAGTCTTTTCACAATACATTATGCCGTTCGATAAAAAAGTGAAATACCTACCAGGTAAGAAGAGAAAATAAACTACTAGATAGTCAATAAATTCTTAATTTAGTATCTAATACGATATAACTTTCATTTAATTAACCAGATAAGATATAATTTCCTCTGGAATATGCCAAAAAAAGTACTAAAGAGTCACGCAAAAGCGAAATCACGGGAAAATTTGCGCACAAATTGTACATCAAGTGTGGAATGGTCAGCGCGTATTCCGCCCGCACGCCGGCCGCGGCTCGAATAGCCAATTGCCGTATAATTTGTAAACATTACAAGAAATTCAAAATAAAAGTCCGCTGCACTTTATATCACCTGTCATCCCCGTCCGTCGCAAGCGCACACTCAACACTTTGTAGCGACACAGAAAGGTGGTGTACGCAGCGGTTTCATTTCGCGGTTCAATTTTCAATTAAAAATCTAACGCGCCGCGATCTAATATAAATTTGTTAGCTATTGCTACTGTGGCTCGTGAATCGGTTCGATTAAGTGCTTTGTTAAACATGAAAACTGATTACGCTATGGATGATATGCAGAAAAGTAAGTTCGGCATGATTTTTTAGTTTATTATACAGAAAAGTTATGTAAATATTACATAGGTAGACTAATAAGCCAAGAAATATTGTTATTTTTGTAATATATCAGGAAAAATAATAGACATAAAGTAGTCATTTGTAGGTACACATTAAATTATTAGAAATTATGTTCAATTTCATAGATCGTTAAAATTCGTTTAAATGATCGATAGATATATTCTATTACTAGTTTTTAAGTATTTTAAATATATATTATTTTAACAACTATATAAGAAATTATGGAGAGACTTTAATCACAAATAATAAACCGGCTTTCGATTCATTTTTTGCGCACAAGAAAGTACCTATCAAGTAAATATTTTTTGTGTAGGTGGAGTTAATATTTGATAATATAAATTGTTGAAGTCATAGCTATTTTTTCCATTAACAAAACATCAAAATAATAAAGATTAGACTAAGAAATATATATTAATGTTTTATATATAATAATATGTAAATCATCGTCAAATAAGATCTAAGTGAGATCTACGCTTCAAAATTAGTAATTTGTCTACTTGAAATCTGTTGATCTTTAAATACCTACCTACTAGCAGATTACACAATACACATACATTCCATACATTCTATAATTCTATATGCTATTTGCAATATTTTCACGGTTTAATATATAATTATTATATCTAATACCTATTTATTTAAAGTTAAACTAGTTAATTGAAAAAATATGAGACGTTTCCTTGCTACAAATATTAAACAGAACTAACTCGTGATTATCTTAATCAAGATTTTACTTATGATTAAAACGATGAGAAAAAGTTAAAAGATAAACATTAAAATATTATGTTTTATTAATAAATTGTATAAATGTTTTAAAACAATAACATTACACATATTACGTGTATAAAAAGGCGCGGTGAGAACGACTACTAGTCGATTCAACACAATCAATCATCATTACATACTTTAGCATTTATTTTATTAGCTTTGTTTATGTTTGCATCATTATAAGAAAAAATCTATAAGTATCACATTAAAATAAAAACCGCAAGGTGCGAGTCGGACTCGAACACGAAGGAGTCCGTACTGTCATCTATTATAGAAAATCACGTTTGTTATAGGTATATTGAGCAAAATACGAAAAAAAACTTTTGAGTGTTTGTCGTTATAGCGGCTACGGAAATACATCATTTGTGAAAATTTCAGCTTTCTAGCTATCACGGTTTATGACATTTAAGACAGACAGACAGCGGAGGTTTACCCTTTTGGTACGGAACCCTAAAAAATAATGGAACCTTGTAAGATGGTAGAGAATAAAAAAATCTATTGGAAAACGTTAAATATACAATAATTGTTCGTTTACTCAACCTAGGATATGTTCATTTGTATTGTTATAAGTATAAAACAATTCTGTAGTATTTAATATCTCAATATTTAAGCGTACTTGACCGTGTTCTTAGCGTTTCTTATTTGTTTTATACTATTTACATATTATTATCAATGCTATCGCTATTGTTTAGCAATGAATGTTGCCTTTACGTGGTTTTCATTTTCAATTTGTTATGAAAAAATTTTACGATTGTATTTTTTTTTTATTTCCCTAGTAGTAGTTAACTTCAGTCCTCATTAAAGAAATACACCAACCAGACTACATTTATATTAATACTACATTTATACTACATTTAATTTAATACTACATTTACATTTATATAAATTATTATGGCAATATAGGCTTATTGTTTAATAAAAAAACTTCAGTTGCACCGTAAAATATGTAGGGCTATTAAAGTTGGTCGCGGAAGAATTCTAATCAATACCCGCGGCCCCATCATTAAAGCGGCTCGACGGAACACAGTGGGGTTTTAGTCGGTAAGAATCCGACATAACCCACGGCTCCTTCCCCGGGGGCCGTGGGTATCTTTGGAAGATTTCCCCACTATAAAAAAAAGGGCTATTAAAGTTAACAAACGTCAATTTAACATTTTTATGTTAGTCACGTTACAAATAAGGAATAGTGTAATTTCAGTATGAAGCTATGATTTCAATTTTGGTGACCCGTGACATCAAACAACAAGCTTGAAACAAAAATATTTTTAATATAGTTTCTATTACACGATACATAAACATTAGAAAACGGAAACTATAAAATGAAACATTCAAAACATAATAAATTAATAACATCAAAGAACGAAATCGTAGAAATCGTTTTAAAATTTTCATAATTAGATTGAACTCGGAAACTTTGCTCTTCCAATTTATGTACTGTATGTGTGTAATGTACTTCTATGTTAATGATAAATACTTCTTGAACAATTTCTACAGATTAGAATATTCATTTGTAATTTCTACATCTTGGTAATAAGTAATAACAATACTTATTAGGACTCTATTTAGAATACAGGGTACGAAGTAACTTATAGTACCTGCTTGAATATTCGCTACTTCTTCCAGGGGTAAGAAAACGACTTACGTTCTTGAATATAGGCACTAATTCCGATCATCCTCACAGGGACGAGCTCCATCATCGGGCTCGCTGACGTCACAGACAACAAGCTGATCTGGAGGCAGCTCCTCGCAGAGCTGATGGGCACGTTCCTCCTCACCTCCGTAGGAGTGGCTGCTTGTATCGCGATCTCTGCGAGCAACGCGCCGCAGGTCACCAGCATAGCCCTGTGCTTTGGTTTGCTGGTTGCATCGATTGTACAAGTAAGTTTGTAGTTTGTGTTAATAGTGTACCTAGGTGTTGAGAACAACGGTGTTTAAATAACATGCTACAGTGTTTCATATCAGCGGTTTTATTATTAGAATATGTTCAGATCGATATCGCCATATATTCAACTAGAAGTAGCTTTGAATTAATACAAATTATGGTCAAATTTTTAAATATGTAAGTGACTTAAAGCCCCGAAAATTGTCTAATAAATAGTAATAAATCTTGACTGTGTTGGCTGAAACAAGAATGATGAATAAATTTAATTTAAATATTCAACACAAATTTAACCCTGAAAGTAATATAAGCTTCAAACGAACTTCTCGAAAGCTTTAAAGTTAGTTGTCATGAAATTATTTGTAATATTTCATTTTAATTAAACGTCCAATTTAAAAAGATAAAACATTTCTAAAGACGTTCTACTAATTACAAGTTACAAATGACCCTACTTATCAACATCATCGCAACAAATAAAGCAATCAATAATCCAGATTAAGTCAATTTATTCAATGTCCGGCCTCTCTCACGCGGTCGCAGGCCTGTAATCACTCGAGTGTAAAATGTATTACACATGTTCCGTTCAATATCATTAAAAGGCCAATATGCAAAATAGACGAATTAGTGAGCCTTGACATACGAATACAGCCAGTATATATATCTCTGTTCGACACATAATGCCGGATGGATTTGACAGCCATGGCTACGAGCGTTCGATACGGCTCTCTTATGTTATTTACTGTCAAACTCATAAAGGGTAACTGTCAATGCCAAGTTCCGAGCACACATTTGGAAATTTCAGGCACTATTATGATTTGCTAACACCTTTTTACACGGGTATCGTCATTAAACAAACTATCGGAGAATGTTATCGCGTCGATTGGTCACGAATACTGCATCTGTAAATCACGCCCGCTTAACCTCAGGCGTTGCGCAAATTGATCAAATGTTTGATATATCTGTGACACAGCCATTGATATTTTTAATTTATACTGATCAAAAACTGTTGATTAATCTTATTCAATCAACCATTAACGCTTCGAGTCCTATTACAAGCCTTTATTTTTGAATTACGAATGTCTATTACAGCTCTTAATTTTACCTACAGCCTTACAGGTTTGTCCGTTCGCATTTTTGCACAGGCTAACCGTAACATATTATTATTACATTGTCTTATTGCGTGTTATAAGTAACTAATAATGCACGATGCACATATTTTATAATATATGATTATTCCGGTAGCTATTATTAAGTTACTCACGACAATTGACATAAAATACACCAAATACCAATTAAAACTGCTTCCTTAGTGTTAAAGTAGCACAATTGGTTTCAACAATAAAATAATCTAGTTTTTAGTTGCTCTTGCTTGTTGCTGTAACAGTGTTGTTATAATCACTGATATCAATAGAGAAGATTGTATCGATATGTGAATTAGGTTTTTTTCGTAGTTAATAGTTTTGATCACTGAGATTTTTTTTTGTTTTTTTAAGCATGTTGGAGCTTGAGGTGCATGTAAATACTTATAAAATGCTGCAATATAAAGTGGTTATAATGTATCCAAAATGAATAGATTAATTAATACGCGGTTTGTTATATTAATATGAATATGAATATCACGATGTTCTACGTGTTGTTATTTATAATTACAGCAGCAATCAGTGCATTATCTCTTAAGTTTCCTCATTCAAGAGGACACGAAATTATATTTAAATACATGTCCTTAATAAGGCTTCATTAGGTTACCTACTTCCGTAGGAAGTTCATTAGTGGAATTCTAATGAGAAAGATGACCAAATTTGATATAGATTTAAAATATGTTATTAGATTTGTATTGTAATAGTACAAACCTTTTACAAGATAATGTTAATACGATTATTATTGTGAAATACATGGAACTCTGACTTAAAATTTTCCATCTATCTTAATGTGTATGTTTTTTTATTGCAAATTATTTTTGCACCAAATTGACCCTTGATACATTTATGACTCACTTCAAACTGGGGAAGTACGCAAACGTTCCCAAAATTGTTGCTTGCGTCAAAGGCATAATTATTTTATTTTTCGACTTCAGACCTTACATTTTAATAATACCTTTTCGGTAAATTGCTCTGTTTGTTTTTCATCAATTTTTTTAAAGATCTCGAACTATCGATTCTCCGGCGATTCTTCTAGAAGCAATGAGATAGAACTTATCGAAGCGGTGTTAATTATAAATTATACACTACGACGTGAAAACTTTCCAGCTTCCGTCATTTTTTAAACGTCGTAAAAATGACTATTCAAAAATACTTGTAAAAGTTTACATAATAAAGAAATTTGAGCCTAGAATAGAGTTTAACTGATCAACGATTATTAAGTGTGAACTAGGTATGTTTGGATTTTCTAAGTCGAATAATGAACCAATATAATTTAACGAGTGCGTTAAAATCACGTGCGAAGTACAACATCCCTACCTATTGCGAATTTGCTATAGCCTGCCTCAGAAAATTATGCAGTTATAAATACATAGCTGCAAGATATGGGAAATAAAATGAGTCATTTCAAATTAGTGTTTTGAAGTAGATTAACCCGTCGTTCGTTCACATTAATCACTCAGCATGTTACACTTGACATGCTGTAAAACAGCAATGCTGCGATGGGCTTAATGCGTTCTTGGAATTATTGCTTCAATAACTTCTAAACGAGCTTATTTTGTTCGGTTTTCCTTCTAGTTGACTTTGACAAGTGAGCCACTTAATATTAAAAGCCTATATTTATAAAAGCATTTATTTTATATCCGTTAAATTTTAATTAGAAGACACGACCGTTTTCATTCGTTATTTTTATGGTATATTATTATAGTATTAGGAAAGCAGATTCTCACTATCTACCTACGTTATAATTTCTTGCGAGAAGCTTGAACTATCCAATCTAAAGGTAAAATTAAATATCTTTTAATATTGAAATGTTACAAAATTTTGTAATGATATAGAAGTTCCCAGTAATTGTGAACTAATTTCTATAAAAGGCAATTAACTTCATGTATTAGGCCGATTTAACACCCGTTAAATAATCAAATATTCAAATACCCGCAATAAAATAACGGGAATATTTAACACGTAATAATATGGTTTAATTGCACAATCAATTAATGGGCAGATACCTCGTGTTTGGGTGTATCCCGTTATGATGTTCAATATGTACGTATAACAGTTACCAAATAGTTACAGTACAACATGACTGTGAACTTAACTGAACGCCCTTGACTGCTCACTTTTCTTACACATTATTAGCGTGTGTGTTACGTGTTACGTGTATTGTAATAGATGTTCAACAGCTTTCAAGCTTGTCGGACGTGCGATGGGTAAAACTTAATTGTGAAATTAATGTTGAAAATTTTATGAAGAGAAAATTGAAAGATGTAAACGATGTAGTATAAACATTCAAGGTTGCTAATAAAATAGTCGTTAAAATAAACTTGATGAGTCATTTATCAGTGATTAATATCTTTGAGCCCTTAAAGCACCTGAAAGCCTTCATGTTCATTTTCTTATTTGATACAATTTTTTCCACGTAGATTGAACATGCGGTAATCTTTATAAATCAGTGTTGCTTAGCGTTAACTAATCGAAGGAAGTTTGGTGTTCATTAATAACTTGCTTTTTATTTTATCTAATCACAGCGGGAGGTCAAATTCTTGATTGTAGATAATGACATAACAGTAGCTGATAATAGATAAGATTGAATCACTAATTGGTCCATAGAAATGTTGATGCAGATACCGATTGGCAACTGAGTATATTTTGTGTTTTATAATTAATCAAAAATATAATACTATGGTATGATATGTTGCGAGAATGATTTCTAATAATTTGTATTACATACCTATTAATATTTTTTGCTGAACCTAAAATAAACTCGTGAATTTTATAAAACATATTACATTATTGTATTTAAATTTGTTAGTTTTATACTGCTTTCTAGATAATGCGATACATCAATATGTGTGCAACTACAGTGGCAGAAAATTTCTTAATATACAATCCTGTTTGATGTTTCTGTTATGTTATTATCTATGAGATATAGTTATACAATATAGGATAAAGAATAATGTATTACGTGTTAAATTGTTATTGGATACAATTGAAAGCATTTCAAATGAATTCGATTCGCTCCGATTACGATTTATGATCTTATTGTCTTTCATATGTTTCTTACGTTCGTATAAAACATAGGATAATTTAATTGAATTTATATACAGTAGATACCTATAGATATTATAACGAAATTACGAAACCGAAAATTAACAGAAATAAGTATTAAAAATACATTATACCTACACAGATGTTACGGTAACGAGAAATAAATGATTATACTATTAATATGGTATAGCGTTGAAATTTAAAATTTAATTTTTAATATTAACAAGCCAAAGACATACAAACATTACTACACCGAATGTAAATGCAAAACAGTCTATCGAATCTGTTAACAATAGCATTGGTATGTCCAGTATAACCAGTACTATTCCCTGGATAACATTGCGTCACGACTCTTACACAACTGTCAATCACGCATTACCATCACAATGATACAATGATATGTGATACCAATGCCACTTCCCACACATGTTATAATAATATATCTCACAGAGAAAATACATTTTTCCTGACCGGCATAATGCCCGGTTGCTTGCTTGAAGATCGAAGATCGATTGTTGATTCCAAAAAGAACATTCGTCACGTTAGACTGGTTTCATTGGTTATATTCAATGGAAAATCAAGCAGAACATTCATGTAAATTAGCTTAACATTTGGATGTTTCCAGAATTATCGAGTTAAAAAAATTAACAGTAATGTCTTTTATATGTATTAATAGAGTGCCTACATATTTACAGCCATAATATTATCATAGTGGCATGTCACTCTATCGATCAAGAAGAATACTGGCTACAATGACATTTATTCCAAAATAAAGTATTTTTAGTTAAAATGTAACCAAGTCTACCTTTTACGGAGTTGCCTTAAGTGCGTTGGTTACGAAAAATTGTTTGTTTCATTAAACAAATATTCATTTACGTGCGTATAGTTGTTTGTGAACCTTCGAAGTCTTGCATTTTATGATGCAGTAGACCTCAGAGGTGTCTTTAATAGCTATTTTCAATTTAAATACATACATTAGCAAACACAACTCATTACTGTGTTTCTTAATGGTTAAGTATCAAAAATTAATGAGGTCCTTAAATTTATTTTTCAATCATCCGGTCCTATACCTATTTAATATTATTTATTAAAAGTGGTCAATTTTTGGTATTTATGAAGGTGATACATTTTATTTTGTCTTCTGTCCTTCATATTTAAATTTAATTATTTCAAATACATTTTTAAGTCATGTAAAAATATTGGTATTAATATGAACAACTCAATACGATATTATTCACAAGTACCGCTATCTATCAAGCACTCACATTCAACAAAGGAAAGACAAAAAATACAAATGTAATTGAAACTAACAGGAAATCGAAATTGCTTACCGAAAAAAAAAATACTTAGAATCTAGCCAGTATTTGCTGGTAAAGTGTCAAGTGTATATTTATAGATTTATCATTATTGTAATATTTGTTTTCAGTAACATCTCTTTGGAATAATTTAATTTTAGTTTTATATGGGTTTTATGCTAACGGGATTTACATGATTTTACTCAAAAATGTAATATGTATATTGTAAGGTTCTTATGTGACAAATTAAAGTACTAGGTTTGCGGCTTTGCCCGCGTTTTCAAAACTCAAACTCAAACTCAAACATTTATTTATTCAATTAGACTTCTTCGAGAAGCACTTTTGAAACGTCAATACATATTTTTATCATTTACATATACATATTTTTTTCAAAGATTTCAAACCCGCATAGATCCCATTCCTGTGGGATTTCCCGAATAAAAAGTAGCCTATGGTTTTTTCTGGGTCTTTAGATAGATGTCTATTTATCTATATACTATATAGATAGATGTCTATTTGCAAAAACGTACAAACGTATCATTTTTTTAATATTAGTTTCGTCTGTTTCGTGCCGTTTCACAATATGTTATTAACTTAATAGAAGAAAGATTTTGAATAGCCACAAAATTTATTCCAAATATTCATTTCAAATTATAGAGTCAGTACTATTATTAACTGTAGATTTCGTTGAAAGGACTAATTATAAGTTGTAAGAAAAAATACCGTAACTCCAAAATAATGCTCAAAGACGATTCCAGATAAAATAACATCAAAACAATCATTAAGTGCAGTTAAATGGTTTTTGAGAGCCGATGTCTTTAGAATATTAAAGCGATATCACGATAACCTACATAAAAATATAATTAAGAACCATATATTGAATACGAATTAATGAGACTTGAGACCTGATAACTTCTTACTGTAATTGCCATTAATTAACAAGGCGCTTGATACCTTATTAACAATTATGCGACGAAACAAATTTAATTTTAAAAAGTCGTTGATCGTGGACTTGTAACATGTTTTCTGGTTGCAATGTAGTGAGATACACTTAACAATTAAAATATTAATTTTCCTCAAAACGAGATACAAAAAATGTTCTTAAATTAAAGCCGGTGAGTATATTCATTTCACCGTGAACTTTAAAGTCGAACAATTTTTACGCTACACTTATTAATTTAAAATGATATAATATTAATAAAAAATAGACATACGACATAAATAATCATGAAAGTCGTGACACGATATTTGAATATCAATCTAGCTGACACTAATAAGATCGTCATGTTTAAACGTAAATAGTAAATTCAATTGAATGGTGTTAAATAATATGTATTTAGTGTGTTTCCAATACAATAATCTTCGCAAAGTTTTGAAGTAGTGGGTAAATGTTACAGTATAATCACAATTTTACTACAGTCTGTTATCGCATGTGCAATGATTTCCGATATTTTTATCGCCCCTAACGTAAACGCAACGTATATTACTAGGAATCAGACTATGCAAGCTTTATTTTATTTAAATTATTCTAGTTTATTATCTATGAAAGAGACATTCTGCTAGATGACCAGCCACATAAACAAAGCAAGTAAGCTTTTTATTTTTTAAGGCAATCAGTAAGTTAAATTTTAAACTAAAAATCTTATTAAAACAACAGCCGTGATTATCTCGTGTGCATCTTGCTTGTAATAATTAAACGGTGACCTTGTCTTTGATTGCCTGTAATTTGGTCTTCGTCACTAAATCGTGACTCTACATCACACTTTCCAAAATGTTAAAATAAATATAAGGTTCAAACGTTTTAATTTACAGCCATAGTTATGGGATCGTTAGATCAAGGCCGGCTTAATATAACAAATAAAACTAAATGAAGTCGTGAAGTAATTTTTTGCCCCACTTAATCAAAATATTCATCAAAGTCAAACATTTGCAAAACACGCATCCTATACAATACACATAATTTCTAATAATGTATTTTTTCCCCTCATAAAATCTTTATTTATTTACAAGTAATACACGTTTGTACTTTTGGCGGTAAAATGAACTTTGATCTTTTGACAGTTGCATTTTTTCTGTGAGCACAGATATACCAAAAAATTTATACTCATTTATTTGGAAATGTTTATGTGTCAGTCATTAAATAAATATTAGAATGCAATTAAAATTAACTCTGGAATTAAGACATCTCGAATATTTTCGTCGAGTGCGTGTTAATGTTTTGTGAACAGACTGCGTGGAGCCGTTTACAGATCATTATGCAACATCCATGGTCGACGGCCTCTTACCTATTGCATTTATTTTACCTGTTACAAATATTATTTTTATTTTTAATATATTCTATATGCAAATGCAGTTTATTCAATTATTTAGTACTAGCTTCCGCCCGCGACTCCGTCCGCGCGGATGTCGGTCTTCGCGTGGATGGTTTATTTCTCCATTTTGAGTAACTCTGACAATGACATCTTATAAATTCTATTGGACCCAAATACGGCTAGGCCTTTAATAATACGCAACGTGTGTTCGCGGTTCTACAGAACAACGTGTATGGATAAAACTGAAAAATTAAGATTACTACGTATTTTTCCAGGATAAAAAGTATCCTATTTTACGCCCAGGATAATAAGGTATAATTATACCAAGTTTCATCGAAATCGAACCGTTAGTTTTCACGTGATGCCTTCACATACAGACAGACAGACAGACAGACAGACAGACAGACAGACAAAAATTTTTTTAATCACATATTTGGGTTTGGTATCTATCCAGTAACACCCCCTGCTATTTATTTTTTCAATATTTTCAATGTACAGAATTGACCTTTCTACAGATTTATTATATGTATAGATTACTTTAAAAACAGATATTGTGTTTTATAAATTAGGTAGGTACCTTTTATAGAGAAATAATAGTAATAAGTAGAAATAAAATTGTTTTAGTTCAATATGTAGAAATAAAAATAAGTGTAAATATTTTACATATTCTAGTTCAACTTAGATTTAATTATTTATACTTGAAATACATAAGGATAAATTTTACATTACAAACATTTTTATGCATAATAACGTCACTTGTTTTATGGATAAATTTATTATTCCCCACTTAAAAAATTCTTACGTCTCGTAGCTTTGATATTGCAACCGTTCGTGTATTGTGAATACTTAGTTGACAAGATAAATTAAGCCAATTAATATTTATTATTTACAATAATTTTTAGTTAACACTTGATGTTTTAATCAATGTGGTGCATTGAATATGCCCTTTTGCTTTATAATTTTGATAACCGACCGTGACATTTTTCTTCATTTCGCAAGCTTGAAAAGTTGTCAAGATAAAAAACTACTGCGAATATTATTAGCCCTACAACAACGATCGAATTTCGACACCTTTTTATAATTTTACATATTCGTTAATCAAGTCGTTTACACTAGACTTTGCGTCGGAACTCTCGCGTGTAAAGAATTCTTCAAAAGCACTAATACATAAACATTCCCAACAAAAATTGCCAGTTCATGATCGTTTTTGTAACACCAAACTTCAACTTCGTCTGTCCTTACCCCTTACTAGAATCTAAAATATTCAAAAGAATATTAAACGTTCTCATGTTAACTGCTCTAATTTGTCTTTAACGATGTAATGGCATTAATTATTATCATCAGCTGTTCGTATATTTAATTAATTACCAATTTTCCTCTTAATACGCGAGTTTACGAAAGCGATTTATTTCTTAATTATTAGGTAAGGTACACGTTATTTGCCCTTTAAGTACATTATTTAATTAAAGGTCAAAAAGTTTCGATATATTTATCATCAGTTTTGCAACAAAATGTAACATGTACCGCTTTAAGAGTAATAAAGACGTAGGTTATATATTTTTAAAGAATCGGCGCTTAAATCTCCCTGCAACATGCATGGCCACTGTGACAGCAGTTATTTTAACTTTTTTATCGAAACAGTAATGATGTAATTAAATGTTGAGTTATAATTATTAGTAGTTATGTTTGGATTTATTTTATACTCGTTGAACATAAAGTTTTGGGCTGAAGAAATATTAATTTATATATTTATGGATTGGAATTTAATTTTACGGACCGCGGGGTTGCTACCTTTTCAAAACATATGCCTACAGTTTATACCTACTTTTTATACAAGATAATATGATGATATATGTTATATATTATTTATATAGAATTGTTTTAAAGTATTCATGTTTAATAAACCATATAATTTTATTGTTAAATGATAAAATCGTGCGCCAAGCAATTTGTTAACAAAATGGCAATCGAAACGAATGAATAGTTAAGAAGATGATCCTATTAAATATCAATAAGAAACATTGGAAAGTCGAGATATTTAATGAAAGTGCTCGCTAAATGTTTCTTCTTGTTTTTTAAGTACTTTTAAATTACACGTTGATCAAGATGTCAATTCAGCTCGAACGGTTGCCGACGATAGTGGGTTACCCAGATTCTTGCCTTTTCACGTATCAATGCATTCAATCTTCCTCAGTCTAGATAAGTACTTAATTGGCCCATGTTGCAAAAAATTTACTTTTCAAATTATTCCGCTTATAAATGTGAGGCGTGTAACGGTAAAGTTTATGTATTCCAGGTTCGTTATTTATATTTCTTTAAATTGAAGCAAAACAAAACGAATGCTTAAATACGGCGTACTAGGTAGTTAATATAAATTCTCAAGTCGTGTTCTTGCATAATATTAATCTCGTTGTTCTAAAATATACCTAGTAAGCATAGCGAATTCTTTAGGTCACGTAAACGGAATAGATACGGTTATAAAATTTCAACGCATAGTGCTAAATAACGTTATATAATTTCCGCCAGCTTTAGATTTATGGGCACTTCCCGAATATAAAAAATCTTATATGAATAATTTCATCATAATATGAATTATAATACAATACATGCGTAAATATTTCTTAAGAAGTAAGCAATCGTTTTGTTTTATGGGATAGATATTCCGAGATATTTTTTTATGATATAGGTAGTCAGCAAAGATGGTGTATACTAATTCGTTACGATTGAGCACGTGACTTATCACTTAGTTATGTCAATCCCATACATTCTCATTTCTCATTCTATTTTACTAAAGTTAACGTAAATAGAAACCCACTTGTCTAAGGGGCTGATGGTAAGCGCTACCACCGCACATTTGCATATACGTTAATTAATTATTAAATCATTGTTAATACTACATTGTATAGGTCTATATTTTTTACTTAAATCTAACTATATATAACATGTATGTGTCAACAAAAAGTCTTAAATAGTGCGTTAATTGAAGCGCCTATTGTTAGTACTCCACAATCAAGCTCGTTTATTATTGTCTAGTCATCGGACTAAGCTTATCATTGTCCATTGAAACCTCTTAATCTTAATACTGCAATCCTTGACTCTTAATAATTGTTTTGTAGTGAGCAGAGTAATGTAAATTTGATATACATACCTAAATAATGAAAGACCGGACACTGTGAACACAATTGTAATTAAAACTTTAATTAATATTATAATAAAATGCTTCAAACACAATGCGAAAAAAATGTATGTAAATGTAAAATTATCGTGAAGCTTTCTTTTATGCATGGTTTTGGCTTGTTTAGTGTTTAAAAGAGGGATATGCAATATGCAACATATTATGATTAAATACATTAGTATTTTACCAGTGAATTAAATTGTCATTTTGATTATAAATAATAAATGCATACATTTGAAAGATCCTACCCTAATTCAATTAAGGTGAAGGTCAGCTAATAAACTTCAAACATTCATTAACATTTGCGGTTAAATCTCCTCCTAAATGTTGTCCAATCCAATTAATAATAAATCAGAACCATACATTAATTCGGCAATCGGCAAGTGCAACCTTGTTAAACTTTTTTATTTTATCTACTTTTGTACCGATAAATAATATTCTCAATTGATAGCCTCGGGGATTAATTGACAATGGGCTCAAATGTAAATATTGCAAAATCGATCTCATACGTGACGCAACTCTGTGGGATTGCATTTAGGATTAGAGGTTGGGGGTCATTTCTATATAACTAATTATGTTATTGACAAGAGAGCACTCGACTTTATTTATGATATATTTTAAAGGCCGTTATATCGATTAAATGCAAGTTTATAGCCTTATTAATGGATAATGCATCCTGTGTTTGATTTATATCACAATAATCGAGAAAAATAATATGCTAATTGCTACCGAATTACGCTATAAGAGCTGAGCAAGGTAATTCCTTACATATATGACATAATATTATATCCATAGAGATAGATAGATAGATACTGACTTTATTATTCAACTGAGAAAGATTATCTTCTGGTTGCATATTTAGTATTTACTGCCCCTGACTAATTGAAGGAAAAGAAGAACTGAAAGAAAAAAAGAAAGAATTTATTTACCAAAGGCCAACAACAGATATAATAAAAGAAAATAAATACAAAAACGGAGAAAGAGACAAAAGTGTGGCAGACCTTTAGCAAAAAGGGACCAACTCAGTATTTAGCTGTGCCATCAACGGCACAGCACTGATTTTCAGTGGCCCCCTTGTTTGAAGAACAGCTACAGACCGAAATAGAAGAGTGGAAATAATATTCATAAAATAAACAAATATTACACATTATAAATATCATACATATAAGTAAAAGAAAATTGTATAATAAATATTAATAAACATACATATAAATAAATATACACAAAAGACTTTACATTGATAGTAAGTAATAACCATTCAGAATAATTCCCAAACTAATTTTACTTTCAAGTAAATCGATACCATTTACACATATCGCAATACTGCCCTAGGGCATTATATATTAATTTTTCTATTAATATATTGATTACTGTGTGACGTAACGCGGTGGACCATCAAGTGTTCGTACACTTGACCTACATGGGACCGGTATACTTATATCTTCCTACATTCGGCTTTAAACTGTCTTAATTTATTATTAATTGGCGCGAAAGGGGAGGAATAAGGTGAACATTACTACCTGACTTGGCTTTTGGTTTCTGCTGATTTTTTGGTAAAATAGTCATTAAGAGAATGGACGAAGGTAGATACTATTTCATCAAAGGCTTTTATCGGATATCAATACATTATATAAGAAATAGTATCGATTGATGTCAGAAAACCTAAATGATACTAACAACTCAATAACAATGAAAATGTAATTTAAATACTTTATAAACATAACTACATTAAGTATAGCTGCAGTATAATGGCCAATAAAATGCAGATAAAATATTCAATAGATAGCATTACGTTTTTTGTTTAAATTTCCACTAGGGAGATGTGGTCTATAAAATTGATGAATTTATAGAAAAGTAGATGTAAAAACATAGGGTTATAAACAAACGTCGGAAATCCCCATATAATTTGCGTTTCCCGTATTACATTACAGGTACTAAGGTTCATAGGTGATACTGATAGCAGTATAAGGTTACATTAGTAGAAAGTAAGATAGGAAATGTTATACTTTCTCCGTACACCGAACTACAGAACTAACTGGTTTAGACTACATAAAATAAAAATCTTTTGCGTGATTTGAAAGTGAATGTAATCGAAAACTGCTTTTTACGATCGTCTAATTTTTCGTTTTGTTAAGTCTTCTCATACATTGGAAAATTTGCGAGAAGTACCTACTTAGTAGGTAGGTATGTTGTTTTGTACCGTTACGAATTTCTTTATTACATACTGTATCTTCGTGCCCTCTTTCGCATTTATACCAGACTATGTTTTATATGATAAGGGGCTATATAATTATCCCACATGCTCCACTTATGTCCTAAATGAAATACTCTTAAATTGTTAAATGAAACGCAGTGTATCAGTTACAGAGTTTTTAATAGAGATTTTTTTTATTTTTGTACGAGCGCATTTAGCCGTCGTGACCAATGATTTTTGAAAAGGGTTTATAATTAAAATTAGCTTTGTATAAAATAACTTTTGTAGCAAGAGTATCATAAAGATTCCATACACGGTTGAAACTAACACAGACAATGGGCTCATTAACACGTTAGTTTAATTTTTATTGTTATTCCTTCCGCGCTCTATTGTTGTCGATGACGACCATCTCAAGTGCGCCATTCCAATAGTCCAATACAATTATATATTGTTATTAGAGATGAATTTAAACATGAATACAATACTAAAAACAATAAGCAAATCTGATACATTTTACATAAAATATCACAAAATATGTACAAATTTAAAAAATAGTTGTTGTAGAGTTGAAAAGACACTTCAGACCTTAATTTGTTGAATAAATTATTATGTTTCGAATAAGTTAGTTATAAGGAGGTATATCAAACTAGGTATATTAAGTGTACAAGTTGGAATAGAAACTTTTTAATCCGACCGCTTGCCACTGAATCATATCAAATACCTAATAAATATGGCCTATGTACTTCTGCTTAATGCGTTTATATTAAGAAAATTTCCAAAGGATGTATTAGATAAGCTACCTGTGAACAGAATTATACGTCTCATATAATGATAATTATATGTTTAAGTGAACTTCGAACCTTGGCTTTGAAGCTAAATCCCGCTTAATTACTTTTTAAATCGAGGTATTTTTTGACGTTCCCATACATACAGCATAATCGATCAAAAATGTTGAAACTGGGTATTAGCAGTACATTAGATGTTATCGTAATTTGTTGCTCTTAAATTGTATGCAAGCATTTTAAAACGATATTATTTTGACAGTTATTTATGAGATATGATTGATTTCGATGTGTTTTCAAGAACATGGGCTATTAGCAGGTGTACCTAATGTTAAGTATGTCGAAACGGTAGAAAATTAAAAATATTAGTCGATCTTTAATCGGTACTTGGTAGTATAAATAAACAAAAAAAAAATAGCTCTGGCAAAAACCCGCATACTGATACCGAGCTAAATAAATTAAATCAATGTTCCGTCCGTGTCTGTAGTAGGTATAAGATGAAGCGAATAAAAAGAAAAAGTTTATTTTTAATTGGCTCTTCAATTTTTTCAAGAGTTCTCATTGAAGTTGCGATTGGACAAGTTTAATTATTTTTTTTTAGTGCTGTTACATTGATGTATTGAGGCCGGACGTATCTAATTTAATTTATATTTTATACTTAATTAAATACACAAAAAATTTAGTGAGTTTATAAATCGATGTGATTTAACCGATTAAAAATGTATTAGGGTTTAATTTAATGACTACGATAAAAAATGCGTATGTATTGAAAATGTTATCATTTATGCACGCTGTGTTGCATCTCAAATTATGCCGCACTCTAATTACTGAATGAATTTGCGGTGACATTCACGAAATACACTTATTTACGTGTAAAGAGAACACGGGTCAGATGCCAACCATAATGTACCTAGCGTATAATTTCTGCCGGCACCAACAACATTGTTCATGCTATTAAAAGTTTTATTCATATAAACAAATATGTTGGTCGTTGAATTAAACATTAATTACACCTAATATTTTCAAACATTATACTATAGATAAAACTATGAACGGTGTTGGTCTCCGGTTAGAGTTCTCATACGATAAAAAACTAATTAATAAGCACAAAAAAATTAACTGCGCTCTTTTGAACTCCCATGCGAATTATCCACAAAACTAATGCTTTATTCTGTATGGGAAAATATCATAGAAACCGTCACATCTAACGAATTATGTCCTTGTGGTAGAAACAAAGTAGGTAACATGATACCTATTAAAAATTCCCAATTCAATTTCTTAACGAAAGGCCAAAACGTATTCGAAAGCATATGATTTCTTAAATTATTTTTTCATTATAAATGTAATAAAATAAAAAGAGTAGCGTAAGAGCAATTTAATCGAAGAAGGCATCTCGACCATTTCTCTACATAAATTAGGTATGTGCTGTAAAGATAATCTCCATTACTTTTGAGTTAGGGTTATCGACATAGTAAATGTGGGCAGCCAGAAGTGCTTATGTAATAAAAACATTTCGAGCCTATAAATAGATTATAATTGCATAAAAATGTTCCGATTATGTAACGTGATGTTACATTATGAGGATGTTCTGTGATAGATAGATGAATACATTATGTAGTTCGTTTACCTTATGCAGGAATTACCTTTAAATGGTAAAGTATTTAGTTGCATTAGATTGATATATTAATCATGGATGTTAGATCAATTTAATGACTCTAGAAATTGTTTTAACTTATCCTATGTAGAAATATGTAAATATCAATTTGAAGATGATTCATTGCACAACTATTACGAAAATGTATTCAATGAAAATATTTTCGAACTGTTGTTTTACAAACAATTACTTTTGTTTATACATCACTTGCGTAGTTATATTTACTTGTATGCTTCACACTTTAAAACGTGTCTCAAACGAATATGCAAATACATTTATTTGATAGGTGTAAAGCACCGAAGTTGAAATATTGTATGAAGTTAAGTGCATTAAACCTAAGGGCATTAGTTTAACGATAACTCGTTGAAATGTTATTTAATTTATTATATTGCGTTAGAATCTCATAAAGAAGTCAAAGTTGATATTTGTAGCGATGCAATGGGGTTTTGTTGGCCTCGAAGATAGTGTTTTGGAGACAAATAAATTTACGCTTATTTATTGCAAGCAAAATGTACATATCATCATACGGCTACATTTTTTCTCTTTCTGGTAGGTAAGTAGGTATGCATTGTCGCGGAAGAATTCTAATCAATACCCGCGGCCCCATCATTAAAGCGGCTCGACGGAACACAGTGGGGTTTTAGTCGGTAAGAATCCGATATAACCCACGGCTTCTTCCCCGGGGGCCGTGGGTATCTTTGGAAGATTTCCCCACTTTAAAAAAAAAGAAAAAAAGGTAGGTATGCATTGAGTTAGTTCTTCTGTTTTGAGTTTTAAAACAATTAACATCGTATAATTCCCCCTAATTACTAAGAAGTAAGAACTGAAGCTAAATATTGGGAAAGAGTTACATTTATTCCACAGAGCGTTGCCTTTCTTTATTCGCTACACCATATATTTTCATACGTACCGATTTGTCACACGTGTGCACTACTTACGATACACATGTTGCATGGAAACTGGTTACTGTAATTATATTGTACGGTAAATTCCTTAATTCGAACATTTAGCGAGTTCAGGAATAGGCCTTATCGCTTATTTACGATTCAGCATTACGAACAATGCATTTGAAACGGTGGCTGTGTGCTAGAAAGATCTAGGTTGTTCTGGACATATAAATATATGTGCTTACTTGTATGTAGTACAATCACTTTTATGTTAATTGAACTGTGAGTGATTTTGACCACGTTTTTTAAGAATTCATTCCGTGAATCGATTTGAATTTGCGCAGATTTGCGTCTTTCTGTTCTGTTGTTTTTTTTATAATTTAACAGATTGCATCAACAACAAACATGATTCTCATGGTGCCGATTTTCATTGTCAAATTAATAAAAAAAATTCCCATACCCTAGCTTCCAATTTAATGTCTTTTACAAGATTCCAATTTCTAACGCAATATTCGTCCACATAATTTATGGCCATCGTAAAACGACACTAAGTATATAAAAGATAAACAAAAATAAGCATTATATCTGAAAACAGGTATTAGTCGATTCACTCAACACATGTGACCCAAATATGCCCACGTCCGATCTCTATCGAGTGAACTATTGACAGCGCTCTAGTACCTTAACATGCCCTTTTCAAAGCGTACTTAAATAAATATATAAATTTTGTTGTAAAAATTTTTGTACTGAATTAGGCAAAATTTTATTGTTGCAACTATCGATGGGAAAAGGCAATCTTTTTTTTACTTCCGGTTTCAATTAATAATTGATACTTACGGCTGGATAAATAATATGTATTATGTTTCTCGATGATACAGTATGGTTAGCATAATGCAACAAAACATTGCTCTAATTTTAAAAACAAGCGTCTCTCTATGGGTTTACAATTTTCATTGGTTTATATTTATGATCACTTACACTTTACAGTTAATACACATGTACAAAATGAAATAATGATGTGTGATATTCGAATAATAAATCTATTGATTATATTTATTGCCAATACCATTAATTTAATAGAAAATATGGTTAATACTTAATACATCTGTCACGGGGCGGACGCAGTCTTGCATCATATGTGTTAACTCGTGCGGTGCTGTAAATAATAAAGTTTAAGCGATTTATATAAATATCCCAAGAAAATATATTAATACAACAGTAGATACATTAAGAAGAATGATGAAAAACTCATAAAAAGTTAATTATACCGCAACGCAACGCGTATTTTATAATTTTAGTCTTGACGAGTGTTTTAGTTTCTGAAATAAATTTTATGATAATTAATTCTGTTCAGAATTGTAAACGCAACATAATACATATATTATCTAGGTATATTTTATCTTAGAAACCAGGTAAAAAATGATTAAACGCGCATTAAATTTTATTTAACAACCGCAAAAGTGGCTGACATGAATCGCGCTTAAGGGATTGTAACTGCCCTTGATAGTGCACTAACCACATAATAACATGTACTTCGTATGGGACATGATGTATGGACTGATATAGGCCCTGATAAGCGCTAATATGCAAACTCGATTGAGATTTCTATTCCAACTGTGTACGAATCGTATAAATACAACGCATTTACATATAACAACCGTGACTATGACTTTCATAACATAATTTCGAATGTATAAGTTCATAATTATATTGTAACAAGTTTTTGTACAGATAACAATGATTAATGGTATATATGCTTTGTAGTTCGAAATGTTAACATAATGGAAAACTAGATATGCTCATTATTTTTTTGATCAAAGTCCCTGATACTAAGGGCAACCATATTTTTTACATTATATTGAAGAGTGTTTTTCTTAATCAATTTAGAGTAAGTAGAGTATTAGAGTACTCTCTTAGATAAACCATATTTGAATGTTCCCTAACAAATTAAAATGTATTATTCAAACGACCTATTAATTGAGATTTATAAGTGAATGGATAGAGATAAGCTGACTAACTCGCGAGCAAACTTTATAGGTTAATAATGACAAGACATTTTATTGATTACGCGACACGATCCAATGCTCAAGTTATTTATTTGCGAGCAGATAGCTCAATAAGATATAAATAAATATTTATTTATGGCTAATATCGATCTGAATGCATAGTAATTTAAATGTCGTTGTAATTTACTGAGCTTATGGAGATAAGTATTAATAAAATCATCGATTAATGTAAGCTTAATGATATTCATGTTATTTTCTAATGAACCAATAATATTTACCTACAGTTAATTAAATTAAGATAAATACTACTCCTTTTCCTTCTATCGAAATAGAATATCTTATTTTAGAAAGTAAATTACGAATGAACAATATTGAGAAGAACTAAAGTTTTAACTACTCCTTTTTAACTTATAGTTTTGTGAAATTAGATTTTTTTTGCAATCATTATTTCTGATTGTTTATAAAATATTGTACATATACACACAATATTAACACGTTATTTGTTACAGGCGATCGCGCACGTCTCAGGAGGGCACATCAACCCCGCGGTGACAGCGGGTTTGTTCGCGGCTGGTGATGTGAAGCTCATCAAAGCATTATTCTATATCGTGGTACAAACGCTCGGGGCTGTCGCTGGAGCTGCTTTCATCAGGGTAAGTTTGTTACCAAACACGTTCACTATGAGCTCAATCAACAACTTTTGTCAGCAACTATAAACAAGCCGTCGTTTTTGTATGTACATTTTGTAAATTGGTTACTTATTAGTTATTTAAAATTTTGTTTTGTTTTGTTATAGACTTCAGTCCCGTGTTGAAAAAATTATGGGTCATTTGACCCACCGGGTGACCTATCTAGAACGATCGGGGTAAATTTGGTCATTTACCCCGGCAACTGTCGAAAAATAAAAATAAATTCCGACATTGTGGACCACCATTTTTGTACGGCATCTGTGTCATACTATTTCTATACTGCTTTTAATCCATGATTCCGCAACGCCGTACAAAAATCATGGAGACAAGGGGAGAAAATCTCTACCTGAACTTTCGAATTCTCATCTGCACTCAGGTGGACAGCTTACAAGTGACGTCATAATGCTGAATCTTATTATTTTATGCTCTTATATCGCTCTAGATAGGTCACCTGATGGGTCAAATGACCCATAATTTTTTCAACACGGGCCTGTAGTCTATTACTGATTGGTTTGTGGTCTAATGTGATGACGACAAAAATTTCTTTCTTTAAATATAATAAATAATAGAGATTTGAAATATATTTTATTAAAGAGAGCGGTAGAAAATTTCACATGTATAGATTTGAATTTTGACTTTCAAGATAAAAGTGTAAAATTCTGCTTTCAATAATGTGGAGAGAAAACATGTCAAAGAGACGGAAGGAAAGATAAACATTTTAGTATAACGATTTGATCATAAACCGTCGATGCATAAACCGGATTTCAGAAAATAAAATAAGTAGTATATAAACTGTATCTACAGTGTATCTTAAAAATAAAAATGTCCTGTCCAATATATTATGTATTTGAAACAAAACCACGTTACTTCAAGCAGGTAGATAATTAGCAGATCATATTGAGCTCTACATTTTGGTAACTCAGCTTTTGCCGGGCTTTCTGCGATGCAAACATGACCCGTTTTTACAAGCATATAAAATTATAACTTGAAGTAAATAATCACACGTTATACAGTTATTAAGTGAAGCACGACATATCCAAATATAGTGCGTCGGCGTGTTAATTGTAACTGGTAAAAATTGTCTCGTTCGCCATGACACTGATGGTCTTAGAATAAAGGAACAAATTGGAGCTCGACCTTCGTTCGGTGACTTTTGAAAGATTAATGAACAGCGAGATGTGCAATCGAATGTTCATATTGAATGGATATAATTATCAATGATATATCATATGTGTAACATGTAAGAGAATTGGGCGGTTACAATGCTATGTGGGATACGATACACTGATATCCTTTTACCTGTGCTAAAATAATACTTTGGTTTAATGGATGTTACGAAATGATCACGGTTCTTGTCTATTAATGCAGACAAGAATTGTGGAAATTCATATAATTATAAACTATCTAGCGAATTTCATTTTGAAAGAGCAAAGCCAGAGAAATAAGTACTTAGTAGATACTAGGTAGTGTTCTTTCCAATCGTCTTCTCCGTTTTATTTGTTGCATTTAATTTATTCAATTCCGATGGAACCGGTTCGTTGACCGTAAATAATACGAAAAACAAGATATTTTGTTAGTCACAAAAATTCTAATAAAGCTTATTTAAGTGGCAATAATCCCTTATTCAAGCGACGACCATTAAAATTGTATTTATTATCATTTAATTGCGTATGGTTATTGTATTTCAGACGTGAAGTGGCTCTTAAAAGATACCTATATCAATACCTACATACCATTAAGCTTATGGGTTTAACTGACAAATCACAAGATTCTCTTTGAATTTAAATCAGATGCAAATTAATTACTCACGATTCGTGTTTGAACTGCGGTTCAAGATATATTTGCAAACGAATTTAAGATTTTGTAGCGACTATTATCTAATACGCAAATGTGACTTCTTTATTTATATTCGTTGCTTCTGGAGAAATTTAAACGGCTTAGATCTTATAATTAAATTCTAGTTTGTTTTTAGGAACATTTGAATAAATCTACATTACGGTTGATTGTTATATTAATAATTGTAATTTGTATCTACTATCAATTTGGCACGGGTATATAGGTTCTGAATCCTTTCTTATTTCAGTGTATATTCTTTTCAAGAAGATTTAACAAACCTTATATCGATAAAAATTATCATAATACGTGCGCACATTATCCTCCGAGCATTTCACCAGCCTCTCGCTGCTTTACTGTACACGTTCCTTCTTCTAAAGAGTAATGGAGTAACCACCCTAGGCCGCACCCTCGAGGCTTCTAAAGTCGTGGGCGTTTAAGACTAGCCTGCAATTCTTTCCCACGACGATCTGTAATTCAGGAGAAGCGGTTGCGCCACAGATTTACGAGCTATTTGTATGTTAATTTATGCACTTCTGTTTTGAATTTGTGCTTTGTAGTATCAGGTTTAACCGTAATTTATAGCGTCTTTGTAAACAATTTTAGTGTAATCGTGTAGTATATGCGGAAAGAATGTTCTTGCATTACTTGATTCTAAACGACGAATAAAATTACTTTAGCCGTCGCTTTTCAAGCTGAAAAGCTTCTACCACTATGTGTTGTTTTTGCTCAAAGTTATTTTTGTCGTAGGTAAATTCCAATTTAGTTGAGATATCGTTAAGTGGAGTCACTCTGCCGTGGATAATGTTATGTTGCAGTAGGTTCTAGACAAGCTGTGCGATTAAAATCCTTATTGCATCATAGGTGCATTGCCAACATACTAGGTCACCTACGACCATTGTTAGCGTCTCATTGAAATCAAACTTGACAACCAGCTTGCTTGACAAGTTTCAGTAGTAATTAGGGCACGTGCAAGGCGTTTGATATCTCGGAGACATATTTCTAATATTTGGGAACGATTTTGCGGTCAAATTGTAAAGGCATTTTCACTAAGCGTTTGCCGCTGCAAACAATTAAGTGTAGATAATTTAGTAGTTATAATATGAGATACAGAGTGCAATCCGAACTTTATATTAAAATAAAATTACTTTGTTGCAGTTGGCTGTTCCTGAAGACAGGGTGTTGTCCTTTGGTATGACTTTGCCTGGAGATGGTATCACTGATGGTCAGGTAATGCATCAAAGATTTCTCTTATATGATTTCACTATTTCAAAGTTCATGGCACTTTTTATACTTTTTATAGGATGATGCAGTATTAAGTTTGCTGACTTCGATGAAAATTTATTTAAATATTGACAAAACTTTTCTTTGATTTTGTAAGCTAACATGTTTTTTACTCGCAGGCTGTGCTGGTAGAGGCTCTGATCACGTTCGTGTTAGTGCTGGTGGTGCAGGGCGTGTGCGACGCGCGCCGCAACGACATCAAGGGCTCCGGCCCGCTCGCCATCGGCCTCAGCATCACGGCTTGTCATGCGGCTTGTGTGAGTAGCGATATTACTCCCAGTGCCGGTGTAAGGGCCACTGACACCCCAGGCGAAAATATTGTGGCGCCCACTTGAGGTGTTCTGAAGGTTTGCACCAGGAGAGGCAAGAGACTCCAACTTCAGACCTTGGCGCCCCTCAGAATTTGTCGCCCTGGGCCATCGCCCCTTCTCGTCCCCCTAACGCCGGTACTGGTTACTCCCAGGCGGCGATAGTTGAGATGCTGATTATGTTGGCTAGTGCTAATCGGCCTTTCCGATCCTTGGATAAATCCGTCATCGTCGACACACAACAAATGCCGCGTTCGCTTTGTATATTCGAATTCCCACGAATATTTGTTCGTGAACTTGTCGCCAGCGGCGGATCGGCTCGCGCGATAGCCATTACGGTGTTTTATTTTTAACGGTGACAAATATAGCCTAAAATCTATTATAAAAAAAAAAACTCCTAAAAAACAAAACATAAACTTTTGAGAGTAAAATATGAAATTGCGTATCTCAATTATGTTTATTATAAATATGACACGTTCACAAAAAATATTGATATAGATACTTATTCATGTTGTGGAATGTATTCAGGAAATAATTACATATAGAAGGACTAAAATCTATAACGTATTTATAATTTTGTATTGAAAAGCTCAACGCAAAAAAGCTGCTTACGCTTGGATAGTTTGTGAGTCATTTTCATGTCTGGCTACGACTTAAATACGTTTATTACGTCATATGTTGTTTACATATGAATATATAATTAAAACATAATGTTGTTTATTAAAATTTTCTCCTCGAATACTCTCAACTTTCTTATACATAATTAATTAATGTTTTTACAGATTCCATTCACTGGCTCAAGTATGAATCCCGCTCGGTCCTTCGGCCCCGCGCTCGTCATGGGTAACTGGACTTCACAGTGGGTAAGTTACTTTCATGATCACTAAATTATGATCATTGTTAAACCCTTTAACAAAGCTTTAATGAACTATTAAATTAAATCCATTTATTAATATGTACATTGCTAACCTAAAACAAACACGAAAACACAAAGCACTTTAAACTATTTTTTCACACAATACAGATAACAACTATTGATTTGTCACGTACCAAAATTGAAGATGGCATGTGCTAAAAGTTTACATCATATTATACAAAATAATCTGTATCACACGCCCGCTAAATTATTTGACCTTTCATATTATTTGCAAACATGTCGTCTAATGGAATCAGCAAACAGCGGAAAGTTTTCGTTGTTTGACAACGTTAATACAGAACAATGGAAATTTTTAATTCAGATCACTTTCGTATATTGTGTTCTTAAATTATATAACTAATTATAAAATGTTCTCACTAACTTTAAAGTTAATATCGCTATTTTTAATCCAATAAAAAGCAAGTAGGACCATCACCATCTTAAAGTAACTTTCGTGGTTATACTTAATTAATTATAATATTATCAAAATGGTTACTAGATACTAACCATTACCGGACTTAAAGTCTGCATAATATTCTGTAAAGCAATATCGTCTAACTTGTTATTTTAAATTTTAATTGATATCATAAAAATTGCATAACTAACACGGTGAACTTCTGGTTGTAGAGTCGTTTATAAATATTTTATTATACATTTTATAATAGTTTAGTGACCACTCACGTGATGAGATGTGAAAGTGGCGATATATAGCTAATATTATCTTTGTACATATGTATTATAGCTATAGTGTATTGCGGACATTCGAGAAACATCATATTCAAATAAAGTGCAGCGATCAATCACCTTGATTCGCTTTAGTTACACGAGTTCAAGACACGTGTTATTGTTACAAAAACATAGTTTTAACAACATTATAATCTAGGGTCGAATTTATAAAACAATCATTCTAAAGGATTTTACATGTCAAGCCACAAGTTTTACAAATTACAATGTCAATAAGCTCGCTTTGTAACATTGTAATAAGAGAAAATAGCTCAAAATAATAACAAAGCTTTGATGCTTAATCTGAACATAATATAGATAGATAGGTAATTTTCCTTTGTCTCGAGATAATCTTCTTTAAAAAGTAATTGAAAAAGCTATCACGCAATCTGTTTCTATTACCACATCCCACCATTACACATAACTACAGCGTTATGCAAATATCACATAATAACGGTTGATGTCCATTGTATGCCTTACTTTCTCATATGTGGTTCTATGCAGAAAGCGTGGAATTATCGTTGCATACAAAAGAGCTACCTTACTAAATGCGCTTTGATTGCAGTTTATCTGCAAACAAAAACAAGTACCACGACAACATAGACACACCGCCTTACGAAGCATTACTGCAACATCTTTATGTAATAGTATCTATGTTTACATATTCTTATTTGATGATTATAAATTATAATAAAATCCTTTTTTTGTAAAATGTGCGTGTTTGATCTAATGTTTAATTATATGACAGGTATACTGGGTGGGCCCGATCGCCGGCGGCGTGATCTCCGGCATCCTGTACAGATTCGTGCTCCGCATTGGCAAGAACGGAGACAGCGGCTCTTACGATCTATAAACTCTCAGCCCTCGAGCTCTCACTAGTGCCTTAGCCTCTCGTGTAACTTTCAATGTGCACTTTTATAAGCATTTATTTTTAGAAACAGTTTTCATACGTGGAACGTGCAAAATAAAAAGCTACACAAGGGAAAACCGCCAAAATATGAACTCATTGACGCGAATAATGATGTGAACTTTAGGGGGGAAAAGTTTATCAATGAGTTCATATTTTACATAATTTAAAAATTATTTCCAAAGCCGATCCGAATACGAAAAGTTACGTTTGTTAAGACGTTCGCGGTTAAGTTATTATATAATATATTTTAGTGAAGTAAGATAGGGATCATACAAAAGTATTAAGCCTAATTTATACTATGTGATTAATTTATATTAAGTTATAATGTTCAATTTATAGCATACTCAAATGTTTGATAATTGTATATATATTATTATGAGAAATATAATAATAACGAGAATAAATAATGTCGTTACAATGATTTGTTCACAAAAATGTATATTGCAAAATATATTATTTGCTAAATAAAAATGGTTTTATTTACATCTTTCCCCGTACACAGTACATCATACATGTTCCTAAATAGACTTCAAATACAAAGAATAGATTTTTACCTACTTATAGTTTTACTTTACATACATAGGTAGGTATCTACATCTTTAACTAACGAGATCATAAATAATCAAACTCATGTTTGCACTTTAAAATTTTGCATTACAATGTCAATCGAATACTAAATTAATTTATCAAACAATCGTTCAGTGCGTAGGCGATATGTTGTTACCACCCACATTCATCAGAACAATAGTGCTGACATAGGATGGATGACCTTGACCCCATAACGACATTTTAAATTGGATCGCGTTTGCGGGCGATATGTCACTTGCGATTACCGCAGTCACGACTGTTGCACAATCCCCTAAAGCTCGTGTGACTTTGTGATATACGCTATTATAGAGCTTATTATAACACGCATCATTAATATCAATATGATTAATGGTTAGCTTTCATTGATGTTTCTAAGAAAACGTAACGATGGAGTCGAAATATCGTATCATCGCGGCACCTTTTCGAAAACTGAACTATATATAAAAGCTGTTTTACGCATATCTTATTGGTTCAAGGTTAATAATAAAAAATAGAGAGAAATAGCCAATAGGTATTATTTTATCTGTCTAAGCTAAATCTAGCTGCATTGGCACTACTTGGCAGTAAGAAAATAAGACAGATTAGAGCTAGATTATTTTATTTTAGCTACTTTTATAGCATTGTACCTACGTAATGCCATGGAATATAAAAAATAGCGAGCCACGCTCGATATATTATTTTTTAAATGCTAGAAGCTAGACTCCATAGATAGGGAGGCGAGGTCGCTAAATGGCGTACCTAATTCAACGGCGTCGTCGAAACTTATCAAAATCGAAAGATAAAATAATTTCGAAAAGAAAAGCTTCTATGGTAAAAACCATTTTAACGGTGGGTTTGGCGTGTACGGAGTTACAAAAATGTAAAAAAAAAAAAACAGTTACTGAGGCATTCTCGAGCGTGTCAGATATTCATACTACGTATGCCCCAAGTGCCTCTGATAACAACGGTATACTAATCTGCCGGTTTGCGTGGTGGGTCTAGGCATATAAATTCGTCAAAAATGCACAAAAAAAATTACTCGAGCGCGTCAGATTTTCAGAAGGGGTGTTAAGTAGGCCCCAAGGAAGCTCCCCTTTAAAAAACTGACGATTACGACGTGACTATAAGTTACGATGAATTTTTGAAAATGCAAAAGAATAAAGTCCTTTTGAAATACTCGAGCGCGTCAGATTTTCATAGGGGAGGTTTATCTCGGTATCCTGAAAGCATATTTTCTTAATCTGACAAAAATTTTGGTGGGTTCTCTTAATCTGACCGAAAAAGGTTCGTGGGTTTCTTTTTTTTAATCATCGTTATTTCATATCAATTTTTCTTAACACCCTCAGTTTTCGAGATATACTCAAAAAACCGGGAGTTTGAGTTTTTATGATGCTTCAAGTAAAAAAAGTTTTAACTTTGGACAAAAATGAAAAGAGACCTTTTTAGCACTTTAATGGTTGGCGTACGACAAACTATGCATAGCTCTGATCTTGGTACATAAAATCTGTGACATCCTATAAACGCTGAACAGATATTTTAAAACAACTTTCGTACAATACTACGATTCAACGATAGTTGGTAGGTATACATTTTCATGTGAAATTATACCATAGCTTAGAATAAATTTAACCTCGAAAATAGATTATCACTTGATTAAGTATAGGTATCTAATAGAAAATATTAAAATGCAGTATTATCTCTAGCTGAATCAGTGATAGAAGGATACCATTGCATAAAAAGCAAGCATAGTTTGAGCACGTGATTATACCGGTGTAATTTAGGTTAAGTTTTTCGAATTTTGTGATAAAATAAGTGTCGCGACACAAATTGTATTGTAAATTGTGATGGTTTGCTTTGTGCTCAGCGGGGAAAGGTAAAATCATTAAACTTTACTGAAAAACAACAATAAATTGAAAAACCAACTCCCGATTTGTATTTTGTACAGTACCTAAGTCACATAAACGAAATTTTAATTGTAATGTTTACGAATTAATCGATTTCATGAATGAGAATTGGTGAATAGGAATTGGAGAGAAGAAGCCTTTCCCCAGCTGATGATACTTGCATATTTGGTAGTTGAGTATGGCCGCCAAAAATTGTAGCGTCGTGTCGTGTTTAATAGTAACCACAATAGTAACACACAGAAGTCGTGAATAAGTAACACAATATGTTAACATTCGTGAACGACGGTAACACATGTGAACTTTATAAATACTAGTGTACATACTAGAAAAAAATTGTCTTTTCAGATAAAATATTAAAAATTAAACAAGAAAATCATTTAAGAGCTAGCGCACAAGAGCAACTTTTGTCTCCGCAACTATTTTGTCTCTCCCATCAATTGTATGGGGAGTTGCGCTATGGGAGTTGCATCGCTACGTGCGCGCACTTTCATACTAGCCCATGGGTGGGAGAAACAAAATAGTTGCGCAGACAAAGTTGCTAGTGCGCGCTACCTCTAAAAGTCTTTATTTTAGCCATACATATTATAGCAAAACAAAACTGTCCGTAATGGAACTAATTATGTACCTACTCATCCTTAAATTATCACCCCTAGATAACTTGTGTGTATAATGTCCAAATTTGGAGGATGTGTTGGAATTAGGATAGAGGAAAAAAGGAAAATGAAAAAAAAAATTAAAATTTTAATTCTTTCTATTGTATTCAGTATGTCACATAAAACGGACATTGCACATTATTCCTGCAACAGTGGTACATGAATACATTGCACATTTCCTACTCTGTAATTCAAAATTATTATCAAATTAAGTATAATTATGGACGATCTAGCTTTTAATACATCTGTCTTAAAATATTGACGAGTACTTCTACGCCGTTCATACACACTAAACTGTCTGTTTTCTAAGGATTCACGATTTTGGAGTCTTCGTTAGTATTTTTTATTTTAATAAATTGTTCTCTTTCAGTTATTTCTTCAACCTTTTTCTGTTCGCAAGCGGGATTAATTTTCACTGTCATTAGTGTCATGCTTTTTTTGTTTTCAGTGTTCTCTTCAATTTCTTGGGTACCTATCATCCAAAAAAAGAGTCATAATCAGGTATGAAAATTTCGTAATCTGAGGTATCGTATATCTACTGAGTATTCGGCGTCGTCTGTACTGCTTGCATCAGAATCTGGTTGCGCTTTACGAACAGAATTCATATTATGTGTTATGTTTTGTCTTCTACATAGTCCTGACGAAGATGGGGTTTGATTGTCGTGTATATTAAATTTATTTATGTTATCAGATATTTGCATTTTTGTGAGGTTTAGTGGACCCAAATTTATGTTACAAAATTTTCTGACCTATATCTTACTTCTGATATAAATATTGTAACTTTTGTTTTCTTCTTCGTCTTTTCACTCGTTTTACAAATTATATTCTTCTCATTCTTGTTTTCTTTTTGCTCTTGTTCTGAATCAGTAGTAACACTTAATTCTGAAGTTTTCCTTTTTCGCTTCATACTTCCAAACCAAACCAAAGTTGAAAATTACAAATATATATTGAACACAGTTGTTGGAACTTTTTCAGTGGCTGTATTTTTTGCCTTGAGTTCTTCTATACATTCAAGTAATGATTTTTGCTTTTTTATCAAGCCACAACATTTCTTTTTAAGTGTTTTAATAGTATTTGACAAGTTATTTATTTTGGTGTGAAAACTTTCCTTTTCAATAGCAAACCGCCTAAAATTTTTTTTTCGTTCTGCTAATCGAGCTTTCTTAATTTTATCATCAATGGTCTCGTTTTCTGATTTGATTTCTTCACAATTTTCACTTAGTTTAATTTTTTGCCTATTTTTCCTATCTCGCCACTGCTTCCGTAGTTTCTTCTTTTCATTCTCTGTACATTCACTAATTTTTTTTCGTTCTTTATTCCGCGCAGAATTTTTTCGTTTAGCTTCTAGAAACTTTTCCGGGTTGTTGGCTCGCATTCGCTCCCTATACCGTTTTTGTTTTTCTGCCGCCGTAAGTGCCATCTAAAAGATAAATATATAATTTAAAAACAATAATGTACATTTTGACTTTATTAGATTACACGCAATTTAGGTACTTACGAGGTAATAAAGAAATATCAGTACATATACATATACATACATTATTGATAATTGTCAATTTGATAGTGTGTACTACTCTTTACAACTGTTCACGAATGTTACGTAACGTATATGGTACACATGGTATAATTGTCATTCGTGAATCTAAATACTCGTGGACATAACCTACGACATAATTAATTCTGCAAGATTTGATGTATTAGGACGCTTTAGTTCAATTCGTAAAAGGAATTGCAAATCTACACAAAAACTTTGAAATAATATATAAAACTTTCATTCTTACCGTAGATATCCTCACATAAAAACATTAAAAACTTCCGAGACAAAAATGTCGACCACTGTCCGTATATACATAGTAGTCTTTGTCGACCACCTTCAACAACACTTTGACAGGAAACAACACAGATGACAGATTAGAATTAGAAACCTTTTGCTCTGAAGGTTGGCCAACTTGTAACATGGTGTTGCTATATTAAAAATTATGTTTGACGGACCGGGAATCTCTTAACTCTATGTTATTTATGGTAACTTACGTGAAGTATCATTCGGGAAACAAAAATGAGACATATTTTACAATTATTTTTATATGCACGCTATAATATTCAAATTTATTTAGCGTCACATATAGCATATTGATAAAATAATTTAGAAATACCAACAAAAACAGGTTCAAGAAAAATAAGTATTTTTAAAGTACGAGTGGGACAAACGAATTTTGTATGGAGACTAAAATAAACTCGTTTCAAAAATAATTAAATAAACTCCTTAGAGGCAACTAATATTACATTTAAAGTATTTATTTTAATAAACATGATACTGCAAACCAGAATCAGTTACAGATTATTACTTAATTAAAATTACATACCATGAAATGATGAATACTTGAACGAGAAGGACAGATATTTTTCATTTACAATTTTTGACGGCCATACTCAGTTACGATTCCTGCTAGTAGTTCTTCCACGGAGCGTGCTTTCTCAGCGATAAATCGAATTCATAGGTAGGTACGTAGTCTATTGAAAAGTTACATTGGGGTCGCGTTTTTTAGAGGACGCAATTTTATTTTTTTATGTGTAGGGGGGGTCAGTGTGAAGCTACCACCAAGTTTGTGGGGTCGCCACCCTTGTCCCACGGCCGCCATCTTGAAAAGAGCGGTTGATATGGTTTTTACCTGAGGTTTTTAAAGGGTTTTTACGATATATCTCTTGACTCTAAGCATACTCTAAGGCTGGTTGCAGATCTTGACCGACCGTCAGTGCGTACGTCAGTCGCGCTTGTCATATGTATGGAAATTCATAAAACCGTTCATAGCTAGACCGACCATACGCGAGCGTATTGTCATGCGTATTAGCACAGTATTACAATATTATTTAGGAAATATGGTAATACTGTGGCATTAGTGTCATAGTCATACAATTGTTGATGCGTATCGTCAGGACCGACGGTACGCACTGACGGTCGGTCAAGCTCTGCAACCAGCCTAAGACTATTTATCTGATAAAAAAAACATTGTTAGCATAATTTGTTGCAAATTAAATTCTCTACAACTTTGGTCCTGTAACTATTTGTCGTATAAATAAAAAAATTATAAACGAAAATGTTCAGAAATTAGAGATTTTTATATTTTTCAATAAAACTTTTTTTTTATCATTTTTCGAAGAAATGATATCAGACCATTTTTGTAGATTGTTTTTCGAGGAACAACTTTTATACATAACATTTTTTCATTACGTCAATAGCTAAGGTTTTACAGCGCTCCGAAGTGAGTACAATTTTTCAGTGTTATTAGCTATACATAAATTGCCGTGGCCTAAGGCCGTGGCTCGTGTGCTGCGACACAATAATATTCACGACGTTCGTTCGCGCAATCGTAACTATCTTCACACTGTAAAGCCGGGCTTTTTTCGCCATACAAATTTCTATAGAATTCTATAGCCTAGGTATGTAGCTATTTCGACGCAATTTCATACGTTAGAAGTTATAGGCGCAAAGCCCACGAGTGCAAGCGAGAAAACTTTATGACACTCAAGAACGACACCGCACCGTTTATAATCCATCCAACTTAGATTGTAATCTCAAAATACAAAGTACGACCTTATTTAGATAGCAAGAAGGATGAAATTAAAAAGTTTGACTCGAATTCGACATTGTTTTATGATAGGCGTATTGTAGGTGAGTTTTCATTAAACTTCGGAGCAAATTTTGAATTGCTCATTGCGCGCGAATATTCAAAAGTGAATTTGGGTATTTTCCTGTCTCGTAGCGAATTCCTTAGGCGAGCCGGGCTTTTCCTATGATATTATAATATATAGAAACAAGAGGTAGATACGCCACCAACGCACCAAAACAGATTCCATGCATTGGTCCTGTTTGGGACCAATGCAATCAGTCAGATTGTGACCGGTCCCAGTGAGCGCATGTGCCGATAAGTACATTTAAGTTCTCGAAAATGCCTTAGATAAAAAAAGGCTTATATTTCATCCTTTCTTTTATTTCATCGAGGCACCACTATTATTATATCCTACAAGTTGGAGTGATGACCTTGTACGGGTTCCGGGAACTGCCTTGAGACGAACAGCGTAAGATCGGTCCTTATGAAGTTCTATAAGGAGGACTATGCTCAGCAGTGGATGTTAATCAGGTGAAATGATGATGACCGAAAACGAACACCACAGCTAGTAATAAATACATAATACAGTTATATCTCCAAAAAACTTTTTTTCATTTTAATATAGTTATATTAATCTATATAAAACTCAAAGGTGACTGATAATAGTGATCTATCAACGCACAGCCCAAACCACTGGTCGTATGACGTATCGGGTTGAAATTTGGCATGCAGGTAGATTTCATAACGTAGGCGTCCCCTAAGAAAGGATTTCCTGAAATTATTGCGGGAACGGGGAAAAACGGGGATGCACGTACAAAGTCGTGGGCGGAAGCTAGTTTATTATAATTTATTTTATTCTCATATTACTCATTAGGCTTTCAATATCAGTTTAAAGTTTTTTAATATCTATTCGTTGTGTGCGCGATGACAGCGCCCCTAGTGGCCGCAACTATTCAGGACTTGTCATCTGTAAAATCATTTCAACTGATGTCAACTAGATGATAAGATATTTTTGTGATATTGATTTTCGACTAGTTTTTCAACGAAATTGAAAAAAATAGTGTAAAAAGTGAGTGTGTATATTATACCTAGCGATTTTCTTCCTGGTGAAAAATAATTTTTTCTCTACACAGCAGCTATCCATTTTTGTCTTTGCTGTAATGTCCACTTTGATGTTGGAAACGAATTAAACTTGCAGGAACTGTTTTTCCCATTGTTTTTACAATTTACGACACAGCATGTACTATGACCCATATTGCTAATTTTTATGTTTTTACTTAAAATTATAAAGGAAGTTATGAAAATAAAGCAATTTGACACATGACAGCCCAGAATTAAGTCACATTTTTGCCATGTCGTGCGCTACGGTCGATTTGCCGTTCCCTACCACCCACTTCGCACATAGCCAATAATAGTTATGGAATAATCGCCTGTGCACACTTAACGATTACACCCTGTATAGGGAATATAATACATATGTTCAAGTAATTACCGTGATAATTATATTCTACACTTATTTACACAAATATTGTTTACGTTACACATATAATGTGCATATAAAGTAAAATACTTCATATAATTATGGACATCCACAATGAACTACACATAGAGTAATTGGAAAAAAATAAAACCAGATTTAAGCCGAAAAAATTTATTAAGCGAAAACCAAAGCCAAAAGCGGGGGGTACACAACAAATTGATCGTCCTTGTCGACCTCACTACACTCAACAGGCCATGCAGCCGTTGTACGTGATGCAGTAAGGCGCGAAGGCCCTTCCTCAAGGCAGCTCGTTGATGGCCTGCTGCAGGAAGGCGTCGGGGTCGGGGATGTCGGCCAGCAGCCCGGCCGCGTCGCAGATCTCGCCGAACGACGCGCAGGGGAGCAGTTCGTCGGTCAGTGTGGTGACGATTCGTTCCGCAGCTTTCGCGTTCGCTTCGTCGCTCACGCGGATGTATTCCGCCAGTTTGACTGGCCATTGTTCCACGTTGTTTGCGGGGACGGCCTGTGTAAACGTGCATTTTGTTAATAAATAAACTATGAAAGAATACATGGAGATGAATAGGATATGAATAAAAAAAATATGAGATTTTTATATCGTGAAAGAATTGTAATTGTATGTTTTTTTTTTTTTGGAGATTTATTATTTTACAAAAAATGTTATTTAATCAGGAAAGTAAAAAACTGGTATCGTGATACTTCAACTTATACCTTTTTGATATAATTTTTATGAAGCCTTGACACCATTAATTTTCTTTTCGTCATATATAGAAAAGCGTAACAAACCTTAAACATAACCATATACAGCTGATCAACGAGCGCAACCATCAAGGCATACGCCTTGTAATCAGTCCATTGCCGCAGAGCCCTCTGTTCCGAAGACAGTGCCCGTAACTGCGGCCCGCCTGCAGCTACCGCACGCACGTGACCCGTCACTATGAGGCGTTTGAGCATTTCTACGCGGTTTGACTTCCACCTGGAGAATATAAGAGTTATTGTTGGGTAGGAATTGTTTATTGAATAAATAGTGCATTTTTCAAAAATTATCCCAATCAAAACTCTGCCTACGCACTTTGGCAGAGTTTTCTAATGGAACATTGAACATGATTGCCACAAATTGAGATGTAAAGTTTGAACGAAAGCTTTATTCAAATACGTTCATTTCCAGACGACTTTTTAATATGCGATTGTAAGTCGATGGTGCATAAATGGCATTGATGAAAAAGATAATAATTCAAAAGCGCTTCTAAAAGTTGTACATATAGTAAAAAAGTAAGATTGATTTTTGTATACTAATCTTGCTTACATAAAAAAATGATAAAATATATTTTCTATCCTATCACACAAACTCACTTGGCGTGCGGGAACATCATGAGCATGAGCGTGACGTAGTACAGCGCTCCCTCCGCCTCGTGCGCCGACTCCAACAGTTTGGGCGGCGCCCAGCCCAGGTACGCTTCTAAAGATGCGAGCTCACGGCCCGCCACGCGCGTTCTGGTGAACGAAATAGTAGTTTTATACATAATCTTTGTCTGCGAGTGACTTTGAAATGATAAATAAACATATCCAATTTTAGCGCGTGGACAGTAAAATTTCAAAGTCACGTCATGTGAGTGAGCCGAAGATTTTAAGTAAGTTCAACTTCTAAAAAGTATGCTCGGTCCACACGCACTTTTTTAATGAGGGGCCGTCCATTAGTTGTGTTTTTTTATTAGAACCCCTTCCCCCTCTCCTTGGGGATGCATGGTGAAATATCACGTGTATTTTTTCGTACCTACAAAGAGACGAAGAAAAAAAATCCCGATTCGGCATCATACAGAAGACTGATCATAAAAAAAACGAGACGGAGAAAAAAATCTCGGTCCAGCATCATACAGAAGACTGATCATAAAAAAAGGAGACGGAGAAAAAATCTTGGTTCGGCATAATCAGAAGACTGATCATAAAAAGCACTCACGTGTTGATGACGTAGAGCGCCATGTGCACGAGCGCGGGCACGAGCTGCATGTTGGACAGCGGGCCGCCGCCGCCCGTGTCGTCGTGGAACGTGCGCCCGCGCGCGAACCGCCACAGCAGCAGCTTCAGGTCGTGCAGCGTGCACTGGTGGCCGATGTCGCGGTGCCCGGTGCACTCCTGCACACGGAAACGTGTGTTAAACAAGCTCTGGTTACATAAAAATAAAAATAAATAAATAAACATTTATTTGCTTTTTCAATACTGAAACTAATTAGTGAAAGTTTGCTTAAAATTAAACTATGAAATAAAATGAAAAAATAATGACCAAAATAACTGAATGCTTCATTATATTTATTTTATACAATGGGTCAAAAGAACCACCAGATGACGTATATAGGACTATATAAGAGCATAAAATAATACGATTCATCACTAAGCAGTCACCTGTAAGCTATCCAACTGAGATTAGAAGATTTATTGGCGTGGGCCTGTAGTCTATTACCGTAGCTATAGAAAAGTATAGTTTACCTGCAAGTAAGTGGTGTGCCTAGCGAGACAGCTGGCGAAGGCCGACTCGGGCACGTTGGGGCCCCACAGCGGCAGCAGTCCATTACAACGTGTGGACGCGTTCTGCAACGCCGCGCTCTCCCATTCGTCCCTATAAACCAAATCAATTTAGTCGGTTACCTATCTTAATCTCGAATTTTAATATTCCGAATATCATAATCCAGAAAACGTTTGGACATTTTTTCATAACCCCGAATTTCAAAATTTCGAAGTTTTGTTTGCCAAATAATCGTAACTCCGAATTTCATTTACCCATTTCTTCATTTGTACGACGTTTTACAATCCAGACGAATGAGTTCCAGACGTACGAAATCTAAATGCACAAAATCCAGATGACCATAATCCATATGCACGAAAGCCAGATTTTTAAAACACAAATTTTTGAAATACAGTTAATTGATATCCAGACAAACAATGTCCAGATTTTTGAAATTCAAATAATCGATATCCAGCGAAACGAAATCCTTTCAGGGGGTCACAGTTCAAACCTAACCTAACCTACTGAGTCGAATTTGACACTTAAACCTTTCTTTAATGGGCAAGTAAAACAATAGCGAGTCGGTTCTGGCACTCGCCGGCCGCTGCCGCGGCACGCTCGCTTCGCTCGCTCGGCTCGTGCATGGGGGGTCACAGTTCAAACCTAACCTAACCTACTGAGTCGAATTTGACACTTAAACCTTTCTGTAATGGGCAAGTAAAACAATAAATTTACTTACTGACAATGTTTATTTTCAGTCGATAGTAAAGGTATAATCACGATTGTATGGAAATCAAATAAAAATATTATGAAAATCTGGCAATAGTTTATCTGTTATACGATTATATGGGAACCAAATAAAAAGATTATGAAAATTTGGCAATAGTTTATTTGGAAAATGGTACGATGGGAAACAAAAAAAAGTATTCGGAGAATCTGGTATAATGAGATCTGTATTATGAGAATACGGGAAACAAAAAAATACTTTTTAAAAATCTGGTTTTGGTGCATCTGGAAATCGATTCATCTGGGCAATTAAAAAAGGAATTTTAAAAATTTGTCATTCATTACATCTGTCTTTTAAAAGTTCTAACAACCGTTTTCGGGGTTTTAAGATTCGGGTAATAGAAATTCGAGTTTTTAATAGGTTACCAATTTAGTCGCAAAATATATTTAAAAAAAAATACTTTTTCAAGTTAAAAAGCGAAACTTGACGGTAAAAAGTTGCTTACCCTGTTATTTCAACAATGATATCTTATTAGCATTTCTTGATTTAATAATTATTCAACAAACTGGAAATAATTTTCCACTTACTATTTTGAACACCTTTAAAATACTTATTAGTTTAGATATAATATATTACCTGGCCCGCTGCAGCCTTACTGCGGCCATGTGACACTCAACGTGCACGATGTTATAGTGCGACACGGTTGTATAGCCAAGTGTCTTGCGTGCACGCAGCTCGAACTCTTCAACTGGGCAGCGCTTGGTAAACGTATAGATACCTAGCACCTGGGGACAAATTTAATTGTTTAAATAAAGGTTTAAATGAATATTTAGGGTCAAATGAAGGAATGATTTATGGCACGTAACCATGTCTTCTGTGTATGTTCAATTTTAGTATAATTTAAGAACATTTAGAATTAAATTCTACGGTCGAAATTAGTGATGGCCAACATACATCAGCGTATATTAACATTCACTAATATTGGATATTCACGGAAACATTGACAACTGTATTCAGAACGCCGTGTCACTCCCTGCACACGGTCTCTATAATCTCTTTGGCGGGTCTGAAGTGAGGTGCGTGTCTATGCGTACTAGCGCCAACTTCAGGGCGCTCTCAACTACAGCTATAGCGCACCTTGGTGGGCTGGTACTTGTAGCCCTCGCGGCAGATGCAGCAGACGGCGCCCGCCTCCTCCGCCAGGTCGGCCACCTGCTGCGTGAGCGAGCACTGCGCCGTCACCTGGCCGCGCTCGTTGCTGCGCATGCCAAGTGCACCCAACTGCCGCTCGCGCACCGCCATCGCGAGACGCTTCTTTTCCTAATTAATAAAAAAAACAATTTATCAATTTTCGAATTTACATATAAGTTTTGTAAACACCAGCGAAGCGGCATAACTTTATGATATTTAACAAAAATAAAGAGAAGCAAAAAATAACAACAAATTTACTAAGACATAAGAACTAACTCTTAATCCCTATTTTAGGAATAAAAAGTAATTTAAGAGTGTGAACATTTTTTTTTTCGTAAAATAACGAAACCTATATTTTAACAATAAACATAAGTAAACTCGTGTGCGTAATATAGCGTCCTACAAACAACATATTTGACGTTGTATTAAAAAAAGATCACCAAGTTACCTGTCTAGTGAAATCTCGGACTTGTTGCACTTTGGCCGCGCACTGCGGTTGCGAGCGCAACGCTTCTAGAAGGTTCTCGGCGAGCGAGCCCACGTGCTCACCCGACGACACTTGTTCCAGTCTATGCACTATTGGGATCACCTTCTCGCACACTAACATCTGTATGAAAAAATAAAATAAAAGTATGTAAAAATGGACTTTCAAAACGACTTTTTCCTTCATATACTATTTCCCAGGAACTTTGACAACTTTTTAAAATTTGGATCTTAAATAGTTTGTATTTTGAAAAATAATAATAAACTAACCTGAGTAGGTTCGTGGTCTGACGCGAGACCAGTGAGGAATCGCAAGATAAACTTGAGTGCGGGCCGACTGATGAATTCTTTAAGCTCATCTGAGTCGGTGCAAACCAGAGTTGGCTTTACACACGGGGCATGTTTCTGTGGGAGAAGGAAAATAAATATTTATATTGCATTTTAAGAATGTATAGAAAATATATGCTAATATTTTAAGTTTTTTTGCTACTTGGGAATGTCGATACGTGATGCAGAACAAGGACAATGAATCCCGTAAAATTATTTTACGGGTTTTATTTTTTTAGGGTGCATTATTTTACGGGTTTCGTTGTTATTTACTCAAATAACGAAGTTATGATTTCGAAATCAAAACATGCTTTTAAATATTTCGTCTGTCATTCATTGATTCAAAAACGTAGGGGCGTGGCGAACCTGTCAGTTATAAAGTCCGTTTTTTAAAGTACCAGCATGTCCATTAATTTAAAGAAAATACATTTATTTGTACCGTTATTGGAGGTCGTTACTACAATATAACTCACCACAATATACTCCAAAGCATCCCGAACCACGCCCAGCGAGATGAGGTAGTCCTTGAGCGTGCCGCCCACCGAGTTGCGCTCCACGTTGGCGCAGAGCACGCAGAACAGCTCCATGCGGAACTCCTCCTCGCTCCACTGCTCCGTGTCCAGCTTGTCGAAGTCCAGCACCGGTTTGAAGTGGTCCACTAGCATAGCCATCTTGAGATCGTTGCCGTAGACTAGTGCCGCCAGTACGCGCATTAGATGCCCGAGCGCGACCGAGTTGTTGCGGATCGCTAAGAAAAATAAAAGATTATATTAGAAAATTGAAATGCGACCAAAAAATTCAGGAAAAATGTGAATTTTATTTATATATTTTGCACTTGTAATTTACCTGTTAGTTCAGTACAATTAAGCAGTGCTTGCACATGTTCCGGTCCACCGAAAGTGAGCGAGAATTGCAAGAACGATTCTAAACTTTCACTTGCTGCTACTGTTAGTATCCTTTCCATAATCTGTAAAGTATTTCACAATTCAGTTTATCACATCATAAAATATACATATAGACAAACAAATTATTTATAATAGAGACAACATTAAAAAGTAGTACCGGGAAGCTATGCTATTATTCGGACGTCATTTTTTGTGTTAAAAGTTCTGTTTGTATATTGGTACTTACTTCTAAAAGCTGATATACGAGATCAGCCCGGGGCATATCCTTCTCCTCCGCCGCGGATAGTGTGAGTGCGTGTAGCAACACGGGCAGCGCGCGTGTGTTAGTACGCGTTAGCACACGCACACATCGACGCACGCGCACGCACAGGCTCAGTAGGCGCAAGAGAGTCGATACGAGTGCACGTGCGCCGCCCACGCGTTGGATGGCGGCTAGACGTTGGAGCATTACTTCAAGACCACCTGTTAATGACAATATTATTACAGATTATGAAGTAATAAATAAAATGTTAGTGCCTACGACTACGAAAACTGATTTATTTTTAATTAGTATCCCCAAATAACATAAAACCACAATATCTATGAAATTTCTGCCTAATACATATCATTGTAAAATATTTCAAAAAAATTAATGAACTATAAGTGCAAACAAGTATAAAAACTGACCACAATCAGCAAGCACATTAGCCATGCGATACGTCTGCTCGTCGTCCACCGCCTCGGCGTTGGTCTGGCTGAGCGTCTCCACAAACTCCTCTGTAGCGTCTCCCAGCAGACCTCGCATGCGGTACACCACTCGCATCGCGTCCACGCTCTCGCCGGATGTGCACCACACCTAGAGATTACAATTTTGTTGTATTTAATTACACGTTAAGGAAATAATTAGACAACCTTTCAATTACTTTTTTTTTGTTATTTAAAATATTTTTATTTTATGATAAACTAGCGGTCCACCCCGGCTTCGCCCGTGGTACATGTTTACGTTTTCTCTACATAAGATCCATCCTCGTACTTCAAGGAATATAATAAAAAAAGAATTATCGAAATCGGTTCCGGCTGAACCTCTCTCGAGTTATGCGCTTACCAACACATTTTGCGATTCATTTTTATTTTATGATAAATAATAAAATTAAAAATAAATTTATTATTAAAATTAAATTTAAAAATGATAGTAAAGGTAAGATAAAGAAGAAATACTATATCCGCAAAATGATACAAGGCCGTCATAGTGGATGAGGAATATTTGCATCTAATAAACGTATGTGAATAAATAGGGAGACGAAAAGGGCTAAGCTAAATAAGCACCAACCTTCTTATACACGTCCTTGACGGGCAGGTCGAGCGACATGATCTTATTGCACACGAGCAGCTCCATGCCGTTGTCATCCTCGAGCAGCGCCACCAGCTCGCAGTCCGTGCAGATCTTGTTCTTCACGTCTCGCATCAGCGGCCCCATGCCCGGTTCGTGCGATGAGTACGGGTTGCCCAGCATACGGCCCTGGGATTATAACACACATATTTAAGTATCATGTTTCACACAAAAAGCAATTTTTTGAATATTTAGAATTCAAAACAAATGACACGCTTATTTAACGCAACAATTTAGATTGAATAACTCTAAATAAGTAATGAAATTATTCATACAGTCAAAATTACCTTGAATTGGATATGGGCGGAGAAATTATACAGAGAAACAAAAGATAAATTTACCTGTAAAAAGTCCTCTTGTTGCGGATCCTTTTCCAGTGTGAGGAAGAACTCGCCGACGTCATTTTCTTCTGGATATATGATAGAACATAGTCGCTCAAATATGAACACCGGCGTTCGGTAGTCGTGGAGAGGATACTTTTGGACTGTTTCGATGCAGACCGCCATGAATTCAGCAGTTTCTGCTTCAGTACCTATTTAAGAATTTAAATCATTTTGTAAATTTTCAATGTACAGTTAAACATTCCTTATGACACCAACCCTTTACACTGACCGACACGAAATTCTTTTCTACAATCAACTTTAGATAGAGTTTGACCTTTTTATCAAACACGAGCATATACGTGCAAGCACGTGTTAGTGTGTGCGAGTATGAATGTGTGCGCGTAAACGTATCAGTGTAAGCAAAGGTGTATGTTTACTTGCGCATATACGTTTATGCGTGCGTGTACGCGTAATCGTTATTGTCAACGTCTCTGTAGGTGCACCCACCAGTGGTCATCTCCTCGAGCAGCTCGAGCAGCTTCTCCTGCGTGTCATCGGTGAGGCGCGTGCGCTGCACGACGAGCCTCCGCAGCGACAGGTACCCGCCCAGCACGGCGCCCACCAGCCGCCCCTTGTATGCGCGCCGAGCTCCGCCCTCCTCCAGGAACATAGCCAGCAGCTCGGTCAGCCGCTTGAGCGCGTATCCTGTTGGAAAGAATAGCTTGACATGTAACCGGGCGTATTCAGAGTAAACTTTACAAACAATTTTGGGTTTTATGAGATAGCACATTTTTTTTTGAAGTGAAACTTCTTTATCGGGGTTGGAAAAAAATTGAGTGTAACATTTTTCAGTTACGCGCCAACTTTTTATTATCCCTACCATGCGTGATTCGACGTATTTCTGTAAAGTTACATATTGAAATTATTTTTTGAAAAATAAGGTCATAAAGAAGTTTCACTTACGTGTGTACACTAGTAGACGCACACATTTTTTTGTGTGGTGTTTCTCAATGTTAGCCAGAAGGGCTTCTACATTTTAACGCGGACGCGTGGGTGAACTGAAGGTTTACCCTGGTAGCGACATGCGCTCCCTTGACGGGGATCTCGAACCTCGGCTTGGGCTGTCGCTTGAGTGGAGGAGGCCGGAAGGGCCCTAGTCGGACGGGGAGATAGCACATGTAGATGGACGTTTGTATAGGATCATTAAGGCCGGTTGCCGAGCTTCATCGACCATCAGTGCGTTCGTCAGTCGCGCTTGATATATGTATGGAAATTCATAAAACCGTTCATAGCTAGACCGACCATACGCACGCGTATTTCCATACAAATAAAAAGCGCGACTGACGTACGCACTGATGGTCGGTGATGCTCTGCAACCGGCCTACGACATAACTAGCGTTTTTGAATCATATTTTTATAGTACATGCAGCAGGGTACATAAATTTACATGATAACGTTTTTGGAACGTATTTTTTTTATAGGAAATGCGGCCGGGTATGTAGATGAATATAATGACAAACGTTTTTGGGACATAGGTAATAAACTTTCTGTGATAAAAAAAGGGTTAGTTGACAAGTACAAAGCTTAGTGATAAGGCTGGCCTATTGTTATATTACTATACAAATTGTACCGTATATTTTCTTTGTTTTAAATGTCATGGCATTTCAAAACAAAGGCAGTATTAGCAGAAAACTTCTCATCATTTTTTAATAAAAAAAAAATATTATAAGCCGTTAATAAAACAGCAAAATAATTGGATGAGACTAAAATTATAATTATATTTGTAAAACAATTCTAGACAATTGTGATGTATAAAACTGCATTCCTTGAAACTGATACATCGGCGAGAACAATTATTGAGAACAGGTAAAATGTTATTATCACAGTTAACCCTTCTAGGTTATCTGAAATCTTTAAACTACTCGTATTATAATTATTGATACTTTTAGATTTTAATTAAATAGATCGATACTATAAAAACCCAGGAGGAAATAATTTATTGTACAAGTACGAGTTTTCGCGTTCTCTTAATCTTTTGAAGCTTAGAAAGTAATGCCCGTAAGATATACTCATTGAAATCACACATAATGTACACTGAATCATTTCGTTAATACATTCAAAATAAAAATATATGAACAATGCTACTTTATATTTCGTAAAACATACCTTGGGCGAGATCAGATGTTAATGTTGTTTCTTCCAAACGATGCAACTGATCAATCTCCTTGGTCATCAAATCAGCAATTTGCTGCAAAACACCACGCATAGCCAAGAACTGTTTCCATGGCGCTTCTGAAGCTAGACCTATATCAATATTATAAAACATATTAATTTCCACATAAAAAACTCCACAAATATACATTTTTAAATATAAGTAAAAAGTACGTACTTTGATATAATTGCAAGAACTGCTCACTCGCTTCGCCTACAGCCCCGACTTCAGGCAAGAAGCTTGTCAATAAAATAAGTACCTATAACAGAACAAATAAAATATATATCAATACATACAAATAAATAAAACATAATTATTATCATTTAAAAAATATTTTAAATACACCGATGACATAAATCACCTGATACACAAAAGGTCTTTGTTATGTCGATTATTGTTTGTAAATAAACAACACGCTTGGGCGTCACTTCGAAATTTCGCTTTATGATAAATTATTCGTATACTATAACTTAATTCTAACACTAAAAATAATTTAACAGTACACTGAGATAACTAATTTCTAATACTTTTGGATATAAACTAATATTCCGCAAAAATTCAAAGAAACACGAATTGTACTCCATTGACTGAAATGACACATGTCACTTTGACAGAGAGTGAATTGTCTTTGCATCACTGGGACTTGTGAACGAATGAACTGTGATAATAATGTTATATTCAACGAACGAAAGGAGCCGTACATTATATTTTATTTATTATATTCTGTTATTTAATATTATTGTATGTAGAAATACTAAATAATTAATAATTAATTACTTGTATTGTATAAAACATAAACTTATAAAAAAAATAAACGAGTTTATTGAACATAAATAAATCTTAAGCAAAGATCTTTACAGTAAAGAGATGTCGAAGACGTGTAACAATGTTTTTATGTTCTACTAGATTTCCACCCGCGGCTTTCGCCCGCGCAGTCAAAGAAAAACCCGCATAGTTCCCGTTCCCGTGGGATTTCCGGGATAAAACCTATCCTATGTCCCGGGGTAAAAAGTAGCCTATGTCCTTTCTCGGGTATCAAAATATCTCTATACCAAATTTCATACAAATTGGTTCAGTAGTTAAGGCGTGATTGAGTAACAGACAGACAGACAGAGTTTCTTTCTCATTTATAATATTATAGTATGGATTTATTTCACGTCAGATGCACTTCACGCAAAAGTCGCGTCTCATTCATTCAAACATATTTAAATTCAATTTGATATAAATAAAAGGATTCAAAATATCGTCGCTCAGCTGTCAAACAACTCCCGTAGCGCCGGATCGATGCCGCCGCGTCGTCTTACATCGGCCACAAGTAAAGACCTGTATATTTCATGTACACAAATCATTGTACATTCAATATACAGGTTGACCTGAGGCATGTCACACGAAGCGCCGCGACGCCGCACCGGGATTGCAATCTAGACGAGATCCTAGAGGCAGGGAGGGGTAAATGCGTGGCGACGCTGGAGTGGCACTGCTCAGTTTTTATTGCAAGAAACACATGCTCACTAATTTCTTCATTCCGTTTCCTTTCCTGTTTCCATAGTACGGTGAAATCTTCGCGATCCAGCGCTGCCGTACCGTTCGTGTGCCCGCCGACATGGTAAAATCTTTGTAGTACAGCGCCAATTAGATCCTGCCATTCGTTGATAGCGTTACCGTGCCAATTAGAAATCCTATTTTCAATCCATCTAACCTTGTTATAACTTTATGTTTCATAAGACTATACATACCGCCTTGGTCCGCTCGTACGAGTCGCACAGCGACTTGACCATCTGGCAGGCGGTGTCGCGTGCGATGCGCGAGCTCGGGTCGAACATGACGGGCCGCAGCCACCCGCCCTCGTCCAGGGACACGCGCCGCATGCCGTGCGATAGTAGCACCTGACATATTACAAGTTTACGTTAACATAAGTTACAATTAAACTAGTTGTCAAAATTAAAACTATTATATCATAATAATTACAGAGATCTGAAAATTGGGAGGGTAAGATATAAAAAAAAAATTACTAGCGTATTATGCTAATTTTAAATGAAAATTATTTTTGATTTAAAAAATAAGGGAAACTTGTTTTTAAATTTTATGTTTAAGCTTATCCGTCTGCCTACACGACAGTATCATGTGTATCAAGTTAAAATGTTGGATGATCTAGAGCTATTTATTACCATGACAATTTCATACATCAAACAAAATTACATTTACATTTTTCAAGTGAAATTTATTTGCGTTGAGAGTAAGTAAAATTTTTTCGCGTCATGGTCACGGTCACGTCATTGAGTAAGTAAGTAACTTTGAATCTTGCCAAACACGTTTCACTTCTGACACTTTGTGCTTGTGCTTTTTTTACTTTTTTTTATTTTTATTTCAATGTATATTATGTATATCACTCACCCGCTCCCTCCACTTGCCGATGCACTTGTGCGCGAGGTGCAGGTCGCGCGGCGGCAGCGCGCTGTGGGCGGGCGGGCGGGGCGGCCGAGCCGCGAGGCGCCGCCACTCGCTGCGAGGCACGCGCCCCGCTAGCCACGCGGCTAGTTCCACTACTAGGTGCCCGGTTTGCTCGGCTAGCACCACTGGCGGTTGTTCCGTGGGCTCCTGTATTGGAAATTATAAAGACAAGTGATAACTGCGTTAAAAACAACCGACTTCAAACTTGCACAATTTACAAAATTTACAAATACTTACAGACAAAAACGCTCATAAAATAAAAACTACTGGGCCTATCTGAATAAAATTTTTATGGGACCAATTCGACACCATCCCGCATCGAACAAAAAAAGAATCACGTAAATCGGTTCAGAAACCTCGGAGTAATCGGTGTACATACATAAAAAAAAAAAAATATACCGGCCGAATTGATAACCTCCTCCTTTTTTTTGAAGTCGGTTAAAAATACATAAATTTGTATGTACAGTGTAGACACATAAGATGAAAATTAAGCCAAAGTGAGTATTGATAATCAATATATTAGCTATGACTGAAAAACCAGCAAGTCTCTAAGAATATCAATAAATAATAGTGCACAAGTATACACGCAGATAATGTGCAAATCACTTTTCTATCAATACGACAATATAAATAAATAAGGATTTCATGGATTTATTATTGAATAGTCAAACTTTTTTTATGAAACAAAGTCTAATCAAAGTAAGACTGTCCATGAGACACATTATTAAACATCAAAATACCTCAGTTTCCTTAGGCTGTTCATCGTTAGAAGCAGTAGAGGCGACTGCGGGCGGTGTGACCGGCGTGGGCGCCATCAGCTCTTGCATGTAACGGAGCAGAGGTAGCGCCACTTGTTGCAGCGCGAACTGGTGCGCTAATATACAAAACACATTAAAAACTAACTTTTACAAATGATTTGTAGTGCGCCGGAAGAATAAGAAATATTCTAATTTTTTTTCCAAGGCTTTCGATAGAGTAAACCACATTATACTTTGTAATAAACTAAGTGCTTGGGGAATACATGGTAATTTACTCCGATGGATTACTTCTTACCTGTCCAACCGTAGTCAGCTTGTTGCTCTTAATGGCTCATTATCCTCACCTGTTCTAATACCTTCTGGCGTCCCGCAAGGGTCCCATCTCGGACCCTTACTCTTTATCGTATTTATCAATGACCTCATCGACAACTTAAAATGCCAATCTCTTATGTATGCTGACGACTTAAAGGTATTCTCCACTGTGGCCAATATTCAAGATGCTTATATACTACAAAATGACCTAGATTCTATAGCGAAATGGTGTGAACTTAACCAAATGACCCTGAACGTTAATAAATGTGCTGTTATAAGCTTTACGCGAAAGTTTAACAAATTAAATTTTAATTACAGTTTTAACAGTCAGGTTCTTCCTCGTGTTTCCGTTATTAAAGATCTCGGTGTTTACTTTGACGATAAATTGTCTTTTAGAAGTCATTTCGATGATATTATCAATAGAAGCTCTCGTCTCCTTGGGTTTATCTCAAGGATCACGAAGGGTTTTAAAACACCATCTAGTCTTTTACATTTATTTGAAACCCTGATTCGTTCAATCCTAGAATTTAACTGTGTCATATGGTCACCGCACTATACAATTCACATCAAACGCATTGAACGACTTCAGAAGCGTTGCTTAAGGCTGGTTTCTCTTCGTTACCACATCGGTCGAAGTGGATCTAGCTACGAAAGTCTTCTTGAGAAATTTAATATTGTCTCGTTGGAAAAGCGTCGACAGAGGCTAGAACTCATAACACTCCATAAAATCGTTCACTCATCTATCCACTCTCCGTCACTGCTGTCTACTGTTAATTTTAATGCTTCATTTCGCTTCCGGACTAACAAAACTTTTTCTTTACCTTTAACCAGGAATAATACCTCTTTTTATAACCCTATATCTCGTTTCTGCCGTTTGTACAATGATTTATCCACAAGATTCCCCGATTTTGATATATTTGATCATCGAATAAACATATTCAAAGAACATGTCTGTCGAATCTTGAAATGATGTCCTAGTTTTGTTGTTAATGTATTGTGTAATGTAACCATTATTTTTATTGTCTTTCTTTTATATGTAATATTGAATTATTGGATTTTTAAATATGAAATTATTGTAATACGCTTTAGATAACTTTAAGCTGTATCCCATTGTAGTATTGTAATTGTACACATTTTGTTGGGTTGCGATCTGCTCGTAAAATTGATGTGGCGCCTATGGACCCGGCAAGATCGTGGCCTGTTGTGTGTATTTAATTTGAATAAATAAATAAATAAATAAATAAATTCCTAGTCTCTAAATTAATTGAGATATTATGTGATTACACTAATAATTCTTGAATGAAATTGAATAAACAATACGACATTAACAGTTTTATCTTTTTAATTAAAAAGTAATTTATGAAATACTTAAAACTTTTTCTCTTCTTCAGTTCAGGTTTCAACTTACAGTTTGGCGAAGAGGTGTTTATACCAGGTATGTCAGCTAACGCTTCATCCTTTAGAATAGCATTTGCGGCTGGTGGAATACCAGCTACTTCTGTCACTTGAGGACAGCACCTGATAACATAATATAATTAAAGACAATATTCTATCATAGAAATAAGAAAAAAATATGTATTTGTTCTGTAACTTACCAGACCCATAGTTTCACGATACAACGCAGTCTCGCTTCCCAACATTCGACAGAATCTTGCACTTTCACCAGCGAGCCCAAGAGCAGAACTAGCGGCCGTACCTATACATAAGACAATAAAAATTATTTTTGGTTGTTTCTACATAATATACATGCATGTGTTGTTTGCATTATTTAGTATTATTTTTATATAATTGTTTTAAGTTTACTGACTCTGATCTAAAATGGACAATTTATTACATTTTTTATTCACATAAAAAAGATCGAACACACAACTATAAAATGTTTTAAAATTTTATTCAAATCTATACACTCATTTATACTACTTACAGAGTTATTATGATCCTGCGAGGCGGCATGTCCCATCAGCGAGAGTGTAATACGCTGTGTCAGCAGCTTGCACAGTTGTTCCGTGGCGGGTAAGTTGTCACGTGTCACCAGGCAGATTAGAGAACGCACTTCTTCTTGGCTCTGTGGTCGTAAAATGAAATTTAACTATGTAGGTTAAAAAGGGTAGGTTTCTCTTATAAAATTGAGTCATAATAATTACTTCAATATAACCATCACATCCCAGTGAGCCTCTTCATGTTTTTATGACGGTTCAACAACAGCAGAAAGTAATACAAAAAACATTTTTTTTAATGACACAGCTCCTCACATAAGTAACATTAACATTTTTAATTTTTAATTATCTAAACTTATCATTCATCACATTACCCAAATTAAACTGAGAAGAAAATGCGAACCTTACACATTGCAACTCATTAGATTTGAAATTCATAGTCCAACACTAGTACGCACCTGCGGCGTGCCCCTATGCAGGTTGTGGTGCACGAGTTCATGCACGAGTCCCGCGTTGCACAGCGTGCCGCGGTGAGCACGTTGGGAAGCTAGTGCACGTAGCAGTGTGAGGCAATGTTCAGCTGTTGCTAGCGAGCAGCCGTAGCATGAGCCGCCGCTTTCTGGAGTGTGTGGAAGAGGCTTTATAGTAACGCAGAATTAGAGCGTTTTCACATTGTCCGGTCCGATATCGGATATCGGAAGCCGATAGCCGATATCCGATATCGGACACAATTTGCCCTTTCACATTATCCGATAATATCGTCCCGATATCATGAGTGTTGCCAGAAACTGGAAAAGTAGATATATGGAGAATTAAAAAAAACAGTGGATGCATTTATGTTACAAAAAATAAACTTTATTTTAAATAAAATAAATAGTAATAAATAAACTATGTTTTTCAAACCGGTTTAATCTGCTGACTGCGGAGTTTGGATTTGTACCCTCTGCAGAGTCAGAATCTAGTTTCAATATTCAATTTCATTGTGAGGCTTTTTTTAATAATAGAACATGTTGTGTGGTCGTAGTGAATTTTAGAACTTTTTTATATTAAATCATGTACGACTGTTATGTTCTTATACAAATAAAATAAAATAAAATTCAACTCAGTATTAAAGCGACGAAACTGGCAAATATAAATTCAAATTACATTTACAAATGTAGGTGCTGTTATCTACCACAGAACAGTAAATTATCTACGTAGTACCACAGACTAATAATAATATAGCCATATATAATCTAAGCATACGAGCCATGACAACCAAAATAGTAAACAAGCCAAACAAGCTCAAAAGTCGCCGCGCGTTCTTGACAAAATGTAAGGTCGCCGCATTCTAATTCTGAAATTTTAGAGAAAACTAAACAAAATTGCCGTATTGTAAATTTTCTTTTCAATAAAAAGAGTTTGATTTAAAAAAATTCAACTGATAGATCGTAGTTGTACATACAGTAAAAATAACTACAAAAAAGAAACCGACTTCAAAAACAGCTGGAAAAGTAAAATATAAAAAAGATTTGATATTATTAATTACTTAATATTATTTAGATGTGCTATTTATTATACAGGTTTGATATCGGCGCTAAAACAAAGCACTAAATCTATGACTCAATGACAACAATACAATAAACAGCTTACAGCACAACAGTAGTCCAAGTAGGAGGAGGAGCGAGGCAGAATGAGTAAATAAAGATAAAAGACACTAATATTTCGAAGATACGGTTGAATTTAAGAACGCAATATATTTTTGTTTACTTCAGTTCAGCCAATTGCCGTATATTATAGGACGGTATTAAAATAGCTCCCGTAAAAATAGTATTTTTAATGCCTTTAAATACTTAAATGAATGTTTTCTTAATAAAAAGGTTTAAAGTAAGTGAACGGATTTTTTTTTACATTTAGCGCCTAGAAATGACTGAAAATACACAAACTAGTGCTTTTTTTGCTGTTGGTATACTACCTTTTCGAAAATTGAGTTGGTAACACTGAACATTATCGTCCGATAGTTCACGGGAATATCGGTGTTGGCTCCGATATCCGATATCGGACCGGACAATGTGAAAGACAGGTACCTAAATCATACATTTTACTTAGCCTCCGATATCGGATATCGGCTATCGGCGCCCGATATCCGATATCGGACCGGACAATGTGAAAACGCTCTTACAACGAAAGAAATTTAAAAATATAACGTTTAATTAATTGAATTAAATTCTGTTATAAACACTTTTGAGTGTTATTTATTCAAAATTTACGTTAATTGCAATTGTTGATAGGAATGAAAACAAGGTGCAGTTTTATGAAGTAAAGCTAATAATAAATAGTCATACCTTTAGTAAGATCGCCATCGTAGTTCTGCATGATCATAGCATACACTGGTAGCGTCTCTCCACTTTGTTGTTCACTCTGAGCTTTATCATAGGCAACTAATTCTTTCCTAAACAAACAAACATTAAAATTAAGACATGACAATTTCAATATTTTTGAATTTTTTATTTTTACATCGTCTTGCAATGTGGGTCACTTGAAATTGAGTAGGAGAACAATATGCATTTGATAAATTAAGTCTGTATCTTCATCAAAATATCATATTCCTATGTTACTGTTAGCGACGCGCCATTCAAAAAAAATTAATTTAAAATAAATTATTACATTATACTAAGTCAAGGTTGTCTATGATAGATTATTGTTTTATTCTGTGGTAATTTAACATAATCTGTAATAAGCTACGGCGAGCCACTGCTGTGTCAGTGACTCGTCCAGTTCTTCGGCCTCCTCTCACCTGAGCGCACGTATGTAACAAAGTTTTCTATCTGTACATTTTCATCGCCAAATCTACATTAAAGCCTCATTTTATTTTATCTACTCGACTGGCATTTTTTTTATTTTCCACTTCAACAACAACAGTTACCATAGTATAAAACTCTACTTACATTTGACAACAACGACGTGTCCTAAATATCGAGTAAGTTTGACAAAATATCTAAAATAAATCTCCTACCGAGCACCAGACTACACGTACCTGCACGCAAGCACCTTCTGTATGATCTTGGACAGATCCTCGAAGTGCCCCTTGCTCTCGACGCAGTACTTGTGCGCGAGCGTCTGTATGACGCGGTTGATCTGCGCGCCGCCGAACGTGGCGCTCGTCGTGTTGCTGTTCTCGTCCGGCCGACCGTCCACGCGGTGCTCGCTTATCTTGTGGACGAGTGACTGCGGGGAATAAGTAATGTGTTTAGTGGTAAGAAAATATATAGAATATAATGTATGCTAAGTTGAAGAAATACATAGAATCCAGCGAATTCTAAAATAATTGCAGCAGCGACTGTTATTAGAAAAAAACAAAGAGGCAAAAATATATCCATACTTTGACAAATTAACCGGTTTAGAAAGAAATGTAATTACAATAATTTTTAAATATTTTTTTAAACAAATTTTCAATGAAATGTAAACAACTAATTACTGAAATCAGCGTTTAAAAAAATGCTCTAATGTATTGTCTACATATCTACATAAAACCAAAAAACAGATAAAAATTTTTTTAATCACAAAAAAGAATCAAAATCTTACAAATCTATACAAAAATAAGGTAAATACCTCCAGTATCGGCTTATTAGCGATCAGCTGGCGATACACACGGTCCGCTTTATCCAAAAGCGCACCGATCGTCTGCACCATCTTCTTGCGTTCCTCATCGTTCTCTATCGTGTCTACCGCGCAACATGGCCGCGCGATCAGTGTGTAGTCGAACTTCGCGTACTTGCAGAAGCCGCACGCGTGACACAGGAACGGATCCTTCTCATCGTAGTTTATTGCACTGTTGAGATAAAATTATACATTAGTTTACGATTAAGATTTAATAATTTTCTTGGTATGATAAAAGCTAGTAAATATTTAATTTAGCATTTCGTTGATTTGTAAATAAAGTACAATAAAGTACTTGAACGAATGAATTAGGTAGATAACATTTTTTTTTTATCATAAAATTTCGTAAAAGACGGTCAATAAATAAATACATACCGGCACTTATGACATTGGAAGACATTTTCACCGCAGTTAGCGCATACGCCAGGATTGGCTGGTACGGATTGCGAGCAACGAGGGCATTGTAGAGATTCACCTATTGGCAAAATAAACAATTAAGTAAGGACGTGAGTTGTATAAAAAAAACTGGCAATTTATTAATTAATTTATATTATAGTTTAGTCACCTGTTGCTTGTTGGTTTTCATAAAATTCAGCATATTCCATCATAAGATTGCAAGCTACGATGGGCAATGGGAAGTCCACGCGCACTTCGGTCTGTCCCGACTGTAGCTGTACGCGTTTTGCTTTGTGCCACATACCTGCGAAATAATACAAAAAGTTGTGGTTTAGTTTATTTATAGTCCTTTTCACCTATGATGATTCCTGTGACACTTCGTCGTGTTCCGAATTACGTATTTAATGTTTAAAACGCCAAAATAATTTTAGTGCATAATATTTTTATTTTATGGCGGCATTATTACCAAAAATATAAAAATGAAACATCTTAAGCTTATAAATCAAAAACAGTATTGTTTAGTTTAATATAATGAAAAATAAAAAAAAATATCACAAAAATATAATGCCTACGCAATTCGTGTACATGAAAAGGATCGTTGAAAAATCATAGAGTTGGAAATCATACAATCGGCGCCCATCTTGTGATCGTTTGTCAATCGAGTCAATCGTCTGTACGAGTGTGTCAGCCTTGTATACAAGTTGCATTTTTATATTGACACTTTACGTGATATTGTGTTATTGTTACTAATTGTTATTGTTGACTTTTTTTTTGCTGTTGTTTGCTAAGTTTCCTTAGTTAATTGTTGGCGAAATGCCGAAAAAACTAATTTTGGTACTTTATTCAAATCGATTTCATTTCCATATAAAATATTATCGATTATCGGAAACAATTGATACGATTTCAGTATAGACATCTCTACACGTGTCAAAAATCGATGTGTCACAGAAATCATCTTAAGTGGAAAGGACTATAGTTTTCAATTTATTTAAATTATAAAAACTACGACATAACTATGATATAACGTAATCGATATTATAGTTATGTATAGTCTATCTAGTTCCATCATTCTTTCTTAGTACTGAACTTAAACTGTATATACATATTTATATCTGTAAACGTACTTAAAAAACAATAACCAACTCTAATATGAACGTCCTTACACGTTCAGATTTAAATAACACATAGTACTAACCAGGTTTATTCTTAAGCTCTTGCACCGCTTGCACGGTCCTATTGTTATAATAGAAGTTGATGGTCCGCACCATCTTGCTCCGCTTAATGTCACCAATGCGCAAACTGATGCGGCTGATCATGTGACTGTTCACCAGCTTCACTATCTGCGTAGTGGTTGTGAACTTCGAGTCGATCTGCGGACAGTTGTTGCGATTAGTTCTTATATATCGGTGCTGTTAGTATTGTGCGCGTGTTTTATTATTTTTATTTTTTTACGTGTAGATGTTTGTAGTGTTTGTGAGAATTCATGTTTTAGAATTTTATTAATAGAAACAATTATATAGAAAGCATTAATCAGCCAACGTGTGAATATTGGTCCTTTGAGTCTGATATCAAATTTGTTAGATTGGAAAAAAGCACCTAATATAAAGACATTTAAGCTAACAAACATTTAATAAAAAAAAAAAAAAAAAAAAAACAATGCAATAGAATCATAAATAAAAGTTATATATTTTAAATCAACTAAAAATTACAACGACGACCGCAAATTACCTTACATTACGACAACAAAAAATGTGTTACTACAAGAAGCATTAATTTCATCACAACACACAAACAGCAAACTACACTTGCGCGGGCGCAATAAAACATGACCAACCTTAATAGTGGGCAGCTTGATGGTTGCCATGGGAACCTCCGGGTTGTTACAAACGAGACAAGGCTCCGACTCCAGGTAGTGGCCGTCTAGTTCTACGTATGCTCCCAAAGCGGCGTATAAAGCAGAGTTGCCGTGCGATGATAGGAGTCGATTCTGGTTGCGAAGCAGATCTACCGCACTGCTTATGTAGTTCTGTAAGATATTTAATATTATATTTATGAGACTTTAGCAAAAAAATCCAGGATTCTAAGAATATTTCAGAATTGCACTTTTTTTAAATGAAATTTAATTTAAGACTAAGTGGCATTTTCACTGGACAATAAGTTTACATACTTCACTATCAATGTTAGGAGTTTTAAGTGTAAAGTATCCCAACAAATCGACAAATTGCGCAGCCTTGCGTCCATACTGCGGCAATGTGGGCCATATTCCCCATAGTAGTGACACTAAGGATGCTTGATCCGCTTGCGGTGAATTGCTAAAATATGTAAAAATCATTATTAAATAAATATGAAAGCAATATTAATACATTATGTATATGATTATAAAGTCAACTTACTTGTAAATAGCCAATAGTAAAGCGTGTGCTTGCCAGCGGACAGCAGTCGAGTTGGTTTCGAGCAAGAATGCTTTGACGAATAATTTCAACTCATCTTGAGGCACCTAAAATACAAATTCGTTTCATTATAATAAATGTGATTCGTTTTCATGAAAATAGACGGTAGATATGATCGAAGATAATAATTACCTGTTTCAGTATCTGCTGAACAAGTTGAGGAACCTTTTGTTCTTGGAACTTAGATCCATCAGTAACGAACGCGTCGCTGTCAGCACTGCGTTCACGTTCAGGCCAATCAGCTGGGGTCTGTTATGTAAAAATTAGAATGGTAAGTTTAAAATAGTTGTCTACCTACATTAAAATTGATCTTTTGTTATTCATGGATAGAACATATTTTTTCAATTTTTCGATTCTTTTTTATTTCATTGACAACGTGAAGGGCATTCAATTTTAAGTTTTATAACGTTGAAATTACTCTATAAATTAGATTTTTTTCTATGAATAGACAAGTTTAATTACTAGCCGAAACTTAAACCCGCGTCTTTCGCCGTACTGTTGCAACGCCTGACCTCTCCGGTGATCACCCGTGATACCTCGGCAATCGAATTTCTTCAACTCTTTCTGTTTTATACGCCTATGGGACAACCCATGAATCTATTCTGATGATTAACATGCAGGGCATCAGTTTCGCCCGCTCCTTACTGTAAGGGCTGCGTAAGTGCCAAGAGTCGACCAATCAGCGCTCACCTTGGTGTCCTGCTTGTGCGCGTGCGCGGGCGGCGGCGCGCAGAGCGCGGCCTGCAGCAGCTGCAGCACGGTGGGCGCCACGTGCGGGTGCACGCGCCGCGCCACGCTCACCAGCCAGCCGAGCGTCTCGCGCCGCTCCGTGCAGCACGTGTGCTGCCAGTTGCCCGTGCGCGCGCCCACAATCTCCGCACACGCCTGACGGACATTCAGAAAATATTATTTACAGAATTACAACACTTTTTCTAAAATTTTGTAAAAAAAAAAGGAAACTAAACAGCAACCATCATATATTTTTATAGTTTTCATTATTAGTAAAATTATGTTACAATGCATAAATAACGGATGAATTGTGTCTTCCATGAATGAATTTTCAACGTAAGAAATTATTTTTATAGCACTTATTTAGTCGATGAAGTTGAGAGTTCACCTTAAGGTGCTCCATAAGCCGCACAAGCTTATCGTAAGCGGGGTCGGTAGCGAGCAGCGCACGCGCAGCGGTGAGATGCGTGTCCAGTGCGTGCACGTCTCGCAGCTGGCGGTAGCGTTCGCGCGTGCCGCATAACAGCAGCAACAGTTTGCGGACTTGTTTCCTGTAATTATAACCATACATATAATCATGAGAACAATCAATACACTTCATATATTTTCACGTGTGAGCTGATCTACATAGTACTCAGATAATTAATAAACTTTGTAAGTTTTTACAAATGTGCAAATTACTGTACAGTCAGCCTCAGTTTATGGATTTTAAATAATCAGAAAATATATTAATAAGAAATTACCTTAGCGGTGTCTGCTGGTTCATCATGTACTCGCACAGCAGAGTTCGCCAGCGCGCGTCAAAGTGCGCCGGGTCGCAGTGCTTGTGTATTTGACACGGGAGTCGTAAGGCCATCTCCATCAGTAATTGAGGGTAGTTGTCGAACACGTCTATTGCGTGACCTGGAAATAAAATATTATATTATTATCGACCGTTTTGAGAATTTATAAAAAGTAAAATAATTCCAAAACATATTTTAATTTAGAAAATTTGAATTACAAATAAATATTTGATCGCTTACCTTTAACATATTCCTTGACAAAGAACGGTTGCATATCCGGTAGAGGTGAGGGTGGCAATGGTTTCAGCAACTGTTGAGTTGGAGTCGTAGTAGCTGTGGCTGTAAAAGATTAAAATCATTTTAATTCCATGGTGACACAAATTGAATGAAGATTGAAAGGCTACTCAAAGTATTATTGTGAATTTACATTTATCTTTCGTTCAGTTTGTACGACTTTTTCGTGACCCACTCGCAGCCCACACCTTCTAGCGGGCCAGTAGCGCGCCTGTAAGGTAACGTGTGTATACTCACTGGCAGTCTTCTCCTTCCAGTAGGGCAGCAGCGCGGCCAGCACCGCGTAGCAGTGCCGCGGCGCGCCCGCCCGCACGAGCGCGGCGGCCGCCAGCCGCGACACGTGCGCCGCGCACGCAGCCCCCGTTACCTGCTCCCGCGCAGCTCCCTCGCTCGTGCCGCACGTCTTCCAGCGCGCCATTAGTACGCCTGGATACGATAAGAGCATTATGAGTTGGGTAGGATACACGAGGACGTTGACCCAAGTTGGATATAGTTCAAAATGACCTAAACTTCAAAATAAATTCTTAAAAAGGCGTGGTTTTAAACATTATTACAATACCGAGTAACGGTACTTAAAACAGTATATTTGTCAAAAGTCTGCTATTGCTTTGTACTTGAAAGCATGTCTATAATAAGACAAATACTTACTCAGCAATCTCATAATAACAAGCTGGAGCTCCCTCCTATTAGTCCTCTCATGTATGGGCGTGGCTTGTTCCTCGCCATTGGCGTCCAGCTCCGATACGAGCATTTCAAGGCGCATGATAGCGAGCTGGAAGTCACGCCGCTCTCCAGGTTCTTGCGCACTAGTTTCCTCTCCTTGAATATCCAATTCACCAACGAGGACCTCAAGCAGGCGGTCGAGTACTGCCCTGTCGCCTTCGACACTTGAGTCTAAGTCACCGGCCAACATAAGCAGAACCTGAAATAAAATCCCAGTTAACATCCTGCCCATCAAAAATCAAAACAAATAGCACCTAATAGAAAAACATTTAGTCAATGTCATGCTTTGTCATAAGGAACAAATCTTGAACAAAACTTTCTGTCTAAAAAGTAGACAGTGTACAATTATTATGTCAATTTCTGTGCCGTAATTAATTTTATGCAGTTAACACTCACTTGTACAAACGGTATAGCCCGCACACCAGATAAATTCCTCAAAGAGGGCATAGCGTCTAACGCAGCGGACAGCAAAGACAGACGCAGTGCGTGTAACTTGCGGGTTTCGTTCTCTGCTTCTACTGCACGAGAGGTGGATGCTACCGGTTGAGATGATGATGTTGATGGACCGGCTGTAATGTAGATATGATTACTTAGATAAATAATTTAAATTTTCTATTAGGTATATTTAAAAAAAAAGCAACATACTGGATCACATATTCACTCTACTCGTTACTCTTTCAATTTAATGTTCCGATAATGCTTATGATTTTTGAAAGGAACAAAATATTTACTGTTCAATAAAATTGCAGTCTTGAAATTTGGAAAGCATTTTAATTAAGAAAATCTGCTACAATTTTTAACAATACACACACAGCCAATATTCCACAAAGCAAGCATACAACAAATTATACTAGCCTGTAACAGAGACAGGCGCGGCCATGACGCTGGCGTGCGGCAGAGCGATAACGTGCGCGGTCGACATCTCGCCTAGAACATGCGATCACTAAGCACACGCCGGAAAAGCATAAAGCGCGATAAGCATAAGCGCCACTATTGAAGCTTATTTCTTATTTAGTTTTTCAATATTCAGCTAATGTTCATAAAATATGGATGTTTTTTTAACAGTTACACATTTTCTTTTATTAAAACAGCAATACAAAATTCTATTTAAAATGTTAGTTAAATTCTTCAGATAAGTATTCAATTACAAGAGCAGTGACCGGCAACGGCCTTTTGCTTTATGCAAAATATAACAAATCATTTTGAACCATAATGGTGTGATTATAAAGTCTATAGTTATTTGAATGCAAAGCACGAGGTTGCACGGACACTCCAGCGACGCAAGTTATATTATATCGCTCTCTTACAGCCGCTGCGCGCTGCTACTATTTCAGTGGTAATTGACCCTTACTATGCACATAATTCTTGTTTAAAATATAAGATAGATACTCACCATACGCGCTACTTCTCCCGGACACACCTCCAATACTATCTGCGCCAGAACCACCGCTCTCAGAGCCCGCGGATCCAGCTGCTTCTGCTGGCGACGTGCGTAGTGTGCTACCGTCTGTCGCCGCTGTACTGCCTTCGTCGTCGGACCTGGGTGTAAAACAGTCATTATGAACAAGAGGCCATTTTTATTTTTACATAGTGATATTTTTGTTATAATGCCGTTCTGTTACTGAAAAATTGAAAAGACATATTTTTTGTAAATATTAATCAATTGAAACAAAATATAGTTTTAGGCATGATTAATGAAATACTAAATATTTATGAAATTAATAAAGCGTAGAGTGTAGTGTTGTGTAAATCACATTATGTGAATCCGAAGACCTTTGAAGATGTGTTTCTGAATTTTGGATGGAAGCTCTTTTATTGTATTTTAAATTTATTTTTTATTTGAATTTAACTCCCACTCTACATCCACATTACCAAACAAATATGAAAGTACTGACCCATTAGGCGAAGCATTAGCATCACTAAAGCCCGGGGCAGGCGGAGGCGGGGCAGTGGGCGTGTGAGCTAGAGCCCCGTGCGCAGGCGCACGACGCGGCTGCTCTTGTAGAGATAACGCTATCGCTAGTTCCACCATTGTTTCGTCATCCGCGTCCGCAGGTATGTCTAATAACGCTTCTAGACCTGTAACGTTAGTTGGGATTATTAAATTCAGTTGTAGTCTAATTTTAGAGGTAGCAACTGCGCTCTAGGTGAAGCAAGCACAATGAAATAATTACTTTGTTGAAAAGGATACAATAATAACGCTAACGACTGTGCGTTATATGAAGCTTGCACAATAATGAAATAAATATTTTAAAAGGATACGATAATAATGCCTGAAGATGTGCATGTGACGAAATTATTATTGTAATGTATTGACAGAACTTTATTTCTTAGATAGCTTACCTCCATCAGGCGCAAGCAATACCATGGGCTCGAGAGAGTCATCCACGTCCATGTACTGTGGCTCTTGCTGCTCGTCACGATTCGCGCTCAAATCTGACTCGGATACTGCCGTTTCTGACGCAGGTTGAGCCGCCGTAGTGGTGGTAGATACTCCTGCGCCTACATTAGGCATTTTTTTTTGTTTAAAATTTATTGTAATTTTCATATCTATCTACATTTTATTTAATAACAGTCTGCTACGATGACGAAAAAATAAACAACAAAAATTATGTTTTAAATATTATTATTACGGGTTTATTTTTTATTCCATTCAGAAGTTAACGATAATAAATCATTATAGTAATAGACAACAGAATTAGTTACCTGGTGTATTAGGTGGTGATGGAATGTACACGCGTCGCCTCTTCACCCGCGGACGCAGTACTCTCATTAACGCAGCTTTAGCACCGAAGCTGATGCTCTGGTCCTCAGCAAGTAGTAGTGACAGGTAGATTTGGTTGCCGAATTCAAACTGAAATGAGAAGCAAGCACATACTTGTAGAATTTATTACTTAGTGTAAATTTACCCAGATTTGATCTATGATAAAAAAAAATATTGAGCAAGGATAATATTTAAAAAAAAACACAATGCGAAACATTTTTATAATCATTACAGTTAAGTGTTGTTTCTGTTGCACACCTAAATTTTAGTACCATTTTTCTTTCAAGTGGCATATATGAAATTCGAAACAACTATTTCTGAAACATGCACTTGAGTTACGATTTTCTCTTGTTTTGACACATTTGATTATAATTAACTCGTCTCCTTACACATTCCGGGTCCGCGTTGAGCTGGAACGCGTGTATAGTATCAGCGAGCGCGTGCAGCGTGGACTCGGCGTGTCTCAACCCGTAGGACAGTACACCAGGTGGTCCGTGCGCTTGGTTCTTGCACGCAGCTAGCTTCCATAGCACGCTCAGTAGTAATGCACACACGTGCGGCTCGCGTTCCGGGTCCTCTTGGTAATCTGGCTTCCAGTATACTGACCAGTCACCTGTTTGAATGGTCAATAATGTAATGTGGGTAGGTACTACTGGGGATTGTATACACTTCAAATTGAAGATTGTAGAAACTTTAATATTGGATTAAATTTATTTGAGTAAGAAATAATATTGATTTCAATGTTTCAAATTCTGTGGATATTTTCCATGAATATTTTCTTTTAAGTTTTCGTTGAGTTTTTGTTTATAATTAAAAGAAGGCAAATAAAGCGTATAATGTAGTTAAAAAATTACCGTTAGCTGGTCGTCGAGGTGTAGGTGCGGTATATTTAACCAAATTCTGCGGACGCGCTATAGCCATCGAGCGTGCTAATAGCACGAGCCGGAAGTACGCCTCGGGGTCGACACAGCGCGTGTCTGCCGTGTCGCGTAATTCACGTAGAGACGCGCACACGTAGCGGAGGATCGCTTGGTCCTATTGTAATCATACCAATTATTACATTGTTTTATCTTAGGAAAACTATAAATTATATTAATACTTCCATTTAATCCATACTAATATTATAAATGCGAAAGTAACTCTGTCTGTCTGTCTGTCTGTTACTCAATCACGCCTAAACTACTGAACCAATTTGCATGAAATTTGGTATGGAGATATTTTGATACCCGAGAAAGGACATAGGCTACCTTTTATTGCGAAATACGAAAGTAACTCTGTCTGTCTGTTACTCAATCACGCCTAAACTACTGAACCAATTTGCATGAAATTTGGTATGGAGATATTTTGATACCCGAGAAAGGACATAGGCTACCTTTTATTGCGAAATATGTACCACGGGCGAAGCCGGGGCGGACCACTAGTAAGTCATATTTTCTAAATATGTTTAGATCGTAAAAATAATTTAGGTTGAAATATACGGGGTGTGCGAGTTTTTGCATCCGAGTGTATGTGTAATAAATATGTTATATAAAAAATCTAAAACAGGAATTCACAGCAAGCTAAATAGATTTCTTTTTTTATTTATTAAATAACAGTACACTTGTATAAATAACAATGAAGATATAACATTGTTTCAAAGATTATAATATGATGTAACAGTACAAACCTTAAACTGATGATAATAGTTCTGGTACACAGCGCGCAACAAGCACTGCGCTCTAGCGTGCAGCAGCGGTGTAGCGGGCACGCAGAGCAGCGTGCGCGCCGCGTCTGCAGCGGCTTCAGCGCCCGCGGTCGCGCCCGTACACGCGGGAGCACCCGCACCCAGCTCGAGCGCTTCAAGCGCTGAACACGCTAAACGTTCCACCGAACTCGGTTTGTTTATGTCCGATGCGCCGTCCGACACCTAAAAAACAATAAATTTCACATTTATGTGTCGAATATCCTACTAATCCTACTAATATTCTATATGCGAAGTACTAGTCCTAGTTTACTATAACTTATGAATGTTTAAACAAATGGTTCTTATTTTATACATATTTATTTCCCAAAATGTAATTTACCTGAGCTACTTTGCTGGATGAAGGACACGTAGATGGATCTTCATTTTCTTCAGGCCAGCCGAATTGTTCTTTATTTTTGCCATATACCTAAAATTAAAAACAGATTTATTTAATATCATGTTTGTTAGCACTTTCAATTTCATTGATTGAAATTAACAAACATTTGTAATTTTTATTACCTTGACAGAATCGACCATAGTCACGCCATCTGGATCTTGAGAAGGTCCGAAAGTTATAACAAGTTTTTTATCAGAAAGAAGCGATTCTTCTCGAGTGAGAGGAATATCGAACCATCTGTTACGGACCACCATCGTTGGAATTGCTCTCCCGTGTATCTAAAAATAAACAACATATTCGTAAAAAGAAACGACTAAATAATGTGTGTGTGATTTACTGGTACATAATAATTACTGGTACTAAATATGTGATTTACTGGTACATAATAAATGAAACTTACCTCAACATAGGTTGGCGTTCTGGCAGCGTCCTGACTGCCAAGTAAGACGCGAATACCGCATATAACCATATTGGGATCAGAATTTATTAAGTCCATGGTGAATCCACTCATTTTCGTCGATACAACGTAAAGTCCTGTAAAGACAATATTTCAGTAGATTATTGGATATTAGATTTAAGAAGTATGTTAACGAACAAAAAAAAAAAAGGAATAAACATTAGTTCTTATGTATATAATATTCTTTAGTTTTTGCATGCTATTTGTGCAAAATTTATTATAAAAAAATTTTCAAGAGCAAAAATACTTACCAATCTTTAAAAACTAAAACGATCATACCTGTAGTATTTAGTCTGTGTTTAATCTGCGCCGTATTGTAGACCTGCAGCAGGTCGTTGCCACCAAACTCAATGTCACCCATAGCGACGCAATGCTCGAAGAAATCTATCGGGAACTGGGGTCCACCATTCGAGGTCGTCTTTGCAACAGCCTGGAATATAATAAATAGATTATTTTTGACAAATTATTAATAGCATAAAGGTCCTTCAGCATGAAGATATTTTATACTTCACTGCGGATCTATGTATGGATGTAGCACAAATTTTAATTTTTCAAAAAATTTAATAAGTAATTTATGGACGCCCCCTTACTGAAATTAATCAGTGTTTAATATGCATCAGTATTCAGATTGTAAGAGAGAAGAGAAGTCGTTTGTATTAGCAGTTTTGACGTCACACGGTCACAATAGGTCGTTCCTATTGTTATTTGGTTCGTATTCCCACCTGGTGCTGCTTGCGCGGCGGGTGCGCGTGCGCGGCGAGGTGCGGCGCGGGGCGGGCGAGGCGCGCGCGGCGCCGCGGCGGGTAGGCCGGCTGCACGGCCGGCGACAGCCAGTAGCCGGTGCGCGCCGGGTTCGCCGCGTGCATGTGCTGTGGCTCACCTGGTGCTGCTTGCGCGGCGGGTGCGCGTGCGCGGCGAGGTGCGGCGCGGGGCGGGCGAGGCGCGCGCGGCGCCGCGGCGGGTAGGCCGGCTGCACGGCCGGCGACAGCCAGTAGCCGGTGCGCGCCGGGTTCGCCGCGTGCATGTGCTGTGGCTCACCTGGTGCTGCTTGCGCGGCGGGTGCGCGTGCGCGGCGAGGTGCGGCGCGGGGCGGGCGAGGCGCGCGCGGCGCCGCGGCGGGTAGGCCGGCTGCACGGCCGGCGACAGCCAGTAGCCGGTGCGCGCCGGGTTCGCCGCGTGCATGTGCTGTGGCTCACCTGGTGCTGCTTGCGCGGCGGGTGCGCGTGCGCGGCGAGGTGCGGCGCGGGGCGGGCGAGGCGCGCGCGGCGCCGCGGCGGGTAGGCCGGCTGCACGGCCGGCGACAGCCAGTAGCCGGTGCGCGCCGGGTTCGCCGCGTGCATGTGCTGTGGCTCACCTGGTGCTGCTTGCGCGGCGGGTGCGCGTGCGCGGCGAGGTGCGGCGCGGGGCGGGCGAGGCGCGCGCGGCGCCGCGGCGGGTAGGCCGGCTGCACGGCCGGCGACAGCCAGTAGCCGGTGCGCGCCGGGTTCGCCGCGTGCATGTGCTGTGGCTCACCTGGTGCTGCTTGCGCGGCGGGTGCGCGTGCGCGGCGAGGTGCGGCGCGGGGCGGGCGAGGCGCGCGCGGCGCCGCGGCGGGTAGGCCGGCTGCACGGCCGGCGACAGCCAGTAGCCGGTGCGCGCCGGGTTCGCCGCGTACATGCGCAGGCTGCCGTCCTCGCACAGCAGGATCAGCGTGCTCTTCTGCTCGCCGCCCGCGCACCAGTGCCGCACCGCCACCATGTCCGTTATCTTCGCTTTCGCAGGCACCACCTGACACATTTCAATCTCAATCAATATATTCACAACCAATAATATAAAAAAATATCTCATGCATATGTAGCATAATATTTGTCAGCACGCGGAGAAACCACGCACTTATCAAAAATACGACTCACCGTTCCACACGCCTTGAGTGTCGCATAAAAAAACTAAATCTCATTCATTTTTATAGTTCAATGTAAAAAATAAAAAAACTAACACTTTCATTGTTCCATCCACAAAATATAATGTGAATAATACCTTTATCTCCTGAACATAAATGTTGGTAGGTGTGAGCATGAGCACTACGGGGTTATTGGAGGCCTGCATGAGTGCGGTGATCAATCCAGGGTGTCCGTGGACTTCGGACCATTGCACTAGTGACTGTGCGCCCGACTTGCCACGCCCACCTTCCTTTGGACCACCTCCACCGCCGTATACCGTTATCATTGCCGTACCTAGTGTTAATTTATAATAATTTAATGGAGATTGCTAACATTTAAATATATTGCATTAACTATTTGTCAAGTCAAAAAAAAAAATTAGGCATGATCATTTAAATTTTTAAATACTTACCAAAAACTATTGAAAGAGACATGGAATTGGTGTTTATATTATTGGCATGAAATATATATATAGTATTTACCTTTCACACTCTCTTCTACTGAATTCAGCGGTGCTAGGAAACTCTTGCCTTGGGCGTATGAGAAGAATAGCATCTTTAGTGTATGCGAATAGTAAATCGACACACCACCGCCTCCGACCAATCCAGCAACATCCTGCAACAAATTAATACAAATTTACATATATATGTTACCGGAAATGTATGTAATCCGTCATTGTATACAATTCCTAGGAAATGTATAGAATTCCTAAAATCGCTCGGAAATCTGTGAAATAAATTATTTTATGTACACATTTCCTAGGAAATCTATACATTTCCTAAATAGCTATCGGAAATGTAAAACATTTAAGATATTGATGTGTCGCAGGCAAATTGTATATAATCTGGCCGTTTACAAACGGTCGGCATTTTGTAGTAACTATGCCGATAATTCGTAATCAGAAATTTTTGGTTTGGATAAGGGGATGGGTTAGGTTAGGTTTGTGTTTTTTTAAAACTACACAGAAATAGGAGCCCCACGAAGTGGGGCTCCGTCGGCTCACGACCGTCTTTTTGTAGAATTTTGGAAAAAAACGAATTTTCGGCATGGTAAAACAGCTAGCCGTACGGGGGGACAGCGGGACGAGGGGACTGATTACTTACCAAATGAAAATTTGATTTTATAAGAATAAATATAAGTTGATTTTGTGATATTTCCCTTAAAAGTTAGATAGTTGATTTTTAAAATGTTAATTAGTAAGATAATAATATGAACATAATATTATTACAATTTTACGGTATGACTGTTACTTGATTGTATCAATAAGAGCTATAATAAAAAAAAATAACAACGTGTTTTATTACAGAAAGCATTTACTTTACACATTTATTAATACGATATTGGAATTGTATACAATTCCTAGGAAGATTATACATTTCCTAGGATATGCATGCATTAAATAGTTTTTTAAACAATATTTTATACATTTCCTAAATGGTATTGGAATTGTACACATTTCCTAGGAATTGTATACAATTCCTTGATTTCATAGATTTCCGGTAACATATATAAAAACAAAAAGCGAGGTTTAAATAATACAAGAAATACATTACATATAAAAATGTATTTCAGCGTAGAAGAATATACCTGTATTTCAGGGTGCAAAACTTCCAAGGTATTTGTAACATAGAAGGTGCCGAGAGTAGCTCTAGACTCCTCGCTCATTGGTTGCCAGTAGATGTGTCCCGCTGAACTCATACATAGCATGTGCATCACGCCCTCTTGGTTCACGAATGTGACGTCACGCACCTTAAAACAAACAAATATTTAACAAGTTATAATAAAATGTGTGACGTATAAAACATCGTATTTGATTTTATAGTTTCTTGTTCAGGGCCTGTAAAAGATTCCTCATAAATAATAAGGCATTCTATGCTGTATCTCCTTTGGCATAATTTAAAAATAAGAGCGTGTATGCCGAGCAGAAGTGAAACGACACGACGTCGACACGTGTCAGAAGTGAAACTTTTTTGGCAAGATTCAAAGATACCAAAATCATCGCCTTACGTGATGGTGTATTGCCATGGCGCGACCTTGAAATTTTACTCTCAACGCGCCTAAGTAGTTTCAATTCAATAATATAGATTTTTATCTCACCTTTCCACTCGGCACAAGGAAATGATGTAGCGGATTGTTCAAATCCTTGCTGAGATCGTATATCTTGATGAAGTCTGACGTGACCAGCGCCATTTGTGTTTGCGAGCCGGGCAGCCATATTGCTTTTATGATGTAGTTATTTGCCTCCAAGCCGGTTGTTAGCACGAAGTGCTCGGATATAGCACCTAAAAAGATTTAAATACAATTAGAATAGTCAGGAGTTAAATATTATACTGCATGTGCTCACTAAAAAACTAGAGATCTAGTTGGTATCTATTAGTTTACGACCTTGACACATTGTAACTATGCAAACTAATTCCTCAACAGAAAAAACTTACAAATACGAACAAAAATACTTTTTTTAAAACTCACCAGCACTATTAAACGTCAGTACATGGCACTCCTTCAGGCCACACACGGCAAGCAAATCTTCATTGGCCACATTACCGCTTAGAGTGATCACTGTGAACGGTATCGGAGCAGTCGACAAGCGTGTTAACGTCAACTTATGCTTGGTCGAGTCCGCTTGCTTTAACAACGCCGACAGTTGAAGGACTGTAATTTTTCCTATAAAAATAAATAAATAAACAAAACGATACATGTATTTTATAGGGGTTAATAAATAAAATAAGAAAACGAAAAAATTCTTTCAAATTTATATCAAGATGAATGAAACGAGTTGCAGGAAACGTGTTCACAAAATATATAAATAAGAATGTACATAAATAAAACGTGATGTAACGAAAACCGGTACATATACAAAGATATAACACGAATGGGTAGTAAAAAATTGTTAAATAGATGTATAACAGATGAAACAAAAACATTACCTTTTTCATGAGACACGGCAAGATGTTGACGTCGTCCTTGCGGTGATGCTAGACAACACATTGCGACGCGACGCAGTTTATGCGCAGAAATCAATTGCCTGATCGTTTGTCCATTTTCTCCAGTATACGACATGCGCACGTTTTCAAATGCTCCCTCTTGAGATCCTAATATATCATAGTATATTTTGTTGCTTATTTAACAGAACTTAAGTTAAATTTTCGGAAGATACTAATATTGATAACTAAATTAACTTAAAAAGCTGATGAAAATAGCCAATATCTGATGATTAACTGTCATGCAAATTTGAAACAAATGAATTCATAATAAGCAAAGTTTCTTAAAATTGATTACATACCTATAATTGGACCTGATAGAAGCATGTTACAATTGATAAGATTAATGTATATTTTTATACAAATGATCAAACAAACACGAGGCCTAAACCCAAGAATGATTGAATTAAGGCTCAAAAGAAGACACAAAGCGATCACAATCATGTAGGCCATACACGCTACGGTCTACCGTACAGGTCAACTGTACAGGTATGCCTGGTCGCATGACGTGTGTGGGGACATTCAAAAGAATTGATTTTCGATCTTGCTTCGATTGCCTGCACAGGTCTACTCCCACACACGTTACGGTTTACCCGCACAGGTATACTTGTACAGTTAGGTGAGTCAGGTGTAGCGTAGCGTGTGTGGTAGGCATTAGAGTGCTTTTCCACCAATGATGTGCAAGGAATGTGTTTGTACATGACCAATAGTAACGCTTCAAACTCAAACATTTATTATTTATTCAATTAAACTTAAGAAGCACTTTTGAATCGTCACAACATTTTTTATTTACCACCGTTTCGGAAAGCAGTATCTATGGAGAAGAACCGGCAAGAAACTCCATAGTTGCTCTTTGCCTCAATCGCTAAACGTAAACTTCAAATAAATGAAGCGATATGATTGGTGGTTTGAAACACATTCCCGCCCATTACTGGTGTAAGAGCGTAATTCGTTGCGTGTCTCACCCAGCGTGGGCACCATGAGCGCGTCCGTGTGCGAGAAGCGCTTCTCGCCGAGGTGCAGCTGCGCGAGCGCCCGCTGCGCGCGGCCGTGCGCGCCCACCGCCGCCGTGCGCTCGCACGCCGCGCGCACCGGGCCCGCCAGCGCGCACACCAGCTTGCGCACGCGCTTCAGGCACCACTCCCACTTGTCGTAGCTCATCAGGTACGTGCGGCAGCCTGCCGGGCGTGCAACACGTTGTGGGATCGATTACATTGTTCAGTGTCAAAATATAGTTGCTTGAAAAGTATTTTTTTATTTTGTATTCCAAGCCAAATCGAGTTTATCGAACTAGATACGACCCGTGAATGATGAAGGAATGATATATTACACACGATGTCTAAATACTTTAAAAATCTGTTAATTCTATCTCTTTATTTTCAAGAGCAAATAAACTAAAAATTTACACATAAAACAAACACGACACAAAACAGAATACCGAAGAATTAGGATAACCTAACAATGTTATTCTATTCAAAGAACTCACCTTGTATATTATGGGCCATCAATGGCCTACGAGGAGGCGCCAGAAAAGCTGGCGGCGTGGGACTAGACGGCCGGCGGCGTAGAGACGGCGCTGGGGGCGTTTCTTCGCTTGCACCCGCCGCTCTACCCGCACCCAGGGTCACAGAGCGCTTCACAAGCGCTTGACAACTGAAAAAATATATATTTTGTTAGTATTTGGTCATTCTGTAGTAAGATATTTTAGTTAAAAAAAGGCGCCTACTGCCTTGCTTTGCCAACAATGTTGTATACAATAATTATTTTAGTGGCAATGATTCTTTTATTTTCTCTGTACGGGGTTGTAGGGCCCGTACAACAACCCCGTACAGAGAAAATAATAGAATTAAGTACAATAATGCCTTATTGCCTTAATTCTATATGGTTTAGTTAATGGTTACGCGCGATTTATTTGGTGATCGAAGGCAAACTAATGTAATATGTACTAAAATGTTGCGTGTCCGCGTAAAATGCTGACAGCGCGGAACGTGATGTACGAACACCGTATATTAGTGTTATTTTTTAAATTATTTCATTTGACCATATTTTTAGTGAACCACAACACTCACCTCGAGTCCGGCTTGGCGCCGCAGTCGCAGAAGAAGTTGCCGAACTTGGCGTAGGACACGTCGTGGCCGCGGTGGCAGACGCGCGCGCACACCGTGCACACGCCCACGCCGTCCACCATCTTGCACGTGTGGCAGTGGTACCAGTGCTGGTTCATGAACTCGCGCTGCGTCACCGTGAACGTGCACAGCTTGTACTGCAGCATCGCGTCTTCGTCCTGAACATTATTTGTACAGTTAATCAAATTATATACCGCTAGCTTTCCGCCCGCAGCTTCGCCCGCGTACTCAAAGAAAAACGCGCATAGTTCCCGTTCCCGTGGGATTTCCGGGATAAAACCTATCCTATGAGTTAATCCAAGTTACCCATCATATTATGTGTGCTAAATTTAATGGTAATCGGTTAAGTATTATTTGCGTGAAAGAGTAACAAACATATACACATACATCCATCCTCACAAACTTTCGCATTTATAATATTAGTAGGAAGTAGGATTAGGATTTTTGCCTAATGGAACTAAACAATTTCACAATTAATCTTTTTCACATGTTTTTCAAAATGTATACTCACAGAATCGTCAGCGCTCGTGTCGTCATCATCTTGTTGTTCATCAGTGTATTCAAAGTCAAATCCAAGGTCTGAAGGTGATTCCCATGTTGGACTAACGGAACGCCACGCTAAAACAAAAATAATTAATATTAGAATAGGATTTCATAAAATTAGACAAATAATAATCAACCTTATAGGCATAGTCGTACGTTATATATACGTTGCAACTTACTGTGTGGTTGTACGACACCAATAGCGTGCAACGCGTCTCCTAGATACGCAAGCAGAGTGCACGCGGATTCAATCTGTGGGCCAAGGTTATTGTTCTCAATCGAACCTTCTTCCAGTTTTTCCAACACTTCGGGACTGCTCAAATTCTTCACACTGTTGGAAAAATAAAATTGGAATTGAATTGGAAAAGCTTATTAGTTTTTTTTTTTTTTATAATGAATTAAAAATTGTATCGATTAGGCAACTTTAAACGCACTTCTGAAAAGTTATTGCAATATTTTTTTTACCAGTTAAGTTTAAATTGGTCAGTGACTAGTAATGTCACATTATATTTCTTGCAAAATTATTAACTTACCAAGCCCCAAGCCAAGTCAAGGCAGCGGGGAACAGCAATTTATGCAATGTGCCCGAGTGCGAATCAGCAAGTCGGCACATCTCTTGCAGTAACAGCGGGTGGCATGTTCCTTCGCCCGTCACTGTGATGAGCGCTTGCAGCATCCGCTCGCTTACGTCCTCGCGACTGGATGAAAAACAAAGACAATTTATTATGTTTAATCACATGTGGCGTTTATTGGCGTCGGCGAAATTTTTTTTTATTATAATAACGCAATTTGGAAGTCACGAGCAATAGCTTATATTGCTATAAGCTACATAAATAATGTTCAAAATGAAAATAAAAAATAAATCGATAAATATGTTGCTACTTCCTAAGCGCAAGTTTTGATAAAGATCCACATCTATGAGATCTTTCGTACTAAACATTTAGCAAATTGTTTCTTCTTTCTTTCTTAATTCTTATTTAGCAAAAATACTTTGTGATTTGAAAGATAAATGTATTATTGTTACACACCAATGCAACACAATATGCTTGCACAGCGCTGTAAGCAATGCAGCATTATTAGCTGCGCCGTCAATAACGGGCGAACTCGCTTCGGGCGCTGGCGGTGCGCCGTTCGCGGGAGGACCACTTTCTTTGCTACCGTCTGACCAGCTGCATGATTCTGGAACGATATTAGTTTACATTATAGAAAATATAACGTAATATTGACTAATTTAAATATTGAAAAATTATGTTTGAATTATGTATTTAAGGGCCGATTTTTCAATGCCCAGATAAACAGTCTAATAACTACCCCTCGAATAGATTTATTCAATTGCTTATCTAACTCATAACGGCTCGCCTATTTTTCAATCGTGATTTATTTGATGAATAACTATCTGACCAAATATTTCCATATTGGCAGCTCTGCTCTTGGAGTGGCGAAACAAACATATTAAATTAGTCAGGTTAGAGCGGGATAGAGTCAACTTGCAATATGTCAACAACCGTCATTATGACTCACGTCAGGAGTGCATTTTAAGTTTATCTTGTGTTCTATGATTGTTGATTATTGTTTTGATTCGAGTAAAGAGTTTTGATTAAATTTGTGTTAAAATTTATATTTACAGCGTCCGGCAAATTTTCAATGGCATGATCATCAGTAGGTACTATCAAAAACATCAATTTCAATATGATTTTAATTGATAATTATTTTATAGAAAGAGGCTTTATTGTAAAAATTCTACGCTCTATGTTATTACATACGAAAATATCCCAAATTTGACGCGTCAGTTGTCAACTCAAACGTCTAATCGTCGAATAGCACGCTATCTGGCCGTTGGAGCAGCAGATAGATTTATTCCTCAAATAACGTAGTTATTCGATAGATAAGTCCTATTCGTCTATTGAAAAATTGAATATTTTGTTAACTGAAGAATAAAGTCTATCTAGCTGTTTATCTGGGCATTGAAAAATCGGCCCTAAAAATTATATTAATGTTCAATGCTTTTAAATAACATGTAAAATGTGTATTGTATAACTTAGATCAACGCATATTGTAATATGTACTTGTTGCTTTTGATTTATTATGGTTTCCTTTCATACCTGAATTGCCCGATGGTTGTACCGTCTCAGACTGCGCTCTTGGTGCAGGTGACCTGCGGCAAATAAAATATATACATACTTGTTACACATTAATTTGCTTTTATTGAATATGGCAGATTGAAATTAGCGCTGTTTGTGTTAAAGCCCGGTAACATAACTTGCCTTTTGTGTTTTTATTTATTATAATATTGCTGTGTACTTATCTTATCTTGCACAATAAAGTGTTAAATAATTAACATAGCCGAGATTGTTCCGAATTTCATAATTTTTAGTTTATGTGACAATAAAGTTTGATTTTCTGTCTTCTTTTTTTTTGTTGTCTCTAATACTTACGGCGCATCAAACACGGGTAGATCCTGTTCATTCCTCGCCCCATTTTCCGGACGCTGTGGCGAGTCGCTGTCGGAGCGGAACAGCACGCGTCGTATCGCGTTGAACATCGCGAGCGAAGCCGGGTTCACGGCCGCGTCCGGCGCGGACGACGTCGGTGTTGGTAATTCCGTCTCTGTAGGCGTCGCGTTCGCTGTGCCGATCGCTGATGTAGCTGTATGAACGTTGAATTTTATTTTCTTACTTACTTTATTTTTGTTTTAGTGCCAAATAAATCAATATGAAATATTTGGTTATTCTTATCGTGTGCACTCGATAATTTAGGCGCGCTATGTATGTGTGTTGTTATATTATAAGAACGTTGAAAATTCAACATTATTAAAGTTTTGTGTCTTTTTACATGATTCACAAGTTTGTAATAGCTGTTAGAATACAAGCTAGCTAAAGCTAAGTACTTTAAGTGGTAATAAACTGGGAAAATATTTGTATGGTTATCAATAAATTAACATACCAGGTCCATAAGAACAGATATGCCCAAGAAGAGCAATAAGTTTCTGTTGGTCAGCAACACCGATAAATTTGCACACACCGACACAGAGACCTCTGCTCATTTCCGTTGTTTCACATCCGGAAAATATTTTTATGAATAACCTAGAAAGAAAATACAGATTTGACAAAATTCTAGTAGTAACACTTATACTATTTTTTTTTAATATAGATGTTATTTATATCACCAAAAAACTTACTTGATAACTCTTTCCGTGTAAGGATTCCTTGCATTAGGTGCAGAGAGCAGAATTTTGCCGAGAACAAAGTCAGTGTCCTCAACGAATACAGACTCGTAAGCGGCGCGTCCCGCTTGACGGTCCAGGATTTTCTCCCAATATTTTACCTGTTGACAAATAGAATATGGTGTTATAAGAGTCGTAATATAAATTCATACTCGGAACATATTTTTCGTTATTTCGAAATAATTTTCATAACATTCCAATTTCCAACATGTATTTAGACCTATATACTTTTTTAAAGTCTTAAACCATCCGTAATATTAAAAATTTCAATCGACTAGTCATCGTGTTGATCCTTTTTTTTTTTGTAAAAAGTACGGACCATCGGAAAAACACAAAGAAATAAAAAAATACTTACAATATGTCTCAATGTCTTTTCAGTGGTCGGCATTAAATGGTCACAAAGCACAGGGTACGTAGTACGAAGTATGTGTTCGTGAATTATCTCTTCCGCTTTCACGGCTTGCGGCACAATAGCATTTAGAGTTGCAGCCAACGGCTCTGCTAGGAACTCCAAACGTCCATCGGTCTATTTGAGAGAAACAATAATAATTTATTTGGTTAAGATTCATACAGGATTAAATAATTTAAAATCACAATAAGACTTCATTTTGAAGCGCTTTTGAATTGTCAAAATACCATAAAATACATACAATCAAATTAAGAAAAATTCTTAATTAATAAATCGTTTTAAATATGAATCTCTAAATCAAATAATTTATCAACTCACCAAAGCCGGTATAATCAGATCCAAAGTTTTTCTAGTAAGTTCTACACTATCAGCGATCTTCGAAGAGCCAATTTCCAAGAGCTTAGCGGCCGAATACGCAAACATCATGAGCGAAGTTCCAATGCTGTATTTAGGGTTGCCGCTCATCAACACGCAGTGGAAAGATACGAGATGCAGTACTGCACTCTCTGATGGTATGATGTGGTTTGACTGGAAATGTTTTAAATGTATTTGTAGGAAATAAGCATAATGTATTTGATTTTGTTATTTCTTGTATTATTGAAAATACTTTAACTTTTAAACCACTTGAATGAAATATGCATGCAGAATCAATATTTTTTTATTCATGCATTTTTCTTGTGAGTTTACTTCATCTTAACCAATAACAGAAAGCGCATTCATTTCACACCAGCAAATAGAATATATTCATAGGGAATACTCACATTGGATCACTTGTGGCTTTGTCAAATATAACTTATAACATTAGTATTGCAAAACCCTACCCAATAAGTTCATCAAGATATTCATCTTTATAATATTTAACTTAATCAATTTGAAACATTTTAATCGATTATTTCAAATACTATTAAACCAATTCTATTGCATTCTCTAAATATATAAAAAAATATACGTATTTATCACTTACAAAGTTAGCCTCCGCGATACTGGGCGGGGCGGCATACATATCCAGTAACGTGGCTACGTTGGGCGGCAGCTCGGCCCTGAGCCACGCCCACAGCTCCGGGGGCGAAGCGCCCATCCCGCACACCGCGGCCACGGCCGGGGAATTACCGCACACTTGGAATAGCACAGAGGACACCGCACTCTCTGATTCCGTTGGAGCAGCTTCCTCTACGTTGTCTAGTTCCATTGTTGCGCTTAATCTTTGAAAAATACAAAAAAAAAAGCACTGTAGCTAGCGAATACACTTTATAATTATATATTTTACTACTAATAGTTTGATTGTATGTTTTAAACGCGCTGAGGGATCTACTGGACAGATTTCAAAAAAATTTTTCACTGTTGGATAGGTACGTGATTCTTGAAGCAGGGTCACGTAGGTAATTAGAGTGATACAAAAATTATAAAGACCGTTAAATGTTTCACCTACATAGTTGGTTGCGTCTGTCACTGTGTCAAAATATCATTATGATTGACATGAATTGTCTTACCTGCAGCATTCAAGTATAGTCTCCAAGAGATCCAAGAGGTGCGGCACAAACGGGTGCGCCTCAGATGCAGTGGACGCATCAACCAAACACACCTTTAGCCTCGCAAGAGCTGAGTCACATGATATCACGTCTATTAGAGATGGTAGTCCGCTTGCTGCAATAAAAAAATTAATTATGACCAATAAAGTACTAAACAAATCAATCATTAACTATATTTGCTCGTTATTATTACTTACACAAAAGATTCTGCTTCAAATGTTTGATCGTTTCTGACGCCAACCAAGCTGTGTATTTGATGTTATCACACGAAGCGCTCACGCCAGTCAATAAATTCTCCGCGTACTAAACGAAAAGAACATAACATTAAATAAAAACATAATTGAGTATGTGATATTAATATTTTTTTTTATATTTTGTTATTTTTTGTTTGTCATGTTTTTTGTTTTGTTTTACTAAGGAGCGCTAAATCTAAAAGCTAATAAATGTCTATTTGCTTTTTTCGTCATTTAATGCTAAAGTTTAATTTCGATAAATTCTAATCTCACCTGCGTATACATCCCCTGTTTAACCAGCGCGTCTTTCAACCAAGGGTTGAACACCTTCTTGTTATCAGCTCGAGGTGCCCATATCAACGCATGTAACGGCAGAGGGGATGGTAGGTCAGCGGTTGTGCCCGCTTGGAGTTTGTCCATGTGTGGAGTAGCTGGTGGCATGCTTATCACGAGTCTGAGAAAGAAGAGATATTGAGTACACTTTTTTAATATGTAATTAAATACAATACTAGAGAAATACAATAGTGGATAATTATTTTTTTTGGCAAGTGACATATTACCTTCTTAGTTTTGTCTCTCTTTGCCGTTAATAATGTTAGTTTCAAATATAAGCACTTACGGAAATATAATGAAAAATACTCAAAAACTAAATAAGAGATCGAGAAGTGCAGTATAATAAACCACAACAATATTACCTCCAAGCAGTCTGGAAGCAATAATGCGCAGCGGCCAAAGCTGGCAGCGACGAACGATTGTTGGGGTTGTCGCACACGCACGCAGAGTTCAGTAGCGCGAGCAACGCGTCCACTAGTAAAGGATATTTCAGCTTGTGCGGGGTGCCGAGCACGAAGTTGCATGCTAGACCGTCGAATTTGGGATTTTCCTGAGAAAATGTATTCGAAATTTTTATTTTTATATGAAGTAAAGAAAATCGAGTATAAAGGTTGAGCTGAATATCAATGTGTTTAAGTATATGGGATTGATAAAGTATGAAAAGTTAAGTATAAAAAATAATAAAATAATGTTAAAATAATTTATATTGAAATGACATAATTTCTAGTCTAAAGAAAAACACTTTAAAATTAACCTGATTATTGATCTTAGCGTTCGTCAAAGCGTAGAACTTGGGTCGCATGGACGTTTCATCTTGCGAGAGGCGCCTGTACGTCTCCTCTATGAACGGGACCTCACAATAGATGCGCGTTTTCATCTGCCCACTATCCGTGGTCGTTTTCATTTCGCTGGTCGACGCGTCGAACGATGGTTGTGCCAGCCCTGGCGCTATCACGAGATTCCATTCGATCTGAAAATTGTGAGTTTAGTATTGTTGATTTCAGTGAGATAAGAAATTAAGAATAGATTATGAAATAGAACATGATAAATGGAATAAATCTTTGACATAAATAAAATAAATAAATAAATAAAAAAACACTTTATTTGCACACACAAAACAAAACAAAATCAAACAATAATAATACGCTAAGAAGTGATATCTTCCAGGCAACCTTAGGATATAGGAAAAGTTTAAAGAAAATGAACAATTGGATAGTAGAAGGAGCATAGCGAAGCATTATAAAAGGTGCAAATAAAAGTAGGAAATAGATACATAAATACAAATAATATTAATACATAATATATACATAGCGAATAAAGAAAAGACATAATTAGATTTTAAACCGTAACGTTACTAAAATATGAAGCAATACAGCCATTATTAACAAACTAACTTTTTTATTAAAGAAAAGAAACACATTTTAAACGGCACTCCCTTCTTATAAACTCGTAGATAGACTTACCTGTTGCAACAATGTTTGTGGGGCGTCATACAAATGTTTCATCAAGTATTCCAATAACAGCATCAGTCGCGTAGTCAACATCAGCTGGTGTGGCGCCAAGTTCATTGCGCGCTTCCTGTCGTTTATTCCTAACGTCTCCACAATCTAAATGACAATAGAATTTATGATAAACAAGTTTATGATTCCATATATAAAATAGCGTGTGTGCCGAGCACACGTGTCAGAAGTGAAACTACTTTGGCAAGATTCTAAAATACCAAAATCGTCGCGTCTACGCAACACGCCTAAAGAAATTTCACTTCAATAAACATCCTTTGAAACTATTATTTCTTCTGAATGTTGATTCAAATACATATTCTTTAATACCTTTATAATAGCGTTCGCCGTCATCAGCAGTACGGATTTCTTCTGCATCAGCGTTAGCGAGTGGAACAGGTAGACCATCATTTGAGCGTGCTCCACATTCAAGTCTGTAACAACGAGATCTCTATTCTTAATAAAATTATTCAACCACAAAAAACAATAATAAGGTATATGTAATGATCATTATCGGCTAATATATTTATATAATTCAAGTCAACTAAACTTTCAAATTAGAATTACTTATCGTCAATTTCTCGTGCAAACTTCTAAAATTCGGAATCGGAATTCAATAACGTTATTCTTTACCTATACTAATATTATAAAGCTGAAGAGTTTGTTTGTTTGTTTGAACGTGCTAATCACAGGAACTACTTGTCTGATTTGAAAAAATTTTTCGGTGTTAGATAACCCATTCATCGAGGAAGGTTATAGGCTATATATCATCACGCTAAGATCAACAGGAGCCGAGCACTGCGGGTAGCACCGCGGTGCACAGCTATTAAATATATAATTCAGGTCAATTCTCAATTTCTCGTGCTTCCAAAATAATCGGAATTCAATAAGGTTATTCTTCAACTTAAAATCCCATTTCATATTCTCGAATTTGTATGACACAATGCGCAACACCCCTACACCCGTCACGAAACCATCACATTTACCGTGATCAAGAGCGTCACCTTCATAGTCGTGGTCGTGCGGCGGCTGCGGCTGCAGCGCGCAGTCCTGCAGCGTGCTCACCAGCTTGTGCCACATCACCAGCACGCTGTTCTCGCGGTCCGCCGCCGCGCGCGCCAGCACCATGCCGCCGCACAGCTTGATCACGCGCGGGCCCACCTGCACGAGGGAAAATTGATATTGATATTATTTTTTTTTACATTCATATGTACACTGCCACTGTCAGGGTGTCAATGTGGTGTCCACTGAAAATCAGTGGAGAATCTAAGTTTCGTAAATGTCATTAGATTCTCAAAGCACTGACTGGATATATCAATTTTGTACTATATTGTTTATTTTAATTATTGTTATAATAACTGTATTTATATGTACTGTTATAACGGTACAAATAAATGTATTTTCTTTATTTCTGCCTAAATGGAAAGGAAGCCTAATCGTTTTTAAGAAACACATAATTTGTTAAGATTTATCATAAAAAATATGATAAATTGTAATTAGTATATGAATTGTGAAAATGTTTCCTAATCCTGTCATATATATGAGAGGATAAAGAAAAAAAATTTAAACGGAAAAAATTAGAGATTAGAGAGCTTACTTAATAAGTAATAGATTGGAAAGTAAAAATCATCAACATTCTATGTAGACAATGAATTTTGTTTTTATTCCGTATTAAATTCCAATCATAAAAATAAAATCATAACCTAGAAATTAATCCCCAAAAAAATAACTCACTTGCAAGGGCGTCATATTGGCCCGTTCAGTGGACAGCAGCTGCTGCTGCAACGACGGCTGCAACGCGGCGAACGCCGGCGAGCCACTCAAGTTGTGCAAATAGCGCACTAGCGCCGAACTGAACGCCGTGTACAGCGCGCCGAGACGGGCGCCGAAACAGGGCGATATTGTGCCTGTAGACAAAGAGTTAAATTAAATAAAGTGCAATGTGATTCTACTCGATATTAACGTTAAAGGTAGTTCCAGTACTTTGCAAAAAAATCACTATTATTAGATATTTTTTGAAAATCCAATCTTTATAAGCAAGAATATAAAAGAGTATTAATATTTAATACATGTCGGATTTGTATAAACAGTTTTGGATCTATTTGAGGAACACTGACCTTTACATTAATTAGACAGTTTTGTTTCCCAAAAAAACCATGGGTACTTTCCGCTATTACAAACTTGGGCAGCACGTAAGTTGATCACCCTGTATACAGGGTGTAATCGTTAAGTGTGCAATTTCGTTACTATTGCAGATATCAAAACAATTAAAACTCATATCGAAAGTACTTAACCTAATGTGTAAAATGGCCGTAATAAATTTTTAAAAATAAAACGAGAAATATCCAAAAATGTTACATTGAAACGCTCCCACTTAACGCACACCTGTAAAAAAATTAATGCAGCCTCTACACATTACCAGTATCAGTCCTCGCGGTCTCGCGGTCGAGGTCCCTCGCGAGCGCGGCCAGCAGCGCGTGGTGCGCGTCGTGCAGGTGCAGCGCCGCGCCGCCGAGCCGCTCCGCGCCGCCGCTGATCATCTCCTCCGTGAGCAGCGTGAACACTTCCGTCGCGAGCGCTATGTACTGCAAATGTGCATTTTTTTTTAATTACAGATCATAGCAGGTCAACCAAATTACTACGTAGTATGTATAAAATAAAGTGGTTTTCTCGGTCCCTTATGTACGAAAACTACGCAACGGATTTTTAATAGATAGAGTGATCAAGGGGAATCAATGAGAGATACTTAAGAAGATTTTCAGCATTGCAATTATCGTTGCAAGTGCAAGAAAACATAAGTATGTATCTGGTATGTACCTACGTTACAATTCCAAATGTCGAAAATCTCATGCCTGCAGAGGTTGTTAAAAGATAAAGAATTTTTAAAGTTAAACTGATAATTGCCTGCGAATTTGTTAATTTTATTTGATACTAGATATCCGCCCACGGCTTCGCCCGCTTTTTTAAAGGTAAACCCGCATAGTTCCCGTTCTCGTGGGATTTCCGGGATAAAGCCTATCCTATGTTTTAGTCCCAGTTAGCCCCTATATCTGTGCTAAATTTCATTGTAATCGGTTCAGTAGAATTTACGTGACAAACACACACACACATCCTCAAAAATTTTCGCATTTATAATATTAGTAGAATTATTGTCAGATTTTTTTATTAGATATTTTTTTTAGAATAAACATGAAGTTTGGTCTCTACATACTTGACTTGTTCATTAATTCAAAGTAACAGAATATTTTTTACTTTTTTTATTCAAGCAAGAGGTTTGGTTTCTAAATATTTGATTTGTTAATTTAATAAGAATATATTTCTCTATTGATATTAATTGATAGTATTGTTTGACTGATGTTGTTAGTTGTTTGTCACTAGATTTTATTTTTAAGACTTGAATTGTTTTTATTTTATTAACATTTGATTTCGATGTTATCATTATTTACAACATTTACCAAAGGCACTGGTAATTATGTATAGTTCCTGGTAATTATAAATAATAACCGCACTATTCACAATTACCATAATATACACGAATATTGCGTACTGATCGTGTATACTTTGTAACGCGGATGCTTGCGTCGTCGTTACTACTATACGTCGTTAATACTACCCCACTTACGCTTGAACAGTTATATCTAATTTTATATATTATATTCATTAAAATACGGAATAAAAATACTAATAGGTAAACTAAGGTAAATAAATAACAATGCCATAATTATAATCAAAATATATTTATTAAGTACAAAAGTAATTTTCAACGAGCATTATTAATATTAAGGGAGACGTTAAACGAAAGGTTGTGGTTCCTTTTTCAATTTTTTTTTCGCGGTAGATGCGGATGTCGATGGTGAGCCTGCTTGTATTCTATTTGTTTTTCCTTTATTCGCTGTGGTTTCTCTTGATACAGATGTCGGATGTACACGTTTCTTGCGAGTCAGTCCTTTTTTAAAGTTATTGAAAATAAAATTTTGTGTCTGTTGATTGAAATTGTCGAGAGAATTGTTGAAAATATGAATGACGTTAAAATTTGATTCCGATGGATGTGCTTCTAAAATAGCAGTGAAGTTGTTGAATCTTTCTTTCATTTCAGTCAGCGCTACATTATAAGTGGTAGTAAAAACAGGGTCATCATCATTAGTGCACAATAAATTGGTAGATGACTCATTTGTTCTAGACATGTCTATGGCAGCATCGGAATCTTTTGGAATTTTACTACTCTCAATTAAGTTTTTTGTTTCCAATTCCGAAAGTTTTTTTTCTAGTTCTTCGTCGATATTTAAGCCAGATCTATCACCAAAATTAGCTTTACGCCATTTTTTATAAAGATAATAAACGTGCCTTTCACTTGGGTTTATCTGTGAATTTGCCAAGTAAAGGGAACTTTCCTTTCCATGCATTTCAATGAGAGTCATTTCATGCAATGCGATTGCAGCTGCTGGACTCATACCGGAATCAAAATATTTTTGAAAACATTCGGCAGTTTCTTTATTGCAGCGCAAGTAGCTGAACGCTTCAACTACATTTATCAAATGAGTGTGGGAGTAATTAATTTTGAGCAGCACTGTATAACCATCTTTTAAATCAGCATCATATCGACAGGTGTTACGGTTTACTTTCTTGAATTTTATATCAATAGTCGCATCACAACCATGCGATCTTGTTCGGTTGAGTCGCGATGTACTACTGCTTTTATTGAAAGAAGAGTGTTGGCATGTAAATATTTTACGAAAAGCAAGTCTTTTCAAGTGAGGGAATGTTGTACGTACAATCCAATTCGTGTTTGAGAAAGTAGTAAAATTATCAATAAATTCCTTACAAAATCCAGAGTAGTTTTCATTCCATTCTCCCAACTTGCATTTGATAATCACGTTAAACTTTTCTGGAGATTCATATTCAAACAATTCTTCTTTGTATTCGCCACATTTATTTAGTAAAAACTCTTCTAAACTCTCCTTGGTAACCATTTTTCATATTTTAACCAAGAATTCAAATGTAACTTTAACGAATTATTAATTTATTCGGAGAAACAACAAAAAATCGTTTATCACAACAATGGAACGCGCGAAATGATGATTACCTAGGTTAAACGCAAATGTCATGAAATATACAGAAAGGTAAATACTAAATACATCCAAAATGGCGCGCACGAACTGCTCACGTATAAATTGTAATCGTCAATTTAGCGCGCTTACTCCGAAACATACACGACTAGTCCGCATGCGTACTGGCACTGTACGTTATTGATCGCTTCACTACAAAGTATACTCGGGTATTTGCGTAATGCTATTGTATAGATTGTAAAAAGTTATTTCTAATCTGTACGTGATTAGTTTCACACCGTTGCGTTGCGTGCTGACCTTGTATAGTATGGAAAGACGTCACGCTTCACAGGCGGAATTATAGCGCGACCGATACTTTTTGATCTTGTTAGTATTGTTTTTGGTACAATATTAATTTTTATGTCATTATTTAACTATATATAATAATTAATGTTATTTTTTTCTATTAGGGTATTTATAATTTGAAGTTTTTGATATTTAAAGAAAATTTTGTGTTTTGCAAATATATGGACCTAATATGTATTTTTATTTTACAGACTATTATGATACATGTAACGTAACATATTCAACCGTGGACAATAAAGAGAATAAAAAATACTGGTACATGGGCGACTAGCTAAATTTGACGCAAAGTACTTTGTCTTGCTTTTTTTTACTTTTATTTTCATTTATGTAATTTTCTCCCTAATGTTTCACATTTATAGGTCTGCCAGAATCTGATGGCATATTTATAATTAAGAAATAAAAGATTTTCATATGGCAATGTTATTTGACAACTATCAAATTGGTTGTCAAATTATTTGTCTTCTTCGGAAATATTGAATAATTTTTAGGATTTTGTCTAAAAAATCTTCGAAAATGTCGAAATAGCCGCTGCGATCACAAGCAAGAGATGTTATTTATAATGTGTATGGAAAAACATTCGATGAAGAAGGGTCAAACACATCACAATTTTCAATTTTGAATATTTTATTGGTAAATTGGACTTACCCGTTTTGATACTTAAAATTAAAAATATTATAAGTAGGTAACTATAATATTGTTTGTTGATTACAACACAATTTTATGAAAACTTATTACAAGAGTTTCCAATACGGCTATTCGTCAAGTCCAAGCTGTCCAATTCAATTTGATATTGTGTGTATCTGTTAATACTTACGAAAATAAACATAGTTTTTATTTATTTTATAAAAAAATTATTAGCATTATCTAGTTTTGATCTGCATTATCATTACATACATATTTTTACATGACATAATGATAATGAATATACAAATATAGGTATGTGTAAATAATATGTAATATGTATTACATAGATAAAAGTAATATGTATATTAAACATGTAAGTATGTACCTACATAATATTAAGTGGATATCTCATTATTAAGTACAGTATTGTGCACTTATGTAATGTGACTAATGATGTTGAGGACAAAATAAAAAATAAGCAGTATCAAGATCGTTCAGTCCATTTTCCCTAGGGTTGCACACTCAAAATTTTGATTTCCCTAATTGCCATCAGATTCTGGTTTACCTATAATAACATTCCACTAAATTCCCAAAAAATTAATAGTACGCAATAATTAAATACGTATTCATAGAATTGCCACAAAAAATAAAAAAGGATCAAAACTTATTGATCAAACTATACATAGCCGTCCGCCGCGCCGCGGCCGTTACCGACCCGACTTAGCTACTTGAACGACGTGTAGTCGAACACGATGACGCGTTCAAACGCTTAAAATAACCTACTTTCGTAAAATGAAATAGGGAAGATGCGAATATGATATTTATAAAAAAATATGATTAAAATGTTAGAAAAGCATAAAAGAAGGACTAATTCAACATTTTTATTTTATAATATATAATGTTTATTTTTAACAATAATTACGAATTAAAATTACATAAAACGAAACGCATTACAAAACACTTATCAGCGATAATACGTCAGTCGTCAGTCGTCACTCCTGCAATGTCAACTTTTTAGACCTTAAGTTTGCGTGTGAAATTGCATATTAGCAGTGAAATAAATAAAGAAATAAAAAGTTTGGAAAATCCAAAAGTGCACGCCTCATAATCTCATCCTTTACAATAAAATTGATTATTTATAAAGGTGTATATAATATAAGTACACTTGTTCTCATGTGCCAATGCTCTTGTACTGTCTCAAAACAGTTGGAAAAGTAAAGAAAGCGGTACCGTATTAATTGAGCTATTTTTCTTGTGGCCCCACCTAGATGTGAAACTGCGCAGGTTGAAGGGACTGACTACCAACTTATTTTTTTAAACCTTGGCTTATAGTATAAAGAATCGAGTTTATAATGGTGAATTTTGAGTACACTATAAATATAAAAAATATAAAAAAAGTCGATATTTTTTTTGTTTATTTAATAACAATTAAACCACATCGAATCAGACCCTGAAAAATGAAAGGGTTCTATTCCTGAGCATACTCAAGCGTAAGAGAAAAAAAAAAGACTCGATTAGTAAAGTATTTCGGTCGCTATCGTGTTAACAAGAAAATCCTCCGCACATACAGACACACGGACGTCCAAGACAGAACTTTTTTAAACTGTTTTTTAACTAGTTTAAATAACAAAAATGACATCAAAAATATCATGAATGTTAAAAATAGTGTTTTTTCTTAATATGTGTGTGTATGTATTATCCACAGAACAGTAAGAACATAATAGAAGTGCGATGTGGGCGTGGCCCACGTGTCACTAGTAAGGTAAGATCACCTAACTCGCTCTCAGTTGTGCGCAGAAAAATATTCGAGTCGGTTGTCAGCTGTCAAACCTTATTTCCATATTTATTCATTATTTAGAGCGTGTTGTTCGGTATTAGAGTGGAAAAATGATAGCAGACGAAATAATATCAGCAATCGAGGCATTTCATACCATCGGTAAGTCTTATTTTAATTTATTTTAAATATATTTTATGTTACAACTTCGCTTGTCGTAATTTGTCAAAAATTTATAAAAATATTAAGTCAAAATGAACCTTAAGCCATAAGAAATAAGTACTAATATAGATTGAACAGCAAACAAGACTTTCTGGAATATTATTGCAATAAACAAACGAATGTCGGATTAGTGATGCATGTGGCGCATATCGACAGTATCGATACTTTAGAAAAGACAAACATTATAAATATTAAATTTTATTCTATTTTTCCTTAGCTTTCATTTGTCCTATTTATTTATAGATTTTCGAAAGAGCCTAATTTAAAAGAGAAATGGATAATAAATGCAACGTGACGAGTTAACTGGATGCCGAACAGCAATAAGCAGTCTAACAAAGGCCACCGATACATAAAACCTACGGCAGTTCCAAGATTTAAAATAATGCATATTTTCTGTTTCTTTTGTAAATATAGATTTATACTATTCTATTCCGTTTTTTATTTAAATATAATAATATGAAAAGACGTACTTAGTAGTAATAAACATACTCCAAAATGTGACACATTATCCTATACTCATATAATAGAAAGAAAAAAAAATGCACAAAAATATATTTATTTGTGAATTATCGATAACAAGGCTGACATCCCTTAGAGCATAGCATCAGGTTAATGTCAAGTTAATGTCATTAATTTAGAGTGACACAAATTTCAACCTTATCTTTATGTGTAGAGGTTCAAAGTTATATGTATTGAAAACCAACGCCATCTGTTGTGGAATAGCTGAATGTTTTCGAATTTGGAATTTCTGAGCAAAGAGAAACAAAACAGCTAATATACCTAGGGATGTTATACTAAAATAAACCGTAACTTGGTTCGTTAGGGTACATATTGAAATGCTGAATTTATAACCTAAGTCAGTTTTTACTCAAATTAAGCTGTCCAATCAAAGGCATAGTTTACTTGTAGTGTACTGTATAACTATCGGTTTAAATGTGTGGGTTTGGCGACACTGGTTTTCATACTAATTATGACATTATAGCACTTCTATTATGTTCTTACTGTTCTGTGGTATTATCTTACAAGTGCAATGTATGATTCATAAAGACATTTTAAGTTTGAAAAATCAGATGTTTTGCGCGAAGTGACAGTAGTACCCACCTCAACGCTTCGCTTATGAGGCGTGCAAAAGATAGTTTATTAAATAGAAAGAAATAATCAGTTTAAAACACGTTGCAATATTTTTAATTTGAACCTGCTATACCTAGCCGTAAAATAGGCAACATACTCTTAAATGGATATAATTTAATGTTCAAAAAGCGAAACACAATTTTTGTTTTCGTCATCATTCCAAAGACGATAAAAAATAATTAATTAAAAATATATAAAAAATTAACCACTTGAAAAAATACCCATCAAATTGAAAAAAAGGAGGTTTCTTGTCGGTTGCCCTAAATATAATAATAATAAATTAATAATAATTAATTATAATATTCCTACTACGAGATATACATAGAACGCTAAATACATTTGCCTGTTCATCATTATCATTAGATACCCCTTGACATGGTAGAGGCCGTTATAGGTAAACCAGAATCTGATGGCAATTAGGGAAATCAAAATTTTGAGTGTGCAACCCTAGGGAAAATGGACTGAACGATCTTGATACTGCTTATTTTTTATTTTGTCCTCAACATCATTAGTCACATTACATAAGTGCACAATACTGTACTTAATAATGAGATATCCACTTAATATTATGTAGGTACATACTTACATGTTTAATATACATATTACTTTTATCTATGTAATACATATTACATATTATTTACACATACCTATATTTGTATATTCATTATCATTATGTCATGTAAAAATATGGATGTAATGATAATGCAGATCAAAACTAGATAATGCTAATAATTTTTTTATAAAATAAATAAAAACTTTGTTTATTTTCGTAAGTATTAACAGATAAACACAATATCAAATTGACTTGGACAGCTTGGACTTGACGAATAGCCGTATTGGAAACTCTTGTAATAAGTTTTCATAAAATTATGTTGTAATCAACAAACAATATTATAGTTACCTACTTATAATATTTTTAATTTTAAGTATCAAAACGGGTAAGTCCAATTTACTAATAAAATATTCAAAATTGAAAATTGTGATGTGTTTGACCCTTCTTCATCGAATGTTTTTCCATACACATTATAAATAACATCTCTTGCTTGTGATCGCAGCGGCTTTTTCGACATTTTCGAAGATTTTTTAGACAAAATCCTAAAAATTATTGATTAATTCCAAAGAAGACAAATAATTTGACAACCAATTTGATAGTTGTCAAATAACATTGCCATATGAAAATCTTTTATTTCTTAATTATAAATATGCCATCAGATTCTGGTAGACCTATACATAGAATAACGTCAAATAATATACGCCATCTTTTATGTCTCTGTAGGCGTATCGTTCTCCAGTCTCCACCCTGGTCATCATCAGGTCTCCAGAATATAGTAGAATCCGTATTAAATAAGATAAATGTCTAAAGCAGTGTTTTCTTAACCGTTCCCCGCTCTGAGAACTTATACAGTATTTACTATTAATTTATGTTATATGTTACTGCCTCTCAGAGAAAGCATAATTTAGGTAGATACCACTAACGATACTACGAGACAATACGATACATTTTACACATCCTTAATCTTTGGTCACTTTTACTTCAACGGCGATGTCTTTATAGGAGGGGCTCAAAAACAAATTCAAATTCAGTGACGGAATCGTTAAGGTCAGTGAGCCTTAAGAAGTACTGTTATAGGTATAGTTTTTATTTTGTCCCTTTGGTGGTGGAATTTTATCAAAATCCTTCTAAGGGGATAGCTACGACAAAGTAGCTTTATGCATGAAATAATGTTTTTAATTTGAAGCTCGAAAAGCTCGGCTTTCTATGCCTTTTTAGTTATTTTCGTCCGCCGCTTTGCCCGCTTTGTCTAAAACCTAATAAATTATATACTAAAACCTTCCTCTTGAATCACTCTCTCTCTCTATTTAAAAAAATGCCAATATCCGTTGCTTAGTTTTATAGATTTACGCATACATAGGGATATAGGGAAGGAGAAAGCGACTTTGTTTTATATTATGTATAGTGATAAAATTGATGTTAAAAATACACGAATTAAGTCTGAACCTATTTATGAACTTAAATGATTGAAAATTACTATGGTTGACTATAAACAAAAAGAAACATCAAAGGAAACTGCATTGAATAAAAACATATCACTTATAGGTATGTAATAAATGAGTGAAAACTTATTAGATCTTAAACTTACAGAATACGGTTCCGCTTTGTCAGGCACAATGCCCTGTTGTGATCTTGTATTGTCTGGTTTTTCGCTAATTTCGGCCGCTCCCAAACGAGTGAAGCCGTTGTCGTTAGCGTCTGGCGCCACCAATGTTGATTCAAACCATAAGCCCAACAGTGGTTCGCTGTCTTCTAAAATAAATCATTTTTAGTTGATTTGATACAAAATTATTATTTTTTTTAAGTTTTTAATACCTTATTGTTGTTTTAAAATTTGAACGAACGAAGAATGGAATATTTCATAATGGTAATTTAAACTATGTCTGCGAAACAAGTGGAAAAAAAATGCTTTAACTAAAAATTGAAAATGTTTATTTCAGGAGATAATAAATAAATGACACAGTAAACCTGCTTCAAATACAAATTGATATAGGAAATTAATTGATAAAGTTAAGCATTTAAACTAGAACCCACCATCATCAGTCTCCGAATCCTCAGAGCATAGGATCATGTCCTGGAAGTAGACGGTGGAGTCCGATCGGTCAGGGTCGGCGTCCTGGTTCTTTTGCACCACCGCGCGCTTCAGGTTCGTCGCTTTGCGGTAGCAGACCACCCCGAGCGCGACTAGTAACTATAATACGAGGTTGGAATGGGGATTAAATTAGGATGTATGGAAGAGGGGAACAAATATAGGGCGTTAAAAACACCTATTTATAAAATAATAACTTTTTGTAACATATACTCAAATGCATATCAAATTAAAAAACTACTTTTTTCTTGAATTTATATTTTTGGTTTTATGGCATTCAAATGCTTTATAAATATAAATTTATAAAGAATAGAAAAAATTGGATCACGAGGCGGGACTCGAACCCGCATCCATCGCGCCATTCCGGGGCGGATGCCTCACCATCACGAGGCGGGACTCGAACCCGCATCCATCCCGCCATTTCGGGGCGGATGCCTCACCACCTCATAGAATAAATTCGATCGCTCGGGCGGGTCACGAGTGGCTGAGTTGGTGAGGCATCCGCCCCGGAATGGCGCGATGGATGCGGGTTTGAGTCCCGCCTCGTGATCGAATTTTTTCTATTCTTTATAAATTTATACTTTTTTCTTATAAAAAAATAATTGACACTTTCACTAAAGGAAAAGACAGGATATATTTTAATTATATTTATTATTTAGTTATGAGAAATATAAAAGTCACTCTTATAACTGCTGAAGATTTACCGCCATCTTGTTGATCGTATACAACATCACGCTTGCCAGGATTCCATGTAAGAGTGAATCCATCATACGTGGAAACCTGGCGTGCGTGAGGACTGCACTTATAGCATACCGACGATTTGAGCAGAATTTTCTTCATAAGTTTCAATTCTTCTCATTTCTGGTGTGGTCTTCTCGTTTATTTTTATGTGACAGTGCTTATTAAGAAAACATATTGTATACTTATTAAAGATTTTCAAGCAATAAAACAAACAAAAAACACAAAAACACTAATTAATTTTATTGAGTATTTTTCATATCAGAATATTTAAGTACATAATACTATAATTAAATTGACGTAATAAATAAAAGCTAATCATCTGGATAAAAACTTAAAATATTAATTGATTTATAATAGTTACAATTAGTTATCTCTTTTTCCTAATATTTTTTTTCATATACCATCACACACAAACTAGTACATATGTTTATAGTTTATACAGTTTTAAGACCCAATCTTATCACATAAAGGTCACCTGGTGCAACGGAGCTGCAGAGGCTATCCTCAACTCTCTATGGTGCGCGGTATGGTGACTCAGTATGTCGAGTGGCGCAGGCGCGGGGGCGGAGTCCGAGGGCGCGCTTAGGGCTTCGAGCCGCGCGTCTGCGAGTAGAGCACCCGCCCACGCGAGGCACCGCCCTCCCAATGCCACCCAGACTACGCCGAGCCCTTGTTGCCTGTACGTAGAGGTTTTTGATTGGGTTAGATTTTTATTTTGGGAGTAATAAATGAATACAATTTCACATTTATTAAAGTATGTATATTGTATACATATGAACAATACAGAAAATAAATTTTATGATAGATTAATTCAAAATTATTTTCTACAATAAAAATATTATTTTTTCTTTTTAACATAACTATTCTCAATATAGGTAATGTAAAAGATAATTGATTAAAAGGGATGATTATTAGATTTTATTTTTTACATAAGCATTTAAAAGCTTTATTTTATTTAAAAAGAATACAAACATTTTCGTCAAGTTGTAAGGTCTAGAAGCAGTCTTGGCCGGGCTCTTGCCAGGCGGAGTTGGTCCTGGAGCGCCACCTAGGGCGTGGTGTAAACCGCATACTAGAACCCACGCACCAATCATGAGATGGTTTTGGTATACCTAGAAAAAAGAAGCATGCGGCGTTGTATAAAACATTTAAATTAACACTATTTCTTGTCAGTAATGTTTAAAGTCTATTGTATAATCTCGTTAGAAAACTCTACCTAATAGATGCGTAGGCAGAGTTTTACAGCGGACAGTTCTTGGGCAGGAAAATATACCCACAATTGTCACATTAAAATCAATTTCTGTTAAATGTCTATTTTTATTTTAAACTTACATATCCTCCTGCACGAGTTGATTGTTTAAAAGTTTCCCCAACAGTGTTGTACAAGCTGAGTGCACTCTCGACTAACGTTGCCGTTTGCTGTTCACTTTCCTCGTCTTTTTGATGTAGGGTTGCCTAGTGAAATAAAAAGAAAAGTAGTAGTTTAATATTACTTATAAAAACTTCAACTGAGATACTGAAAAAGCTATTAAATTATGTTAATGCACATAAATTTACTACAATCAATATATTTTTTTAACCATATAATTGAAATAAAATTGTCATCAAACATACCTGTGCCGTAGCACACAACAACCAAGCTGTGCTGACATCACTGAGCGTAGCAATACGATCTGACGTAAACGGTTCTAAACACGGCAAAGACAACGCAAGCCGGCAGACATGCACTTCGTTAACCAGAAAATGGAGACTGAAAGACAAGTATTGCATAAATTCTCACAATATCTATAAGTTAATAAGGTTTAATTTGAACAATATATACAACTATTTACATGCATATGTATCAGGATACGAAAATAATAAAAAACTAAAAATAAACAAAAAAAACTTAACATAAAATCGAAAGTATTACAAACTCACAGTGAGGCATCAGAGTTAAACTGTGGTGCTAGGTTAGATTCTTTTGCTGTTTGCCATCTATTCAAGTAACGCTGTAGGCAAGGCAGGGACGAGCAAACTTTGAGCACCACTGAGCCTGCTCTCAGCTCCATTAGTAGTGATGCACACGTAGATGCAACCCACTTCTGCAAGGGGCAATCATATTTATACTTATTCATATTCGTACAAATATTTATGGATTTAGTTAATCAATTCTTGATTATGTATTAAAGAAAATTATATTATCTAAGACATTCATCTTAATAAGGCGATTTAATCGCAATAAGTAAAAAAAAAAAAATAAAAAAAATAAGACAAAAAAAAATAACTTTTCCTGCCACATCAATCAAATAAATACCTTCATATCAATCACGGCCTGTTGGGAACTTCCATCCTTAGCGCTCTCCACACTGTCCTTACTTCCGGGAGTCATTGCACCTACAGGCTGAGCCGGTGACGTCATGGACGACATTTGGCTTCTCAACGGTATAGTCAATTGTTCCAATAATGCATCTGAGCGGCGCTGCGCCGTAGTCGGCTGTTGTTTCTCAGATGACGACGTTTGAGATGCGAGCGACGTAATTGGGCTTGGAATTACTGACGATTTTGTCGTTTGGTTTTCTAATATGTACAAAAAATTTAAATATAATACATATAAGTTTAAATTAGACTCGTCACTAAAAACCCAGTTAATTAAAATAAAGTTATTAAATAGAATAACCAAGAAATATCAGAATCACCAACATAAGTCCAATAATTCCATATAAAAAAATTATAGCATGTTACCTGTTACATTTACATGAGCTGGTAACTTTGCATTTTTAAGCAAAGATGTCAAAATAACAAGGTCTGATGGTGGGTATCCACCTCCATCGATCCCACATAATCCAACAATTGGTAGAAGGAGCTGCAAAGGGAATTGAAGATATTTTAAAGGATTTAAAATAATGTAAACCACTATTTACCCTAAACTATAAGCATTAGATAAAAATGTGTGAATATTCAAATCATACTAAAAGGCCTTAAAAACTTTCTACATACAACATATTATGTATTATAATTATAATCTTTACCTGTTTCACGGATACATTAGGAGCAGCCGTATTTGACGTGTCATCCTGACTCAGTCCGGCTTCAGATAACTTTTTGAGTATTTGCTGCAGTATAATCCTGAATGCATCTTGTGCAGTGCTGAGCTGGTCAGCAGGTACTGCGTAAATATTTTGTTTTAGAATTTAATCTCTCCATTAAATGCATATAAATTTATAACCAGATTTGGCAAATGATTATTTATTTGAGTTTGGTTCAAAGTACATATAGGCATTTGGAATGTAACATTGAGAACAGCAAGTATTTGAACATACTATTGAAAAAATAAAACTTGCTTGCATACTGCAGTGTTTATTATATAATACAAGACTTTATGGCATGTAAAATTAATTTAAATTACCATATTATGCATATTTAAATAAATTTTAGGGTTTCCTGTACCGAAAAGTTAAAATGGAACCCTATTACTGATTAAAGTATGAAATACACGAAAACAAATATTTATTGATTGATTGATTGATGATTTTATAGAAGGTTTTGTTCATTATTGATTACAATCTATGTCAAATGATCGAAAATTTACTTATTTAAACCATAATATTGGAATTAAAAGGGGTCATAATAATATTATAATGAACAGAAAGTAGCTTATTGGTACAGAACCCTCATGGCGCAATGTCAATGATCGATAACTCGTTCAGTATACACATACAGCATGCGGAGAGTCCCCGCAGGCGAGATAACAACTAATAAAACCTACAAGTCGATACGTGTGTTCGTAAAGGTCCGACCGCACGCCGCATAGCGACGCGACACGACACAGCAATATATTCTTTATATGAAATTGTATGAGGTATATCGCACGACGCGAAACAGAAACTGCGCGCTGGCTGCGGCCGAATTTGATCAATGGGTAAATGTGTCGTGCCATGTCGTATCTCGCAGTTACGCATAGTGAGATCGGAGCTTTATACCGTCTGCAGGGATCGTCTCCCCCGCTTGTTATATCGATCGTGATATCGCCAATGAAATAAATGAGTCGATGTACAGCAGGCGGGGCATTCATCACACATCAATTCAGTTTCAAGCGAGAGTGCACAGAGCTAAAAGAGTATAGTAATAGAGTATAGTACCTGGCTTGCGGGCCCTATGAACTAATTAAATTGCAGAGATTGCTGTGTAGCAATAAGGCCGCCTATTGTGCAAAATTTTTGTACTTCATTAATTTGTACCACATTTCTTATACTCTTTTGTACAATGAAGTGTTATAAATAAATAAATAAATAAATAAATAAATAAATAAATAAATTGGGCTATTAGAGGAGTCCAACTCACACTTAACAGAATTTTCAAATGGGCGTAGTAGGCGAAATTCATGACTTTGAGGAATATCGAAACGCAGAATGTAGTCATGAAGTACATTTTTATGAAAATACAATTGTATCATTAGGTTTTTGAAAAATAAATAGGAATCAGTCATTGATTTAGAAAAAAATATTCTTTATCTTTTAACTCATCGATAAAACAATGCAATCCTATAAATTTTAAATCCGAATTTTGAAATTTCATAGGCAGAAAAAGAAAAAAGAAAACATTTCAAATTAAAACTTCTTATTTATTTTATATAGTATGCATGTCGCTAAAAACATCATAATTTGCTATGCAATATTATATTTTGTTATCAAACATTTTCAACAATTATATTCTCTCATCAATATCTTCCAATAATGATGTACAATATAACCAAGAATGTAAATAATTTTTGGTCAATTTCTAAACCTTTACAAATAACCAAATTAAATCTGTATGGTTTTTTTATTTTATTGTGGGTGCAGTATGGATTTAAGACTGGAAATTTTTAATTAAAATTTATCATTTTGACAAAAATTTTAGTAGAAATGATAAAGCTGTTTTTTGACATTCGCATTGATACCACTACTTACCAAGAACACAGAAGCTCAAAAAATTGCTAGTGCATTGTTTTATAGCAAAGATAAAGAACAAAAAATACCAAGATAAAGAATTTAAAATTACAAAATATAGTAAAAAGCATGTTTGTAAGGAACCAGTCCAACCAGTGCCGGCGTTAGGGGGGGCTTGAGGGGGCAATGGCACAGGGCGACAAATTTTGGGGGGCGCCAAGATCTGAAATTGGTTAACCTAACACTTGATATTGCTTCTCTCAAGTGGGCCAACTTGCACTTGGCCATTTTTTATGTTTTTCAACATCAATGGGTCGGTCTAATGAGTATTGATTTTTCAAATATTTTATGAAGCAGTGATAGTTTTCATCAAAATTGGCCTACTAATACCTGGTTATTGATTTTCTTTGGTTTCAGACCTTGCATGCCACACCCACTTGAAAAATTCAAAGTTCACCTAGTCATTAGGTGCCTATAGGGAAGTGGCATTCAATTTGCTCACATAATTTTAATTTTTAATACTTTAGGAATTGATTTTTTATTCAGATGTTATTTGTTATACAAACTACTCATTAATTTGTTGGACCCAAAATTACTTATAAAAGGGAAGTGAATTATTTGCCAAACCCGCCTATACATTGTGTAAATTTAAAATAATACTATGAAAGGATGATGTACTTCACCATCAAAGGTTGAATAAATTGGTTAAAAAATTAAAATTAAATTAATAGAAATACTTACAATTATTTGCATTGATGCTTATGAAGTGAGCAGAGAGACACGCAAAGCATGTGTAGAATAAATCGTAGGTATCTTCATGGTTTTGAAATTCGTTCTCACTGCAAATGAATGTCTTACTTCAATAAGTGCAGGTAGGTGGATGAAGAACTGCATGAAACAGTTATCGATTGCATAGTTTACGCAGACGCAGGACATTCAATTGCACCTAGGTCATACATCTAATAGGTATATATCACCTGAACTAAAATCTCATTGGAAGATGTAAAATCAATAAACGGTAAAAGATGGGTGTAGTCCTTAACAAAGGCAATCATAACTAAAATAGTCAATTTGACTAAATATATGCTTTGTTAGTCTAACACAGCTGATATTTGTTTTTACAAATTAGATTAACGATAACAATGAATAAATAAATACGGGTTATTCATCAGATTTTTTAGTACGTCGCAATCGCCAAATAATTAAGGCTTAGGAATAATCTTACCTTTTTATTATAGCTTGTATAATTTCTACAGCGTCGTTTTTGTCGAAAAACGGGCCATATAGCGCTGTTAAAATCGGTTTAACAGTGGTAGACCATTCTATATTACCTCCCGATGCGGCCATTTTCGAGAACGACCTTTCGCGAAATCATCAAATCAATGAATCAAATGTGTCACAAAATGTGTCAAAAAGAAATCGGGAAAATTGTCAATTCATAGTGTATAATGGTTTGTCTGCACGGTTGGTAAAAAAAAGTAATGATTATTATCAAAATTCTTTTATTGTTAATAGTGTATCTAAGTCTATTAACAATAATAATAATACGTTATTTTTTGGATAGACATCCCCTTAATTATTTATGATATTAACCAAGAAGCTTACATCTAATACACTGGAGATTGCACTATGACCATTAACTTGTAACAAGAAACTATGACATTCAATGACGTCAGTGTTGTTTTTTGTCTCTTTCTGTGGAGTGACAACGCTGGTTTGTTTATTCAGGATTTTTCGAAATAGAAAAAACTAAAAATCATGGTCTATAAATAATAACGACATATATTTTTAACAAACAACTAAAAAACAGTATTTATATTATACTATACTGGTCATACTTTATAGGTACATACAATTTTAATTGGTATAGATTGATTGATGTTTTAAATAACTTTTGGCTACAAAGCTTGGATATGAACCATTATAATATAGCATTAACATCCTTTGTAAATAGAGGAAAGTTGTGTTTTGCATCAGATGCTGTTTACCAAATTGTAAGCTACTCAGATCTTTTTAAACGCGTTGCTTCGACGGGTCAATTTCAAGCCAAAATCATCAAAGAAAAACTGTTTATAACAGCCTTGCACAAATTTCAGCTAACTTTACAAAGTTTATTTTTCAAAAGGTATTTTTTTCTGGGTCGTAATCCTCAGTAATTTTACCCTTGATGGGCACATATATTTCTTTTTATTTTACTTTTTGGAAAGCTGGAATACCTAAAAAAATATGAGGTAAGTTAAAAAAGTATAAAGGGGTTTGAAAATTTTTGTATGGACGCTGGCATATCGACCCGCCGCCATTTTTATTTTTTTTCAAAATCGCGGCGCACGATTAAAGTGGTATGTATGGATAGAGGACACATAGACGAACAAAAAATGTCTCATAACATAGTACCCTAAAGCGTCACATTACCGAGATATTTGGAGGTAAATATTCACTTATGAGTACGACAAACACTAAAAATAGACTTATTACGTGTCTATATGCATAATATTATCTCCAAATAATCACTCCCAGGTAGATTATTATTATTACAGGAAGAAAGTAGGTATTCATTACATTACTTACATTTTTATGTAATGTATGTATGTTTTTAATTTTTATGTAATGAATCTACCTACTTTCTTCCAATAAACTGATATTTACCTCCAAATATCTCGGTAATGTGACGCTTTAGGGTACTATGTTATTAGACATTTTTTGTTTGTCTATGTATCCTCTATCCATACATACCACTTTAATCGTGCGCCGCGATTTCGAAAAAAAATCAAAATGGCGGCGGGTTTGATATGCCAGAAAGTTTCAATGCCCTTTCAATGTAAAAACGAACAACTACATGTGAGTGCAATACCGATGTCGTGTGTTGTTTCATTACTAGTAACAATCTTTAAAATGGTGTTCTAAATTTTCATCGTAATATTGTTATTACAATGTGTTCTCTTCACTATCCATAAAAACTCGTCATCATGGTTACTTTACTTGTTAATTTTTAACCGACTTCATAAAAAGGAGGAGGTTATCAATTCGAGTGGTATGTTTTTTTTTTATGTATGTACACCGATTACTCCGAGGTTTTTGAACCGATTTACGTGATTCTTTTTTTGTTCGATGCGGGATGGTGTCGAATTGGTCCCATAAAAATTTTATTCGGATAGGCCCAGTAGTTTTTATTTTATGAGAATTTTTGTCTGTATTTGTAAATGTTGCAAGTGCAAGTTTGAAGTCGGTTGTTTTTAACGCAGTTATTGACTTGTGTTTATTGAAAACTTGTTGAAAAATGAAAAAGTACTTATTAGGAAAATAACAAATTTAACATAAATGCTTACTAAAATGATGCAAAATTTTACAATTTTTGCCATTGAAATGATTCTAAATAGGTAAATGCAGGAGTGTTGAGGAATATTGTAAATAACGTAAATATACACTTGCCTGTGAAATTGGTGTCCAAACACTTCTGCAATTTTGCACAATACAATGCATTCTTTATATTCGGAAAGTATTTATTAAATAAGCAACAATATTAACTTAAATAATCGAAGCGACGCAATTTTTTTGACACACATCACATGCCACATTGACAAAGTGAAAATTGCTACAATTTTATTATGGTGATTACCCATAATCAGGGAGTATCGATTTTAATTATTGGTTCAGATACAAACAAACAAACAAACAAAAATTCTTTATCGTGCACCACAGAGAAAAGTACAAATAAGGATACATAAAATATAAAGTAACAAAGAGCACAACAGGCAGATACTTATTTTATTTAGCATAAATAATAATTGCCTCATCCAACAATGCTTCTGAATGACGTTGTTGGCAATTTATCAACAAACTCATCATATCACTCAATTTATCATCAAACCCTAGAAAACAAACTCATGTACAAAAACACAGTACAAAAACTAACCTTTTGCACAGAATATTCCAGCATACATAGCCTTGGGAAAACTTCGTATTATAGTCGAGCCAATTTAATAGGCAACATTTGACGTCTATCAATTTTATCTTCGAAGAGAGGTAACCTGCTTAAAAACATCGATTAAAGTGAATTAATCGATACGGATTTGAAACATTTGTCAATCGAATTTATTAATTTATGATGATTTTTATTCACAAGTAATCAATGCATTCGATTCTAGATGTTAGATTTCGATTTTCAGAGGAACGTCTCTGGTATTTAAAAAGAAAAAAGGTTTATTGACACAAAATTGTAGCGACGTCAGTTCTTCAATTCAGAAATTGTTTATTATGTTTAGTATGGTTTATCAATAAAATGAAATCTTAAAATTGCTTGTATCGGTGATTATTATTATAAATATGTAATCATAATTGAAAAAAGTTAAGCAAATGTGCAGTTCTAACAAAACGAAATATCATGTTATTCTATGTCGTCGTTACTAGGTTACGTTGTTGAATTTTGTTGAACTGTCAAATGTTGCCTATTAAAATGGCTCTACTATAACAGTGGCAATACCAAGTTAGGTGTGAAAGTGATAAAAAACAACAACTGGGCAATATTTTCTTGTTACACGTCAATGTTCATACCGAAATCTCCAGTGTATAGATGTAAGCTTCTTGATATTAACATTATGCGATATTAACAATATCCCGATTGTTCGTGATGCTGAGATTTTCTATCTGCTCTGCGGGACTTGTTTCGTAGCTCTTAACTCAATGTCTATCATATAGGCATAGTCTATGGATCTATTACTATTTTTCACAAGATTTTTCATAGTACACTCTGTGCTCCTATCGTGTCTTCTGTGATCTGTCAATTTTTGTCATGAATTTTGTTGTTCGCAATGACTAAGGAATCCTATGGACAGGGCATATTGTTCTATACAAACAACTGATTATACAAATATCATGCATTTCGATACCGAAATAATAAAACTAATACTGTCTCTTTCTAACTAATGAATATTCTGATATGTGAAAAAATATGGCTATACGTCAGTCAGTGCTAATTCTATACCGCTTGACATTTGAAGTTAGCTCAAATACCTACTGTGGCCGGTCGCCATTTTATGTTCTCGTTATTACGATGTACATGTTCTGTCATTGCTCCGTAGTAAACATTGAAAAATATTGAATATTTTTGTGATTGTGACAAACATTTGTGTCTAAAACATATAGAGTGGTCAAGAACAAATAGTGGCATAATGCCAAAGCGCAGTATTGTGGGATGTGGCTCCGGAAAGAATGAAAACCAGAAAAGTTTGTCTTTGCACCGGTATGTATACGTTTTGACTGAAATATTAGTTATTTCTTTGCTGATTTAGTTATTTTCATGTATATTGAATTGAGGAGTATTCACAGACTATGTTCAGTGCAAAATTGTTACCAAATATAGCTTTATTTTGTATATTTTCGTTCTAGTAAAATAATGAATTTGGGTGCTAGTGATGGCTTATAATATCGACATTAGCAAAATGTTCGATGAAGACGTGCGTCTCCCAAGGCTGTGTCATTAATCTTAAGAATAGTTGCTTTGGTGAATACACTTCCAAATTAACAAATTAATTTTGCCAAGAGCAAGGAGCAAGGAAAAATAAAACACTTAAATTTACCTAATATGAATTTTAACTTAAGTAAGATTAGTCGCTTTTATAGTACTTTAAAAATGTATTTATAAATAAGTCAGGTCAGGACTAAAATTATAATAACCTAAAAATTCATTTTTTATAGGTTACCAAGAAGTGAAAATAGAAAAGGAAAATGGTTAGAAGCAATTGAAACTGAAAATATCAAGCCAAATGTAAAGGATATATCATAGTATGTTCCCTACATTTCCCCGAAAGTGCTTTCAATAGAACAATGGATGTGATTAGTCTGCACGATGATGCTATACCAGTATGTTTGCCGCTGCATTCACACAGGGTGAGGTTTTTATCTGTAGACACGTGATGTCTTCCAATTTACTTTTGGTCTTTTTATTTAGATTTAGGGCTGTCATTTATATTCTAACGTTTCTCCTATTTTGAAGAGGGCCTGTGAACAAACTGAGATGGTTTTATATGATTTTTTGAGTACAAACTTGGGTGATATTTGGTTGTTGAAATGTTATTGACTGAGGGAAAGTGAAATTTACTTTAAATACATGGGGTGTTTTAATTTATTTTTCTATTCTTTATAAATTTATATTTATAAAGCATTTGAATGCCATAAAATAAAACCAAAAATATAAATTTAAATTCCGCTATTGCAAGCCCTAATGTTAATATTAATTTCAAACCGTCGCGTCAGCATTGCCCTTTTAATTAAAATGTATTGCATGTTAGTTAAAATGTAAAGTGAACAATGTTAGTTAATGTAAACTGTGACATTTCATTTCCAGGTACCGGTTGAGCCTCAAATCCCGAACTCAAAAATGAACAGAGTGAATCCGAGTGCATCACAGGCTGCACGAAATAGTTTAGTTCTATAATTTTCTCTGTTATTAAGTAATTATTGTTTTTTTTTTTTTCTATTACCTACTGTATATTGTGTTGTTCATCGTAATAAAAAACTATTATATACCTATATTAGTATTTATTTTGTATCATTATATTACATTCCTCAAAACTGAAATTAGTTCAGCTAAAAGGTAACAAACAGCACATTCAATGACTGGGTGGTACGAAGTTCACCGGGACCGCTAGTAATTTAATAAAACAATCGAATACTAAATTATTCTGTTTTTCCGGAGCATGCGCCATCCCGCATGGCTGTAATACCATAGCAGCAAAATGCATACAACAGATTTTATACCGCATTCCTGTACCACATTTGCTCTTTACTGGCATGCTTCCGTTAATACTACATTCCAATAATATCTGATTTCAAAAACACCAGTCAAACAAAACAAAATATCCAATAAACCAGTTGGTCAATTTAGCAGATAACTTAAATGCCAAATTGTAAGTCTACCGTAATCCTTATATCCAAGTCAAAATTGAACTGGATTTATTAAATTATACAGGGTTAGCTATCTTGTCCTGCGAGGTTGCTGGTGTTTTACAAGTAACCCTGTTTAGGTGTTACCGTCACGAGCACTCATCGTCATACTTCATTCTCATTATTTTTCTCCATCGCGCCAAAAGAAGTATAACTTCAAAAAATATGTATATATAAATACTAGCGGTCCGCCCCGGCTTCGCCCGTGGTACATTTTTACGTTTTCTCTCCATAAGAACCATCCTCGTACTTCAAGAAATGTAATAAAAAAAGAATTAACGAAATCGGTTCAGTTGTTCTCGAGTTATGCGCTTACCAACACAATTTGCGATTCATTTTTATATTATAGATTATTTTTATATCGATAAACATATTAATGTTTATCGATATATTCTCGGCACTAAACACCGCCATGTTTTGTTCCATTCAATATGGCGCCGGCCACACTTTTTTTGTAGGTATGTCACTTCCATGTGATTCCTTATTCATTGGTTGTTCGCCACTTGTTCGCCGTTTGGGAACTGTGGTAAACTCTATAAAAATTGTAATTTGGAAAACATTCTTAATTTAGTGAAAAAAGAACCTCAAGTGTATGTATGTGATTTATACATAAAAGGTTGTATTGAATTTTGTGTATTTTATTGCCCACCTTCATTTAAACATGAATGGAGAACAGTCTCAAAAACGAAAACTTACCGATGAAAACGGATCAGATGCATCAGGTAAATAAAGTTTATTAAATAAGAATTCACTACATATTACAATATGTCCAGTATTCAGTATATGGCGAAACATTAAAATCTAAATTTTCATTCATACACTATGAAGATAACCTAATATTTGTATTTATTCATACCGCTAATTTTAGTATCTCATTTAAGAGAATGTTTTCAATTAACATTTCAATTCTTTACAAACATTCATATCCTCAATAAAACTTTCAGCGTACCTAATAATACAATAATTAATATCGTAATATTTTCAAATTGTGATTTTTATTTTGATCATCATACATTTAACTATGATTATTATTTTCAGAGCCAACAGTGAAATCATCTAAAGTGCATATTCAGTGTCCATACCTAGACACAATTAATAGGCATGTGCTAGACTTTGATTTTGAAAAATTGTGTTCTGTTTCTCTTACAAGAATAAATGTGTATGCTTGCTTAGTATGTGGGAAATACTTTCAGGTTGGTTTTATTAATATACTCATATATTTTTATGTTCATCGATTTTCCTAGCAAGCTATTCATACAAATGACTGCATAATATATTATCTACACTAATATTATAAAGAGGAAAACTTTGTTTGTTTGTTTGATTGTAATGAATAGGCTCATAAACTACTGGACCGATTTTAAAAATTCTTTCACCATTCGAAAGCTACATTATCCACGAGTAATATAGTTTTATCCAGGAAATCCCACGGGAATGGGAACTATGCGGGTTTTTCTTTGAAAACGCGGGCGAAGCCACAGGCGAAAAGCTAGTGACAAATAATCTTTAAATTATTTGATGAGTCTTATTTTACGTTTCTTAATATTGTTATTCCCATATTTTGTTTTTCACTTTCCTTCTTCTAGTTTTTCTTTCCATTGTTAGGCTATAAGATATTAACATTCTACAAAACAATAGGTACAACACACTAGTTCTTGTTTATTTGTATGTGTGTATGATAGTAAATTCTAATAAGACAATCTAAATTTGACTGATATAATGTATAACTTAATTTTACAGGGAAGAGGTACCAACACTCACGCATACACTCATTCTGTGGCAGAGGGACATCATGTATTCTTAAATCTACACACTCTTAAATTTTACTGCTTACCAGATAATTATGAGGTTATAGGTATGTATTATAACGAACAGACTAATTTTAACATTATATTTACTTATCTTTATATCTTTATCTTTTGGGCGTTTTTCCATTACCCGGCCCGGCACCGGCACCGGCTCCGGCGCCGGCGCCGTGCCGTTGCCGGGGAAGCAAAAACGTATGAAAATGTATGGCTCGCTTTTTCACTTACCGGCGCCGGCGCCGACATGGCATTGAGTCCTGCCGGCGCCGTCGCCGTCGCCGTCGCCGGGGTAGCAAGCTTCCCACTTATGCCGGCCCGGCAAAATTGCATATGTACTGCATATTTATATGAATTGTCATATCAGTACTGTACCACTCACCGGGCGTAAACCGGCATCGACACCGGCGCAATGGAAAAACGAAGTCCCGGTGCTGTTACCGGTCCCCGACCATGCCGTTGCCGTGCCGGAGCCGGGCCGGGTAATGGAAAAACGCCCTTTAGATAAAAATGAATCTCTATTTCCTTTGTACATGGCATCATGCATTAACATTTAACAGCTGGACCAATTTCGATAATATTTTCTAGGGTTTGATCTCTCCCCTCTCGTCGTCTCCCCGTGACCACGCTCGCTGTAAAGTGTTCGAAACGTCGGGAAAATAATAGAATGAATAAATCGCGTTTAAAATCCGTTAAAAAGTCTTTAATTTCTCAATTTCGATAATTCTTTTTTCGTTGTATTGTTAGTGTCAGAAGAAAGATCTCATGAAAGAGAAACTTAAGAGTTCTTCTGCCAAACACTAATAAAAATCTAAAGACCTGCTATTTAACTTCACATGTTTGATAGTTTGCATGAAGACAGAACGTTTGTTGGGTCAGCTATTTGCGAATTAAAAATGGAGTGTTGAAATTATACATCACAACCACCTAAATAACTTTCTAAGCCATACTACATTTTTATATTGAAAGCTATTTAAATATTTCTAGAATACAATACAAATTATTTTTCAGATTCATCTTTGAATGACATTAAATATGTCCTGAATCCAATTTTTACACCAGATCAAATAAAGCAATTGGATTTCAACACCAAAATGTCCCGTGCCATTGATGGTACAATGTATATGCCGGGAATAGTTGGTCTTAATAATATTAAAGCGAATGATTATTGCAATGTTATCTTACAGGTTTGTAATGGTCCTTTATTTTAATTTTATGAATTATATTTAGTATTGTTTCCTCTTGATGAAACTGCATTTTAGAGCTTTAGTTTTTAAAGTAAAAATACACTCATTTCACGAGCTGTCTAACAGTTAGTAAAGCTATAAAAAGTGCTGGATTCATATTAATAAATTGTATGTGGGAGTATATCTGTGCTCTGTACTGAATAATGAATTGCAATCAATAGTAAAGTTAATAGTCAAAATTATTCTTATTTCAATTGATATGTTTCAGTGTTTAGCACAAGTAAGACCACTACGAAATTACTTTTTACGTGAAGAAAATTACGCTGAAGTGAAACGGCCGCCAGGAGATTCGTCTTTCTTATTGGTGCAGAGATTCGGCGAGTTGATCAGGAAGCTGTGGAATCCACGAGCATTTAAAGCCCATGTGTCACCACATGAAATGTTGCAAGCTGTGGTATTATGGTCCAAGAAAAGATTTCAGTTTATAAAACAAAGTATGATATTGCCTTTTCCTTTTCTTGATGGTTTTAAAAATTAGCATTTGTATCTACTCTATTGTTTGCTAAGATATGTATCTTTTTTTGCAGGTGATCCAATTGATTTTATGTCATGGTTCTTGAATTCATTGCATATAGCGTTAAACGGGACCAAGAAACCAAATAGTTCAATTATATACAAATCATTCTTAGGGCATATGAGGATTTATACAAGGTAGGTTATACAACAAACTCCCTGTTAAAGATAACTTTTCTTAGATTTGATTATTTCTTATTCTCTCTATTGTGATGATATGTCTAATAACAACAACAATCTAATTATGTTATGATATAAATGTGTATTTCGTTGTATTAATTCGGTAACTTATTTGATATGTCGCAGCCAAATGGTTAAATCAGCCACTAAATTAACTACTTAAATTATTTAAAACAAGCTTATTTAACAGCGCGGCTTAATAAAAATACCAGTCTATAATGGTTAATTTAACACTAAAATAAAATAAATTTTGTGTTTATATTAAATAAAAATATTTTCCGCAGAAAACTGCCGCCACCAGACGCCGATGATGCAGCCAAAGTGGATCTTAGCAGTGAAGAATACAGTGAAATGATAACTGAGTCACCATTCCTGTATCTAACATGCGACTTGCCTCCAACACCACTTTTCACAGATGAGTTTAGGGAGAATATTATTCCACAGGTTTGTTTAAATTTTACATATAACTGAATAATTAATATTTTTATGTTGCTTTTAACTGCAAAAATCAGTGAATTAGAATTTAGAATACTTAGCTTCCTATTCAATAGTGCTATTTTTATCAACTTACTTCAGAATTCAGCCTCACAAGTCAATTGTGACTAAGTAGAATCGTGATATCACACAAGTGTGATTTTATTTCCAGGCTAATACATATTAATATCTATACTTACTTTACATACAGTGGTGGTCACATAATTAAAGACACTAAGAGCATTTTATACTACCCAAGACATTTCTCTCAACATTTTTTTTTACACTATCATTGGAACTTGTTAAATAATTTTAAAATATTCAGGTATGTGTTGTTTAATGCTAAACTAAATTTTATCTACAAAACTTGTCGGTTTGTTAAATTTTAATCGGTTCATCCTTACTACTAGCAGTTTTAACCTAGCAAAGGTCTGGCCATATAATTAAAGACATAAGACTCGCTTATAAGAAATATAAAAAATTATTGTTTTAATGAGATTATTTTTCCAACACAAAATGTCTGACGTATTTACAAAACATTTTTACACTTTTCAATATTTGGTTGCATGTCCCTTGGTAGTAATGACGGTTTACATCTCTTGGGCATAGAAGCAACTAATTTTGTACAAGTTGCGTCACTAATTTGATTCCATTCTTCAAAAATGCTTTGCAAAGTTAGTCGACGTTTGTTGACCGCTTTGCCACGACTTCTTTCTTTCTTGATTCCATAAGTTTTCGATCGGATTTAAATCCGGACTGTGAGGGGGCCAATCCAAAACAGTTACAGATTGGTTCCTTAACAAGCATTTCACTACTTTTGATGTGTGCTTAGGATCATTATCGTGTTGAAAAGTCCCAACAAAAGGTAAATTTTCCTCCGCGTAGGGCAGCATAGATTGCTCTAAAATATACTTGTACTGGAATTTATCCATGTTGCCTTCTGTCTTTTTGACAGATCCAACGCCAAGTCCAGAAAAATAGCTTCACACATTGATATTTCCACCCCGATGTATGACTACTTATTAGTGTATCTTGGATCCATTTCCTTATTGATATGGCGTCTTACATATTGTTTTCTGACAGAATTAATCATATTAATCTTAGTTTCATGCAAAAACAGCACATGTTTCCATTCTCGTTCAGTCCTAAGTTCGTATTTTGTAGCAAAGTCAAATCTTGCCTTCACATTTTGTTTTTTCAAAAGTGGTACTTTCCGAAATACTCTTCAGTGCAAGTTTTCCCCACACAGTCTCCGTCTAATTGCCCTTGCAGACCCCCCTTCAAGCCTGCTGCACCATACAACTCTGAACTGTATCAGTTCCGACCCTTGAAATGGATCTTTTTTAGCCAACGACACCATTTTTGAATCTTTCGGCCGAGTAGTTTCACTTAGTTTTGCTTTTCTGAGTACGTTTTTGGTCGTGTGGAACATCTTGACATGTTTTATAGCATTCATAACCATATCCTTGGAACATTTTAATTATCATGGAAGTTAAAAATAATTTTTCTTGTGGACGAGTTGCAACTCTTGTTTTTAACCATAATAATTGATATTAAAACAATTTAATGTATGAATTTTAATTTTAAAAGTTAAAAATAGCCAAAAAAATTATGGAGTGTCAACGATTTATTAAATTACGCGGCAAAATGATAAACGCACAATGTTGTTTCTTTTTATTTATAAAAAATTATAACTCATTTCTTGTTGTCTTTAATTAAGTGGCCAGCTACACGTACGTAAACAAAGTTTGTGTTACATTCCCACAGAGAGCAAGTGTCGAAACTAACAAGGAATATACCTATTTTTTGTCCCTCATTTTAAAGAACATATTGTCTTGTATGGTTTAATAAAAATAATACTAGATTAAATACCTTTTTCAGATAATTGTACTTCCTAATGTAAATCTTTTATGGTCAATTAGGAGGTGTCTTTAATTATGTGACCACCACTGTAAATGAAAACTTTTCCAGCTGCTTTATATCAAATTATGTATTTAAAGTATATTGTATGAAGATGAAGTTAATTCATTTCAGGTCAACTTATATCAATTACTTTCAAAATTCAACGGTCAATCTTCAAAGGAGTACAAGACATACAAAGAGAACTTCCTAAAGAGATTTGAAATAACCCAATTGCCACCTTACCTTATATTGTATATCAAGAGATTCACGAAAAATACTTTCTTTGTAGAGAAGAATCCGACTGTGGTTAACTTTCCTGTCAAGTAAGTGGTAATTTTATTTCATGTATACTGCATTTATTCTATTAAGTATGTACTTTAAATTAATTTATTGTCTTGTCTCTTTTTATATTTTAGAAATGTTGATTTTGGTGATATACTAACACCTGAAGTTAAAGCGAAATATCATGGTAAAACAACATACGAGCTTGTGGGAAATATAGTTCACGATGGAACACCAGAAAAGGGGACATACAGAGCGCATGTGTTGCACAAACCTACGCAACAATGGTAAGTTATTAATACAAATCAATATTAAATCAGTACTAATCATGGTGGACACGAAGGCAATTAAAAATATTTTCGCATTTGTCCCCTGCAAGTTATTTACATGGTAAAACTTGAAAATTTAGTTTTTTAGTCATGTGTCTGAATGAAGTAACCTTCTTGTGTAGAACAAAGAACACTTTTTTATGTATTTTTTGTTTCAGGTATGAAATGCAAGACTTGCATGTGACCAGTATTTTACCACAAATGATAACCCTCACTGAGGCTTACATACAAATATATGAATTAAAAAATGATTAGCTAATAAAAATAAAACACAATTCCATCTTTTATTTATTTATTGAATATACAAATACCTGGCTACAAATCTGACTTGATTATTACATATTGATGCTTATGTGAATATTCATACAGTTATAATATATAATATATTATTGTGACACAATATATTAATTTTACTGTCTTTTGACACAATCTAGTGTTCTTACTTCTTAACAATACAAATGCAATGTTCACTTGAAATATTACGTAAATATTGTATTATTATTAAGAGTTAATATTCCGGTATGCAATTGAATGTCGTATTTTTAAAGCAACAACTAAAAGTACTGAAGTATGTTTTTATGAATGTTGCTTCAAAAATGTAGATTTAACGACATAATTGCAAAAGTCTGGGCTAGTGGCTCTCGCCTTTTTTGCCGGCGATACGTTTGAATTCACCCATGTTGGTTGTGGAGATTGGCGATCCGTAGAAAGCAAGATGATCAATCTGAGTGACTTCATCACCAGACTGGTTGTCTCTTATGAACAGTTGAATGTTCTGGACGCTCTGGAACTTGACGAACTTGAGTGGTACAGGGTTGCCTTCCAGATCGTTTGGTGTTAATCTGAAATGAGATACATTGTTGAGTATTTTTTATTCTTAATTCACTTTCTTTTTTGCAGCTATAAAATAAAACTATAAAGTCTAAATGGAACAAAAACTGGTTCAAAATTTAGTATAATACAATCTCAGTGATTTGTAAACTTACTCTAATTCTTGTATGGATGCATTGCCTGCAGCTTGGTCAAAGTCAAGTGTCCTCGGCTGGTTGATAAATATCTTAATAAACTTCGGCCCCTTGTCTGCTGGGCCTTTAACTTTTAGTGAGTGCAGTTTTACTATCTGAAAAGTATAACATGTTATGTTATGTTAAAGCACACCCCGGACACTCCATACAAAATTATAGTTTTGACAGTCACACTGTAGAGACTGCAAATGTGTGTGTAAACTCTTTATGGTTGGCACATTTGTGACTAGCGTAAAAAAAAATTCGCGTTTTTCTGATGAAATACATCCGTAAACAGCACAATATCTAACCATTTTCTACGAAAAACGATAATCACAAATCCAAAATAATAAAATTGCTTTAAGTCAATTTGATTAATGTTGTCAATCTTCGTTGCGTTTCGTCTAAAGACGTCGTTGGTATCGTCCTTGCGGGGAAATGGGTACCATAACATGTCTGATCGTGCGGGGTGAGGTAAGTGTTTAATTTTGGCGGGAGGCGGAGAGTGTCCGTTCTGTAGCGTTTAGCTACTATTATGTATTCTGTGGTTAAAGTATAAAAATGTTGGATTTAACTTGCCTAATCAAAGATTTTAAAAAATTCACGATTGAATTTGCATTAAATTTTCATGTAAATAGCAGATGATTGCAAAAACTGTTTAGAGTAAATCTAATTTTATATAAAAGAGAACTTATGAATTGACTTGGGAATTCCTAAAATATAAGCAAATAATAATTTGTATTATAAGAATTATTATACAAAGAAGAATAATGCTTACCTGATTGAAGGATATATTGATGATAAGTTGTTCATCACAATCACTGGCCAGGTACCCCCCACCACTTGTGAGTGCATGCGCCAGCGGATGGTCATCTGCCTCGTTTAGACACTCACATTCACTTTTTGTGATGAATGTCCCCAAGTCCATCTAAAATAGTTTTTTTTTATTGAATAAACTCAGTATACTTTTATATTAAGTTCAATATGATTATGAGCTAAATATTTTACATATTTTGGCAGTTGATCTTCACAGCAAGATTTCAAATATTACCATCCTATCCTACAATTTAAAATACATATAATAACAATAGTGAAATATAAATGAATACCTACTAACATTGTCTTGGCATTTCTGTTAAAAGTATTAATAAAACCACACTTACATGTCCAGCAACGGAGTTATCCTCATCTCCAGCTTCCTCAGTGCTGTAGTACTGCCTAACTTTATTCTCTAGAGAAGCTGGATCAGCCCCTTGGAGACGATCAATTCTTGTCTATGAAAAAGAAATTAAAGTTTAACAAAATAAAGTGAACAATTTTAAAGTCAGACTTATTTTAAATTTGTATGGGCTGTTATAGTTATTGTTGAACTTACTCTATTCCGGTAAAATATGAAGGTTGGCATAGCACTGACACCCTGAGCGCTCGCTGTTTCAGCGCATCTATCTACGTCGACTTTCAAGAAAACTGCTCTTGGAAATTTGGCCGGTAACTGCTCAAAAAAAGGAGCAATTCGTTGGCACGGTGGACACCTATAACATTAAATACGAAGATAAAACATATTTGTTGCGACGATGACATAGGCGTTTTGATTTTCTAAAGGTTAAGACTTACCAAGTTGCCGTAAAATCTACAACAACTAGTTTTGTTCCAGCATTAGCCATTTCAGATTGAAAATGTGCTTCATTTTCTATTACTGTAGCAAGCCCCATTTTATCTTAATTTTAAAGTACAACAATAATATTTCAACCAAACGACAGGTCACAAAATCGCGATGATTGACAAAACAACTTCAAAATGGATGACACATCAAATTGACAACTATAGATTAAAAATACGGAAGACAGCATAGATAAAATATTGTTCTCTCTATAATATAAAGAAAAACAATTTCGGTTAATTTAATTAATGGTTTTCGCAATAAAGATTGTATTATCCTAATTCAAGTGTCCTTGAGTTCTATGTGATCTTATTTTAATGTCTTATGAGTGGCTTCCACTTGTCGAAACCCCCAGCTTTTTAACTATTACTTTTTAATCCTCAATAATTGTAATAGAAGTTCTACTTTTAATCACCTTTTTTATAAACTATCGTTCTTAAATTCTCGTTATATAAAGGCTTCAATTTAATCTTCTGACCCTTGACCAATTGCAAAAAATAAGAAAGTCCACCAATGTTTGTATGAATGTATGAAATGCTACAAAGCAATAGGACTAATAAACAGGGTGTCCCAAAAAGTAGTGATGAACGGAAGCTGGGAGGTAGAAGATCTAGAGGGCTATCCGTATCACCCCCATGTATGTTATGCGATTTTTCGTATTGTCGGAGTTATGACATTTTTTTTCAATTTTTCATCTATCGCTGACTACGATGAGATTTTTATTTATGGTGACATGAATTATTGTGCTAGATGCTTGATTTTTTTTTGTGCTAAGCTGAAAGATAGGCCAATTCAGTACGGTAACATTACCTATCATTAGATCTTCGAATGGAATAAAATTCAAGCATCTAGCGCAATAATTGACGTCACCATGAGTGAAAATATCATCGTAGGTACTCGGCGATAGGTGAGAAATTGAAAAAAATGTCATAACTCCGAAAATAGGAAAAATCGCATAACATACGTGGGGGTGATTCGGTAATCCTCTAGGTCCTCTACCTCCCAGCCATTCATGACTACTTTTTAGGACACCCTGTATAAGGCGTAACTACGGCGTAACCTATTTTAGTAATATTATATATATCCCACAAAATTAACATATTGATTAATTTATGTTTCTATATTATATAAATAAACGTTCACTACCCCCTCTGTGGATGCCGATTGCTTAATATTTCATAATATCTCACTGAACCGCCCGCGGCGATTCTCTTCATTTCAATTACACTGCAAAGCTTTACAAATCTCGGCTATTTGTTTCATTAATATTTATAAGAATAGTAGATATTTCACTTTATTTTGAGTCGAAAAACTAAGCTCCTTCAATTAACTACGTGGCAATAACATTGATATACTGCTAAATATGCCAGGTTTAATGCCAAATTATAAAATTCTGTATTAAATTAATTATAATTAGTAACAATAAATGGTAGAACCCCTGTCAATATTTATCTTCATATCTGTAGCACAGTGATAAAACTTATGGACTGGTTAATATACACAAAAATTATGTATAAAATATAAAATTAAGGCGCTTAAAATTAAAGATGACATAAATCACATCCATAGTTCCAATTTAATAGCTTAGTGCCTTAGTGTGAAAAGATTCCTAAGTTCTTTTATTTATTAAAATTACGTTAAATATTAGAATATTGTAAGATAAAGGATTGGTAATATACTAATATACCTAATACGGAATTCGTAAAGGTAATTGGACGCAATAAATTAAGTACGCATTACATTATAAGTAGGTACATATTATTACAATATTATGTATTCTAATATTTTGAAAATTATAAGTTTATTCAACGTAGACCTATGACGTAGACTGGCTTACTAATTTAAGAGAAAACCAATGCTTTTCTCTCTTTTTATTCTACAAGAAAATTGAAACAAAGCTATGGGATTAATTTGTAGATCTCCCCGAGGAGATAAAAATGGACACTTCACACAATAAAAAACAGTTGCCTCTTGAATTTGCTGAAAATATCATCGTAAAATCTTCTATGTGTAAATAATCTGAGTTAATTGATTTAAGTGCATAAAATGACAAAGTGTCGTTGCATTTGTCTCATTATTTGTTGTGTTTTGTTTTTGAATTTGAAGATTATAAATTCATCAAGAAGTAATAATCGAATATCAAAATTAAATAACAATTTCTTGACGGATATTCCAAATAAATCCGATATATTGCAGTATTTGGAGATAATTGAAAAAGTGACCAAATTTTATAGTAAAAATGTTAATGAAGTTGATATGAATGTATATTTCGGGTTATTTCTTAGCAATGGTAGTAAACACTGAATATTCGTATGATCATTAATAGTGTTAAAATGAAAATTAAACAAGTGGTTGGAATTAAATCCATATTCTTTTCAGTTAATTTAAAGCGTGCGCTCATGTACGAAAAGTGGCACATTTCGGGATCGGTGTGGAATTTAATTAAAAATTTAAGTTATGTCATCGACGAACTTCGATTTTTTTTCTTAGATAATGCTGAGAAGGATAATAGACCTGAAAATAGAGTAAACAAAAAGCGTACGTATGTTCAATCGTGTGATTTTTTGTATTATTTATTTTTACGAAACGCTTTTTTATTTTAGTGTTCCGTCTGTTTAGTCATGAAATGGAATGGTTGTATACACTTGAAAATTACAATATATCTAAAGTATTGAAAAAATACAGGATCAACAAAATAAAGGACATTGTACTAATAGATTGGAATCGATATCTAGAAAAAGTATACAATGTAGATGAAGGGGTGCCAAGTCCTAGTGAATCAGGTAAAATTTTGATAATGATGATCGTTACACAATATTTATAAGGTTTAAGACGTAAATTTTTTTAGCTACAATTAAAAAAGTTAGAGGTAGAGCTCTACACGATTTATCTATAAAAATAATTGTATTGTATTGTATTGTATTAGCCTGTTGTGTCCCAATGCTGAGCAAAGGCCTCCCCAAAGCGCTTCCAAGAATAACGATCTTGTGTTATTAATTGGTCCAGTTCATCCCGCCATCTTTTCTTCGGCCTGCCCCGACGCCTTCTAGCTGTGTTTGGGCTCCACAAAGTCGTTATCTTGGCCCACAGTTCGTCCGGCATGCAACTAAGAAAATATAAAATTACCTACAGACCACATAATATATCTAAAATTTACATATTTAGATTTATGTGGTCTGTAATTTTATTTTTTGAAACATAATCTCTTATTGAATAAAATTCTTCGTAATTCCAAGAACACCAAATGTTTACTTCGTTAAAAAAATGTAAAGATTTTCCTCAATGAGCCGCTATACACCTAATTATTTAAAATCTGTATCATAAATCATTTAACACTTTCAGATCGCTGCTTGGCTTCACTAGCAGAAAATCGATTTAATTATGGTCATTTTAATACCTTATGTAACGTTGACGAGTTTTGTTATAAAATGATTAAAAATGGAACTGATTTGGGCTATGCCCTTACACACAGGTAATTTTATGTGCACTATAATTTTACGTAAAAATAAAGCTTCCTATCAATGTTAGGTATTTTTTGGAAATTTTTATTCACACAGATTGCTGTTTTTACTATCAGCGCGGTACGGACGAAGCTGTAACATATTTTCAATAGAAGAAGATTGTTATCTATCTGAAAAGTTTTGCTCTATGTCCTACGTTGAAGCACAAACCATCGTCATGCACAATTTTGGTCTCATCGACTTGTTATTGGAATCGAGTAAGATTTTTCATTCAATATTATTGACGAGTAAGTTTATTATTTGAATACAGATGCAAAATGTAATACGAGGATCAGTGAATATTGTCAAACTATAAATTAAAATTTATCCACTTTTTTTTTATTTTAAATTATATAAATATTATCATAAAAACAAATGAACCGTAGGTACTTAAGTACTATGTACAGAATAATCATGAAGGTATTATTTTACGATATTATATATTTTTATTTAAACAATTTATTTTCAGTGTGCTTATGTGCTCTAAACGGACACGTGCAATTTCTTCACCAATCGTGGTTGCACAAAATCGCTGACTACCAAACAACGGCAGGGTGCTTCAGTCAAACCATAAACAACGAAATCGTTCAGAAACAAGAACCTCGCGAATGGATGCTAAACAGAGGGGGTGATCGGAATATAATATTATTATCTGGTTCTTGTAATGGACATGTCACCGCATTGGCCATTGCCACATATTCTTCGGCTGTTAGGTTGATTATTGAAAATGTGTATTAGTTGACAAAGAATTGTAGTTGGAATCAATAAATGTTTGAAACATATTGTGTCTAGTTTTTTATTAGACGGGAAATTGGAATAATACTACCTAATAGTTGTGATGATACAAAAATGTAGAGTTTTTCATAAACATCTGTGTTTTGTGTGAAGTGGCATATTTGAGGTGGAGATTTCTAGAATACAATTTGAAATGCGATTGTATGTAATAATATTTCAAATCTTATATTTTCGTACGTCACTCCATTTTTTAAACGTTATTTTCCATAATATATACTCTTTTGGTGCAGCTGTAAAAAGAAAGAATCATAAAGATTTTCAATTGTTTAAGATAAAATGTATATATAGGTAAATAACTAATTGGTAACTAATAACTAATACTTATACAGTATTAAATAACTGTAAGCGCCGTCATGTTTACCTTGTAATGGTATACTACAAATTAAATGTAAAGCAACTGACATTCCTTACGATAGATATTTATTGAGCAAATATTAAATTGACACAGGAACTCATATTATCTGTCTAAGAATTTCTAATTAAAAACAATATTAGAAACTACAATAAAAATTACTTCCTGTTCCAAAAATTTAATTCTCTGTTATATATAGTACCAATATAATTATTACGTTATATGTAAGATAAGCATTAAGCCCTGAGGCAAATATGTTGTTATAGCTCGTTGAACAGGTGTACCTACTTATAACAACCCTATAAAATTGAAACGCAATAGAAAATCAAGCAGAACGGATGCATTTATGTCCACTCCTTCCTCATTAAAGGTCTATATCATGGTGAGCGTGGAAAGTGACATGTCTGGTTTCTGGACGACCTCGATATACATAAATAAGTATAAAATCAATGTCGACCGGAATAGCAATTGCATCATTTCCGTAATGTAGGGAGTGTCTCTTCTGGTTCTTTCTACCATTAAAGGGGTCTAGAAGATTAGATTAATATCACAAAATCTTTAGACTCATTTAAAATAATTTCATTCATAAAAATCAGATGCTTCGGATGGTATGGTAAGTTATGTTAGCCTTTAATACAGCTTTAACAAAAAATTTAAACAATTTTACTCTGTTATGTCCACACTCCACTATAAGTATTTCCGAAAACGATAGAAGTAATAATTTACATGTATTGTATGAATTGTATAGTACCAACTAAGATTAATGTTACATACATTTATATTAATACATGTATTAAATTTAAATAAAAAAATCGATAAAATGTTTCTCTGGTATGGCTCCATCTCCCTTAGAATTCGGATCGATATCATTGTAGGTATTTTAAATATTGTTAACATGGAATGTAATCAAAAGAATGTTTTTAAGTAAACAATTGTTTGTTTGTTATTCACGATTCGTTTTATATTATTGCTTACAGATATTCAGTAGGTGGGTAGGTGATTACAGAGTCTATTACCCACTCGTTTTTATGCTTGCTGCAGCTTATTTTTTGATTGAATCTGTGTGTTCCGGTGATTGTTACATAAAAAATAACTTTTAAAAATAACTTTTTTTTTAGTTTAACAGTAGGATAGAGCTGGCTCTATTATTTATCTAAATTTTAAAATTTAACAATAGAGCCCAGCTCTATCCTACTGTTAAACTAAAAAAAATGTTATTTTTAATGAATTCTTATTTTGATTTTTCGAGGCGGACTATTTTAATAATAATTAATAATAACATACCTATGTTTTAGGTAGAGTCATATAGTACCTATATCTAGATTATATCCGTGAAGTAATCTATAACTACTTATGTAGGTAAAATTTATTCAATGCCCATGTTTTATCAAGAATGCTATTAGTTACACATAGTGTTCATAATATATACTAACTATCACAGTAAATCAAGGTAAGAATGTGCAAATATCCAATAATCTTCTCATCTCATATATTAATAATTGTAGTACTTACTTATTAACCAAAAACTGTATGAGTTATATGCCTATTTCCACAATAATAGAAATCTATAAGTAGACGATTCACATTACAAAAAAAGTTACCTGTTATTTACTGTTTAATCTGCGCAACCAAAAAAATAATAATTACGTAGGTACATACTTAAATATTTATGGTTTCACATATTATAATAATATGTATATTGAGAACATTAGGTACTTACATACTTCGTTTAAGCAGAAAAGTTTAAATATGATTAAAATACTTCTCAAATCCCTTACACCGTTAAAACATATACTGATCACATGATCCAATTTACTTAAATTCCAATTAAAATTCGAGCCAGGTTCCCCAGGGAGCATCCATTTCATTGTGTTTGTCCCGTTACCTGTCTTTACGTCCGTGCATTTAAATATCTCATTTCAAATACCATGTGTGACCTGGAAGCTCTAAATTTTTATTTAATTGGTATTGAAAACCGGTTGTTTGTATTTTCGATACAAAGGATAGCTTTTGTTTGGTGTCCATTTGAAACGGCAATTTAACTGAAATCTTTTTACCTTTATGAAAATATATCCGAATTGTTCAGCAGGTAATGTTTATAGTTGGAATATTTTTATGAAAATTTAAAAGAAAATGAATCAATTTTTATTATTATTATATAATTCGTAACCTAAGGTCCTAGCGTGTTGCGGTTATTGATTCAATCGCTTACCACTGGAATCAATTTAATCTTTACTTGAGTATCTATACTAATATAAAGCCGAAGAGTTTGTTTGTTTGTTTGAACGCCCTAATCTCGGGAACTACTGGTCCGATTTGAAAAATTCTTTCGGTTTTAGACAGCTCATTTATCGAGGAAGGCCTTAGGCTATATTATATCATCACGCATGACCAACAGGAGCGGAACAATACGGGTGAAACCGCGGAGCACAGCTAGTTATTAATAATTAAGTGATGTATGAATATTATAGTATACCTACATATTATTTTGAAGGAGCGTTTTAAAATCGCGTGTTTTTGCACCATTTGACCTTTTAAGGCAATATAATACGATGCACTATATTGCGTAACCCATATATAACCTTGGAGGTGAAGTTTTAATTTCAGGCTCGTTTTTATATTTACAAAGGCTAAAATAAAAATAAGTATTTAAAATAAAATATTCCGATCTACTATATTATTCTTACATATATCACTACTAGGTTTCCGCCCGCGGCTTCGCCCGCGCAGTCAAAGAAAAACCCGCATAGTTCCCGTTCCCGTGGGATTTCCGGGATTGCGTTATTTTCCCGGAATAAAAAGTAGCCTATGTCCTTTCTTGGGTATCAAAATATATCCATACCAAATTTCATGAAAATTGGTTCAGTAGTTTAGGCGTGATTGAGTAACAGACAGACAGACAGACAGAGTTACTTTCGCATTTATAATATTATCTTAATATATATAAATCTCGTGTCACAATGTTTGTCCTCAATGGACTCCTAAACCACTTAACCGATTTTCATAAAATTCGTACACCATGTACAGTTCGATCCAACTTGAGAGATAGGATAGTTTAAACATGTAGGTACCACGGGCGAAGCCGGGGCGAACCACTAGTATCACTATAAAGCTTTTCACCTAGCAATAAAAATTGAAAACTACATATTTGCAAAATATTAATTTTTAAAATTAGTGAACGCTTTACGAAGGATTCATACACCAAAATAATTGTTCTACAATTACCTAATGGCTACCCTACTTAATTTTTTTTTTCGTTTTCTTAACCAGGAATGATAAAACATGTAATTTGTTTTTAAGTATCTATTTATACAATAATACTTTGATCATAAAATTGGTCACCTTGTGAGTTAAATGCCTATTAATTCATAACATTTCAATTATCCTTGGTCATGATGGGGCCGCTATAGATACTAGTTTTTCTATGATTACATATTATAAGTAGATCTATATGTCAATACATTATTAATTGGTTCAATGTAATGTGATGATAAAATTATTTATATTAAGTGGGAAACGGATACTACAACGTCTTGTAAAATTACATGTAGTATATGAAGGAATCTATTAAATTGATGTAACATTTCAAATTAATTTGGATTTCTATGGGATTTCTTGATATAGGTGAACAGGTTTGACTCGTGACAAAAATCAAAATTACATAGTTAGGTGTCTTTAAAATTAAAGCGTTAATTAGAAAGGAATTATAGTGTAGTGTAGTATTAATTGTGTCCACGTCTTTTCAAACAATACTTGTTTTATGTTACCTACTGTTTTAAATCAAAAAATTAAATTGCCTCCTCCATACTGACAGCGAAATGGTTAAAATATTTTTATCAATAAAATGTTCGGGATATTGCTTATTAAAATGCAGTTAATTGTTTAATTTGAATACAAATATGATCCATAATAATCGACATTCAGTTTTTAAACGATTATTCATATTTACTTCAAAAGTTTATTTAAATAATAGTTGAAGTGTATGCTGCAAGAAAAACAATGAATGCTACTGCAATGGAACCTTCGCGCACGTCGACTGGTGAACCAATCTTTGTATTCTGGTGACGCACAGGAGCAATGACTCCGGCCTGACACAGATTTGAAGTCTAGACAATATACGAACAATTATTTATGACCACCATAGGCTATAAAGCATGATAACTGTAACTCATTACAAAGCAGTGCTCATTCTAATTGGAAGAAAGTTTTGTTCGGACTTCTTTAGGAATATGTGTGTTTCAAGGTTGACAAATTTAAACCGTTATAAGTTATGACTGAGCTCATATTCAAAAATTATAATTAGTAGGTACGAGTATTAGGTAGGTAGGTATGGAAATTAATAATATTACAAAATGATTATGATTGCGAAATTAACCTATGACTTGTTGATGTCACACGTCGTAGGTTGTTTAATATGCAGTTACTATAATGAACATATTGAAACGTAATAAGAATTTGCATTACGAAAACGGAATATACATTAGTCACAATTTGAAGTTCACAAGGGCACAGCAATCACTTAACTCGCAGAAAGTGTCCGTGGGTGTCCAAATGCATTGTTCTATACAACAATAGCAGCATCTATGCAATACAAAAGAAATCGTATACATTCGACAATGAACTTAAACAATTACTCGATTTTGGATGTTATCACTGCTGTGTGAGGATGAGTATTGCGTGCACAATATTCCCAATCGGTAGCAGAGCTTTTCGTACGTCGGACGTAATGTATGCGGGAGTTGCATCCGATTCAAGGATCATTTTGTCATCGGTTTACCTACGAGGATTCTGCATAACGATCGGCCCGTTAAGTTTATTTAGATAACATCATACTTTATTATGGAAAACGTTAAATTAAATATTGATTTTTGCATTTATATACAATTCAGATGGTAATGCAATGGAATAATAGTAATTATTATAAAACTAGTTCAATAACGAGGGCTAGCTGACCAGCGGGTAGTGATTCAGAAATGAATCACCGGGCGGAAGGGTCGTAGGATTTAATAGTATATCAATAATTATATAGGTAATTTATTTTATTTTTTATTTTATTTATTATTCTTTATTGCATTGAAAATACATAAAAACATAATATAACAAAGACAAGAAACAGCAAAGGGCGGCCTTATCGCTAGGCAGCGATCTCTACCAGGCAACCCAAAAATCAGAGGAAATTTAACAATATGATGTGGGTGAGCAAAAATAAGGCAATACTAACACATTGAAAATGTACAAAATAGGTAAACATATTATACAAAGCAAACATAAGTACTTAACTACTTACTAATAATAATACATATAAAATACATAAAAATAATGAAATATATAAATATATCGGCGAAAGGTGTAGAATGTGAATCTATTTTCAGGCTGTGGGCGTTGCGTTGGGTAATCGAGCAAAGAAACACCTCAAACTCAAACATTTCTTTATTTACCACCGATTCGGAAAGCAGTATCTACAGAGAAGAACCGGCAAGAAACTCCATAGTTGCTCTTTTTAATCATGTCAGTTTTACAATACAGTCATTTCTAATACAATCACTTGGTATTACAATTATGACCACTAATAAAATAAATATCACAAATAAGTTATAGTAAGCTCGTAATAGATGTGCACTCGGCCACGGTCGGCGAACGAATGACCCGAGTCGTGCGCGCGCTGCTTTTTATCGGTTCGCCGTTCGTTATTTTTTAAAGCTTCGACGGTGGCGCCGTCACGGCCATTCTGACATACGCTCGTCCTCGAGCGACTTCTGAGCACCTGGGAACAAGACAATTAAAACAATGTGCTGGTCCGGCAAGCCCTTCAGCAACCGTGCTAGTCCGGAAATCTCTCCAGATTTCCCTCTAGCGTGCCAGTCCGGAAATCTCTCCAGATTTCCCTCTAGCGTGCTAGTCCGAAAATCTCTCCAGATTTCCCTCTAGCGTGCCAGTCCGGAAATCTCTCCAGATTTCCCTCTAGCGTGCTAGTCCGGAAATCTCTCCAGATTTCCCTCTAGCGTGCCAGTCCGGAAATCTCTTTAGCTTACTGCGCTAGACCAGATTTCCCTATAGCGTGCTAGACCGGATCTGCAATCCCTATAGCCGAGTTATTGGACCGGACTCCCTTCAATAACTCGCTCTCTCTTTTTTTTTGCACCATTCTTTTTGCTCTCCTTTTTTTGCATCATTCTTTTTGAATCATATTTTTGGCATCATTCTTTTTGCATCATTCTTTTTGCATCATTTTTTTGCATCATTTTTTTGCATAAATTTTTTTTGCAAAAAATTTTTTCATAATTTTTTTTTTAAGGATTAACTATTTTTTTTCTTTCTTTTCTTTCTTTTTTTTTACACAACAATATTAAATCAAAACTCACGACTCTCTCCACTCTCTCCACTCCTCGGCCATACTGACAATCGTACGTCCTCGTACGTCCCTTCTTGTTTTACAACACTACGGTATTTCATCCCGGGATTAGACAACTATACCGCTCGGTCATACTGACCTTACAGAACACCAACAACATCCACATAACAAAATGAAGGCTCAACTACCGTGGACTGCAACCCAGATAGCACGCACAATTCCTGCAATGAAATCATTACCGGTACAATAATCCACGTTACAAACTTTTACTTTACACAAGTTATCTCCGATACAGTCATACTTGCGTCCTCGTACGCCATAATATCTCACACTACATTACTACGATAATTCATTTTCATTTAATTTTTTTTTTTGGTCAAAATAACATCCATCCTGCCTCAGCCTACACTGACCTTACAGGGTTTCCACACTGCCCTGATCCTACTGACCGGTCAGAACACACATGTACTATCCTGGACCTCATGCCAGATAGCATATCACTTTCTTCTAATAAACGACATTACCGTAGTAATATTGGAATATTACGTAAATGTGTGTTGTGTGGACACAACACACATTTACTTCGTACAGCGTACGAGTAAACAGATGTCAGTATGCTACTGGTCAACTATGAAAACTGAAAACAGAGTGTTGCCGCAGCAAATAAGTAAAACGGTACGCGACCGTATCCTCAACGTTTGCGCTGCGTCATCGTGGCATCGCGTCATCGACCCGTACCATTGGCCGCTTGATGATGCTACGTTGTTCCATATGCTACGCAACCGCTGCGCCGTACTGTTAACTGCCTCGTTTCTAAACGCTGTGTCGTAAAACGCTCTCTGTAATTTAGCTAATTAAAATCAATCTGACATTACCTGTCGTTAATTATGACCATTGACTATAGCGCAAAAATTACAATATCTTTAAAAGTTTAAAACGTAAATTCGTAACTTAACCGCAAAAAAAAACACAAAATTTCGACTAACTCAAAAAGTGGCAAAAGCTTGTTCTCAAACTTAATGATTTACTTGAATTTAATGTAATCATGTGGTTAAAATGTCTTAACGGTATGTTAACTTTTGAAAACTCAACTTAAAACAATTGATAAGTGTAGGCTTAAACTCATCTGTGAATCTCATATCGAACGGTAAAAGGGCTGAGCTAAATTTTAGTTTCTACGTAATAAGAATGTACTGCTCAACAACTACTGTACAACTACCTAATTGATGTATTCAGTTGATGTCAAACTGCAGCTAGTCACAAAAACTATTATCAAGGAATTACATTAAATGCACACAATGTAAATCGATTATACTATCGAATACTCCACGTTTAGGATTTGCGTTCTTATATTTTGAAGCTACAAAATAACCTTCAGAAAACCTGGATGGATTTTTTTTTCTTTTCTCTATTCAATTAAACAGACATTATATTCTGACGACAGTATGTAAACTGTAAATGCGCCATTAACCTTGAGATTATTTTCAGTTATTTTTATTAAACTATCGTAATATTGAACGGACCCTAACGTTGATGGGATAGTTAAGTTTTTTTTTCTTTTTCTTTTTTTTATTTTAAGGCAATCAAATTACACACTAAAACCAAATCTAGACCCGTACTCCAATCATAAAATCTTACGCCAAATGTTTATTTGAACACACGCTAATTATCTGTGACATTGTATTATGAACTGCCTAAATAGGGACTTAATAAATTCTCTAAGTAAAAATTCAAAACTAAATGCCTCGATTTACCGATCAAACAAAATCTGCCACATTTCATAAAACTGCATATTGTAAAAACTGTATACTGTGAATTGTTCACGACTTAATATTTTTTTTATAAAGAAATGACCTCAAATATCACCCTACGAAAAGTTTATTAAACCTCTAAGCACTAGTTAACGCATTGCTTTTCGTTTTTAATCGAATGGCAATAAGGCTGTCTTTGTGTAGCAATTAATTGCTATTTGTCAAGGGTCTACATAAAAACTAACGCAGGTAGTTCAAGAAATGAATGCGGGTAGTCAAGAAACTAACGCGGGTAGTTAAGAAACTAATTTAAAAGTAATTCGCATACTGTTTTTTGTTCCGATACACGGACAAGTGAATGTTTATTGTTTACGTCGATTGAAGTATCTGGATGCAGTGTACAAATTATTGTGCTTTCCTTCTTTAGTGGTAGCTCACAAAATAACAAACATTAAAGCAATTCGTTACTTAATTTATCTTGAAGGCAGTGCTGACGCCGTTAAGTATTTTTTAAAATAACGTGGATTACCTACTAAAGTAAACCCGTCCCTGAATAGTGAAATAGGTACTGATAATTTATCACTGCGTAACTAAGATGGGCTGAATGTAATGGAATAAGTTTTAACTAACTACAAAACTGTAAAGCAATATCGCACGACCTAATAATAACAACACTGCGTAGATAAATTTTAACAAATGTAATGCAATAAGATTTAACTAAACACTGGTCTTGTAGGTTACAACTTTTAACAAAATCTGTACGGCCTGTAAATCAGCGCTGTTTTTATGCAGCATTTAGCTGAGTCTGTGATGATTTTCCTTAATTAATTTTAAGATAAATTTTGTAATTAATGTTTTTGGCAGTAAATTTCTTTTTCTTTCAAATAAGTTACTACATTTTAAAAACCTTCCTTTCTTTATCTAATTGCACACTCAAAGTGAAATGTTATCCACTGACCGATTTCTTACAAGAGAACATCAGAAACATAGTAATAAAAATAGTACGACTGACCAGATTCACCAGCACTTAGCCTCATACATGTGCCGAGTGGCAGCTGCCAACGCGTCGTTTCGTTACACCATAACCCTCCTCTGCCATGAACCACACGGCTTGTAGGCGCACCGCCCGCGCCACTGCTACTGCGATAACGCTGTGATGCCAGACTTGTGAAGTCATGATGAAGCGCTGCTCTCGATGATACGGGGTCCGACGCGGTGGTGCGAGCGGCAGTGGCATCCGCGCAGCGCGAGGCGAAGTCGCCACCCTGCCCGCACATAACGTGCTCTCCCTTTGTCACCTGCTGCTCAGTGACACGTATGCTCGTAGATCTGTAGGATGCCTCTTCCCGTTGAAACTGGATCGAAGTGCCACGTGGTTGCGGCATTTTGTCTTTTAATCAGCGCACGCATTAATTGTATCCAGGTTATCGCCACGTGTTTTCTCATTTGCTCGATTTCATCCCAATTCTGATATCGGCGAAAGGTGTAGAATGTGAATCTATTTTCAGGCTGTGGGCGTTGCGTTGGGTAATCGAGCAAAGAAACACCTCAAACTCAAACATTTCTTTATTTACCACCGATTCGGAAAGCAGTATCTACAGAGAAGAACCGGCAAGAAACTCCATAGTTGCTCTTTTTAATCATGTCAGTTTTACAATACAGTCATTTCTAATACAATCACTTGGTATTACAATTATGACCACTAATAAAATAAATATCACAAATAAGTTATAGTAAGCTCGTAATAGATGTGCACTCGGCCACGGTCGGCGAACGAATGACCCGAGTCGTGCGCGCGCTGCTTTTTATAGGTTCGCCGTTCGTTATTTTTTAAAGCTTCGACGGTGGCGCCGTCAAATACATAAATACGATAATAATTATTATAATAAATATTATATATATATAATTTACATCATATTTTCTTCATAACTCTGTAATGAAACTCTGAAAATAAAGAAACTGTTTTGGGCTGCTTACAGTTATGCAATCTTACAGAGAAATTTGTTATATTTTCTATTTTTCTTAAGTATTTATTATGATAATGTAAACAGAATTTGGGGTAACTTCTGAGTACTTTTTTATTGCCATTACAAAACAGGTGCATATTTTATATCTATACCATCTCAAATAAGTTTTCTGAGAATGGCTATGACAAATAACTTGAAATGTAAAAACAATTTTGCAATAAGAAATTCCGATGTAACACCGACTGTTGAAAGAGCTGAATTGTGCAGGCGGTGGGTGTAATATAATAATATAATATAATAATAATTGTTTGTCACCGCTCCATCACTTGCAGTCATGATGCGCCTAAATACCGAGCTTTCAGTTTGTACTGTTCTAGAACTATTGCAGTAACCTTCGAAACGTGTTCTTTTTTGTACATCACGTTTAGAATGTGTGTTGTTTGCGTACCTATTAGTTTTGTATATTTTATAGCATTATAATAAATATTTTCTACAATTTTATTGAAAAAATCAATTTAATTACGCTACGAGTTACATGACTTTTTGCTACGACAGGTGGTCCTTGCATCAGAGCGGTGATCCAAATATCTGAAAATTTATCCAGTATGTAGTTTTATCACACACATTAAAATCTTGTTCTTAATTTAAAATTTATTAAATTACCTCCATAAATATCTGGGCCATGAAGTAACACTACCAATAATAGTCAATATTAATTTCGTCGAGATAAAAATACAATGTTTGTCAATAACTTATAACGTCGTTTGATAATCCGTGTCGTTCCGACTGACGCAACATATACGGGTTGCGTAAAAGGCTTTTTAGCATGCCGTCCGCGGAGCTTTCTCGGCAAACATCGCATTCGAGTTTCGTAGCACCCGCATGCATTTGTTTCTCACTGTTGGACAATATGTGAGACCGTGAAATCGACCGGTATTTGTCACAGCAGTGTAACAGTGACGAATCGGGAAAGACGTAACCGAGTCTTGATACCGTTGGAGATTTTGGAACTAACGGTTCCCCATTTATCAAATGTTTTCCTTTGAACTGTTTTGTTAAGCAAAAATGCGATATTTAACAACAAGAGCATTCTGTACTGTATTGTACTGCATCTGTTGGTCAGCGGTGTACAAAGAAGTAATGACATCAGAGGGAAATAATAAGATTTGATTAGTCACTATGTTACACGTAAATTCAGGGAAGTTTACTGTAAAAGCTCTATATTATTTATTTTAAAATCCGTGACATACGATATTATCATTAATTATTATTTATCATAATGCTCTTACGACTTAAATGTAACATTACATAAAGCGTTTCTTTTCTTTCCTTAATTTGTGAATTGAAACAAAAGTAAATGATATGTACATAAACGTTAACATTAGCCATTAGGACATATCACACAGAAATAAACAGTCATGCTTATCGTATTATAATACTTCTCGCGAAATCAAGTGCTAGACTTCAATAAAAATCTAATTTCTAACTAATCACAATCTATCGTTCTTACACATCATTCGGTATCATTTAGGAGGTTATGCGCATAAAATTTAATAGCAAAGTTATAAAAGATTTCAAGCATTTATTCTAAGGTGTCAGTTGTATTGTGTATTTTGTAGGCATCATGAGTGAGAGTTATGTAAGGTGATGATGGGTCGTCGTGACGAGGACAGATTCCGACAAGCGGTCGCCGACCTCGACCATTTTGGCAATTTCAATAGGGCCATTTGTTACATACGATATAAATATCATTATTTTCCTTTAAATTAAAAGCTAATTTCTTATAATTTATCTCGGTTTTCTAGTTTGCTCTTGCTATACGGACTCGATGTACAGAGTGTAGCATGCATAAGACGCAAAAGTGTAGCTAGGATAATTTTATTCATATCTAGGTTAACACATTTAATATTTTATCATATCATTAAAATGAAATTATCCGGGTATTTGAGATAAGTATTTTTAATTCTGCTTTCAGTGCAAACTTTTCACTGCATTTATGATGTTGGAAATCTTATTAATTTAGACAACTTATTTGTTATTTGTCGTTTATCTTATAAGAAAAATTTATCATTTCAATGTTTATAGTAAAAAAAATTGGTTGTCTGTAAAGTCAGTTTACTGACGATAGTTGAACGTGACAACGTCCAATTGTGCTTCTTTGTCGTTCATTCCGCGCTCTCGCTCGCACTTCAAGCCTTACATGGAACGCCTCAGAGCGAGGTAACGCCGCATGAGTCATGTTTTTTTGTGCGTGCAGGCGGCTCTATCGAATTATAAGACGTTGTCACGTCAAAACGTGTCGTGCAATAGAGCATGCGATATAATGTCGTATTATTATCGTGCAATCTAAAAAGCTTATAAGAATACTTTCATAGTGTTTCCGTGGGCGAGATACTATCAGCACTATACTATGCTGTATTGAATAGGTACATAGTTTTGGCATCTATTCGGAATCACAATAAGATGGCTCATCTCATTGCGTAAGCGTGAATTCAAACGTGTAAGAATTTGAGGTTGCTTTTGCCAATTTGGAATAGGATAGATGGTATTGATATGATTGGAGATAAGAGGAGGAAGGTGTGGGAATATATCATGGACTCCAACCTTTCTTTATATTTATAGGTACATATTATTAATCTTAATTTTTGTGTGTGATTGAAAACACTCGATTCACATTACGATTTAGTTACATATTATTCTCTTATAAAGGTAACCGTAAATTAAGACACTTAAGTTTCTAAAACTTCAAATGCACTGCACTAGTATATAATTTTCGCGTGTTTTCAAACGGATATAAGACATAATTCACTTTCACGTTTCTCTTGTATTTGAATAAACTGCTCATAATCATTCTGATTGCGGCTCAAGTGCGTTTGTTAGTGCATTCACGAATTTTTGGCAAGATTTGACTGTTTAAGTGAGAGCAGCACTAAAACAACAACTTTTTATTATTGTTTAACGTAAAGACATACGTCTAACGTTTATGCGTTTGTGTTACGTAAGTAATGTTTGATTAGGATTATATATATTATGGCTTGGTATCTGAGTATAAATGGCAATAAAATATATTTGAATACCTATTAAATTTTTTTGACTTGCTAATGTTGACAGAAAAAAAAATTTGTTTGGCATTTAAATATTATAATAAGCAACCTTTCATTTCTTAATTAAATATAATTACATTGTTTCTCTTATTATTTTGATTATATTTACTCTGAACATTTAATAACCTAGTGAAAATAACAATAATATTAATTATCTAAGACTAGTGAAAGAATACTTTAATCGTGTATGTTTCTTATATTTATATGCTAATTAAGTTTTCTCACATTGAAGTGAATGAGAAATTAAACGCTATTGTTACGTATAAAAATAGAGAAAAACACACATACTTACTTCACTGTGATTAGTTTTTAAGGATGTATTATTTTATGAAAAAAGTTTCATTGAAATAAAAAATATAATATTAACGTACATTTTATTTTCAAAATTTAAAATTTATTTTAATTTCTACATCGCTTGTAAGTACAGTCCATCTTTTCTATTTTATTGATTTTAGTAAATAATAACTAAGAGGCCGCTCGTAAATACTCCTCAATTATTTGAAAGTCGTTCTTTGCTAAAATGTATTGTATTGTATAACAAATTTCTTATTTCAGCACACACAATAAAGCAAACTGCACACCTGAACCACAGTTGCCTGAACACTACATAATATATATACGTCACTAAAATGTTGTATGTTCCAATTTCCCACAAATCCTTGCACATAATAGAAAACAAAGGACCCCTCAAACAGTTCACAGAACCACCGTTAGAAGGTCAAGTGCAGACAATATGTGTCGAAGACAATATCGATACATATTGTTACGCGAAGCACACGCTTCCGTTACACTAGTCTCATATACTTATGACATTTTTACCCATAGGACGTGTAAGTGGAACATTCACACCATAACCTGGATACGCCGAGTATGGTTTTCGAAAGCATATTATTTTAAGATTTAATTGGGCTATTCGTTCTATTGAACTATAACTACATTTATTGTATATTATGTGCTTCAATTTTGGCACTATATCTTAGTAACATAAAGATTATTGGCGACAAGTTAGTATATATACGTGTCCAGGACATAGGGAAACCGAAATTCTCTATGTAGAGCTTCCAAGACATGCCCTTCAAAGTTTTTATTGCTTCTGAATTTGTAGGTGAAAAATGGACAGATGAATTTTCACCATGCGCTGGATTGTCTTCTTCTTTACAACAATAGTTGAACCGAATAATATTTTTTTGTTTGTTATAAATACAAAATTATAAGCTTATTATCTTATGGCCTTCGTAGCCCAGTATTGTTGCGCATTAGTATTTTGAAATAAATAAAACTATTGTAAGCAACTTTAAAATATTGTGCATTCCTGTTAACGTATTAGGTACATGCGCGTGCCTTTTTACAAGAATTAATTAATGTAAATAATTGAATCAAGATCATGCGTTGTTTAATAAACCTTGATATTGATTTTTGAGGACTTTATAAATCATAATAATGAAAAAGTGGAACAGTTATATATTATTGTTATTACCTACTACATTACGTCTGTCTGTCAAGGTCGTTTTTCTTACAAATGGCATGTGATTTCAAGTTCCTAATGATTTTATGCTAATTTTGTAAAATGTGACCTATTATAATCCTCTGACAAAATTAATAACATATTTTTATGTTACATTTATTGTTTAATTATGCAGTTGCAGGGATGATAAATATGCAGGATCTTTATCCGTACATAATAGGAAATAACAATAAAGAAGGAACATAATAATAATATATCTATTGTAGCTTTAAGGACTCTTTGTGTTTTGATAATAGTGCATTACTCAACTACGATTATAATTAAGTTTAGATAGTTTAAACAGACAAAGACTGATGATAGACATCCACGAAACGTAGATTATGTAGAGACCAAATCATCTTGAATATTAAATTAAAGTTTTTATAATAATATTATAATAAAAAGCTTATAAAAAGGACTAACTACGTACACATTCAAATGTCAGATGCGTGCCGACCGCAGAGCCTCATTTAAAATAGTCTACGAGGAATAAAATTAAGGAACGTTCAATGTTATTTAAATATTAATGCTCATTTTGAATTTTATAAAGGTGCGATACCATTTTAATTCAAAATGTGATGCCGGGTTCCGTTAACTCATAGATATTCAGAATGTATTTCATATAAGTTGAGAATTTTCCATTAATATTTTAAGTTGAAGCCAATATCAATAGGTACCTACCTACTTATTTTATAGAACATGTCTAGATGCTCGTAAAAGTTTTCATTTTAATAAGTTTTACAGTCACGCTTAGTCACAATAATCAATTCACAAGCGAATAATTACCGGTCCTGCTACACGTAACGAAGGTGGAATGCATGAAGGAAGTAGACTTTTAGTTGGTATTTAGTCTCAGTCAAACTATGTATTAAGTAAAATATCTTATAATTAAAAATTTCCTGTAATTGATTGTCATTCTCATTCTCGGCTTGACTGTTTTTTATGATATAATCTTTCGGTAGTTATGTAATTCTGAGAATAGGTTGTAAACAATTTTTTACTACCAAATGGTAGAACAACGCTTGCCGGGGCTGAATAAAACCTATATATTTAAGACCAGTTTCTGACCTTGGAGATCTCTTAAAGGTATTATATTTTAAAGATCCTAATGTTTAAAACGACTTGTTAGCCAATTGAATTAAAACGCATAGGTAAATAGCCCAAGTGAACATACTCATAAATTTTAACATTCATTTAATTTGATTACAATTTTAAATGCTTCGATATAAATCGATACAGTTACTAGGAACAATGCAGACTGCAAAGGAACGTCATGCGTAGAATTTTAAAGAGATATTTGCCAATAAAATGCATAAATTGGCTACACGGCTTCTATTTGTAAATTACATTGTTTTGTAGGCTCTGTAATATCTATAAATAAACTAAGGAAAGCGACACAGTCAAAGGTTTTAATCGATATAATTGTTCCAGTATTAAAGTAATTAATACTGGAACAATATAATAAAGTAATTAAATACAGTATTCGGTATTAAAATAATTTGTAAAATAATATAAAATTTTCTTCTATTTTCTTATTCTTTGCCCGCTTTATCTATGAGAACTCTATATTATGCTATATACTACTCTATATTACCCTTCTGGATAAAATATATAAGGCTGGACCGATTTCATTGAAATTTGTAGTGTGTCTTTATATAGGTAGATTCAAGAATATGAATGGAATTCAAGATTTACAATTAAAACGAGAGCGAAATCACGGCCAAAGGTAAAAAGGTATTATTTAGATTTATAGAGTCATTTTTATCCTTACTTTTTCACATTAGTAAATTGCAATCTCCAGACTAATGTCCTTACAAAAATATGAAATCAATGGAATTCTCTATAGTTTATATTTTTGCTCTTTTTTATTTTCAAATTAATTCAATTATTTTCAAGAAATTAAAAACTTTTAACGGATTTGAAACGCGATTTATTCATTTTATTACTTATCCCGAAGTTTCGAGCACTTATCAGCGAGCGTATTTGGTAAACAAGGTAAAATTATTATTCCATCAAAATAATGAATATTATCATTATTCACTAATAAAAAAATCTCGTTTCTCCACGACTGTCCTTATTATGTAAGTATTTTTCCGCCTTGGAATAAGAAAAACATTTAATTTACATTTGTTCGTGATCTTTAAGGTTACCTAAAGACTTTGGTAGGTATTATAATTTTTCTGGTTTAATGTTTCGGTCTTGAATCAATTAAATGACTCAAGTTAACACTCCATGCCAATTCCGGGTTTCAACCGGGAATTTCTATTAGCTGTAGATACTCGTATCCATATTTAATTATGTCTCGTCTATTTTATCTCATATCATCATAGACTTTAAAATAACCGAGTATTTTGTCGAATACATACTTTGGTGCATTGATACCCCAAACGTGGTTATTATGGCTCCAGCTGGGATCTGGCACTACATATTCTTCCACTAAATTCGGTAGTCTAGAACTCAGCTCGTTTATATCTGCCAGCGATGATAGCCAGTCGCTTTTACCGCACACGAGTAGCACGGGTGAAGTAACTAGAGTAATATTGTACTCTGGTGGTTTCTCAGCTCCATATCTCTCAATATTACCTTCTTTTCCTTCGTCGTAACGTTGAAACTTTTTTGAGTGTATAAGTTGTCCAAAATGAGCCAAGGTTTTAGCGGAACCGCCGACCAGCAAATGACCAAATGCCACGGATATTGTTCTCGGCGATATACTTGCATGCTTGTAACCGGTTGCCACTGTTAAACCAATTCCGCAAATCGGTTCTGGAGCAATTTGGCACAATTTCTCTAGAATGAAATGCAAGATCTGCTGCTTAGCGAAAAGTTCTCTGAAGCCCAAATCGTCCAATAAGGTTTTAAATAATTTTGTCTGTGGAGCGAGTAATTTTGGTATTGGACTTTGTAAATATTTCAGCCACGCGACTGGAGCAAGGTGAACGGATAAATGAACTTTATTATTGTACTCAGGTCGCAGTGATCCCATTACGAAGAAATCCGTAGTACCTTGGGAATGTCCTATGTAATAAACTTTTGGTTTGTCCGTTTTATTTATTACAAAATCGATAATAGCTGGCAAATCGAAATTTCCATGCTCATCAAAAGAATAATTCCAAAATTCGGGGTCAGTGTCAGGGTTCAATGAAATGTGACTGCGTGAATATGTATTCCCTCTGTGGTTCGCAGCCCACACGTCGTAACAATTATTAGCTAAAATGTATCCCAATCCTAGTTTAGGGCCCGCAAAAATCCATGTATCTGAACTATCATACACTCCATGCAATAATATAACTGGGTATCCTTTTGCAGTATCACACTTTGAGAATATCCGAAATACTTTAAGGTTATATCCATCTTCGGTTGTAACGGTATGCTCCTCTGTAGGATAATCATATTTATGAGTTAGCTCAGTAAAGTTAAGGTATGTATCTTCATCGTAACCGAAAGCTTTCTTTAGAAGACGGCTCTCAGGAAGTGCGTATGATAATATTCTTCCTCTCTTTGAAGCAGATACTTGAGGAGAAAGAATTATATAATGTAAACAAAACAAAACCACCACTAAATTATACATTTTCCTTTGTTGTTAATGAATTCCTACCAGACTTAAGGTTAATATTGTTATGATTTAATTGTAAAACAGTTGCTCAGTTTTATAATATCAGAATGACCTTAGTGTTAAGGCCTTAAGAATATACGGGAAGTATCATTATTGTACAAAAATATGTAAAACACGTCATCAATAGTGATAATTTTGGCGGAAAATTATACCATTTATTTGTCAGACTCATCATAACATGTATGTTTCTAAATTCATTAATAGTGGTGCAAAACAATGAGCTTGTAAATAACAAAAATAAAATATTATTATGAGATGTGAAAATTACCTTCGATTGAATGGGTTTCAAATAAGGACGCATCCATAGAGCTAAAAGGTTTATTTATAGTTTTTATTGTCAGTTTCATACAGTATCTCAAAGTAAATATCATACTCTATAGAGTACTTAATAAATTTAACAAAAAGTGCTCTACCTTTATGTTTGTTGAAAGAATCCATCCAGTTATTTACAATTTTATAATCACAGATTGCATCAAATGATGTCATCGTTACGACTAGAATGTGTATAGCATTTAGCAGAACAAAGCCATGGAAACCATTGCAGTACATGTTTGAATTTATTTTTTGTAGTGAAACTTCTTTAGGCGCGTTGAGAGTAAAATTTCAAAGTCACGTCATGGCAATACCGTGATGTCATGGAGTAAGGCGACTTTAGTATCTTTTAATCTTGCCAAAGAAGTTTAACTTCTGTCACGTGTGCTCGGCACACACGCTCTTTTATATATGTGACATGAATTGAGAGCTTTTAGTTGCGGCAGCGGAAGAACAAGACCGCTTAAGGAGTCAGATTATAAATGACTTGTAAATATTATTTATAGCCTTATAATATAACTGCATAATTATATATTCTACATATTATATAGAGCGACATTTCCTCTCCCTCCTATTTGTCATTCAAATGCAACAATGTGAAATATTATATTAGTTGACGTTTGTATTAATTATTATAAGAGGACTGGTGGTTATTCTACTCTTCTTAATTTGAATTTTATTGTAGTGAAAAATTTCAGAGCGTAATTGGATTTATTCTTGATTTCTGCAGTGCCGGTGTAAGGGCCACTGACACCCCGGGCGAAAATTTTGTGGCGCCCACTTGAGGTTGTTCTGAAGGTTTGCACCAGGAGAGGCAACTTCAGACCTTGGCGCCTCCCAGAATTTGTCGCCCTGGGCCATCGCCCCCTCTCGCCCCCCCCCAAACGCCGGCACTGGATTTCTGTGAAATTAATTTTGTTTAAAACCAATCAACTGATTGATCATTTAATTAAATGGTTACAAAATATTATTTTTAAGGCAGCACACACTTAGAAATCTATACAGTATAAACGTAGTGCTGTAGTACATTAGTTCTTGCATTTCCGCCTAAAAACAATACTTAATGCTGCCATTGAGATTTTGAATGTTAAATAATTTAATATTACAATGCCGATAAACATAGATAAATAAGATTAACATGTAAAATAACGTTTTCAGAACCTACATGAAGTTTACCTTTAGTTTTAAAAATATCGATTTTATTTCGGTCCGATAAATAAAAATCTACATAATAACTGTTCAATGTCAGGGGCTGTTTATTAACATAAATGGTTAAATGATAAAAGAATCCTTTTAAAGGGCAACTTTTGAAGGTTTTACATACCTTGACCTTCGCGTAAGATCGCCGACTAGCCAAGGCAATGCAGACAACTTTAAAGCTCCGATGAAGTCTATGGCAGCAATGTAATTGGCCATTAGTAAGCCGCTTTTTTGATCGTTTTTTGTATGTTTTTTTTATTATTTAATTGCATTTTATTATTTTATATTTTTTAATTTAGATGTATTCTGTAGTTATGTACCTGTATTAATAAGCTATAGAATGTATCAATTCCTATCAGAATTTTAAACTAACATCAAAAGTTGCGACATTCCTTGATAGTGGGAGATGTACCCGTAACGATATTTAGGATTGAGTAAAGTTGAAATTCATTCAGTTGATTACATTATTTACGTGTTATAGACATACATCCGCACATAAAGTTTGCTGTGCGGGTCAGTTATACATATATAAAAATATACTCTTATTTATATGTGTAAAATAACTATAAAGTAGGTAGATATTTTACTATGGGAATCAGGATATGCAATCCTTATGCATTATATTATAACTACTAAGTCTGCAAACGAGAGAATCGCAGACAGTTTCCATATTTGTCACATGCAATTATAATTTCCGTAATAATGCATCTTGTCTAGTCCTTTAAAGGTTTTTACTTACCATAATAGCAAAATGACTTTCAACAAAATGAATGGATTATATTAATATTTATCTAGTTCCGCTGTTACATTAAAAATATATTGGTATGTACTTATTACGAAATATTTTATACATTCGATCTAAACGGTACGTTTTTTATATATATTTATTTAATAGTTAAACCATTGAAGAGGTTTATTAATAATAAATTGCAGAGATTTAATTATTTCAATCGGAGTATACAGGGTTACTTGTAAAACACCAGCAACCTCGCAGGACAAGATAGCTAACATCATAAGTAACAACATTTGTTCTACGACTTTTGATAATTTGTTAGATTTTATTTTCATACAAAAATAAATATTCATTTCATTTTCCATCTGAATATTATAAACTCTACGCGCATCACAAAAATTACGTAAACAAGAAGCGAACGAGAAGGGGAAGGGGGCGTCGCGTCGCGTCGTCCTTTCGATAATGAATTATATAGACTTACAAATGTTAGGAGAGTACAATAAAAGCTTAAAAAATCATTTAAAAATAATTTATTGCGTTATGCCAAAAGTCGTAGAACAAATGTTGTTACTTATGATGTTAGCTATCTTGTCCTGCGAGGTTGCTGGTGTTTTACAACCAAACAAAGTTAATTAGCAGCAATAGCATACAATTTGTGTAATTAATTACATTTAAATATTAATATATTATAATTATAATTCTATCCTTTTAAGCATAATAGTAACACGACCACCTTCTGAATATAAAGCTTCACACATCGTCGACCTCAGGCGATATTGCCAAGTTCCTATAATGCAAATCCGGAACTGCCTTGCAAATATCCATATCAACTGAAAACAAGTTTATGCCTAGTAAAAATACAACTTTTTGTACTGTGTACAAGGTGAAAAAGTTCCTTTACACTTTTTCTTGTATTCGATAATAATATATTTTAAAATATGTCTATTATTGTTTTTATCAGTTTATTTTTGGTATAGAATGATTTTCAAAAAGAAATGAAACTTTTTAATATATTAAAACATATTCATTATTAACTGCATGCTAACTGCTTAGGGATAATTCTTCAGGATGTGTTAATGCGGATTCGCGGATTCTACGACAGTCGACAATCTCGTTACCTCGCGATAATTCTTTCGACGATTGAAGCCATTGATGTGGATATTGTGCGTAAAATTAAAAAGTCAATTTGTTTTTTGCACCTTGCTTTCAATCCTCAGGATCCAGTCTCGAATTCTCGACAATTGGGTTAAACTGCATCATAGAGCTATCACTGTTCCCTTTTAATAATAATTTATTGATATAATAACTATCGTTATTTTAATGAAATTGCTTGTTTTATGACGATGAACTGTTAAATAAATTATAATTGTAGAATTTAATTACATCACAGCTTAAACTAACCGTTGTAGGAACTTACCTGAGACCTAAAGTTCGATGGCCTGTGACATCTACCAGCCATAGTACCTTTAGCCTCAAGAGAGCATGCATTTACATACTTAAAGTTTATATTGTCGTTAATTATAGATTTGCCTTGTTTATTGTAAGTTAGGTATAGTCAAAAGGAATTTGTCCCTTTTCGAAAAGCTAGGCCTAGGCTTACTGGTCTCCTAACTTCTGATATCTGAGCCGTAACGTCCGCGTCGGTGAAGCCTACGTGCAGTATATTTTTCCCAAACATTTTACACAACGTAATTAAATCTTTATGAAATACAAACACATCTTTTATGTGTATTGATATATTAACATAATAGAATTTATTCCACATATTTCCTTTGTGTTCTGAAGGAAAAACCAGTGTCACTAACCATGTCGTCAAGTAGAACGTTGCACAATGAAAAATACTTATTATGAGATAAATTCCATTTGTGTTTCGCTACCACTTGATCATTATAATGCTTTCTGTACATAACTCTACTTAACTAATATTCCTCATTATATTGGTAAAGTATATCATCGCTCGTTATAAATAACTTAACAGGAATACACATAAACTTAGATACTTATTACCTTCATACTTTTGAAACTTTTTAACAAACGTTTACGCATTATATTTTCGTAAACATACATTAGTCACGCATACATGAAAAGTTGCCTAGTATGCTGCAGTACATAGAGAGTAGAGTAGAGTAGATATACTATATCGAAATTGCATAGACGAATACAAATTTCAAAATTGCTACGGTAATTAAAGGAATACTTAAAAATCACTCAATATCGGACATTCCATGTTCTAATCGCAGAGATCTTACCGGTCGCTAACCTTTAGCACACATAGCACATTACAGCGACCTTTCTAGCGCTCATCTTCGCTAAATGTCAGACTATTATGCAATTATTTCGACTGTAACGACTTTTTGTCGCAACACTTTTTATAGAAATGCTTATTTAAATATAGTTAAGAATGAATATTTAATGTACTCAAGTATGAGTTTTGTGTTGCTAATTTTAAAATTATTATGATTAAGGTTTACACATATGATAATAAATGGTATGGTATCCAAAATTCACTCAATTTAACAGTGTTAACTGCAATTTATGTTTTTTTAATATGCCTTATAGAATTGATCTCTGCATAACCCGTTAACGGTTTAACCATATTTTAAAACGAGGATTTCATTTTGTTTTATTGTATTTTTTATTTTAAAAGTTTTAAAGTGAACAGATATGGGAATATAATTAGAACAAACACATTTATCTATTTATAAAAAAATAAAACAATAAATAAAGACGAGTCGTATTATTTTACTATCAATTTAATTCAGGCAACTTAAACGTTTGGAAGGATGTAACCACGAACATTTTGGTGCGCAACGACTCTTGCGCATACCAAGCGTCAAGTACCGTTCGTATTGATAAATGATGTATTTCATTCGCCGATTACTTCCTTTATTATTTAAATTATTTAATGAAACGTCAATTTATTTACTGGAGAAATAATTGCGATGTTCTTTATAATGATGACGGGCTAAATAGTTTTCCTTAAAAATGATTGACCTATTAAGTCTCCTTCATTGAAGGTATTATATAAATAGCCTTTGTTAAATTATAGGTATTGTTCAAAACAATTAATAATTAACTATATAGTGTGATCTATGCTTCTTTAACTGTTTTGAAACCGTTTTTATAAGGGTTAAGGGTGTAAGAATTAGCTCCATTGAAAAGTGAATTGGGTCAATAATTTTCACTACTAAATACTTTTGAGGTCTCAATATAAAACCCTTCTCTGTATTTGAACAGATCATAAGAGAAATAATACCAGTTCTTACAGACTTGATTCATGAATACCTACCTATTGTATCTTTGGAAATAATAAATTATACATGTTCTGATATTCTGGATAGATATGATTTAACTTTATATTCTCGTAGGCAACTGGAAAATATCTTGGTTTTTCCAATTCCATACTAGATCTTAACAATATATACATGTACCTGCAATACATACAAAATAAATATAGCGATTAACAATTTATATGCATTTAATATGACATGATTTTCAATTTAACATTAATTAAAATGAAATAAAACTTAAATCACAAAACTTGTTTTAGATTGAATGTTAAATAATAATTACTTTTTCAAAACAAGGTTTCCCCCCGCGGCTTCACCCGCGCAGTCAAAGAAAAACCCGCATAGTTCCCGTTCCCGTGGTATTTACGGGATTGCGTCATTTTCCCGGGATAAAAAGTAGCCTATGTCCTTTCTCGGGTATCGAAATATTAATACCAAATTTCATGAAAATTGGTTCAGTAGTTTAGGCGTGATTGAGTAACAGACAGACAGACAGAGTTACTTTCGCATTTATAATATTAAGTATGGATGTATAGACACAGGTTGGTATAATACCTGTAATTGTATAGCCTTAATTGTTTTATTTTTAAATATAGATAAGTAAGTGGTCGTCTTAGGTTAAGGTTGCATCTGGCTGAGCTTATAAGGAGATATTCAAGAGAATTTACGCAAGGTTCGATTCGTTTACATAATCTCGATGATGTTTACGTAATTACATGTCATGAATATGCGACGTTTTGTAGAGCATTATACAGAGAATCTGAATATTTTCCTTTTTATGGACTTATAAGTGCCATTTAATTTAGTTACCTTTTTAGCTAGAGATGATATCGTGATTTACCAACGAACTATAATTAGTCTATGTAATATCTCACATACTTTTTATTGTTAATTAAGTACCTACCTACTTGTGATCAATTGACATTGTTTTAGAAAAAAATAAAGATTATATATAGGCTTTGTAATATAATAATAACATCTACTACAGTCATCTTTATCAAGCTAAGTGCCTTATATGCGGTTATTTGTTTAAATTAGGAAACTATAAAGGTCATTGAAAAGTTGACATTAAAACAATTGACATAGGGATAGTCATCTTCATCTTTAAGCAGATAATAGGACACTTTAATAAACTAACCAATTTATTTCTCATGTTCTACATATTCTTAAACTAAGACTAAAAAAAATATCTGTTTATTTATGCACGCAACGCAGATAGGTTTTGAACCAACTTTCTAAGAAAATTTGTGTATCCCTGTCTTGAATGTGGGAAACACAATCGCGATGTCCCGGAACGGAAACACACCTTCGTTGTGTTGTGTTTGTTACATATGGTCGCGGTGATCATTTACCATCAGATGACGCAAGAGCACTGTTGCCTCCTCATCCATTAAAAAGAAAAAACTTCTTACATGATTATACATATGTTACATGAATTCGGAAGCATATCCCATAACCTCAAATTAAGATAAGTTCAGTATCTTTTTAACGTTTGTTTATACCATTATATGCATAGTTTATGAATTATTTAGGTATTTAAAGAGATATACGTAAATAATGATTACAAACTATGAAGATAATGCTTGAGTAATTAGATACTTATTTAGATTTTCACACACCGCACGGGCAAGATTATAAAATTGTATTCATCATTTGGAAACTATATACTTAAAAACTGATTCGATCTAAACATTTTAATTCATAGTTACACGAGTGTACATTTGCAAATAAGCTAGTCATATTAACTTCCTGTGCCAAGAGAAATATTTAACCATTATCACATAGTTATCCATGTCAAGAGGTTAAACTTGTCTAACAGGTAGAAATTAGCTTCTGAATAATGTTGTAATCTCTATTATCAACAAAGAGACTTAGTGGGTCAAACGCATAACCATTCTTTTTGGGTTAGCGGTTTATAAACGTATAAAATAGTAAAACATTGCCGCCTGCAGGCTGTCTTCCGCATACTGTGAATATTTAGTGTCGCCGCAGTGAGACAAACATCGGTGATAAATTGCGTGTCAAAGATTATGTTGTATCAATTATCACGTTTATGCCAGATATTTGAAGCCTCCACTTTTGTGATATTTATATTTAGAAGAACAATACATACTCTGTTAAAAAATCAGTCACAGAAAACGAACGTTAAAGTACGTTGTATGTAGTAGAAGAGCAGCTTTTAAATCTGTTAAAATATTCTTTGACTTCTAAATTAAATCAATCGTATTTATTAGAAAACAAATACTAGACTAATTTAAAGCAGTATAGACTCTAGTATATTCGACTAAATTGAGCGTTTACAACGGAAGTTCCGAAACTACTGAAGAAAGGTCAAGCGTAGAACCGATCGTTTTGAAGTGATCGTCTAGCACGTGCTCCGCAACTTCCTGAGTTTCTATTGAAAAACATTATTAATTATATTAGTGGAGCATTGTGCGCTATTTCAAACGAAGATTGTAAATATATCATCTTTTCCCGTTTGTACATATGCTTTTTGTGCCACTGAGTGTAATTGAAATTTGGAAACTCGTATATTTTACATAGAACTAGGGAATGCTGTATGTTTTTGTTATCGGCTCCTTTCCATGATATTATGGCTGTACCTAACACTTTGTCTCTAGTGAAGCGCTACATTTGGTTAAAACTAAAGTAAAGCAATATGCAATTTTATACTACATTAATACAAACACTTGATACATTGCTACAATTTCATTAATGTCGCATCTGACCAAAGTAATCTATATCACGTCGCAAACTAGTAGACCTTCAGGACGGGCGTGGACGGTTGACGACTCCACGACTCATTCGGACCCTGTCCCAAATACCTGCAGTAATTTTATTCAACTATCTGTACCATTGATTGTATGGAATTACACTATTATTACTGCTTTTGCATAATGACATCGAGTCCGTTTATCGTAGTCAATTTGCTCATATGTTTACGCAGGCGACGTAAATTCAAAACATCATTTAATTCGATTTTTTTTTCCTTTGAAATAGTCAAGTTTCTATAAAATGTGGTTGCCAATAAAAAATATAAGAAATAAATAACTAATGTTATTTTTTCCATTAATCATTATTGAAATATTTAATTGACGTATGTATGTCGTTTGTTGAAAAAAAAACTTAATTATAATTAATTATAAAGACATGCGACATATTTTTTACATGCTTAGAAGTTAGAAGGCTAACGAGAAGACTTTCTGAATGAGATAAAAATATTCCTACTATGAATAAATTTAAGATGTTCTACGAAATTATGCTGCCTCCAGAATAAAATTTTCGGGTCATCGATTCTTGATTTATCATACCTTATAATACAAAGCTAATATCTAACGTATTTTCCTCGATGGGCTTGACGGAATTTGTGCTCTCATATCGCCTCTCGTTACATCCATTATAATCTTAATTGAAATTTGATATTTTATTTTCCCATGAAGAAAATTTCCATTCTAACAATTTTATGCACACTTTACCTAGGTACCAAATTGCATATTATTATTCCTATTTGCATATTGTTTAACTTATTAATGAATCTATGTTACACTTTCCTATGAATGAAAACAAAATCGATCGTTGATCTGCGCGCATCGCGTGTCGTCACATATGAAGTGGCTATCGCTTCAGAATGATCACATTAAGTGCATGAATGTTCCAATAATTACCTTAATTGTTATGTAATTTGCTCAAGGCGCGGATTTCTCTAAAATAACACTTTTGATACGTTATTTTGATTCATTTTTCACACTTGTTCTGTTTGTAGATGTTAATTTTTAAGAATGTTTTGATTCTTAACAGGTAGCTTTATGTGTTAGAATATAGTGAATCGATATCAATATATTATTTATAATATTAAATTCAATATCAACAGGTGACATTTTGTAATACAGAAGTTAAGAATGTAATAATAATCTTATTGATTCTATGGAATCTGAGTAGATATCAAACTGTGATTTATTATATTATGATTGTTAGCTACAATAATTGACATTTTGTAATGTTTAATTATTATGAAAATGTGTTAACGCAATCCTTAATTTAATTTTCGACGAACGATTAATAAATTATTTCTAATTTCAATACTAAAGAATTACTAATTTCTTTATAGAATATTAAGGGTAAATATTAATCTAATTCGTTATAATGTATTTCGGGGAAAACTATTACAAGTGTTTCTCAAACATTGAGAAAAATTACAGTTTGTGAAATTATTTGAATTTTTTTTAGATCTAGATCCTAGACATTGTTCAGGAAGAATTAAAGGAATATTTTATTTGATATCAACATTTTGGTTAATTTATTGACATTAATTAGATTTCTATACACGAATATTATCAATATTGTGAGGATATTATATTATACGACACACGTAACAAACTGGTAAGAGGCAGCATTGGTGAAACAGTAAATTATGCGAGGTCTTGAACTTTGTTTAAATGTATGTTAATTAAAGAAGATTTCATATTCTCTACAATTTGACATTTGAGATTTATATTGAAGCTAACGTTATATTATTAGATTATTTTTTAAAATCTAATGATTTTAATATGCTGGTATTTAGAGGTCGAGAGGGAATATTTATTATCGTTAGTTTTGTGTTCTTTATTGTTTGTATTCGATTAACTTGCTACAGTTTCGGTTTAGTGAAAATCATTTTAAAAGTAGATCTAAAAGAAAACTATATTTTCTAATCAAATAAACATTACGTACCTAGTTGAATAGATATAACAAATAGGTACAAGAGTATATAAAAATATCTTACAAAGATCGCATATCACAAAAAGCGTCACACAACCTCTAAACACCACTTTTTGTGCTAAGCACATTTTTTCCCAGTCATTATAATAATATTAATTACAATCTTATCCATCGAACCTTCGTTAGGCGTTCTTCCTTTTAAGATGTTGGCATACAAGGTGAATTGAGGGTCAATGATTAAATCCATATAAGATGACTTGATTTCAGAATATTTACAGCTCTTTTTTGGAAGATGCACTGTCTGCAGTTTATTTATTGGGCAGGTCTGTCAATGTATGATAAAGCCTTGTATGAAATTGATGACATGTCTTTTCAGTTCCGTGACATCGATTTAGTGTTATGGCGATCGATTATTATGAACACTTCATCAATAATAATTTATTGTTATTGCTCTTAGCGCTTTCAATTTACTATAATAAAAATAATTTTTGCGTAAAGCCGAAAATGATTTTTTGTGAAAACTTTTTTTGTGTTTTTTTTTTTGCACTTTTAGATGATGTGATGCGCGTACAGCGAAATATTGATTGAATATAATATTTCAAAAGGATAGAGTTGTGCGGACGGGAGCTCGGCGCGCCGACGCAGGCACGATGCCACTTTTCACCGTCAGAACGTGTACGCAGCACACCTTCCCGATATAAAAGCGTCAGCCGCCCATTCACCCGCCCGCAGTGTGTGCTTGAACGTTATAGTGTCCACTACTCCTGTGCAAGGACTTTGTTAAATCATGAATACACGGTGTTTATTAGTGCTAGCAGCCGCCCTCGGCGTGGGTACGTAGAATTCAAAATATTTAAGGTGCGGCGAACCGCGGAGTGACCGATCGAAAGTGAATGAGATGATTAGTTTTTTGGCCTACCATTTTTCATGAATCGATGAATTGGAAGGGAATTGATTTATTGTGAAAAAAATATTTTCTCATCGACGGTTTTTTCAGTGATTTTTTAAATATTTAAGAATGCGATGTCATCACAACAATTTTTAATTACATACCAAATTTACATCTCTGACAAAAAATCAGTACAGTCTGTTTAAAAAATCAGTACCTAAATATTGGTTACTGCATATAATTGTGTATGCAAGAGCTGTCCAAGTGAGATCAGATTGTTACCTCATTGGAACTGTTGCACTGTGGTATTATGCAGGAAAGGGACTTAATTCAGCCTTGCCTTACATTTCATAATATTTACTGATCAATTTGAATGTGTTTTGTTTTTTAATTTTATTTGTTTTCGAAAATTTCGAGAAAATCCTGGAAAACTCTTTCAAGAAAACTTTTTTCATACTATTTTTTCCTTTTCATTCTGATTTCAATTACTATTTACTATCTTTGAACAATAACTATCTACTTTGAATAGATTTTTATTTTAACATTAGACAATCGAAATTTGAAAAATCCAAAGGGTTGGAAAAAAAAAGCTTTTAAGTTCACAAAGCGTCTGCGCTGTTTGAAAATATTTTTCTCTTGTTTCGTTTCGTTTCTGACTATAATTATACATTAAACTTAATTAGACTCATCTACACAGTCAAATGTATGACTAGAAAAATCATTAAAATATACGTAATAGCGAGATGAATGAGGTAATTAGGCTCACGCCCTCATTAAGCTTTCTAACCTTACGCTTAATGTTGCATAAGTGCAAATTGGCCCAGAAACATGCGTTCTCTCTTTTGTCTGACATATTTTAGGGGACGGAGTAATTAAAAAATGTATGCATTTGCATAATACGTTGTTATACTCCTTCTAGAGACAATTATTGCCTTTAACAATACTGTTGTAATGTTTCGCTGCATTCCCATTCGTATTTGCAGAAAATTATCGATAAATAATAAATAGTATGTGAACTTTTGTATTTTGTGTACTTAGTCCTCTTTTATTATCTTAAGATTTTTTTATCGTAAATTTAATTAAAATCATAATTTTACGAAAGCTTTTTCCATCTAAATCTACTTCTCAGAAGGCTTTCCTAAATTATAAAATATTTATTAGGGACAAATAGCTGAATTCATTGAAGCCTTACATTTACGAACAATTTTTTTTCACACAGTAAAATATGACAAAACAATTTTTTAACCATCACACTCAAGAAATAACACTTCGAAATACATGAAGGTCAATAAAATACAAAAGAGAATACGCAATTTATGCACATTAGTGTATATTTTTAATGAGCTCATTAAAATAATAAAGGCATTATGAAATCTAGAATTGTTTTCTCCAGCGTTAGGACATCCTTCCCCTATTCTTGCGAGCTGCCTGCCATTGTTTCATATTTTCAACACGTATTTTGTTCTCACGAGCCTAACTTGCATATTGCGTAAGCGTTTGAATATACTGATATAAAACCTGACATTATTTAAATCAGATAATAAATGTCGTTTAGTTTTTATTACAAGGAATAAAAAAAACTTAAGTATACGAAGTTTGAATATTGTAACTTTGTTATTTTTTAAACGTCTAAACAAACAAGAAAATATTATTAACTTTATTCGTAGTTTGTTAAAGAATGCGTAACATTATTACTTCGCTTGAAAAGAAAGTGTTATCGTACAGGCTGCCAAATACAAATAAATTATTAATATACATATCGTCCCCTTACTGGTAAAACTGACTAACTGCACATTTTTACAAAATTAAGTTATATACACCAATCGATTCGTCTCGTCAAGATCTATCTTCAGGTAAAACCCGTTATCTTCTACGGTGCGTAATTACAAAGTTAGCTTCGGCTAAAACAGACTTTCTTGCATGCTTCTCCACAATTGCTTCTATAAAAAACGATTAAATTGCTTTAGGATACTATTTTAAAAAATGTATACTGTTAAGACAATGTTTCGCGTTTTAACACGTTTTCGTTTATTGACACTTGTATTCATCATACACAGAAACGATTCATTTAAAACCAGTTATCCTACAGTACTTAGTTGGTAGTGGTTCTTTAAATTTTACAAAATTATTGATTAACACTTCATAAAATAAAAGTTAAAAAGCTTTAGTTACTTTTTCTTGAATATTAGTTAGGTAGCGTATTTGCCTTTTTTGAGGCAAGTAAAATAAATTATCCGATTGTAGTACATTATTACTGAATTATATTAGTTTCACGCTTTTTAAATTACTTCAGATAAAACAAACTGCAAGCGCCCCCTCAGCTTATTCTTCATTTTTCTTGAAATTCTTCTGCAATTTCTTAGATTATTTTCTGATAAAACATTACCTGAATAATGGGCCTATCATAACAAACCACTAATAACCTAGATTACTGATGTCTACACATCTTAAAATGTTGTCATACTTTCAAATGCTTATAACTCCAGTTTATGTTTTGTGCAGATAATCACTTTTACCAGTAAGGGGACGATATAAAGAAAATATTTTTTCATATATATGGCACTCACATATTCATAATGTAATTGCGTGAAGGCATTCAATTATCCCGAGTTGTGGTGCGTGCACAAATTTCACGAGAAGAAAATCCGGTGAAAATGATTTAACTGCTCGAGTGCGTGGCTGTGATCACTTTTGTGTTCGCTATTTATTATAGAACGGATTTAATAGGCAAGGACACTGAACCAATGTACACGATTTTATACGATTAGAGATTTTGATTTCATTTTGCGCATGAATATCTGTAGCGTTCAGTTCAATGAATCCAAATCCATTTCGCTTTTAATTCTTCCTTTCACGGCTTACGTCTATATAGATGATCAATGTTCGTTCTAGAATAATCTAGAACATTCGAGAATGATTATTATATTTTCACTAACTGTTTTCTAGCTGATTTGCGTATCCACTTCCATAACTGTCGCCACCAGCTAAGGCATTGCTCCTAGGTAACGGCAATTCGTAGTAATTAGCATTATACTTAAACAATAAAACGGAAGTTTCTTTTTATGAGCATAGCACTTTTACAATTACGTCTCATGCCTAACAATACGTCGGGATTCCTACCGCATCCGTTTGCGTTCATATCTGAAGGCTAGATTCGAGAATTCATACAAATTAAAATAAGACACTTTATTTATTTCCTGATGTTAATACTTAATTAAAACAAGCAAGTTTGATTTGTAATCATAATTTCGTGAATTACAATAACCAATAAATATTTTATTACCGAAAGTAGGAAATATAAACATATAATATTATTATGTGTACAAGTTCCGTTAATTAATTATTCTCTAATTCCATAAAATTGACGTAAGTCTTCGATTATCGAAGACGAAACTGCTTAACAGTGATTTCATAATAATGTTGGAACTCTGATACATGAATTAGATATAAACACACTCATCCTATAATACGATCGTTTACACACGGTATTCAATCACAATTAATAACTGATGGAAACCGATTTGGTACTTAGTACTGACATTATACGATGCAGTGATTGTCTGTCCTTCGCAACGAGACATAAATAACTTCTCGGTGGCCCTATGTATCGTATTGTCTCGTTTTTATTCATACGAGTCTTCTAAAGTTACAACACACGCGTTTCGGGTACAATGAGGACGATTTATTTTCTCCTTTCAGTTTATTTTATGTCCTTTTGTGAGACGTATTACGGCATTGTATGAATTGTATTGAGGTCAGTTTTATATACTTTTCAATTATATGATATGCATATAGTGGGTGTGCGCGCAACTGCATTAAAAAAGCTGCCCAAATAAATGCTACTATCAACAATGATTTCAATCATATCTGCTGAATTTTCTATCAGGGTACGAACGGTTAACAAAATTGGTTAATGGTTTATACTTAATTGAGTCTTGCGTATATTATTATTATTTCATTAGAAAACAAATATGTACTTTTCTCGTAATTCGGTAAAATTATAAACATGAAAATTATTTAAAACAATTATTCAAGTATTTATGTCTCGTGTTAACTATTAACAGCTATTAGATCATTTATTGTTGTTTATGTAACTTTGCTCTGAATTTGACTTTCTCTAGACACACTGTTTAAAAACGTTACCTAAGAACATTTTTAATGTCATAATATAATCATAGTATTCGTGAACTCGTTTCAAGTGCATTAAAAAACTGCGTATTCTTTTTATTTCAATAATCGGCTTTTAAAAGTATTGGCCAATACTTATATTGCATTAGTTCGGTTTTTCGAGACGATAAATATTATTTTTGCGATATCTTTATTATTTTATTTTCAAAAGATGCGTTTTTTAACTCTAGAACACAAACAAGAGGCATTTAAGTTCCAATAAGAATTCATCAATAAATAATCAATCTATTTTGACACATCACATCGTAACTGTTATTTACGGCATAGAAACAAACGATAATATTCTAATGATCAACTAGATGCGCGGGCGCACGTTAACGAAATGGAAAGTACATAGTATCTCTCGTCGGTAGGTCAACTTTGGGCTTTCACCTGTATTACTTCACGGATTTTGACCTTTGTATTGAATAATGTTTATGTAACCGGCTATGTTATAACATACTATAACGCATTATTTATCACTGACCCCATTGTGTTAAAATTTTTGTTTGTTGATAAAATTATACTGTATTATGCAATTTATTGCTACGAAAGTATAATAAAATATATTAACTAGAAGTAAAGTATGTTAATGGCATTAAAATGAGAAGGAATTTCAAGAATTCCGTTTAGAAATAATTGTTAAAATTAACTCTATTACGGACTATAGGACTATATAATAAGGATAATGTATGTAATTTAATACAGAATGATTTCATATAAAATACTTATAGAAAAGTTTCCTTATGTTTTAAAAAAAAAAAAGTTTATACTTTTTCGCATAGTTGCCCTAAATTTGACATAGTATTTAAAACAAATGACGAAATGTGCGCGACCTTACGTGTTTTATCAAATTAAATGTTGCACTAAAAAGTGATCAATTGAGGTTTTTTTCACGAACGCAACCACGATCGATATCTTTTATTATTTGCGAGATTTAGTAACATGGTTCCACAAAAGTGGTTCACCTCGACTTCATTAAATGAAAGGTTGTCTCGATTATGTAGATGAGTTCATATTTACATGATTAATAAAAATTTATATGCAAAAATATTTTAACATAATTTTTATTAAATTCTTAATATAAACCTGACATAGTTTACATTTAAATTGTACAATCGTTTTGCTTTTTACACAAATTCGTAGAGAAATATGGCACATTAATACCTTGATAAATTAAATGTAACAACATAGTTTATACGTAAAAGCTTTGTATAAATAACTTAAAACTTTCCAAGCTTAGTATCTCGCCGTGAAAGCTGACAATTCTCGAAGCAAATAACGCAAGGAGAAAATCTAGAATAACTAGATATTTCGTTACACGTAGCCGTAAGAGCAGTATCGATAACAAACGCGAAGATGCGAGTATTGTGAAACCAGGATGCTGGCTCATGCTGGCTCGTTTTCAAATGTCAACCGGTACCGACATGACATAATCAAACGTGGAAGCGTATGCGTAAGACGAGTTGGCTTTGTGAAACAACCTATTGACATTACCGTTTCATGACCGGTTTTTCAAGCTTGCACATCACTAATCGCTCTGAAAATGGACAATTCCTTTGTTTTCGTATTTAGGATACATTTTTCTGGGTCACTTTGTAAACCACGTTAAACCTTCATAGTAACGGAATAGGTGCATTTTTAGAAAAATCGCGGTGTACTGTAGAGTTATTGATAACAATATTATTGATTGGTTAATATTAGTGCAAACAATGAGTAGGTTGATAGAACCAGTTGCTCACATTGCCTAACACAAGTTTGTCGCGTAGCATTCCATAGAGAAAGAGCGGCCCTGCCTGAGCACGGGTGGGTTGCAAAACTGTTGCGTGCTGCTGCCTATAACTGCCGCTTTGCAAACCCTGTGATGGTTTTGAAATTATAATCAAATTAATTAAGGCTGTCAAAACTGTATATTAAATTAATCACCCACGCGTGAGGTGTTAGGGTGTAGGTATTCGTAGGCAAGGTTTTTCAAGCCTTAGAATGTTATTTGATGTTATGTTTTTAGGGTTTCCTTCGATTAAAAAAGATTTACTAATGTTATAAAAATATTTAAGTTTTAGCTTAATTAGTTCATGTTTTACGTAGCCGTATACTATTTTAACGACAAAAAGAGACTAATCTCTTTCATGTAATAAACACGACGATCGGTCATTACTTCATTTGTCATCAGTTATTTTATATTCAAAGAGTTTATAACTAATTGGCAATTTTATTTCCAGCGGTCGCACAGGAATCGTTCAAGTGCCCAGATGACTTCGGCTTCTACCCTCACCATATCTCCTGTGACAAGTACTGGAAGTGTGACAATGGTGTCGCTGAACTGAAGACCTGCGGCAACGGTCTCGCCTTCGACGCCACTGACTCCAAATACCTGACAGAGAACTGCGACTACCTCCACAATGTTGAGTGCGGTGAAAGAACACAACTTGGTAAGATATATTATGTAATAAACTATGTTATTAGCCAAATGTCAATACGATAAAATGTTAACATATTCATAATGATATTTAATAATGTAGATTAAATAAATAAGGAAGTATACGCTAAAATTAAATGCGAATAAATTAACATAAAGGTTCGAAAATATTTAAATTATGCGAGGATGTCGTACAGACGAACGATTTGCGGTCAAGGTTGAAGGTTTCGCATAATAATATGCGTATAAGCTGTCGGTTTACTCTCGATCAGGATGTAAACCAAGGTCACCTAGCCTGTGCCTGACCACAGATATTCCAAGAATACATGATATTTTTACAATTGCAATTTAAAAAATTATGTTATTATCCTTAGGTATTGATCATTCAATTATATTGGACATGGTAAAGTTACTTTTGAATTTAATTTCAAATAGATGTTAACAAAAATATACTTGATAATCATATTCTTTATTTTTCTTTAACAGAGCCACCAATTTCCACTCCTCACTGCTCAAGATTGTACGGTATCTTCGCTGATGAAGCTAAATGCGACGTTTTCTGGAACTGCTGGAACGGAGAAGCCTCTCGCTACCAGTGCAGCCCCGGACTTGCCTACGACAGAGAAGCGCGCGTGTGCATGTGGGCTGACCAAGTCCCAGAGTGCAGAAACGAAGGTACCTTTAACTTTAAAACACGCTTTTTAAATAAAATGGAAAAGTTGAACCTCAAATATCCAAGGACAGTTCACGAGTCATTTCTGATCTAATCTTATCTATCATAACTGTTTTCGTCTAGTCTTCAAAACCGTAACTAACGCAACCATTTCCGGTGTTCCCCAGAGGTAGCCAACGGTTTCGCTTGCCCCAACCCCGGTGAAGTGTCCAACCTCGGATCCTTCAGCCGTCACGCCCACCCAGAAGACTGCCGTAAATACTACATCTGTCTCGAGGGAGTCGCCCGTGAATACGGTTGCCCCATCGGTACCGTCTTCAAAATCGGAGATGCTGACGGCACAGGCAACTGCGAAGACCCCGAAGATGTTCCCGGATGGTAAGACATACTTTACATTGCCATTTATATTAATATGACGACTTTCCTTCAGTTCAAGTAAAACTATCTTGACTGAGTAACTTGAACTCTATTTCTATACTCACTGGTTGAATTAATCAGTAAATAACAATCTTTAATAATTTAAACCTGATAACACAAACGTCTTTTTCCTGTGACTAACCAATGCACTTTTAAAACTATTTACGAGGATATTACTGTACGTAATCGATACAGTTATAAGAAACGTTATGTAACGAGGTATGTAGGGCTCAGGAAGTTCGCTCGCCTAAATTCTTAGCGTTAATATGGCTAAGCGCAAACGCCAACGCATTAGAGAATAGTTAAGTTATTATTAAAGTTCGTGCATCATATTATGCAAGCAAAATTAAAAAAAAATCTATGGAATCTGTGAAATACATTTGTATAATTCTTGGTCATTGCTATCTTTGTAAAGTTATTTCAATAAGGTATCCAGTAAAAAAATTGATAAAATTGAGTAATTTTAGAGCACTGAATAAAGTAGATATGACAAAAAAATACCTTCTGTAACAGAGATAATTAAACAAAATAATTTATAAATTAGAGCAAATATTTTTAGATCATATTGCAACATTCGTAGCTGTGAAAAACAGTATCAAACATAGCTTTGAATTAGAAAAGCGAGCGTTTATGTTTAATATTCTCATAGTCGATTCAAGGTAGTTCACTCGATATCTAATGTTTGAGCAAGCTCTTGTTACACAATTTTCGATTCTTAGTCACAACTAGTAGTGAGTAAAAGTTGCTAGGTATTATGCCAGCCTTTTATGTCGACTCATGGAAGAACCCACACCGTAGAGTCTGTAGTAGAGTTAAGAACATTTAGATGTAGTCTTCAGCCAGTAAGGTTCGCGTCCATTTTCAGCGAGGACTACTACGGAGATTTGGACCTGAAGGCTATCCGCAAGAGCGAGCTGCTCGCCGGGATCAAGAGCAACGGTCAGGCCAGCTCCAACACGCCCAAGCAGCTCAAACCCCGCCCCCCAAAAGAAAACTAAACTAAATCTCCTTCAACTATACCTATAAATACTCACACGTAATTAGTTTGTACACATCGCGGGCTCTCTGTATTCACATTGAATGAATCCAATCGCCTTTTTATTTAAATCGCTCGCGATGTCTGCAGATGTACTTAATTCCAGTTTCAAATTGTTGTATAAGTGAGTGATACTAAATTGTTTTGTATTCATGTCCAATTGCCAAATACTCGTTGTAGCCTTAAACAGTTTCCAGCGACGATAAGAAGTTAGTAAAATCATTCAGCGATAGAAATATTTATTTGTATACTGTTTGTTGTAAATAACGGCACTGACTTATTTCGTCCGTGTAGATATTGAAATCGTTGATGAGTAACTTTACGTATGAATATAATATATGTTTTGCATTTATGAGATTAGGATCTGAAGGAACATTAAATACGTATATAATATGGAATCCGTTTAAACCCATGACTTTGTAAATATCTTACGTACTGAATTATTCGCTGCGACTGAGTGTTGTTGTTTGATATAGAAACTGTAATACTTAAGTTTTATTTTTAGTGATAAAATAAACAAAATATATAAAAATTACAATGTTGTGTTTTTTGATCTGGCGTAGTACAGCACTGAGCACCTCCCTTCAACTATACTTTCACAAGCACTGTCTACTATTTCGATTGCATTCACTTTCTAATAACATTTTAATAACTTCTCTTACAGTATCTATCTTGTTTCTTGATCTATTTATACAAAACTAGTAAATATAACCAGGCAGCTCCTTTCTACAATACAGCATTGACCTCGATCTGTTTTCTGGTAAGTTTTATTTATTAAGCGATTTCAACATGCTGCGCAAAAATTTAAAGAATTTATTTGCACAAAAATTGTATTTATTTTCATTTGTTCAAGAAAATTGCTAAAGTTCATTTGTATCATAAATAATGCATAAAATCGTAAAAATCTAGATTCTGAAATGGGTGGCGTTATTGTTTCTTTTAGATAATATTTCATAAGCTTCTGAGTCACATTTTAAGAGCATGCTTCGTATCATTATATATATTATCATTTCTTTAATATACGTTTTCATTTTACAGCGAGGACTACTACGGAGACGTGGACCTCAAGGCGTTGAAGAAGCTGGGATTCTGAATGTCAAGGAGCGACTCAAAGGACAGACTGAAGTTCAATCTTTTTGATTTAGTATAATTTTGAGCCTCTTCAGAGCGTAAGAGCTTTTATTTAACATTAAACGAAAATAATGTTGAACATTTTAATGCCAGTATACTACAGAATTGGGTGTCACCCATTTATGTCATACCACTGAAAATATTTATTATATCTTAAAGTTTAGTATTCTTTCAAGAATTAAGAATTGGTAGCTAACGGAAAGTCTGTCTGAAGAGGCGCTCGGGGTGGCTCCAAATAAGATTTTCTCATATATTAAGTTACAATTTTTTGACAAAGAATTAAATATCGAAATGATAATTTAACTGTTGCCAAAAAATTGTTGGAATCTATAAGTCTTTGACATGGTACCGTTTTCTCTGGTGCTTTGTTGAAACAAATTTAGTCATACTCAATAGTTATAAGTTAGATTTAGTTACCGTCTTTATTACTTTTTGTAAATAAAGTAATGAAAAATCGCTTTTTGTTTTCTTTAACCTTTTTACTTGGGTAGTTGGGAGCAGCATGTTTTCATGTTAAATGAAATACAAATATACACAAGCTTTAATTTTATTAATACTGACACAAAATTCGAAAGAGTTTACATCTCCTTGGTAGTGTATTATAAAATTTTAAACATATTCAGATAAAGAGAATAAACCTTAGTTTACACTGAGTTTTACACTGGTATCATTCATCACTGATATAAATATAGAGCGCATATAATAAACTGGTTAAATGCATTCTAGACCAACCTTTTTTATTGGAAACGTAAGAGAAAGATCCAGGTTAATCAAATAAGGCGTGGTATACACTTCCTTGTAAACATGCTACCGAGTATGGAGATTATGTGTACTACTGCTGAGAATAACCAGTGTTAATGTGTGCTATTTGCCCGAGTTGGAGTTGTTTTATAGCTTCTTGGCGAGACATCGCTACTTGTAGGGATTTCCAACCTGAAAGAGATTTTTCTTGAGTCAATAATGGTTTGTCAATGAACATATTATAGCTTTCATAATATATTTTCCTGGAATTAATTTATATATAGCTTTCAGGTAATAAAAATAGAAGGTTAGTGAGGATGAAACAAGATGAATTTTGAAGAAACGAAAAAAAACTCATCATAATATTATGATTTTGCCACAGACGTACTCGTAGATTGTAATCTGGACTGGATGTAAAGCTCACTGATAAAAAATACATTGTGTGATGACTGATGAGTTTTAAGCGATGTTTGAACTTTGTGCTTTTCAAATTGATTACTGTTAAATAAAAAAAAATCATAATTGAATCCTAAAATATACCCTGCTCTCGTTATAATTATCTCAGATACTTGGGCAAGTTACTTTTTGCTTTATCAGAGACATCTGCTATCAGTTTCGATTTGACATAAGGAAAATGAACTATAAATTTCATACCACCAGGTGTTTGTGTAACCCAGATTTTTTCTACGATTGATTTCTACGAACAAATCATATCAAAATATATAATATCTATTATTAACTATAGTTGATTGCAAACTATTGTCACAGATAACATAATACTAAGCTATACAGTCCACGTGTAGGCGTAACATATATAGGTTTTAAAACTCACTGTGGCTATTAAATTCCGTATGGCTGATCACCATATTCTTGTCAGGAGTACTGGTAGTGGTACTGGCTGGAATGTTCAGTTCATTGGATGTTGGAACTGTGGTCAGCTCGATAGGTGCTGTGGTTGGTACCTCCGCGCTTATATGTGTGGTACAGTTCACTTTGGATGGATAGTCGCATACGCCCAGTTCCTGGAATTAAGTTTTGAACCACAGCTTTTATAAGTTTAATCTGTAAATTTGTATATGACTCCTAGACTTCATTTTGAAACACAAACGGACAGATTTAATTCATTTGCATACTTATCAAGGATCTGTGATAATACAATCATAACATGAGTTTAAGCGTGTTTTTTTAGTTTGGTTTAAAACTGTTTTAATTAATTTTATATCTTAGAGCAAGAAACCATAATCATTTAGCATAAAATACCTATATAATACGGTTAACTTGCAAATTTTAAACTTCCTTGTCATTACAGTTAAAGGTGCGTCGACCTTTTCAAGAAATCCTTTACACAGAAATCGATTAACGGTGCTCAACTCACATAAATAAACATTAAGTAAATATTTAAAGGAGTGTGGATCATAAGTAAAATGCATAAAAATAAAATTAATCTCATGTCATTACGAAGCATTTCTCATATCGCATCAATCGAATTATGATGTTCCCATTAAAATCAAGCATAACAAGAACATTGAATGATAACGAGAGCAAAGCTTCGAATGAGTACATAGTACACGTACTTCGTAGGTACATTTTTTTGTTTAATTAGGCATTATAATTTTTTTCCTTTCTCGACAATTTATAACCTAATGTAAAGTTAGTTAATCCTTAACGTTGTTTAGATGATACATTTTTATTAGTAATAGTTATTTTCTATGATAGTTGAGTGAAATAAAAAATGACTCTACGATGCTAGAGCTTGCATGACCAAATTAAAAAAAAAATGTTAACTATAGAGACAATGCCCGAGTCGCTGTAAGTTTATTTAAATTAGTATTATTCAATCGAGAAATCAGATAAAACAATTATTTTTATTATTTAAAAGTAAATAAAACGAATACCTCATTATAAGCAAGATCGGCTGGACACTGGAACCTCACAGGATATCTGTGCACGCAGACGAAAAATTCATTGCAATTTGCATTATTTTTAAATGCCTCAAAGTCTTTGTTACATGCAGGCTGGGGTTCTGAAAAATAAAAATAAAAATAAAAATTTTTCTTTAATACTTGCTATTTTATTGGTACTTTTCATTCATATTAGAGCTCTTGGTTTAATAAAATTATTTTAATATAATGCTAATTAATAATAATAAGTTCTAGAAAAGTTAATTTAATCAATTAATTTATCTCATTATGACTGTCTTGATCATGTAATTAGTGATGACTACATACAATACTCTACAAGTCTTTTATGATCTCGGTGTGTCCTTGACTATGAAGTGGAACTGTGGAAAATGTCTAAATTTGATGATCATGGACGATCTTCTCAGTTTCCGTAAGTTCTACCTACATGTTATAAACACTGCGAAACTTATCACAAAAATAGCTATTACTTAATTACACAGTATATCTTCAACGTATCGTGCAAAGTTGCAAACTGACGTAGATTTAGCAAACTCTATCTATCTTTCTAGTAATATCAGTCGCATATAATAATATCTTCATTCGTCTCTACACGATACTCAAAACACTATTCGATTGTGCAACACTATTTTACATAATATCCTATTTGACATTTGAGACATGTCAACACATCGCACGTTGCCGGCTATAACTTGTGAAAGAATCGTAAAATAAAACATTTACTGCTAATTAGTTAAATTAAACGTGTGTTAGTAGTTAAATGTTAAACAAATAGTTACAGTTTACGACTAAGTGGAGCATGATAAAATCAAAATAATGTAGTAATCAATACTAATATTTGTATACGTAGTATATTATTATTAGTCTGTGCTAATATTATAAAGCTGAAGAGTTTGTTTGAACGCGCTAATCTCGGGAACTACTGGTCCGATTTGAAAATTTTTTTTCAGTGTTAGATAGCCCGTTTATCGAGGAAGTCTATAAGCACGCGGGTGAAACCGCGCGGCACTATTTATATATGGTTTTAATAATATTCATTTTATTTTGATTACCTACCCTATATTATTATATTGACTATTTAGTTGAATAGATTGTGACAATAACTTTGTTTTATGTCAAATAAATATCTAAGAAAATGCAAGTACTTAATACAAAAGATTATCATAAGTACTTTATGTTTTACTAGAATATTAAAATTATGAAGTTATAAAACATAAATCTAAATAAAGTTCGTAGTTAAGTGAGATTGTCATGGTAAGATAGGCGTTTAAAGACGTACGTACCATTTTTAGATAAACAACGTCACACACTGTGGTCACACACTTAATTTCATGAGCATGCAATGCCTAATAAGTAGCTCTATAAAAAGCAGCTGTATTCAACCATTAAACGTAAAAGGTAAATAGGATCATATTATGTGGTCAATAGTCTCTGACCTTTAGTATTTAAAATAACTTTATGTACCTTTGTCCATACATTACATATACATAGACATCCACATCACATACTAATATTAATATTATTAATAAAAACTGCTAATTATAAAAGGATTAAGGACCTGTTAAAATTCTATCAACTTTTTACATTTATATGAACAAAAATATATATAATTTTATATATTTTAGGTATTAAACATAGTGACGTTAGAACCTGAGAATTATAACAAATAACAAAAATTAAACTAACTATTCAAGAGAAAAAAATTAATAAAAAGCGTTTCGAAACTTTTATAAAATAGGTATAATATTAAACTTACCTTTCATAAGTCGGCTGCTACAATCCACGTTGTAAGCATAGTCGCAGTACCCTTCTTTAGAAAACAGCAAGCCAGCAGGACACTCCTGTTCAAAGGCCCAGCCATCCCAACAGTTTAGGAAGTTACTACACAGCTTTGGAGAAGGTATTTGAGTACGTCTTCCAGCACATAAAGGAGATGATTCAACCACCGGGTGATGGGTTGATAGGATAATTAGTTTGTTGTGATACAATGGGTCTATGTGGATCTGATGGAGAACTGCCTCAGATACGGGTATGGCATAGGCGATTGTTGATCCGAATAGGTTAGGCTGAAAATGTGATATTAATTAAAATAAGGTTAAGTTATTCTTCACTACATAGTATAAAACAAAGTCGCTTTCTCTGTCCCTATGTCCCTTTGTATGCTTAAATATTTTAAACTGCGCAACGGATTTTGATGCGGTTGTTTTCAATAGATAGAGTGATTCAAGAGAAAGGTTTTAGTAGTATATAATTTAGTAGATTTTAGACAAAGCGGGCGAAGCCGCGGGCAGCAGCTATTATAAAATAATTTTAAAAATAAAAATATCGATAAGTGAAAGTCTTTTCGCAAGACACAACTAAAAATATTTTTAATATTGTATAACATATAGGTATGATATAGTATTAAATCAATGAACTTACTTGTAACACGCTGTAGAACGGATTTAAAAAGTTCAACAGGAGTGGGTTCTTTTCTTCTATCGAATTTCCGTATTGATATGGGTTAGAGTAGGTTTTAACCAAAGTTCCTTGTTCATCAAAAACTGAAGAAAATTATGAAAATATAATTATGATAATTATAATATATCCTATACAGGTACATTTTTAATATAACATAACAATGCAGATAATATTAAACAAATTTTAAAGGCATTAAAAATGAAAGCTTTTACTAAACTAGACCATGCAAATTATTATGTTATGTGTTCAACATTGTTATATTTAGGAAATTCTTCGAGCATCGGTGTTATTAAATAAAAATAAAATGAAATTTTAATGAGTACCGATCGTATCAATCTCAAAAAGCATCAAACTGTCATATCAGTACAGTCTACAGACTTTTAATTCCCAATAAGAAACATGAAGTGTAAGTGCTATTCATTTTCCATGTTATCATGTAGATTAATCAATTACAATGATTTACAGGTTCGATGTACATCAGCCTCTCAATAGAGCCGCGGCAATTATTCACAGATTGCTGACACGCAATGCACATCGAAATTGTAAAGTGAACATGACAGAGCTTATCCGTTCATTACGAAGCAGTAAATCTCTGAAGGACTTGAATATCGTGGTGCGGTCAGGAACCCCTTTGAGTTCGTTGTATCAAATACATCAATGGTATACATAATTTTCAATTACGTCTAAAATGTATTTTGAGGAAGTAATCTTGATTTTTCAAGAATTAATTCACCGTAAAAAGGAGCGTCAGACTTGAGAATAATGAAGATTTATGGTGTAATCGAGCCTAGCGTTATTATAATATTATTTTATTATTTCTAAGATGGAATAAAGCGATATTTATTCCAAAAATAATCATACAAACGTTTGAAAAATAAACTTGATAAAACTTTTACAATTTTTGTTTTTTTATTTTTCAAATAGTAATCTTGAAAGAATATTTCTTCACGTTAATAATTAATTATTAATATTAGGTACACATCGTTATGCTAGATAATGAAGTTACCTATACCAATAAATTAATTAATACTAATAAATTAGAATAGTTGTATTGTAAAATGATAATAATTAGAAATGTCTTCGTTTATAGATTTTCTTTTTGATTATGTGAAGAATAAAATATGTAAAAAATAAAATTTATCATTGATGTGATTATTCATTAGTGCAACATAACTATTGTAAAAATACCTATTTTGTAATAACGTACGTAAGGAAAAATAAATTGCAGTTTGAGATTACTTAATATTTAAACTAAGAAATATGTTTTACGGGGTTTTGTCCTTTACTAATTAATGTAAAATAAAATATGTATAAAAAGTTAAACTGACTTACTGGCTGAATGGAATATAGACTGAGCCCAAATAACTATTTTTGGTAAGAGAAGAGAGCTATATTTTTAGTAGAGATTAGAATCCAACTATTAAAATTACATGACATACACAACATACGCATTTAATATAATGTAACAATAAATTACTCACACAATAGCCTTTTCTGTCTTCCATTAGTCAGCTTTTCCAAAAGCGGGTTCAGCTCAGCGCCGCAAAGCGAGATCAAAGCAAGAATCGCGAACTTCCACATCCTGAACCGAGTGAGACCGGCCAATGTCAGGGCTACAGTTCAATCCTAGCTTTTATAGCCGCACTTGAAAATATACCTATATACGGATCTATGTACGCTTCTACATCGCAAGGAACACTAAACTATATGGTCTATGTATGTTTCTACAAGGAACGCCAAAGGATGCGTTTATTCTTCAATAAGGTAAGGAATCGTAATGGGATTGATTGGGGAATGGAATGCTTTGTTAGATAGGGATATATAATAAGACGAAGAAACTAGGAAGTTTTCGTTATTTCATAGATAAAATTCTCTGTATAAAAATTTATCTAATTATTATCTGTTAATTGAATACTTAAACAATGATATGATCTTCTGTTAATCTTATACTAAAGCACATTATAAAGATATTGTTATGTAATCGCTATTTAGATACGTATTTGGTAATTGAAAATTAGTTCTAATGGCGCAAATTACGTAAATCAATGTCAATAATGATTGAATGTAATTGACTACTGATACTTCTATAATTGTATAATTTACAAATTACTACATGTTGCCATTTACATACATTTTATGTGATTTAAAAAACTAATCTATTAGTACAGATTTTAAATCACAATCTTTTTCGCAATCGGTATATTAAATGTTTATGTTTAAATAATTATTTTTTTTAATATTTTGAAAATTATAAAATTTAACTCAGTCAAGAGTAGTAAATATAATACTTTTTATCATATTCATTTTCTAATGTTTTGTATTTTTATTTTTTTAATTGAAAACATGCACATTGATAATTGAAATTAACTAGAGAAATTTGCCCAATGAAATATGCTTACTTTGCTAAAAAGTTTTCTTTTTGTTGTCTTTATTGGTGTCTTCATTTAATCAATTCTCCTCGCACTAACAAAATTGAAAAAAAATCGTAAAGCACCCTAAACTCTGAAATCTCATGTTAAAGTACTTATTCTAAATTAAATATGATTCTCAAACAAAAAATATTAAATATAATAGACCTATAAATTTAATAGTAATGTAATAAAAATGTAATTGATCTAGATCCAATTATAATTCTTTTTTTATCCCGATCCGATACTGGCTAAAATCAATCAAGCTTGAAGGAAAACCTTGGTGGTTAACAAATATAATTATTAAATGAATAATATTATTTACAGAAATGTAATATATTAATGAATAGAGAATAATTAATATCACATACATTACTACTAAATTTATACTACTTAAGCTTGAAATAATGTTATCAGACAAAATTAATCCTTCTTTAAAAATGCAGGATATCTATTGAAAGGAAAACTACACAACAAATAACTTATTACGCTATCTTGCTTTTCATCATGTACCCATAAGAGAACGTTTATTTTCTGAATTCTAATCGGTAGTTTAATCTAAAAGCTATGCATCTCCGTCAAAGACAGGCATCGATTGTATTGAGATCCAATCTTCCAACATTACATTATATGAACGCATCAAAACTTGTTTGAATCGAATGCTTCCTTGCTCTGCATCGTAGCATGAAATGTCAATCACTCCTAGATAATAAGAAAAAGAAGAAAACTAAGACGTGATATGAAATTCTATAACATCATCTAAGTGCACACAAAGGAATGTTAATGCCTATATTATCTTCTATTTATATGTGAAATTGCATGCGAATATTAATACGTTAAATGATTCATGATTATGTAGAAGCATCAGTTAAGAGTTTATATAAGAGCTTTAGAGAATTTGAAAATCATCCATTCAACTAGGATAAGTCCAGTATTGTAAATAGCCTTCCAAAAATGTGCAATTTCGTAATCTTTGGTTTTCTTAATCCGTCCGCCTGCAGATGTCATTTCACTACTACATTTCATAACTATACTTAAAAGTATAACATAAAAATTAAAATCCAGTAACTAGTGGAATAACATATTACAATTTGATTTCCTACTAAGACTTTTAGGGGGGTTAGACAAGTGGCTTTCGTTTAGCGTAATAGAAAGCCACTTGTCTAGAGGGGTAGGGGTGTAAGGGAGCATTAACATTTCAGTGCTCCAAATGTCAACCTTATCTTCACGTGGTACATCCTGATAACCAATGGACTAGGCTTTGACGACTGACGGACGAGGCTCTGATGACTGAAGGATGGTCTCGCATATGATAATTTATCAGCCTGACAAGATTAGGCCGAAAATTGACCATTGTTTATTTTATTTATTTCCTAATACCCTAAAACAACCTGGTAATTACATAACCTGCGCTCTTTAAATCTCATAAAATGCATACTTTGTGGCATGCGCTAGTAGGTGGGCATCAGCATCAATGCCTTTTTGTTTCTACTCACGTTAACTTAATTATTTAAGGACAACACGCCAACGTCTTTCGCGAAACAATTTAAATCACGTAATCCATTTGCATATGCAGCTAACTAACACTCTTTTTGTATCTTTAGTTAACTTGAGCCTACGCAGTACCTTACGAACAAGTATCGATAAATTAGTCGCCAAGTTTATTAATATAGTCTACTGAAACGAGTATAATAAATTTCACGTTCCAAACATTTTGTTGTTTACAGTCCATTGAACTGAAAGTATAGTTTTATTTTTATTTTGATTATTCTATGTCATGTGTGTAGTCGAGTACGAAATGAGTTCTATGATTTTATTATTTTTTTCAGACTCTGCGGTGAATGCAATAGCAATTTTAGAGTCTTGTTTTGTACTCCTTACTGCTATAAGCAACTTAATTTATAAATATGCATTTTTTAAACGAATTGTGAAGTTTATTGCTTAGTTGGATTTTATCTGTTAGGATTGGAATAGGTAACAAGTATTACAAATTTGGAAAACTTGCAAAAAAGACGATCCGGGCGGAGCCAGGGCAGTGTATAAATGAAAACTATTTTCCACTTGGCACGCTGAGGCAGATTGAGACACCATATCAATAAATTAGCTGCTGAACTGAAGGGCCCCCTGCACTGTGAGATTTTGTCGCCTGAAGAGAAATAGCATATCTGATCTTGCGATAAGATTCGCAGACAAATGATGAGCTTTGCGTCACTGGATGTAAATCTCAATGTATAAACATATTTACAGATGAAAATCAGAAACCATATTAGATTATTGTTTACATAAACAGATGGCTAAGTTGCAGTATAGAAAAAAAAAACTTGGCACTCTTGAAAATTATTATACACATGTTAATAATTAATACACGTACTTAAAGAATTAATGTTATGCGATTGTTTAATTATATATAACTTAACATTACATAATGCTACAGTTACATAGATCTGGTGCAAAAAATGTTTCTGACTGTAAGTTACTTTCTACCGAATGCGGATGAAGAAAGTATTTATATTAATACTTATTAATATTTGTATTATATAAGAGACACACTCTTAAATTTAATAAAAAGCATAGTTATGTCGAGTAGGACTTTATTATATGGGTGTGAGCTGGAGTAACGTTTTTGAATTTTTCCTTTACCACACGATAATATTATTGATAGGTACCTACAGGTAATCTTTAAGCTTTAAACATTGTATACAGAGTAACCAAACCCTCACGTCAATTTTTAGTTTCCTCACATCGTTTGCTATCAGAATATATCCCATTTACGTCAGCCTATTTTCCTAGTTTTAGAGTTAAGATCTTTTATAGTATTCTTCGCTATTAAGTTCGGAGGTGAAGCAATTTACTTGTTAAATGAAATTTTGATTTTTTAAATTATGTTATGTTATAATTAAAATAACATAACATAATTAAAAAAAAGTTAAAAGTTCCGAAATAACTGTTTCTTATACATAAAGTTCATTCATAAGTTTCTTTAGAATATTATTTGGGAAGCGCGCTCCATCTTAGGCCGCATCTCAGCCTACCATCAGGCGAGATCCTGGTCATGCGCTTTCCTATCGTCCAATAAAAAAAATTGTCCGATTGGATTCGTTGCGAAGGTTATTTTGTTATAACAACTAAAACAAAAAAATAATTGTATGACTAGGACTGGTGATCATTTTATTAATTCCCTGAAATTGTACGATTATTTCATTATGTAGTAGGAAATACATGATTTCTTCTCGATTGGTATCGATAAGTATTTTATCGATTTCTATAGTTAATTTATTATTGTATAATATAATCAATTCATTTGGTATAAACATTGAGATAGTTAACCGACAGCTTTCAAAAACATAAATAAATAAATGCCAGATATCATCACACACACTTTTATCTTTAAATAGTTACAAAAATATTAGATAAACTTAAGCATGAATTACTAACCTATTATAAGAGTTCATGTTACAAGCAAGTAGGATTAGCCAAAAGCTTTTCTCAGGTAGGTACCGACTACCGTTTAGAGACAGTGATACCATACCATTAAAGATGGGCTAAATGTGGGAAGTCAAAATACGACTTTTAGAATACTTCATTGACATTAGGATGTTAATAAGCTTGGATGAAAATTTTTAAAATTTTTAGAAAGCTTGGATTTGGATGAAAATCATTAGAGATTATATAACATAATAATAATAATCGACTGAAAATGGAATGATTGGATTTTCTTTCAAGAGGATTTCTCGGAAAAAATTCTAGGAAATGGACCGAACATACATTTTTAATTGCGCAACTGAATTCATTTCCTTATAGCATTTTAAGAATTCACACAAAAATTTCATTGGAATCTAATTACCTATATCAATATTAGTGATAGATTAACCGTCATTATCATTAGGCTAATTCTTTTGCAGAACGCGTAAACCCATAACAGGATCCAAATGTTCGGAGAACTCGTGAGTGAGGAGTACGGCTGTATGCTGATGTTCATTAGTGGGACAGAGACGGCGAAAGTAGTGTAGCCTTTCGCTTAAGTACTCAGCAGCTAAGAACAACGGACAAAAAGTGTTATTGTCAGTGCGCTATAGAGCGCAGTGCGAGTGGCAAGTTCCGATAAGTCACAGAGGTGACGAAAGTTGTGTAGTTCGGGAAAATAGCAGAAGATGGCGTTCAAGTGCAAGTTCATAGCTTTCGCGTGTTTAATCGGTGAGCTATTTACAAAACAGATTGATAACACCGTTATCTATTTAGATAGAGACATTGCATGAATTAATTCAATTGTTTTGATTGTCTCTGCATAAAGTTTGGATTAGACATTCATTTATTTAACATTTCTAATGGGGCAACTGCCTACTTCAAGTAACTAGAATTTCAACATATCTCACTATGTCCTTGACTTTTAAAGAACTTTATCATTTATTCAATTTAAATATTTTAATGTTTTAAACATTGCTTAACATTCGACTGCTTAAACTTTTATGAACGATAGTTGCTTTAGACCTAATTTTCCAATAAGCATTTTTCAGTCTAGTAAATTTTCCCTCTAAACAATAGATTATGATATATAGTTATTATAAAAACCGTTCACTCGTAACAAAGTGCATGTGAAATTAATTAACTCATGACAGGTTTGTTTCATTGTATGCAATAGCTGATACTTCAAGGATAAATATGAAATTAGAGTGTTAAGTGGCGCTTGTGTTTGGCAAAAACTTTCGTATGCTACACTCGATTAGGTAACGGAGAAACTGGCACATTGCCAAACTTAAACAGAAGGTTTAGCATCTTGTGATGACTTCATATTAGTAAACACAAAGCTCCATTTTTCGTGTCAAACAACAGAATTACGCAATGGTCACCTTTCAAACTTTGTACGACCATAATACGTCGATTATCCACTTCATAATACCTACCTCACTTAAACATATTGCTCATTGTAGTTTTGTTGAAAAATAAAAATCTAAGTATGGTCATATGGACAATTTAAGCAACAAAAAGCTTGCATAAACATGATTAAAAAGTAATTCTAAGAAAGCTCCATTGACACGACCTTAAATATCGCATAAAAATAGGAAGTCCACGCGCGCCGGTCTCAAAGTGAACGACTTAATTATGTGCATACATAAATTATGCAGGAAATGCACCTTATATGTCTGTTTAGTTTTAATTATATTTTAACTTTGACCTTCTATATAAAACAAGCGAACATTTTGTTTTGATCAGGATATGTAAAAATGTACTTACTGTTTTATTTCTGAATTGTTTCGTACACAATGCGGATTAGAAAGGTGACCAGTCGCTACCAAGAATAATAATACATACACATTATTATTCTTGCATAAACTACACAAGAAATACATTTAATTCAATGAAATAAAAAGTAAGCGTTCTAGTTGGCACATTAGAATTGTAAATGTCGACAATGTTTATAAAAAATATTTTAGAACAAGAATTTAATGAAAATATTTGATTATTTCAGTGTTAGCAACAGCAGCAGGTCCAAGGAACAGGAAACCAGCGAGTACGGCAGCGCCAGCTCGCGTGGCCAGTTCAGACCCGGATACAGAAATCACAAGCTCCTGTCCTGAAGATGGCTTCTTCGCAGATGCGGAACAATGCGACAAATACTACGAGTGCAGGTTAATAAACTGCTTAATTCTATATTATTCAAATACAAACAAGAAGATTTAATATTTACATAAGTTAGCAATAACCAGTACTATCAGCAAAACAAATATTTGAGCCTTGGCGCCATATCTTTTTCGATCGGCTAATCTCATATCCCATACATTTTTATTTATAAATCAAATCATCAAATTTTCTTATTTTATAAATTCCAGAAACGGTGAAATAATTGAAAAGCTCTGTCCTGATGGTATGGTGTTCAACGATTACAACCCCAATGATGAGAAATGTGACTTGCCATTCAACATCGACTGCTCTCAGCGCCCCAAATTACGTAAGAAAATTTTATTATAGTTTTGCTGTGCTAGTGCGCATTTATTACTGAAAAAATTAAAGCGAAGAAAATTTTCTGGGATCAATAATTCTGTTCTGGAATTCGAGTTTTGATGGAACATTCTCGAGTCTTCTTGATAATTTATGATAAGCACACGATGGGAATGCTAAAGGTCAGGTTACACGTGAACGATGGCTGCACGTGCTTGCCATTTTAGTGTGACTGGTTAGTCGCATCAATTTAATCATTATTCAGAGCTAAAGGTTAAATTTGCTCAGAACAACTTTCCAATCTCAAGGGAACCGCGGCCTTGATGGCGCGCTGGAGGAATTTATTGATAACAGCTTTTGTAATCAATATGAAGTAGGGTTTTTACACAACACAGAATAGTGCCAATTTCCTGCCCTATTAAATTGTCATACATAACTACCTAGACGTTGGAATTTACTTTCTTACCATTAACAAATAACCAGAAATCTAGTTGCTCAAATTTGAATCGGAATAAATGATTTAAAAATAAATATTTATTTAACCCTAGAAAGATAATCATATTGAGTAGTACGGGAAAGATAGTCATGCGTCAAATTTACGCATGTTTTTTAGTTAGCTCTAAGTCGAGGTATATTATTTTTTTTCTATAAATTGTAAGTTATTATATATTTACAGTTATATTAGAATAATTCATACTACAAATAATTTATTTATAATTATTTTTATACATACAAATAAATGAAAACATTAAATGTCTGCTTTAAATCTAGAATTCTTGTAATACGTTTTATTTCTAATAAAAACTTATTTTTACCACAATTATTATCAGACTTTTTAATATGTTATATATATGTTGTACATATAGCAATATGAAAAATTTATGAGAAATAACTTTAGCACATATCAAAGTATGCTCACGACATATAACTATGTTAGATTTTTTGCAGGACGCATTTGCCTTTCGTCATATTTCAGAAGGACAAAAAGAATAGTAAATACTTTTTTTTACTGAAGACCTCCTCAGTAGTTTCTTACGATGTACCAGATACTTCATTTGGCAATAAATTGGTGATATTATCAAGCAAATATGTTCTCAAAGCTGGTGATTCTAAACGCCCACACATAAACAAATAAGGCAGTTCCATGTTTCTATATTTTATGTTTTTTTGACTCAGATGTTTTCGTGCTTTGTTGTTAACATCGTGGCTATAAATTTAATAATTATGCAATATGCAGGCAATTTTAATGATTCCATAAAATAAAGCCATTGGCCATCTCATTGTCTTCCTACTATAGGACATCAGAGAACACATTCGGTCTAATGCATCTACTGCGCTTTTTGCTTGAATGTAATATATCATCTTTGCTTTATACCTCATCAGGAAAAGCTTCTTCTGTGTCACTTTGCTCGTCATCTTCAATTTCGTGGTCCTCCTACTTCACTATCGGTAGCTTCACAGGGACCCTCGACGCTTTGCATAAGAGCGGCCATTATACTATATTCTTCCAATTTTCTATCCCCAAATGTTTTCTATATTTGCTTCAATATGTATGAAAATAATTTTTAAACATAAGTCACAATATACAGTAATAATAAGCCAAAAAATATTCAAACTACTATAGAAGTCAAAATCTTAAAAGTCACGGTAAAGATAATCATGCGTAATTTTGACTCACGTAGTCGTTATATTTCAAAATCGGTTACATTAAATGTATTGACACGTATACCATAGGGTAGCTCTCAGTAACTTATGAAATGTCCTAAACGCACAGCTATGGATTCGCGACATTTAAAAAGATATAGCTATATTTCGAAAACGCAGGAGTCAATTTGACGCAGACTATCTTTCTAGGGTTAAGTATATCTTAACTTATTATTAATTTCAACATTACAGAAACACCCATCCCATCTCTACACTGTGTCCGCCAAAATGGTTACTTCTCGCACGAGGAACCTAGCGAATGTGGAAAATTCTACTTCTGCGTGGACGGCAAGTTCAACATGATCACGTGCCCCGAAGGCTTGGTGTACAACGAGAAGACTGGTATCTGCACATGGGCTGATGAAGCTAAGAAGAAGGGATGCGGTGCCGGTGGTGAGATTTCCATTTACATGTTGTCCTGGAATTGGTTCCATACTACGCTTGCATGATTATGAGATATAAACTCTTTTTATGATTAAAACGTAAATATCTGTATTAAATATTGGAGGAGTAAACCATCATCATTTCTCCACATAACTCCATGTTCAATACTATTAATACAAAGCTTCCTAGAATTGAAATACTACATAAGTCCCAGTATAATAAAACCCAACATTAAACTCATTTAATCATCTCTTCCACAGACATATTCCAGTTCGACTGCCCACAAGTGAACGAAACCTTCGGTCTTACTCACCCACGTTACGCTGACCCTGAAGACTGCCAATTCTTCTACGTGTGCATCAATGGTAACACACCACGTCGCTCTGGCTGCAAGCTCGGTCAGGCCTTCGACGATGTACAGAAGAAGTGCGAGTGGGCGAGGAAGGTCCCAGAATGGTAAGCATTCGAATATTATTATCAATACGATATTATGATCTAAAGAATTGTGTTAACTTAACTAATATTTGTAATTGTAAATAGAAAAGTATATTTTTGCTGAAATGGCAAATCAATTTCTAGTAAAATTGTTTATCAACAAGTGAGTAAGATAAAGTACACAAATTATAACGATCTTCTTTCACAATTATCAATCTGCGAAAAAAAATCTGTAACATAAAGTTGCCATAATCCTTTTACCCAGTTGATGACGAAATAAAGCCCATAATATACTCTTTTACTTGTGTACTAATCAACAAATTTTTTTACAGCAAAGACTGGTACAAGGATCGTCTCACCGACGCTGAATTAGAAGCCCTAGAAAACCCCCCCGTCGCCAAGCCCAAACCCTCTGGTGCCCCATCTCGCCGCAAGCCCCAACGCCCCAAAGGCAAAGTAGCTGAAGTCGTAGTAGAAGAAATTGTAGATTAGGAACATAGTATAAGTTAATTAAGTAGCCATTTAATAAATATTTTTTACAAATTTACTCCACGTTTTTAATTTTACCCCAGTTTACAAGTTAGTTTTATGAATGAAAATTATTTAAAGACGTTAAAAACTGAAGTGCTAATTTAAACCATAAGGAGATACTAAAGTGTTTGAAATTGCATATTTATTTTTCGATGAATTAGATGTAAGATATACGATAGTATTCAATAAACACATTGATACATATATTGATACGATGAATTTTTTAAATAGCATTTACTTTACACAAGCATCTTAGTTATTTTTGTATTTCGTAGTAAATTTTATAATTTGAATCAAATTCGAATATGCATAGTATTTGTTTAACTTGCCATGTTCAGTAAAATATTTAATAAAATACAAATATACCTAATATATACAGGGTTACTTGTAAAACACCAGCAACCTCGCAGGACAAGATAGCTAACATCATAAGTAACAACATTTGTTCTACGACTTTTGATAATTTGTTAGGTTTTATTTTCATACAAAAATAAATATTCATTTCATTTTCCATCTGAATATTATAAACTCTACGCGCATCACAAAAATAACGTAAACAAGAAGCGAACGAGAGGGGGAAGGGGGCGTCGCGTCGTCCTTTCGATAATGAATAGAACTAGACTTACAAATGTTAGGAGAGTACAATAAAAGCTTAAAAAAATCATTTAAAAATAATAATTAATTGCGTTATGCCAAAAGTCGTAGAACAAATGTTGTTACTTATGATGTTAGCTATCTTGTCCTGCGAGGTTACTGGTGTTTTACAAGTAATCCTGTATATATTAGGTATATTTGTATTTTATTAAATATTTTACTGAACATGGCAAGTTAAACAAATACTATGCATATTCGAATTTGATTCAAATTATAAAATTTACTACGAAATACAAAAATAACTAAGATGCTAACTAAGATTACCTTGAGGGGTGAAAATGATAAAGATTTTTCTCGTCAAAAAATTTTTACGCTAATATCTGTTTCAATTAAAGTAAACCGTGATCGCTAGAAAGCTGAAATTTTAACAAATGATGTATTTCCGTTGCAGGTATAACAAAAAATACAAAAAAGAAAAAATATTAAGGGGGGTGGGGAAAAATATTATGGGGATAATACGGAACCCTTCGCACTAGGCCGGTTTTCTTGGTTCTCAACGTTATGTTTTTATTTAACTTATACTTTCTGCTGCATGACTAGACTTATCGAATTTTTCTTTTTCACCAACATTTCACATTTGTCACAGTTCAAAAATTATTCTAGAAGATAATATTTTCATGACAATATAAAATTATTTCAATCATACAATCAGATTCTGGATTTTGCAAACTCAAATTACAATCTATATCTAATAGTATTGTTATAAAATCAATCTACAAGGATTGCAAGTTGTTATTGCAAGAATATAGGAGGGCCTATAATATACTTAGGTAAATAATTATAAATGCTGTATAAATTTTAAAACTTTTTATTTTTTCTCATATACAATATTTATCTATTTACATTTCAATCATTCTTTATTTACACTGAGTATTATGAAAATATATACACAAAGACTTTAATATAAACAATATAATATAATATATTGTTAAACTACGGTAACTAATATCACGCACAAATGAAAGTATATTTGTTGTCATCTTGTTTGAGAATTATATATTAGATTTCAGTGAATAGATTATGGATAAAATATATTAGATTTTATAAATAAACAGTAGGATTCGGTGGAAATATATTCCATTCGATGTTATATTACAAAACGAAAACGAAATTATCGACTGAATATACCTATATTCAAAAGATATAAAAATCGAAGTTGTAGTAATTCTCTTGTACTTTATTGATAAGTTTTATTTTCGACCTTAGTTGAGTTTTAAAGTTAAGTCAAATATGTATTAATCTGAAAATTATGTTTATTTTACTTATTTGAGTTAAATATGATAAGTAATTCTGAACCAGGGCGATCTAAGTCACTTAATTCCAATTCTTGCGAGATTTTCAGAAGAATTTTCATTAGAATTATGGAGTAATAGTAGTTATTCTGCTATGTAAGAAGCATAACAGGATAACATGAATCTTAACCTATTAATTTGAAATAAAGTTCCACACTCATTCCAAAACTATGATTCGTTTTCGTTTTGTATAAAGGTGAACATTTACGCGTGACCACAGTGTGGCACGAGCTCAGGGTCTTCGCAAGTGAGGTTCTGGTCGTCAAAGACCTTGCCTTCCTCGCAGGTGATGAGACGAGGGTTGCCTTCGACACAGGTGATCAGTCGGTGGCAGTCGCCGGGGACGGGGAAGCGGGGGAACGGCCAGAATTTCGCTGACTGCGTGTTTGCAGGCACTTTTGTTGGGCATTTGAAACCGACAACCGCTGTAAAGATAAACATGAATGTTGAATATAAAGTGGCTCAAACATATGAGAATATAGGTGATAAAATAATACTATGAATGATAAGACATAAAATACCGTATTGACATGTTGAAGGTAGGTACCATATCGTGTATTTTATACAAATCAAAGTTTTGCATCTTTTCAAATTTGAAAATAACTTCAATCAAATGTTTTTGAAATTAATATGTAAGATTCATGATCGTAAGTAAGGGTTAATTTTCATTTAGCTTTTAGCCACTATTTTAAGTAGGTACATTATTTTTAATGTAAAGATGCGTATTAAATATTAACGTTCTAAAAACGGATAGTTATTTAAGCAACATTGCACGATTAAATTAAGTTTTTTCACCTTCAGGGTTACAGAAAGGTTGCAGCAGATCTGGCCAGTTGCAGCCGTGGATCCTCTCGTCGTACACCAGGCCGGGGGTGCACGGCTCCTGGTTGGGGATCCCGAAGGCGCACTTCACGTAGCTGGTGGAACACTCCGCGCTGTCTGGGTAGATGCCGAACTGGTATTCGCAACCGGGCGTCGAGTAAGGCGTCACTGGAATATTAATATAGCAAAACTTACTAACTGTATATTTTATGTTAGTTTCTAAATAAGTCGTGATAACTTTAAAGAGAAGTGTATTATTAAATTGGTTTATTTTTCTTAATGTTTATCATATACTACTTAATTCTACAACGAACAATAAGCAATGCATACAGCAATTTCTTTTTCTAGTATTTCTTAAAAGAAATAATGCTTCTTCTCATTAAATTTCGGTTTTACACGGTAAAAGTCATACATGCGAAAATAAGCGTATTTCTTATTCCTGCAAATACTGCTTTTGAAGCTTGAAACTCACAGTCAGCTTTTCTCTCCCCACAGTCGACAGCCCAGTGGTAGTTGCAGTGGTTGTGCACAGCGCCCTTGCCGTCGAACAACAGGCCATTTTCACAGGTCTCCACCGTCAATGTACCGTTTGTGCACAGGAAGAACTGGTCACACAATTCGGGGTGTGCGTACGCCTGCGGATTATAATGATATAGTTTAGACAGATTTTTACATGACTGTATATTATATCAAGAGAAGAGGAGATTCTGTTCACGACTTTACTCCTATTTTTCCATCAATTGTGCGTATTTATTCTAAAGTATTTCTTGATACCTTGATAGTAGAGACTACTTGAATTTAATAGTTTTAATCGGATGATTTTGACTGCCATCATGGGTATATTTGTAAATAAGGAGTCATGTTTTTTCGTAATAAGCACCTATGTAATTTTAATAAAGTCTTTACTGTCGATAATAACGTAATGACTCTCTAATAGAATGTTACAGGTATTATGTATAAGTAGTATAATTAGATCAACCGATGGATTGGTTGTTTAGCATAGCACGAAATATACGGCACGAATTGGGTCGTGAGATGGTAAGTACTGCGCGTAACATACTGATGAAGCGACACATAAATAATATATATCTTTACAAATATATAGGAATTTAATATAATATTGAAATAAATTTCAATCTTAATTAGGTACATTGCTTGTCCACACAGAGTAGAAAGCATCGTTAATATTCTACGAATATTATTTAAATATTATAGGGTCATTGCGCTGGTTTTCGTCCAATTATAGGAGTTGCCAACTTTGTGATACGAAATAAATATTTTGGAGCACCCTTCCTTAAACATATAATTTTTTTTTAAGTCCTTATATAGTCTTCTTTAAGATAATATTAAGGGAAAATATATCATTTTGATGTATCTTTTTATTTAAATTATTTTCTGCAAAAGTAGGGTAAATGCTAGTTTTCGTCCAAAAAAACTGGTTTTCGTCCTAGTGTAAGCTAGTTTTCGACCACCGTGTAGAAAAAGGAGGGTAGGTCAACTATTAAGTTTAAAATCAATTACAGATAAATATATACGTTTATTTAATTAACATTACAATTTCTCACTACCCAGGTTTAGTTTTACTTGTGGTTTTACTAATAATAATCAATATAACTAGTCAACACTGAGATCTATGTAGCACTTGGCAGTCCTTATAGGCGTTAGTGATGACTGTATAATCATTCGTAATAAAGAAAGGAATGCGTTCCTTACAATGTAAATGAAACAAGTAATAATTACAGGACTAAGAAATAACATCAAAAAACAGAAATATTCATTCTAACAACAAAAAATTTCATTCTAATACTTTGTTTATCAAATGAAACGAACTATAAACACACAGCCATAATAATAAGTTTTAGCTACAGAATCTTCAGTGTACGCAGCGTCTTTTTTTTCTAGATTTCTTAGACTCCTTCGAGGCCATCTAAAAACAATAAGATCTTTCTGAGGATACGTTGAGTACCTAAGTATAATAAAAAAATACTGCATTGGCAAAACAGACCTAGAATAAAAGATGATACTCAAGTGAATGATAATCAAGAAAAATACAGTGTATTATGTCTGACCTACCCCCATTTATGCTACGAATAATTGACTCTACTTCACATAAGGAGAATGATACATGACTGAATGAATGACAATATTAGGTACCTACCTACAACACTCTGGCCCTCACCAATTATTTATAAGGAAGATACTGAATAGAAAACTTTTCAATACGTAAAAATAGACGAAAAGTAATGCAAAAGAATGGCTATATTTAATTTTTGGATACTCCAATACTCATTCATGGACGAAAACTAAAACATTTAAAGCTAAATTTAGTTTTCGTCCACTTCTTTAAATATTTTTTTATTTTGGCAGCACTGACATAGCAGTGGACGGAAACCAAAAAAACTAAACTAATAGCAATAAAGATCACTTCGGGAGAAACTATTCAGTATTTTAAAGGTCCGATAAAGTAAAATGACCCTAACAAATATTCACGTAGCTGTTTGAGTTTCCGTCCACTTGGACGAAAACCAAATATTTTGAGAATTTGGTAACCTAGTATCCGTCCACTTAATATTTCGAAGAGTATTATAAAAATGTATGATAAACACTTATAATTGCGTTTATTATGCTTATAAATAAACATACGTACCAAAAACATTACGTAAACTAGCTAAAACAGTGATTTACCTTACCATGAACTTTTCTCGCCGGCAAATTTTTCTCTCGCGCGATGACATCTGCAAGGCACGTATGCGAAGCGGCCACATTTACGTTAATTTTTTGAACTCTCTTCTAGTCAAATCAAATTTTAATGTTGATAGTACTGTTGCTTAAACATTATGGACCGTAAAAAGTGCAAACTTGCGCGGGAAGGTAGGTTTGTATTCAAGTTTTACGCACGTGATTGTAGCAGGTCAGTCAAATGGACGAAAACAGAAGCTGGACGGCAAACCAGCGCAATTACCCTATTATAAACTAAGTAGGTATAAAAAATGTAAGAGTTATGTTTCGCTCCAACTCCGAATTAAAGCATGCCATTCAATTCAATCGTTTTTATTTAAAAATTATATAATGTAATATGGCCTACATTTTATTGCAAAAATTAAATAAATAATTACCTGTACGCCATATTGCTCTGGACAAGCAGGTGCATTTTGTAATAATATGCCCGCGTTCACTGTAATCAAAAGATAATTTCATATGAATATTGAATTTAAAAAATTTATACACATGCACAGGATCTATTTTGTCATTCTATTTATTATATTCAGCATTTTTTGTATCTGGTTAGATTTCTATAATATTTTGGTCCATTCAACATATAGATCTTCATTATCATTTTTATATATGAGTAATCAAATTCATACTAATTTTATCGTTTAAAAATGTTATATGCCACTTAAACACCCCATTTACAATTAAAACCGTGAAATCTTTTTTGAAACTGCACAAAAACTTGATTGCAGGATAAATCAGGGCTAAACAATAATTAAAGATAACTTTCATGATAAACGACATTTACGCGAGGAGCTGAAGCGTGTCGGTTGCGCAAGCGCATATGAGGTCGGCTCCAACCAATCAGGTGTTGGGGTTACTTTTGATTATTAGCTGATTGATTGCAGTTGAACAGGCGTATGAAAGATGAAATAATTGACGCATTTTTACTTGCAAAAAGATAATGTGTTTATTTATAAGCAATTTAATAGATAAATTTATGGGTTATTATAACATTTTTAGTAATAAGTAAATGTAGTGTAGAGGTAATTGTATCCTTCAATTATTTTGTAGTTATCATAAAACTTTAAATTATAATACTTGAATAAACGTTAAAACTGGTTTAAATGTTAAACGACAACTAGATCAGATTGCAAAATAACCGTAACGTTGTTAAGATGGTATAATTATAGTATGATCACGATTTCGTGTGACGTTAAATAATAGAACCGTTTCTTATTACGTGTACGTACTTTAAGATAATCACGGTTACGTAATTTTTCATTTACACGAAGTAATTTCACGACAGTACTTCACAATATTTCAGTAATGTAAACAAATATTTTAGTGAATTTCATAGAAATTGGAAAATATATTAATTGGTAAACGCTGCAATATAAAAAAATATAAATAAAGGACGAGGGAGAAAATTTGTTAAAAGGGATTTTTTATGTGAAGGTTTAATACATATAAGAATGACTTTCATGTAGCTTGGAAATCGATAAATACATTAAAAGTAGTCATTGAATTTGTTAGTAAGTGATAAATAGGAGGATATCAAATTAAAAAACGGACTAAATACCAGTGAAATTAACAATTACTATACCAGTAATAATTAAAGCCAGAGATAAATATTATGTGGATAGATAGTGAATACAATTTATATTTGTGCATTACATCTTTTGTTTTTCTCTTTCTTGAGCAAAAATAAAAATGTTTTTAAAGAAAGTAGTAATCAGTTAAAGCATCGTTTAAAACGTTTCTAAGAAAGGGGCATTATTTACCATATCCTTTTCCTTATTTTAATTCTGACTATTATTGAATGGACAATGCGTTAAATTAATATTTATGCGGAAATTAATAATCATGATTGAAACGCAATTTTACGCATGTTAACTGAACTTGAATTAAACTGGGTTATAATAATTCGATATAGCAAAAATGACAATATCTATGTGAGTTCGTTTGTAAGGTCTTGAAGTGTATTACAAAACGGTTATATGATGAAAAGTTCTATACGGTTGAGTAATTTCCGCGACCTTGCGACATTTATTTAATGTTCTGAAATGTGTTCATTATCGGTAATTATGAATGTTAAGGTAAAATGCTGCTGGTATTTTATAAGTTGAATGGGTATTTTATAAGAAAGGAATAATAATTAATATGATTAATAAATAGGTAATACAGTAAGTGTAAGAGATAGGAGTTAGAGTAGGCTTGTATTTAGGATAGCATTTATTTTATCGCATTAAACTAAGATTGTACGAGTGTTTAAATATCTATACTATTGTTGATAGTTTAGCTATTGAAATTATGACCCCACTTATCTATGGATTAAAAAAGAATTCAGTCATCTTTTTATAATACTCATGGTTTTATGCAAGACATATGCCGAGCAGAAATCTTGCATACCTCTTCAATGGGTCTTTTGCAAAGGATTTGCTATAACATATATGTACAAGTACTGCCAATTCTATTGAAAATAATCAAGAATAAGAGCAAACATTTTAGTGGCACATGTAGCGAGCGAAAGTCGTACGAGCGAGTGGTCAGCCTTGACGCGTACGCAACCGATAGCGGCTTGATTAAATCATTGATACTAGCAATACAATGGTCATTCTTGCGTTTTTTTATTTTTTCTTTATGACAAGATCATCGTACAAGTTCGAAATACTACTATAGTACTTACATATAAACTGCAATTGGGCAATGTTACTGTACTACTAATAGTAGTAGTTACTTTAAATATCATCACAAATAAACGAAATTTTTAAAGGGGGCCAACTGAACAAATCATCCAAATTTATTCACCCAAGCCATAGTTCTGAAGTAACAAAAAAAAATACAACCGAAAAGAGGATCTACTATTTTTAAAGTCCGTTGAAAATGTCATAAATATAATGCCTTAACGTTTCATCTGATACAACTAGTATTTTAATCTAAAGGACGCCGAGTTCATAAAAACGATCAATCAGCATTATATATTGTGATTATGTATACCACATTATAAATAGAATATCGTATAAATTCGACCACGGAATAAAGAACTGTCAGTCATACCATAAATGAAGATTTATTGCTTAAGCGGAAACAGAACCTGTTCATCTCGCGACCCTTATGTAACATCATGCTCATGTTACATACGCGATTTATCCATTTATTTAAAACAAGATACAACTGATTCTTACGACTGTATATATAACTTGTGCATAATGAGAGTTTATCGAATACGTAAGTAGCGTTAGATAAACCCTGATTAAAGTGATATATGGCTTAGCTATATCTTTTGAGGGCATCGAGCTTATCCAAATTTGGATGACGGTTCTGTTAGTATTCAACGAAGCAGTTAATACTTTAGTTAGGTACATTTATATTTGACAAACGAGAACTTGCTTCTTTTGCATTAGTTACTTAATTATTACATATTTATATACATTTTATGTATACGGATATTTAATTTAATTTAATTTTTATTTGATTTATTTAGGTCACCCAACATCAGTCACAACAATACTTACGAGCTAGGGTACATAATATAACAAAAAAAAAGACAATTGCGACAAACATTTACAAGATAACACAACATGATTTTTGAGTCAAGTCACTATGTGGTACACAAAGCAAAAAATAAATAAAAAATTAACAAAATTAAGATACTTAATTCCTTTAAATTCTTGCGGATTTGTTACAATTGTCGTGAAAAATATCAATAAAATATTTTTTATTATCAATATTACAGACATTGTTAAATAAATAAATTTCTTCTTAATTGTATTTAACATTATAATGAGAACAAATGCATTTAATGCAGATATCCTTAAAGTTTCTTGTATTTAATGTGAGAATGTTTAAATTAAAGCTAGATTTAAGAGGAAGCGAATTGATAAAGTTAATCGTACTGCGGAAGAAGAGGCTTGTATTACGTAAGTATTTGCTATTCTAGTCAGAGATGGAAGTGAAATTCTCAGTTTGCGGTCAGAGGCGTTAACCCCAGGGTGCATCCTTACAATGCTGTGCGAATATTAATGTAGTTTAAGGTAATATAAAATTTGAATGTTTTGGTGAGAAGATTTCAGGTAATCAATCTTATTAAACTATTGAACTTATTTTATTGAAGTAAGTCCTGAATAATTCAATAACATCAATGTTTGCGGATACCTATTATTATTTTACCGTTGCATGTAAAAATGAATCAATAATTTATTTATAAAGCAATAAAAATGTATTTAAACAGCTCTAGAGAAACTATTTATTTTTTGACTAATCATAATAATATAATATTGATAAGTTATTCAAATTTTAACAAATTGTTTACCTTGAAATATCAAGAAATATTTTTTACAATACAAATGATAAGGAAGCAACAATATACACACGGGGACAATGTACGGAATAAACTATGACTAAATAAAATCTATATATTATATATAAAACTCAAAGGTGACTGATATAGTGATCTATCAACGCACAGCTCAAACCACTGGACGTATCGGGCTGAAATTTGGCATGCAGGTAGATGTCATAACGTAGGCGTCCCCTAAGAAAGGATTTCCCGAAATTCTTGCGGGAACGGGGAAAAACGGGGACGCACGTACAAAGTCGTGGGCGGAAGCTAGTTATACAATATAAACTTAAATTAATCAAGGTATTATTCAAAGTTTTTAATGCATAAGTTTATAAGCGACAGCAATTTTTATTTATTTGTTTATAATTCTTGTACAAAATATGATAAAACAATAGTATGCAAAAAGAGGTAGTAATACAAAAGCATAATTAGCACAAAAGGCTTATTGCTAAACATATTAATTTATTGTGTAAAGACTATTATAACGTTATACACAGATAGAACAATAGTTTTATTCCGCAGATATTATCAAATACAAATATTACGTGGAGTGATCACAACATGCGTAACATGACAACTTTCGCCACACAATAGCCACAAATATCTCCGGAGTCCACGACATCTGAATGGACACGATTATGTAACGATCTTTTGTTATTTTCAGTATTGTCTGGGAATCAATCATTTTCAGTTAAGTTAGAATAAAATTATTTGAAAAATAATATTATAACAAAATACAAATTAGGTAATACATGAGTATGAACTTAAATCTCTAAATGTCATATATTTGTTATAAAACACGAATAGATATAAAAATGGACATCGCCACTACACTAAACAGGTTTTTTTATCGATTCATAATAATTTATTATAATATGTAAGTACTAATTATATTAAAGAAGAAGTAAGAACTATTACGATGTGTGCGTTTAACTCTCGCGCGTTGAACTCTTTCGTATGAATGATGTTATCGTCATAATTGTGGATGGCGCGTGCGCAGAGATCACGTCACATTTAATAACATTATCATATGATTTTTATGACAGACTTCCTAACTGAAAACTCATGATATAGATTGATTCATTTAGTTATCCTTGATGTATAATGAGATTATAGATTTTCAAGATCATTCATTTAACTATACTTACTATAGGTATTAAAATTATTTAGGCCATACATTATTTTGGTAACATCAGTTAAATCAGTATAATCTTACTCGTATGAGCTACAAGTAGTCGTTTCTCCGTTTTTTTTTTACACATGTTCATGTACATTTAATTTTCTACACATGTTCAATGAAAAATTCATAGACATTTTTATGTCTGTAAGTAGATTAAATAAAAATGTAAGAATTATCAACGAACTATTACTCTGAATACTTAACCTCTAAATGAATGAAACCTTTTCATTTACCAAGCAGTGAAAGTGCCAGCAATTATGTGGCAATTTATATACTCACAGTACTAAAGGTTATACTGTCTCGTATGATTAATATGATTTACGTGTTTCAACGTAAATTAGCACAAAACGATTTAATTTATATTGATAATTAATTATTTTAATTAAACCAGACTAACTTGTATATAACGAGTAATATTAAATTAGAAGTAGAAAAAATATGTCCAATGACAGGAATTTTGTTCGCTAAAGCCAATTTAGTATATGAATCATATTATATAATAATATTTTTTCGGTTATACGGTCACATTTGTAATATTTTTATTTTTGTACGTTTAAGTGTTCAACAAAATCTTTAATTATCACGTAACACTTACAGTTAACAGTTGATTATTTAAATCAGTTGATTTTTCAAATAGTTGCAGTCAATTATTTAACTTTTTAGTTACAGAATAGTACATTTATTTATAATCCACATCACATCAATAATAGAAATGCATTTCTATACATTTACTAGCAACTAGTCTATAATATACTAGCTTACCGCCCGCGGCTTCGTCCGCCTTCTCAAAACGATCTCTAAAACGATTTGAGATTTAAACTATCCTATCTCTCAAGTTGGATCGAACTGCACATGGTGTGCGAATTTTATTATAATCGGTTAAGTGGTTTAGGAGTCCATTGAGGACAAACATTGTGACACGAGATTTATATATATATAAGATAAAACTCAAATGTGACTGATATAGTGATCTATCAACGTACAGCCCAAACCACTGGACGTATCGGGCTGAAATTTGGCATGCAGGTAGATGTCATAACGTAAGTGTCCCCTAAGAAAGGATTTCCCGAAATTCTTGCGGGAACGGGGAAAAATGGGGATGCACGAACAAAGTCGTGGGCGGAAGCTAGTTTAACATATAACTGTTTTCTTAAACTAGCATCTAAAAGACAAGTATTGATACACGGATAGCTTGGGCGTCAAATTAAATGTACAGAGATAAATTTTATGGAATTTCCAATAATTTTTAACCGATATTATTTACTAACACCTGGCCACAATAATATAGAATTTGTAGTTTTTATAAATGTTCAACAACCACGAGCGTAAAAGCCTTGAATTTAACAAACGTTACGTTCCTTTCCAATGGCCGTTGGGCAACGCTCCACCAAATTGGCTCCAGTTATAATTCACCAGAACCACTTATGATATAAGAATATTAATTTAAACACAAAAAAATTATGGATATCGAGTTTTACTATTTTGGTCCTATACAACTTATTTATGAAACTAATGTACAAGTAATACTATCGTATAAAACTACCAAAATGTCGTTTCGTGTCGTGTCGAGAAATGAGTTTTTTGAACTAACTAATCTCAGACTATTTTCAATTTAAAATTATGTTTGAGTTGGTCCATTTGTCTCGAGGAAGATCGACCAATAAAAACTGACCAGCAATGTGGTATCAAAATGGAGAAAAATATTCCTGTTGGGGGCAGACGACTTTGCCCATTCACTAGATGTATTAAGCAGCAAAAAGGACATTTACTTTTCTTATTTAACATTCATTTGCGTGGTAATCTTGTTATCATTTCCAGTTCAAATTCCAATAAATAATTTCGTAAATATCCTTAGTCTCAGAATACGCAATATTGTATTAAATATTGCGCAGTTGAAAACCTGTATACCAAAACCTACCCCAGGACCTTTCTAATCTTTTAGGTCTTAAGCAACTGTTTTAAAGTTGTTATATCCAGTTCCTTTGTCATAAATACCTGAGTTAATTGTAACATAATTTATCATTAAGTGGTCTGTGAAAACTAAGCAATTCGATGTATGAATTTGTCAAAGATAAAACAAGTCTAATTGAATAAATAAATACTTTAGTTTGAATTTAAGTATGAGGTAATCGGTCCAAGTCAATGTCCAGACAACGACTCAAAATTATAATAAAATTAGATTATAAATCAATATAAAAGCTTTATTCCTCACAGAGATGTTTCTCATACTTATGCAAATAAGGTTTATTAGTAATCACTTTATCTTGGAGTAATTATGACCACGTAATGTTTTCATGTGTACAATAATGTGACAATATTAACTAGTTGATGATTCTATTAAAGATTGATTCACATTTCAATGAAAGGAAGAACACTGATACACAAGTAGGTACTAACTTCTGTAAAATTCATAATATATTCACGGATAATGGAATTAATTTTTAACGATAAATAATAAGAAAAGGACCATGAACTACAATGGAAAGTAAAATATGACCCAACATCGACTATGTGTTTAAACTTACTTGTTCTCTTTATACTATGGTTTAAAGGAGTAGGTACTTAGCATATTATATATTGTATCTACTTTGATATAATTGAGATGCATCATGTAATTATCGTTTATTTACTGCGTATTAGAACTCGGATTCATAATTAACCTGACAGTCATCTTTTGCATTAATAAACACTGTTAAGATAGTTATATTATTCAATTTTATGGATTTTAAAATGTCAGATTAATAAAGTATTGTGATTTCTTAAAATCACAAGCTACTATATTTGAGGTTATATTTATAAAAAAATAAATTCAGCAGGTTTTTCTTGTTTTCTCTCATCTTTGTTTGTTTATACATATTGGAATATATTAAGCGAATGATATTTCTCAGCATACTTTTTCTACTGAAAAGCTACATTACTATTGACTGAAATTGTGATTTAACAGTTCAGACACTGCTATGTATCGAAAGTACGGCACGTGGCAAACTGCATTATTTTAATGTGTTTACTAATTTCTACATCTACGAATTGTAAACGTTATGTTAATTAGTTAAATCGTATTATCCATTAAATACATAATATTTAAACATGTAATAAATATGAAGTCGCTTGTTATTTTTTACATCTGACGATTAAATATAAATCCTGTTCCAATCTCAATAATTTATTTGTCGAAACTCTAAAGGTCACCGTCATTTTAAAGTGGGTTTAAAAAATTAAAATAAAACTAGTTCGCATGAGCTGCGACAAATAATGATCGAGCAACGTTTAGTAAATAAATTTAGTGAAGAATTTAGTGAACCTACATATATTTTCTACTAGCGGTCCGCCCCGGCTTCGTCCGTGGTACATATTTCGCAATAAAAGGTAGCCTATGTTCTTTCCCAGGGTCTAAAGTTTGTCCAGTAGTTTATGCGTGAAAACCATACATGCATATATGTATGTACTGAACTGCATAATTATAAACCTTTCCTCTTTATAATATTAGTATTAGTATAAGTATAGATTACTACTATAAGCATAATATATACCACCACCAACCTACCTATGACATTTTGTTCTAATTGAAGAACTTACCAAGTTGCAAAAAATAAATAATGTAATATCTAGAGTTAAAACACGATAAAATTATGATTATTACTCTTTGATATTCCAAATAACGATGTATTGCTTCCTATTAAAAGCATCTACTTAATATTCATCTACATTAGGTGTCCCTTACTTGTATACGGACATTGTGACATGTTTTGTTTTCATTGACACATTAGTCAAATTGTATTTAATTATCCTATTACTTCCAAATGTTTACGTTTCTGCCATCATAATAGTTATGAAGTAGGTATCTGGGACAATATAAGTTTAAACAAACACTTATCATTTTTCAGTTTACATAATCACACTTGACCATTTTATTAATTACTTATATGCTAGATATTATCATAAATACAAGCTTTGGGTAATGAAATTCCGGTTTTCAAAAATGGCGGTTAAATTGTTCCAAATTCAACTTTAAATTCCAGACCATTTTTTTGTGGAAATTCGCGACAATGCGTATCACGTGTGCATTATTAGGTAAAAGAAAACAATATACATACCATACGCGATGCAAGCGAAAAACGCGAACTGTGCACAAATCCTCATGTTTTATGTTTGACGTCCGCGCGTTACCTCAGCCCGGCAGAACTGTGCGCGACGGCCAGCGGCCACCGCTACCACCCTCCAGCGTATGTATAGTGCAGACTTTCGATTTGCAGTTTGGATAAGACTTCATTATATGGTGATGTATGTTTTTTTATCAAAAAATTGGTAGAAATTGATAAAAGTTTTAAAAAAATATCATAATATATATGGTGAAGCTAATGTACTTAGTTGTTATGTGAATGTTTTTAATATTTTATAATGAGTGAGAGCAATTTGGAAATATATAATATTTAAATCTAAATTTTTATATTTAGCGGATTATATAATGCTATAACAAGAAATATTAGATCTCTAAAAATTCGATGAATACAAAAATCTTTACATTGATATTTGCACACTTCGTGCTATGCATAAACCTGGCTCTTAAAATATTTGTTACTTTAATGTAAAGGAACTTTGTAGGTAATATGTAATATAAATACAAATGTGTGCGTGTACTAGTGTACACAGGTAAGAAGTGAAACTTCTTTATGACCTTATTTTTCAAAAATAATAAACTATATGCTACTTTACAGAAATGCGTCGAATCACGCGTGAGGAAAATCATCGATAAGAAAAAGATGGCGCGTAACGGAAAAATGTCACGCGTAACGAAAAAATGTTACACTACATTTTTTTCCAACCCCGATAAAGAAGTTTCACTTCAAAACTATTTTTATTTGAGGTCTGGTCTATTACTTTACCATATGTCACATTCGAGTCACCTATTACGAAAACGGGCGCAACCTCGCACCGTGTTATGTGTGACAAATGACAATACAAACACGACTGCAGTCTGGAAAATACTAGATGAAGTCAAAATAAATTGATAATAATTAATTAGATATTTTTAATAAATGAAATTTTTGCTGTTTCCAAAAACAATTTAAAAATAACTGAGGATTAATAGATTTAAATCTTTTATTTCAATGTTAAGTTTAAAATAATTAATTATATACTAACGTTTATCCGCTATTTAAATAATGGATAATGTTTATAATAATAATAGCCTTCATAGTGAAAAATACTGTCGGGTATTTATTTTTACTAATTATTATTCTGTGAATACGTTTTACCTGGAAAATGTCAAGCGTTTGATGAATTTATATCGATAAGAGTATCTTAGTTTTTTGTGCGTCTATAAATAGATTTATTCTAAGTGAGTATTTTCAATAAAAGAGCTATTTAAAGTGACCCAAAGTTTGATTCAGTTGAATTTTTATAAGGCAGGCATGACACAGAAAGGGAATAACATGATTTTAAAGAGATTTTAGTCAGGATGTATATTAAAATTTATTTAATTATTTAAAAAAAGGCTTACCAACTAGATACATAATTTTTTGTTCAAACAATTCAAAATTAACTTAAAACAAACATTAGTATTTACATACCTATCTAAATTACAGGTAAGGCACCGCTTTAACAATTTTTCATAAAAATAAAATTAAAAATTGAAACTACAAAGTAAAAACATAAATTTTATACAATTTGTTTAATGTTTTAACAATATGCTTTTTGAACGAGTTTAGTTTTTAAAAATAAATATCTGCAAGATAAAATTCCAAAACTCGGAAAATTTTTCAAGAGTCTCTCTCATCAAATTTTTCCGAGTTAAATATTTTATTCGTTAATTTGTCGTATATAAAATTAATAATCTGTATCAATGTATGTACCTTTCCTATCCAGATAATATCCAAAATCAGCTATGAGGTAATAATAGCTTATAAACGTAGACGTGTTACCGAAGTAAACCTAGGCCTTACAAACTTTGTATAATTTTTAGTAGTATTACAGTGTACTGTTACAGTAACACGAAGACATGTGTAGGAGAGCACCTACTTGTGTGTATAACTAGCTTAAAATATTTCTAGTCTGTGTTTGGGTATTACATTATTAATAATTAGGTACCAAAAAGAGAGATTTATATCTAAAACTTATCTGTTAGATTGATAAAGGAACACAATTATCTTAATTTTATATCAGAAAATGAAATAAATAGGTTATCATAAACATATAAGTAAATGTCCAAGAATGTTATAGTATAATTGGCAAACTCAATACTTTTAGCGCCTGGTAGTTAACAATCCAAACATAATACGCAATAGCTTTAATGAATAAATATAATATTTGTGCTGATGAAATTGTTTTATATAATTCCTTATAGCTTTGTGCGTATACTCAACTGAATTGTGTCCAACAAATCGATACAACTCTTACGTTGTAATTACGCAACTGTTACAATTATCTGTAATTGGCTTACAATCGACGCACTTTTGATGTCTTTTGAGATAAGGACATAATAAATAATAGCCACTAATTACTACAAAGTACTAAAGTAATACTTTCATTCGCTTCATAATCATATAGCTTAATTATATATATCCAGTTCATTGCGGCGTCTTCGTAATTTCTTACCCATATCGACCAAAGTTATGCTAGCACAGTCCCTTCTCCTTCCTATTATTGACTACTCTGATGCTTGCTTTCCTGATTTATCAGTCGAGCAGATAGAAAAACTTGAGCGCCTCCAGAACTATGGTATCCGGTTTGTATTTGGTCTTCGCAAATACGACCATGTCTCTTCTTTCCGCATGAAGCTCAAGTGGCTCCCAGTCCGCTTTCGCCGGAATGTGCATTACTTGCAGTTACTTTATCGTGTCCTGTTTGACCCTAAGACTCCTTCATACCTTAAAAATAAATTTGACTTCCTGCACTGTGAAAGCTATTCCCTTCGTTCAGTGGATAGGCTTGTCCTGTGCACACCTTTCCATCGCACGCGCTTTTATGGTGATTCTTTTACTATTACGGCCATTAACCTATGGAATTCCTTACCCATACCCATAAGGCAAGCTCAAACTCTGTCTAAATTTAAGAGCCTCATACGTGACCACTTTTTAAATCTTGCGTTTGAATCGATATAGTTTTTTTGTATAATTGTAGTATATTTTATAGTATATTATGTTTATATTTTTATGATGTATTAATATATTATTATATTTATTTTATTTATAGCATTATAATTATTATTATGTATATATTGTATATATCTTTTGGTATGGTATATTATATCTTATTTTAGTGTGTATATTATGTATTTTTAATATCATCTATTTATTTTTATTTTTTTACCTACCTCCGCTGTAGTAATATTGTTTTTCACACAATCTGTTGGTTGCCTGGAAGAGATTACTTATTAGTAATAAGGCCGCCCTCTGTGTTGTTTGTACTAGTTTAAGTTCTATTGTACCTACTTTTGTTATGTTGGCAGCACAATAAAGTGTTTAAAATAAAATAAAAATATAGACTTAACAATTTAGCAATAACAATCGTTATATGTTGCTGATTGAATTTTAAAATCACAATTTTATTTTAGCTTACTACGCCTGCCATTTTTATAATCACCCGTATAAGAATATGGAATGATTCTTTGAACAAGGCGTAAGAAAATTTACAAGATGTAATTCAAAGTAATGAACTTAAAATAAATGAATAAGTTTACTAAATAAAATAAAAAAAGCAAAATCTCTAAATAGAGTCATGAAATTATGGCATTGTTATTTGTTACTGATCATTAATAAGTATAGTCGGTCAAAATCGAAACTAAAGGAGTAAGTAGTGTACATAAAAACATACAATTGAAAATAATATACAATTACATTTTTCTTTTACCAAACGCTTAAAAAGTAAATAATAAATATAGGTAGAAATAAGTGTAATTACATATCTGTAAATACAATAAATTAAAAAATCAAATTCTATGCGGAGGAATGCATGTTGTAATAATGTATCACATCCATACCAAAAGTTTACCGGAAAATCAATATGATATGCTACGTAGAACGTTTTTTCTTTTAAAATACTTACATTACCGTCTCTTTTACATTTTTGTTGTGATTGCGTTGATTAATTAATATGGAATATTATCTATCTTTTTACGTATAATATATATCTTAATACAACTTATTTGATTATAATATGTAAATCAACCTAGGCGTTATAAAAGTATGTAATAAATTACTAACTTAAACGAATTTCAACGACATGTACTGTGTCAGCTTATATGTTGTATTAAAGGTCATTTTAAAGCCATAGCATATGTGTAATCGTTCTAGTTATAATACTAGATTTCATTACATTCTTAACATGTCGACCTAGTCAGTGCCGGAAACATTTTAATTTCTAACGCACATTGTTACTTCTGACATTGCTTTCAAGGTTTTTTTTAACTACCGTTTAGAAATAGCCTGTAGGGGTATGCATTTTAGGCATAAAAGCAAACTTGTTTTAATTCCTCAAATAAGCTTCCGTATCATATGTAGGACTGTAAACCTGATTTAAACAGAATTCTTCAAAATCGTCGCAAAAAAAAAGTATTGAAAGTTTTCGTAGTCTCTCGTAGTCTATTTCGTAGTCTAACTATAGAGTTATGTATTTTCAGATGCTCTTTATAAGAAGAATAATTTAGTTCGTTGTGTATATTTAAGTGATATTACTAAGCGATATGCCTGTTTTGTGTCGAAATATTACACTTTTATACACTGTGACATCAATATCACCATCTAGGTATACCTGTGAGGTTTACTGTAATTTTAATTTATCTGTAGGTATTATTTTAAGGATAATAGTAGGTAAATACAAGGAAATAAAACAATCACTTATTATTATTTATTTAATTTAAATACTAAATATACTTAATAGGACGTTCTTAACGACTACGAATTACGCTTTCTTCGGCAGTTTGTTCTTTTCTAGTGGCTGGCCTTCGTAGTAGTTTTCACTGAAATAAAAAAATGTCAATTAAGAACAGGAAACAATGGCCACTTAATTATTTTTATAAAAAAAACAAACTAAGTAATTATTTTTAAACTTTTTTTTACTGTATGTATCACAGTGGTATTTGTTTGGTAAGATATTGCATAAATCACATTGTAAAGTTTCTAATGTGTAAATTCATAATATATTACAACTGTACTGATTTTGAAAATTAACCAGCAGAAATCTATATCCTCAGTTTTGAGGAAATATAGATTTCTGCTGTCCTAATAAAACATATATTTTATCTTGAACAGGAGTACACTTATTATTCTTACCATCCAGCCACTTTCTCGGGATCGTCGCACATGAAAGTATCCTCATTGTATACTTTCCCAGAAGGACAGCTGCCCTTCTGTGGCTGTACTCCGTTACGGCAGATGTAGAACTTCTGGCAGTCCTCTGGATGAGGGAAGGTGGGATGGGGGAGAGCGCGGCCGTTGGGGCCTTGGACCTCGCCGTCGGGGCAGGAGAATCCGTCGTCGAGTACATCTGGAGAGAGTAAATAGGTTTAAACTAGGATCTTTAGATAGGAGTTATGTAAACGTATAAAAAACTGGCTAGATAGAGGAATGGCTTTGTGCTTATCCAGACTGTTATTTATCTCTGTGCCAAAAATCACACAGATCTGACTAGTTGCTTTTGCGTGGGGGTGTCGGACTTTGAAATATGTATTAACTATCTATTACAATATTTGTTTGATTATTTTACTTCAAAACAAAGGATTAAAAGTTTAAGCTATGCTTATAGATTTTGTTTAAGGATGTCGAGTTTGCCAAATTTCGGAACTAATTACTAAAATATATCGAAATGTCTTGTTATATTGAAACCTCGTTAGGTTAATTTAATTAACGGATATTTAGTAAAACTTGTCCAGAATATTTCATTTATTTGAACATTCGTTCGTCAGTTAATTAGTTAATTAGCGCGTAATTAAAACAATTCTATTTCGTTAATTCAAGACATGCACACCCTGGATTAAATTTAAAGAAGGAAACAAAATTTCAAATTTAGAATGACCAGGGACTAGAGAATTTAATTTGCTTTTTAAATTACACTTCTTTTTAATTGGTGTTACCAAGGAGGTTTTAGTTGGATTGTATTCATTTATTTTTATGTTCTATTATTACTCGATAGCTCCGTGGGATATTTTTAGCGGTTTTCAACCGATTATCGTGACTCTTTTTGTGTTTGATAGGAAATTATTCTCATTTGGCCCTAAAATTTGGGATGATACCTCACCAGGATAGTTACCTTTTCGTAGATAATAATTACCTTTAGTGATTCTATCACATTGTCTCTGTACTACGTCTTTCCAGTCGCAGTTGGAGGTCTCCTCGTCGAAGTATAGGCCGGGTGGGCAAGGGTGTTCGTTGGGGACACCATCTGAACAGAAGTAGAATTTGTCGCACGCTTGTGGGTCGGGGTGCTTGAAGTAACCGTTTTGGCGCGGGCATCCCTTGGATGGTTTTGGCTCCTCTGTAAGTTAATTTTTGGTTAGTAGTTGCAATTGCGTTATAAATTACATGTGATGGAAAAAATAGTATTTGCTATGTTGTGGACAATTATTTTCAAAGTTCAAGTTAATTTTAACGAATATTTTCGAATAATAAACGTGAGTATGGAAGTATTGATTGCATGTTATATTAAAAAAAAATAGATAAGAGAATTATGTAAAAACATATGCAATAATAATTATAATCTGTTATTATTAATTAGCTTAAATATAAATCTACTTACGCAATTCCTTTCTGTCACCACAGTCTACATTAGAGGGAATGTCGCACAATTCTTTGTTGGGGTTTTCATCAGCGAATACCAGACCATCGGGGCACAGCCGCGCTTCCGCCTTCCCTGTAAATATTTTGTTAATAAGCTTATGTAATTTTTATTATTGTTATTGTATGCACACGTTATTTTAATAATGGGAAGCAAGGAAAATATTTCTAATTAAATAACACTCGAGAACAATGCGTCATAAATACTTAATTATATAAGATTAAGTATCTAATATGAAATATAATTTATATTAAAAGTTGTAGCTGTTTACATATTGCGATAAATTAAAGGTATCAAGTCGATAAATATTAAGTTTATCTTTAATTTATTTACAAATTACGCAACCCTTAAACATTTATTGAATACTATTTATTTGTGTAACATGTGAATAAATTTCGCAAATAATGTTAACTTCCTTAAACGTGGACTTTCAATAAACTTTCCTCTCGCATATATTTACTAAAGTGTCGAAAATGTATTTTTACAATTTCAAGCACGATTCTTTTGTTTTACCATTTAAAATGCATTAAAAGCACCGTAAGTAATTTAAAATTGTTGTTATTACGAAACAGTCGAAAAGTAAAAGGAGCTCTAAGCCGTGAAAACATAAGTGTTGAATACTAATCAGCACCTTGTCTCATATCATCTCATGTACGATTTAAGAGACAACAAGATTTTAATGTGTTGCTTACGCATACATGTTTTTCTCAAGGTATGTTTATATTATTATACGATAGATCGTCACAGCTTTCGCTTCTAATGTTTGAGGTTGTTATGTGATTTTAAAATTTCCTTTACATAATATGTGAACAGAAGTGTTTTGTCAATATGTTGGTATGAATTAAAGTACAATAAAGTATCCTAATTTTGTATTTTATTTTTTTATAATACCGTGTTTACGTTTTTACGTGATCAAGAAACAAACATATAAACTTTCACATTTATTTATAGCATATATTAAGTTTCGTTTGCTTTCTCGAGGTATATCCTATACTTTATACAGTTGCATGATGAGCGAAGCTACTCTTGGCAAAATGTCACCAAGCTTCTAAAGTTTAGTTACGTCCGGGCTTATGTAAGCGCAAGTTTGACCTATTGAGTTTGCAAATGAGCATAGGTTATTGACGGAAAATTTCGATAAATACCTATAGCTACCTATATAATACATATATATGCATTAGAAGCTAATTAGATGTTCTATTTTATGGAATAACTATTAATTAGGTAGGTCTGTTATTTTTATATCGAAAAATTGTTTATTTCTTGTATATGGATTACTAGCTTGTCCCGGCTTAGCCCTGGTTTAATCGGGATAAAAACTAAAAAAAGGCTTGAGTCGTTTCGAAAGCTTTCCACTAGAGACAGAATGGTTAAAATCGTATTTTTTTCAAAACAAGAATCGTATCTGCATATTATAACATAAAAAAATTGTGTATATGTTTGTTATGAATAAATAATGTAAATTTTATACATAATATTCAAATGATATTCTAATAAGCTGTAAACATGATACAACATTAAGAATGAACAACGTGAAAACAATATGTAAAATTTAATTACTGTAGGTATGTGTGTTTAATTGAGAACTTAATACTTAAATTATACAGTGCGTGAAGGCAAGTGACATATTGCGTGACACTTCAAAGGAAACATGTCGACCTTTGGCACACGATACTGACCTTTGGTACATTTGTAATAAAGGTCACACTGGTAGGGATCAGCGTAGAAGCCACTCTTCTCTGGACAGTCGAAGTCCTGGCCGGCAACTGAAAGAAAACGGATGAATGATCTTTACTAGTCCTATATATTTTGAATCTACTGTACTACAAAGACGATTATTACTATAACTAATTAGTATCTAATGTATTTTATGAGAATTCAAAGTTTTAACTTTAAATAGACTGGTTTGATAATAATTAGAATTATTAATGAAAGTGACTCTTGCAATTTAACTACCTCAACTAATGATACTGTCATTGTTCAAGTACGTATTAGAATACATATGAGATCTTTCTAAGACAATAAAAAATAAACAGCAATTTGTGCGCTCATTATATTACTTTCTCAAATCTCTACATAATAAGAGAAACCCGTAAACAATGGTAATGTGCATTTAAGAGCAATTAAATAATAATTAAGTACGCATAACTTGTGCTATTTCCTATATTTTGATTGCAGTAATAAAAACGGATATCCATATTACAGCATGTTTTGAGTATTTCCCTCTGTTTTCTGAGAAACATTTAAATTTTCGATGTCATCAATTTCCTTACGTTTTACATGATGTAACTGAACTGCTATTTTAGATTTTACTTATGATACCAAATATAGTAATGATATATTATGTTCATAATCTGGCCTCTGTACTATAATTATCTACATGTTATTAAGTAAATTAGTAACTTTATTACTTGAACATCATTAAAAAGAAAATTGCCATATGTAAGTCTTATTTTTCGACTATTTATTATCTTATACGGTAGTAGACAGTACCAGAGAGTTCATAAAATATTTCTTCACCTTTCTTCACTCTACCTTTTTATACAATGTTATGCCAGTTTGCAGTTTGGGTGTTATTCATAAAAGCAATTAAAGAGCGATTGCTGAATTTGCTCTATTTTACGGTTACACACTCCACTTAGCCATTAGCGTCGAGTTATAGGTTTCGAAAAACCGATATACCGTAACAGAGTTGAATAGTAAAATTGCCCTTGCAAAACATGTATTAGGCAATTACTGGAGCACCGAACTTTGTACGGTGAAAGGAGGACGAACGATTTGTTGATATGTTATGATTTATGACACGCGAGTTCATTTCAGTTTTTTACAATTTACAGTAATTAGATGTGAACAAAAAATCGCGATGCGTAGACAAGGCGTTGATAAACTCGGTCAACTGTGGTAGCGGTACATGTCGTATCTCAATTTTTGATATCTTCTTTTTTGGACTTTTATTGTTATTTATATTTATATGAAGAGCATTGAATTGTTAGAAAGTATCTAAACAATAGAACTCTTTAAATAATACGAAGTTATAAAGAGAGATGTTATAATTTACAATTGAGTAATATAATCAAGATTGATGATAAAGTTTAATTTGCATTCTATATTAAGTACTCAATTATTCATGACTGAAAGATTAATTAATAATTTAAAGGTTGTAGGTGAACCTCTGCTTTTACTTTCTATTAATAGATGTTATTTTTCAAAATATAATAACCATTATGCAACCAATAACCTATGTCAATAAGGAAGTGATGGAAGATAAATAAATAATTTTAATGGCATAAACTTTAAAAAAAATTGAATAAAAAGTTGTTTTTCACATAGCCAAATCATCGAATGAGCACAGCGGAAAATTCCATATCCTTCAAACAGGACATTTAGAAAACTGGTTTGGAGACTAATAAATAACAATCATTATTAATTATCTAGTTGGTATTTAGGTACTTATACGAAAAGAGTAAATATTTATGTTACATAATATGACCAAAATCTACTTAGGTGGTTTTGGAATTTTGCAATCAAAACACATATTATGGATTATCAGTACTAGATAAAAATTGTGTTTCAGTCGCTGTATAAGTTTGATAAACATGAAAAAGAAAATTATACATTTAAATTAGATTTTACATACATAATATTTCCATAAATAATGTTCTTAATTGTCTTTTGAATCAGTAAGAAAGGCCTTATAACTTTTAAGTGATAAGGCCGCCTTCTGTGCTGTTTTTCTTTTAGAATAAGTTTTGTTTTTATTTTATGTATTTTGGCAGCACAATAAAGAGTATAAATAAATAAATAAATAAGAAAAAATTGAGAGTATAAACTTCACGTAGTATTTCTCTCGTTAGTAAGTACCTATCAAAACCTACGTTAAAACTATATTCTGGAAATTCTACGAAAGCTACGTAGCTGAGTATTGCGTAGTCTAGATACTGGTATATTTGCTCAGATTAGGCCACGAAGCCTTCCGCATTTGGTATAGCCGGTAATAGCTTGACAAAGGTGCAACTTGCTTACGCTATTGACAAATTTGTATCTCTAGTTTAAGAGAGATAGGGCCTAGTAGGTCATATATCATACTGTAGTATTGGCATAAAACAGTCATAATAGTGATTTATAATGTACTTTATGTTAATAATTTAAAGTCTACAACTTACTGTTTTTTTGTAATGAGACAGTTAAATATTTATGTATGGAAAGTATGAATTTAAAATACATAATATAGAAAATAACCTGCAAAGTTACAAATAAAATTTTGTAACACAATTTGTTTTATTGTAAAGTGACAGTAACCACAATCCAATGGAATTTGTAATGTGTCCTTGAAAACCCTACCTTTACTTTCATAATCCTTAAATGTAACGTTTTACGTACTAAAGGGTTATGCAAAAATACCGAGAAGTTGATGTAAGAGAAAAATGCAGCGGCATATTCCAGTTTGCCGGCAATTTTAAATTACACCGTGAACTGTGATAATTTACGAAATTTGAAGGAATAAGATTCACTATTATTTTATTAAGTACTTATGATATTGATTTATTTTAAGTTATTTTAACTTTTGTATAATTAATTATACCTACAGCATTATTTGAACACACTATTATGCAATTTTTCTTTTTAAATATGGGAGCTTTTATAAAAATCTGAAGCTCAACAACACAATTATGTATAAAATAAAAAGTTTACGCTAATTTAATACAATTTAAACTAGAATATAACAAACATCAATCAATATAACAAATAATAAATATAAAATCTACTCACCAAAGCAAACAGCGAAACCAAATAGTATTAAAATTTTCATTTTGACAAACAAAACTTATACTAAATTAAAAAATAAGTTTTTAAATGAAAGTACACGTGCGCCTCCCCTGAAAGGTTGTTCTGTATTGCCAAGTTAGTAACGAGAGCCGTGAACGACGCATGCGCGGAGCGAGTGTTGCACGCTCATAGGAAAAGAGTGCAACTTGAATTAAACAGCATGTTTTATTTACGGTGGTCACCATTAACGGTACATTAAATAATAATGTGGCACTTGGTATATGATAATTAGGATGTTGTAGTTGTTAAACATAGAAAATTATGCTTTAATTTCTTTAGGTTTATTAGCATTAATCACTTCAAAAGAATTAGTGTCAGTGTTGTATTTACTTTTTTTCTTACAATATATAACTTGATCATGGTTTCAATAATTGCATTAAGTTTCTATTGTGTTATTGTCATTATTTTGTTAGATCTATTTTGTATTTTTCATATATTATGTAAAACAACGTCAACCAAAGTGTATTTATTTATTTAACAGTTTTATGTACCATTACAAATTTTACAAACCATAATATTAAAAGAAAAGGTTATGTGTAATAAAGCTAAGACTAAACATTCTATCTTACATCGGTGATGCTTTGGTCTAAATGAGTTTTTTAACAGTAATAAGATAATGTAAAATTAACGACTTTACTTCTCGTTAAGACAACGATAAACAGACTTCCTTATATTTTAATGTAAATAAAATTTTATTTTATTGCAAACATAGCAGTCATTCCTGTAGAATGAACCATTATGTGTGTGTACAATGAAGACAAAAAGCCACAGTACCATGCTATTACTATACATCTTAATAGCATTGAATACATTTTCGTACCCGAAGCAGTCAGCCTCGAATACCAGGACATCATGGTCAGTCTCATGGATACGGTCAAACGTCGTATCCAATTTAACAGGCACTAAATATGGTTTAAACCTTTCGTTATTTATCTTTTTGCTTCGAGCGTCTTCTTTTAACCTTTAAAGAAGTACATGGGGACTTATATCACAGAATGAATATGTACTTTTTTAAGTTCACTGTACAGTGTACATGTGGAATAAAACCGACCATTGTTATCTAACGGAAGTAATGTGTGTAGAAAATAATGTTACCAGATATAATTGTTATATCATATTGTTGGTTCCTAACTCTCTTACTGCTTTATGGACTACTAGGTTTCTGCCCGCGGCTTCGCCCGCGCAGTCAAAGAAAAACCCGCATAGTTACCGTTCCCGTGGGATTTCCGGGATTGCGTTATTTTCCCGGGATAAAAAGTAGCCTTTGTCCTTTCTCGGGTATCAAAATATCTCGATACCAAATTTCATGAAAATTGGTTCAGTAGTTTAGGCGTGATTGAGTAACAGACAGACAGACAGAGTTACTTTCGCATTTATAATATTAGTATGGATTAATAATTTTAAAATATTATTGATTTATTCGTGCTTTAAATAAAAAGAAAAATGTAAGTACATAATATGTTTAAATAATGTACGATTGTGAAGCTTTTAACTTGTATTTGTTTTCCGTTTACCAAATATCTCGTAGACATGGACTTTAGAGTTACACGACTATAATTGATGTCAGTTAGTCATATCTTTAATTTTTATATTATATTATTTTATGTACAGTCTATATTTTTAAACGAATAAATAACTGCACGAACTTTTGCCGTTTACGCTTTGGCCGTTTGAATATTCCAAAAGGATACATAAATAGTGCACATTGTGAATACACTTTATTATTTGAGTCACGCGATCAATCAATGGCGCTTTCTTCTAAATGAGCATTGGAACAATATTTATTAGTTTCCTAGGACAATTCATGAAACACGTGCGTCGATTTACAATGAGTCATTCCGGGACACAGAGCCTACTCGCTATTGTTTCATCATGTCTTTGGTTCACTTCGGTTCTTGAACCCGTCTTACTTCCTAGTAAAAGTTCTGTCGTGTTGTATTGGTTTGTTTTTTTTATTCAAATCAATTGTACACAGAAGTCGGAAAACTATAGATATGCTTACGGTATGCACCTAGGAGTAGGTTTTAGGTGGTGTTTTGGAAGCCTTACAAAAAAAGGGACTCGCTATTAAAACTCTTAAAAAATAAACTTACACGAATCTGATTAGATTTATGATAGCAATATAAATATTATAATTGTATTTTCTAACTGGGATTTAATAGGCTATTCATATATACGACGATATTTTTAACAAAAATAAAGTCTTCGTTTAGCTTCAATTCAGAAAATTAATGAAACATTTATATTGATTCAGTTTTTTGGTAAGCAATGAATATGTGACTAAAAAAACATTTTGATTCACGTTGCAGTGAGTGAATTGAGGAATTTTAAGATTAAAGGAAGTGCTGTGTTTTTCAGGACCTTGTGGAATTATATTTTTATTATTCCAAGAATATAAGTAATAACGAAGATTTTGTGTAAAACTTTAAATAGCTGAATTATATCCTTAACGTTGTTTTTTGCCCGAAGTAATATTAAGTAGAAAATTCTGTAATATTTTTTTCAAAATTAACTACATAAATGATAAAATATGATAATCAAATAGAAAGTAGTTTGACAAATTAAATACGCAACATTTCTTTCAGAAGTGGCATGCTAATTAAATGCGCAAGAATATATTAAAAATAATTAGTAAATTCAATTAGAAATACCGATGATTCCTTTCACATTCTTGAAGGCTTAATATGACATTAGATTTAATATAATTATTGCAAAATTAGAATTTATTAAAGTTTTTGTTGATGTAAACTAAGGTCATTTAAATCTAGCACGCATTATTTTTTTCCACTGTATCGTATTAAATATGCTAATTTTAGTGCTACTAACTAATTGTAATTCAATCTTCAATCGTTCTCATTTTTACAAATGGCTTTACTTGAAGTTTTACGGTTAGGTTAAGTGCGTTTTGTACTCCTCATGGACACGAAGAGTTGCTAATAATTATTTTGATTTTAAATTGTATATTCAGACATCCAGACATTTTGAAGATTGTTGCAAGCTCCCCTCTTGCCAAATTGCTCCTGAAAAAAACATTGCTCGGTTTTCAGGTGTTTGCTATATGTACTACGAAATGAACGAGTCAAGTTTTCAATCTTGATTTGTCCCATAACTGTTACTAAGCATTATCTATTAGTATTCTTATCAGACAGCTATGGGATGCAACGTGCCTCTAATAATAGATTAATTTATCTACATCAGTATATCAGATCGAATGCAACAAACACTGGAGCTTGCCTTTACTCAAGGACTCTCCGACCACGACAAGATGGGCCTTTTATTTTTACGACTAGTATGATTTATCTGCTGTATGTTAAAAGCGACTACAAAGCCTTATTTGGGAATGTGTTTGAATAATATACCATACATAAATATTTTTTGTGTCACGCTATCTATTACGCAGTTTTTGAGTAACAAGGATCTTGGCAATATATAAAAAATATTACGTAATCGTCATTGTGTAACTAACTTGTACTGAATAATAAAAGCTCATTATTTAATGATAGAAAGTATTTCGCTGTAAAATATACAAATGACAATGAATTCTTTCAATTAATTGGATTTTGTGCCATTATATTATATTACTTGTGATTGAATAATTTTAGAATATTAAACATAATAATATCTCGGTAATGTTATGTCTTGATTATGTCTTTGTAACACAATGCGCTTTCTTTTAGTCTGACAGACGATGAAATATTCAAACTGCACGTCTATAGATTTAAATGTCTGATATCAGCAATTAAGCAATATAAGCAACAATATAGGTTGGGTAACGGAATGCCTATCGAAAACTGGTCTTATAAGTTGTAATACCTAGTGTCTAGTACTCTGGGTCAGCTAGGTGACGAAAATTGACATAGCATAATTAGACAAGCCTACGCAAAAGTGATTGCAAAAATAATCTTACATACTCTCACTTGAGACAATGGGTATTTATTAACGTCAATCTCAAAACGGTTCACATCTACAGTTATGAACGGCGCCTTTGTCGTAACAAATATTTTGCTAATAGGCGAGAGGTATTCCTATTTTATCTGTGCAATTACAAATAGTGTATGAATCACCTTATTAGAGTTAAATTATGTTCAAATAAGCCAGCACTTGATATTGCTATTTATAATAATATTAGCATCTATTATTACTTTATTATCTCCTCAATAATGAAACCTATGTTATTTTTAATTGGGGCGTCACTTGTAAAATGAATATTTTAATTAAATATTATTTCGACGTGATGACGTAAGTTGTGGTATGCAGTTTCATTTTTTGCATTCTATAATAAATCTTATTTATAGTTTTATAAATTCTACCTTGGGAATTATTATTAAATCACTTTACCGATTCGGTTGGTATATTGGAATGGACTGTGTTAAAAATCAAAACTTCTAAAAAGGTTCTTATGACATCAAAGCTTAAATTTTAAAATGTTTCTAATAAAATAACATTCATTGTGAGCTGATCAAAAAATACGCAATACGTTTAACACCTTTTCATTGCAAATTCGAAATCGACAGTTAAAAAACTTCATCAATAATATTCATATTTGATAATACCGTTCACAGTTAGTCATTGTTCAGGACAATAGATCTATTGTTTGTAAATAATACAATGAGTGCATTTTCGATGAGAATTTTGATAAATCTTTATCAATATTTAGAATCATAAACGTGAGTGTAACAGACTGTAGTGTGTCCGAATAAAAAATGGTTTTAATTTGTTTCATTGTGGGAGATTTTTATTAGAAACGTATGAAATTGTTCTGAGAAATCTGTCACTAATAGGTCACTAGACAAGAAGAGCTCTGTATTTCAATTCAATGCAATTGCGCAGAGTACTGCGCTAAAACAATTATTAAATTTGAAAAATTCGCGTGTCTGCTCTTGATGAGATGATTTATCCTCTCTAATTTGTAGGTATTGATTAATTCGAATACTAAATCATTGTTTTGTATTATATACCTACCGCAAAATTAAATCTAAAATCTTAAATACTTTAATGTAATGAGTACGTGAATAGACATTATTCTGCATTCAATTCAGATTCTTAGTGAGTCCAATATTATCTCCGGGGATCGAACCCAGATATTCAGCATTATACGTAGAATTTAAACTTACTAACTTTAGATACTTATATCTCTATAACTATATCGATTGATAGTTTTTATTTAAACATTCACTAAGTAATTTATATAATATTTAGAGCAGTGCGCTCGTTGAATACAATTATTAACATACCTTAATATGTACAAGGACGGAGTTTTAATGATATAGAATGAATGCATAATATATTGTCTTTTATACCAGATAGACAAGGTTGTGTACTAAAAATTAAATAAAAATTAAGGTCAGACTAGCAGAACAATACGCACACCATAAAAGCTCTCAGCGTAGCAACAAGCTTTCGAGAAAAGCCATAAATTTTTGTTCGTTAGCATTCATATTTAGAACATTTCTGGATAAGGACAATATCAGATTACTTGTGAAAATCCAGTTATTATTGCATTCAGATAGGGAGACGTTAAAGAGTTTTTTAAAAGTAATATGTTAATTTGGTATTATTAAGTTACAAAACTGCCAAGAGTTACAAAAATATGTTCTGTTGTTTTGGCGATATTGAGAAACAAATATCCAAAAATCCAAAATTTTGCATATATTTTAATAATAAATTCAAGTTGGCTAAGATGCTAATGTTATTTATGTTGCTTAAATTCCAATTAAGTTAAGCAATATTAAAGGATCGAATGTCAAGGGAAATGCCTTATTAAATGCACGTCGTTAATATGCGATTGACCTTACGAAGTATGTGTCTAACTGGCTAGTTTTTTTTACATTCTATGAATATTTGAAATTCGTAAATAATATATTAACGTAATTATATGCTTATATGAGCATATGTTATCTGCATTGGCATATTGTCTATTGATATAAAATGGTAACGTAAAAAGAAATGTTTAAGCTCTCTGGTGATCGATGATTAAGAGTAAATATTTGGTGTCTAACAACTTTTGAACATTCTTAAAATAAAGTTGTCTATTATGATTTATTAAGAAGGTGATATAATGTTTACCGAGATATTTTGGAAATGTTTACTTTAGCAGGTAAAACTCTTGTTTGCGTTTTTGTACCTTATAACAGCTTTTTAAGCATTGGCAAACATCAACGATTTGAAAATAGTCGTTGTATTTTATTAGCAAATAAGGTGACGAATACTTAGAGAAGAACTCGTTAACGGAGTTTTGTTATAAAAAGACAATATCAAAGGTGTTTCGTCTTAATTTCATATGCGTAAGAATTTTATATTAGTTCACATGGTATGCATAACTGCGTAATCAAAAAAGTTTTCTCAGCAATTTGGCAGTATTTCGATAAAGTCCTTTTTTCGAACTTCGAAATCATTGAATTTATACAAAGTATGTATTGTATAATACCTATAGGAGGAGGTAAATAAAAGATCACACATCCGTGGTTTATCTTAAAGTATATTTAACTTATCAAGTCTTAGGTGTAACTTATATTATATCACTGAAAGCTTAAGACCTTCCCTTGGGGCTGGGGGCGGCTTCTTCCGCATCCTTGTACCAGTCCTCGCTGTAAAGAAAATATTAGTATTTCAAAATCATATATGTATGTTATATGTAATTAGATGAATCATAGTATGGTTCTAATTAAATAAGTGATTCACGAAGCGAAGGTGGAGCAAGGTAAATATTTTCTTCGCCAATGTAGAGTTCAATGATGTTGTCGTATTTCAATGTAATTAGATTTAAAATAACAACTTTTTATACGCAATAATTTAAATTCTGATCTTGGAAGAGGCTTATTGAAAATAAACTATCTTGCATTGCAAATTCTTTAACGAAATGCATGCACTATAAAACTCTACTATTCTTTATTGTGAATGGATCAAATTGTGTCACAAAGTACAAATAGTACGGTACTTTTTGATGTTCTTTATTGAACTTACCATCCACGGACGTTCTCAGGGGCGTCACACTTCTGTGTCTCTTCGTTGTAGACCTCTCCGACTTGGCAGCCGAGGTCACGGGGTTCGATACCGTTGAGGCATACGTAGAAACGTTGGCAGTCGTTGGGGTGGGGGAATTTGGGGTGAGCCACGGTTTGACCTTGAGGGTCTACTAACTGGTCTTTGGGGCACTCGAAACCGTCCTTGAGTTTCTCTGGAGAAAGAAATTGTGGTTAGATCCTACAGTAACTACATATGTCTAAGCGTATAGAAGTTTAATAATAATCCTGATTGACATGCTATTAGTCAGTAAATGTGGATATTATGAGGAAATGCTTGGGAAGTAACAATTAAGTGTCAATAAAGTGAGCACAATAGTTCATAACCAGAAACAGCAAGAATTCCAAAAATGGCAGTGAACGCAAGGAACATGAATCCGTGGAAGGGCATATCGATCACCGAACCTCTCACTGTATACATTACACACGACTAAAACTTGCTCTTTGTGTTATCTGTGCCACTGACCGGTTAAGTGAGAGGGCTAGTTGCCACGCCAATCTACATCAATATCATTAACAAATTCTTGACGTATTGACCTTCAAATTACTCCATAATAATTCAGCTAAAAGACTATTTGCGATTAAGGAACTGCGATCGTGGTAGTAAATGTCCACTCGCCGGAGTTATTCGAGCGCTCTTGTTACAAATTAAGCAGTCAATTATCAATTTTGGCGTTGCTTTATTATGTTTTATAGTCAATTTTAGCATGTCTCTGTTACATAAAATTTATAACATGTAGATGTATCAAATTACCTACTTCTAATTTCGGAACTCACGCGTAATTTTACCTAGCCATCATCTCTCATAATTGTACTTACTGTCTTGTGCGGCGCATCCTTGTCTTCCAATGGAGTCGGGCCAGACACAGGTACCGGAGTACTCGTCGAAGTGGAGTCCGGCTGTGCACTTGACCTCGATGGCGTCACCCTCGATACAGTTGAAGAAAGCGTTGCACACTGTTGGGTCGGGGTGGGCGAAGAAACCGTTTCTACGGGGGCATTGCGCGTTGGGCTTTGGGGGTTCTGTAAAGGGATAGCTTGTTAGATCTAGAGGTATAGATTTTTGTTTACTCTACGTTTAATAATAGATCCTATTTGATTATGCACTGTGTCGGATATATTATGCGTAGTCTAGAACGGAATTTAGTTATGTTATTACGGATAGTATTCATTAATATCTAAAACTCTGACTTTCTATGTAAACTTTACATTTAGGTTCAACAACATTTGTATTTTAGTAGCCTATTTATTTACCAACTTGCATTTTATTGATTGATTCCAATCTTTATTATCAATAGTTTCCATAAACGATAAAAAAATGCCCGCAAAATACAAGTTTTACTACGAAATGTTATTTGCTGTTAAAAGAAACCGAATTACGTATAAAAATAAAAGCGTCAAGGTGAATTGTCGAAAGTTACTTTTGAAATCGAATTATTATTAAAACGAACACATTGCATCACACTAGAAATGGGAATTATATGTAAGTAAAATGTTGAAATCCTTGAAAATTCTCGATCATTTGTTGTACGGCTGATTTCTAGGAAACAGTTCTCTTTATTCTACAAAACAGGAAGTTAGATTTCTCTTGGGTTAATAGACTTTAACGTTATATATATATACTTCTTGTTCCGGCGTCGAAATAATATCTTTAGATTAAGCATTCTTTTAAATTAATAATTAAAGCATTTTAATTTGATAAAATCTAGATAATCTTTTAATTCATATCAGATTAAATTTAAAGTTATTTAAATCTGCGATGATTGCTAATAATTTAATATGTGGCATCCTTTTAATATTGGTGTTCAATTCAGTAGCGTGACCTAGGCGGTCAAAGGTAGACAGGATACTTTCATGTCTGGCACAGAAAAACGACCTTGGAACATTCATTGTGCACATAATATGCATTATAGATATATGAAATTGAACGTATATAAAATTTAATGAGTTCGCTGGACCTATTAAAAATACTAACTAATGGACATTGATTTATTGTTTACGTTTACATTGCCGTATTTTATTATTTCCTATGTAATAATAACTTTATTAAAACAACTAGTGTGGTATAGTATTATACTATCTGTGTAAATACTATACGTTGAACATTTATACTTCCATGTTTCTTATTCGAGTTCAATTCCTATCGTTACGTACTCTCTTAAATTATCTAATTAAAAATACTACTTACGAAGTTCAGTCCTGTCTCCACAGTCGACGTTGAAGGGCTGGTCGCATTTGTTGATCTTCCTAATAGTGGGGTCGAAGACTAAACCGTCTGGGCAGAGCTTGGTGGTGGCGACACCATCTACACATTCGTAGAATTTGTCGCACTGCCTCTCATCTTCGTATTGACCGTCCTTGGCGGGGCATTTGAATTGGGCATCTAGAAGAAACAGAACGAACAATTAGAATATAGCTGAGGTTGGGATTATGTGTGGATTATGTCGTTTGTTCGTTATTAATTTACTAGGAGAAGATCTTGTCAGGAGACGTAATGGATAGATAATTTATACTGATTTTTCTTCCTATTAAATGGATATAACTACATTATTAGAATTGTAGATAATGTTGTGTATTATGTATTCGAAGTAATTTGTACCTGCTCTACCTCCTCTCTCTATTTGGAATAGATCGTGGTGACAAAGAGTGTGAAAGCGAATCAATCAAACCGAGAAGTAGAACAGTTGTATTTGTTACTTTTAAGAACGAGTCAGCATTACATAAGAACGCACTATTATATAAGCCCAGTGAACGTCAGCGACACATTATTGGTTTACAATACTTGCTCTTACGATTGCTTCGGTTAGCAATACTTAATTGATTGACAACGTGTTAGGGTCGTGTTGCACTGCATGTTGTAACAGAGTTGCATGTCAGAGTTTGACGCACGCAAATAACAATAAAAAGGTCTAAATATTTGCCTGCGAAATTGCTAGAAGTGTATTGCATTTATAGCTTAGCTGTATTGATAATGCGGTTTGAGATACAGCTAATCTCGGGCCTATTGCATGAGGTATTACGACAAGACACGCGGCTCTAGTGCATATAATACGAATGAATAGATAGGTAGTAAAAGAAAAAATATTTACAATGACGAAACTCAATCACGTCGTCACGTGTAAATAACACGTTTCGGTTGCAAAATCTTTAAAGAGCGACATTTGATTTAATTAAAAAAATATTTAGCATTTTGCAATTCAAATTTTAGCGAATTGTCAAGGCCGTGGCATGTGAACTAGGAAACTTTACGTTTATTTTTTAAATATTTTAATTTTAATATCAATATATTAAAATAGCGTATGTATAATTAGTCATCCTATCAGATTTATACAAAACACATCTCTATTACGACACTATTGGGTCCTCATTGTATAACTTAACATTAGATTTGTATCTAGCTAATAATTACATATGTAAATGAATTGCCGGAATGAGTGGGCAGCCGCTCTTGTGTTACCTAATGACCTTTTAGATGCCTCTCATGGAGGGGTTACATTCTCAACCTACATCTGCTACTATGAGGAAGAACATTAACAATTATGTCTCTATGTTTTATTTTTAATTTAATATTAAGCTTTACATCAGTTAAATAGACGATAAAACGTATTTTGACGTTATTATACTGAACCATTGTACCGTTAGAAATCAATTTTATAAATACAAAATAAAATTGTCACCTTCCGACGGAAAAAAAGTACAAAACAATACAAGCACGACTCAATCAGCATCTAATCCGTCTATTGTTTACGAACATCCACGGCCGTGCACGTGGGATACAAGATGGCATGCGACGCCCGCGCACCGTACCGCGACGAGCGGGGGCGGGTGACGCAACAAGTGAAAGTGAGGTGACGGTTACAACATCTTGGTGCATCGCTTGGATGCATCAGGGGTCGTGGGCTGACCCACAGATTCTGTTGAGCTGTGGAATCTTCTCGTGCCCGTGTGTTAGAATTTATAGGTAATTTTGCGATGTTTTTCTTGTTTCCAGAATGTAGAGTTTATTGAATGATAGGTACCCTTTTCATACTAGAATTTATTGTAACGTAAAAATGGTGAACATTTTTCTGAATGAATGAACATTCAATGCATAAACACGAGTATACAAATAGTAAAGCTGTAATTTCAATATAAATAATAGGAAAAAGGACCAACACAACAAAAAAGTGTACTTTCTTTGATTTATCATTATTAATTATAATAAATACATTGCGTTTATTATGTTATTATAATTACGCAAGTTTTTAATAAATCAGGACACTAGGCTAATTTCATACAATAAAACAACATTAATTTAAATTATTATGTTTAAATTAATAATTAATTAGAGTAAATGTATTCAAATAAACTATTAACAACACGTCGTATCATTTAGAGCAAATCAGGATATTTTATTTTAAACATTAACTACAAACATTACTTACTATTTAACTAAACGTCTAATATCCGAAATAATCATTTTTATAATGTTTGTTTTTAAAATTAAATTTAGTTATTATTGATAAATGTAAAAAATAAAGCTCATTCCTATTAGCTTTTATGTCTTGTGAAAGAATTATTAGTAGCCATAATGTATTCTTATTGCTTCATCTTTCGAAGTAGAACTATTACAGCTATGGCATGTTCCAGCCTATATTTGATCCAAGGGTAAATATTTAAACTTGAAGATATCTTGCTTAATGGTCATAACCTTCATGGTCATATCCTTAATGGTCTTCATGGAGCAACCTGTTGTTTCGATACCACATATTCTGTTAACTGAATTCAGTTTATTTCTCTTTGAATTTTCTTGCAATTGTAAAAATATAATAAGTTTGTGGATTTGTTAAAATGAATTCAAAGCTTATTTATCAATAAACGTAAGTAGTGTATGTGATGACAAGGCCAGATTAATTAAATTTTCATATTAACGTCGAATTAAAGACAATTACCGATATTGAAATTTTAATCGCATTAACACTGTAAAGAATTTGTTTGCAATTGCTGTAAAATACTATTCGTGACTTGTGTAAAGTAACCGTATTGCAAAAGATAATCAAGAATTTGCGTAAATTTTAATATTATGGTGTGTCAAAACATTATTTGCGTAATAAGTGGAAAAATTAAGTGAACACTACCGGTGAATGTCAATGTCATACCTTTAGAAACGCAGTCAAGATTATACGCGGAGTTAATGTGTTTTTTATTAACTAATGCAATCAAATTAGCATTAAATTAAGGAGAAGTTGTAAGAGACATTATGGAATTATAGAAATCACTATTACGATAAATTATGTCCACTTTTAACGAGCCTTCCAATCGGTTAAAGAGCAAAGGGTGACGTGTGAATTACTGTGAACTAAAGAAAGACGCGGAGCTTATTTTTAAAGAAAGATTAATCTTATTTTATATAAAAGCTTATGTGACATTTATATTATGCAATTACATTATGTATTAATAGGTATATACATTGTTAACACACATAAATTTTACTTCACTTCTTTCGAATTAAATTTTTTAAAGTACTAGTTTATACAAAAAAAACTAGTTTAAACTTAGTTACTTTATACTGATTGATTATTTCAATTCTAAATGGAATCTTATTAGATTATAAAAATATATTGGATTAATACCTTCAGATTTCGAAATACCTATCTTAAACAAATGTAAAAACAAGAGACAATTTCAATATATTTAGTACAAATAAACAACTTTTGAATACTAATCGGAAAACTTGGCTCTACTGAATACAAATTTTTACGTGTTTAATGGTGAAAATACATACTTGTGGATTTGCCCACGGTTGTGAATAGAATTTATTATTAATCTTAGTATTTTTTTCACACGATTACAGTGAACTGATTTCTGATCCGGATTTCTTTTCTTATCTTTTGCGTTTTGGGCATTCCAAATATGCAAAGAAAAGTAGAGTAGGTATAAGATACCGTACGTAACTTTTTCAGTTAAAAAATAATTTGTTTTATTGTCTCTTTTTGGACACTTGTACTAGTCTACGACCAATATTAATTCACTATTATATTTAATAATATATTGTATACTTAAATCTGAAGGCTCTAAATTTTAATATAAGTTTTCCTTACTTGCAAGAGCGGCAACCGCTGCCAACACGATGAACACTTTCATGATGACCTTTTGATAATCGATTTTTATAAAAATTTAAATTACTATGACTAGATTGATGTCCGACCCCACTGGCAACCCTGGTGCAACTGACAGATTCAAGCAACGCGCGCGCCTTTTCTTCACCCGACCTGCGTATGCGCATAAACCGGTACGAAGTCTTAGGTGTAATTTTAAAAGTCTCCTATCTGTAAAACAATTGTGATTCTAATAAGAAAGTATAGCCTTCTTAAATCTTAACATGTAAAATATGAGGTGACGCATGGAGCTGTCATCAGCCAAGACTAAGATCACACGCAGTTATTTCATAATTTGAGGACAAATGGATAACACTTGGATTTAACGCCATAGAAGGGTAACTTTAGTGAAGGGAGAAGAATTTGATTTATTTCCAGTTAATAATTATTTTTGCATTGTTCGAGTTTATACAGAAATAAGAGTTACAGAAAAGTTCGCATGAAATTGGATATTTTTCCTCAACTTTAAATTTACGGATTATTTGTGTTTTAGGAACATACAAGGAGTTTCTTGTTAAAATGAAGACGTCGCTGGGGAAATAGTATAAATATCTTAAATGTAAACGGCATTTAAAATAGTATTTGTACCAGCTTGTATAACGCGATTAAAGCCTTCGAGTGAGCATAAGCTAGCAAGCAAATATGTTTCGATCTTTCAGTTTATTGTCTTACATCTTGTGTGAGAATTGAAGCGAAAGCAATGCATTTTTGAGTTCTAAATATGTAATTACCTACCTAAACATTGATATTACTACTATAAACTACTGAGTTACTTATTACGTTTGGAAAAACTTCTTTATAGCGAAGACATGTTGTTTTTCTTGGTCTAATTATTTATAGAAAATCAATAATTTTTCAATATAACATTTCTAAACATCACAAAATGGTAAATTATTAATATGCATGCGGCACTTTCTGTATGCAGGTCGGACTTATAACGCTACTATGAAACAATAATAATTGAACTTAAAACTTAAACTACATACACATATAAGTATTTAACTGTACATTCCATAGAATTCAGACGGTCAACGATATGATGTGCATAATAAATAGTCGCATGTTTTTGTTAAAGAACTTTTTTATGATAAATATAATATGAACACACCACCATTCACTTTAGCAAGTTTCGATTAATAATTGCATGATATTCAATATTCGATTGGCTATACTTTTTTGTCTTGTTACGCACACTAGAGTTGTTTTATTTTTGTCACCTATTAGGTATTAGGCAGTTATAGATATGTTGTTTTTAAATGAAATCATTAGGGATAGTGATATAATATTTGCATAAATTGTACATGATATTATTTCTATAGGTAGGTACATGACCTTTATATGATCGCTACAAATATTATTGATTTATACCCCATCCTATCATTCGTACGCCTTAAAATTCTGGGCCAGGGCCATGCTTAAAAGATGTTTATTTATTTAAAGAAAAAAAAAACAATAAATTAAATTATGATAATTTTATTAAAAATTTAAAACACATTAAAACTATGAATATTAATAGGTACCTGATCTTTTATTCGTAGCTTTATGTGAATATGAAGAATAATTTAACTACATATTATGTGCATGGGACAAAACGTCTATTATTTATTTTTTACCTATGTTTGATTTTGAATGTTTCATAATATAATATTGTGTCTGTCACTTCCCATGAATTCAAGATGACCCACTTTTCCTACCATAATGTAAAGTTTACGTTCCACATTATATCACGGCATTACATATGATATATTATTGTTATCTATAGAAGTTCAAAAGAACATATTATTATTACAAAATTCAAAATTGACCTTTGCACAACATTTGCAACCGGAACCTAAAAATAAAAAATCGCATAACATTATCACTCTTGATTATATAACTTTCATATTGTATAATTCTATGGCCGCTTAAATGTACATTGCTCTTGTTATTGTCCCGTTTAATAGATAAAAATGATGAATCAAAGAATATGGCGCCTTTTATATATCCCTACCGTGAATAAATAATACCCTTATAGTCACTATTTAGTTTGTTAGCAACTCTATCCCCCTTACAATATTATGTACGTAGTAGCGATACCCAGTCTGAGTATAGAGACTTTAGCATCGTCATACTCGTATGTAGTTATTGCTATTTCTTATTACGAGATGTTTAAGTTTAAATGTGTGCAAATATAAAAAAAAAAAAAAAAAAAAAACATTTAACACTGTTTTCTAATAATAGTTATATTTTATTGGTTTTTATTTGTATCTAGTCGAAGGTAGATACTTGCGTAAACTATTAGTTAATAATTAGGATCCCGAATATTAATTTCGTAACTGTCAAATACCTTTATTAAATAATAAGCAGGTACTTAACGCTTAACTTATTGCTATAAGCAAGCTAATTAATGTCATCGTTAGCTAAACTCTATTATAGAGTCACCGCAAATTAGGACTAATCAGGGCGGTGTATGACGCAATGCAAAAATTTGCAATTCCCGCAATAATAAACTGCAATTTGTCTTCAAAATATATTTAACTATAAAAAAATATCACCGATGTTCCTGTCCCTACACAAGTTAAAACAACTCACAAAATTTTGCAGAATAAATCTGCTTTGTAGAGTTTTCTTATCACTTATGCAAAAGAAGTAAGCGCATAGAGAAAAATGCAATGATTTAGATTTAGATTTTAATATCGGTCATTTTCTCTATTTTGCATAGGTGCTTAAGCTACCTACCTATCTAACGACTAGGTACCCTGAAACCAACTTTTGTTTGCTCAACATAATCGAAACCCGTTAGATGATCATGATCAAGATTAGGTACACTGAGATACATCACAGATAATAATGCTGCTATTCATATTTGGCAATATTAAACTTTCGCTAGTTACTTTGTCAAAGGAAGCATAATGTTAATTATTATCGTTCCGCGTACCGACATATCGTTGTCGCATTAATTTATTTCCGTAGAGCAAGTCTGGTAGGTACAGCTGCAATGTTGAGTCAGCTTAGGAATATAATTTATACCTAGTTGTCTGCATGAATAATAAAGATGATTGTAATAATAATTATAATATTTTAAGTATCTTGACATATCCAAGCCTTCAAGTACCGACATATTTTTTTCCCCCACACAGTTCAATTTACATAATAGCTAGGACACTTCTCTCGCACATAATAATATTATCTCTCGCATGTTTTGTATGCGCAAAAACCTAGAACTGCTGAGCCATTTCCACCAGAGCTGTACTGAGCGAGGCGAGGTGAATCAAGCGATACTATTGGTTCACTAAAAAAACATTCCTCGTTACACAATATCTTCGCACATTATTGGTGGAAAAGCACCTTATGGTATCCTACTCCTAACCAAGAAGCTCCTAACGTACGTAAAAGCGCCATCTGGTTGATTTTTGAACTAAGTAATCTATCTATTTAGAGCACCACAGAACATATAAAAGAGGTTAGAAAGGCATTGTAGGCGGGGCAGACGCGCCAAGGATATGAGCACTGCTCACTTCATCATCGTGCGTTTGATTCGATACATTTAAAATACCTATGTGAAGTTGGCAACTAACTGAATAAAAATGAGTGTTTCTCAATTCTATTCGATTGTACTAGGTTCGTACCAGAATGTACCACTTTTTATTTCGTTTGTACCGATTGATCGATAGATTGATTGATTGATTGATTGATCAATTGATCGATTTATTGATTGATTGATTGATCGATTCAATCGATTGATTGATTGATCGACTCATTTGATTGATTAATTGATTGATTGATCGATTCAATCGATTGATTGATTGATCGACTCATTTGATTGATTGATTGATTGATCAATTGATCGATTTATTGATTGATTGATCGATTCATTTGATTGATTGATTGATCGATCGATTGATTGATTGATCGATTCAATCGATTGATCGATTGATCGATTGATCGATCGCTTGATCGATTGATCGATCGATTGATTGATTGATTGATCGATTGATCGATTCATTGATTGATCGATCGATTGATCGATTATTGATCGATCGATTAATCGATTCAATCTATTTATTGATTGATTGATCGATTCAATCGATTGATTGATTAATTGATTGATCGATTCAATCGATTGATTGATTGATCGATTGATCTATTCAATCGATTGATTGATTGATTGATTGATCGATTGATCGATTTATTGATTATTTGATTGATTGATCGATTGTTCGATTCAATCGATTGATCGATCCTTTGACTGATTGATTGATCGATCGATTGATCGATCGATTGATTGATCGATTATTGATCGATTGATTGATCGATTCAATCGATTGATTGATCGATCGATTGATTGATTGATCGATTAAATCGATTGATCAATCGCTTGATCGATTGATTGATCGCTTGATCGACTGATTGATTGATCGATTATTGATCGATTGATTGATCGATTCATCGATTGATTGATCGATTGATCGATTTATTATCGATTGATCGTTTATTGATCGATCTATTGATCGATTCAATCTATTTATTGATTGATTGATTAATCGTTTGATTGATTGATCGATTCAATCGATTGATTGATTGATCAATTCAATCGATTGATTGATTGATCGATTCATTTGATTGATTTATTGATTGATCGATCGATTGATCGATCGATTGATTGATTGACCGATCGCTTGATTGATCGATCGATCGATTGATTGATTGATTGATCGATTGATCGATTCATTGATTGATTGATCGATTCAATCGATTGATTGATTGATCGATTCATTTGATTGATTGATTGATTGATCGATTCAATCGATTGATCGATCAAGCGATCGATCAATCAATCAAGCGATCAATCAATCGATTGAATCGATCAATCGATCAATTAATCAATCAATCGAACGATCAATCGATCGATCAATCAATCAAACAATCAAATGAATCTATCAATCAATCAATCAATCAACCAATCAAAGGATCAATCAATCGATTGAATCGATCAATCAATCAATCAAATGAATCGATAATCGATCAATCAATCAATCGATCTAATCGATCAATCAATTAATCAATCAATCGATTGCATCGATCAATCAATTAATCAATCAATCGATTGAATGAGTGTTTCTCAATTCTATTCGATTGTACTAGGTTCATACCAGAATGTATCGCTTTTAATCGATTGAATCGATTGAATCGATCAATCAATCAATAAATCGATCAATTGATCAATCAATCAATCAATAAATCTATCGATCAATCGGTACAAACGAAATAAAAAGCGATACATTCTGGTACGAACCTAGTACAATCGAATAGAATTGAGAAACACTCATTCAATCGATTGATTGATTAATTGATTGATCGATTCAATCGATAGATCAATCGATCAAGCGATCGATCAATCGATTGAATCGATCAATCAATCAATCGATCAATCGATCGATCAATCAATAAATAGATTGAATCGATCAATCGATCGATCAATCGATCAACCAATTAATCGATTGAATCGATCAATCAATCGATTGATCAATCGATTGAATCGATCAATCGATCAATCAATCAATGAATCGATCAATCGATCAATCAATCAATGAATCGATCAATCGATCAATCAATCAATCGATCGATCAATCGATCAAGCGATCGATCAATCGATCAATCGATCGATCAATCGATCAAGCGATCAATCAATCGATTGAATCGATCAATCGATCAATCAATCAATGAATCGATCAATCGATCAATCAATCAATCAATCGATCGATCAATCGATCAAGCGATCGATCAATCAATCAATCAATCAATAAATCAATCAATCAATAAAAAGATTGAAATGATCAATAAACGATCAATCGATAATAAATCGATCAATCGATCAATCAATCAATCAATCGATTGAATAGATCAATCGATCAATCAATCAATCGATTGAATCGATCAATCGATTCAATTGATCGATTGATCGATTTATTATCGATTGATCGTTTATTGATCGATTCAATCTTTTTATTGATTGATTGATTTATTGATTGATTGATTGATCGATTATAGATTCATTTGATTGATTGATTGATTGATTAATCGATTCAATTAATTGATTGATTAATTGATTGATCGATTCAATCGATTGATTGATTGATCGATTGATCTATTCAATCCATTGATTGATTGATTGATTGATCGATTGATTGATTGATCGATTCAATTGATTGATCGATCGCTTGATCTATTGATTGATTGATTGATTTATCGATTTATTATAGATTGATCGTTTATTGATCGATCTATTGGTCGATTGAATCTTTTTATTGATTGATTGATTGATCGATTATCGATTCATTTGATTGATTGATTGATTGATTGATCGATTCAATCGATTGATTGATCCTTTGATTGGTTGATTGATTGATCAATTCAATCGATTGATTGATTGATAGATTCATTTGATTGTTTGATTGATTGATCGATCGATTGATCGTTCGATTGATTGATTAATTGATCGATTGATTGATTGATCGATTATTGATCGATTAATTGATCAATTGATCGATTGAACGATTTATTGATTTTTTTATTGATTGATCGATTGATCGATTCAATCGATTGATCGATCCTTTGACTGATTGATTGATCAATCGATTGATCGATCGATTGATCGATCGATTGATTGATCGATTATTGATCGATTGATGGATCGATTGATTGATTGATCGATTCAATCGATTGATCGATCGCTTGATCGATTGATGTATCGATTGATCGATTTATTATCGATTGATAATTTATTGATCGATCTATTGATCGATTCAATCTTTTTATCGATTGATCGATTTATTGATTGGTTGATCGATTGATCGATTATTGATTGATCGATTGATCGTTTATTGATCGATCAATTGATCGATTATTGATCGATTCAATCTATTTATTGATTGATTGATTGATTGATCGTTTGATTGATTGATCGATTCAATCGATTGATTGATTGATCGATTCGTTTGATTGATTGATTGATTATTGATCGATTCAATCTATTTATTGATTGATCAATTAAATCGATTGATTGATCGCTTGATCGATTGATTGATTGATCGATTATTGATTGATTGATTGATCGATTCAATCGATTGATTTATTAATTGATTGATCGATTCAATCGATTAATTGATTGATCCATTGATCTATTCAATCGATTGATTGATTGATTGATTGATCGATCGACTGATTGATTGATCGATTCAATCGATTGATTGATTAATTGATTGATCGATTCAATCGATTGATTAATTGATCGATTGATCTATTCATTCCATTGATTGATTGATTGATTGATTGATCGATTCAATCGATTGATCGATCGCTTGATCGATTGACCTATCGATTGATTGATTGATTCATCGATTGATTGATCGATTGATCGATTTATTATCGATTGATCGTTTATTGATCGATCTATTGATCGATTCAATCTATTTATTGATTGATTGATTGATTGATCGTTTGATTGATTGATCGATTCAATCGATTGATTGATCGATTCAATCGATTGATTGATTGATCGATTCATTTGATTGATTGATTGATTGATTCAATCGATTTATTGATTGATTGATCTATTCAATCGATTGATTGATTGATCGATCGATTGATTGATTGATTGATCGATCGCTTGATCGATTGATTTATCGATTTATTGATTGATTGATCGATCGATTGATCGTTTATTGATCGATCAATTGATCGATTATTGATCGATTCAATCTATTTATTGATTGATTGATTGATTGATTGATCGATTCAATAGATTGATTGATTGATCGATTCATTTGATTGATTGATTGATCGATTCAATCGATTGATTGATCCTTTGATTGGTTGATTGATTGATAGATTCATTTGATTGATTGATCGATCGATTGATTGATTAATTGATCTTTTGGTCGATTATTGATCGATTAATTGATCAATTGATCGATTTATTGATTTATTGATTGATTGATTCAATCGATTGATCGATCCTTTGACTGATTGATTGATCGATCGATTGATCGATCGATTGATTGATCGATTATTGATCGATTGATTGATCGATTCAATCGATTGTTTGATTGATTGATCGATTGATTGATTGATCGATTGATTGATCGATTCAATCGATTGATTGATCGATTCAATCGATTGATCGATTCGATTGAATCGATCAATTAATCATTCTATCAATCAATAAATCAATCAATAAATAGATTGAATCGATCAATCAATCAATAAATCGATCAATCAATCAATCGATCGATCAATCAATCGATCAATAATTGATCAATCGATTAACCGATCGATTAATAAACGATCAATCGATCGATCAATCGATCAATTAATCGATTGAATCGATCAATCAATCAATTGATTGAATCGATCAATCGATCGATCAATCAATCAATTAAACAATCAATAAATCGATCAATCAATCAATTGATTGAATCGATCAATCAATCGATCAATCAATCGGTACAAATGAAATTAAAAGCGGTACATTCTGGTACGAACCTAGTATAATCGAATAGAATTGAGAAACACTCATTTTTATTCAGTTAGTTGCCAACTTCACATAGGTATTTTAAATCGCGTGATCGCGCGGCACTATGATTGGCTAGATTTGAAATTGCAAATATGTGCGTAAGCTTCTTATATTTTATTAGAGTACAAAATATGTAGTCGAGGAAAGAAAGGAAAGGAGTGTAGTGGGCGGACTTGGCGACACTCACAGGCGACACCGGTTCTTACAGGAACGGCGAATTATTGCCATTCTAACCTTTTTTATATGTTCTGTGTACAGCACTTACAGCAACTTACTAATACTGGCTACTTTAATATCTAAATATTGACCACATTCGTCATTCACATAATATTATGCTAGAGACGGTAGGTGACAAAAATTGATCAGACACGTCTTAATAATTTCAAACATATTTAACTACCTACCTAATGATGGTTTATATTTTATAATATTATCTCATCTCATAATATACTTTGGATACGAATTAGAAATTGATTGCAATTTTGGTTTATATTGATAGAAAGTACTTTTTAAGTCATACGTAAATAAATTTCAGTGCAGTAAGCAAATAATAAAATTAATTTACATAAGTAAATAGTACTGAGTTAAGAGGAAGGGATACCTAATTATTATTTAGGTAGATCAACTAGGTTTATTAATGTATGAGATTGACGTAAGCGTAGATAAACGTTATCTACAGCTTCGTAGTCTATTCTATTGAACGCTACGCTACAGAAAGCCACTTGGCTAGGGGCAGCCCCCCAGCAGCAGACAACAATAAATTCGAAGAATAGACTACTACGTAGTTTTCTTGTCTACGGCATTTACTGAATATGTGACATTGACATAGGATATGCCAAATATTTGACAATAGCATGACTTTATTTTGTCGTTTGTGAAAAACAAAAACACCGGCGTCGGACAACGAAAACAAACATGTGAACATCATGAATGTCGGTGTTCCTTCTCATTGCGATATGAACTGAGTCACTTTTGAAATCCTCAGTTTTATTTATGTAAAATGATAATTGCACTGCAAACTCTTATTTTCTTTCGAGAAGCGCTGGTACGAGTGCTGGACAGCTTTTTAAGGCCATACTACAAGAACTTCAGATTAACTTTCAATAGCAATGAAGATCTGTCTGACGATGAAGATTCTGAGGAACAGGTATTTGCAGAATATCATGATGAGAAGGGCGTTGTTTTCTTTCCACCTGTGTACGTCCAAAGATATGCCGCAGTCAGTGACTGTCTAATGGACGAAAAATGGAGTGGAAAACTAGAAAAGGTACACTTATTGATAACATTTTAAACATCTGACACTATATAAATTAAATGATAAAATTTTTACTATCAAACAACTTCTACATACTTTTAAAATTCTTATAAACAAAGCTTTTCCTTTGTGTATATTACATAATATTATCACCCTAATTTGAAGGTTGTGGACTTCGGTTATCATGATATGAGCTTCATCAAATACCTGAAAGAAGTTCCTGGTATCAAGCACATCTTGGGTGTAGATATAGAGACAATACCGCTGCAGTGCTCATCTGATCTTTTTAGATGTGAGGATTACATACCAAAGAGGGAAAATCCACTTAAAGTTACAGTAAGTTTAATGTTTTATTTATTAAATAGACATTTATCATGATTTTAAAACTTATAAATGTAATAGTATTTTAATGAAATGATTTCTTGTTATAATCCTGTTATCTCCTGTCAGCTCATAGAGAAATTAAAATTTTAATTTGAAGAAACAAAATCTCAAAAAAGTAACTCATTAAGTATTGAAATGTAATAATAAAGATCAAAGCTTAAAAATATTAATGATCCTTTTTATGTGAATATTTTGTTTCTGTTTTAGCTATTCCAAGGCAATGCAGCCGATCCAGACTACAGATTAATAGGCTGTGACGCAGTGGTAGCCATAGAGATGATTGAACATATGCTCCCACATGACCTTGAACGATTCATACACACTGTATTTGGTTTCATCAAACCCTGGGTAGTCATCTTTACTACACCTAACGGAGATTTCAATGTTCTGTTCAAATCTTTGGAGAAAAATGGCCTAAGACGATTGGATCATTTCTTTGAATGGAGTAGAGAGCAGTTTAATGACTGGTATGTTTTATTATTAATAGTTAGTGAAGTATGAATTGGGCTTTTTATGAATTGTATAATGCAAATCATAGTCTATTCAATAAAGTTTAAATATAGAAGTTAATAGCTTTCATATTATAATTCATACTAAAATAACATTTTTAAAAGAATAATTCTATATTATCAAAAGAACATTGGTATAACTAGGAATGATCCTTTGCCTCAATCAACATATATTCACATTTTTAAGTTTTTGTATCGTATTTAAATATCTTTATACTAGCTTACCGCCCGCGGCTTTGCCCGCTTTGACTTAAACCTAATAAATTATATACTACCTTCCTCTTGAATCACTCTATCTATTAAAAAAAAACCACATCAAAATCCGTTACATAGTTTGAAAGATTTAAGCATACAAAGGGACATAGGGACAGAGAAAGTGACTTTGTTTTATACTATGTAGTGATACATTTTTGTTTTCAGGTGTAGTAACATAGTGGTAAGGTATCCCCAATACACTGTGTCGTGTAAAGGGATAGGGCCTGGTCCACCAGACACACTGCATCTGGGCTGTTGCAGTCAAATGGCAGTGTTTGTCGCTAAGGACTATGAGAAACAGAGAGACTTGAATATTAATAGCTTGGCGTTGGTCGCTAGTCAAGGTAATTGTTACAGTTTTGTTGTTAGAAGGGTCTCGGAATTTCGAACAGTACCCCAAGGAGATACTTCTCTATTCTTAGTATTTGAGTAAGAGAGATTTTTTATTGAGGATTTTGATTATTCTGATCTTTATTGAGGATTTTTATTATTCTGATCTTAGTATTTGTGTAATAGAGATTTTTTTATTGAGGATTTTGATTCATCATAAAGCGATTGAGATTTATTCTTATTAAGTTTTAGTTAAAGAGGTTAAATAAATAAAAATACAAGTTGAAGATGTGACAAACATAACTTTATTTATCATGACTCAACATTAATTTAAAACATCTTTAAAATAATTTAATTAATGATTAGCAATAGTGACATATTGAAGTAACTTACTTACTCCTCTGGCGCTGAAACCCCAAAGTGGGTCTTGGCCTCTGAGACGAGAACTCTCTATCTTCCCCGGTCCTGAGCGGTCTCTTGCCAATTATTATTGGCTCGTAGCACGCATGCTGTAGTTAATTTGCATAAAATGAATTATGTTGTTATTGTATTATTTCAGATGTACCAAATAATAGCAACTTTGAAGACATGTCATCGAGTTATGAGTGTATACCTGACAACAACATGCTGTTCTTAACTAATGAGTGAGTCAAAGATCTTAATTATAAGCAATTTGCATTAATTTTCATAATTTAGTTGTTCTCATTATCAAACCTTAATAGCTAATTGTTACACATTGTGTAATAAGCTTGATTTGAACTTTCCCTAACTTTCTAACACACTCATTTAAGTGATTAAAACCTTTTTTTACTTCTTTCACTACGCATTTTAATTTATACTAACTATTCAAGTTCTGTAATTACATGTTCTTATCATGTCTTGTATAATCAAACAAGATGTAGAGAGATTAAAGAGTATCTACTAGTTGGCAGTTGCTCACTAGTTTTGATTTCGTTTCGGTTTCAAAGTCGGTTTATAGTTTTGAGTTTATACAAAATTCAGTCAGTGTTTGTAAACATACCTACTCCTCAGAAAAGATGTGACTGATATTTTTACGATGTGTTTTGTTGTATATTATCTAGATGCGAGAATAAGTCGTAACAATTTTTATACCCCTAAAACATAAGGGTTTCCTGCAAAACAGTCAGGTTATAGAAATCATGAGTTTTCATTGCGAAATTAGACAAGATTGCTACTAAAAATCTAAAAATGCTTAAAAAAACCTTTATTACATATTACCCAGGCCCGAAACATATTCCGAAAATCCCTCCATCAAACAATCCTGTGTGACCATTATCCTGTCTTCCCCTATGTATTCCTACCATTCCATCGATTATCAAGACAAAACATTTCAATGTAATCTAGAGACAGAGTGGGGAAAAGACTTCCTCTTTGAACAGGAATCTTGCAATATTGTGGAACCAAGGAGGAAGAAACTGTATAGGATATATGAATTTGAAGATGTTAACAACAGGTTTAAATAAAATGCTAACTAATGTTAATGTCTTATTTTAATTGGGTTATTAAAGTTTAAATAAGATGTAACTTTTAAAATTATTTTACATAGTTATTGTAGGGGTAAGTTTATTCTATAGTATCATATAAAAAAAATCGTAGTAACGACACCTAGTAGTATTTAGTAGTAGTCAATTTACTGTCCAATGTTTTTCCTTTATCACATTCTTCCCATAAACCTATTGTAGACCATGATTAATATAATTTCACGTCACAACTTTTACATTTGCAGGTTAAACTGTTCCACACTACAAGTGAAGAAGTTCTCAAAAACGACCCAAAACTTGATGGCCAAGAACAAAGGGGATGCTCTCGTACACACGCGCGAAGTGGTCGACGAAATTAGGCATTTGACGAAAATGCTTAACTTTAATAAGGGAAGCTGCACCCAGTATGGAGGGGATCATATTTGGTATAATATCAATTGGGGGGATAATGCGCCGTATTGGAATCAGTACTATAAAGTTGTTAGGGACTATAGTTATCCGTTTGAGGTGAGATATTTTTTTATTCTATGTTTGCTAAAATCATATGTTGCATCTGTATGCGTATTTAGGTACTATGATCAAAGTGACGTGTTTTTCATATGCTGTTAGTAGAAATCCCTGACGCTTAATTTTCTATTTGTGAAATTCTATAAGTTCCAATGATCACAGTACACTTTTTGTTGGACATCCTTCATAAATTGAACTGACAAAATTATATTTTTTATAGACTAAATCAGACGACTGTCGCATTCTAGACCTTATTTCTGAGGAAATAAACCGTCTAATAGACAATCAGTGGGAAGAAGATTTAACGGCTGATGTTAACAAACTCGAGATACCGATTCAGCAATTGATGCACGTCGTGCAACATATCACACAAGATGTAGAAAAAGTCAAGTAAGTACGAATATTTTTGATTTGTTATAAGTTGTCTCACTTACTCCTTGGTGATAGGTTATATGCTATTTCTCTTCAGCTTTGACGGTTAAAATATATGGGTTTATGAAAATGTTTGTTAATGTTAAAACAAATATTATTACTAAAAATATTAACAATTCATTTTTTGTTGACTCACTTGCTAACTTTTTTTCCGTTTCTTGGAAATGGAAAATTGTATTTACACTTTGGCCGATCTTTGGGCTGAACTATTATGACTTACTTATTGTGACTTATTATTCTTCTAGCATTCAAGTTTCAAACAAATAATAATTTGTTCCAGGGAGCTATTAGAATGGAACGGGTATCAAATAGTAGACGATGTAGTGATACATTCCCGTCTAGTAGTTGATACAACCTCAGTGGTTACGCAAGAGGACGACTGGCTCGATAACGATACTATTTCTGATGTACATAAAGATTTTGTTCATTTGTAGTGTCAATAAAGTCTCATTGTATTAAAGACTGAAGTGTAATATGTAGAATTACATTTATTTTATACTGCTTACATACTTAGAGTACGTCTGTTATTTAGTTATTCTTTGGTAGAAACGGCTATTGGTATTTTTTTGTCGTTTAGTTGTTCACATGTGTATTGAAGTTTTATGTTTGTTTTGTTAGTGTTAAATTAAGTAGTGTAAGAATAAATTGAATTTTTAATATTGTTGTTTGTATCATTACCTCATCAGATTATTTTCCTAGTTTTATTCAACGTATAGTTTCAAAAATCCTTATTAAAAAATTAAGTGAAGTATGCAAATGACAGACAAGAAAGATTGTATAATGGGTCTATCAAAGTTTTCGTCTGTTTAAAAAAGAGCGTGTATGCCGAGCACACGTGTCAGAAGTGAAACTTCTTTGGCAAGATTCAAAGATACCAAGACCTTCCTCCATGACTTTACTTAAATAATTAATGTACAATAATATTTCAGTGGGACACATCGGATCTGCGTTCAACATCGCTTTCTGATGGAAGCACGAACGTACCGGAATTTTATGGTTCGAGTCGTTTTGTGTATCATTATTAATATGCAATATTTTATATACTCATAATCAAATATAGTGGACATAACATATTCGTGTACAGCAAGACTTGATTTTGTGTTTTTCATGTTTCATATAGATATAACCTTGTAACTGTCATATGATGCATTTATTGTCACTAGTAATCCCTCTAGGTCGATGTCTACGACGTGCTCTGGACCAAAAAGTTCGAAAGTTACGCAAATTGCTATCAGCGGACGAAGATATAACAAGTGAATTGGATCGAGTGGTCTGTCGTCTCATGAAACTGGCTCTCCACACGAGTAGAACCAGACAGACTCCAGTACCAGCTAGCTGGATGCAATGCAAGCTGTACGATCTATTAGCTTTGACGGAGAAAGCGATTGAAAGAAGGAAGAAACACTATTTAGAAGAATATACGATGAGAGCTATCGAGTATGGTAATTTTAGACAATGATCAACGTTCTAGAATATCTACACATTTCTTTGAAATTATAGGCCAATGAAGACTGTTTTTCAGTGTACGTTTACGAACATTATTTCAGATAAAGGAGACAATGATAGTCAGGGTAAGCTAGCATTATGCAATATAGAAGAGGATAATAGAAGAACGTAAGTATATAATTTAATAAATTGACTCGAGCCTTCCCTGTGTTACCCCTATAATTTTTGAAGTTATACTTCTTTTGGCGCGATGGAGAAAAATGATGAGAGTCGAGAGCAATGATATTTTATGTATAGATACGTTATATACTCACAAGATATCCAAAAAAAATGCTTCCTATGCAGTGTCAGGCACACACAAATACAAGTTTCATTTTACTTAATTTATAACATTGACAGACTGTATAAGAGAGATGGCTCTAATAAAATGATATAAACAAAAAAGACAAAGATAGTTTGTCACTTCCGCGCAGGTGTAAGCAAAAGTCACAAGAATTCACCAATTAAATATAAATAAACAAATAGTTGCCATGGCAATTGGCATAGACTAACGACACAGAAGGTTCAATGTTATAGATGTTACGTTTCCTGCACACGTAAACAAATGTGACAATTTCATTTACTATTTAAATATTATTATGAAGTTGTATTAAAATGAAAAAAACTTTTTTGGAGATATAACTGTATTAAGCATTTATTACTAGCTGTGGTGTTCGTTTTCGGTCATCATCATTTCACCCGATAAACACCCACTGCTGAGCATAGTCCTCCTTATAGAACTCCATACGGACCGATCTTACGCTATTCGTTTCAAGGCAGTTCCCGGAACCCGTACAAGGTCATCACTCCAACTTGTAGGATATAATAATAGTGGTGCCTAGATGAAAAAAAGTATGAAATAAAAGAAAGGATGAAGTATAAGCCTTTTTTATCTAAAACACAAATAAAATGTATGTTCAATAGCTATTTACAGAAAAGCAAATAGCATTTTTCGTCAGTAGCGATAATCTTTTCTTTAATGTATACGTATATTCAACATTATTTTTGCAAACAAACATTTTTGCCATCACGATTTCATTGTATATAATAAATAGATATATTTGTTAATTACATGCACTGTGTGGATTAAAATATAAAAATAATCAAGTATTTACCCAAATCGAAATTAATAAAATAACCGTTCTGTTTTCAATAATCGTATCTACATGATAATCTTTGAACACAGTGTGCGCTAGCTTTGTCACACTAGTGATTGAAGCAATGTTTTATCCCTTTCATTATTTCAATACAAGTGTCAAGCAAGTGTCATTCATTAATAATTGCAAATTGTTATTTTTGCTCTAAAATTATAATATTTTAATACATTTACCTGCGATATGATATTCCTCTATCTTTCTTTATTTTACCTACTATCGTAATTTGTGCACTTTCTGAACACACAAGAAGGCATTATTGATAATTTTAACGTTTATATCAGCATGTACGTTCGCTGTCACAAGTCACAATCAGAGGCGGCTCGCCCTAAGGAGCGCTGGTGCAGTGAACTCCCATAAATAATTATAATAAAATCATACTCCTTAATTTCATTATTTATATTAATTATTACTATTTAAAATCAATCGTAATCGTAAAAAACTACTGGCAATACCAATGAATATATCCATCATTCCATCATTCCATACACCTGTAGGTATGATACTGTATTATAAAACGCGCGTAGCGGAGCGCTCACGATTGCGCTCCAATGAAAAAATATTCAGTACATTTTCTAATACGAAATCCAATAGGAGTGAAAGAGACAGTTGTGTCAGAGTCCTGCGCGTGAAACAGAAGATTTTCTATGAAAAAATAGCAAAATTCGGAGCGCCGCTCCCGCAAACGTTGCCGGTTCGTTTTTACCGCGCGCCCGTCCACAAGACAGCAATTGCGCGACGTTGCCACTCAAATATAAACAAACACTCTAGTCAACTTGCACGCGCGCGAATGTACCTATTTTTTTTTTTTTTTTTTTTTTTTTTTATGTTATGGGGAGGCAAACGAGCGGACGCACTGCCTGGTGGTAAGCAGGTTGCGTCGCCCATAGACCATAACAGAGGTTATGGTTGTTGCCTACCAGAGAGATATTGGAAGGATTAAGGGATTTGGCAGGAATTAGGGAGAAAGGGGCGAGGATGGGAGGGATTAAGGATAGGGGAGGAGAGGATGGGTTGGGGATAGGAAGGGATGTGGGCCTCCGGACCCCTCACTCACCGTACGGAACGCGACATTAAACTGTCACTATGGCGCCGATATTCTGTGAGGGTGTGGTACCTTCCCCGGTGCGAGCGTGGCCCAGTTCGTGCCAAAGCATGCTCGACTCCCACTCAAAAAATAACCTATAATCGGGAATTTTCGAATTAAAATCATAAGATACGTGTTGACTGTTGAAATAGCCTGTAGTTATCAGTATTACTTGTGAGTGTTAAAATCGACAATTATAATGTGGCGTTCATTAAAAAGTGTGTTAAAACGTTACAAATTCGGCTTGAATTGAAAGCTAAGGGACCGCCACGGCCTGAACTTGACCTTACGCAAAAATGTACTACCAAAACGAAAACATATACGCGTGTGTTTAAATCCGAACAATATGTGAAAACACCGTGGTTGTGTGGTTCATGGTTGTGATGAAAGCAACAAACTATTTTGCTTTCGGCGCGGCCGGCGGAGGTGAGAGTGCTTGGCTTGGACTGAAACGGGCGTTGACGACTTAGCTCATCTTTCAATCAAGATGAAAAAACATTCACAATCTCGGTACCATTTGTTGAATGAACTGCAATTGGCGTCTATCGGACGACAAAACATTCGTAAAGCACTAGATTCCGCGTACCGAAAGTCAATACGCGAGTTCAATGACCGTGTCGATGAAAACAGACATATTTTACGAAGGTTAATAGATTGTGTCAAGTTATAGATATTTTTGCACACCAAAAAGAAAGACGTACCTATGCATTTCCTTTATAAGTATTTTTTTAATTAAATTGTATTTAATTGATTTAATTAATTGTAGGTACTGCTTTACACCATGTATTTTCAGTGTTTTATTTCAAGTGAACACCCATAAAATTTTGTCACGAGCCGCCTCTGGTCACAATCTGACTGATTCAACTGGTCCCAATTAGGACCAATTCACGGTTTACGTTTTGGTGCGTTGGTAACGTATCTACCTCTTGTTTCTATATATAATATCATTGGTCGAGAGTGAATTTTTACGATGCGCGCGCACACCGACACATAAATTTAACAGAATGAAGTTATAAATTTATAAGAATGAAGTTAGTTCTAGGTGGTATGAAAATTGATAACTATGTTCAAGTTGTATTTTATTCTAGTATTTTTTCCATACGCCAAAGACATATAACTTCTAACGCGTGTACATAAGTACACACACACTCTTTTTTTTCAGAGATAAAATTATGCACGAGTACCAAGATTTAGTACAGCCATTGGGTTAGTAAAATGCTTATAATATAGGTAATTATTGATCATTCTAAAACACTAATTAAAATTGTACTTTACACAGACGAGGAAACGTATAATCTTCAGTCTGAATCTTATCTGAAGTTACAGGTAGAAGATGAAAATGAAAATGATTTTTATCATGGTATGCCTTAAATAATTTATTTTATTGAGTTTAAATCGAACATAATATTATGTCAATATACAATTGAGTTCCAGGCGATACCAAGGAAACAAGTTTAGATCGAGTAAGACATGAAGAAATTTATCCACGATGCGAAAGTTTTACCCAGAAAACTAAGCTAGAAATTGTTCGAGAGTGGGTAGATGACGAATATGGATCTTTTCCGTATAACGCAGATAAAAAACAGCAGGAACATACAGATGTTCCAAGCAGTAATTATAAAAATAAAGACAATAAATCGGAATTATCTTCAAGGTCCAGTTCTGCTTCTCATAAAAGTATGAAATCTAAAAGCAAACATTTAATAATTCCAAAGAGCGAAATAAAAATTACTAAAAAGGTCTCGAAGAAAAAACTCAACTTTAGTATCTTACTCAAAAATTATTTTATCAAAAGTGGTTTATTAGATACGAAACCTAAAAAGAAAACGAAAGGGCAAAAAAAGTTGCAATCTTCTGTAGCTCCAGTGAGTACGATTTTCTTGAGTAATTTTATTAATTTTTCGTGATATTCACTAATTATAAATATCTTTTAGATTCCTGATAGTTTAATCGAACTTTGTCAAACTAATGCAGCTGACCAAAACAAAGCAAAAGAGATAAATCACAACATGGACAGAATTAAAAGCATCGAATATAGCTTATCAGTTTGTGATGTTCAAGATGATAAGTTTGAAAACGTGGCAGCTACACAAAATAGTTGCATAATTAGTATTGTTACTCACGACGCAGAGGAACAAGTAGCTCTCAAACGGTCCATTGCAACCGAACCCGACCTGAATATCGTAGACCAAGAAGCTATTGTTGAACAAGTTATTAGTATTACAAAAGAAGACAGTCTAAATTTCTCGAAAGTAAACGATAACGAAGATGAACAATCTCAAACAATATTTCTTACTGGTACATTAAATAGATTTAAATAGGTAATTAATTAAATTGGTTTGGTTAATTCTCTCACTATTTCATTATTAATTTCTAGATATAAATGAACCGAGTACATCAAAAGGAATTCGCCATACAAGATTAGATGTACAATGTGGTCCTGATGATATACAGGATAGTTCTGAACTTTCCGCAAGTACTTCTTTCACAAAGTTTCCAAAGCTTTTTTCAAAGGGTATAAAAATAGAAAGATCGCATACAAATTTATTAAGGAAAACTACTTTTGAAACGGGTACATCTCCTGACTGTCCGGCTTGTTGCAATGAAATACCCAAGATTAAGAGTCCCGGCATATGGATTCACGATTCAGATATAAATACGGAGCTTACAAAACATAGTAAACCTAAATGTTCTACTACATCATGTGACACAAAGGAAATAGTTTGCTCTGAAATCATCTATAGCGAGGTAGAATCAAAGACTGAATCGACTTTAATAAAACCGATAACTAGCGCTATGAAACTCAATTGCTGTGGATCAGAACTCGGTTGTAGCATAAGTACTATGAAAATAAAATCTCCCCAACGGCTTACATCTCCTTTAAAGAATACGAGTAGTGTTCAGATACAATCTTGTTCCGGTAAAAGCGACTTACAAAATTCGTCTCCAACCAGACACGTAAAGCCGAAATTGAGTTGTGGCGGAATTTGTGTTCATAGTTTTAGAGATAGAGAAGTATCGCAAGATGTCGTTTTTCAAGGCGGATGGAATGAAATAATTCCAAAAACAGCACCTAAAAAGACTATTAGAAAAGCTCCTTTAAAAAAAGGAGGCTTGACATCTAGACAATTAAAAAGGAGTTCTAGTACATCGGTTCGTAACACGTTGAATAATAATAAAATAAACAACGTGAATAGAAGACCAACTTATATGAGATCGGTGAAGCAAAAAGTGGACAAGGAACAACCGAATAAAACTTCAAAAACTTCAACTATGAAAAAACCAGATTCATCTTTAAAAAATAAATATAACAAAACTAATAAACCTATCAAAGAGATGCTTAATTTAAATCTTGATCAGAGATATCAAAATATAAGGTAAGTATATTATTTACATTACAATGCGATTTTATAATACTATTATTATATCAGGTTCTACCCAAGGATACTTTTATGCAAAACACTGAGCTACATTTCTGATTAATTCTCATTAATCTAGTGATAGTCTCACATAAAAATAGTGATCAAGTATAAAAAAATACGGAGATCCAAATTTTGGAGTCCTTGGCTTGGCTAAAGTGTGCAACAAAAGTTATTTGGGGTGAAAGATCAAAATAAGAGACATTTTGAAATTTTAAATATTACCATAAATATAATATTTAAACTTTATCTTTGCATTATAATATGTATCCATTTCTCCTAAAACGAAATAGAAAAATGAAAACTATTCGGCCCTTTAACTTTGGCATAAAACAAGTCTATTAAAACACTTGTATAACAGGATGCAGCGAAATATCTGTGCGGAGTTTTTGATTATGAAAGTAAATCACAATTATCAATTACTAGCTGTGCCCTGCGGTTTTACCTGCAGTGCTCCACTCCTGTTGGTCTTAGCGTGATGATATATAGCCTACTAGGTTTCCGCCCGCGGCTTCGCCCGCGCAGTCAAAGAAAAACCGCATATTTACCGTTCCCGTGGGATTTCCGGAATTGAGTCCTTTTCCCGGGATAAAAAGAAGCCTATGTCCTTTCTCGGGTATCAAAATATCTCCATACCAAATTTTATGAAAATTGGTTCAGTAGTTTAGGCGTGATTGAGTAACAGACAGACAGACAGACAGAGTTACTTTCGCATTTATAATATTAGTATGGATTAAACAAAGTAGATGTCATATTTAATTGTAGATCTATCTATTTTTTATTAAATTGAATACATATCTTCGTGGCGTACCCTAAATGATGAGTACTTTTTCAATTTATATGGGGGGACGGCGCGTACGCAGTCCCCACTACCAAAAATTACGCGTCCGAGTTATCCACATTAGGGATAATCGCAGAGGTCAACCCCGCCGCAGTGCAATGGAGGGGCCTCGCTCTGGGGGAACCGCCTTCCTGATCACGGTGTCCCCTACGCCAGGTAAGTATGCTTTGGCACCTTTAACCCGAACTATATATGTGTTCAGAAAAACATTTCTCTAGCGCGATTTAGGAAAATAGTAGTGACATCTGGTTACTCTCCGCGTATGAAATGTGATGTTGTAATAGGGGATAACCGGTACGGCGCGCCGCGTTGGTATTATTATCGTTAGGGGACTTGACGCGTACTCCGATTGCGTTAGTTGCATATGCGTTTAAAAGATGGCGCTTTAGACAGTATTTGAAAGTGACTATTAAAACTGTAATGCTGTTTTAATAAGGTTCTGATCTCTCTTGATCTAGGTATTTCTAATTTTTATCTACTTACCTTCTAAAATATGGGGTAGATGACATCTGAAAGGTCTCTTATATTCTTTTCGGAGCATCAGCCACACAGCTTTGCACTTAAATTTTCATGATACGGAACGACGCTCTTTCAAAATTTTGAATCGTAATATTTCAGGAAAAGTGATTTAGAGAAAAATGAAAAAAAATTGTAAATAACTACTATTACATAGATTTTCGATATAAAAATGTTTTCGAAAAATATCCAAAATCCTTTAACGCCAAATAACTCACATTCAGGCACTCACATTCATAGCACATTCAGGGTCGCAAGATCTCCACCAAAATTTGGGTCTCTAATTTTTTTATATATTTCAAAGTCCGGTTACCGGACTATTCATACCTCCATAAATATTGATATATTACGTGATTTTATATATATTTTTTAGCGCTAAGAGTGCTAAATATATGATGGAAAGACATAATATATCACCAAATCCACTGGGAAAAGAAAATGTATTCGAAAGGCCCAGTATACAAAACTACTTACCTCCCTATCTAAAAAGAAAGCCTCATAAATCAGGAAGTATATACGATAGTAAAAATAATTTGTCTAAAAGTATTGACTCGGCCAAACCATTGAGCAGCATTAAACCTGCATTAGTGAGATCAAACACTGAAGAAATAAAAAGACATGCCTTTAAAGAAAACCCCCGAATGTATGTGAGTTATCAAGTTTTCCGAAACGAAATCGAAAACAAAAACTACGCTGACAATATTGGTCGCGTAGATTATAACGATGTTGGCAGCAATAGCGTACAAAGAAGGAGTTCTAGTCCTATATCTCAACAAAGTTCATGTTCTACTCCCAATAGTATTGCAACTATTCGTGCTATGACATCTACAAATAAACTTGAAGCAAGTAAAATGTCGTCATCGAATAGATGCGGAATTACAAAGAGCACAATGACTACTTTAGGAAGTTCTTTGGGATCAAAAGTTAAAAATTCCATTATAAAAAATATAAATATAAAAAGAAATGAAAATAAAGAAAACATTCCAACTGCTAAAGAATGGAAAAATCCTAATTGTGGAATCGTTGGATCGACGAATTCTATTTTTAAACCACATACTCCAAGTATTAAAAACTCGTATGTACACTCAAAGCCTTTAAATATATCTAAAAGTAAAATGATTAGCAAGAAATCGACTGTAAAATTACCAAGTATAAAAAGTACTCATAGGCTGGCATTGAAAACTTCAAGTTCACTGCTTCTAAGGAAATCACCTACAGATGGCGGGTCTTCAACTGAAAAATATAGTTTCCAAAGCAGCCCGTCCGATACGGTCATCGTTTTAGAACCTTACAAAGATGAACTTTTAAAAGGATTTAACGAAATTTCTCTAGAACTTAAATTAGAAAACAATGAAAATGAAGGCGAAAATATTAATGACACTACACAAAGTACTAAACGTGATTGCACGGAATCAAAAAGTATTGATAGTAATTTGGAGGAATCGTTAAGAAAACTTTTTGATGAAAACATCGAACTTGCAAGCACACCAAAGAGCAATCAAGAGTATTTGAATTCTGATGTTATTGGATTTCTAAATCCTGATAGTGAAAGTAATATTTTCAATACAACATCTTCACCGGCAAGCTTTAAAACTGTTATTGAGAATAAAAATTCATGTACTTTTAAAAATGAATTAAATGATGCTTTGAATAATTCGTTTAATAGGGAATCTAATTCAGTAGATGAAGTAAACAGTAACGTCACCATAAATTTAACAGAGTATTCACGTACAGTAGAATTTACATCATTAGAATCTATGGGTTCTTTATCCAAACCCTCGGAATACTTTTTAGCTGATAACCAAGTAGATCTATCTGAAGATATTATAAATAAGGAACCTAGTGATGTCTCGGTGAAAGGTTTATTTGAAAGAAAGGATCTCAACACTGCAACGGTAATAAGCAAGCACTGCTATTTCAATATATATGACGGTTTTGATTATTCATTTATGTAATTAAAATCTTTATAGAATGCTGTGGGACCCATAGCTTTACAAGCATTTAGTGGTTACTCTATGAACTTGGTACCTCTAGCGGGCGATCAACCAGAGTACATTAACCTAGTTGATCCAGAAACTGGTAGTCTTCGCCAGGAAGTTAACAGACAAGCTGTAAGTTTCAGTACTAGCGCATAGCTAATGAACTACTGTTTTTGTATTAAAATAAAAATTTTCAGACTTCCGAAGAGATACTGGTATCAGGACGATCATCAGATACCTACGAATCCTGTTATGTAGAAGATGATTCTTTTGTACCTAGCTGGTTGTTTCATATAATCAGTCAACAACAATCGGTAAGATAATTCTTTATTGCAGTAATTGCTGAGTATTACTTTATTTATTAATTACTAATTTTCTTTTCAAGATGGATGAATCAGAAGAAGATGACGAAGATCGACTCCCTCTTCAGATGCCAATAGTTGAGCCAATTTTTGATTTAAATGGTGATATCGGGGAGCCTGGTGTAGGGGCAGGCGCTGGAGCGGGTGATGGCAGAGGCATGCACAGTGATCATTCGCAAGACAGCTCAGGTCGTGGAACTTCTTTAAGTTCGAGTGATACTTCATCAGATGAGCATAGTGAGGTATATAACATGAATTAAATTCTTATGTTAAAGTTAATGCAATTTAAGATAGATAACAAAAACTGTAAATGTACAAGCAGCCAGCGGTGGTTAATTTTTTACCACCTCAGATTTTCAAAGATAATAATAGTCAAGGATCTAGCGATCTTGCTATCCATACTTACTAATATTATAAATGCGAAAGTAACTCTGTCTGTCTGTTACTCAATCACGCCTAAACTACTGAACCAATTTTCATGAAATTTGGTATGGAGATATTTTGATACCCGGCAAAGGACACAGGCTACTTTTTGTCCCGAGAAATATGTGGGTTTTTCTTTGACTGCGCGGGCGAAGCCGCGGGCGGAAACCTAGTTAAATATAAATTTTAAGTTTTTCTGTATATCATTGAAATACGACTTTTCCTTCCAATGAGAACATCACTATGAGCATGTGATACCACAAAAATGTATGACTACATGTGACCTCTTTCAACTAGCATACAACAGCAATGAAGCTATTCATTATAATTTACAGGCAATATTGATCGACCCGTCTGCATACGTGGCTCAATTTGAATTTGCACGGGAGAATGCTGATGCCTCAAATGTGGATAGACCCAATGAATCGCCTGATACTTCCTTCACTACAGCTGAAGGTAAGGCTTTCAACAGTAAACTTAAACGTTTGTAGATAGTCATTATTTTTAATTGATCGAAACTTTTGTAGGCATTCGTTTATTACGTGCAATCTAGATTAAGATTTATGAATAGTGATAAAAGGTAAATAAGAAATAAAAGTCAAGAAAGTTTCTTTAATTTTTATTATATTTCCATACACATTACACATTGATATAGATATTCTAAGAGTTCTGTTTCTTTGTCGTCCAAGCGCAGTTCATTTCGCAGCCTCTTCATTATTCGAACCTTAGGAATTGTTCTAGAACAATCGATGTAGGTTTCAAAGAAATCCTTTGTTTCAGCGGATAACGGTTTCGATAATCGTCCCAGACCAATTAGTAGGACTATGGCTAGTGATATTGACGCTGATGTTAGCTCTTTGGACACCGACGTGGCTGATTCGGACGCTTAATGTTTATTTCAAGTTAAAATGGAAATTTTGGTCTTGGAGAATAAAATTCAAAATGATGAAGCTCAAATGTTTTTGAAAATTGAGTCGTATTTGATGTGTAAATATGGTTTTGAATAAATTATTGTTTCTTTGGAAATTTTTTGTTATTTATTCAAACGACTATCAAATATTATCATTGAAATCATAAATTATCTTATTATTCGGCTTTAAGCTTGTAAAGAAAATTATCGTACGAAATAAAACTTGTTAAATAAATTCTTATATTATACCATTTTATTAAAGTGGGATCGTAAATCAAAGTGAACACAAAGTATCGAGGAAATGTCTTCTTGCATTTATTCATATTGTACAATTCTTATAATATGATCCATTCTGCAAAATTTTACAGGCGAGCAAGAATTCATATATAAAACATTAGCTCCTTTGTATTGTACATAACCATTTTTACCAGTATAGTGAAAACATGCGTATAGTTTTTTTTTAGTTTTAGGATAATAAATTACTTAAATACTAATTTAAATTTGGTTCTTTATTAATACAATATCATTAGGATGCACTATCCTGCAAAGTTATTTGAAACGTACCAAAAACATACTATGGTGCTCTCGACGCCGATGAACTTTCTATGCTAAATATATAATTTTATAAATGTAATACAAAATACAATTGAAACGACAATCATATAAACAAGACAGGCGAGATCGAGCCGACAGGGCGGAACTCACTTTGCTTTCCTTTCAAATAAATATTCAAGTATTTCATCATCTAGTCTCATTTCATTATTTCCTGTAAGCATACATGCGTGTACAACGAAATACAAGGTTTATTTATAATTAATTAGTAAAAACATTCGTATTTTTTAAAGATACGCGTAGCACAATAGCCTGAACACGATTATTTATTTGCCATATTATACATAATTTACATTTTTTTATAATCTAGCTCAACTAGCGTTATCTCCGAAACGAAATGAGATAAAACAGTCCATTTAACGTGTTATTTGTTAAACGATATAACAAATGAACGTCACTTAATCGATAAATTAAGGAATAATATCAAAAATAACCAAAGAAAACGCGAAAACATTGAAAATGATAAACTTATACAGACAATCGATGCGTAATCAAATAGAATGATAAAAAAGTATAAGAATATTGTATTGAAATGTCACTTATCTGTAGTAGTTAAGGTAACTATTACATTCATCATAATTATTTTAAGGCAGTGAAACACCCAACTTAAACTCAAGGACAGTTGGGAACGAGTTTACCTAGCTAACATTAATATTAACTAGTACATATCACTAGACATTTTCACATGCGACCTTCTACATCGGCCGCGTTATATATTACAATATTTACATGTCTTAAACACGTATGCTGCGACGTAGAAACAAGGATTCACGAACACTAAAGCGGGACGCACTCTGCAACTCTAACCAGTAACCACTCAGTCATCGAAAGTCCATCGGCTTATTGTATCCTAACACCCCAAACGCAAATGTTCAAATTAAACTCCGTACGTCTATACAGTAACAATATAAATATTCTTTGTGAGACAATCGTGATAAATGATAAACCTACGTAGAAGAAATCTAACATCTTTATATATGGAATAACGAGATAAAAATGTTGCGTCAACTATGTATCACAAAACGAAATAAAATATAAAATTACTAACAATTTAATTATTACTACTAATATCAGAGTCGATTCAGCGATTGGAGCATCTTTTCTATTCAAATTTAAAGCATATAAACAATTGAATAGTGATTCACATATTATATAACAATAGCATAATTTAACAAAATCACCTTTGAATTTTCTACTATAAACAATACAAGTATACTATGAAGGGGAAACAACACATATAGAATATCAATAATTGGACAAAACAAATTGAGAGAGTTGAAAAGTAGAGCCTAATAATTGAAGGTTTTCACAAAGTATAGGAGCAGCTTCAGGTGGTCCTCTCTCTACAAAATAATTACTACAAATTCAAACATTTACAATTGCACGGTAAATCATTTTAGATCTTAAAAGAAGTTGGAAAGTTATAAAATATCGTTAATCGAAATCATCAGAAAAACGTGATTCGTATTTAGTCACAAGACATGCGTGATTTTAATTAGTCGATACATCACAATATAAATATTGAATTAACATTAAAAAGTTTACACAAGCAGTAATAAACACTTGAAAGTGAATATATTTCATTCTTAACACAGCGTCTCTGCGAAATAAATAACTTTTCTATGCAATCACACAGTTCTAATAATAATTTTTATATCATGTTATCACAGAAAATTATTTATTTACAATTTTGTAATACGTAACCTACAGCATGCCTCGCAACAATGTTCGATGGTGATTAACGATTCCTTGAAACATTCACTATTTTCTATAACATTTTCCAAGAACTCTGTTCTCAGCGTCTCGCTCGATGGACTTGGAAAATTGTAAATTAAAGACAATAGCAACGTCTAAGGGGACTCGAATGTGTAGGCAAATGTGACGATTATTGAACGCTTTAAAGGACGATGAGTTAACTTATGTTTAAAAGCCTTTGAATTGGTTTATTAACATTGGGAGATAAAATTTGCTCCTATAACTATTTTAAATATGAACATTGAACGTATTTGAAATGGAAGTTTAGTTGTAAACCAATTCAAGAGTCATAAGATTATGCGCCTGGATAAACATCACGTTCGGCGTTAGATAATATATTATTGCCGCTGGGAACTAAGTTATATGAAACATTACTGAATTATCTTATACCAGGCGATAGAATCATTTTGCACAATACTTAGCCAACTGTTGGTAGAGTCACTCTTATCACATTTGGTTTTGACCTTTTTATAAAATATTATTTGTAATACGTATTTTTACCATATCCAACTCCGTACAAACATTTTAGTTGTATCCTCAATTAAACATCTCATATATGATACAATCGATCTGTTATAATATATTTATTTCAATATTATTCAGTTACAAAAGTGAACGAAGAATGCTATCGAATTGTTAAAAACGAATGGACGTGGCATCTATACATTAGAATATAACGGGTTTTATTAAAAATCTGTTTACAGTTTCTTTCGCTAAATTACAACCTTCATCACCAAATGTAACAAAACACTAGGTACAGCTATCGACCGGCCTACACACGATTTAACAATTTAGGTATTAATATGCAGAAATATATCATCAAAGTTTACATACGATCCGTATTATTTATTTAATTGTATTTAAATTTAAATAACGTAGATATAAAGCACTTGGGGGAAGGACAGCAAATTCAATAAAAATTTAATTATTTATTTAGTACATATTAACTAAGTAAAAATTATTTCGCTATGTAAATATATCATACAATACTAGTATCAATCTGTCTGACGATGAAACGCTAGATCTTCCAACGTCTAACTGGAACGTGAAGCGAGTAGAGCGAGGTCTTGGCGCGCCGGACCTCGCTCCGCGCGCTTCGGCAGGCGGTATATGATGTAAATTTTAGTGCAAATTTAATATAGAAAGTTACTTTTACAATACAGACTAATAACTTTTTTATGTAAAAATCCTAGCACAAACGAGTTGCCTGGCACTGTTTTATACTTCGATTACCTTAACCGTAATATAAATCAAAGAGTAAAATTTTAGCGAATTAAAAATTAAATTTTCCAAAACTTTGTAAATACTAGAATTTGGATAGTCGCAGCTCGCGAACGCCCTCCGCGGACGGGGGCCGGCCGGGCGCCGAGCGACGAGAGTCGTCTATCTATACATCACACGCGTCGACACACGAGAGAACGTCCGCGCGGCGCGTCAGTAGGTGTGCGCGTGGGCGGCGCGGCTGCGGGCGGCGGGGGCGGGGGCGGGGGCGGGCGCGCGCACGTCCCGCTGCGAGCGCGCGCGGCGCGAGCGCTAGCACCAGTCGTCCTCGTCCGAGTCGGAGTGCCGCGCGCGCGGCTTGTACCCGTTGGGCAGCCGCGGCGCCGCGCCCGCCGCGCCCGCCGCGCCCGCCGCGCCCGCGCCGCCGCCGCGCCCCATCGCCAGCGCCGCCTCGTAGCTCAGCGGCGCCTCATAGCTCCGCGCTCCACGCTCCGCTTCGTAGCCCCAGCCGCGCCTACAATCATACGCGCCCCTTGAATACATCCCTTCGGACGCTAGGTTACGCTTTCGTAGCGAGCGGAAACTAGGCGCCCTGGCGGCGAATTGCAGCTACGCTAATGTCTACCTCGGTTAAGCTTCTAATCTTACCTCTCCCTAGATCTATAATCTCGGTGTATCAGTCTTTCAACTTCCCGGCCATATTCGTACTCATCGTGTAAAGGCTCTAAAGGTTCTCGCACAGTGGGCCTTAACGATAACTGTCAAAGAAATTCAATCGATAGGTAAATGCGTCGCGTAGATAGGGAAAAGTGCAGAGAGAGATGCGGGGGCGACTTACGTGCGACGGGCTGTGGCTAATTCTGGTGAACGGCGGCTGCTGCTTGACCTGTAAGGTGGACGGCTTGGTGGGCGTGGGCGGCAGCTGGCGGCCGCGGCCGCGGCGCGCGCCCTCGCGCTCCCACGAGCGGTCGCGCCACTCGCGCCACTCGCGCTCGCGGTCCCGCTCCCGGTCGCCACCTATGGATGCCCAGACTGTCCTTTGAATAATTGGGTTGTTCCGAGCCCGACTGCGGGCGAACGAACAGAGCACGAGTCGTACGTGAACGTTGAATTCGAACGTGATGATCGAAAAGCGAAGAAAATAAATATTGTAATGAAAAATATATAGCGAGGTTAACAATAAACAGATGTGCAAACAATTTTCTTATGATAACAACACACGATTTAATTTGCACGCATCTCACAATAGTAGCGCACGAATATTGACGCGTTGACAAGTAATCGTGCAAATGTGGGTATGTTGGTTTACGCAGCAAAAGGTCCTTTGAGTGAATGTTATTATTGCCAATTTCAGCTGTTGAATTGGACCTTTTGCTTTACAAATTTTCCATTATTCAATATCGGGTCTTACAGGTAAGGGAACATATCGACCAGGGTGAATAGTGCCAAGTTTTATTCTCGTTATGAGTACCCTATCTCATGAATAGTTTGCGTGTGTTTCGTTGCAAAGTTTTAATGACTTCGATTGTGAAATGCAATGAAAGTTTATTTGAAGAGCCGGGACTGAACGCATGTTTGACATGGTCACTGTCATTCAGTTCCCGCTCTGGAGTTGTTGTACTGATAGCTCAAGCGCAGCATATACGGTAGATGCTATGTGGTCCGGTGTGTGTGGCGAGTGGATCTCACCGTAGGTGTGGTGTGGCGGGCTGGGCGACCGCGAGGGCAGGCTCAGGCTGGTCGTAGGATAGGGCGCCCTCCACTCCTTCCCTGCTGTCAGGAATACCTTCATGTACCTTTCACCACGCTTTACCCTAAGCCCGTCGGTTTACCGACCCATATCACATTTAACAATTTACTTTTGCTCATGAAAGTGACGCTAAAAGTTTTGGATTAAGGACAGGAGCTTATGTGTCTACTTTCGAAATCATCTTATGCTGATTCGCTAATTAAATCTGTGTGTTAAATATTTGTCGTCATTCTACAATCAATACAATAAATCGATTAAATATAAAATTCTACTTTAAAGTATATAAACAACAAATCAATTTGTTTAAACTAAAATTTAACTATTAAGCGTTTGCATGCTGCATGATACAGTTGCAGTTGATGTGCATGCGATCGAGGCATCTTTTGAGAGCTTATCGACGAAGCGTAATATAACTGTGCGGCCGATGCAGGCTCCGATTTAATATTTATGTGAACATGCAGCAGGCAAATCAATTCATTTTTACAAAATATCTATATTACAAAATTATCACAAACCAATTATTTCAACTCGTGTCTAAACAGGCCCTGATTATATATAGCCGGTTACATATTACTTATTCTAGTCTATCTATTTTATATAATATAGCCTGATAAACTGGATAATGGTTTCACTAAATGAGCAACAGGGAGACAAAGTTTATTAAAGGAATTAATTAGCTACTCATTGTACAAATCTAGTTGATTATCATGGGTCTTCGATATAACTAAGGTACAATTGTTTACTAAATGTACTAACTTAATATTAAATAGCTTTGCTGTATATATCTTATAGCTACATCTACAGATTATGGAAATCTACGACTACTTGTAAGCTAAAATTCCAATCTTCTCACAAAACTTTCAGAGTAACTTCATGAGAAGAAAAATGTTTGCAAAACTGTTGGGTCACAAAAACTGAATCTAAATGAAATATAATATTATGAAATTATGATAAAACAATATTATTATGTGTGAATACTATAATGATATAATTGATATATAAATTAAACGTCAGAAAATAGGATTGAAACCTCGGAAAAATATAATCGTTGGAAAAATTCAATTCATTTGTATATTGTTAAATCGCTCGAGAGTTAAGAATATTTGCTTTAGCAACAAGCCAGAATGAATCTGTCGATATAAAAAGTTTAGCGACCTAGTTATGGTAACTAAACTTTTTTCTGAATTCATCAATTGTAACTGCTTATAGCATTAGACGCATTAGACCGACATACTACCGTCAGATTCATGTGAACTATACTGGGATATATTTCAATGGATTTCAGTACCACTTAGCATTTAGCTGGAAGAGACATGAAAACGGCACCTACCATGTGGATGGTAATGATGTGGAGCCCTGTGTGGACGTCCGTGCCTGTGGTGTTCGTGTTTCACTATTTCCACGACATTATTCACTGTGTCGGAGAAGCCGATTTCGTGATGGTAGCCCCCGTAATGCCGCCTTCTCGGACTTGGTGTACGTCTAAATATACAAACATTATTTCAATCAAGAACATCTTCAAAATTAAACAAAGTTACCATAGTCATGCTAACGGTAGGTATCATGCAAAAGAAGGTTAGTAGAGATACATTTAGTATATGAATAAAATTAGTCGACAAATCTCTGCAAAGGTAACATACCCCCTTCTACTACGATTAATTTCAGAGCAATGACCTCTTCGACGGCTCTACAAAATAAAAGAAAATAAAAATAAAATCATAAAATAAAAGTAAAATAAATTGGCAAGACTAGTTGTGTTGAGATTGAGCTGAAAACGGAGTATTTGGGTGATAATTATGATATCCAAAGGTTTAAACGCGCCTACGAGTTAATTTATAGTGTAATGCATAATTACACATTACCTTAAACTAGATGATCTGCCGTGGTGACCATTTTGATACGCATGAGGTGCTTGTAACCTGCCCTCATCTAGAGATTCCATTGAGGCGTGGTGTGATCCCACATCCTGCAACTCCAAGACCTAGAGGATTTATAAAATATAATTAGATAATATTCAACGATAGCTAGTACTAATGAATAATGGCAAAAATTGTATGGTACATGGAAAAAATTCTGTCCCATATTTACAAAATGTTGTAGGGAAGCAACATTTATGGTTCTGTTAAAAATTAAAATTTTGAACCTAAGTTGCTAATCATGCAATCGTGCTCGTGCATTAAACTGAATATTTACGTACTTACCGGTACTTCTGTAAAGTTACTACCACAGAAAATCTAAAGAAAGGAAAAGCTAAGATATTTAAGAGAGTGGCATGCAGTTGTATTACTGTATCTATTCGTCATGCACAGATCACGCATCATGTTTAGAATTTATTGTTTTTGTTGGTTTGCGTATGAAATGCATGTCATGTCAGATTTGTAAGTACTTGTTGTTATGAGTGTTGTGTCTAACAAACAATATTACAGTTAATTTATTTTTAATTACAGTAAAACATTTACCATCCACTAATTAACAAATACAAAAACATAGTTTATAGACATTCATAGTCCACTACTTTAAAAATCCTATCATACTGAAAATATTACCTAAACATGAATAACCATCTGTAAAAATTCAAATTAAAATTAATATCAGACAACACAATCTATTTCGATATCATTACTGAAACACTTAACGGGCCTAAGGCCCTCAATAGGTTTATTACACAATTAACCTAAAGTAACAAATGTTAATGGACACAACAAATAAACATCGATTTATGATAAAATATTATCCATCAAATTCAATACCGCAACAGAGATCTAACAAAGTTACAACATCAACTATCTATAACAAAGTGCATCAATATGATTTTCTATAGCACACCAAAACTATATTTATACATTGCCACAAATTTTCTGTAATTCATATAGAACCTTCACTGCTTAATGCAAACAAATTAGGGACACTTATCCATAGCCATATTACACAACAATTATGCGTTTTTTTATTATCTATTCATCCTTTACGAAAGGTATTCACCTTTTTGTTGTTTCTGAAACAAAGAGATTTCATCATTTAGAAGACTTTTCAAGGTTCATTAAATTATACATTTTAATCATGAGCTTAATGCCTTTCAGATAATTAAGAAAATAGTAGGTATTGTTCTATTGACAGCACTGGTCTTGATTTTTCATTTTCATAAAAAAGCCTCTCTGATGAAAATATACATTTCTAACACAAATTCAGACGATAATTGTATCCTTACTTGTGAGACTTCCGTGTGCTGCGTCTTGCGAGGTCAGCTAAAGTGTGCGGATCATCTATATGACCTTCAGTGGTCGGTACAGTGATTGCCTGTCCCTCTTGACTTAGCGAGCCTGTCCTGGAGCCGTGGTTCAGGCCCGTCGCAGCCACATCCAGCAAGCAGTTAAAGAAGGACGCCTTCTGTACCAGCCATTTAACTTCACGTTCTCCCTCCGTTATTCACTTGCGCAATCTCATGTTTTCGCCAAAGAGTAAATCTTTGGCATCAACAGATCTTAAATTATACTAAACTACCATGAGCCTGCGCAAATGATTCACACAACGCCGGCACAAAACCTCACTAACAAATCTCATTTTAACGCTAATTGCCAACACTCTAAAATGGGCGCATGTCGACTGTTGTTATGTTCATGGCGTTTATGTGATGTAGGTATGCTGCTAGATATCTGGGAAAATACTAATTAGAATATCATGTTAGTTGTAGGCGTGTTACGCATGTAGTTGATACTTGTTGAGTGTCCGATATATATCCAGTATGCTGAAAGTAAATGTTGAGTCTTTGTGAAGAATGCAGAGCTTTAAAGTAAAAGCGACTGTGAGATATTTATTACAACTGATTAGTTTAGGTGCAATATAAGTTTGAAGCCAGAGGCAGTTTGTTTGAAGACCAACATGAATTTATTACATGTATTTATGTAGTACACATATATTACATATTTAGTATATAATTTATGTCTGTCTTTATATTGTTAGTATATGCATGCACAATATTTTATTGTGACTTCATGACCAAAATGCAAATGTAAAGTTAGGGGTAAATGCAGCAGATCATAGAAAGCATTTAATCATATCACATATCACATACGGCTTCTATAATGGATGAACAAATATTGAGCCAAAATGTAATTTAAAACACTAAAATATGTGAAAGTGTGTATATCAAAACTGCACACAGAAACTCTCAAATCAAACTCCATGCAAAATTCATAAAATAATTATTAATTAAAAATATGTAAAATTCATTCCAAAGAAAATTTAAAGTGTGTAGCAAAAACGTCACAAAATAGAAAACAAAATCTACAAAGGACACATTAATCTAACTCTACCAAAAATTCAAAACACTGCTTAACACGGACACAAATCTCTAGATGCTGCTATTTATGTATTTTGCAACTATAGGACAGGTTACTAGGTACATTTCTGATAGAAGCCTGGACCGGCTATAGAACTGATCATTACATGGACAAAATTGTGCACTCGTCTAGCACAGGTTTGTCCAAACTACCAGTGAGGTGCGATTTTATGTAACTAAATCTTATGGGTTATTAGAACAACTAAATGTGTCATTTACGGGAAGTGAGACTATAAATTATCGACCATCGTGTCCGTGGATTCATTTAATTTACTTTTATATAAAATTATTAATCAAACACGATGCGGAAGAAATTCATGATAAACAAAAACCAAAATCTAAATAGTGCAAGAAAAAGGTATTTAAAACTTTCGTTCCGTAAAATATTTAATACTACCGGCTGATTGGCCGTAGGGCTATTCTCGCTGAATGCCTGAAAAGTAAACCACCAATGTAGTCGACTCGTAAGAGTCGATTTCAACTAAGTGATCCTGTATTGTTGTACTTGTTCCGTAAATGGAATAGCTAACACAAAGCCAATCAGTGCTCATGTAACACTTTCAACACGAATATATATACATACATGGTAATTTAAATGGAACATCAATATTCACAACAATACATCCACAAAACAACACAACGCTAGGTTGCTAACTATAACGTGTCAGTCATCATCTAAATATAAAGGAGATAAGGGATAATTAACAGTCACTACATCTTTAAACAGTGTAATTATACCTATTCATCAAATTTTACATTTGGCTCAAGGTTACAATTGCTATGAAAAATATAATATTATCTTTATTAAGCGTACTATTTATATCTCTGGCTTCATTTGGGGCCTACGTACCTCAATAGAATATAAAACATTTATATTATTTCAAATTAATAACATAATTGTGCAGATTATTATATTATATTCAAAAAGGATTTCTTACCGGAACGCCCTGTGGTTCAGTCTGGCCAAACCTAGTCGATCTCCAACTCTCCAGGATCAGAAGTCCTGCGTATATTTTGCCCACAGTAAGTTTTCCAGCATTGAGAACATCACTACGAGGCACCAGCAAGTCAAGCATTTTCTTCGCTTGGAGCGGCCAAATGCGGGTTATTGTTTCCCTAAGTTCTTCGTCGGCTTGGTCCATTTCTTCCGCTATTTTATTTATTGTTATCAATATTTGAAAACTATCCGTTACCTTTACTAATTTCAATAGTTAATATAAACCGAGACTTACCTGATCTCATTTTTATACTCAAATTTTCGCGAATCAACGCGAAAAGTGTTGTTGTAAAATTTACTTTCCCTTCTTCGTCTAGTGGCATATTCATCCTAATTAATTTTTTATATGCTAATCTATTGGGACATTTGTTACCGAACCCAAGTGGTGGATCCATGTTTTTTAACATATCATACATCTCTGTATAATGTATTTTCCCCCTGCAATGAAGTTAAAGAACATTTTGAAGAATTGATAAAACACACATTTTTTGTTACAATTATTAAACAGATGATAAATAACTTACGTTGCATTTGGATCGTATTCAGCCCATATCCTAACGAACTCGTCAAGATGATGGGCTCCGAGGATTGAAGAATCTCTTGTCAAGTAGTCGAAATTATCCATAATGACGGCAACGAACAAGTTCAACATCTATAACAAAAATGATTATTTATTTCCCAATTAGTGAAGAAAATCAAAGTTATAAGGTCCAGGTAAATACACTTACCAGAAACGAACAGAAGAAAATGAAGGATACAAAATATGCGTAGGCGAGTGTGCTTCCGCACACTTCGCTCGGTGGTTTTCCGGCTTCCCTATCACATTTGGCAGGTTTGAGACACGCCAACATAATATTTGGCCAAGATTCTCCCGTTGCACATCTAAATCACAAACAATACCATTATAAAATAATTCGGTAATATCTACGGAAATAAAGTATTATATATATCTTGGTATTTTTTTATTATGACCATGTATTTACCATTAAACTAAATGACTCAACATCGTTAACTAAAGAACAAAAGCACTTACCTAAATAATAACATAAGAGCTTGGATGAAACTCCGAAAATTATTGTGTCTATTCATATCAGACTCTGCTGCTAATTCTATATTTCCAAACACCTGTAAACAATGATAAATAAATCAACATAATATAAGCAAGAAAACATAAGGACAAACAGATTCAATTAAAAGAAATGAGAGCATACCTGCATTCCAATGATGGCATAGATGAAAAATAACATCGCGATGAGAAGGCACACATAGGGTAAGGCTTTGAAACTCTGCACGAATGTCCAGAGAAGTATTCGGATGGTATAGCCCTGTCGGAGCAGCTTGATCAGTCGCGCGGCTCGGAACAGGCGGAGGAAACCAACGTTGAACGTGTTTTCCTATAAGTATTATCGAGTTTTAGTGATAGAAAAACATCTAGTGAAAGTACAAGCACCCTTCTGTAATTATCCAATTAAATTGTATCAAAATTTATCTGAACTCGAATAAGTTTAAGATTCGTAAATTACAGAAAGTTACTTGTAGAATATATGAAAAATCTATCCAAATTGCTATTATTATTTTAAAATACTCTATTCTATGGGTAAATTATCTACGCGTTTAGTCACATCGTGTTTTTAGATTCATTCACTATCATCGTTATTTTCCGCTTTTAGATACGTAGTACTTTACGTATTTCTACGACAATAAATAAAATTGACAATCGAAAATGTTTACCATTCGCCTGTTAACAATACCACATAAAGCAAAATAAATATCGTAGGAACTGATTACCTCATCTGAAACGACTAAATTGAATTACGCATTTAACTAAAAAATGTCTGATATGTAATTCACATAGTCTATCATAAATAATGTGTCGATTGCATAATATAAAAGAATGTAAGTATTTAAATTTAACAGACACGAAGACGTGTGAATTACAAAGAAACGACAATCAATTCAACTATTATTTGAAGCTGTTCAATTTCGAATTCTATTAAGTAATCAAAGAAAGACTAATTCATATTAATCAACAGTTTACTTATCATTTTAAAATAACTACGTCGAATTATTACTGGTCATAATACCATTGACTCAAATAGGTAAAACGTTGCTAAATCTAGCAAAAACACTAAAGATGAATTATCTAAACTTTTCAATAAACAAACTTAATGACATGAGAATAAATATTAAATACCTAGCCTATCGAAATACTTCAAATCTACGAGACTATGAAAACTTGGTAATCTAGCTCTACAAACACTGAATTTGTATAAATAAAATCTAAATCACACGACTCTTTTGAAAATCTAAAACTTGTAGTAAACCACACATTTTCCGTTACCTGCTGACAGGATATGTCAGCACAGTTTTCAGCAAGGTCACTCTGTAATCAGGATACAGATCTTACATTTAATGATATAAAAATTGAAAGAAAACTGAACGTTCCTTTCCATCGCTGAGAACAAAGAATAAACAGAAAAAAAACAAAACATAGATGGTATGAAAAGGTAAAAAATATAAAATACTCACGCCGAATTCCATGATTAGGGCATCAATTATACTCCCAATGACCGTTATGAAATCAAATGTATTCCATGGGTCTTTGAAAAAATTCTGAAAATTGTAAAATTATGCTTTATTTCTTTTTCACATGTGTATTGTAACTATTGAATCTGATATAATATCATTCACAAAATTTATAAAATGTTCAACTTTAAATGTATGCAAACATTAAATCAATCTTATTAAAACAAATGTACGCCATCTTTTCCTTTTTTTTTACATTGTAATAGAATTAAACATGATTTAACACTGGAGGCAACTCTCTTTGATTAAAGTCAAATGATTAAAATATTTTACTAAAATGATTAGACTATTTAAAAATTAATACCTAAATATGAAAAAGCTGCATTTCAAAACTTTACAATAAATTCTATATAATAAAATATATATTCAAGTCCACATTGAATATTATTAGCTAAACTAAAAATTCAAGATATTAAAAACGTGACGAAGAGACTTTGATGTTATTCGATAGCTTGAGGTAATAAATAAAATAATAGTAATAATCGAGTAACATTAAAATCAACTTCAAAACTTCCAACACGTCATATCCATTTTCATAAACAATAATATTTATAATAATGATCATGGAGATGATGTTGAATGGTATAGTGCTAAGTTAAAATGGGTGATTCTTACCGCACATCCGAATGCAATTAACTTCAGAACTGTCTCGAGTAGGAAGAAGAACGTAAAGACAATGTTCATGACTGTTAACACGTCCATGAGTACTGTCGGAGCCTCGTGAAACTAATATAAAACCAATACCAATACTTTTAGATTTACATCATACATAACGCCGTCAGTCTAAACTAGTATCAAAACATATGAGCATATTCCCAATCCTAAACATTAGCCAAAAGTTGTCTAGTATGTAGCTTATTACAAAAATATAAGACTACCCACTATCATAATCGCAAGACGTCTTGTTTTTCGTATTATTGTGTATGTGTGTGTGATTTGTTTGTCATTTTATACCGATAACTGGTCTGTTATCTTTCGTTGTGAAGTGCACGTGCAACATGCTTAGGCTTTGGGCATGCCGGCGAACATTAAACATACGCCTTCATTCAATAATAATAAAGTCTTTGAGTACTTACCTTATAAAGAAAAGCATAGAAAAGTTAGTCCTGCCTTACCTTATTGTTAGAGCTTCTGGCAAAGGCTGAGAAATATCACATTTGAAAAACATTGGTGACACAGCGAAGGGTGTATAAAGCATCGAGTACGTGACAAGTGGTTGTAAGGTTCACATGCATCAACACCGAATTCATGCAAATACTGACGCAACAAAAACATTTACAGACTTAACTTTCTTCAAAGAGAATTGCTATAGGACACTCGGGAAGGACAATATTTACTTGGTTTCACAATATCCCATACAGTCATGTAAGTATAAAAGTTATGTTAGTAGCAGAAAGAGTACATTTGTATTATTGTTTATGTTTTTATGAATACTGCAGTGTCTGCTCAAACAGTGTAAGGTGTGTACTTACTTTGACACCGTAAGCGATGATTTTCAACACAGTTTCCACGGAAAACATACCAGTGAACCCCATATTTGAATACTTTAGGATATCCGCGTAGAGGTCATTTTGGTTATAGTACTGCCATTTTGTGATGAGAAGTCGGATAATCCCGTGACAAAGAAAATATATTCATTTATTATAAAGTTTGATTTTCTAAGCATTACTTTTTAATGGGACATGGATTTTAATCAAACTAATCGAGCGTTAACGTAAAACTAAATAAATATTCAATAAATGATGTGCAATACATAAATAATATCGTAAAACTGGATTCGTGATTTGGAACAGGAACTGAGGAGAAGATTGATAAATTTGGAAAATATAAATTTTCAATTAGCAGTTTTAAGCTATTCACGATGAGGACTATTCCTTTTTATAAATTTAAAGAATTCGGATTAAGGTCAAGCAGCACAAAGCCCCACCACATATTGCTTGGCTTAAGGCCGTACTTCGATCATGCATTTTCCACATAAAGACAGATAGGTCTTATTATAAAATCATGCAACACGAACAACACGTATGGCTCATGCCACGTAATTGATTTTGAAAGTTGTGCATTCACAAGCACGTCGGACCGAATAAATTGTAACCAGTCTGGTGCAGCGAGTGTGCAGGATGGATAGGTTATCGTGCAAACACATTTATACGGACATATAAATATATTAAAAAATAGCAAGCCAGGAAGAAAGAAACACCGAACATAAAACACGTAATGAGAACATAAATAATATTGGCGACACACTTGACGATAATGCTGGTATAATTTGGAAAACGGCACATTCCGATGCTGTGTACATTGACGCTGAAAAAGACTAGCTTTCTGTGTTGTGTTTGTGTGTGTGTTTGTAGCTTTGGCAGTACTAACATTTGCCAATTATCTGTTTGATCATGTCTACGTATTACTAAGTGTTTGAATTGCACATTGTATACTTTGTTCCGATCAACAAAAGGGACGATACACATTACTAATTTGGTTTAGTGCATTGTTGTGAGCTTGAGGGATCTAAACCAAATAAGCCTTGTGTCGACTTACATCTTAGGTACTAAATTACACGTGAAATTCTAAACCACATTTAGTGCGTTTTGTTAGTTTTTCTTTGTATGTTCCTAGCTTTGCCATAGATCGGTTAAGTTTCATTTGAAGTTATATTCAAAGTTTTTACATTATGGATGTAGCACCTAATATGCTTAATATTATTTGAGTTTTAAGCGAAACTTAAATAGTAGCACCTTACAAAAGAATCCTTAAATATTTTAATCAATCTATTAATTAATGATTAGACTATAGTAGGTAGTAGCAATACATACCTTCATCATAAGCAATAATGTGTTGAGAACAATTAGCGCCATGATGAAATACTCGAAAGGCGTGGAGACAACTATTCTCCACACTTTGTACTTAATACTCCCCCGTTTACTTGGCATATACCTCTCTAGAGGTCGCGCTTCTATTGTGAAATCTATACACGATTTCTGTAATCACATTGTCATTATGTACCTTATTTCTTATTTCCTCGATTTTACCAAGTACTGAATTCATATTCCAGTTTCCTTACCTGATTTTTATCTATTTCGCCATCTTGCAATTCAGCTTCACCCTGTTCTTGAAACGTAATAATAATCAAAGCTACGAATATGTTAACGAAGAAGAACGGAAACACCACAAAGTAAACTATATAAAATATGGACATTTCTATTCGAAAATTTTGTATAGGTCCCCGATCTTCGTACGTGGCGGCCATCGAATTTTGTAATACTCTGGAAACAAGAAAAATAATGGTTCAATTAATTTTTCCAGTATTTTTCCTATGCATCAATGTAAATATATTACGTATCCAGAAGATTTAAAACAATATATCTACAACTAGTAGCTCCACCCGGTATACCTGAATCCAAACGGAGACATCAAAAAAATCATTAACATCTGTACAGAAGTTCTTCAGCCAAAGGTAGTTTAACGAACACGAATTTTGTATATAAATAAGATAATATATTATGAACAAATGAACGTACTGCGGCCACCCCTCCCCAGTCTGCACCGCGAAGAGCGTGAGCATGGCGCTTGCGACGTTGTCGTAGTGGAACGATTGCGTCGTCCACTGGCGCTTGCTCACGCGCGGCAGCAGGCTGTTCGACTCGTATTCGAAATACGACCCTCTGCAAGAAGTAGGTTATTTAGTAAGGGAATAATAAATTTAGGAAGGGTATTTTTTAGTTGGGGGTTCATTTTAGACCATATTTATCCTGCTATCCGCTCCTGTTGATCTTAGCGAGATGATATAGCCTTACTCGATGAATGGGCTGATACCGATATATCTGATTTTACTAGCTGTGCTCTGCGGTTTTTCCCGCAGTGCTCCGCTCCTGTTGATCTTAGCGAGATGATATTATATAGCCTTACTCGATGAATGGACTATAATCTAATACCGAAATAATTTTTCAAATCAGACCAGTAGTTCCCGAGATTAGCGCGTTCAAACAAACAAACAAACAAACTCTTCAGCTTTATAATATTAAGTACTGATATCCATGGGATTTTAAAATTAAAAGAATAGATAGTTATAGTTTGGTAATGAAAGGAAGAAGACGAAGACGCGGTTCGAAGCCCACGATTCCAACTGCATCTTTGTGTAACTTTGGCTAACGTAATAAGCATATTTCAAAATTAACACTGTTTTAAACTGGAAATTACGATTCAAATGTTTATTGTAAGTACGTTTTAAAGAACTAAATATATTATACAAAAATTAAAAATTATTTTTAAAATTATTTGGACTGGTAATATATTTCTAAATATCAAACGGACTACTTTTTCTAATTACATCTAGCTTACATCTCAAAAAATAAACAAAAACCAATACTCACTGGCAGTCTTCAAAAGTATTCTTACTAATATCGTTGCAGTGAAAAAATTTACCATTAAAAAGTTGAACTGCAATTACAGCGAATATGAATTGAAATAATATATACACAATGAGAATGTTTATGACATTTTTCAAAGAGTTCACAACACAGTCAAACACTGCTTTTAACTTGGGAACACGTTTAATAGTTTTTAAAGGTCTGAGCACTCTTAACACTCTTAACGACTTTATTGTGGACAGATTCTGCCCCGCCCCTTTCTTTATGCCTCTGTAACAAAAACAACATATTAGTAAAATATCGATACTGACTCTACAGCTTTCTGTATTCCTATTTGAGAGGTGATTATGATATCCTTTCTAATTAGGAAAGTAAGAAATCTTTATTTCTTTCACGAATTGCAAATATATCAAGTCAGTTATAGGTACCTAATAAAGACAAAAATCTGATAAGAATTATATCTTGCAAGATTTTTGTTCGATAGTTATGAACTAATATGAATACTTATATTATATTTCAAAATAAAAACAGTGACATTAATAAGCGACCAACGACGTCATCAAGCGACGAATAAAGACCACAATATGCCTGATATTGCATCATCTAAAAAATCAAATCAGCTTTAGTAACATTAGTTATATCTGTAATAGAATTGTATAATACACAAAAGTAATGAAATCGGCACTAACAAATAGATTTAACTATTTCAAGAAAGTTAACTATTGTGTTAAATTTATAATTATCACACTAACCCGATCTCAAAACCGAAGCTGACAAGGGCGCATATAACGACGGCGGCGTCCATGATGTTCCACAGGTCGCGCAGGTACGCGCCCGGGTGGAACAGGATGCCGAGGTCCACGATCTTCAGCAGCATCTCCACGGTGAACACGCCCGTGAACGCGTAGTCGAAGTAGTTTAGTACTTTGTTTCTGGGGAAAGTGGTGATAATAGTGAAGTAAATATAAATAAGAGAGGTCCATAATACGAAAAAGAATTTAGTTAAAAACATTGAGTAAAGCAAGTGAATATAAATAAAAGACGTCCACAATACGAAAAATAATTTAGTTAAAAACGTTGAGAATAGTACAGACAATGATTGACAACATAAGTACAAACGAAAATGTATAAGTGATGATAATATATGGAATGATACTAAATTGTACAAGAATAATGAAGATTTAAGACACGTTACTTATGTGGAACGTAAAGATATTGACGGAATGTATAGCAAAAGTACAACTAAGGAATGTGTGTAAGGAATGTGTATTAAGCAAAACAATTAAATCTAAAGTCATTCGTAAAGAATTGAAATGAAGATGGTATAATAGTATCAGCATTGTCCTAATATGAAAAAGAATGAAAGTAAACAATGGTCGCATCAATAACAATAGAGTAACTAAAGATAAGGTTGAAAATCCCTAGAAGAGTTATATTAAAAACTAGCGGTCCGCCCCGGCTTCGCCTGTGATACATATTTACGTTTTCTCTACATAAAAACCATCCTCGTACTTCAAGGAATATAATAAAAAAAGAATTATCGAAATCGGTTCAGCCGTTCTCGAGTTATGCGCTTACCAACACATTTTGCGATTCATTTTTATAGTATAAAAAGATATGAAATTTCATCATACCTGTCACTATCTTCAACTACGGGATCCTCTGCTGCTAACGCCACGGAACTCATACATATAACTACCATGATAAAAAAATCAAAATATCTTAAATTTACAATCCAGTGTGCGCCTCGTCTAATTCTGGAAATAAAAGCAAGTATTAAGTTAATATTACTAAACTCAGATAACTAAAATTATAAAATACAAATAATTAAACTGTAAAACTTACGGATTCGTAGGTGACAAAATAAACATGGACGAATATGGCAGCATTGGTTTTGGTCCATCTGGTACTTCCTCATCCTCTTTTTTGGCATCTTCCTTCTAAAAAAGGCATACATTTTAAAAATTGCCGAAATGATGCATTTTCATAACTAGTTATTTAATTGACGCATCTCAAATCAAAAGGTTTACCGATTAATTAATTTTTGAGAATTTAATTTTTCCAATGATGATAATCATTTAACACTATTTGCAATAATAATATTTAATTTGTTTTATAAAATTTGAGTGATTTTTTTATCCCTCAACATGCAATTCTAGAAATTAAATGATAATTGAAATGGTATGAATAAACTGTACTCGTGAATTCGATAAATGAAATAATATGTATAATGGTACAATTTTCTAGATCTATGTTCCTAAAATTGAAAATCATATTAGAATCCTAAAAATAATCGGCCCACAGAAGCAACATCGATCCGATAATGAACGAATTAACTTAAAATATTGTTGGATTTTCTTTAAGATGTGTGTGAAGAAAAAAAAACATGTTATTAAAATATGCGATATATAAGTGGCGATGAATCATAAAAGTCAACAATATTTTAAGTCGCCAAAACCAATGAGCACGGTAAGCACAGCTTAGCACCACCATTGATCTTCTTTACCTTCCTAGCCGATGCCGGACTTTTTTCACTTGGAGCTCCATCAACCGCGTGTAACGCATCCATTTCTTTCTGCAATTCCTAATTAGCCGAAAAATTTGTTGTTGTATGTAAATTTTAAATTTTGCAAACCAATCGCGTCCATACAACAACTACTGCACTTAGGCTACGAGTCTCGACTGTGGCACAAAGCATATTCCTAACGTAAAGTGCTGTGATTCAGAAACCAATTACCTGAGATTGTTTCTCCTTGTCCTCCTCGCCCTGTTCCTCCTCAGCTGCGGTCAATTCCTGTAAATACAGAACGCGACATTTACACGCAAGCAGCGTCAAATATACAGGAGGGCGAAAACAATCAACACACAACATTATAGTGCTGTATTTTATCGTAGATTCTACTTTAGTCGAAACCATATGAAATATACTTAATTTGTAAGGTTAAATCGACTGAAGTATCATCTATTTAAAATATAATTATGATAACCGTACCTGAGCATTGGCCAAGTTATCAACAGCGATAGCAAGGAACACGTTTAGCAGCGTATAGTTCCCGAACAGTACAAGGATGACAAAATATAACGAATACAACATCCCCTTTTGAATACCTCCTTGAGATTGGATACCAAAATACATTACTTCGTTCCAATCCTCCCCTGTTAAGATCTGGAAACATAATAATGATTATAGCAAAGTAATATTTCCCTATATACAATTCAAATATATTTATATAATCCAAAGTTACCTGGAAGACAGTGAGTAAAGCAATTGGGAATGTATTGAAGTTGGTGGGTGGTGTTCCTTCTTCGAAATTAAACTGTCCACCAAATAACTGCATTCCGAGAAGTGCAAATATAAGAATGAACAAGAATAGGAGAAACAATAGAGAGATGATAGATCTCATTGAGTTTAGAAGAGATATCACAAGGTTACGAAGAGACGACCAATATTTTGTGACCTGTAAAATATATAATAAATTATAATATTGATTAAAAACCAAAGCATATGTAAATAGAAGAATTCAATCTTACCTTAAATATCCTTAACAACCTTAAAGCCCTAAGGACTGACAGACCAAATGATCCTCCCTTTACTTCGGACCAGACTACTTCGAAAATGGAGCCCGAAATGACAACACAATCGAAGCGGTTGAACGATGATTCGAAGTAAATACGAGGACCTAAAGCATACATTTTTACCCACATCTCCATCATAAATAATCCCAAGAACACAAATTCGGCATAGTCTGAAACAAAAACAAAATTGAATAAACAGAACCATTTAGGATACATCACAGTAAAATAATCATGATGAATACTCACATAAAAACGAAGTAAGCCACTTAGGTTGCCTATAGTGCTCGACAGCTACGCATATTGTATTGAAGAGCACCAACACGATGACGAACCAATAGAACCACTGCGTCTTAACAGTGTGCCGGATCCAGAAGCGAAACCTTTTTTCCGCTCTCCAGAAGTCCGCACACTTGCCCGCTGATCGCGTTTTGCTTTTCAAAAACCCTGCAGTAATAATCGCACATGTATTATAATGGTTGGTCACTAAGCTAAAAACTATATTCTACTGTAAAAATATTTTTCACTTAAATAAGCATGTCAAGTCTAGTCCATTATAGTTTTAGTTGGTAAAGTTATTTATTTGAATCGAAGCCAAATTTAGATCCGTGCGAGTAATTGGACTTATCGCACTGGATATCGAAATTCAATCTCGGTTGCAACATGAACCTTGTGTCACGTATAAATCTCGTTCAACTACCCCCGTGGGACGTCTAATATATGTATATTTAACATTCAGAAAATTACTTTAAATGTTACGTTTTAAGGTAACTTTCTTTTTTATAAAGCTTATGGTAGTAAAGCTTTAGACTAAGGGTAAGGTGATCTTTGGTGGCTATAGAAAATGGATAAACTTTGGTAAAATAAAATGTATCTATTTTAAATTAAATAAAAAGGGTAGAACTGTAATTGGACTTTGATAATTGAGTAGGGATCACTAATATCCTACATCTATTTCTAATCTAGTTAAACTACATAGAAGATGAAAAGGAATATTCTACCAGCGCCACGCTTGATCCCATACCTTGCTTTTTCTTTGGAACTGTAAACAACCAACACACAAAATACAGTACGAGTACGTAATGACGGATGAGTTAAGATTTTTAGATATTGGCAATAGATAAGGCATGCAACATTCATTTTTACGATGTTTGAAAATGACAAACTAAATTAGAATTCGTATTTACAATACCTAATAGTAATAGATCAGAAGTTAGATTACTTTTCCTTAGTTGGAATTAAAATTTACTCGACAGTAATATAGAAGAGCCATTAAATAAAAACCTTTCAAATCGTCACTACTGAAATGAATTTAGTTCAAAACAAAGGCGAAATAAAACAAACTAAAATGTCGTCGATGGTCTACCACAACACAACAATAACGAGTGATCGGGAAAGTTGTCAACTGACCGTCATCTCCACAATCTTCATCCTGTTCTTCCTCTTCTGTATCTGTACTTTTACTTTTTCCTAGATTTTTTAACTTTTTCTTTGCTGCTGCTCTTCTTCGAGCTGGAAATCAGTAAGAAGCATATAATGAAGAATTATTAACGTTTCTTAAGCCTACTTGTGAATCTGATGTGATGATTTCTTTTTGTAAAATAACATTGAGTTAATAATAAAACCTTTACCTTCAATTATATGCATCCTTTCTTCTTCTGTTGTTCTTTCTTCTGCTAATATTACTTCCTCTGTAAGATATAATTTCTTGTTAAAATGTTAACAACAGCATGCGCTGTGTCAAATTCTATAACATTAAAAATATCTTACCTGCTTTACAAATCCACTCAACATAACCGTTGAGTTCTCTCTCTAGCATTTGCTGTCTTCTTATTTTAAGAAATTCTTGTCTATTTTCTACTTTCTCTCTTTCTTTAGCAAACTCACTGGAAAAATAGCGACATGATACATATGCTACGGGTCTAACTAGAATGATTTTAGCATAAATAATGTTCAAAAACGATGTTTAATTAAATATTTCATTAGAACAAGTGAAGTCTAAAAAATATAATATAAATGAACGAATGTTAATGATAACAAAACGGAAATAAATAAAACTGAAAATATATTAAAAACTTAGTTTTAAATGGCGTTATGATTAGACAATTAGTATTGAATGTCATAGAGTACAATATTAGCACGTAGCAAAACAAAATCACCGAGCGTCATACAAATCACACTTCACACCTGCTTCTGTTATCCAGTTAATGTACCCGGTGAAGTCTTGATTGAACATTTGCCTCGCTCTTTCCTTTTGAAACTGAGCTCGACGTTCGACTCGAGTTCTTTCATTAGAGAACTCTCTAAACATCATAAAACTCAATAAATCGAACAGAAAGATAACAAAAACAATAAAAATAAAGCATGAAGGCGTTAACCTGATGATTCTACTGTCGATGCTGTATACATACCCGCTAAGAACACCGAGAACTAAGTTGAGCATAAAGAATGAACCCAATACTATGAGAGGCACAAAGTAAATCCAGTTGAACGTACTACCTAATGCGTCATTCGTCTGAAACAAAGAATTAACTTGTAGTATCACAATCAGGTTATTGAAAGAAAATAACCTCAATTAAGGAATTAATATTCAATTTCCTTACAGCTAGAAACCTGACACATATATTACAGTAAAATCAATAAAGGATAATACAATAAGTGATTTATGACTTACAGTTACTTAAGCAATAGTAGAAACATATAACAACAAAGTTGAAAGTAATCCTAATGCTGTAGAAAAACATAATATGGATATTTTTTTTGAAAGTCTCCATGTTGTAAGAACTCGGGAATACCGCCGTTGGTAGGTCGTTCCAGAGCTGCACAGTTCGCGGGAGAAAGTTTCGCGTAAAACGCACTGTGGAACTCCGCCAGCAATCGAGGTTGTGAGGGTGGAACTTATTTTTCTGGCGGGAGGTGCGGTAGTGGAATTGAGCGGGTGGGATTAGACTGAAGAGTTCCTCACAACACTCCCCATAATAAAGGATGATGTTAGAATTATTGTCATCTTAATGTTGCTAGTTACCCAATATAGTATAGCAGTCCAGCCCTCCATAGTGATGCACTGGAAGACGGTGAGCATAGCGAAGCCGATGTTGTCGAAGGACGTGATGCCGCGGTTGGGCCCCTCCCACTTCTCGAGGCACGTGCTCTTGTCGTACGTGCACACGTGCGCGCCGTACGGGGCCAGCGTCTCGTTGTCCGCGTTGCACGGCGTTGGGCTGTCGCCGTCGTTCACTATTTCATCTGGAATTTGTGTTTCAGGTATAGTGATCTGTGTATTGTGTTGTTGAAGTTATACTTATTTTGGCGCGATGGAGAAAAATGATGAGAGTGAATTTTTACGATGCGCGCGCACACCGACACCTAAATTTAACAGCATGAAGTTAGTTCTAGGTGGTATGAAAATTGATAACTATGTTCAAGTTGTATAGAAGTATAACTTCTAACGCGTGTACATAAGCACTCACACACTCTTTTTTTAGTAGATATAGACATAGTAGTAGGTGTTGTTATTTAGATATTTGTATTGAAGTAGGTGTAAATTGAAAGTCATGGTGATTTTTATGATAGCACAGACGAAGATAGATATTATAAATAAATGAGTAGTCTAACGATTAGATAATGAGTACCTATTCAGCTACACACATAGTTTTGTGTCATTATGTTATAACAATTTTCTGTTTAGACTACTACGACACTAATTAAGTGCTAATTGTTCATAATTAAATAATCACTTAAATCGTTTCAAATATTTAAAAAAATTCTATTTTAATTGAAACATTTCGTTCATTTAAAAGGAAACGAGCTTTGAATTCTTAATTTGGAAATGGGTACCATGAAATGATTAACAGATAAATATAGTACAAAGAAAACTTTTTAATATTCACAATTAACGATAAGTAAGTTGGTGCTTGGATCGAAGTAATACTGACTTCATTAAGCAACTAAGCAAAGTAGGTCAATACCTAACGTCGAGTGCACACAACGCGACAAATGTAATAACTTGTTTTGTAATAAACTTGAGCTGTCGTCTTTATTCAAATAATTATTACATTTTGTCGTAATTATTATGTTTATGATGTTAAATGGAACATTTAGATACAATATATAACAGTCTTTACACTTAACAGAGCATATTTTATGTAACAATTTATGAATACTCACTAATATCTTCTAAACTATAGCAAGTCTTATGGAGAGCCCCAGAATAAAACTCGAGGCCAATAATGGCGAATATGACAATTGCGAAAAGCACCAAGAGGCCTATCTGTAGCAACGGGGCCATCGCCTTGATGATGGACTTCAACACAACTTGCAGACCTGCGTAGAAAAACATTAATAATATGCATCAAGAAGATCCTTCAAAATATATTTTGATGACCGATTCAAGGAAAAAACTTTATATGAATGTGGAGAAGTTGATCAACTTTTGAAATATCGCATGTCTAAAATGATACTATAAGTAATTTTAATGATCAAATCAAACAAATTAAGCCAATCGAGGACAGATAATTTCTCTTAATTTTTCTATTTAATATAAATCGAAGACGAGATACAATAATAATAAAAGCATTACAGGTAAATAATCACTAATCGTGATGAAACGTCGCTAGTTTTGCAAAATATCAAAAGTGATGAATACGTGGTCAGACATTAGTATCAAAGCTAGAATGGTTAGAGGGGGAATGGCATATTTTGCAGAACGTAGGACTATAGACAAACAACTAGTGCCAGTGATGCTAAAGGTGCTAAACTAAAAATGAACTATAAACTCACTAGGAACGCCCGATACTAATTTAAGGGGCCTCAGCACCCTAATGGCACGCAAGGTCCTGAAGTCGACGTCGGGCGCGACCACCGGCATCTGCGTGATGATACTGCCAAACACATATCACTCGATACTATAGCTTGTACTAGCATCTAACTTAACGATAAAATTACTACAAAAGAATATGCTTGTTTAGACAAACTAAAAACAAACTACTTACGCATCGTAAAGAACTTTTTATATGTCTTCGTCTCGCAAGTGCGTAAATAAAAACGAACTGGAACATTCAGTGTATTCAGAAAATAAAAAACAAGCACATTCCTCTATGTAAAACAAATCTACGATCTATGGTCGTATAGCTAGTTACATCATTATCGTTTAGCTAAACACACTTTATTCGGTACAAACTTTTAATCTAAATGCGTTACATTTAATCACACCTATGTAAATCGTGTTTTAACTAAATTCTTACATAATATTAGCTTTTAATCTGTAAACACCTACAAACACAATAAACGTAACAAATATTTCTCTATTATGCAACATTTATTAGACATAATTTGAAGTACATTTAGCATCGTCCAAAATCCACAAAAATTTAAAACCACGCATCTATTTTATGACAATTTTTTAAATCTTGCAAATGGCAGGAACTCGACGCTACATTCGTCACTAAAAAGTCAAAAGTTCTATTTTTAAAACTAGCGCTTAATTCTACGTCAAAGAGTTCGGAATCGAAAAACTAGCGAAAATTCTAGAACAATATAGTAACAATAATAAGGTTATATGTGAACTTTTCGCCAATTACTGTGAATTACTTGGTATCCGCGAGACGAGCTTGAGCGGTCGAAGCACTCTGAACGAGCGCAGCATCCGCAGGTCAACGTCCACGTTGTATTCGGCGAAAATCGTCATCGACCTAGTTTTTGTTATTGAATATTTAAATTGAGTCACCCCAACCTTACCTAACTTAACTATTCTATTCTGCGCCAATTCTGTGTTACGATCGCCTTTTTGGCACCTATGTTAAGTGTAAACAAGTGGCAACTTAAAGTCGGCACCTTCCAAATCGTAACTTTTCAAACATGCTATGAAGTGATGATTAAGATAGTAAATAAAACAAACAATACTTACCCAGTTACTACAACGAAAAAATCCATTATGTTCCAAATGTTTCTAAGATACGATCCCCTGTGTAAAACAAAACCTAAGGCTAAAATTTTTAACGAGGCTTCTACACAAAATATTCCTAAAAAGTACGCCTCGGTCTTTTCCTGTAACAAACGAAAAACAATTTATTAGAAATATTTGCATATGTGGAATAATATAACATCTCTTAGTTTTCAGCATAAACTCAGATTATGGAATATCTGTATCTGGAATAGCCGAAAAAAAGGCTTGTTTCAGTTTTTCAGTAAATTATTATATGGGCTAAATATGTAGTAAACGCAAGAATTAATAATTCTTCTCTCCTATGGAGATACTTTTAAAACATTTATTTCAGAGAGAATAACACAAAAGTTATAAGATATACACATTCTTAAGTTGTTTTATAACATCTTACTACTTCGTTCAGATTCGAAAACGGTCTGTCTTTAATAAATCATTTTTTACACTATCACATTAAAAAAACATAACAGTCCAAAATCTTAAATTGTATAATAAACATAGTCCATTCGTACGTACCAGATTCTGTGCTAAGATGGTCTTATCGCCGTTTGGCAGATGCTCCTCCAGCGCCAGCACCACGCAGTTGGCGATGATGGTGAGCAGCACCGCGTACTCGAAAGGCGGCCACTCGATAATGAACTTTGTATACCTGGAATTGATAACAGTTTTGATAATACGTAATAGAGGTTTTGAATGGAAGTAATAGAGGTTTTGAAAATGGTCATGTTGAACTATTCTACCTGTGGTACTATGTAATATTTCTTAGAACTAAGAAAAATGAAATTCATTTATCTTTTCATAGAAATTACACATAATATTATGTCCGTCTAGTAATATTACACAAAAGTATATAATATTAAGTTGTACAAATATAAATTATTAAGGGCCGATTTTTCAATGCTTGGATAAAACTTATCCGTCCAATAAAGTAATAAACGATAATATTAAAATGTCACGTAAACTGTCAAATACGGGCAATTAGAATACGTTTTTAAAATGGTAGTTTTATACATTATTCGGCGAATAAGTTTTATCCAAGCATTGAAAAATCGGCCCTAAGTCACAAAAAAGTAAACTATCAGTTAGTATAAAATATGATACATGTATTATATCTTCAATTTTTTTTGTATTTTTCTTGTGATTAGATCTCACAAAAACACCATACATTTATCTCACACACCTCACATTTTAACACAGTGCACTAAAATTTTTATTCATATTAAAACCTAGTCAAGAGGGTTCTCAGTGATTTTATCCCGACATATAGCTACGTTAGATTTAAATTGGATGTCATTTCCTACTCAACGTTGAATGTAATTACGTTGGTAATGAGACCGTGAGGCTCACGATTGCATTACATTCCGATTATACGAGGTTTATGCCATTAAATGAAGCGTCAATGGATCGAATATGTTACAATCGGGGGGAACATAATTCAGTTTGAAAGGAAACGTGTGGGTGGTTTAAAATTATTATGGTAAGATGTTTAAAATAAGTAGAATATGTGTAGATTAAAGCCTTAGTTAGAATTTTTATAATCTAAACATCATCCCGAGAAATATACTTTAAGTCAGGTAGGTACAGTAATTTTGTTGTTTTGTTGAGGCTTCGTTGGATTCTTCTGCACGATACAAAAACATTAAGATATACATATGGAGACGACACCGCCTACATCACTTATGTTCCGCTCAACATACGCCATATGGCGTAACTGCACGCTCATTTTTTATTTGTTTTAAAGTGTAACGCATCAAATAAGCCTTCGTGTGTGTTATGATATTGCACAAATAATACGGAAAGTGCAAAGGAATAACTTTCATCAGTTCAAAGTAAGTACCTAACTAGATAATAATTTTTAAAACTTAGAGCAAAAAAATGGCGCACAGATTTTGTTCGTGGTGTCTCCTCCATACGTTATTATTATCTCAATGTACAAAAATGGCATCTTATAACTTTTGTTTAAATTTGAAGTATCCTTGTTTCAATTATTACTGTGAATACTGAGTGTCGTCACTTAGGTACTAATTGAAACAAAGATAATAATCCAAATCCTCCTAATGATAACTTTAAACATCTACAGAATTGGAGTTATAGATTTATTTAAGTTTTAAAGTACGTAACTAGGTAGCTATATTATTAATAGTTAAAATTGAAGCCCTCAATATACGAGTAATTTATTTTAATTCACAACATTTTATTCCATCTAAGAGATGATAATTACAACTCACCCTTACCCTAAACTCTACCCTTTCACATTAAAAACAACAACAACGTGACGAAAGAAGTAGAACAGAAAAGAAAAAGTCTTAGCGTACCTAAAAGCAAAATAGTTGGCTTCTGTAGACGTACAAAGACACTCGCAAAGCTTTGTTTACAAAATGCATTCAAAAAACGACGCTTGTTAAATATGTATTAAGCATTAAGGATTCCTACCGCGTGGGTATGTCATGTTAATCTGTACTGATGGTGAACCAGGGACTTATTAATATTAATATATAGAGGTTGTCTTAAAACTTGGAAATTAAGTTTCTCTTAAAATAAGAATCAATAATTAGATTTATGAATTGCATTTTATTATTCGAGTTATTTAGGACCTACATAACTACCTACTATGTTTAAGATCTTATTTGATAGAAAATATTTGTTGGGTATTTATTTAAAAAATTTTATAGGTATTATGAAATTTAAATTATTAAATTACAACAACAATTTCAAATCCCTTATATTATGTTTTTATAGCAAAGTGTGTGTCTGTCAGTTTTATGCCTATTTATCTAAATAGCGGTTTATTTTATCATTACATAGTTATTCAGATAATCACCTCCGTATAGGATTTTCGTCGGAGAATATAAAGAGCGAGCTGGGCCCCGGAGTAGCGGGCTGGTGCGCGCCGCCCATGGTATCAGCTGGCGCCGCGCGAGCCTGCGCGCCCGCCGCCTCCTGCGCTGCCGCCAACCTGGAAATGTTAGGTCGTATATAAGAATATGTCACTATTATCACCAGCATCATAATTGGTTAAAAATATTTGTCATGTTTGGGGACACCCCAGGTTGGTAAATAGGAATATGTTGAAGTTGTATCGACGACACCATAATAGTAAAACATTATGTCAAGTTTGGGGAGACATACAAGTTTTATCATCATCATAATTGGTTAAAACATTATCATCATTATGACATGATTGATTTTGAGAGTTGAGATCACGATTATAATGCTAAAGTATAATAAAGACCATCGACATCAGCATAATTATAACACCTAATTTATTAAGGAATGCCTGTGAGGGTAAGACTAGACCATAAGCATGTCCACGAAGTTGGTTAGTAGATTTCACATGTCGATGAACTTTTTGGTTAATCGATAGCTCAGTTTCGATGTTTATTTTTTTACAAGAGAAATATATTCGTAGTACTCAGCAACGTAAAAAAAAGGAAACACGGAAACACTTCGTTACATATTTAATATGGTGAGTAAGTAAGGTGTAGGTATACTGTATGATAATGTAGTAAAAGTATATTGATGAAATTGTTTATTCCACGCTACTTTTAAATATTTACAATAACTACACTAATATTATGCATAGGCAATATTTGATATTTTGGGTTTAGGTTTAATTATAATGTATAAATTAGAAACAAACACATTCATGCATTAAATATGAAAGGTAATAAATGGATACAAAATACGCGTATAACCGTTATCTTCCAAATTTCCATAAACGTGAGGTACCAAGAACAATATTGTGAATAAGTACAAACTGTATCGTAAAGTATCGAAATATACAATTTATCTTAAATTGAAATGATTCGTTGAAATATACACTTCAACGAATCAAATTATAACCATACCGAACATACATGTGGACATAGTTTACCAGTTAAATATGACTGGTGAGCGTCTAGCTTCTAAGGCAGTAATCGATTCATTTTTAACAGCATATAAAGCCTTACCGAAAAGACTTATTCGAGCGTTTATTCATTTAATTAACTACAGTAGCGTGTCACAACATTGTAACAATTGTCATGTCCGTCATACCGCTTAGCGAAATTATCATTAATTGTAACAAAAATGTACCGGAAACATACATTTTCTAATATAACGGCATTCATGGAGATTATCTAAAAATAATATGTCATAGATGAACATTAATTGTTAAACCTAACTGATTTTTTAAAACTTCGAGCTTTTTGAGATAGATGTGAAGACGAGGATTGGTCTTATTATCATTACACACACACACACACACACACACACACACACACACACACACACAAACAAACACACACACACAACACTAAAACACACATATGCATGCCGGAAAAACCAATTTCTACTTTCATTTTTTGTTTGTTAAACATTTTTATTTTTTATTTTTCTTATTGGCATTTCTTGAATATTCTTTGGAAGAGGGCGCTGGCTCCTGACATACAGGTTTTTACCTAGTTTGGGAGTCAGAGACTTCAAAATGTAAAACTATTGTCAATAAAGAATTTTTATTTATTTTTATTTATTTATTTATTTATTTATCATTGTTATTACTTAAGCCTTTAAAATGGATTTGGATAAAGTTGTGTATGTAGATCAATAATGAAATAAAATAAAGTTACAATAAACCGATAATGGACAAAAGAAGAATAATACTTTTTATCGAAATACCGCGGGAGCGTAACCTCGAGTTTAGTCCAGTAAATTATATATATATATATATATATATATATATATATATATTACGTTTCAAAAAAAATGTAGTGATCGTATGTGAAATTGGTTCATATTATAAAATAGGTGTAGTAACTCTTTCAATTCAATAAATCGTCAAGATTTTGATAGTAAATGTTCAAAGAGCGCATACGCCAAACAAGAAGGACTTGGATTCTAAGCATACTATCAAATAAAATAACGCTAGAATACATCATAATATGAAAGCCTCTAACCATCTGATACGCCACAATCCCAGGAGCTTTTCATCGTAATTTAAACCGTGTATGTATGACAGTACTAATTAATTTAATGCACTCTTTGACTCCCCTTCTATTTAGCGGGATTCACAAGCCACTGACCTACATTTTGCTTGTCTATTAAATTCTTATGGTTTTGTTGTGAACGCAAAGGCTTCGTAACTATCGACGATTTCGCATTACATTACAGTTTGACGTCAATGGCTATTGTGAATATAAGCTGTATATGTAGCTGAGTTTGCATGTAAAACTAGATTTGATTATAGCCCTGATTTAAAGTAGTGACACTGTTGTGTGAGGTAAATTACATGTTTTGTTATTTATGTATATTATTTTTTCAGACTACGAAAAAATATCGAATCAACTTTAGTGAAGAAATATGTTAAAAAATAAAAATTGCAATTGTTTACAACTTTAGATTTAACAAAACAATTACGAAGTTTTATAATCAAATTTATACGGAAGTAATTCATTTATTTAAACTTACATTATTAACATGACACAAATGTTATAAGCTGTGGATACAATAACAATAAAATTATTTTTACTTAGTACATAATTTAGATCGCTATAATAGTGGTCTTGTTCGATTCATTAATTCTATATAATATGTTATGCGATTACTTACATAAATGAGCTTCAATAATCAATAAAATACACATTTGAACTGTCCCCTTTGATATCACTTTTAACAATTAAAGAACGACCGCGACGCTCATTATAAATATCTTCTTTACGAATAGACACTTGAGTCAAGAAATATTTCCAATTACCCACAAATTCAAATTAATTTAATGACTTGACTGCACCCAATTGCACCACAGAGTATCTAGAAGATTATCTTTTTATGTGTATAGTTAAGTTTTATTTCTTTTTTTAAGACAATTTAAAATAACTTATTTTATTAATTTCCTAAAAAAACAATAAACTAGCCTTAGCGTATGCTTGTTGTCAATCCCATCAATAAAACAAAGTTTTTCTATCAGATCTACTATAAATTATTTAATATTAAGTACAAAACTATTAAATAAAAGAGTAAGTAGGTACTTACAGTCAATTATTTCATCGCAAAGTAAGTAAAACAAAATAAATACCTAATGATATAGGTAATTTGACCACGCGTACCGTTGTTCGAGTTAACAATAATATGAAATATTGTTCAAATAATAATTAATACGTCGCTAGATAATTAGAATACCCTATTATTATGATAGCAAATTAACTTGCCTATAAATAAAATTTGTTTAATATTGTTCGACATAATGTAAATGTCATGAAGCCAGGAAATACACTTTGGTATATAAAATACAATGTTTTAGTGTAACAGTGGTAAAATGTTATAATATGGAGTGAACCTCGCATTTAGCAACAGTTTTAACCGACTTCAATATTATTAGAGGAAATGATCAAGTTGTCATTGTTTAAGTATCAATGTGTGTACAACTTTTTATTGTTTTAACTTTTTTATATTATTTTGAAAGCGTGTACATCTGGTGAATTAAGGCGTATTTAATATACTTCGTCTGCATCATTACTTGAAGATACAGTTTCCTGACAAAAAATGTTACGTTAAACTCATTAGGTAATAAACCTACTGCATAAATTTAAATGAATAGAACGTACCATATATTCAAAGACTAAACTTTATTGAACTTTTATCAATTTATTAAATGAATTTTAATGTGAATAAATACTACAGTTAGGTACTACATTAATAATTAGGATAACAAGAGAGCTATACATGAACATTTAATCAATATACGGAACCTGCGTAAAGGCGTAACCTAAATGTTCATTAATGATATTGAAATAATGATATAAGGTAATTAAACATATTTGACGTAAGATAAATGCATATTTGTTTGTTTATATGGGCGATTTAAAGTACTTTATGTAGTTATATTATAAAGTTTATTATAATCGTTATCAATGTGATTATTATATTTTGTAAAGGTATTATTCAATAGCTAATTATTAACAGTTCATTGAACATTACATGGGACAGGTACACCTCTTTGGAATGATTTTGGAAATTATATTTCCTTAGCCAGATACATTAACTAGTATAAATTTTAATTATAGTCTAGCTTTACACTTTAGCTTTATTACCTACCACAATTTGCTATAAATTTATGAGACAGTGGAGTAGTTATTTATGAGTTAACTGAAGTAAAATATTAATGGCTTTGACATATGAGTTTTTGATGTTTCGTTACAGTCCTTGTTACAGTCATTCTCAATTAGCCACAAAATACAAATATAGACATATTACAAGAAATAAAATAGTTTATTATTAATTGGTTAAGGCTCTTAGTCTAGGTTTCAACGAAAACTATTCGTGTTTCAGTTATCTTTGAAAGACGTCTATGATACTATGAATATTTATTATAAATATTTCATTTTTTACTATCAATGCTAAACAAGCATTATTACCATTCAACATTTTAAAAAAAACGTGCTCACAATTGAAGAAGAATTAAGTAATGATGTAACTTTCTCATTTATGTGTACTAATTTAAATCGTATTTACCTAAAACCACAAAATCACTACATATTATATATGAGTAGTAGTAGTAGGTATAAAAAAATGTTTTCTCTGTCCATTATGTATGCTTAAATCTTAAAAACTAAGCAACGGAATTTGATGTGTTTTTTTTTGTAAAGACAGCGTGATTCAAATCAAGGTTTTAGTATATAATTTATTAGGTTTTAGACAAAGCGGGCGAAGCCGCGGGCGGAAAGCTAGTAAATTATAAAGACAAAAAAAGCTTTGTCTGTTATGTCAAACTAAATCCAAACTAAATAATATATCAACAGTTCAAATTACTATAAAATGAAAAAAGAGAATTAATTTAAACGCGGAAAAGGATTCTGAATATAATGGTATGACTTTATTTATGTTGGTAACACAGTTGACAGATATATACTACGTACATACAGTTAGGAAACTAAGCCCCTGCGATGAAATTATGACGTATAGCTATAGGGCTGTTACCTTTTTGATATTTAACCGACTTCAAAAATGGAGGAGGTTATCAATTCGGCCTGTATATTTCTGTTTGCTTTTTTTCACAGTTGACTTTGTGGTAATTTTGAGATTAAAACCCGTTAAAATTAAAAAATGGTGTAGCCTAAATATGAATTTACAAAAAGAAACAATCTCAATAAAATATATACCTTGTATAAGTAAATAGGTACGTTTTTTTCAGTGCTATATTTCGAAATCTTGTCTTTTTTGGACGCCGAAGGCTATTTTAATGTAGGTACCTACCTAAATTATTTATAATGCTTGATATTTGTATGATACCTATAAGTATTCAATAATTATTTTAAACCAGAATTAACAATACTTGTATGTAGGTATACCTACTAAATTATTTTTAAAACGATAAATTAAATTAAATTAAAAAACACAAAATATGCAAAAATAAATTAAAATTATTATTATACGAACATAGAACCTCCTTTTATATAACCTTTTTGTTTTAGGATGAAAAAGAAAATAGTTTGACAGGCTTAGTGCTTGACAAAGTGGTAAAGTCACGTATCGATAAAAATACAATAATTATTATAATATCTATCTTTTTCTTCCCTAATATTTACGTAATTATGCACATAAATTTAAACAAGATTTTTTAAGGTTTCCATTTTTTAGATTTTCGTGCTCTTCTAGATTGCGTAAAAAATAGATGCGGTCTTTAAACAGACTGGACTCCTAATAGGTACTATTTGTAGCTATCATTTTGGTAGAAAATATGTCAACATAATTTAAAACTTATACTGCCATATCTATAGAAATTAAAAAATAGTCTCTTTTTAACTTGTAGTCAGATACGATACAGATATATATTTATTGAAAGGGCTACAAACTGAAACAATCGATATTTATTTAATGTGAAATGACATCACTTTAAACTTTTTTCCATACTATCTTAGATTACAAAATAAAGTACAGATGGAGCATGACAACCGCCCGTCGCCCTTGTCAAAGAAAATACGAAATCAAAAACAAATACGTCGCTGCACCAGTGCTATAGCGCACATAGTGTCATGAAATACGTCAAAAAGGGTTTGCAATTTTAGTAAAAAAATGCTGTCTTGTGATAATAAAACGCTGTAAAATTTGTTCCCGAAAACAAAAAATAAGATGAAACATCGTTTCACAGGTTTTCTGTAGATTATTTGGCTGATTTATTTCTATAAACGAATAATAATTTTACAGATATGAAGGAATACAAAACTTCAACGTATGTTGCCAGTATTTTGAAAATGAATTTGCCATTTTTATTGGTAAAACGGTAAAATGGTTAAAAGATCTTCAGGGTAATGCTGTTGGATTTTTCGATCGTGAATGTGATTATTTGTATAGTGCACTAAAGGTTCATGATCATTATTAGATTATTTTAATAAGCATAATACATTATTTTGTTACTTTTATAAAGCTTAAAAACGTCGTTTTCGCTAGCGATTTAATTTATGTGAACTCCATGATGAAAATAAAATGTCCCGTATTCTCGACTAAAAACTACCGCCATTCGCATTCATATATTTGAAAAATAAAAAATAATTTAATTATTATAGTTAATATTGAAACTTTTTTTTATGTGATTTATTTAATTAAAAATTGAATATAATTATTTTGTCCATATAATATAACTTTAGTAGGCAGGTACTTTATATAATAAAAGAATTTTTACAATATTATAAAAAAAAAATTTCATAAACCCGAAATTTAAAAATTATATTAAAATAAAAATTAAAACTTGACTGCAAATTTATGTGTATAGCCTACGTCAATATCGCCACTAACATAATAATTTAGATGATTGCAATGCAACCTCACATCTCAAAATCGGTCCAACGGTTTATACTGCAGTGCGTGTCAAAGAAATATTATACATACATACATAAACTCGAAAAACATAACCCTCTTTTTTCCGTAGTCGGGGAAAAATTTGGGAAATTTTTCAATATCCGGTAACATTACACGAACACAGAAGCACCGTGTACGTACAGTGCAGCGGCGAAATGACAGCACACATAGCTTTATTGAAAATGACGATAAATCATTCGGTTTAGTTCGGCAACGCTCCATCTGTCTTTTATTTTGTAATCTAAGCATACTATATTCAAAATCTGTGGATGTGATCCCCCTCAATACCCTCGAAAACACGCTTTATGGGGGGGGAGCCATTTCGAACATTTTGTATGAAGTTTCCTTACTGTATGTATCTGTATATTGTGTTGGTAGCGTTAGTAGCGTAAGTGCAACTATATTCTAACTTCTATATAGCATTTGTTTTAGTAATTTAATACCTACCAACTGTCTATGCACGTTAATATAAATTATTGGATTTTACGCTTGGTAATACTTTTAACTTACAAAGAACCAATTAGAATAAACAAATCAATAGACTACTATTAGTTCAAATACTATATTTTTTTAGATCAACAGTTGCAAACCTCGCCTACCAAACCGAGTCACGTGACAATTTTAGAAAACTCATACAATTATAACGTACTCTCTTAGAGCGTACTGTGTTCGTAAACTCTTGATTCTTGAATGACAACATTAACTAATTAAATACTGATCCTTGATCCGAAGCCGAAACAAAACATATAAAAAATATGCACACACTTATAACTGCACTTTGGCCGTGACATCGCCAAGTTTCTTTATTTAACGTTAGGTACACTTACCGCATTCTAGTTGGCTATTTTCCATTTTGCCGATTTATAGAGTCACAATTCTCACATAACATGTTATTAGCCCGGATTACCGGAATATACTGTGGCAGATAACTTAGCCAAACCTTTTTCAGTGTTTTTAAATATTTACGTGAAAAATTTTTACTCGAGCTTTTCATTTCTTCGTTCCGTTATTGGAATTTGAATTATTGACTTCTACGAATAATTATAAATTCATAGAAATACTGTTTGTTCTTTTATTGTTATAAACCTCAAAGTTTAAATTGTTGGTTCTTTTAAATTTCACGGATAATGGAAATTGAATGTGATAAAAATATATTCGCGCCAATAATGTTTCGTGTTTTTTCTTCTTTTTTTTAATTGCCAGTTTTACGAAATGTGGTCGTATATTTACGCTAAGAGTAAATACGGGGAAACTGCTTGCTTGTTTATAAAGTAATTTAAATGATTATTTTAAACCACCTATTTTTTATTGTATAAAAATTTAATTAGTAAAGGTTACAACTTACAAATAAACCCAATATTGCATCTGTAGATTATATTCCACAACAATGTTTTCCCGCCATTTCTTGGCGGGCTTTAGTTTCTTTTTTTTACATTCTCTACATACTACAGCTTATAATTATTTATGCGATATTATCTTAGAGGATATTTTCGATGATGATTGTATATTATAGCATTGAATTTATACAGTTATAACATACAACACTTAGGCTTTTCAACACTCATTATTATTACGAAGATTTTATGTTCTATATTATCTAAATAAAAATATTATGCATTTCTAACCAAATATTTTGTTTTTAATCCCGAGTGGTAAAATCAAAAGTAAAAAATATAAAAATCGACGTTTATGAAAAAAAATGTAGTATAAAAACCCAGTTAAGTCTTTCCCATATAGCTGTAATCTTTTACTTGCCTTCAGTCCATGGTACCTATTGTATTAAAAACATTGAGATACTATTACTTACTATTAAAAAGTAATCTTCATAGTTCGACCTAAGGTTCGACCATAAACGATTCAACATTAAAAGTTAATAGTTACCTAGCATGTTTTATTTGTAAATTAGCAAAAGCACGACACGACTCTTTTTATCTTTTAATACGCTCTATAGCATTATACATTAGCTATTCCATAAGTTAATTAATGATATTGTAAAACGACAAGACATCACAGTCTGTACAAGACACTGACAAATTATGACAACACACACTACGGGGTTTTCCAACAGATGCCCATTATCATAACGGCTGGGATGACCTCGATGCCTACATCAATAGGAAAAAATAATCTCTGGGCGGGTTCCAAGAGGCTTTGGCTGAAATGACAGACGCGACGGCGCCGGTCTCCGCCCGACTTTGTGGCGCCTACATCTGCCATTGCGATGGGATGCGGATTCTTTATTTAAGCTACTACTTCATTCATCTTGAGTTTACATTTGTCGATATGATCATTGATCATATAGATGATTGCGTAAAATAAAGATATGGATGTTGAAAATATTTTCGAGGTTTTGTTTTTCAATGTTATTTGCATGTATGCAAATTAGGTAGGTACTATCTTTCAGAGAGAACAGCAAAATTATTTTGATACGAATCCACAAATCGATTGTTCGTAGAAATACGTAGAGCATAAACAGTTCAAAAAATTGAGCTGCCACCAAAAAAAAAATTAAGTTGGATACGCAATAAGCGCACCCAAATTAGTGAACAACAGAAGAAAAACTCCATGCAGCTTATTTAAGAATAATTAAGAATCCTACGACTATACTATGCAGTAAGTATATAATATCAAATCTTATTAAAGAAAACGGTAAGTATAAGTAGAATAACTATTGTGAAAGACGTTAACATTTTGTCTCACTATGACTAATGGTAAATGGACACAAACTAATAGTCATTCTTTCCAGCACGTGAATCATTTTCGTGAAAACACGGTTTTGCTGAAACCATTAACCGTTCTACGAACAGACTACGTAGCTGGAATTGTTCATAACTAATTATGCAGCTCTGATTTTAACTAGACTAATTAGCAAGCTAGCTAGATATTATTTGATTTAATTATTTGTTTACATTGATATTGTAATTGAGATAAAGTTGGATCGAATAAGAATTAGAATTAGTAGACCTGTATTTAACATGATACAAATATTAGGTAGATAATAAACGCTCTTTTTCTTAAATATATTTACGTAACATATGTTGGTGTTTTGTCAAGAACATAATATTAAGTGGATGAAAGTGTTGACATAACAAAAATATCTATACCTATGTATATATATACCGACGTCTTTAGATTTAAAATAAAACAAAAATATATGCAACAAAAACTGTGCGTTGTATCATGAAGATAGTGAATAACTTTATTCACTATCTTAAAATATCACCTCAAATAAAAATAAGATCATAATAGCTCAAGCACTAAACCCAGAAGAAGCGAGAGCGTTAATTAAAAAACCCTTGGTATTTTAATCGGATTCAAAACAAACACTGCGAAACTTGTTAATGAACCTACGTGTTACGATTAAGTTACATAACTCCTGCAGCTTTGTTCTTTGGAGGGTAGCCAGAATTATGTCCTTGGTCCTTTCGATAGATGGCGCCGACGCGACGGGACCCGGTTATTATACTATTCTACAGAGGTCGATTCGGGGACAGAATACGCACTGTCAACAATATTCCGCCCTGCTGATAGACTGCGAAACAACATTGTTTGAAAGCCATCAAGTTATAACGCTCTTTAAGCTGTGTTTTTTAATATTTGTCTTCTTGGTGTATGTGTATTTAAGATATATAAATTATTATTATTTGGATATATAAATTATAAGTTATTAATTGTTAAATATTTATCTCATCCTAATTATTCTGTATTTACTCTCGTAACAGTTTATTATTAATAATATTTATTGATTTTGTTGTTTCATCTAGCCTAGTCTACTCTTTTACTATATTATGTGACGTCACAGTTATTTACCTTTCCTCGCGTAAATTACCTAATGGGCGTTTACGATTTCGTATAATCGTACACCTACGCATATCTTTTAAATAGAACATCAACACAATCTGACCTTTGTACTCATAATGATATTAATTTATCAAATTAGGCATTTACTTTAATGAATGTAGTTTTTATCGCTTAAAATATTTCAGGCTAAAAGGATATTAGTTTTATTAATAACTACGATTCTCATCATACCTACTACGAAAGTCTGTTGAAAGTATTTTATTATACATTTGTAATCACTCCTAGCACAGATCGATACATACTAGAAATCGAGACAACAAAAAACCCATCCAATAACATAGAATCACCATTTTATTCGCAAGCTCGTACACTTAGTCGGATCTTTGTTTATACTTGATAGCATTTGGTACGGCAATTGTAGTATACAAGCTCATCTCATAAGCTCGTATTGAAACACCCCGACACAGGGGTAATTAGGTGTAAATAAACACTTTAGCACGGTGAGCTGGCTTTGATATATTTATAGGCGTTCGCCGGCTAGCATAGGGTTGATATGAAACCCCTGTAATATTCATTGTTATTATATACTTATTTATACGCCGGTATCATAATTTTATAAACTGTTGTGTAATATTTATAGCGTTGTGTTAATAAATAGTAAAGTATCACTATAGAGAAATAAGAATGGGGATCGGATAGATTATTATCATGTTAGAGTTATCTCGTCTCTCTCACTTAAGCTACTGAAATAATCTAATCAAATCAAATAAGTGTCAAAATAAGTGTTTTAAAGATGTGTTTAAAAATAATTCTAAATTTGATTGAGTTTTAAAAGCTCCAGTGTATTTCTATAACTCCTGACGGAACTAAGTATTAAGTTTTTTTTAATCTGTTAAAAAAATAAGTTTGAAACCTCCATTTATCGAGGAAAGGTATAACGTTACAGCTAAGACCAATAGGACGCTGCCCATGGAGCCTCAAGTTCAATAACTTTAATACGAATGACGAAGATATATTTTGAGATATACCATAGATATTTGATTTTGTATTAAATTTAGAGATTGTGGCTGCAATATACTTTAAGTAAGTTAAACTGTGAAAAACTGTTGGAGAATGTAGAGTTTTGGGTATTGCTGTTTTTATTTGTTAAGACTTTAAAAGGATGCAATCGCAGTACCTATAAACCACTATCTTTATTTTATAAATAATTGGATTGGATTATATACAATATGCCAATAATACCTATCTCAAAGAATCAGTCACAAACTTTACTACAGCTTCGAGGCTATATTCTACAACCAGGAATTCATAAGTATAATAAAAGTACACTTACAAAATACCCTTTTATCGAAGTTATTACTTAAAACAACGGCATGTAAAAGACAAAGAAATTTTCCCCTAAAACTCTTTACGTTAACAACATTTCATCAGAGAATTTTCGAGAAAATTGAGCTTTCGCCACAAATATTGCAGACCTTTGTTACAGAAATACCTTTGAGATATGCAGATGTTTAAGATATGGGTATTTATGACTTAAGAAAATATTTTTTTGAAAGATATTATTATCATGAATTACTAGTAAGTGAATGGTGGCCGCTGGATGCAGGCCGCCGGTGACCGGTCGTACTGGCAATCCTTGAAGGAGGCCTTTGTCCAGCAGTGGACGTCCCACGGCTGAAACCACGACGACGACGACGACTAGTAAGTGTAAATTGCCGTCGTTGGTGTAAATGGTAACTTAATAATTCTCATCAACCTGCGTGTATTACGTAGTGCTGTATTTAAAAACGGTGTAGGGGTAGTCTCGAAGGATTATTATTTTAATTTAATTAACAAACAGGAAATTAGTTTCTTTTATTTTTATGTATTAGAATAACAATCTGTTGAAATGACGGCAACTTTTCGTATTTGGAAGATGTAGGTATAAAAGAAGCAGTCGTACTACATAAGATAACGAAGTTATTTACTTCAGGTGCAATAACATCGCGATGATTCGATATATCAAAATAGGAACTGAAGGCATTTTAGTGAACAATATGTAGATAAAAATCGTAATTGTTAATTATTTATGAAAAAAATATTTGAAAGGTATCTTAAATATATTTTTTTGTATTGTACGTGATAAACTTGTACTTAGTTTAAATTTGGTTATAACCATAACCATGTTATAACCAACATTTTAATAAATGTTGGTTATATATTATATTTAAGATAAAGCTCTTCTGAATTAACAAATTCACAGAATTTAATATAAAGTGTGAATAGGAAGCCTTACTTACTTAAATGGTTGTAAATTCAGTAGATCCATGATACAGCTAGATTTACACAGGTAAGAAAAAAACTGAATGGAAAGAGGTATCGCGATGGGATCGGATATAGGCCAATTTCCCGCCAAAAATGACCACAGAGGCGTTAACAACTTGAACGCCATGCCTGCTTTCAAAGGTTTTACAGCTATATTTAGCAGTTTTCATGTTGAGAGCAAAAATATAAATTGACAAATAAATATATGATGGCTAATTAACTTAAAAGAAAATGCAGGAATATTATTTAGTCTAACTATATGTGTATGATTTAACTCCTATTAAAAGCTGTGTCCAAGATAAAACAATATGAGTCAAAAATGTCCACGACAAAAACAATATGACGAGAATTCATGATGCGGTATGCATTTCTCAAGTCAACTCAGTCTCTCTTCAAATCTTTAAATTTATGGAAATTTATTTTGTTGGTGATTTAATAAAATTAGATTTTGTGACAATGTGGTACTAACCTGTATAAAACCTAGAGATCATTAGGTGTGAATTTATCTAAATACTAGCGGTCCGACCCGGCTTCGCCCGTGTTACATATTTCGCAATAAAAAGTAGCCTATGTTCTTTCTCAGGGTCTAAAGATTGTCTGTGCCAAATTTCATCAAAATCGGTCCAGTAGTTTATGAGCCTATTCATTACAATCAAACAATAATATTAGTGTAGATTACTTTAAAATACATGCCACTAAGTTATTTGATTCATCATAATTCACTTATTGCATTACAGCAAAATTTCATCAAACAAAATATTATTTGTCAGCTGAGTGGTTAAATAGGAAAATGGAACGGGTTTGTTTAGGCGTTAACTGTATCAGTCACATAAACTGTTCCAGTTGGCTCGCAATAATGCCATGTTCAACGTAACATGAATCTAGAGTACTTCTTATTGTTACTTTCGAATCTAGATTTACATGCATATAGTACTAGTATAGTAAAGGCATAAAGGCAAGGGCAGTGTCTAAATGTACTACTACCTACGAGTACATACGACTCTTGCAGTGTACTATAATGTATGAGAATTTCTTTTTGCAATTGTTTTATTTAATTGTTATTATTAATGTGTGTATTATGCATTGATATAATATTACTACGTATGGAGGAGACACCACGAACAAAATGTGCGCCATTTTTTTGCTCTAACTAAGTTTTAAAAATTATTATCTAGTTGTCCTTTGCACTTTTCCGTATTATTTTTATTATTTGTGCAATATCGTAACACACACGAAGGCATATTTGATGCGTTTCACTTTAAAACAAATAAAAAATGAGCGTGCAGTTACGCCATATGGCGTATGTTGAGCGGAACATAAGTGATGTAGGCGGTGTCGTCTCCATATGTATATCTCAATACCGTATCGTTGCTGGATTAATAATGAAGTCAGCTATTTTGTAATATGTAGTATAATATTTCTTTTTGTTTTTTTTTTTCATATTAAATGCTTATTTTCGTATTTATATTTGAATACTGAAATTTCGCACTGAGTTTTTAATGATAAATTTATCGCAACCGGAATTTATTGAGGGCGAACTACATTATCTACATTTTAATTTTTATCAGAGAACGAATACATTTTTTCTTACATCTTTAAAATGTTGCATTCCTCTACTGATCTTAACAGAAAAATGCAGCCAATGTCGATCTAAAAACACAATGTGTAAAAACGACTTCCTTCCTAATATTTTACCATGTTACGAACTTTTTCAACAAGAAAAATATATTTTACAGATTTGTTTCGATTGAAAATAATGCATTGATTAGAGGTTAATGTATTTAGTGGCGCCTTCTAATCTGTATTTATAGCCTTGGTTGCTTGTGCGGCTTCTGTCAAGTATGCGAGTTATTTATAGATTATTAAGTTGCTTTTCATTTGTGGACTATGCAGTTCAGTACGTTTGATTTAATCGCGGTTTTCGGAAACTATTTTAGTATTTTAGAGAACGCAGTGCCTAATTACATTGTATCGTATTTGAGGAATGCTTGAGTTAGCTTTTATTCAGTGATTTCGTTAGAATTAAGTTACCTAACTAGAATATAATTTAGTCTAGTGTTATTATTAGTACGAAATATATTAAGCTCTGTTTATTAGAAAGTATTTATTAAATCCGTGTTTATCTTTTTCATTAATGTTCGGAATCATTTGTCAATATGATCTTTTTATATAACTGTATAAGTCCTTTATAATTGATTTTCATGCACAAACAGTGAGCTCAAAGCAATCAAGGGTCGATTTGACGAACGAGAAAACCGTTCACCACGTGTTCGTCCATGAGCGGTTGCGTTAAAATAAATATTAGTAGCGTATTTCGCCGCGTTCCAGTCAGGCTTCGTGTGTATGAGAGAGATGTTAGATAGAAAAATCACGGGCGCGAGCGGGATGAGACGATTCCATCGGATCGATAGCCGCAGCCGCAGAGTGCCGCTCGTGTGACGTCACGCTGTCGTCTCGTCATCTTGTCTATGTTCAAGATACTGTCACTGTATTTTTGTGCTGAACACCATTGGCCTTTCGAAAGGTGTTACAGTGTTGTTTTCATTCGTGTTAATGTATTAAATTCTATTTTTGTAATAAGTTTTGACAGGAACGGTTTTTGGATTTATAAAGTTAATGGAATATTAATTTAATTAAAGTAATAATTGTAATTAATTTTGATTCTGTTACAATAAGAGTAAAACTTATTTACACAGTTTTCTCTACATATTTTTAAAATAATATGTTCGGGCGATGAAATGGGGTGCTACGCACAAAGTCGTAGCGTCTACGAAATTGCGTAGAGGCCAACGTCTCAGCAACGCCTTTCCTCAAATCGAATACGAACCTTTCATCTCTATACTGTTAACGGAAAGTGAATATTTAACTACATAATTTGCTTGCTTAACTATTAAAATGCCTTACCACATAACCAATTTTTATTTAAGTTCCTTGCATGCCTATAGGGAAGTAAGGCATGACTGGCATATTAGAAATAACGAAGCTAGTTAATTTTTAAATATGTCCGGACCGAGAATCGCTGTACGGCCCTTTAAAAACGCCGGGGGCAACCACGCATATTATAATAGGCTTACGTAAACATAACCTGATGTATAGGCTAGGTTAATCATCTTTTAATATGAGAAGTGGTTAATTAAATTCAGAGATAGGAAAAATGTAATACCCATTTTTATGTAGAGTCATGTCAGTGTGGATGATTACAAAAATATTTGAATACATCATGTTAAATGTTAAATGAATGATACAATTATATACGCATAAAAGATAGATTATCAATAAAATGTACCTATCGGATTTAAACCTCACAATTCTTTATTAATAATATGAAAAAATTCTTTAATTTCGAAACCATTATGCTTAGGAACATATTTGAATATATCATTAAAATGACTCAACTAGAATAATTATCCCAAAATAGCTTGTAAATACGTTGTTTGACAATACTGTATTTAACAGAGGCTAATTAGTAACCCTACAAACGTATGAAGAGTGGGCAGTAGCGTTTCGTATGCATGCAGTGATTCGTTGTAAGCACGATTACGAGCATTCATTCATCCGTGCTTTGTGAACATTTACATTCTCGTAAACGAATTTATTCCTATGCTTGGAGCTTTGGAATGCAAAGGTTATACGCAAAAGTAGTGTTGCATATAATTATGACGTTTTATTGCAATTAAAAAGTAAATTAATCCGCATCTAGGTACTATACATTTTTACCGAGTACATACATAGACTATTTTGTCGGCATTAACTGCGACAAAAAAATTAAATTAAAACATGATGAAAAAATTACGAAAATTGTCTATAGATTTTCTAAAACATTTAACAGGTATTTGACTGTAATCACATTGATCGTAAATAACCTGTTATTTAATTTTATTTAAATAATCAGAATAAAAACACACTCGTTAATTATTTAATATTAACTAAATTCAAATCTCATATAACAGTTAGTGTCCCTATACTTGTATACCAATCGCATCGAAATGGCAATAACGTGAATATTTTGTACCCTTCTGCATAATACATGCTCTCTGCGAACGCATTTCAGCTCAATGGAGTTACATTTGATATCAATTGGAAGTAAACACTGGAAATAACTATAGTAAGACTTTGAACAGGAATGCATGTAATTGTTAGTAGTGAGGCTATCAGAATCGTATATTTATTACGGGCTAAATTTGAAAAAAATTTTAGAAATTTAATGTGATTAAAATAAATACTAAGTAAAAGTTATTAACAAAACATTAATAATTGGTTAACAGATATGTTACTTGTAGAAACATCGTATTTCTATATCGCCTCACATGACATTTTTATTCTTATTCTGAGTTAACTCTACAAAGTATGTAATAAAGTTTAAGTTTTGGCCGTTAATCTGGTTATCCGGTACATAATGAAGGGCAATGCTAGCTGTAAGCATGTACATAAATAAAATATCTTCAAGTCGTATAGTGTTCTTCATTATACAAAGCTGAGGCAATAGCTAATGAAATTATAATCGCGTGCAACAGCTAGTTGACTTTTAAAATCTAATCTGTTTATGTATGACAGTGGATGTACTGTGTACACGTGTAGCGTGAAATGGAACGGGGTTGCAAAGGGTTGTTTTTTTTAGTTCACGGGCGTTGTACACGCTCGTTGTATTATTGCTTTATATGAATATCGTCCATACATTTGTTACAGTGTAGGGACACGTGTGGAGTAAAGATGAATAAATAATCGATATTTTTTTTGCCTTTGCAAGAATGAGCTTTGTTGTGATTTGTAATTGCTTAAAAAGAGCGTTACTTAATTTTAAATAGATCATTACAATATTTAATATTTACGTTCTAGTGCTTAAAGAATTAACCAACTAACAAGAAGGAAAACATAGGTGCATAGAAGAAATTGATATATATTTTTCTATAATAAAATCATTGCTCGATGATTAAAATCCATGGAAAAAAAAGGCAAGATCGTTTATATGAAGAATTTACGAAATACCTTCCGCATTTCCTCTTAATACAAGTTGAACTACTATAGATAACAATATACTTATAGTTTTTTACTGTAAGGAAGAGAAAAATCGTCATAAACAACAATTTAACGATAGCAAAATTTGTTTAGAATACGAGGTACTGTTTGAATTTTGATCACGTATATCGATGATGGTAAAAAGTTCCTATAGGTACAAAAGTCATGCTACGACGCTTATAGCTCATAATAATCTGAACGAATTTTGGAGTGATATTTTAAATTAGAATCAAGCGGCTATAAGCTTACATGATCGAAACGCTTCTTTAAGATTAAATCGAATTGTTTCGTTTTTAACAATGAGTTGTTTACAGAAAGCACTTATATATCAATAAGTCCAACGCACACGCAATCGCATGACGGAAAATAACTGTAGGTTTTAATCGGCAAATGTATTTTCAACAACCAAATTTTTCGTTTTACTCATTCAGAAAGTAGTGACGTGGGCTGCGATGTAGATGGTTTTAATTTAGTTTTAAAGTATGGAGTTATCTAAATTAATTTTTAATATAAAACTTTAATGAAAACAACTAATTAAAAAACAAACCTATCATTGAGACTTTCTTCAACTTCAGCACTAAGTTTTACATCAGTTATAAGTATATTTTCGTTTAAATTCAAATTATTACAACGTTTTATAGTATTGATCTATATAGTTACTAGCTTACCGCCCGCGGCTTCGCCCGCTCTCTATAAAACGATTTGAGATTTAAACTATCCTATCTCTCAAGTTGGATCGAACTGCACATGGTGTGCGAATTTTATTATAATCGGTTAAGTGGTTTAGGAGTCCATTGAGGACAAACATTGTGACACGAGATTTATATATATTAAGATATATAAAACTCAAAGGTGACTGATATAGTGATCTATCAACGCACAGCCCAAACCACTGGACGTATCGGGCTGAAATTTGGCATGCAGGTAGATGTCATAACGTAGGCGTCCCCTAAGAAAGAATTTTAGAAAATTCATCCCCTAAAGGGGTAAAATAGGGGATGAAAACTTATACCATGAAAATTTATCTTTTCCACGCAAGCGAAGCTGCGGGCAGCAGCTAGTATTATCTATAGTTTTATATTCCCTCTATCATGTAAATTAATCCCATTTCAAGGTCACAGGATCTATTTGTCATGTAGTTATTTTGAATACTATCTTGCCTATGACAATTTTCAAGTAAATAAGACGAAGAAGAAGTTTTAGCGATTATATTTCGATAGTTCACAAAACCATTAAAATTAAAAGATAATTATTATCATAAAGAGAATTCAAATGCAAATATCGTCAAGTATAAACAAACATTACAATGGCTTTGTGGATCTTCTGTTTAATTACTCAGAAGCAATTAATGTCACAGTATGTGTGTTTCACATCGACACTATTAACAAATTGAATCATAATAACGCGGTACTTGGCTTGCTATGAAAGGGGTTAATCATAAGTGATTAAAAACAGCATTGCACATATTACATTACTTACGACATATTATAATACGAGAAAGAAAGAAATTTCATTCAATTATCCTATTCCATAAGTCCACGTTTATATACAACATACATTGCAATTTATTTTCACTGTCTCACAATATAATGTATTCAATTAGAATTTATAATAGCATACCTATAAATGCACTGAGCATGTACTGACAATTGCACTAAGCAGCTACTACATGAGAAATAAAATTAAAATTTTAAACTCCATTATAAGCATTATGAACATATCTCTCTTACAATGTTGTATCTACGTGTAAGTAATAATAACCAACCAGTGATATGTAAACGAAATTTTGCTGCTGTATACAACGTGAAGCTTTACAGCACATAGTTAGTAAGATAAATATTATAGTAATTCATTCGCTCCACAGTTGGAAGTAGATTATAAAACTAGGCCAACATATCACTCAATCAGTCCGCGGCTACACCTTTCAAAACTGTTAACAATGTTCTGTTTCATATACAATGAAACCAGAGACATACCAGGCCATTTAAACTTTTATTAGTTTACTTTTTTATATAATTATATAAAAAGATAAGCTTTTAAATCGTATATGTTAGAAAAATGTTAGAAAATTAAAAATGCTCACAACGCGTTGTGATCACAAAAGGACCGAATCGCGAAAATTATGGTATGGCTCTATTGTAAAAGCTTACGATGTTTTGATAATAAAGAAAAGCCGTGACGCATTCTGAACATTAAGGTTTACAGTATTTAGCACTACAATTTTAAATTCATACTAAAAGTCGCTCTTCGTGTATTTTATATAAAAAATACCAACCTATAAATATAATGCGTACATTTAGTATGACAATTTTCCAAATTTAAATCTTCAACTGTGAGCACAAAATCATGGGAGCAAATTTGTCGCGCAATGAGCGATTAAGGTTTTCGAACATAAAATATGAAACTTCAGTAAGTAAGATGTAATTAATTGGGAACATTTTAAGCAATCGATAATATTGTTTTAGAGACATTATGCAAACATAATGAAGTCATTATATTCCAATAAATTAAAATGAATATAAATAATATACAATAAAATGTATTTTATGGATATTGATATTATTTTAACCAAACGTTGTGTTCTTCAAAACAGCTGACTGACAGTTTAACAAGTCTCGGTTATAACAACTGTATCAAGTGGACTGAATTTTTTGCCAGTTCATCTGTCTATCAAACCAGACAGACAGGCTTGTACGTTTTCAGGCAATATCTTATACATATATAATAAATCTGTAGAAGGGTCAATTCTGTACATTGAAAATATTGAAAAAATAAATACCAGGGGGTGTTACTGGATCGATACCAAACCCAAATTTGTGATTAAAAAAAATTTGTCTGTCTGTCTGTCTGTCTGTATGTATGTGAAGGCATCACGTGAAAAAACTAACGGTTCGATTTCGATGAAACTTGGTATAATTATACCTTATTATCCTAGGCGTAAAATAGGATACTTTTTATCCTGGAAAAATACGTAGAAAAAAATTAATCTTAATTTTTCAGTTTTATCCATAGACGTTGTTCTGTAGAACCGCGAAAACACGTTGCGTATTATTAGGCCTAGCCGACGGCCGTATTTGGGTCCAATTACCAATAGATATTTATAAGATATCATTGTCGGAGTTACTCAAAATGGAGAAATAAACCATCCACGCGAAGACCGACATCCGCGCCGACGGAGTCGCGGGCGGAAGCTAGTACTAAATATTTTTGTTATATTATTTTCCAAGTAATACCAAAGTAATACCAAGCATTGTTTTATATTATTTACTAACAAAAAATATATAATAGTTGAGATTTGAACTCCTGTCCTGAAACTCATGCCAAAGAAAATAATCAGACCTATGACAATATCTACCAAGGTCTATATATATAACAACTGCATTTGTATCATAAATCACCCCTCTACATTCCTGATATGAATTACTTCACGTAACAATGACATGTATTATCTGGTAACAATAGTGGGGAGCCACAGGATGCAACCAATATATTCAAATTATCACTTATTTGTATTGACACTCTCACTTATAGAAGACTAGCTTTCCACCCGCGACATCGCCCGCGCAGTCAAAGAAAAATCGTATAGTTCCCGTTCCCGTGGGATTTCCGGGATAAAACCTATCCTATGTCCTTTCTCGGGTATCAAAATATCTCTATACCAAATTTCATGCAAATTGGTATAGAGATATTACGTGATTGAGTAACAAACAGACAGACAGAGTTACTTTCGCATTTATAATATTAATAGTATGGGTGTTGAAACAATTAGGGAGTACTTGTATATTTTGACTTGAATAGTTTGGCACAATTACGATTATTATATAGGGTCAAAGAAAGTACAGAGTATAACCACAGATAATACGTGAATTATAATATTATAGGTATAAAAGAAGATTATTAAATTTTAACTACGTTGCTCTGTTCGTTGTATGTTCATCTAAACACTTTTTTTCATAATTTTGGCATGGCATTTATTGTTTTTAAATATCAAAAATATGACGATTATTACTAACTGTCGATAAATTCATCCAATTCAAAGAAATAATTTTCAACACATGTTTCCAAAAATAGTTTTTCTTAAAATACGTGTGTTAGGAAAGCTTTAAACGGGCCCAAAGTGACATTTAAAGTTAATGATAGTACCTATATAAATGTGGACAATATGTCTACCTAATTATTTCATAAAGGATGGGGGCTCACAATGATTAAAAATACCTATATCTTATATATAAAAATGAATCGCAAAATGTGTTGGTAAGCGCATAACTCGAGAACGGCTGAACCGATTTCGATAATTCTTTTTTTATTATATTTCTTGAAGTACGAGAATGGATCTTATGTAGAGAAAACGTAAACATATACCACGGGCGAAGCCGGGGCGGACCGCTAGTTTACAATAATTTTCTTTTTCTCTTTAATATCAAAAGAATTGGACTAAATATAGAAGTTTACAAGACAATAATAAATACCTTTAAATCACTCGTATTTCATTGACACAAACACGCAGCTTAGAAGTCTTATACTTACTTATTAAAGAACGAACGTGCAGTAAAATATCGATTTTCCATTAACGTCATACCAAATGTTCTGTTTAAAATCAAAAACTGATTCCTATTAAGGAAATAAAAATCTGTGTTGAATATCTCGAAGTAAGCAATTCGAAAATGTGAGGTAAAGTTGATATCTCAAGGGGTCAATTAATTGAGATAAGGCGGGACACAATTTGAAGAACTCTTCAATAGAAGTAGACATCGATGTTGCTAACTGGGCTTAGATTTGCTAAAAAAAAATAATGTACCTATCTAGTAATTAATATTTTTGTAGAAGTTTTTAATTTTGTTTTATTGAGTAAAACCAAGAGTAAAACATCTAATATCGATATGTCACTAATGTTTTAGAAAGAAAGAAAAACGTAAAGTTTATATATGTATTCACGATATTATTATGATGACTTAAGAAATGATCACATTATTTACTATTGTACATTTAACTACTACATTGAAATATACCTACAAATATGAATTTGTTACGTTTTCAATAACAATCCAATCTTACTCAATTTGGAAATACCATGAATCTGTGAATTGGTAATATTCGTTGATGTTTACCGAGAATTCTGTTTTTACATTCAATATAAAAAATATCTCAGCATTTTCATACAAATATAATTTATTAACATTTACTCTGAATCTTATTTAAGGTTATTCAAGAAGTGGAATAGTTAATGTATATAATAAAAACCGTTCGTTTATTTTGTTCATATTTAAACTAATTAATCAATTGAATCATTTCTGTATAATATCCTTAACTTCTAGTGTTCTTAAATCAGCGAGTACATGTACCTACATGGAGCGAATTTTATGATATTCACCATAAGTTCACCATCATATAATCACCGAATTAATATTTTCTGACATTTCGTCATGAAATGTGTTATAGGCAAGGTTATAGGATAGGTTTTAATTATCTATGGCACTACATATACATAGTATCTATGACACTATGTATCATACCTACACTAACAAGAATTGTAGGAGGATCTTCTCCGAAAATAAAAACGGGCTTGTATGAAATAATTATGTCATTTAAAATAATTTTCACCGTATTTTAAATGTCATCTAATAAGTAGATAATTTGATTTATTTAAAATTGACTTTACAATGATTGTTTAGCTCACAGAACATTTTTGCTTATATGTAAACAATCAAATGCAATGATAACACTCGTAGCAACTCTGTAACATAAGCAGAAACACCAAAATTTATAGGATATTTTAATAAAAATGGACACGATAGAACGGAAGATTACATGGAGAACATATACTAGGTAAAATACAATATTTGGATAAGCCATTCGATTACGCAATGCTTCGATTACGTATGTTGAATCTCACTTGGGTTAGGTCTTTGTGGCTATTCTACTCACGCTGAAGCGTGAACGAGCTATGCTATGACACCTAGTAATTGAGTACTCAGTAGATTTCTACTAGATTGATTTTGTAGGAGACAGTGTTAATAGTCATCAGTATGGACAATTTCATATTAGGAGCCGGTTATAATGCTATATTTACCACATAAACAACCTAAAGTTAAACAACTTATATAACGTTCCATTTTTATAGTAAAGCAAAGAGCCAACAAAATATCCAACGTCTTTCACCGCAGATTGGTTTGGTGCGTGCGACTAACAAAGGCGGAAGTCAACATGCTAATTAAAAATTCGTTGACGTGCTTAAAATGATTTTCGGTTGAACGGCCCAAATATTTATATTCCATCGAAACTTAATAACTTTTTCAGGATGTAGCGTAAATCATTACCGCAAAATGTGAAATGCGGTATCTAGGTTAGAGTAACAAGCCCTGCTTTAAGCCGCACGATCTCCAGGGAGCGTGAGGGTATTCCGAGAGTCGAAGATAAAAGAATATGTATATACGCGTGGAGTATTATTAGAGAATCATACCTTGAGTATGTTATATAAGTTTTAGAATATTCATATTCGATTTTTGCTAATGGTTTTCTTTAGAAAAGAACCGGTAACAAATTTCGTTGTACCTTGTAAGAACATTTTTCGTTAATCAGTAAAAGTTACTTATCGTTTGTTTATTGCAAAATTTATTATTAAGAGGATCCAAAAGTAAACGACATAATCGCATGAGATAAATCTATGAAAAGTACAGTAAAGGCGACTGGTGAATAAAAATTTGTTTTGATCAATTCCTTTAAAACATTTTGCCAAAGTGCTTGGTTATCGAATTTTCATTTTGAATCTTTCATGAACATTAACGGTATTAAATATTATGCTCTATTACCGTGTTTTCAACAACAGAAAGCGTCGAGTGTTATGCAACTTCAGTTTTTCTTGACTAATAAAACAGGAAAAAAGAGTAACAGAAGAAATCCAATCCGGCAATGATCATCCGTCGCTTATTCTTGTCTTACATACAATACAGTACTTTTGTGACCCAATTCTAAAGGTTGCAAGTTGTTCCAATTCCGTAGCCAGAAAGTCTGCCTTCTGGACGGCATTTCAAGCTATTAAATAATATGAAAATTATTGAATTATAGCTGTATAGCTCACATTTCTTGAATACCTTTTGATTTGAATGTTTTGTTTTACCTAGTTAGTGATTTGTAATACAAATTATAATACTATCCGAAGATGTCTTAAATTCTGTAGCGACTGTCATTGACTTAGAAAAGTTTTTAAATACAATATACGGTCTATAACCTACTATGAGAGTGTATGAATGATGTGTTTTTTCATATCGTGATGCCTCGATTTGACCTATAAAAATCACTGAATAATAAAGAATATAGAGCGGCAAGGCTTTTCAGAAAATTGACAACGTACTAGCACATTTGTAAAGTCACACCATACTAAACTTTTGCTGCTTTTACGAACGATGACGTATAATATTTATTATGTAAATTGTTATATATTTATTAAAATTTATATTTGTGGAAATTAACCGATTTTATACATGTAGAAAATAAAATAGTATAGTAGGCAAATAAAAAAAAGAATCATCAAAAGCGGTTAAATCAGTCGTAAGGTTTAAAAATATAAAAAACAGGTTTTCTTAAAAATACAATCATTATTCTACGTTGTTATTCCTGAAATAGATGGAGAAAATTGGAGTCCAAAAGTTGAAATCGAGTTAATAATTAGACTTACAATGTAACTGTGTTTATTCTAGACGAGTTACACTATTTTCCCTTACTCATTTTGTTTCATTTATATTGATATCTACACTACGTACTGCGGTATCAATATTTTTTATTTGTAGAATAAAGTGTTTAAAAGCTCTAAAGTTACTCGAAAAAAATTATGTTAAACAATTTAAATATTAAAACAGAATCATCAAAACGTAAATATTTGTATCAAATATGTATATATGTATATAATGTATTATACATACTGTAGAAACCAATTTTGCTAAAATGTAGCGCCGACTGGCGAAAATACAATTAAAAATTATAAAACTTTTGTAAGAATTGTAAAATGTAATGTGAAAATAGACGTAGATGAAAAAGAGGTGGGAGATAAACTTTTTGTACAAAAAGTAGTTCACGCAAAATAGTTTAAAAAAAAATTGAATCGTAAATTTTCAGATTTACACTTAGATTAAAATCAAGGAGTTAAGTTAAAATAGAAAAATTGGCTACATATTAAACATTAATTGATTTTATACTTCCAAATTTGTTTATATTATGTTTATGAATTTTATTAAATCAACTAAGTAAAAGTTCACTCCACACCTTACCTTATATAATATTCAGAATTTATTTATCGCGCTAGTGTCGTAAAAATATAATTTTATAAGAGCTCATGAGATATCTTCTCAAACAAAATAAGTTCAATACAGGTTTACGTGGTTCAAGCCGGGTTTTGATATTACGTAAGTATGGGTCATTTACTGTGTTTTAAACATCGACGTGCTCTATTTTTCTCAATATTACTATGATCGTTATAAAAAAAACATTAGTTCACATTTTATTCTTAAATTTTTAATAATTCAATAAATATTGCATGTTATAATATTCAAAACATGTCAAAAAAGCGAACTGAGTATTAATGCGTTGCATAAACCATTAAATACGACTGAAATTTAGTCTGAAGTTTCGTGAAATTTTCGTTGAAGCAGCCGTAATCGATTGACGTAGGACCTCCCTTTTGTAGGAAGGAATTGAAAGAAACAGAAATTGCGGTAACTATTAGATTGCCAAAGAAGCATGAACTCAAACGCATAGTATAATGAAGTAATTTAGATTACCCTGTTATATCTAAATGCATTGAAATGAAATTGCTGCATATTATTGACGTGTTTACTCATCGTAAAGCTATCTCATAACATGTGTTTGTAGACACGTGATATAATTTATTTACTTATAGATAAAAAGGTCGACTTTCAAGTAAATAGCGACTAGAAACACCTACACAAGGTTCACGCGAAAATGGCACGTCAAATGAAGCCTTACAGTGTAGTACTTACCAGACTTAGGGGCATGGGCGCGGCACGGAGCACGGGCGCACTCCTTCAACTAAATGAATCCCTTACGAAATATCGCCTGTCTTATCTCCATTTCCATAATAAAACCACCAAGCATTTAGGTATAACTCGATTAAAGACGTCCGTCCAGCGCCGCGGACCGCTGTTGCTAGGTACGGATCAATTGTCGATCCCCTACGAGTGAATTACATGAATGAAACCTACACACTTCCGATAAGTATATACAATTTAGTTATTTAACGACTACAAATATACTGATAAATGTCAAAACGTTTCCTATTCAAGCACAGAATTGTTAGGTTTGGGATGAAAAGGGGCGGAGGGTTGTAAGATCTCAGGCTGACGTTTAGTGTCGTTCGTTGGACAAGTGGTAGACGGCGGCGGCGGAAGGTCGGGGAAGCCGGGAGCGCGCTCGGCGCGAGCCCGGGCTCCGCTGACGTCAGCGACGGCTCGGCGCCGCGCGGCCCAACTCACCACCGTCACCCAACAATTATTATTTTATATACACGAACGGGAACGGCGTGAAACAAAAGACAGCGGCGGGGCGCGGGCGGTGTACACTCGCCGCAGGAGCGACGCGCGGCGCCATCTAGCGGCCAATCCGGCGACCACTCGCGCCTACTCCTTTCGGTCTGCGGACGATCGAATCAAAAGCTGGTCTCGCAGAGGATACAACACTGTCACTGATCGGGGAGCCGTAATCATCGAGCGATCGCAAGCACGTATCGTACCGTGGTCAGAGCGTGGCTGCGTGTGGTGGTGGCGGTCGGATGGGCCATGCTGTCAGGCGGCGCGGGAGAGGCGCGGGCCAGGCATGGCGGGCTCCTGCTCGACACTGCGGTGCGGCCGGTGCGGGCGTCCGCGGCGCGCGCTGCACGCCACTGGCCCGCGCACCGCCCGCGCCCGCGGCCGCTGCGCGCGCACGCCCGCACTCGCGACTCCGCACCGCGCCTTCAGCCTGCCTCGACCTGCAGCCGCGTGCACCGGCACCACACCGCCCACACAACAACACACGCTATCTATCGATTGTCGACGCTACTCGTTTCTGCACCTTAAGATCGCTGTGCACTTAAGATAATTGAAAAAAAAAAACATCCATCAAATATTTTAAGCATTTAAGGATTTGTGTATTGTATAATACGCGCCGAGTGTTCCGTTTAAATGATAACGTCTTCAAATTGTGCGAAGAAGGTTTTATATAATTGGTTTATTCGATATTCCTTTGACAGTTACGACGATTTTAATTAAATTTTAACTGGATTAAAATATGTATTGATATAGCTAAAGAGGCGGTGTTTTGAACGTACAATGGTACAAAACGTTTGAATCGATATCAAATTAATTGATAAAAGAGCAATTTAAGTAACGTTCGCTGGTATCTTTCGAGTATCAATTGAGATTTTGCTAGGAGACAGTTTGGCGGTGACCCAACCGCCTAACACACTTTTCGCAAAGGCACACTACACTAACAATGTCCTACTTTTCTACTCTTCATATCTTAGCTTTATAAAATTCATTTAATAAAATGCGCCCTACATTATAATAGTTCCATATTCAAGCAAATGGATTATCCGTAGTCTCTATTGTTAAATCTAAAAGAATGTGCATACTTACATCTCATGAATGTTATTAATTCTGTTATACTTTGAACTAGATTTTAAACATAATATAATATTTTTATGGCATAATTCAAAAATGTTCTCATTTCCTACTCTACATTCTTTTTTTTTTTTAATTTACGAAGACTTCATTGATTCACATTACGGTTAAATAAAATTGTTTTATTGTTTAAAATTAAAGTTTGAATAACTCTAAAATAAATAATTATTATTTTCTATCTACCCGTTACGGTTATATCTTTACGGCAAAGCTACGAAGCAGCTACGTAAAAGTATAATTTTGATTTTAATTTTTGTTCTTGTTGGAAAGCGCATCTAGAACTTTAGATCTAGCACAGTTTTGACTTAAAGAGGCCTTGTAATCCAACTTGACTACTGAAAATAACTAACTGCTCTGTTGTTAAATATTTTTTCGGGATAATAATATGAAGTAAATGTTATATCATCACATAGTTATATAGTATTTCAAAGGTATTTCATAAAAGTATTTTATGGTACTATTCAAATTATATGACATAAGTCAATACTAATATTATAAAGCTGTGTTAAAAAATAAACAATTCGTTAAGTTTTATATAGATTTTTCTCTTCAAGAATAGATTCTTTGGCTCTTTTCGCTCTCAAACCAAATTGTCTCAAAGAAAATAGATCAATCTAATAAATGTAACACGGAAATGGATCTGTCCCATACACCACTATGTACACGAAACAGGTATATTGAGGCCTTCAATCTATTAAATCATTGCATACGATGCGGGTAGTTGTCGGTTATCACTTATCATAATATGTCCCGCATGCTTTGTTTATGGGTTATATATATCTGCTATATTTCGTTGCTACTCATATCCATATAGGTACCTACTTTCGGTATATGAGAAGGTACTGTATACTTTTCTCACAAAGTAACATTATCACGGTGCATTTACATCAAACGAGCGAATGCTCATTCTTACCCCACTACGTCAAATTATTTTAGTGTAAACAGGCGTAGGCGTAGTTCTTTCGTTGTACTTAGTGCGTTCGAAAGTGGTTGGAAAAGATTCTAATCAATGTTTTAATGCTGAAAAACACTGAATACTAGTTTTCGTTTAGACTAAAAGATCACGAAAGAATGCTCTTGCTCTAGCTCTATGTTCGTTTGATCTAAATGCACCGTTACACAAACAAAATCAAAATTCAAATTATATTTATTTGAAGAATGTAGTTACAAATTATAATTTAAAAATATATTTAATGATTGCAATATTACCTATATGGTTAATACATTATACCTATTGATGTACAAATCTTCGTCTAAAAATATTAAACAAGTATCAAGCGGACTCACGCGTTCTCACCGAACTTTCGCTACTACAGCAATATAAATAAAAAAGCACGAAAAAAATATTTAGGTGAAACGGTGCTTAATGTAATTCAACGTTGAGCCCAAAACGTTAAAAACGAACACATGGCAACTCCTATTCACAAGGGGCAGGTGAAAGCAATCCGTCATGAGCTCATACCGGCTTGAATGCCTACTATAACCTCCACGTATGAATGTTAACTGCAATTCGCGCTCAAATTTCAAGCTAAATAATTAAACTGCACTATGTTGTATTCAATTCGCATGTTTGATAAATTATACTGTTTTAAAGTCGATGTTACAGTTGTAGGGCGGGAAAAAATTGCAGTGAAGCGTTTAGTTGTGAAAAATAAATAAGAATATAATTAATTAATTAAAGTGCACGAGTTTCTTCTTATTTAACAACAGTAATGCTCAGTTTATAAACTGTCTTAATGAATAAAGTTATGGCAAAACGGAGAAAACGCAATTAATTTTCGTAAAGAATGAAAGTAATTTTACACAGGTGATGTACATACTTACATGCAGTAAATCGGACATAGCATAATAATAAATAATATTAAAGAATTTGTATCATCACACTGTGTTGATTTCAGCGCCTCTACCAGCTGTACATTCCATGTATAAAGTGTTCATTTGTTACTATAAAATCAACGGTATTTCTAAAAGTTCCTGTGTGAATGTGAGTGAATGTGTTTCACGACATAATATTTTATAGTACATTATACAAGTACCTATACATAATACACATAATAACCTACCTAATTATTATCGAAAATAGTATCTACATATCATCATAGTATTAGCTTATACGTAACAATTTATAAATAAAATAAATTGTTACAAAGCTAAAAAGCAAAGAAAAATATTTTTTTTATATATATAAAAACAGTGTAAAAGACTACTGAAATAAATAATCTCAACTGTCTGACATTGCATCAACATAACAAAGTTACAGGCTTACAGAAACTGCTTAGAATGGACGTAACGTAATGCAATAAACATTATCTAATTTATTGTAGAGTTATAATTTGAACACCAATAGGAATTGAATACTATCACTACAAATTAAGAAAACATAGTTGCTGTCGCTGTTTGTCCATCCCTATGTGTGGTAAAACTACGCAACGGATTTTTAAGGGATTTTTACATACGTAGTGTGATTCGAGAGGAAGATTTAAGTAATTCATTTTCCAAATTTTTTAAAACGCGGGCGAAGCCTCACGCGGAAAGCTGGTGTGTAATCTAGCTTCTGATTTTAAATCTATTTCCATAAATATTGTTATTACAACTTATAAAAATACTTGGTATAATAACCGTATGAAAGTACTAGATTAGCAATATTTAATGTGATTCGGACACCTAAGTATGCGAAAATGCAAATATTAAAAAACTAGGTTACAAGAACGTAAGTGGTACTTGTTTGACCTTTTAATAAAGTAAAAATATTTTATAAGTTCATAGTTTGAAGTTACGAAGCCTAGATTAGTTTAGACTTACGATCTGAATGTTTGGAAGACGTTTTTCTGATAATAATTTTAAACATTATCCAATTTATTTGCATTAATAAAATAAACAGAATAATATGTAGAGCTTTTCTTCACTATTGTTATTTGACCATAACCAAAAAATGTGTCACTACGATAATGGTTTATTAATTGCTCGGTTTTTAATACAGACATAAATTTAATCGATGTAACGCATTAATATCGATTTGATGTGATACAAAAAGAGACTCTACTATGAACTTAATCAACTTGAAAGCAAGCCAAACTAATTTTAGATTTTACTACTTTTAAAGTCTGTGTGTCTTATTAACAACCTAATAAGTATCGCTGGCGCGATCGAGTAGAGGTGGACCTGTGCGTGCGTAGAGCCAATAATAATTGGCAAGAGACCGCTCAGGAGCGGGGAAGATGGAGAATTCTCATCTCAAAGGACAAGACCCACTTTGGGGTCTCAGCGCCACTGGAGTAAGTATGTGTTATTATTGTATTGAAAACTAAATTGCATATTTATGAAAATTTTGAGTAACTAACCAAATTCGATCAAACTTATAGTATTTTTGCAAAAGGACAACATTGGCATTGTTTATTTACTCCTTTCGAACCTTCAAACAACGCAATTTCTCGCAGTTACAAATTAGTTTTTACAAAATATTGCAGCAATACGACGCGAAATTCTCAAAGTTCAAGTTGTTAGTCGCATGCTAACTGTACTAAGATGTCAGGCCCGAATATTGCACTTTGCAGCGAAGTCTTTGTTCGAAGTAGGCTTCCTTTTAGTTTTTCTACCTACCCATTCTTCAGTTCTGCCGCCGCTCGCTCTGCACATGAAATATTCCGAGGTAAGTGAAACGTGAGCATGCATGTTTTCTTCGCTGTACCGTTGTTGAGAATACATAATATCAACTGAGTTCTCTTTAACGCCTTGTAAAAATGCTAAAGAAAAAATGGACAGTGGCCTAAAATATTGTTCTGAGAAAATAAATTTAGAAATAAATACTGGTCAGTATTGATTAAAGTTAATCGAATCTTGTTCAAATATACTTGAAAAATTTCACATATAAAATTTTATAGCGTTTAATTATAAAGGATAAATGTATCAAACCAATCAAAGTTTATACTTAATAAACAACTTACAAGTTTAGTAGAATCTTTCAGTTACAAGATAAATTCAATCACATAAAATTAGTTCGTAACGAGTCGTAAAAGCCCATAGTCCATAGTTATTATATCCTTAAATAAGTATTACATTTTACTTTTATCATTAAAAATGTCTCTCCTAAACGGGCTGTCACCTTGTCCTACATCTAAATTTGGAAAAAATCTAGACTACAAAACCAGACAGATAGTTCTAGTTTGAAAATTATATAGACTGGGTATGTCACGTTAGGATTATAGTTGGGCAGTGGCACGGGACTGATTCAAATATTAAGCTGTTGACAGTTTATATAAAACTGTCACGATATCTAAAATAAACAGTATGTGAGTTTACTGTTTATTTTAGAACGAAGTTAATTGTAAGGAAAACAAAATGCGTTTATGTTCAAATAATCTTACAACGATATTATTAAATTGAATTTAAAATAAATCAAAGTATTTATGAAACTAAGCACAGAATGAACAGTAATTATTCTGCCAATAACCTTAAAATAAAAAGTACCCTAAAGTACTTCGCTTCTTTATAGCGGAACTAACTAGCGGTCCGCCCCGGCTTCGCCCGTGGTACATATTTCACAAAAAAAGGTAGCCTATGTTCTTTCTCGGGGTCTAAAGATTGTCTGTGCCAAATTTCATCAAAATCGGTCCAGTAGTTTATGCGTGAAAACCATACATACATACATACATAATTACAAACCTTTCCTCTATATAATATTAGTATAGATTTTCCTAAAGAAATAAGGAATGACGCTATTATACTTGAGTATAGTTAAACAAAACAGCATAATAAAACAAACACCAACTTGTAAAATAAAACACACCGGATCAATGAACATTTTAATATTTTTCTTAATGATTTAATGCACAGCCCCGCTCTCAAGATTTGGGAAGTCAGCAATTTTTGAATAATGGAATGCAAGAACCTCTTCTCAACAAGCATCATACTTCAGAATAGTCTTTTATGTCCAAGGTTTAATATCCCATGGTGATTTTTATAGGCTTATAATTTTTATTGGTATCATAATAATTGGTTGCTGCATGGAAATATTTTGCTGTACACGTGTAGGACGTAGCTACATTACAAATTGTTTTGTATGTAAAAATGTTTGATCGAATTAATAAAAACTCGAATACACAAACGATTTTTTAAATTAATTAGTAGGTATAATACTTAATTTCGACATACATAACTCAGTTATATATATATGTATAGGTTAAAGTTTCTCGTTTAAGATAAAATTAAATTGGATAGATAAGTAGAATCACATTTTTTTTCCTTATTTTACAATTAAAACCATCCAAAAAACCTTTAAAAATAATAATAAGAAATCACAAAATATCAAAGTAGTTTCTCATTTTTAAAGCACAATATACACAATATAATACGCTCCAACCATACTCCATTAAACTATACGATACGCAGCGTACAAAGGCTCAAGTCAACATTATAAAAGCACTCAGGAACATTAACCAAGGAAGCGCTAAGAAAAAGAATTTCCAATAGCAAAGTTCAAGTGTAGGTACAAGAGAGACATAGCTGCAACGTGCGACCTACTGACCGAGGTCAACGCCCGATGCACCGACCTGCCGGCAGTTGACCCGCGGACCTAAAAACCGAAGTTGGACCTAGGATGTATCCCCATAAACATATTTTTACGTTACCCCAGTTTGTGAGCGTTGTGTAACTTGCGTTGCAGACTTTATGGTGCAACGGGAGTCGATGCAAGTTCAACTATACAGCTATTGGGTTATTATTATTTATATGTTATTCTAATTGGTGACTTTGATGTGCCGTTTTCATAACATAAGTAGATTAGGTTTATAAGTAGAATCACATTTTTTTTCCTTCAGTAAAACATTCACTATTGATTGATAGATAGAGGGTTGTCGCGTAAAAACCACAGGACAGTTCCTTGGCATATTATGATAATATACAGTTGTACTAGCTTACCGCCCGCGGCTTCGCCCGCGTTTTCAGAGAAAACCCCGCATAGTTCCCTTTCCCGTGAGATTTCCGGGATAAAACCTATCCTATCTCTCAAGTTGGATCAAACTGCACATGGTGTGCGAATATTATTATAATCGGTTAAGTGGTTTAGGAGTCCATTGAGGACAAACATTGTGACACGAGATTTATATATATTAAGAAGATATTTTGTAAAATTAAATCGTTATACTGACACGATTAAAAAGAGCAACTTTGGAGTTTCTTACCGGTTCTTCTCCATAGATACTGATTTCCGAATCAGTGGTAAATGTTAAAAATATGTAATGACGTTTCAATAGTGCTCGAAGAAGTCTTGAATAAATAAATGTTTGAGTTTGATTACAGTTAATCAAACACTTTATAACGTAAATTATTATTACGTATTTAAAGATGGGACACAAGATTTAACATCCTTTATTTCAGGTCATGTAGTTAGTACATAATATTGTGATTTCATATCAAAATACATTCTCAAAAGCACGTTAGTTTTGTTGATATTTATTTCTCGCTAATCCACTTAAATGCATGTTCGTATTTATTATTCTTTAGTCAATAATGTACAGTATTATTTTACAAATTGAGATGCCTTACTATCATCGTCATATATATATTAAAAGGTATTTTACCTCAAACCACAGTTCAGATAAAATCTGTTACGAATACTGAACAATATTATTCTTTAAATTGCTATGTTACATAACTTCTTAGTAAAAGACTGCGAATAATAATGTGAAATACGGCAGTCACGAGTAAACATCTCTAAGGTTAGTTTAAAAGGAAGACTATTATATTAACTAAGAAAATGAATATATGGAAAGTGAAAACAGAACTTGTGGCTCGAAATTATTAATGATTAAAATTTCATTCTAGTTACCAAGTTTTAATAAAATATCTTGGGGATAGCAAGTATGTTACAATGTAACCTATAAACATAATTAAAAATGATAGAGACATAGAGATAGATTTCAATTTGCTCGTAGAAACTTATAACGACATAAATAAGTGTCCCTAGAGAAAAAAATATAAAAATTATCCACATACAAGTGTATGCTGTAAAACAATTAATATTTGGTCGAAACAAAACTGCTATACCTATAGCAGGCAATATGCGCCTCTATTGTATTGTGTAATATCTTCTTCAGGAGATTTTTTTACTACATAATGAATTTTCAACCACTTATTCGACAAGCAAGTACTTATAACGTCCAAACAAGGTGCCATTGATCTGTTCGCAAAGCATAACTCCTTCACCTCTAGTTTCGTAGCAGAACACTGTATAATTAATTATATTCATGTAACCTACATCTACGTAAGGTTTTGTTACAATATGCAGGCTTTTAGACTCGTTATAATATGGAAGTAATACGTACGCAGTACTTTATTTCAGAAAATTATATCAGGAATGTTAAAAATAATTTATATTTAGAGTAAATATTAAAGTTTTCATTCTAAGCGTTTAGTTTAAAGTAACAATGAAATTAAAATGTCATTGGTGTGGTAAATTCTGATCGGTATCATACTTATGATTGAATATTGATGACATACTATTGCAAAATAATAGTAAAACTATATCAAACTATACTTTTCCAATAGCGTATGTTAAACCTGCATCTTCTAGCGCCTAAGAATCAGAATCCAACGCGAAAAATAGTACAATAAAATTTAGATATACATATGTATTGATCTATAAAATGGAACAAAGTCGAGCGCATATAAAACTTGCATTATTCAACCTAACCCATGATTACACGGGGGAAATTCTCAAAATTTATGCCATACAGTCTACGCAAGTCACTTAGCGTCTTAAGAGGCCTACACCACCGAAACTAGCGCCACCGAACATTTTATTTTTTTACTCCTTAACCAGATCAAATTTAAAAAATCTAGCTCGGTACTTTGCTAGTATATTACTTGTAGTATTTTTGGTATTACTTTTCACTATTCTAACTGTTCATTATTCTAGAGAACTTTTGATTACCGCCAAAAGTGGCCACTTTTGGCGGTAATCAAAAGTTCTCCTAATTTACCGAATGCAAAATAATGAAAAGTAATACCAAAAATACTACAAGTAATATACTAGCAAAGTACCGAGCTAGATTTTTTAAATTTGATCTGGTTTAGGAGTAGAAAAATAAAATGTTGGGGGGGCGCTAGTTTCGGTGGTGTAGTCGCCTTAAAGCGTGCTTTTATCGACACTGTGACACACCCTGAGCGCACTTGCACTGCCACTAACTCGAACAGCTAATGGTCTAACGTCACTATTGTACATTTCATACCTTCTTTTGTACACGTGTAACTTCGCCGATCAAATAAAGTAATATCAATACATAGTATAAAACAACATCGCTTTGCACCGTCTGTATGGTTAGATCTTTGAAACTACGCAATGGATTTTAATGCAATTTTTAATAGATAGAGGAAGGTTTTAGTATATAATTTATTAGATTGTAGAAAAAGCGGGAGAAGCCGCTGGAAAAAGTTGGTACTTAAGTATATAATAACGTTAAATGTATTGTTTTTTTGTTACGATTGTAGTCAAAAACTAGTCATTTTAAACTACTATTAGAAAACTGCCCATTTATCGAGTAACATGCGTTTTTTAACCCCGCTCTACCCGAGAAAAGCCATATCGAATGGCTAGTTTCCTATATGGCAAAGCTATGAAATTGTAAACATTGTAGGTATATTGGCAATATAAATTATTGTTAATATATTTTTGTTTTCGTATGGCTTCTGAAGAACGTAGTAATATCTTTTACCAACGAAAGAAATGCAAATTACACTCAATTTGTAATTTAATGAATGCGATTTAATTATAATTCTTTTCATATTTTTTCCTTTGCTCCAATTAGAGGACATTTAAGGTAATTGCATTTTAACACGTATTGTCGGTGTTTGACTAAGGTATGCACATGATTTTTGCAAATTAAAGAATTCACAATATAAAAATATCACTATTATCGTAGGATTATATAAAGAACTGCAAACAAAGAACAGAAAAAATATAAATTGATTATAGCACCAAAAAAGAATAGATTGGTACAAATAAAAACATAAGCGTTTAGAACAATAAACAAATACTTCTCCGAACAAGGTTTCAAATAAGAAAAAACAAAGAACGATACCGCTTATAAGGTATATCATACATGCTGAAATACATATTACCATTACCATATACCATACTGGAATTTTTGGTATACCATATACCAAAAATTCCAGTAAATCATTAACAAAATATTGTGTACGCACAAATTATATCGTATACAGTATAATTAATACTTCCACATTTTAATAATTTATTGTTTTAAATCTGTTTAACTTCATATTTTATTATTATACTGCTAATTATTTTGCTCATTATTGAAAATATTAGAATAACCAACAAGAATAACTTATTTAAATCGAATTTGGGTCACAAACGCTTGAGAGCAACCCCACTGTACCTCGAAATACATAAAGCGAACAGCTGGTAGTTTTCTAACTTCGTATTATTCTATATTAATGAAATAGATGAAAATATATGTTATGTAAAGGTAATCCACATTTATAGAGGTGCATATTTTTCATATACGCAAAATATAAAATACTAGCTTTTTGCCCGCGTCTTCGCACGCGTTTTCAAAGGAAAACCCGCATAGTTCCCGTTCCCGTGGGATTTCCAGGATAAAACTTATCCTATGTGTTTATCCAAGTTACCCTTTATATGTGTGCTAAATTTCATTATAATCGGTTCAGTAGTTTATGCGTGAAAACCATACATACATACATACAAACCTTTCCTCTTTATAATATTAGTATAGATGTTACTTATTTAAAATGTTTTTCTCGTTGTTGCGTAGAGTCTACGCCGTAGACATACCTATCTATATCTTCTACATCATAAATAAAAGAAAGTAGTGCTGGTGACGCTCTCATAACTCAAAAACAAATGGATGGATTCTATTTATACTAATTTAATTATATTGCAATTATCTAAAAGCAATATCTAGTTTATGATAACAGCAACCCAATCTTTATTTTCACGGAAAAAGTAGAGAGAGGATGAAAACGGTACACAAAGCTTTCCCAGTTATTCTAACCTAGAGAAAAGAAGTACACAGCACTCCAGAGTCCATCTAAGGAATTTAACACGGAAACAATCAAAAAAAGCCATACTAAACACGAACAAGACGTTACACATTAAGGTCTAATTTCCCACAGCAAGCATAGCTAGGACGAAGACACTAGTAAATAAAGCAACATAAAAATTCCAAGAATTCCTCATTATACGTGCGACAGTCGCACCCGTTCTTGCAAACCTCACCAAGTGCATAAACAAACATCTGTTGGCCTACAAACGGCGCATTGTTCCGATGTTCATTACGCTTTCAGCTTTTTAGCCTGGATCACGTCGGTTAATGATCGCTTCAATGTATTCGCAACTTGCACTTTACTGATGCGGCAATTAGTCATGAATGTAGTGCTTAACCATATACATATAAAAGAGTATAAGTATTATTCAGTAGTTGTAGTAGTTTAAATATTCCATTTTAGGGTTCAGGACTGATTTAGACCATTAACCAAAAAATATTTCTATTCGACCGAAGCATTTTCAAAAGCCTGTTTTAAAAAACTTCTATGTGTCAGTATTGATATTTTCGGTAGAGGAAAATTGTAAATGTGACCCAGATTTGAGGTGAACTGAAAATGATTTTTTCTTTGAAATTTTAGCGGAACCTGTCGTTTGTGTCAATATTGAAAAATTACTCCATTAAAATGAGTCACAACATCTGTCTTACTAACTAATATTTATTTCTCAACATTCAAATTATTGCAACGGTATAAACACAATAAAACAAAAACATGTCTGGCTTTTAAGACAAAAGAGTTCCCAATACGTACAGCGGAAAGTAAACTGCCAAGCTGTTGAAATAAGTACTACGTTCGCTTTGTTTTTTAAAGTAATTGCATGCTTCTATAAAGTGACATTTGCGAGGTTTAATGTAAGGCGATGATTACAGCAGGTTATTTTTTACAAGCAGTTACTTCTGAAATATTTATAAAATACGGACAACTGTAATATTCATTTGCAAGAAAACGGATTTTTAAATATAATACTGGATACTTATATGATCCAAGGATTGAACACAGGTATTTTAAATGATTCTATAGTTCGGTCTAAATAACTGTCAACCAACCTTTTCAAACCACATTCATTTTGAAGCTCTATAGTATATAAGCTCTATTATTGCTCTACATATAGGCTGTGTAAAGCCTTGTTTCCACTTGAGCATGCTCAGGCGAATGAGCGGCTCATTTGGCCGAGCTGCTCAAGTGGAGACGCCTGAGCACGCGCGGCCCGAGCATGCTCAGGCGTCTCCACTTGAGCAGCTCGGCCAAATGAGCCGCTCATTCGCCTGAGCATGCTCAAGTGGAAACAAGGCTTTAGGAACAACGATATTTCCTCAACCTAAGCCGTAGCTTCACCAAACGAGCCACAAACAGACCACGAAAGTAGTGATGACTGTTATTCAACATAAGTTGTATCCATCGCTAAATTAGATTTATTTGCTGTCAATGGTAATGACATCATTTTCCAGTATTAAAAAAAAAACATATCAAATTAAAACAAGCCACTCATTTTATTGTTATCACTTAATTTCATTAAAATCTGCAACAGTTGTATAAAACAGGCAATTAATCAATAGCCAAAATGAGTGTCAATTACGGATAGAAACAATAAACTATAGTCAAAATAACATTATACCCCATAATCGAGTATATTAAAACAATAATCAAACAAAGGATTTGTTTTATGAGCTCAAAGCACTCGACTCCACAGCTCATTGAACTATTAAACTCATCTGATAAACAAACGCGATTGCGCACACTTCAATATTAATACGTCATTCCTGATATTGTTTACTGCATCATTCGACGTCATTTTAGGAAATTTTTTTTGTCACTTTCCTAGTTAGTAGTTACTTTCCTTTAAATAGATGTACTTATGTATTAATATAGCATGGAATACGGGAACATAGTAACATATAAGGGGGCTACGAGGCTGCTACGCAATAATGGTGAAATGGCAATCAATCCTACATCACTGTTTAAGACCTTTCTGAAAAACGGAATTAATAAATCGAATATTTCTCATATACATAGCCAAATTAGTCATCTAAGTAAATAAATCTACAAATACATAATTTTCGTAGACAACTTTTTACCTAGAACATGGAAAATCCTGAAAAAATATGAATAAATAAGACCTTAGAAGAAATTAAGTTCAAATGGCGTCGATGGCCTAAAATTGGTATATTGAGTTTAATGTAGAGTCTCGTAGAAGAGAAAAATCGTATACTGTTTGGTACTATATTAAGGAAAAACGCTTAGTAGTCACTGTATAGAAATTATATGTTTAACAATTTCAAACTATAGCTTTTTAAAGGATTTCTAATCTTGGTTATAATGATTGTTAGCGCCAATACAAATAAACGGTACCACTTCTGACATTACCAATAACCTCAACTTAAAATTACCCACATTCTGTTGTTTGTTCTGAAACTAATTGTGAATCGCACGAGTAAAGTTTTTTAATCACACAGGATTACATCCAAGTTCAATACATTGTCTATTATGCTTATAGCTTTCCACCCGCGGCTTCACCCGCGTAGTCGATGGAAATTTCCGTACAAACGAAATGTTTTACCGCGGTAAAGTAGTATATGTCTTTCTCAAGCTTCCTGACTTTCTCCAAACATACAAATCATATAAATTTTCGCGACGTGATAGTAAAATAAACCACTTTCGATCTATATTGGCTTTTATAGGTTAATATGATTCAGACGTTGCTAAATATCTAATAGAAATCAAGTTCGTGAATCGTGATATAAATTATAGGTTTGATTGCATCGGACGTCACCTACTACGTCACCTACATGCTCATTTTCTAATGACTTCGTTTCTATAATAATATAGATAGGTTTATTCAAATCATTTGGTTATAAGATACATAGTAATCACATTATAATAATTAGAATATCTATTGATGTTGTTAGTCCTGGTATTTATTTGGATGTGAACTCCAGAGAGGTTGCCCGTTTATTAAAATCTATATAGTGCACTAAATTAACATACTTTTGATCAACATACACAATCAAAAGCGGGCGTTGAAGCACATATTATTTATTTCATGAAGACAACTATTAAACTAAAATAAAATTAAAATAAAGATCTTGTATCTAAAATAACAGGATGTTTCTTTGACGTTATTAAAAAAATCTAATAGGTTAAGTTTTCAATAATCGTTGTAGGTACATTTTTAGGTGAATAATAGAATACAAAGTAAACTGTAACAGTAGGATTAACTTATTTTATACGCTACATCTATCTTTCGCTAAAAACTAAAAAAATATACAAATTATACACAACATTAAAACGTTTACGTAATCGTTTTTCTAAACAATCATAACACCTGTTATTAAATTGTCGACCCAAGTTTTCACCTAATTACTTAGGCTGTATTAATATAGGGAAAGCGGCATAAAAATAGGTCATATATTGGCGAATGAGTGAGACGGAAAATAGTGCAACAAATTGTGGTATAACGCTATCCTACTCTAGCGCCGGAAATCAATAATGGCATCTGGCCACGTGGAGCCAGGAAGCGGAGCCCGTTCCATTTAACACTACCGAACGTCAACGGACGAATTTGACAAGACGTTCTAATATTCTAAAATTGAATTTGAACATGAGTCATGGTTCTGTAGAGTGTAGTCTATACATACATAAATAATTGTATGTGAGTAATTACGTTACGTGTGTAGTAAACTAGAATTCAATACAATGGGACCTTGCAGCTTTTTAATTAAAAGACAAATAAGTCTATATTAATAATAATTGAAGAAATATCTGAATTTAACATATAGAAATTCTTGAGTCGTTGAAATTGCTACGATAATAGTGAAATCGTATGAAATTTCATAAACGAGTATTTTTTTACGAACCAGATTTAATATTCATACAGGTACTTGTAGCGCCATCTGTTTCTGTTGTTTGATTTAACATTACTTTCAATTCAACGGAGCTTCTCATCAACAACATCTCGATGTAAGCTCAGCTTTAACTTTTTAACTTTAGCTACAAAATCCAAACAGATGGCGCTAGTGCCATAGCTTTAAGTTATGCATTTTCCCGTCGTCACTATGAGGGCGCTGTGTATCAATTGCGACGAAAACTAGCACCAGAGGGCGTAGTCTGAAAATTTAAAGGAGCATGAAGTTTAAGAGATTCAAATAAACTCCACAAGAGGGCGCAAGATGAAACAATTTTGGGAAGTAACTCATAACGCCCTCACTGTGTATCCCTCTTTGAAAATTGCTTGCCTGAGAAAATAAATAAGTCCAAACCTTCACAACTATGTAAGATTAAAAAGCATATTTAAGATAATAATTATAATAGGCAAGTTTTTAAATATTTTTTACCATTATTATTGTAAAGTCGTTGTATTATTAAAATATACGAATCGTTTTTCATCGTAGTAACTATTGGTAGTTTATTTTCGGTAAAATAGTTACACCTACTATAACTGACCGATTTATTTGAATTCAGACAAGACTCGTATTATAGATTACAAGATATATAAATTTGCTAAAGTAATAGTAGAGCCTAAGAATTTACATTATAGAGTTTAATTTCGTATTTTTACGTCTAGTAATTCTAAATATATATTTTTTGAATGTATGAATTTTGCATTCCTTCATTTTAATAAGGATACCTCAACATATGCATAATACAGACATTATAAACTCTGTTGTGGTAAGTTTCCGAAGTTGTAATTAGTTTTAATGTGTTGCAATCATGTAGAGTGGTTTTATAAGATGCTGTAGCGAGTTAGAAGTTCATAAGGATGTACGAAAGTATTTATGAGATTTAAAGTTTAAATATGTATATATTATAAATAAATATGAGCTAAAATTTAAGTGTAATAACTGTTTCTTTATTAATTGTTCGTCACAAAATATGGTGGTGGCTGCTGAAATCACAGCATTGCATCTCATTGTGATTATTTAAAGATAAGTATCGTGGAAGGAAAATCTGTACTAAATTAGTATGGCATAAAAGCACAAAGTTTAATAACATCTAACAACCCTCAATTGACCAACATTATGATAAGGCATTTCTTGTTCATATTTGCATATTACACAGGTCCTGGTGTGCAAGGTAGAAACAACGTTTAATGTTAAGGAAATTTAACATAATATTTAGAATCACAGAAGTAAGTGTATTAGTACAAGCGCGAGAGAGGCTTTTCCGGTAGAGATCCTTGGCGAAGACCACAAAAGTCACTATTTCGTTGGGCATAGAAAACTGATCTTGTTCAAATGGAAATAGATTAGTGAAACAGCTGAAATCAAATGCAGTTGCCCTATTCCCTGTGTCAATGGAGCAAGGAGCACATAATTTTTTGCTCTTTTTTTAATTTTTTTGCTTCTGCTCTACTGACATTATATCTTATAGTTAAAGGCACGAATAGATCGTGGAGAGTTTGTGGGTAAATCTGTAACAGATCTGCTGATCGCGATGTTCCAGGTTTACCTGTCCCATACCTAATATCTTGATAACTTATCCCAACTTGCCCAAAAGCTAATTCTGCAACTGCTACAGATGTCTTAGTCAAGGGCTAGCTTGTTCAGAAGCTAGAGGCAATAGCTCTACCTCGCATAATTCCCCAATACAAGGGCCATAGGGGCCCTGTACTCACATAATGTCTCCGAGCTTAAGGCGCGTGTGTATAAGCGCGCAGGTCTTGTGGTCGGAGACGGCGACAGCAGCTCGGCGGCGTCGCGGCGGGCGCGGGCTCGCGGGCGGCGAAGACTCGCGGCGCGCGTGCACGCCCGGCGAGCTGCCGCGGCGCCGCACCGACGCATGCCGCCCTCCCACGCCGCCGAGCATCCTGGAATTGTATGATAGACACGTTAGAAAACATACAAACGAAAACAACATTGTATAGAATCAAGAACTCTTGATAAATAGCTGGACTGTATCCTATTATTTATCACCTTATGGTGATAAACAATAGGATACAGTTATGCGTTATCGCATAAGAATATCTAGATAAAGTTTGAAGTAGACGATAACAAAAAATGTATCATATAAGATACACACACCGTTTTTACCCAATTAGAGGATTTTCAAAAAAGCTGGAATAGTTTTAAGTTGTGTAAAAGTTTTCTTTTACACACATGCACGTGCACATTTTAAACTTATGAGTTTGTAATCCTAATATGTAGTTACAGATTAATAGTGAAACTAGTCGTGTAAATCAGTTTTTTTTTTTTTGTATAGGTAATAGGAACTTACACAACCTGTTCGTTGTTGTTTTATTTTTTTCCTTCGTATTGTTATTTCTTTGTAAAGCTTGTTAATATTAACTCACGTGTATTCAAAGATCAGTATCAAAGTCCATTTACCCATTTGGCATTCAAAGGGTTAAATGGCAAGCTGTGCCCGCACATTTCATGTAATACGGGCAATACCCATTTGTCTTACTAGTTTTAGTTTGACCCAAAGTAAAACTATGAGTACAACTGTGTGACATAATATGCTATTTAATGTTTTTGCTTATAGGCCATTACTGTAGTTTCACGGAGGTATGTTAGATGTAAAGTGTGCAATAGGTATCCCTTAATGATGGAAAATAAAAACAATGTAGAAATAAATACTTAGCTATAAGTGAAGACGACGCTTCATATTTGTTTGGTAAATATAATATGGCAAATATTAATATAAGATAGCTATCACCTACCTACATATTATAGAGTACTCCTAAAAAAGAAAAAAATATTGCAAATTGTTACGAATGTCTCATACCCAATATCCATATTTAATACGTAGACGTCTGAAAAAATTTAAACCTAAGTTAATTATCTTATACAATACTCCATTTTCAAACCGCCGGGTTTCCCAAGATCTTATGGAGAAATTTAAGTGAAATTAACACCCAAAGGATGGTTTTAAATAAGCTTCAGTTAGCCTGTTATTATTCCCAGACCAATCAGAACAAGAGCCTTAATTAAGTCAATCCATTAGCGACACAAAAATTATAATATCAATATTTTTTAATAGCATATTCTATTATTACTGGTTTTTAATTAATATAAGTTTAAAATTCACAAAGATTTCCATCTTTCTTCGTTCATATAGGTACGTCATCAATTTGGACGAAAGTTTAAATTTTTATATCCTTCCTGTTTGTAGAGATTACTCAAAACAATACTTTTCAACTTCTCAAGGAAACAAAACAAGCAAATTATATAATAACCTTGTAAATCAGCATGTTGTGTAATTTGTTTTATTCTATCCTATTAAGTATTAGCTATTACGTATATAGTCAATAACTATCCACACTAATTTTGTAACAAAAGCAAAATTAAAATGAAGCAAAGAAATAATTAAAGTTTTCAAGAAAGAAATTCGCCTTTTAAAAGTCAAGAATTTAAAATTATTAATATTAAATTTATCAACACTAATTAAATTAAGGAAACTTTCGCAAACTTGTTAAGTATATTTCTAAAGTAACAACTGAGTTAGACGTGGGAATTATATATTACAGTTTGGAACCAAGTTTTTTTTTTAAATTATATTTTGATATATTTTGCAAGTTCTTGTTATTTATAAAATCTCATCTAGTCGAGTCTAGACTCTCAATCTTCTGACGAGATGAAAAGTATTCTTTGAATAAAATACGAATACGTATACAAATATGCAACCGTCATAGATTCAAATAATGCATGTGCCTTAATACAATGATTGAGTAGGTAATAAACTGTATATGTATTACTTGTAACATACATTGTGTTTTCGTACATTGACCAATTCAATCATTTTGTTTACAACATAACATAATCATGATAATATTATTAGTTTAGCTAATTATGTAATACTATAAGATAGAAGATTCCCTATATAGAGATGGAATAATTTAACTTAACATGATATTTTCTGACTCTAGGTACAAAAGTAACTTTATCATCTTATATCTTACAATACAGTCTATCTTTGAATGAAATAATTTCTAAGGATAATTTAGTAGCCACAAAAGTTACCCAATACATAATTTTACTGCCTACCTATATATTTGACACCTACCAATAAGAAAAATCACGGTGTGTAGTGAGGAAAACTTCATTCAAACACGTCATGGGCGAGAGAGATAATGAAACAATACAAAAACAAACAAATATTATATCATAACCGTTTTGTTTTTATTATCTTGCATGTGGTGTTAGCCTTTAAGTAGCTGTTGCATTTATATAAGTTATTTTGTGTTATTGTTTCTGTATGTATGTGTTGATGTAAACAACTGTTGGCTGACCTTAATTAAATAAATAAATAAATAAATATTTGACAAATAACGTCAAGTAAAGCACTCAGATTATATTATTTCTGGGAAGATAGGGAATATGAATCACTGGATCATCGATCATGCCAGACATACTGGAGACTGGTCTTATAATGAAATACTTTTATACGTTTATCGTTTTTGCTTTTATCCCATTGTTTTAATGGAATAGAGAGTACAGGGAATGTAGAAAGCTAATAATTAATAACTTTTTCATATTTTATTCCTTTATACTAATCAAAATTGTGTCGTTTTGTTTATATTTGTAAAAAAAGGAACCTGTTTCCAATTACCTGTAAATAACATTGAAATTAAAACAAATTTGCAACATTTGTTAGGCAATAAATTTAAAAAGAAGCCGTGCTATTTTACCCGGTTTTAAAACTTATTTATATTTTATGGCACCCATAATCTATATCCATCCATTCTAATATTATAAATGCGAAAGTAACTCTGTCTGTCTGTCTGTTACTCAATCACGCCTTAACTACTGAACCAATTTGCATGAAATTTGGTGTAGAGATATTTTGATACCCGAGAAAGGACATAGGATAAGTTTTATCCCGGAAATCCCACGGGAACGGGAACTATGCGGGTTTTTCTTTGACTGCGCGGGCGATGCCGCGGGTGGAAAGCTAGTTCTTCATAAAAGTTGTTTCAATATTTTTTGCGTCAGAGAATAACAAATATTGCTTTTCTGTGTCCAGTATTTTCGGATTAATAACATAAAGAGGATTTTATTGTTTACAAATAAACATTTTATATGTGAGGAACTAAAATTGTTTAATAGTTTAGTATCAGTATAAAATGCATTATCAAATTTATAACTCTATTAAGCACTCCGATGTGCATTAACGCAGAGTTGCTTTCGACCACGGGCTTTTAGGCGATATGGGGTAATCTATAATTTAAATGCTCATAAAATTTTACTATGAGGATATCTTTAGTAGGGTACTTAAATAACAGCGTGCATATATAGGAAACCGTTTTAATATTGGTTGTAAAGAACCATTATTAAACAACCCTTATGGTATTTTTCTATTCCATACAAGCTTATACCATACAACAATCCGAAAAGATAAACTTTCATCTCAATCTTTCCTACACTGCTCATAAGAAATGGGTTTAATTAAGATTAGATTTCTCAAAGGAATTGAGGTATATATTCTATAACTTCTACAGTTATTATAATTACTTTCCAACAAACACATTTGTACATTTTTTAAATTAAAATCAATAAAAAATTATATTAAACAATACAATTATTACAACCACAGAGTATTTCGCGCTCTCGCCTTTCGAGACCGTTACGATATCGTTTGAATAAACTCAACAGCAATTGTTTCACGAATACATTAAAGATACAAATAAATATTTTATCATTTCAGAATATGAAGTAAGCAACCCGTGTCACGTTAAACTGGCATTGTCCCTCAGCAATATCCCGAGAAACAAATGTAGGTATCAAATTATTAGAACCTCACTTTTGTTGAAACTCAAACGTTTATTTCTTTTGATGCCTTTCGGTTGTCTATCAAAATGTTAGGTTAGGTATAACGAATATATAGGCATTGTTTATTAATTTTTAAACCTGTATTACATAATATAAACGATTCTTAAAAAAGTTGTTAAAATGCACGGTATTGTGTAATTAGAACATAATGAGAACAACAAAGATAATGAACACTTAGGTACTTAGATAGAGTTAAACATTTGAGTATAGAGTTTTTCTTGTCTATTCATTTCATATGGAATAATAAATAAGCTCAAATCATTCATAATTGCATATTAATACTTAGAAAATTCGATGTGAATAAAACGTATTTATAAGCAAACAAGAAACATGACACAACCTGAAACATTGTTAGAGATTTACCTATAAACATTGGATTAATCTCGTTATTTCAATTTAAATGGAATCTCATCGTAAAGGGGTTATTACGGAATACAATATGAATATAATTTCCCAGAAATACCCGTGACATCGTTAGCTATTTTGAATATCTAAATTCAAACAGACCAAGTTTAAACAATTGAGATCTTTACTCCTTCCACTGTGTATTTGGGCCTAACAATTTAATACGTTTACAAATTAATTTTAAATATAAACAATGTGAAAACGTATATTCTATGATCTCACGTTTATTACTGTTAAACATTAAACGGCTGTATATTTTATTAATGTGCAATACGTTTCTTTTATTAACAGTGCTGTGTGCTACCTATCTATAAAATAATATATGAATATTAAATATTCATTGCTATAAAGAAATCAAGAACAGGCAAGTTTCATACACGCAACGTCTTTTATACTATTTAGCAACATTCACACTAGATCATCCATAGAATACAATTGAAAGAAGAATTGTAAAATACAATTTCTAGTAAATGATTTGAAGAGATACGTGGAGTGCAAGTGACTCCTTATCCCTAAAACAAAGTAATACTCGAATGAAGGACCCAGGTCAAAAGGCACGCGCGACTGCTCTGACGAGGGTCAATGTTTATATTGCGATTTCCATTCACGCCTTCCTTCCCATGTGGCTTTGAGATGTAATTATTTTGACTGTGTTTGACGATCGTCATGTCTTGGGACAAATTGCGAGTTTTAATCGATTCTTGGTTATAATGTTGTATTATTTATAACTGGTAAATCTGTTTTCTTCTATACTCACATAGCAATACCAGAATTACCTTAAGCTTTTCATTAATTGTACTTATAATCCCAATGAAAAATAACTTTGAATATTCACTATATTAATAAGAACAAATCAGTCTGTTTCAATTATAAATTAAATAACATAGGCATACAGTGGAAAATAATTAAATAGATAATAATTGAAACAATTCAACAAATAAGCTTTTCATGGTTTCACAATTTCTATTAATTATTAACAGTACAAACACTAGGTTTACCGTCAATAATGGTTTATACCACAAAAAGCGGTCACTTAAATAAATATTGTTGAAGCTCATGGAAGTTTCTAAAATGGATTTATACCGAATGCAAAACAGGGTCGGATTATTACATCCCATACATTACGCAGGTGATTTTATAAGATGTACTCCTAAACCCTTGCATTACCCCTTCTTGTAGAGTGTCCTTGTGAGGGTAACTCGGTTTTGGTGGTCTGTAACTGCCTATATTTACATACAATATGACACCTATTATAAGGGAAAGTATGTTTTGGTTTACAATTTCAGTACATATAATTATGTCTACGCATTATTTTAAGAGAATATATTATTTTATAACTAATTAGTATTAAGTTTTATTTTACATATATTTTACCTCAAGAAGTTATGTGGAACTACGAAATTGAAATTAAATATAATATACGTATAAAATATTTCTCACTCTTTCTGATTGCAGTAAATTGAAAATATTTTCGTTTACCCAAATCACAATCATCCATTGTATACAGAATAATCAAATTATACTTTGTCGGTTCCGTGTGCAATTAGACTTTAAATTGTGTCTGTATCTTTCCTCTTTGAATTATTTAACAATTTATTAAATTAATAAAACAACGCCATTTCAACGCCATTGCACAAACAACACAAAAACAATAACGATTTTACCAATTTCCAATATTCTAATTAAGTATCAAGGAATTGTCGAAAGTCTTAGAATAAGGTACCTAAGTATAAAATTGTTTGCCCATGCCTTTCAGGTCCAAGTTCTAGATGTAATGTCATAAGATATTGTATTGCGTAACATGATGCAATAAAAAACAATATAAATAAGAATTTCCTATTTATAAGCTCTAAATACAAGTTGCAATATCGTTCTAATGTATTTTCGAATCTTACACAAAGCATTTTCTCCGTCACTGACGTTTGCCTGTAGAACGTTCTCTCTGCATATTTTAATGATATCGAACCATCTAGAAGCGTATTGAGGTAGATATTTCTAATCATATTGTATATCATAAACGTGTATTAATTATGCAAAGGGGATTTGATACTCATTATTATTGAATAGATTAAATTGGTGAAGTAATGAACATATTAAATTTCGTAATTTACAAGCCGCTGTTTTCGGCTTTACCCGCAATGACTTAAATAAAATAAATTGCTTATTTACAATGTATAATACATTATATTATGTAGCTTTCTTATAGTATTTTTTAAACTATTTATTGACATCGTATTCGTTTCTTACTATACTGCGTATCATAACTATGTTATAAACGCATTTTAAATCAGTCCCAGTAGTGCATGACTAAAATTTTTATCTTGATTTATAAAAAAATTCTACTTAACAAGTTGGCAAACGATTCCAATTAAGATAAACCAACAGCAGAAATGAGAAATTAGGTATAATAATTCAAATATCATAAGACCCAATGGCGCCCCATTTTGCCTTTATTGTTTAAAACACCTGATTTCTTTAACACCTCTTTACAGTACAATAATCAAAGATCAATATAATATGTGTGTGAGAAAGTTAACGACTTCTTAACACCCAAATGACTTAAACAGATTAATTAAATTTGTTACGAACAACTTACTTTGAAACAACACATCATCTTATAGATTCATGGAACTTTTCAAATTGTTTTTAAACGTACAACGACGAAGAGCTCTACTAGTACTAAAAATGCTATTTACTCAAGCGGGTGTAATTTTCCCTCCTTTTTCCTTAAAACGTTTGCAATTGTACATTAATTACTTTAAAGCTTTAAAACTCAGAGTCGCAACACCTTATAATTGTCGAGAGTTAAACCTTTGAGTCAAGATTCTTATTCACTACGAGTCACTTTATCTCCATTATTCTTACGCTTAAGAGTCAGAATAACACGGATTTTGAACTTTTCCTTGATGAAAGATAATTCTAGAAGAAACCTTCATCATCTCAAATGTAGAATTATAAAGCTGACATTAATAACAAGTATATGGTGCTATATTAAACTGCATACACATGAAAATAAAGTTTTATATTTATTTATTTATTTCTTCGTAATCATACAGCATTACAGTAAATAACATTTCTTAATATATTGATACAGAACTATGAGCCAATTAAGATTACAAAACAAGGTACTTACAGCTAGATAAATGAGTTATTTTTTAAATGACATATCAGGAAGGAGTGTTTAATATAAAATTATATTAAAAACTATTCTTCATAATATGTATAGAGATATTTTTGATATATAAAGTTGATAGAGATACGACTATAGTATCTTACGTCACTTATTGCTATGTTAAACATTTTACTCAACTTCCAAACTAACATACTACAAATAAACTTAGCCATAATCCGAGAGCACTATTAAGTAACCGTCAAGTACTCAACTCGTGAGATGTTCGCTTCCATTACGTTGCTATTAATTGCTACATAATGCATCATCACGCCGCTCCCATTAAACACGGCTGGCAAGTACGGGACATATTTCACGATCGACTTACCATCTGAAGGCACGCAGCAAATGCCGATAGACGTTGTGCCCTGTATGTTACTTTCAAAGAAAACAATTTCACAATTCATCGCTCTCACATTTATAATGCTGAAGGGTTTCATCCCACAATTTAGCTTCTGTTATACTTTTAACACCTCTCAAAGTATGGGAATGAATCAGATTTTGTGTTCGAAATCAAAGTACCTATGTGGCTATTTTTTATGTATTGTTTTAATATAAATTGATCGGTTATGTATTCAAGATTAGGACATAGAGACTTTATTATAACAATAATATTATATTTAATCCAATTAATAGTTAAATGAATATTTACGAATTTAAACAAATTTCATTAGCCAACAAGTTTACCCCTTCATTCCTTTAGAGTGACAGTTCGTTCGTAAAACAATTTCGTAAAATAACAACCAACCCTATGAACCAACCTCTGTTACACCTTTAGGCACGATGAAAATCAATTAATTTCTGAACTGTATTCTCATTAAAGATCTTATCGTACTTGTACAAGGATAGCATAATTAGTATTGATATTAAGTAAAGCTTCATCACAAAACTTCAAGACACCTTTTTTCTGTCGCAATTTTCTTGTAACACAAGTTTGTAATACTTGCTCATTCCCGGAGTTTTCTTTATTTTTAAAGGACCAAGATTGGATGGACCAAGCATTAGCTGTCTAATTTACTCACTTATTCTTCCGTTTATCATCCAAAATGAATTAAAAGAAGAAAAAATATGTAAAAGATACATATAACGTCCGATAAAAATACTACGAATTCTGACATTTTTTTAATTTACCAAATTCTATGTAGAAAGTATTAAATAAATTAATTTCGTGAATTATTTGATGACATAAAACTTCTATATTAACGAAACCACAGAAGTACTTAGTTCGAGTTTGAAGATGAAAATAATGTGACGTCCTCAGAGACGAAAATATTTCCGAACTAGTACTTATTTGTGAAGTTTTGTGTTTTCGCAAACTACGTTCTGAAATTTGGCATTGTTTGAATATTCATTATATTAACTGAATACAAAATTTAATTATATATAGACTATAGGTAAGTACTTATGCACAGTGAACTTACTTAGTTGATATGGTTATATCTTATTAATAAATGAATATTTAAGTAAGTCTTCTTCCTTTTTCGACTAAGGAACAGCAGGTCAGGTTTTTTGTTTTTATTGTTCTATTTCATATTAAGTACTAGTTTAGTATATTGTTATTAAAAGCACATTTTATTAAAAAAAATTATATGAAGTAAAAAATTATAAAGTATATTCTTAAATAAATATCCACAATAAATTTCCGTCTATTTGCACGACAATTAAAAAAATGCAACGATCTTCAAACAGGACTGTAAAATGGGAGTTCCGATAGAATATTCTACATATTTCCACGTTCAAGGAGCTAGATCATATCGTTCTCAAATAGCAATTAGTTTGATCAGTGAAGCTCGCTGCGTTCGCAACTTGCATCTCGAATAACACAAATACTTTTATTAGAAATCCTCGTAATAAATTCAGATATTATGAAGCAAACTTTGGGAAATAAAATAAAGTGTTATTGGGTTCAAGTTATTTATAGCCTGAGGTATTTAATCTTAAAATAAGTACGTTATTATATAATAAGATGAAAGTCCTTCATTCAGCTTTAAAATATCAAATCTATACTGAATTATGTGTTTGTTTGAACGAGCTTAGATCAGTAACTGCTGGACCGATTTCAATTATGGAGTGCTTTACACTTTGGGCTTGATATTATGTACGTAATATGATTGTTATCTATTATAAGTTTTTGAAGTGAAAATTCTTTATCGGGGTTGGAAAAAAATTGAGTGTAACATTTTTTCGTTACGCGTGACATTTCTCCGTTACGCGCCATCTTTTTCTTATTCCTACCACGCATGATTCGACGTATTTCTGTAAAGTTGCATATAGTCAATTATTTTTTGAATAATGTCATAAAGAAGTTTCACTTCTTACGTACACGTAGGTACACACTAGTATACTAACACGCACACATTTTTTTTATACTTAATCAATTAAAATATTAGTTACAATGAAAATAATATAACAAAGAACAAACTGATCGTTTATGGAATATCACAACGAAGGTGTCTTTCATTGAATTTTAATGGAAAAAGCTCCCATGTTTTTGTTAACGAACTTACAACAAAATGAATGGCTTAAAAAGATTTTATAGAACGCGGAACAATAAATATTTCAGGAGGTTTGACCTTCCTTGTCCATATTTTTAGAATTGTATTTGGTTTTTAATGGTAAGCGACCCCATATTTTATTTAAAAGCAAACTTATTCCTCGAAAAGTTGCCACAAAATGCTTTAAATTACTCAATTCTGCGGCATTTTTTATTTCATTAAAAATTCGATTTCTTATTTCAATCACATCTAGACCCGAAAATTGCTTTTTATCGTTCTTTCGAGTTAAACGAAATTGTTCCTTATATTGTAAGAAATAAAGGCGCAATTGTTACGAAAGTTATTATCGCGTACCATCTGAACGGGGCGAAGTAGAATAATTAATTTATGAAAGATTCACTTAGCGTGAAATTCGTTTTCGGTTTCCTCGATTCGAATACAGTGACAAGGTTTTATTATAAATATGTTCTTTTAAACGCCAGCGAAGGAATTGCTTGTGGTAAAGCAAAAATATCATAAAATTTTTTGATCAAAAATTATCAAATTATTATTTACTAGCTTCCGCCCGCGACTCCGTCCGCGCGGATGTCGGTCTTCGCGTGGATGGTTTATTTCTCCATTTTGAGTAACTCTGACAATGACATCTTATAAATATCTATTAGACCCAAATACGGTTAAGCCTATAATAATACGCAACGTGTGTTCGCGGTTCTACAGAACAACGTCTATGGATAAAACTGAAAAATTAAGATTAATTTTTTTCTACGTATTTTTCCAGGATAAAAAGTATCCTATTTTACGCCCAGGATAATAAGGTATAATTATACCAAGTTTCATCGAAATCGAACCGTTAGTTTTCACGTGATGCCTTCACATACAGACAGACAGACAGACAGACAGACACACAGACAAAAAATTTTTTAATCACATATTTGGGTTTGGTGTCGATCCAGTAACACCCCCTGGTATTTATTTTTTCAATATTTTCAATGTACAGAATTGGCCCTTCTACAGATTTATTATATGTATAGATTAACGATGAATTTAATTAAAAATCTCTGTCGTTATTCTGTGAGTGTGGTTATTCCATTAGCCCAATATTATAATATGTCACACTTTTACAATATATAATAATAATAATAATTTTTTAATTCCGAAAACGTGAATTTTTGCCCGTTCGATTGCCGTCCGCCGAAACAAGCTCACAAATTGGTTTTCCAGAAAAAATGACGTCGGAAAAATCTCTGCAATGCACTAGGAAAAAAGTGTATTCATTCTTATTTTACGTATTTTTAACGAATTTGGACTCTAAATACACAGATATTATCGTGATCTAAATCCATTATAAATTAACAGAGTAATTAAGTGATTAATCTATTGAGGGTGAAATCGAATTTTGTTCCACTTGAGGTATAAATCTCGTTAATTACACTTAATTATTTATATTTTTCCAATAATATAATAAAACTACATGAGATCCTATTTATAAGTACCTATATATATGTTTGATATTACTTTACATTTTCGAACTTTCGAAAAACTCAACGAAACAAAGTTTTAACAACATGTAACTAAATTCCAAAGCTTTACTCAAACAAGTGCACTTTTAAAACCGACAACTTTTTAAATCATGTGTTACATACGTGAATTTAGGATCTCATAACTGTATTAAAAATCTGAAATCTTAAATAACATCGACTCTATTAAAGAAAATGTATATATAGTTAGTAGTGACATAGACGCACGGTGTTATTTATTGTTTCTATCTGAAATATCGTAGCAGCTTGTTTGATATTGTAGGTACACAGATTATAACAGGCTCTATCTATATGACATGAGAATTATAACGTATGTAAAAGTATGTATGTTAGTCTGTAAGGTATTTATTCTATGGGTCTGTACAATTTATTGTCTGTTACCTGAAATAAATATTATAATAAATAAAATAAAAATAACTTGCGAAATATGATTGTATTGCACCTGTGGTCTCCCTTAGGGAAATGAGAATGTTGCTGTAAAATTATGCTATGTTATTTGCAACGAAACGCGTTATGTAGAGTCAAAAACATCACTACGTTGCGTAATTCATGTAACTCTCTATCATATTATTTTTGTCCGAAAAAATGAACAAAATAGCAATGCACACCTTTATCAGGCAAACACAACGTGCGTATAGATTACAGAATTGAAAAAAAAAAACAAAAAATACAGATTCAACAGCAAAGTAATAACAATGTTTTACAACATAATAGACAAACCTAGACAAACATAGAATATTAAAACGCAAACGCAGTAGTTCAATATCACATTTAAAAAAGCTGCATTCATTCAGTTCATACATGTCACGTTCATACTCGGAATATAAATTTAACAGTATTCGTGGAATTGATAACAATACATTTTTTTACAAACTAGCATTCGAATTAAATCAAATTCAAATGTTTTATTGTTCACCAAAATATAATGTACTAAAAAATATACACAACATTGCCATTGTTTGTTATATCCAAAGTTTTTTGTTTATATAACTGAAGGAAGCCTTTATAGAAGTAATTATTGAATATAATTATAATTGGAGTCGCTTCATAAATTAAATTGTGTTAAACACAATGTTAAGCTTAACCAATCTTAAACACCTGTACACACCCTTCTTCCATAACCTTTCAGAGAAGGTCGTCACTTTCAGTAAAGTTCAGACAAAAGATATAATTATAGAGTACAAATCATAATATTTCCTATAACATTTTCTCCTAAATCACCACTCATATACTAATGTATGAAATGGTACCATTTTGTGGCCCTTATAAAAGTACAATGAGCGTTTTGCGTGAAAGTTGATAAAGTTCCGCCATCAAAAGTAATCTCGTAAACTCATAACTTTCGATAAGACTGAATTAAGAAGAACCTTTGGGTCGAACTTTTCGTATTCATGTGTTTGTTCTTTTATTTTGTCCCAAATGGGTCGCATATCATGGACAATGGAACTTTTTAAACAATTACCTGTTGCAGATAAATTCATATTATTATGTCGCTGAACTTTGGTACAAATGTAATACTGTTAAATTATTTTATGTAGTATGTGGATCAGAGAGAAATGCTTTTTTTCTCTATTTTGTTTTTTTTTCCTACAAAATCTACTCTGATATAAAGTAGCATATCTTAATACTTACTTGATTTATTGCATAGAATTGCAAATATTATATGGTACTTAGTATTTTGATTTACCCTATAAAAATAAACTTACTTATGTTTGAAATTTATCAGTTTCTTGAGATGGGAAACAAGAACACTCTAACAGTTTGAATAGTCAGTAACAATATAATTGTACCCTTATCACCGAGATATACATCAAACATATAAACAAAGTACCTAAGTACATTTATCGTCCTATACATTATAGATAATAGTCTCCGACATGTCTTGGAAGTTAAATTGTGATTACATTCATAAGCGTGACTGCTTCAACAATGAGGATAATATTATGAGAACCTTAAACTTATCTGACACTTTATACGTATCTAATAATTGTTATAAGTTAATGAACATGGTTAAAGTGCTCGTATAGAGTGTTGAAATCTGTTAAAATCTTTAAATTTAACATCCTACTTCCTACTAAACCTACTAATATTATAAATGCGAAAGTTTGTATGGATGTTTGTTACTCTTTCACGTAAAAACTACTGAACCGATTACAATGAAATTTAGCACACATATAGAGGGTAACTTGGATTAACACATAGAATAGTTTTTATCCCGGAAATCCCACGGGAGCGGGAACTATGCGGGTTTTCCTTGAGCGGGGAATGAGCTGTCTTAAGCGCCATTTACCTACATGATGCAAGTTTCTTGCCTGCTGCATACAATAGAATTGAAGCAATGAATTACCTGCATGATCTATACAGTACGTAACATTTTAATCTTTTGCCCAAGTTTTGCTTGCCAAAATTTTCTTGGTGTTATTGGTTTATTCCATGTACAAAATGACTCACATGTAAAGCCGTATACATTGAACATGTTTAAACATACTCTTTTTCTATATTACAGCAGGATACAGAATCGCTCCGCTCAGCACCCTCACATAGCCAATCACATCACAGCCTGACAATCGTCGACGAGCCGGCTTACAATGTTTAGCGTATGTAGGACAGGAGCTGACGCTTATACAAGATCGTGTGTGCCGCACAATACATGCTAGCTGAGATGGGCGTCTTACACCTTGTAGAATGGACTTTGTATTGTAGTTCATACAATATGTTTTAACAGGCGCTCTTAAGTGACAGTTAGTATATAATATATTAAAGTACACGATAAGAACAAGTGTGGGTATATAATATGATGTTAAGAATTAGAGTTAATTAAAGTCATTTTAAATAAGCACATTTACATGCATCGTCGTGTGATACATAATTGTCTTCTATACAAATTAATGAAATCATAAACATTCAATTAGACTTCAGCATATTTGAATCGAGATAACATAATATATATATACTTACCATTAGGAAATTATGTTGGACTTATACGGATGAAGGTAGATTTAAAAACGAAGTAAAAAATAAAATCATGTACAGAATTTAAGCTTCATCATATCTGACAGATATAAACGGTTCCTTCCTTTTACCGGGATAAACGGACACGGTGTAAAGTAAAAGCAGTATCGTTTTAAATTTGATTTTGTTTAATGTTAAAGATATTATCATATCTTAGGAATATATAATGTAAGCGGATTATTTTCTATCGTTCAAAAAGATTGATCAGTGCTAGAATAAAAATAGGAGTCGTAGATAAAACTATTTTTATTTGAATTGTATCACAAAAGCTTTCCTATTGTAATAATCCAGGTAAGTATGAAAGCTAAAAATTAAAACATAAATGTTTCTTACATTAGAAAATCTCCCCTAAAATTGAAATCAAAAGCTCAAAACGTGAATTACGTAAAAAATTCACACACTTTATAAGGGTTATTAACAAAAACTGATAACAAATTAGTATATATTTGCACATAACAGCTACTCGATTAGATTGCCCCAGCACGGAAGCGCGGTAAACTGTTGCATGAAGCTTCTCCACGAAAACATTTTAATTTCCTGTCTGAAGCCTTCCCTCACTCGACTGTATTAGCAACTGTATTTATCACACGTAATAACATGTACATCACAATTTTTGTTTGACATTATATAAAATATGAGATATTTACAATATTTTCTTCTAGAGACTGTTTTTGACTGATCAAAGGAATAGATCAGAAGGTTTGTCGCAATTATCTGAGGAAATCGAAGTCATGAATTGAGTTCTATTTATTCGTTCATTCCATGCCTGTTCTGTGAAAATATTTCATTATTAATAAATATCATACAAATAACTGACTAATTGTAAGAATAAGTTTATGAATATTATAATGAGATAGGTATTTATGTAAAGCTTGTTTGTAAGGAACAAAAACATTAAAATTTATAGATCATATAATATTACAATGATACTGTTATCAAGATCCCTGGAAGGTATTGCAATAAAAGATATCATAATTTTCGTATTAAAATATAACATTTGCCAACATTTGTCCATACTAATATTATAAATGCGAAAGTAACTCTGTCTGTCTGTCTGTTACTCAATCACGCCTAAACTACTGAACCAATTTGCATGAAATTTGGTATGGAGATATTTTGATACCCGAGAAAGGACATAGGCTACCTTTTATTGCGAAATATGTACCACGGGCGAAGCCGGGTCGGACCTCTAGTATAACTATAATTAACGTTGAACTAAAGAACATTTTCACAAAGAATTAAATAAAATACATTCGTTAACGTTTGCGTCACGTAGACATTATTAAATAAATTACATTATCTGTGCTTAACACGTTAACAGCTGACACCGGTTGGTTTACTTCAAAATTAATTTACGAGATATCCAGTTTCAATAAAAGGATTAAATTCGTTTATTATAACCCACATTTTAGTGTATTCGTATTTAATAATAATTATAATGTAATTGGTAATTTTTTGTCCTTGTGTTTGCAAATTTGTTGTAGTTTCAATTTAACATAACTGTCCTGTTCAAGTGAACTGTTATTAATTAATTATCAACCAAATGTTTGTACTATTATTTAAAGAATATATTGAGTTCAAAGAATTTAAATTTCCATTATAGAAAATATACTGAATTTAACAATAACAGTTTTAATGAATACAATATTAATTGTATAAACAGCAGTCCTGAAACTCACTTATGTTTATGTAAATCACATTTTAAACAATAACGTAATGTGCAAACTCGAACGTCATCAATTTCCCTTTAAACTTTCCCATAATTTTAATTTCCTGTCAATTTCCATAAAACAACACCGGGATTTTGTTTGTTCGTGTCAATCACATGTCAACGAAACAAAATGAAGCTCGAGCAATATATATGTAAATGATGCATCGACGTTTAATGAATAAAACTAGATTATAGGCAAGTTAAACTATGGAGTAACGTTAACGTTAACAATGTGCTGGTAGTTTCTAGATAACGCTATTTGCGATGCGATCGGCACTTAAGTGCGTTTAAAATGCGTGCTACTAAACTATGTTACCCTGGTACAGTGTTTATAACCTTTTAGCACTGAATTTACATGTTTGATTATTGTTTCATATGGAAATTGTACTTTGCCCTCAGTTTACATGCCTCCTTGAAAGTTCAGTAATTTTAAATAATTTAATGACTTTTTGAGGCATTTCACAACTGATTTCGTATGAGTGATTATATATACAATCCACTCATAACAATTGGAGATGAAAGTGAACTCACACTTATTAAAAAGAGAGGAAATGTAAACACTAGCAAAGATAGAGATTACCTAAATAACAGCGGAAAAAAGCTCTATTTATTTCATATTCAATTTTACAAACACACCACACAAAATTAGAAAACATTTTTCGATTAAAGCGCTTTAGCACTAGCCGCTTATTCAACGGAAAAATTGAAAATGCTTTTTAAATTAAAAAGGAGATAATAGAGTTGGTTTTCTTTATAAAATCCTGAATAATGTGTGTGAAATATGCTCCTATATTCTGTAGAGGATGCACGCAGCGCGACAACGTCAATCTGTTGCCTCTTTTGTTAAATAAATAATTCAATTCACTGGCAAAGTTACTTAAACGGATTATCCGCGCGTGATTTTAACTATGTTGTTACGACATATGTATTATAAAAATGGTTCTTTGTGGATATTTATTCAATATCTTTGTAGGGTGTCGTTACATGAAGGTATTTTAATAAATAAGAATCCAGATATTTTTGTCAACTCACATTGTAAGTAAACAAAAGAAACGAAAGTGCCTGTTAGTATAGAATATCTGAAAGCGTTAGATTAGCCTTAGAATTTTTTTGGGTCAAAAATTATATACGTATTTGGGTAATGTTTCAAGACGTTTCGCCTCCTACTCACTTTTGTCTGAGTGCCAAGATATTATAATGAAGAATTTACGTTAAATTTAAAAGAATACTCAAATATGTAAACAGTGTTAACTACATTTTTAAGTGACATAAAAATAATAGGAGCTTTTATATTCCACTAGCTGTTCCCCGCGGTTTCATCCGCATTGCTCCGCTGCTGTTGGTCATAGTCTATCCTTCCTCGAGAAATAGGCTATCTAACACCAAAATAATTTTTCAAATCGGAGCAGTAGTTCTTGAGATGAGCGCGTTCAAACAAACAAAGAAACTCTTCAACTTTATAATATTAGTATAGATTACTATAGCTACTAAGTAGGTAACCTCATATTTAATTGGTTTTAATCAATACTAAATTTAACTCTACCTCAGGCAAAATTATTCAAAGAATAAAGGATAATCTCTTAAAGTTACTCGCAGGTACAGCTATTAAACAATAATGTTTGTGTGAATTCTGAAATGTCCCTCGACGCACATTTCTCGGAACATCGTACTCTGTAGTCTGTATCAGGGGAAATTTTATAATACAATCGTTCATTGTTTCTTACCCGTTAAATCAATCTTATAAAAATGTAAGTGTTTGCAATAAAAAACGCTGTATAACTTTGGTATAACCGCCCAGTGAACATGTTATGAAATAATAGGTAGACTGAAGTATATTAATATCTTTAAGTAATATAATTTAATTATTTTAAACCCTGGTGAGAAAGAGAAAGTTAAAAAAAAAAACTAATTTTACTTGCTGGTGAATCCAATTTGTATGATGAGTATAGATTTACAGATTTAGTGAGAAACTACTAGAAACGTACTAATTCATTAGACTGTGTTTATTAACACTCATTACTAAAAAAGTCACGTTTGTTGAATCTGTTTAAAAATTTACCTCTAAGTGAAATAGTTGTAACAGTTCGTTCAACTTTATTTATTTTACGAATTACTATCGCTTATCATTACGAAGTACTACATCGCAGACATAATAAAACTCTATGGTCAATATAGTTTTACAGTTTGTATTGGGTGTCTTGTAGCCTTGGCGACGAGGTTCAAGAATAAACACATGTACACACTGTTACAATTATAAACAATTTTTCCAATTGATTTAGCTATAAAGATGCCTATTAAAATGTGGTAATTTCACAGTTATTTTCGTCATACGCTTATATTAAAAACATTATGAAAATCACCATTATTTAAATAAAGTATAGAACATTATTAAAAATGTGCGGTGTCAGAATTTATTTATTACCCTATGCCTTATTGAACATGTTAAGAGTAATAAAATATAGTTACGGACCCGCTTCATTAAGAAGAAATACGATCATATTTACGCGTCAACTGAGGTAACTAATCCGAGCTGAGTAACTTTGTTTATGACTATGCCAAAAGGTTATTAAAATGGCCGGAATATTTTTCATGTACATGGTATTCGTCACACCGCCTACAAAAAGTAAAACTTTTCTATATAACACACAAAGTTTGACAACACATATTTGAGATGCGCTGTCAAACTTTTCTATAATATTAAAAACACTGTTACTTAACTATAGAACTTCATCTAAAATAGTTGCTCTATGTCTCTTGACTTGTAAAATAATTATTCATTTCATTAATATTTTAGTTTACGTGAACTAGCCTTAACATGGCCGCTGTATGTTAGTTTCCATATTGTTGTGGTGACAAGTGATGGAATGTTCAGTAGATATAATTGCACCTAAACACTGTTATTTACCTGTGCCATTTACGTGTAGTATTATATTATCTGTGGCATAACTAATACTTTTCGATACAAAGGTGTTAAATACACGTATTATAACTCGTTAAAAATGAATATGTATAAGTAACAGAAATGATATAAATGTAATGGTTTGTAGTAAAATGTAATCATATTTTTTTTTCAATCTTAAGCATTTGTCTTATTTGATAACGGTTTCATATTGTGTAGGCTGAACTTTTAATAACATCAATACAGATTAATAACATAACTTCACTTAGAACTTTTTCATATGACGTTGAATGTTTTGTATTCACCTACCTATGCCTATTTCTATTTTTTGTTTAACCATGACTACATTTTATTAATACGTTTAATATACTTATCATTACTTACCTTATTACCAATATTACTCCAGAATACAATGTAATAACATCCTCTTAAAAAATAATGCAAATTCATAAAAATGGAAAGTATTAGAGAAATTGCTTGCAACTAAACTTCAGCTATAAATGGCAACATCATTTTCCACTCCCGTTTATATTTTATTTAATAAGTTCTTCATTATTCAGAAAAATTCAAACTCAATATTTACGAGCAGTGGTGGCTCAGTGGTGAGACCTCGGACTTCGAATGGATAAGTCCGGGGGTTCGAGACCAGGCGAGCGCGCAGGAATTAAATTGATTTTTCAATTTATCTGCGCATGTTGTAACATCACCACTGCTCGAACGGTGAAGGAAAACATCGTGAGGAAACCGACATGTCGAAGAATTAAAAAGTTCGACGACATGTGTCATCCGCCAACACGCACTTGGCCAGCGTGGTGGATTATGGCCTGTACCCTCATAGCCTATGAGTCATAGGAGGCCCGTGTCCCAGCAGTGGGAACGTATATGGGCTGATGATGAATATTTACAATCTAGAACAGATTACTTTATTTTACCCTCGTTGTTTGTCCAGTCTAAATCTTGGATAATCAATCAATAAGTCCAAGCAATCATTGTACCAAAACTCTACATTTGTATCTATAGTCACGGCACGCTATATCGTTCTGAAACCATTTTCCCGCAAACAATATTCCTTAATAGACACAATTACCCAATTTTCTCTAAAATCCATCGCAATCTACGCACCGTAATTATAAGATTACTACATTATATGTATTACTACGGTAACATTACGCCTTACAGAGCTTATATTATGTCGCAGGCAAATTGTACAATTTCGCCGTTTACAAACGGCGCGCGTCGTCAGTTTACGAACGTTAAGCATTTAGTATTATGCTGAGAATTGAGATTTACAAATTTTTGGATGGGTTAGGAGATGAGTTATGTTGGGTTAGTATTATTTCAATTATACAGAAATAGGAGTATCGCCAAGCAACGGAACCCCCGTTGGCTTTCAACTGGCTCATTGTGGAGACGTGAAAAAAAAAGTAAACCATCGATGTATAAAAAAATAAAAGTAAACCTTCTGACGACGCCGTTTGTAAAGAGCGAAATTATACATTTTGCCTGCGACATACAAGGCTAATACAGTATGTCTGTGCCGACGTACATCATTTATGTGAGCGAGTTCTAATTAAGCAACACGCCCATCGTCAGTAAATCACGTGGTTAGATCGTTAGATACAATCAACTTCAGCTTGAATAAACGTGAAGTTTCACAGCAAAAATGCGACCATTAGCGATTTGTGTACTAGCACAGAATTAATGGGTAGTATTAGATATAAAAAAGATTACTCGTATGATATTTTAGACAATATCATACCGAGATAATATGTTTTAAAAATGAAGCTCTGATTACGACACACGTTAATATTTAAAAGCTACTGTAACTTTATAAAAATTATGTTGAACTTATCTAATTTATTTTATCGATTCCTTCTGAAAATGTATGTATAACTAGCTTCCGCCCGCGACTCCGTCCGCGCGGATGTCGGTCTTCGCGTGGATGGTTTATTTCTCCATTTTGAGTAACTCTGACAATGACATCTTATAAATATCTATTGGACCCAAATACGGCTAGGCCTATAATAATACGCAACGTGTGTTCGCGGTTCTACAGAACAACGTCTATGGATAAAACTGAAAAATTAAGATTTATTTTTATCTACGTATTTTTCCAGGATAAAAAGTATCCTATTTTACGCCCAGGATAATAAGGTATAATTATACCAAGTTTCATCGAAATCGAACTGTTAGTTTTCACGTGATGCCTTCACATACAGACAGACAGACAGACAAAAATATTTTTAATCACATATTTGGGTTTGGTATCGATCCAGTAACACCCCCTGCAATTTATTTTTTCAATATTTTGAATGTACAGAATTGACCCTTCTACAGATTTATTATATGTAATAGATTCTGTACATAAATTTATAATGTATGTACCTTATCAATAAATTTAAAAATTTCAACATCCTATTACAACATTAAGCTAGACTGTCTATATAGTCATAACCAATATTAAAGCTCAAACAGCTACAAAAACACTACGTAAGCTGTTGGCAAAAGTTTTAATAAATCGACGACGTGCCACAAAATAAAGAGGCTCGTAAATGACGTCAAGAGGTTTATAAAACTAATTCGGCGTGTTTACGAGGTCGCACAATCTTGCTATTTGAAATCATTATGGCCCAAAAGGATCTTAGTTCACAAATCCATTTCTAGTTTTGTTTTAGGGGTTTGTACACTTATAGTTACTCCGCATAAAGATTTTGAAATTTCAACACTCATTTTTGCATTTTCTAATTTGATATCTACTTTGACAGTTAGAAGTGAGAAAAACTAAGTTATTGTCTTTTTAAAAAGTTTTTAAGTGTAAAATGTATTGTTTAATTCAATATAATACATTATTACATATGTACATATAATACTTAGGTAAAATCTATAACGTCAATATTCAAGACACTTTAAGACATATACTCACAATATAACTACGTGTTATCACTTTTATGAGGTGTAAGATGTTCGTATAAAGTGAAATGATTCCGGTCGAAAATCGGAGCTCTGGGGACGGGAAACTGTAGCTGAAAGCATTCCTCGTAATCGTGAATGAGTGTTAATGATCAATTTTCTCGGTCTAGCTAAATACTTGATATATTTCCTTCTTTATCCGTTTTTCTTGTGGTAGTAGTGTTCTTGTAAATGAAGCTCTGAATATTTTTTATATTGCTACATTTATTAAAGTTTACATTGATGATGATGATTATTGTTATTTCATAATGATTTTTTAATAAATATATGTAGAGAATTAAACATACCTACGTTAAATCTGTATAGTTAGGTAATTTTTCATTTTTTATAGGTAGGTTAAGGTACCTACCTATAAAAAATAAAAGGTAAATAATTATTTTTTCGTTCCAGAAAAAAAACAGCCACGAAATGGTGGTTACTTACCATAAAAACGAATAAACTGTAAATTGATTTCTATACTTGCAACTTCCCTTACCGAACAATCGATACAATATTATTTCGAAATTTATTATGTTAGTAGGCATTTTAAGAACATGCTGAGAAAACAAATCCCTTATGAAGAATGCACGCAAACCTTACGAAACCCTCAAATCAAAAGCTTTTTTAGTAAATCCTCTTGTTTCACTTATCGATCCTTATTCTGTCTGAGCTACGACTTAACTTTTTCCACAGCATAACAAGAAAAATAACAATAGCGGTAGTCAGTTTGTTAATACAATTTATCTGAAATATTTGACACAATGTTCAAATTAAGTTTTTGAGTATTTAACGTACGCTACCCTAATTTGAATTAAAATTATCAATACATCGTAATAATATAATACCTTACAATCGAAAATATAAATAGTCATTCAACAAAAGATATAGTATAACAAATATATTAAGTGCATTAAAACAATATTTATTTATTTTTATTTATTCTTTATTGTACCACAGTCTTATATCACAATATCTAGGTACGCTTTCATTACAAATCGGATCGATGGAGCAGAACCGGAGTGAGAAGGCATCAACAGGTCCGTCGCTATGGCAACCGTCTCAAGCCACTATAGAGAAATTCCTGTAAATTATCTCGTCTTCCAAGTTTTTCTTATTTTTTGAACGCAAACGATTGCGAGTGTGATAAAAGCACCTACTTTATTGGATTTTTTATTCGACGTTACCTTTTAGGAATATTGACAAGGGTTTATTATTGGTCGTCTCGCAGCTGTTTCTTTTAATTAGTGAAAGAAATAATAAAAGTTTACTTTTGCGAATGCTATATATACTTGATTTTAGATGTCGTAATATTGTGTATTTACCTATTCATTAAAATATAAATTAGTTTTTGTGAATAAACTAACCTTCTGTGTATTGAAATAGATATTTAAAAAAAAATTATACCTACATATTTAAAACAGCGTACAAAAAGAAATAAAGTGTGCAGAAACTCTCAACACATGTTATGTTCGAATTTGGTCTAAAAGTTGTTTTCAACAAGTAGGTATTATTGATAAATCAAACAATTAAATAATTAAGAATCCTCTTACAAAAGTTACTGAATACCTAAAAGTAAAGTACTCACATAATTTTAATCAAAACACGAATTAAATTCGCTTTATTGAGAAGCCAAGTATAATCAGGCGGGTCGGCTATTAGCATTGGTTTCTGAGCTATTTAGATAAAGACGTTGCTCAGTGACGCGGGAAAATTAAGAGACGAGGCAAGGGTACTTGGGGAAAAAATTAACGAACTCCACTTGTAATATTGTTAACAAAAGCCAAAATAACGTCTTAATTATTGTAATTTTTTATACTTCAGCGTGATTTGGGAAGATTTTGATGTTCTTTAAAATTATCCCTGCATACTTTTCCTCCTACAGGATGTAAGAAAATATCGTTGTAAAATAATCAAAGATTTAAAAAAAAAATTATATATTAATCGAACAATAAATAGTATGTCCAATATTTAAGTTACTTCATAGAATTATTTGTAGAAACTTCCAGAGAGCTTTCCCTCTATAAAGGGAATACAGTACTCGCTTTTCCAGTAGGACTTAAAGCACACAAATCCATTCTAGATATGTTATCGATTTTCACAATAAGTACGTACCTAACGCTCTAAGGACGATAACAACAATACCTATCAATAATAGAAATCTTTTGTAGGAACTGCCTCAAATTGCGCACTTGAGTGTGTCAAATGATCAGTTCTAAAATAAATATCTCTGTATCTCTTGAATTTTAAAATTTAAGACATTTACATTGAAACACAAAATATTATCTAATTGATCTACTTGTTGATCTAATTGAATAATTGGGATGTGGTGCGTGAGCTGAAGTTAAACAACTTTGATTGGGTATAATCCCATGACAATTACAAATTTTATCCTTAAATAAAATCAAATAGTGTAAATTTGGGAATCAGGCGTTGTGTAAGCCTCGGCAATAAAATGTACACGTTTTTTGTCGAAAGACAAATTAATATCTCTTAATAAAGCATTGTTAAATCGTATCATATAAAGTTATAAAGATAAATTAGCATAATAAAATTCCACGTTAAATTATGTTATTGATGACGAGAGCCTACATGTTAAATGATATTAAAATATATACAGGACATCACATTCGGGACCGTTCAATACAGTACACTCAATCCCCGATACTAATGGGAGTGATTGAACTCTTGATAATATTGTGAAATTCAATTTTTCACCGTGTCAAATTGAATGCATATAAAAGCCGCAGGTCAGTATGGAAATGTATTTTATTGCATATGCAAATACGAGACGTGACTTTATCGCTGGGTTTTATCTGTTTTATGAATCTACTAAATGATACACACGACTTTACGAGCTTGCGAATGTTTTACGTCGGGGCGTGATTTTACTTGAATTTCAATACTTCGATCGCTATTCTACCCCTAAAATATATACGATATTAAAATCTCATCACTTTTAAACAAGACATTTATTTAACAGAACTCAAAATTATAGAGCATCTCTACATATTTTTATAGTATACATTTTTTTAAACTTTTAATTCAGTTTTTATAAAATTGTCTCAACTTTTGTCTTAATCAATGTATTCAAGTACCAAATTCCAAAGAACCTTACTGTAGTGGAAATTTTTTTATGTGAATAATTAGATCAAATTCTCTTATAGTGTTCATTTAATATTGAGGTTTACATTAAATCTTTAAGTATACTAACGAGGGCACATTTTAAAAGAGATAACTGATTTCAGTCTATGGAGCTGGAGTCGTTATTTTTAAGGTACAAAATCAAAATAACATAATTATGCTGTGGAATTAAATACTAAACAATATGAATCCCACCCATATTACAACTATTCAGCTAGTCCTTATAGATATACCCATATCAAAAGCGTTAATTATGTCGCTGTCACCATCAAAGAGAGATCACGCTGCATAGAGATAACCCCGTATTGATGTTTAACATACAACCAATGCATGCAATGTTTGTAGAAGCGGATTACACACACACGTTCGTACAGGGGGGCGTGGCAACAGGTAGCCGACCGATAAACCAACTCCATATATAACAAAACTACGTCTATTTTTCGGACCAGATTGAAAGGATTCAACATTCATGCATTTGCATACCAAAGCTTAACCCGGTTCACACGTATCACGGTCATTGTTTAGGATGTTTTAAGCCTACCCTTTGTGAGGTTAATGTAATTTACCTTCTAAATATAGGTGTAGAATTTAAAGGTTAGAAGTTATTATTACCCTGATCCGAGCTTATTGATATTCCCTCCGTGGCTATGGGTTGTAAGTTTTTTCATTCGTTTTCTCATAGGCTTTTCCTTGTACCAAAATATCTCATTGATCAGAGTTTATATTATTTGCTTGCGTGCACTTCCATTACCCGATTCTCATACTTTTCACATCTATATCTACGTCTATCTTGTTGGCCTAATCTGGCTCAAAATCAGTTTAGCCGATGTATTGAAAACATTAACGTATTTTATTTATTTACACTATTAGTAATTGAAACGCTCTGAACACTGTAAATTGTATGGATATGTAAAATCTATTCAACTGACATATGTATTTATAGTTGTTTTTATTTTGAACTATTCGAAAGAAATTCAAGAAGAACCGTTAAATATAAAACCGTTGATTTTGTAATCATTGAGTTAGATTCGTTTCATAAGGTTCCATTTCCTAGTTAGTCTCTGTAACGAAGTTCAATGAAACGGCGATGTCTAACTTTACCAGTGACAAGTATCCTTTTTTATTCTGTGCAACTGAACTGAACAAGAACTGAATCGTGGACTAGTTACACATTAAACGGAAGCTTATATTCAATATTTCATTGATGTATAATATTAAAATATTAATGATAAAAATAATAAGAGCAAAATATCAGTGCATTTTATAAAAAAAGAATAACAGAATATATATATTATAGCTTGCGATTATCGATTATATCATCACGAAGTTAAGTCCATTGTGTTTTTTTTATTTAATTTTATTGAATTAATGTTAGTAGTGGAGCGCCGTAAGGTTTATACCTCGGAATCCAGGGCCAGTCAATGAATCTTAATATAAACCTTGAAAATATGTTTTTAATAGTATATAGAAAAATGTTAAAAAAAATTTTTTTCGCGTTCTCAATTTTTTAAAAATTATTATAAACAATTATTAATTTTTTGGAGTTTTCATTGATTTATATTAGTCAAAAGTTATATTTTAAAAAGAACAATTACCATTACAAACTTGAAAACTTGATCTTGGATCTGTAGGGACCGCAGATATACCGATGAAGGTCGGGTTGGAGAATAGAGGGGATAACAGCAGCTGTTCGGTATTGTTCATGGCGGGCCCTCACAGGATAGTACACGTTGTAACTTGCTAGACTTAATACGTAGCTGTTGTTTTCGTTCCGAAAAATATTTATTTCAGACTAGATTTCCGCCCGCGCGGCCGCGGCTTCGCCCGCGTTTGCAAAGGAAAACCCGCATAGTTCCCGTTTCCGTGGGATTTCCGGGATAAAAACTATCCTACGTGCTAATCCAAGTTACCCTCTATATGTGTGCTAAATTTCATTGTAATCGGTTCAGTAGTTTTTACGTGAAAGAGTAACAAACATCCATACATCCATACTTACAAACTGTCGCCTTTATAATATATATTAAGATTTTTGTTTATTAAAAATTAATGTTAATAATTACTGAACATTACTGAGTTTTAAAAACTTTGAAAATAGTGGCATAAATTGTAAGTATTTGTTTTTCATTTATATTATGCATATATGCATATAAAAATATAAGTTTGATATGTGAAGACAAAAGTGAATATTGTCGCAATATTTATAAAAGAATTGTAGGCGTGTTAGATATTTTAGTAGCTCAGGGAACTAAATAGGCTAAATATCACGCGGATTGTTACATGCGTTTAAAAACAACGCTAAAACAGACTCAGAGGGAGAAAAAAATTCATCCAGTAATAATGCAAGTAGATGCAGCAATGGAGCAGATTTTCAAATATATTGAAGAAAATAATGATTCGTCAATTTTCACTCGCAGAATTAAAAACAACCTACAATCTATATCAACGAGATCGACGACGACGACAACAATGTACAATGATGTAACAATGTGTTTAGTTAGTGATAATTTTTTTTTTGTAACTTATTTTTTACGATAATCTAATAAATTAACATTGAAGTTACTCTGCACATATAATTTATTACAAATAAAATTAAATTTTTCACTATAAACACTTTTTCCCCCTTCCGCCTCTCATTTTTCAGTAAATTGTTGTTAAAAATTGTTGTAAATCGAGATCGGTCAATTTTTTTTTTTTAACTTTTTTATTTGAGGTTTTAATAATGCAGTCTCATACTTGATATACAGATTCATTGACTGGCCCTGGGTTCCGAGGTTTGACCATTTTTATGCCTTACGGCACTCTACTATAGAGATTTCGTATTATCCGTTTAATAGCTTTGGAACATTCTTCACTATTTTAAATATCTCTTTTCATGAATGGTAAGACAATAGGAAATATTTCATCAATTAAGCTGTCCTTACCACGCGACTAATTACTTTCGACAACCAATAATGTCGGACCATATCAAAGGCATGGTCAATGAGACATGCGTATGGAAACAAAGATATTAATTATGCCTTTTGACAATCAATGGTGAGAATTTCGATCAATTTCCTTTTGTTTCGCTTTCATTTCTGTTTGACACAAAGGCACTTTTAAAAGCACGAACGCGTAGTGTACTTTGAAAGGTAAACCTGCACGTAGGCACAACATTGCTTTGTCGAAGTTTTTACAAGAATTCCATATTCATTTCACCGGCATGTATAAGTTTACAGTTTTTGCCCTCACATTTTCATTTAATATCAATATCGGATGGTAGTTTTGTCTGACTGATAAATTTTTATGTAGATAAAGAAAACGCGCACAGTTACCTTATTTTCTCAATTTAGCCAATATTTACCGCTTTCAATAGGCAGGTAAATATAACATAAAGTTTATTACCGTCTAAGCAGTTTAATAAGAGAGTTGGGACACATTTTGGAGTTTAAACGTTACCGTGTTTAAAACGAAAGCGTTACAAAGCGAAACAATTACACAAACGAAGCGGTCAACTTGCACATGCACGGTTATCTCTGTAACTAATATACCTTTGTCATTTGTAAAGAGCCTCATAAATATACAAACAGAAGCTAATACCTCACATGCAAACGTTACGAGCATACTTAGAACCAGTCCGTAATACGTACTGAAATTCCTCTGAAAGCGGTACATAATGCACTCTTGAACAAAAGCTTTAAATTCCGACATCCTTTTTCGAACGTCGGAGTTCTCCCTAACATATTCTTACAACATCGTCGAGCGTGAAGCAGAATGAAATAGCTAGTCATAAAAGTTTATTGTTTGTTTTATATGCAGTTGAAACACTTGGAACGCAACAGAAAACTATTACTATTACATGCTAACAATATATCATCAAAGTTGAATACTAATACATTGAATACAATCATCATACCTGAATTATTGATTTTGTTGTACTTAAATTGTAATTAATTATCCCAAGGAATGCTCATTTTAATATAATCGGGAACATAATTATTAGCTTATCACTCTATACGTTTTATTATCTACCTACCTAGAATGTTTTAATAAAAAGTCAATCTTTTTTCTTTACTTATTTGTCGTCAAAATCAGACGAAGATTTTAAATACCTTACCCCACAGGAAAAGTATGTATTAAATCTCTTTCTCTTATCTTGTAGGGATTAAAAAGTACGTAAACAATATCGATCTCCATTCAAATTGAAGCTTTTACAGCTTCTCAGTTTCACAGCGTTTGCTCTCAGTACGTCCATTTCCGATTGCTATCAATCGCAATGAAATTTGAATTTTAATTAACGATTCACTTAATTCAACGAAGATTCGGATATGCTTTCAAATTTGGTAAAAGTAGACTGGTTTTGAATGCAGTTCTTCATTAAATTGTTGATAAAAATACAAGGTATGTCGGGTATAAAAAATTGCAATGGTGACTGTAATTATTAGATAAAATCTATAGATAGAGCGAGTCATCTTCAATAAAATTGCCTTCCCCTTGTAATAATTAACTGAATTATATCCGTAAAATCAAGCAGTACATTAAAATTAAATCCAATTGTATATGATGTATAACTTCCGAGACTTCCTAGAAATTAAGAAAGTTTCTTCTGTTATGAACTCTGATTGCTTTGTTCCGTCTAATCGTTAGCGACAAAATTGTATAACAAAACACGATTCAAATTTGTATTTTGTAAAACTTTTCAGTTATATTTCAGAGAATAATGAGATATAACAAACTTAGTAAATGCAAGCATAGTTATGCATTTCCAAGAGACTTTCCAAAATCGAAGGAGTTTCTCAATTCGTATCATAATTATTTTATGTGCGTACTGTATGTGCATCAAATCACACATACAAATTTATCTCTTGATAAATTAGGATGTGTGTACAAGAGTAAAGGATGACCTTTTATAACCGAGAAAAACTTGAACACGAAAAACAAAGCCAAAGAGATACGAAAGTCACGGAAGCACATATAAGCACCACGGAGTAATATTCAGGTTAGTTTTGATGGCAACAACTAATCTCATAACCCGAACTTTGCTAAAAAGCTATCACGAAAAGCAATTCGTTTTAAGCTTGAGGTACAAATTCCAATCATCCCAGAGCCTGACTTGTAATTGGACAGACCGGGAAACTATTAAAAGTCTTCTCGACGGTCCAGGATAAGCGTCCCATTGTATAAGAGAACCTTTCGACTCTTACAGCACTCCAAAGTTTAGGATCAGTAAAATTAGAAGAGGTTTCTGATCAACGCTAAAATATACGTAAAGGTTTTGCAGACGCTACCTACCTAAGCTATAGATTTCTAAGGTAAAATGACCTTTTACGTCATTGACGCAGTGGAGTATGAAAATACAGTATATACCTAGCTTGGAATAGAAACATTGAATGCACACAGAATACCTTTACTTGAATTATTTTAAGGTTTATAATTTGGAAGAAAAAAATATATGAATACAAATGTCAGTGTTTTTAATAAAAAGAAATATGAATATAAATGTCAGCGTTGTGTATATTCCATTTAATTAAATAATACATTGAATTACATGAAGTCATGTAGTGCAGTGAACAAAACGAATAGAGCTTTACAATTTTTAAGCAATATTCTTTCAAGTTCAAGTTTTCCTTTTAATATTTCTCCGTATTTTTGCCCGTAATCACTCACGTGGCAGAGCAAGAAGTTATAGCTGGCATCAATTAAAAAACAAGTCAAACATTGGCGCCGAGTCAATCCAAAAGAACAACAAAAGCTTTCAGCGCTAAGCCCCACCAAATATTACGTTATTAACTTTATTACTGAGTATGCAGCATATCTTATCTACTTCTACGTCGTGTTTATTTAACGTCCTACGTTTTTCATTCTGTCGGTGACGTTGTTAATATACTTTACTGTATTAAATTACTTTCTACTTGACGTTAATGTTAAGTGACTTATCTATACCTGGATGAGGGAATTCTCATGTGTGTAGCAGTAAGGAAATTGCAATATCAAGTGCACATGCTTTTACGCAATATTAAAACCTAGTTTAATTTAGGAAAAGACAAAATAATGTTTTGTTCATGTTTAATTATTTTTTTTATTTCTCAAATACCAAACGTACACTGTCTTTGACGCAATCAATTTTGGATTTCATTCAGAGTTAAACAGATTTGAAGTTTGTGAGATCACGTTGTTGAATCATGTTTCATTTCTCGCTCAAGGCGAAATATGACTCAAAGGATCGCTTTAACCAGTTTACAAACATTAATTAATTGGACATCTCGTTCGAGTTTGTGCATTGCGAGCAAAGAGCTAAATTCCAATAAGTTTCCTTCTATAAATATTTGATTTCGCTTAATAAATTGCAATACCTTTAAGGAGGTACGTAAGTAATAGGAAAATGATAATGGTACTACAAAAAAAGTTATTTCGTTAAGTTAGTCAGTTTTATTTATTTTATTGTATGTATTACACAAAATATAATAGTTACCTACCCATCGTAGGAGACGATGTAAGCTATTTGATAGAGTGAAGTTAAGTTAATATTATATCCTTAAAGCATTTGTAACTTTCTCTAAAAATGTATTCATATAAAAGACTGGAAACCCGTTATTTTAATTTACCTGGTATCCTCATTTTAACTACAACATAGCGTTCTTCTGTCAAATGTGGTTCTATCCATGTTCAAACCATAGACCACAATTTATTACCTTGCAATAGTTAAAAATAGAAATCCTTTAAAAATAACAAACATTGTACACAGCATTAAAATACACAACAATATCTAGTTAAACTTTGCGGGAGCGATTTGACTTTTTTAAAAAAAGAAATAAAATAAAATTAAAATTAAACTTATTTAATTACTTAACTATAACAAGTGGACGATTTGGAGTCACAAATGTTAATGCCAGAATTACATGCAATGATACAAGCGATACCTTATTGCGAAACAAATGTTTTCCATTATGTGGAATGCTTATGTTAAATTGCAAGAACTTTCCGGTGGTCTTGCTGAGGCCAGCGGAAGGCTATTGCTCAACCTAACACAGAGGGTTGGGGTGGATGCGTAACTCCTCCCTCCTTAAGTGCGAAATTATCGGTTTGTTCATTTTTAATAACTATCCGATGATTTCGCAGACACATTACATTTAATATCTTATAACGAAGTAAGTAAAGTAAAAATAGAATTACAAGTACAAATATTAAAAATAGAGACGTAAAGCCTAAAGTAGCACTGAATCTAAAATTTCTTTCACTGTTAACCATTTCACTATCACTGAACACTGATTGCTTTAATATCGTTGACATATATTTAACTTCGTCCAAGTTGATTCCTCGCATATTGAGTACACGTGTACTGGATAATGTTGGAGTTCTATTCACAGGTAATTGCGGCAAAACTATAATTTTTGTTGGTTCTACCGGATCATTCTCAGTGATTACTTGGTGAGGGCGAATCGTTATATTCTGGATCTCGATGCTACATGGTTCGTCGATGGTCATTATGTATGTGCCCACGACAGGATATTTGCTGACATCACCATTGCAAATTTGAGTCAGAGTATTTCTGTATTTTGAGAAAAGTATCCAACTTATAGATGTGATTCTTTGCATTCTCACATTCTCTATATTGATTAGCTGTTGTTCGCAGTGCATTGGGTTTCCTTCAAATTTAAGCAGTTGTTCTATGCAAGTAGTTTCAGGATAAGGCGTTTGATTTCGTTCATCGCATAGAAATTGTTCTCCAGCAGCGAGCGATCGGCACGGTTTTACGATCGGTAAGTATTTCATCCCCTTTGCCAACAGGTAAGGATATTTAGGAAAAATGGAAAGGGTTTTACTATCGGATGCACGGTACATAGGTATAGAGTATAATTTGTAATAGTTATAAGTATAATTATCTGTAATTGGAACCTCCATTATGAACGTAATCTGGTTTTGTTTAATATACGATTTAACATTAATAGTTTCTTCTAGTTTTACTAAGTTTGCCTCACTCGCTTTAAACACTAAATTTTCAGTTTGAGATATAAGAATTAAATGTTGCAACAACTCAGTAGAATTAATAATACTTTGATGTAGTATGGATACTTTACTAAATGCTAGAGCAGTCTCTATTTCTCCTAATTTTATAAAAATAGTACGAAAGTTACTTACAAATAAATTTAAAAGGCTTACAACATAAGTAGTATAAACCCAATGATTATCCTTAGATGCTAATTCCTTAATCATAGATTCTACAATTTTTAAACGCTTATCTAATATTTTAGAATTTTGATTTAAGACTTCAGTAGAATTGATAAAACTATCGAGCATTTTAGATATTAAAGTAATTTTATTTCTAATGATAGTTTGATCGTTTTCAAGTTTAGCGGTAAGTTTATCGTATCTCATTGCATCACTATAGTCTAAATTTCCGGTTATAATTTTAATTAAGGAGCCTAGAGGATTGAGGATTCCTCTCTTGACACGTTTGTGTGGGACTAACTGTTCATATTTCTGAATCGTTATGTCACGAATATATTCAGCGTGATATTTTGCCACTTGAAAATCGTGTAAGTATGAAATATTCTTATTAATTAAACTATCGAATTCACTGTATTTGCTAATAATAAAATTTAAGTCATCATTAATCTTATCTAAATTTAAAACCTTAATTATAGTCCAATAGTCTGTTTGAAGATATGCTTGCCCTTCTTTCACAGGATAAATTCCCGGGTTATGTAGAAGAGGTTGTAGTCGAAGGGCCAGCGCGGACCTCATCACTATCAGCCAACACCACCTGCGGAGGGCGTTTTACATTTATAATAGGGACCTTAGTCTTCCTTTTACCAATCTCTATCGGTACAACGTTCCTTGAACCTTGTCCTATAACCTTAGCTTTATGGAATCGCGGCTTATCCTTGCTTTTTCGCTTATTAACGTCTTTCGCAAATATAATTTTTCCTGATGGGAGATTGATTTGATCTTCTCCACCTCTCCTATCCTTTACTTTTTGCTTAGTTTCGATCATTTTCTCTGCTAAATGTTTATATAGAACCTTTAGACGTTTGGCATGATCCTTAACTAATTGCTGTATATAATGCTGCTCGAAATCAGCGTTAAATAAGCTACCTGAATCCGTGTGACCAAATACGACTTCAAAAGGGGTTAAGCCCGTAACTGAATGAATTGAACTATTATAGGCAATAATTGAATACATCATTACTGATACTGCATCCGTGCATTTCTCTTCATATTTCGCACATCTATAAATTTCACTAATGGTCGAATGTAAACGCTCAATTAATCCCATTGAATTAGGATTATTAGGTGAGCCGATATGAAGCTCAATTTTATGTAAATTCAAAAATTCTTTCATTAGCTCGTTGTTAAATTCACTACCGGGATCTGAACTAATCTTTCTAGGGGTGCCGTAAAACGAAAAATACTTCATGAGTGCACGTACTACCTCTGCCGTTGATCTATTGTCTATTGGAATGGCTTGACCTAACTTACTAAATGCGTCGATAATAGTTAAGTAATAATTTCCTTCTATCTGAAAAATATCAATAAATATTTCTTGGAACGGCGCGTCTTGTGTTTGAGTTAATTGTAAAATAGGTTTAAATGGATTACGATCATACTTCATTTTAGAACACGTTTCACAAGCATTAATAAGGGCTGAAATAGTTTCCTGCATATTGTGCCAAAAATAATTTCTACGTATACTTGCTAGAGTCTCTTTAATACCGCGGTGACACGTTTTGCCTTGATGGTGTTTTATTATAATAGCCTTTTGTTCCTTCTCATCTTCTATAAAAACTACACGCTCCGTACATTCAAATAGCAATACTGTATCCTTTCTAAATAATTCTATGACAATGCTAGTGAATTGTTTGCGATGTTCATCATCTTCGAAATAAATGAAATACTTAACTTTCGGTTTAATATACTCTTTTAAAAATTGTTTTACTAGATCCGGGTTATTAGTAGGCAAGAATACTTCTAAAACCTTTTGCTTTTCACGTGAAAGGTCGTGAACTTGCATTTCGTTCTTAAACCACGTATATACTAGAATTTGATTTGGTTTTGTGTCTATTGCTTCATGTAATATAGGTATACCGGACGATTCTACTATATTAGCTGAATGAACTGTATCAGATTTCGACGTTATAGATGGTGACCTGACTGGGTAGTCACATGTTCTAGGAGAACTCAGCGCCGTTAGAGTTTCAGAGTCGGGAATAGATATCGTTTCACTAGAATCGCGTTCTGATATAGTAATTGTACTAGAGTCGTTACGCGTTCTTGGCCTATTGTCTCTATCGCCTATATTAACAACCATAGATTCGTTTTCGTTATCGGAATGCGTAGCGTTAACCCTAATTTTAGATAAAGCGTCCGTGTTTAAATTTTGCTTCCCAGTATCAATCATAAATTTGGAATTAATTTCAGGAATATAAATGTGTGGCAATTTCAGATTTGGATCGCAATTTGATTCTATGATTTTTTCTTGGTAGAGGCTTTCGTTTGAAAATTTTTTTCATCAGACGGAAGCACATTAATGTCTTGAGTATCGTCAGTGGGTGTATAAATCTCATTCTCATCGTATTCGTAATTCGTATCGTAAGGATTACAGCCATAGTAATTCGTATAGTCGTAAGGATTATAGCTATAGTAATTCGTATAGTCGTAAGGATTGTAGTCATAGTAATAATTGTCATTATACAGTAAGTCGGTTTCGTTCACTCTAAAACCTGGCTGAGTTATATTTTGTGGTCGAGGGGGTGCTGTCCTCATGGAAATGTCAGTAGTCTCAAAGTGGTTATTTTGAGGAGGTCTTTGACCAAAATTCTGTGGCGTTATACCAAAAGTTTGAGGAGGCCTATAACCAAATTGTGGATTTTGATTGAATGAAGGCCTATACCCGAACTGTGGGTTTTTATTAAACGGTTGTTGAGGTGTAAATTTAAAACCAAATTTTGCCTGCTGTGCATTTTGAGGTACATTTGGTATCCCAAAATTAAATCTTTGTTGAGGATTATTTTGTAAAAATTGGGGCACCGTAACGTTAGGCGTTTGCCTCGGCAGCGTTGTATTATTGTGGATACGATTGCGCGATTGGTATTGCTCGTGAAAATTAACTTCTTCTAAAACGATTTCTAAAGCCTGTTCTAATGTACTAGGTGATTTCAGTCTTACAATACGCACCATGCTTTCGGGCAAATTATATAAGAAAACGTTCAGGGCTGTATGATTATAAATCGCAATTTTCGCGCGTTTAATTTCCATATCTACCGATAAATTTACCTTCGATATTAATAATGATCGAATATTCTGTATCCTATTACAAAATTCAAGGTAACTTTCGCCGGATTTAATTTTACAGGACTCGAGAGAGATTTTTATGCAATCCTCACTACGCGGATCACCAAAATGCTGTTCTAGTAATTCCTTTAAAGCGGGCCAAGTATTAATGTCTTCGCGCTCCGATAATAACGCGGCGGCATCGCCTATTAATCTACTAGTTATGGCATGTAAAACGTAAATATTCTGTTCTTCATGCCCTCTAAATTTATTAATTATATATTCACATTTTCGAAAGAATAAATTCAAAATTCTTTTGTCTCCACCAAAAAGAGGAATAAGCTTTAACATATCACTCGGAATTGTTATTACGTTTACGCTTTCCATGTTAAATAAGTACAGAGTAATTAAAGTTCTGAAGTCTTTAACCAATTACAATAATTTCGAATTATAAAAATCACACACACACAGAAATCAATTTAAAACACAATATAATAAAAATTTAAATATAGCACAATAAAAAAATTATATGTTATCAATTACTATAAAAATTAAAACTTGAAGTAAAGTGAATCACATATAAAATATAAAATTTATTAATTGAATTACGATCAATTTTGAGATCATTTAAATCAATTAATATTAATATTTCTTTATGCAAAAATTCATTTACTTTTCTTATGTAAAACTTTTATTTAAGTTACACTCTATAGCTAATTAGTCTGTGCAGAGTTTTATGCAAGACAATTCTTAGAATTAAATACGATATTCCTTATTGTATAAGTTATAACTAATTACTGATTTAATAGAATTTCATATTAAAACCAGATCCGTTATAATGAGAGACGTTCAATCCCAAAATAACAGTTAAAAAATAATTAAAAGTCAAAATTACACTCTCGTGAAAAGGATATAGGAATATATGAGAAAGGATGGCAAAAAGTTTTACTCACCAACCGATCGTCGATCCCATGTCCTCGTCGTGGTCGTTTAACAAATTTATATTTCGGTTCTTTTAGGATAGCACGGCCTTTATAGCAATGTTCTAGGGCTAATTTTGAAGACCTCTAGGCATGCAGACCTTATGTGGCTATCCTACCGGCTGCGCCAGTTAAACTTTGCGGGAGCGATTTGACTTTTTTAAAAAAAGAAATAAAATAAAATTAAAATTAAACTTATTTAATTACTTAACTATAACAAGTGGACGATTTGGAGTCACAAATGTTAATGCCAGAATTACATGCAATGATACAAGCGATACCTTATTGCGAAACAAATGTTTTCCATTATGTGGAATGCTTATGTTAAATTGCAAGAACTTTCCGGTGGTCTTGCTGAGGCCAGCGGAAGGCTATTGCTCAACCTAACACAGAGGGTTGGGGTGGATGCGTAACTATCTTAATAACTTGTTACTCGGATCTCCGAGCTCAAAACTGTACTGAGTTGTTACGAAAATAATATAAGACTTTACTCAATGTAAGTGCATTAGATGTGCCTGAGAAAGAAGACGTGGGTGGCACCTGTTGCCTTGGCGACCGCCCCTCGACGAGATTGGAGCATAGATTAATATAAAACTTTGTTATCTTGTATGCTTGATGTAATAAAGGCGAATAGATGCGTTTCCAATTACTTGTTAACATATGTGATCATATTGTGTATATTGTGTTCAGCCATTATTATTACAAGGATCAATTAAGGATTAAGATCATCGAAATATCATGCACATTTTGCGTTTTGAGTATTGTAGATTGGTTTGTTTTATTATTAACATTTATAACGGCTAACGGATTACGAAATTTTGTTTTATTCTTGATAGTATTTATTATAGAAGCTCTATCTAAAGAGTGATTTAAATAACATTTTTATTATTTCAGTTTGTTTACAGGAGAATTAACCATATCCTTACAATATACATCAGTTAGATGTTAGAAAATAAAAACAGCGCAAGTATTCTCAATTTTTCTCAAATATGAGTGACTTATGACTGACACAACAAAACGAATTTTCTACGGACGTAATTCTTTTTTGAGAAAAATTATTATATTTCCTTCATGTTTTATGAAGGAACGTAGAACACAATCTCATAAGGCATATAATAGAATAAGCTACATTAAATCTATACTGCACATTTTATTAAAAGTTTCAGAAAGCTTAAAGGAAGTAAATCTTTTTTATGCTAGGAATCTGATTTCTTAATCATTAAAGAAAAGCAGACTTATTATTTTATCTAATGATTGAAAACTCTTTTATACCTAATGAAGTCAAAAAGGTTTATCTTTGTGCGGATTAGAGATTCTTCGAAATCAGCCATGTTTTTTTTTATATTATTGCGAGCGAGTACTTATTCAATGAATTTTGTAAGAAATTTTATGAAGCATTGTTATTACCATGACCGCCTCCTTGGTACAGTGGTTGACGCGTGAGCGTAGAACCGAGGGGTCCTGGGTTCGATTCCCGGTGGAGACGAAGAAAAAAAAATGTCTCGGTCTGGCAGGACACAGTAGGCTGATCACCTACTTGTCCCTAAAGGAAGTGGATCAGTGAAACAGATGTATGCATAATGCATCTGCCCCTTACCCCACTAGGGGACACGGGACTTCACACATTGTTATTACCATATCAATTGTTAGGCTTATATTATTTTTAGTTGTAATAGTTGTATAAAATGAAGTTAAATCAAATAAAAACCTTCGTAAACTTTACAAATAAAGGTGTGTTATTTATATTTTTTGTCGACTATTATTTAATAATTAATATTTAAAGTTGCTACGCTTATGAAAATGTTTCAAAGGTTTCCGCTCCATAACAATTAACTGAATCTCTGTCCTACAGGATTATAATATTTTATAAACCCCTAATTAGTGAAAGCAATAAATTTTTATAATTCCCTCTGTTTCCTTCCCTCATTGCTTTTTAAGAGAAAATAAAAAGGAGAGGAATCTGGCGACCTCTTTGAAAATACATAATAAAAAAAGCTAATGAAATCAGATATAAATTAAAGTTTAGAAAGTGAATAGACCGGGAGATATTGACACACAATTTCGAGTCATTTGTAACAGGATGGCGGTTCTACAGGGGTCTTAGTACGCAATGACAAAAAGAAAAATGATGGTGTGAACGCTGGTACCGGCGGCTTAGTCGCGTGGGCGTTAGTCGAACTCTTCGGAAAAATAGTGAAAGTCAAACAATTTGTAACACAAAAATTTTAGAATTTACCGATAGCCCATAAAAAAGAAGTAGGCGGTACTGTCATGCCATACTTTTCCGGTGTGACTTACAGCCCGCCATACCGACGCCAATGTGTTGATTTAAAAAAAACAATTCAACCATTTGTACCAGGCTAACTTTTGCACAGGTAACCATCGTTGTGCAGCCATTTACGAAAATCGCCGTGCCATACTTTTCGGACGATTCCAAATGGTCGCCATACCGCTGCAAATCTGCAATTTTTTTTTCTCGCCGAACGATTTGTACCACCTGAAATTTTTTTTTCAACAACTCCTGAATGATTATTATAAATAGAAGTGTGATAATGCCATACCTGTGGGAGGTGGCGAATGTGTATAAGATTTCTTTTATTGTAAGATGTTATTCGTATTTTGAACGATTTGTAACAGTATGGCACTAATTTTTCCTGTAAGTTTGAGGATCAACGAATATAAATACAAAATTTCAAAGATCTAGGTGTTGGAAATCTTCACTTATTTTTATTTATTTATTTATTTAGCCTTTATAATCCATGACATTTAGATACAGTTTACAACAAAAGATACATAATACATGAAAATATTAAAAATGCAGTTAGGTAAGGCAAATCTCTCCAAAAATCCAAATGCAATACCTACTGGTACAAAAAGTTTGGCGAAAAAAAATTTTTTGCAGATTTTTGGCGGTATGGCGACCATTTGGAATCGTCCGAAAAGTATGGCATGGTGATTTTCGTAAATTGCTGCACGACGATGGTTATTAATACAATATTCCACAGGAGAGGTCCAAGGACTGAACCTTGTGGAACACCGCACGACACCCTCCTCTCGCTCCACCCAGCCTGAGTAGGATACGCCACAGCCCTGTCCGAAAGATATGATCGCAGTAGGCGCATCATATATTCCGGAACGCGGTGAAAGTGCAGAGCGTCTAAAATCCTGTCCCACGGCAAGGTGTTAAAGGCATTGGCGATATCCAAGGACCCCTGTAGAACCGCCATCCTGTGACAAATGACTCGAAATTTTGTGTCACTATCTCCCGGTCTAGAAATGTCACAATTCACTAGTTCTAACAAGAAAGTATAAAATGCCGTTCCATAAAGAGGCAACGTTAAAAAGTATAAATTAGAAATTAAAGACTTTTTAACGGATTTTAAACGCGATTTAATCATTATATTATTTTCCCGACGTTTCGAACACTTTACAGCGAGCGTGGTCACGGGGAGACTGAGATGTTGTACGTCTTGACGGTCATTCAAAAATTGTTATTTGTAAACTACCTCCACCTATTCCTCCGTAGTTGGTATGTGGAGTATTTTTCCGGATGTTGGCAGTATTGGCTGATCGTGTCTTCTAGTCTTTTGGTACGTTTGACATGGGATTTTAAATTCTTAATAACAGGATCCCAGGTGTTAGAGAGTTTCAAACCATCTTCTCTATTGAAATTTGGATGTTTTTTAATTTCAATAGCCTCGCGCACAAGTCTTGGAAAAAATTTATTTTCTCTGGCAAGGATTTGTGGTTGGTCAAATCTTATGAAGTGGTTGTTGTCCAGTGTGTGTTCACATACCGCAGACTTTTTGTGACGCCGATGCTTGATATCCGCAATGTGCTCCTTCAGTCGGTTAGCAATGCTTCTTTTTGTTTGGCCGATGTATGAGAGACCACAATCACAGTCTAACTTGTACACGCCTGCTTCTTGTAGAGGAATATTACTTTTAATTGGTCTCAAGAATTGGTTTATCTTCTTGTGCGGCTTATATATAGTTTTAATTGAAGCTCGTCTTAGGATTCTTCCAATTCTGTCAGTAACTCCCTTCACATATGGTAGGTAGGCCGGTTGTCTTTCAACTGTGTGTGGCTTCGTTCGACTCCTGTGATGCTGTGGAGGCGCCTGCAGCTTGTTGTTACGTAGTACCCACTTGACATGCTGCAGTTCCCCGCTGAGGTGGGCAGCATCACAGAGGTGGCGGGCTCTCTGAAACAAAGATTTACCGACAGAAGCTAGTTGGCAAGGGTGGTGGTGAGATTCACCATTGAGGTACCTATCAGTATGAGTGGCTTTCCTATACACTGTATGGTTGAGCATGCCATCCCGTCCCCTCATTATTAAAATGTCAAGAAAGGCTAGACGGTTGTTAGTTTCTAACTCCATGGTAAATTGGATGTTTTTATGTATGGAGTTAAGATGTTCTAAAAATGCAGGTATATGTTCAGTGGGGAGTATTGTGAAGGTGTCATCTACATAGCGTTTATATAGTCTCGGTTTGACTGGTGCTGTGGCCAAGGCTCTCTCCTCGAAGTCTTCCATAAAAATATCAGCGACAACGGGTGATACTGGAGAGCCCATGGCCACCCCATCAACCTGCATGTAAAATTCACCATTCCACAATAAATAGCCAGATGTTAGGCAATGTTCTAAGATCTCTGCATATTCTAATGGCATATTGTGTTCACCTAACCTTTTCTTAACAATATTGATGCAATCAGTCACCGGGAGATTAGTAAAAAGAGACTGCACATCAAAGCTAACCATAGTTTCATTGTTTTCGATATTTAGGTCTTTTAATATCTCAACAAAATGGTATGAGTCCTTAACATAAGCACTGGTGTTACCTCTGAGGGGAGCGAGCACCCTAGACATGTGTTGTGATAGTTTTTGAGTGGGTGTATCAATTTGACTCACAATAGGTCTTAATGGAGTATTAGTTTTGTGTATTTTAGGTAAGCCATACATCTTAGGAGGTTTCACGCAAGATGGAATAAGATACTTAGTGTCAAGATTTAATGTCGTTTTGTGTTTATTTATAAGGTCAGTTGTTTGTTTCATTACCTTGTTTGTTGGGTCCTTGTCGACTTTTTTGTAGGTGTTTTCGTCCGACAGTATTTCCGACATTTTGTTGTTGTAATCTGACGTATCCATTATAACCGTTGCGTTTCCTTTGTCAGCTCGGAGTACTATTATATCTTCATTCTTTCGCAGGTGTTTTAAAGCGATAGACTCAGAGCGAGAGATGTTAGGTTTCGGCGGTTTGCAAGTGCGTAGTATACAAGATATGTCTTGCCGAATCGCCTCTGCGTCTTCTTTAAGAATGTTGTTTTTGAATAAAGTTTCCTCCACATGACTTATTATTTCTTCGCAAGGTATTTTTTGCGGCGCAGGAGCAAAGTTTAAACCTCTATTCAGTACCTCAATAGTTTTGTTATCAAGAGTTTGTTTTGACAGATTGACAACTGCTGTCACTTGAGGTTGACATTCAGTGACGTTTGGATACTCAGATGACATTGAGTTATTCTTCTTGGCCAGTAATTTTTCAAATTTTTGCTTTTGTTTATCCGTGCATGATTTGAATTTACTATGTGCACGATTATCTAAGATGTTCAAGCACAGCTGCCAATCTGTATCTAACATGAAATTCTTTAAGTTACTTGCTACATTTTGGATCTCAATGTTGAGCCTTTCAATATCCGATCGGTGTCCAGCAATTACTTTAGATAACAATTTTTGACTTGCCTTGTTTAGAATACTTGCGCTTCCAGCTATGTCCTTTTTTGGTGCTATTCGACAACAAACTGGGATGATATTATGTTCTCGACATTGCTTCATGAAATTCAGGGATGTCAAAAACCTCGAGCGCTTTGTCTTCAGTTCTTCTAAACGGCGAATTTTGTTAGCATTTTCCAGTCCGTACTGGTCTACATAGTATTTTCTAGGGTTTGATTTTACGCGAGTATTATACATTTAGAAATTAAAGACTTTTTAACGGATTTTAAACGCGATTTAATCATTATATTATTTTCCCGACGTTTCGAACACTTTACAGCGAGCGTGGTCACGGGGATGCAGTCAAACCGAGACTATATAAACGCTATGTAGATGACACCTTCACAATACTCCCCACTGAACATATACCTGCATTTTTAGAACATCTTAACTCCATACATAAAAACATCCAATTTACCATGGAGTTAGAAACTAACAACCGTCTAGCCTTTCTTGACATTTTAATAATGAGGGGACGGGATGGCATGCTCAACCATACAGTGTATAGGAAAGCCACTCATACTGATAGGTACCTCAATGGTGAATCTCACCACCACCCTTGCCAACTAGCTTCTGTCGGTAAATCTTTGTTTCAGAGAGCCCGCCACCTCTGTGATGCTGCCCACCTCAGCGGGGAACTGCAGCATGTCAAGTGGGTACTACGTAACAACAAGCTGCAGGCGCCTCCACAGCATCACAGGAGTCGAACGAAGCCACACACAGTTGAAAGACAACCGGCCTACCTACCATATGTGAAGGGAGTTACTGACAGAATTGGAAGAATCCTAAGACGAGCTTCAATTAAAACTATATATAAGCCGCACAAGAAGATAAACCAATTCTTGAGACCAATTAAAAGTAATATTCCTCTACAAGAAGCAGGCGTGTACAAGTTAGACTGTGATTGTGGTCTCTCATACATCGGCCAAACAAAAAGAAGCATTGCTAACCGACTGAAGGAGCACATTGCGGATATCAAGCATCGGCGTCACAAAAAGTCTGCGGTATGTGAACACACACTGGACAACAACCACTTCATAAGATTTGACCAACCACAAATCCTTGCCAGAGAAAATAAATTTTTTCCAAGACTTGTGCGCGAGGCTATTGAAATTAAAAAACATCCAAATTTCAATAGAGAAGATGGTTTGAAACTCTCTAACACCTGGGATCCTGTTATTAAGAATTTAAAATCCCATGTCAAACGTACCAAAAGACTAGAAGACACGATCAGCCAATACTGCCAACATCCGGAAAAATACTCCACATACCAACTACGGAGGAATAGGTGGAGGTAGTTTACAAATAACAATTTTTGAATGACCGTCAAGACGTACAACATCTCAGTCTCCCCGTGACCACGCTCGCTGTAAAGTGTTCGAAACGTCGGGAAAATAATATAATGATTAAATCGCGTTTAAAATCCGTTAAAAAGTCTTTAATTTCTAAATGTATAATACTCGCGTAAAATCAAACCCTAGAAAATACTAAGTATAAATTAGATAGAACATAGAACTTAAAAAAATCGTACATAAAAGTAATGTTTGTTTTCCTTTGCGTAGGTATCTATAAAATGCTGATAACATACATACATACATACATACATAGCACTGCATCGTTACAAGAGGGCAAAGTGCTTCGAGATCCGACCGAGAGGTGCATTATCCTCGGATAATTGCAGTGTCTTTGATGTCGTACTATGTCCTACTAGAGCCATTATATACGGTCTGGATGTATTCACCAAGAAATCGCATTGTGGAAACATATTGAGTGCGTACTGTGTACAAATTATTGTTATAAACTTGAGCTACCCTAAGAAATACTATAAGTCATAAGACACACCTATAAGCTACTTATAAATTTCACTAATCATTATTTATAAATACATAGTAATATGTAAGACAGATTATTAAATAGCAAATGACATCTAATAAAAAATTACATACCTATAGTTATACGATACTAAGCTCATTATTTGAATAATGATTTATTGAACAATGAACAGCATTCTATCAAAATACTGTAATCATTGATTTACAACTGAATTAATAATTACATCTGATTTAATTATGTACATTCGAATTCCAATAGTATTTCAAATGAAATTACTAATTTCTAACAAAATTTTAAAGTAAATACAGTATAATGTTATTTAGATGCATAAAATTTCGTAACAACATAATAATGTGGCGTAGCACGATGTTCCCGTAAACTCGAAGCAATTTTAAATTTATAAGCATAGCATCAAAGCTTAATTTGTTTGCTGAGCGATTTAATTTTAAATTACAACTTGTATTTGCGGAGGGCCACAATTTTAAGTGTAATAGAGTGGAATCATGTTATAATTAACCCCTAGGCCTTTTGAAACAATCAATTTTATAAACTGTTACTCTGTTTATTTGCATACCTTAATCTGAGATCCTTACTTCAAATTTAGATATAGCTTGCCATCATTTCTTAACGACGTATTTTAAAAAGCTGTCAACGCAATAACTTAGCACATGATGACGCGCGATGGTGACCGAAATAATACATGCAATATCGAAAATATAGTAATGATTTTATTTGTAAATCCGTTTCAATAGATTTTCTTTAATTTGCCTTATGTAGTAGACATGGAGGAAAAGGTCCATGGGCTTACTTTGCTTTACGATAACATCCGCTCTAGCGCCATTTTATATAGAGGCATAATAAAATTGGAATTTCCATATTATCTCTAATGAAATCAAAGGATTTAAGATGCATAAAATGTTTAATATAAATAAAACGATCGTATTTTCTGTATTGGGGCTATGTCCTGATGATCACGTTTATAGAACTCAATCTCGTAAATGGATTTTTTCATGTTTTACGTATTTATTTATATTTATATTATTTCTGTGAAAAAATGTACAATTTTCAACATTATATGCAAAAGAAACGTTGTTTTGCTAAACGTTGTTTAAAATGCATACAGAATTAAATACGTAAATGTAAAACAATAATATTCTATTGATTACATAAGCCTCTTAGAGAATCTAACTACAATTACTTTCAAGTATGCACTAGAACAATAATTGGTCCGAGCACTCTCATCTATTGTATAAGCTTGCGGCTGCGTGTAATCCATAATCTCGCAGCTGGTCTCAGACGATAATGTAATCTTCAGCGCAAAGGACTAAATGCCATTTATTAATTAGTAATGCAATTTACTAGTAAATGAGTTTTGCCTTAGGTATTGTATACTATATATTAATTGGAAAACTATGTTGAATCACACACATTAGCAGATCTACGTCGTACGTAGGTAATGTTCGTCAGGGTCGAACGCAGGTCGAACGTAAGTAATAAGTAAGAATTAATAATAAGTTTTTATAGGCGGCAGTACGAAAATCGAATCGTTTTAAATTTAAGTCATTTCCAAATATTTTATACTTTTTAAGAAACTCATTTTCCTCTATTTTATGGTATCATTATGAAAAATAATAAACAAAGATTATTTTGATGATAAAAATTTGATTCGTTGAGCCTGTTGAAAGTTAAGCCGCGGATCGTATTCTACTACGAATTTAGTATCCCATAAAATTATTTATTTTCAATGTAAAAGCCTTTACGAGTTTCACCACTTGACTTTTATCTTATAGTAGTAAAGCTTAAGAAATCTTTTCTTCCAATGGCTATAGAGTTTCCTTGATTTATGGGTATTTTTTTTCCTTCTAATGATACAATTGCTAACACTATGTGGTCCCATACATTTGATAGTTATCTTAAAAGGGGATCGTAATACATAAAAAATTTAAAAATTACGACCAGCAAGTAGCAAATCTAATAGGATTGTGCAATAGCATATCGACAGTAAACCAAAGCATCGCGCGTGGAATATGTAAGCAGGGAAAGGGTACAAGCCTATCTTTGAGATAATTACAATAACTTAGGGCTGAGGCTATTCCTATAGGAACTCCATTATGCGGAAAAAATAACAATGGAATAACCAATATAAATAAGTCTCTTATTTGTGTCATTTTTAGAATAATTTATTCTGTAATTAATTCTCGTTTAAAATTCACGTACTCTACATGGTTGACGATTAATTTAAAATCATTTATTTAATTATATGAATTCTTTACATATGTATAAATAATATCCTTTTTGCGGATTAAAAATTTATCAGGGTTTATAACATGTCCGAAAAAATGGCATAAAAGCTGATTTAAAATAAACACCGCGATAGTAATTTATTAAAATCAACTCTATACGCGGAACACAATACTATCCACTAAGTTCAGATTAAACTCCGCATTGTATTGCAATTTAGATTAATAAAACTCTCGGCAAACTGACCGTAATTCTATCCCTTGAGAAATTTTCCACAAGATAACAAGCCTATCCTATCTATTTCTTTAACATAGTTCGTTATCTTGAATAAAATCGTTTGAAAGTATTGTCTCTTGAGATTTGAAATTACGCTCGAGGAAAATTACCTTAGGTTTATATTTTTAAATTACTGAGCAAAATTTTTGGGAAGTTTCAACCCTTTTGATAGTTTCGTAAGTTAAGATATTAAATGTCATTTTATTAATGAGGTCGCTCTCTTTTGAGGTAGTTTTATGTTGTGGTTGGACATTTAAATTAATGAAATTACTTATATGTTTTTATTTATAAGTGAACACTAAAATGTGTCACTACTTACTAAATATTCTGATATTTACTTTAACTGTTCCTTTGTAGCATTTCTTGTAAGATAAATTAAAAATACGTTTGATGATTAAATATTATATACATAATAGAAATTAAAGGAACAAAGAAAACATTCATCACAATGCACTGTAAAAATTGTTATTTGAATAAACATGTACTTAAAAATTTCCATAAATAAGTGCAAGAGTCACAAGAATTAGAGAATAAGACATTTCAATAAATACTTAATCAATAATCTTAAAAAATCAGTTCATATGTAGATCCATTCAATTTTAAAATTACAACAAAAACAATGCCATATTCCCTCGGTTTTCGGTTTTATAAAGTTAAAATAAACGATAAGCACGAATTGAGGACGCGATGATCACATTAATACATAACTTTCGTTAAAATATTCCGTAAATTTTGAAGCTTTTGATAACATTTTCAATGAAAATATTTGCAACATTTTGTATAACGTATAACATTTTAAAAAATATGTTAAAAAATGCCCTTAAATTACGATCCAGATTTATTTGATTTCACGGTAAAAAATTATTTGTAGTTTATAACAGTTGGTGGGTTTGTTACATTTTATTACTGTTTCAAACAGATGTCTTATCTCATTGTTAAAAAGCAAAACGTTTGTTCCATACATAAGTCTTTAATAAACTTGTTACAATGAAATTCTATCTTCTACTACGGGGGAGTGTTCCGCTTTAACGCAAGGGTTAGGAATATTACATATTTATTTCGCTAATCGAATTTATTTATATTTCGTGTTTGACTTTCTATATAATATTATTTTCCATGCGGAATAATTGTTTGTTAATATCTATGGGATATAAATCCTATACCTTGTAATTCACTTTACTTAGTAATTCACGTTACCAACTACCACGTAGAAACACCAAATATCTACTCAAAGTGCTTTGATTAATTATTGTATACCAGCATAGTACCAAAATATTCGAATTAGTTCAGGATACATCGCCCATTTTTGCAAGTGACTACTATCAAGCTAATTTTCCGTTTGTAGCTTTATTTTGATGAGACGCCCAATAATTTCGTGAACGAAAGTCTCGATTGTGGTAGCTAACAGAGATAACAAGGATAAAAATTTTTGATTTGATGGTTCTCAAATATTTATTACTACTTAACTGAATTTTTTTTTGTTCAATCTCAAGATAATTACCTAAATTATTCGAAAAAATATTTGTCCTACAAAATCTATGGTTGGTTCAAAGAGTCCCCCTTTCCAAAGTGTATCGATAACGATAACGATCATCATAAATGATTACTAACAAGCTGATTTTTTTGTTTTCACTTAGTTAATGTTTATATAATTCAACAGACGTATTGCGTAATAAATATTTGAGAACCATCAAATCAAAAAATTTTATCCTTGTTATCTCTGTTAGCTACCACAATCGAGAGTTTCGTACACGAAATTATTCGGTGTCTCATCAAAATAAAGCTACAAACGGAAAATCAGCTTGATAGTAGTCACTTTCAAAAATGGGCGATGTATCCTGAACTAAATGCATTTGTGTGCAAAATCAATTGGATTGACGTGGGTGGGTTTGACAATAGGAAGACTTGTACAATGCGTGAACTATGCGTTCCAACTTTACCATATTTTCAAATACAAAAAAGCTAAAACCAAAAAAATATACTATACTAGTACTAAAACAATATGTAGTATAATTTGTGACGATTATATAATTCATTTTTACCGACTGAAATCAATGTTCGATGTATAAAAAAAATATTATGTGCATTTTTTTATTCTTTCATTAATTAGCAAATATAACGCAATTAAAACTTGAAAATAAATTCCACGCTCCATATAACATCCTGATTCGTGTAAATACTCATGTTTTCCAAACTCCGGTTCCTGATTGGATTAAGAATCATTGCCAAATTCATACCGAGAAAAGTTAAAACGTGGGTAGTCATTTGAATCAAAATACATATTTCAACTTTTCCTACTTTGCCGATTTTATCTTTTTGCACGTTGCAAAATGTTCAAATTACAGATGAAAGTTTAGAAACTCATGTTTGTAAAATTGACAGCTTTAAATTGAACATTTAAATTTCATTGAAATTGGTTACTTTTTTCAATTTGTATTGGTAATGTTATTCCAAATATAATATTTGTAAATGTACAAGCAATTAATCAGACTTTATGAATAGGAATACACCTAACATCACGCTCACTGTAAAGCTTTGTATTGCTTTTATACCGCTATATATGGAGGGGATACAGAGACCAATGCTTTGCTAAAGTTTCTCTACCTTACTAGGTTTCCATGAATTAATTACATGTGTTCATTTGTTCCAGTTGCTAATTCATAGTGTTACCTGAGGAGGACTTAAATTTTATATATTTAAATCATCTTACCTGATGAGGACTTTAATACATATTTGAGGACACTTTTTTCATTGACCAAGATTAATAAATATCTTTATTACTAGGTAGGTATTTCAGCTACTTTTATTCGAGTATTTCAGTTAATTGGTTACCCATATCTACATGTTTCATTTTAAGAATATTATGATCTTCATTTGATAGGAAGGAAGAAGAGCATAATACCATCTATTGAAATACCTTCTATTATTCTGGTGGCTATCAACGTGGACATGGATCAAATTACCATCCCTGTCTGCAAACCGATTACCTATTCCGTGTAATATACACGTAATTAAGCGTTAAACTAGACACAAAACAAGCAATCCATGGAGATTATTAATATGCTAATCCAGAAACTAAACAGATTTTAACAGAATAGCGTAGCGACACATCGCTCTGAATCGCGCAAGCGAAATGTTTCGCTACATGCTTATAATGCGCGTAATTTATGTACGTATTTAATGATCATTTTCAGGGAGTGAGCTCTTTTCAGGAATTCGTTGGTTGTTTGTTCTTGGTCGTTTGGTCTCGTTCTCAGCGTTCTGCTCGCTGATCAATAAATAATTAATTAATTGATTATTAAAATCAATTAATTGATTGAATTTTGATAATTCATAAATAACTTGTTTATTTCTGAGTTGTTAAATTTTTATTGCGGCCAGATGTAAATAAATACATCCTACAATCATGCCGCCGCCGAGCGTGCCGCCGCTGCCGCAGCGACGCGCGACTCGACCGCGCGCACTGGGCCGCAGGGTCTATAGTCGGTCGGTTGCCGCACTTGAAATGGGCCTGGACGCCATTGCCGCTTCCGGCCAGGCCGCAATTGTGGCCCGCTCAACAGCAACTGGCCGGCGTCCTGTGTTGGTGTCGGAACCTCAGTCAGGAGCCGGCGATGAATCATTCCTGGCGAGTCCACTGACGTTATCGCCGGCCCAATCCACTGAATCCGTATCCTCAATTACTCGCTCACTCACACCGAGTCGTCAACAGGCCCTGGCTAGCGCCGCCACACTAACGCCGGGCACTTTGAAGCGCGCCGCACAGGCACCACTGCCACGTACTCCGCGCTTCCCAGCCCCCTTACCGGGTATTCCTGTGGGACGCTTTCCCTCCCCTCCCCATAGAGTAGGAGAGAAAACTCTCACAGCGTCCCCGCCTCCTCCTCTGAACATGCCGACGATGTCATCGGGCTCTCCTATGGAGATCGGGACAACCGGCCCGACATACGCGAGCATGGCCGCGTCCCAAAAATCCCCAGCGCTCCCACCCTCCACCTGCTCCGCCGCCGTTGCGCCCGCCGCGACTAACACTAATATTAATACGACTGCGACCGTCACTGCAGCCTCCGCTTCCCCCTCTGCTGCTACCGGCACTGCAAGCGCCGCGCCACCTACCAAACAGCCCAACCGCTACCCCCCTCTTATAGTGGAGACACTGCCCGACTGGCCGACTCACTTTAGGGAGCTAAAAAAGGTCCTCGGGCACACTCCTAACGGACGTCCATTTGGCAAGGGTGTCCGTTTTATACCAAAGACAGACCAGGAGTTCCGACTCATCCAGCACTATCTTACACAGCTGGAGAGCAACACCGGAATCTCTTGGTTCTGCTACTCGCTGCCCGCTGAAAGAAGCGTAAAAGTAGCAATCCGCGGCCTGCCGGCTAACACAGAACCGGCACTAGTAGAGACAGAGCTGCGAGAGCTCGGGTTCATCCCAGAGCACGTGCGCGCAATCCCCGCTCGTCCAGGTAGGCCGGGCTGTTTGATGTTCGCGCAATTGCAGCGGACCCCGGATCTAGTCCCAGGCATTTATGAGGTGAGCGAACTGCTCTGTATGCCTGGGATCACTATTGAGGCCTGGCGCGGCAGAAAGGGGCCTGCGCAATGCCATCGCTGCCAGCAATTTAGACACTCCTCCCAAAACTGCCACCGGCCAATAGCCTGTGTGCGGTGCGGTGAGAACCACCCGGCGAAGGAGTGTCAACGTCCGCGCGAGGAACCACCAACGTGCGCCAATTGTGGCGGCGCTCACACGGCTAATAATGCGAACTGTCCCATCTTCCGCAAGGAGACGCGCAACCGCCGAGCAGGCACCGTCGCACGCACCGCCGCAAATGCCCGTGCGCCCACAACAGAGGCCGATGCACCTGGCTCGCTCATGGCTGCCGCCAACCAGCCAGGGCCGACGGGAAAGCGCCGCCGTAAACGTGGCAAACGCACACAAAAGCGGCCACCCGCTGCACAGCCTTCCGTGCCACTTACTGCAGTGCCAATCACTGCATTGCCTAGTGTACCGCCTGCAGCATCCACCTCTAGGCCACGCTCTGCGCCGCCTGCCGCGCCGCAACCTACCCAGCGTAGCAAAACGTCCAAACCCACCGTGGTCGCCGCCCCCGTACGGGGGACGAAGGCGAAGCGAGTGATGCCACTGGACCCCCGATTAACCAAAGTAATCAGTACCCTTAACCAGGTGCTGATAGCCATCCAAGAGCAGCGTGACCCAGTACCGCTGATCTTGGGCTGTATCGCGGAGCTTTGCGCCTCTTATGTCTGAGCTCCGTATCGCTTTTTGGAATGCCGACGGGCTCTCAGCTCAAAAAGCCCGTCTCTTCAAAACATTGCTCTCCCAGCGTCAGGTGGACATCGGCCTGGTTAACGAGACACACCTCAGACCAGCAGACAAGTTGAAGGTTTCCGGATACTATGTCTACCGGGAGGACCACACCTCGCCGATCGGGACTGCTTACAGGGGATTAGCAGTCCTGGTCCGTCGGAAACTCATCCACCAACTGCTGCCAGTACCTCAGTTGCAGTCGTCGTACGCCCTCGGCGTAGAAATATGCATAGACCGCCAGCCCATCCGTGTGTTCGCCTTTTACAAGCCGCCACAAAATCGACTGGCAGTGGCTGATGTCCGAACCTTGCTGGACTCGCCACTGCCCACGATCCTCGCTGGCGACTTCAACGCGAAACACACGGCGTGGAATTCCAACACCGTGAGCCCGGATGGTAGACGCCTACTGGACGATGCAGACCGCCACGGTTACGAAGTGCTAGGACCAGAGGTCCCAACGCACTACCCGTACTGTGCAGCCCACACTCCGGACGTCATCGACATAGCAGTAGCCCGCGGCCTCGTTGCCGCACCGTCACTTGACGTCCTGGATGACCACCTCATCTCCGACCACCAAGCTGTCCTCCTGACACTGACAATGACTCCATTGACGACATCGCTGCCTTCTCCGAAACATCGCCAGGACTGGAGAATCTTCGCCGAACACATGGCTGAACACTCTCCGTCCTTCAGAGTCGAGAGCCCTGCAGACGTCGACCGACTCGCCACGGACTTCAGCGCAGTCTTGTCCAATGCGCTTCGCGAGTCCAGACTCGACGCTGCATCCACTCGGAAGAAACCCCAGCTCCCTGCCTACATACTAGTGATGTTAGAGGAGAAGAGGAAGCTGCGTAGACTATGGCAAAACCTGCGATGCCCAGCCATGAAGACGCGGCTGAACGCCCTGGCAGCCAAGATATCAGACGCACTGGAAACGGTAGCAGTCGAATCTTGGCACACTGCCATCGAGCGAGCCGGCGATGACTGGTCCGGCATGCACCGCCTTTGCCGCCAGCTCTCCAGGAAGCCCTCTCCGATTAGACCCCTCATGGCCGGTGACGGAACCCCACGTTACCGCGCCGAGGATCGAGCGGAGATCTTCGCAGACTTCCTGGAGAAGCAGTTTACGCCTAATCCAACTGTTAATGTGCAGCACGTAGAGACCATCAAGCGACATGTGATGGACTACTTAGAATTGCCAATACCGCCGACAGAAGATCCCGTCGTGTTCTCCCCTGGTCGAGTCCAAAGGATGATTCGACGAACTAAACTGCGCAAAGCCCCCGGTCCCGACCGGGTCACCAACGAAGCGCTGCGTCACCTACCCCCGCGAGCCATCGCGACGCTGACGCGGCTCTTCAATGGAATCCTCCGTACCGGGCACTTTCCATCCCCGTGGAAGCTCGGCCGAGTCATCCTGATTCCCAAGCAAGGCAAGAACATCATGCTGCCTGAGAGCTATCGCCCCATCACACTTCTGTCCTCGACCTCGAAAGTCTTCGAGAAACTACTGTTGCTGCACATTACGCCCCACCTTCAGCCACGCGACGAACAGTTCGGCTTCCGCGCCGAACACTCCACCACTTTACAAGTGACGAGAGTACTGCACCACCTCGCTACCGCCTACAACAAGCGAGAACAATCAGTCGCAGTATTTCTCGATATGGAGAAGGCGTTCGATCGCGTCTGGCACACCGGACTCGTCTACAAGCTGTCCACGTCTACTACTCCGCGTCGAATAGTTAAGACCGTGGCCACCTTCCTGCAAGACAGGCGTTTTCAAGTGGCGGTTGAAGACGCTTTGTCCACAGAGCGCCCCATCCGAGCCGGTGTGCCCCAGGGAAGCTGCCTGTCGCCCGTCTGCTATAGCAGATACACGGACGACATTCCAGTCGCTGGCGGAGCTATTTTAGCGTTGTATGCCGACGACGCCGCGTTTATCACCACCTCGCTGAACGCCAAGCACGCATCGGTAAAGATGCAGCGAGCAATGGATGCGCTTCCCTCATGGCTGGAGGATTGGAGACTCAAGGTCAACGTGGGTAAAACTCAGGCGATTTCCATCGGGCGGGCGCGCATTCTGCCGCCCCCGGTATCACTCATGGGCGAGAGCGTCGAATGGTCACCGACGGCCAAGTACCTTGGTGTGACCATTGACAAGACGCTCTCGATGCGGCCCCATGTGAAGAACGTAGTTGCCCAGACGCGCGCCGTGCGGAACATACTCCGCCCCATGCTAGCGTCTCACCTGCCTCTCCGTACGAAGCTGTGCATCTACAAGGCGTACGTTCGCACGCGACTCACCTATGCGGCCCCAGCGTGGTTTGCGCTAACCAAAGAGACAGACCGCAAGTCGCTGCGAGCGCAGCAGTCGCTAGCGCTCCGCACCATCTCCGGAGCACCACGCTTCGTACGGAATCAGGTCATCTCCAGGGACCTGCGCATGGAGAGCCTGGACGACTTCGTTCGTCGCCTGAGTTCCTCTATGTTCGCGCGCGCCGACGGAGCGCGATCCCAGCATTTGCAGGGCATCGCGCCATACCATCGGAGACCGCCGGACACAAGAGGCCTACCACGTGACCTAGTCTCTTAGGACACGACCGCTTCCTCGCCGCTGGCTGACGGGCGCCCCCGGCACCTTGCCGGTGGGCTCGACCTCGCTAAGCGGCGGGTGGCTCCACCCACGGACATTCCTCCCTGCAGCAGCTAGCAGATCGCCCGCGATACACGCGGGCTCGATCGCACTGCAGCAGGACACCTCCCGGACACGACACCTTGGACCATTAGGTTCCACCCAGTGCCCCGCCTGTAGTTGCAGGCGGCGTTGCCACCACTGAAAGGGGCCGTCGCCCCGAACAGTTACCCCGAGGCCTGTGAAGGCCTGCGTGGATGACCCGATGATGATGACGTATTTAATTAGCTATTTCCCATGGTTTACCTGCGTTTAAAACCACAGGAACAAAAAAATCTGTGTCTTGAACTATGTTCTAAACTTCACCTAAATTTGTGTAGTGATTTCGCCAAATACCTAAGCGTAAAAGACTAGACACTCGCATTTAAAAGATGTATATTACATTGCATGAATGTAATATGATTTAATTGTTTAAAATATACACAAAGCTACATGAAGCTTTTATTTCATTGGCTGATTGCTTGTACGCCACTTTGATTAATTAATTATTTCAATAACATATCATTTATATTGACAATGGATTCTGGAGTCTGAAATGCTTGCCCCGGGGCAACCAATTAAAACAATTAAATTCACTTCGCTCTATTTAACTTTTGATAATATAATAAAATGTATGTTTTCTTAAATACTCAATATTCAGCTCAAGGCAAATGCTACGAATATGCTACGAGATAAGTAGCACTTCGTAGCGGTATAATGAAACAAAATACTATCAATAATTTTTCTTGGTGTTTTGCATTATAATGTAATTCTCTTGTATAATGTATTATTTCTTGTTGAATTCTGTCTTTTACGACAGGATATTGTACACCAGTATCAATTATTTATAATAACAAAAATACATAACCGTGAATTGATTGAACTGAACTTCTTTGCAATTTATATTTTTCTTTGTAATAGCCGTAAATCAATTTTAAACTTACCCCAATTACGACCTTAACTGATATACTATTCATTTTATGTAAATTTTTCGCGTTTTTGTAAACTAATACCTCCGTAAGAGCTCCTCTGTGTACATACCATTTTAAACCCATAATGATGAATATCCTTCACAGAACAACGTACCCGGACAGCTAATACAATAATAACATATACAAACCTGAAGTGCGATTAGTCGAGCGGCGTGAGGCGCGGCCGACTGCCGTCGTCAACTTGGTGACATGTCTGCCCACACGCCACGACCGCGTCACCACCGCTGACGCTGACCACTGCACTACACCACACCACACTACACTTCACATCATTATACGCACATTTACACTACACTTTTACACCTGAAACAATAGAATGCACATTAGATATTATGTTTAAAACAAATGCGTGTTTCTTTAAAGTCAAACTCAAAACTAAAATTTTATGCTTATGTAGAATCATTTTTTTAAAGTACCACCGATTCGAAATGTTGCAAATCGTGCTCCTTGCTGATTTTTCTTACAAGAAGTTAAAATGTTACTCTTTAGATATCAACAATACAAGTCGTGAAGGTATAAAATATCAGCAGTCGGTCTATAAATATCCCAAAACAACAGCTTTAAGTTGACATCCCTAAGGTATTAGGTATGTTAGGGAAGAAAAATAAACAGCGCACAATCGTTCATCTCACAAACGCAATAATATTTATGTGAACAATTTCTAAGACATTGATCCATTGTGAAGTTGTGTTCGATGTCTAATTTCGAAAGTAATTTGATTTGATAATCGTTTTCCTGTATTTTTTTTAAATAGACATTTGATTAATTTATTTATTAAAATTTTCTTAAATTACATAATATATCATTCTGTAACATAATTAGTTACAAAACTATAGTAGCTTTTTGTTCAAATGTCTCGTTTACGATTCAAGTAATTTTGTAATTCAGCAATGCTCAGACCCTAATTTTTGTTACTACAACAGTATTCTGCTAGTAACTTATTAATTTCAGACAGAGTTTTAGCGAACTATGCTGCTTTCTCTATAATAATAACTTTGTTTTCTCTCATCGTTTAGTAAGATCTGTAAAATACAACGTTGGTCGAAATTCTTGAAAGTTTTTAATATTAAACCTAAGTATTAAACCATAATAATTCAGCTTTCAAATAATAATATCGACGATTAATCTCAACAGTAATAGTAGTTTCTCTCAACAATAAGTGGAAAGTTTAGAAGTCTAAAAGCATTGATGACTCGACAAGAATTGAATTTTCTCTACTCTGCTCTACTTTATTTTGGAATAAAACCTAAACGGAAAATTTATCACAATTTTGAAATTAAATGGCGGACATAAAATATTTATAACTTGAGCTATCGTAACTTGAGTATAAATGTGTCAGTCATAAAACTCGTCATATATAATATCCAATAGCTAAGCACAAATTTTAACGAAGGAGATTTATTATGTTTAATATTTATTTTATGAATTAATTTTAAATTGCAATCTTTGCATAAAGTTAAGATTTTAATTAACAAAGTTAATTAGTAAATACCTAACTACTCGTATTTCCAATGTATCTATAAAATGGATCGTATATTAATAAAATATTATAATGAAAAAAGACCTTATTTTCTCGTAACAATATTGAAAACATTTATGTTATATGTTAAAAATACTTCTTAGTTTATTACTTGCCACTTTATGCCGAAATCATGAACCTAATTAGATTAACCGTCTAATTGGAGAGTAACCGCGAAAGTGAAAAGGGACTAATTGACATGTTATACGTGAAAGCACACATTTTAAAATTTTGTTACTAACAAATTATAAATGCTCATAATAACACATATAACTTTCCCTTCCCGTATCGTTACCCTGCCCAGTCCTTGCCTTTATTCCTTCCAATCCTTTCTTTGTTTCCTTTAACATCGTAAATCCATTTGTAGAGGCGTAATACCTGAAAATGAATTGACCGCTTTCATAGTTCAGTGGTTGACGGATGTACGTAGGACCGAGATGTCCTGGATTCGATTCCCGGTGGAGACGAAGAAAAAATATATCGGTCTGGCATGACACAGAAAGCTGATCACCTTCTTGTCCCTAAAGAAAGGAGATCAGTGAAACAGATGTATGAATAATGCATCTGCCCCATACCCCACTAAGGGAGACGGGACTTCACAATAATGCTCAAGGGCGGTGGTAGCGTTTACCATCATGCGCCCACCAGCTCCTTCGCCGACTATGACATTAGACTCTCCTACATTATTGCTTATACATATTGCATTTATTCAATTATACTTCGCTAATGATCGTATTATGTTTTCTGAAAGCATCTTAAGCCTAATGACACACTCGTACAAATGTAACCTTAATTACGTCGCAGCATATCATGTTGATGATTTCATACATTGTATAAGACAAATGCAAAATATATTGCGTAGAATAGCAATTTTTACATATAACGGACATTGAGTTTTATTTAAGTCCTTGTGATTTTTTTTATCCTATCCATGCATTGTATCAATGCCTTCTTCGATAAATGGGCTGTCTAAGTGTCTAACACCAAAATAATTTTTCAAATCGGACCAGTACCTAGTTCCTGAGATAAGCGTGTTAAAACAAACAAACAAACTCTTCAGCTTAATAATATTAATGAGTATAAGTATAGATAAAGGTATTTACTATCCACCATCAAACTAATTCCAATTGTATCAATCAAATAAAGGGATGTTACAAATGTTAAACTTTATATTGATAGGTCTGAATCCATTTGCCTAAATTGGCTGAAATTTGCAAATAACAAATATAAATTGATTTTATGGTGTAGAGTATGCCGTACAGTATATTATTAAGGAATTAATATAGGCAAATGCACCAACGTTAGAATTGTAATTTGTAAATCTCATGTTAGGTTTATTATATTTTAACGACATTATAACTGGAGAATAGAGATTGTATAGAGAATCTTAAATAACTCGTTCAGAAATTTTAGTTTTGGCTGTATAATTATAATACATCAATATTTTTTTGTATATTTAAAGATTAATTTATATTTATAGTTTTATATAAAGTGTAAAAAAAATGTGTGCGTGTACTAGTGTACACACGTAAGGCGTGAAACTTCTTTATGACCGAATTTTTCAAAAAATAATTTACTATATGCAACTTTACAGAAATACGTCGAATCACGCGTGGTAGGGATAAGAAAAAGATTATAAACGCGTAACGGAAAAATATCACACGTAACGAAAAAATGTTAAGTAATATATAAAGAAGTTTCACTTCAAAAATATTAAGAGCTACATATAAAAATTAAGAGCTACTAAATAAAAATATTTCGTAATTATTATCTGTACCATACTGGGTTCAAACAAAAGCAATAAATATTGTACAGTCGTTACTAAAGTCTGTAGTCAAGGGGAGGCTCTTGAGTTAGCACGCTTTTTTTCATGTTTTAACTCGTGGAATTACAAATATAAATTACTTATGACCAAATTTTATATTTGCCTTTTTTTTAGTCTTTCTTATATGTAGGCATTACAAAAGCCGATATAATAATAAGATTATTGAAAATTATAAAATGTAGAGTCGACTATACTTATTTTGCTAAAGCTGTAGCTTAAAACTAAACAAATATCAACATTTTCAATAATTACAACTCCATTATTCAATATACAGTACGCCTCATTTTTTTAATATTTCTTTCTCTCAAAATCAGATTCAATAAAGTTCGGCAGTGTAATACAATAAAACAGCCATGTTCAAGTAATATAAATGTATCCTTTATTGTAAGAACACTTTTTATTGAATATTGTGCCGATGTGAACAAGATGTACTAACTACTAACACATTTTATTATCATGGCGCTTTTACACGCACTCTATAGATTAAAGTTATCTTATTTTGTGTTGGGACAATAATGTCATAGATAAGGCTAACTGATTTTAGGGCGGAATTATCTGATGTGAGTGTTTTCTTTCGAAATATTATTATTTGCACAGTAAAACTAAACATACTTATCGTTTGAATTATAATCATAACGTTACTGTAACTAATATATAAAAAAAACGTCTATTCCTTAACTTATATAATTTATTTTAACCTGCAATACTAATAGATGTATTAAAAATTTAATTACCTGTGTTAAAAAATTTCCATGTCCACACACAATAAAAAAAACAAAATTATACCGCAAAAAACGAGCACAGACAAAACAAAAACCGAAACTTTCGAATTTTGAATCCAACGTTCACAATCCCTCCGCGGGCTAAATAGATTCCGCAACCTCACGTCAACAGGTCGCATCCCACACTGCCCGGCTGGAGCCCACGTCTCGATCGCGCTCGCGCCAAAAATAATTCTCCAGGATATGCCGTTCCGTTCAGTATCGAGATTGGAAAATGGCTTTTCCTGGTCTTTCATTGTCGTCAATGAATTTACATTGATTTGCTATTCACGTCTCGTGAGAACAATAAGTGTTGGGGCGCGTAAAAAAGTTAAAATTGAATTTATGCTGACGTGATATTTTTATATTTATTTACCTTCAAAATAACAAAAAATTTGTCCTCTTAGGTTCAGTTTTTAACGGTTTAATAGGTTTTTAACTGATTTAATGCACGGTAGGGAAAGCATCGAAGTATTGATTGGAACCATATACCACCTACGCACATAAACATCCCAAACTCAAACTAAAGGATGGAAACAAACTTGACTACATGTACCACAATTGGTTTCATATAACTTTATTTCACTAGCCTGTGGCAAATTCAATTATTAATTTAACAATCTCTTCACGTAAACCGGGTCGTAAACTAGAATACGTATATAAGTAACAACCACAAATACCTACTTACGTTGATGTGTTTTTGTTTCGAGATATATCACTAGTCACTAGATCTATCTATAATATAAAAATGAATCCCAAAATGTGTTGGTAAGCGCATAACTTTAGAACAGCTGAACCGATTTCTTTAATTCTTTTTTTTATTATATTTCTTGAAGTACGAGGATGGTTCTTATGTAGAGAAAACGTGAATATGTACCACGGCCGAAGCCGGGGCGGACCGCTAGTATACAATATAAAATAGCTCTATAAAATGATAGTTAAGAATTTCATACCAACTTCAACTAAAGAAATAAATGTTTCACGGGTTTAACACTAATTTTACTACAATGAAACTGAAATTAGACTAAACTGTAAATTATATAAAATAAATAATTATATTTGATAGGTCCTCTATGCGTTTTCTAATATATAGAAACATTCAGACAGCACAAAACTGAATCTAGATCGATTTCCTCAGAAACCTTAGGTAGTGGGAACAATAAACTTTTTATTTCCTTTCTTCCGATAGGCGAATAAAATTAACGACCTGCCTACATAAGTCAGGAGAAAGAACGAAACCATCCCGATAAAGAAATAGATACATTTTTGTTACATGATTTTAGGAAACTTAAAAAATAAACTTTGGTAACTTCTAATCTCCGAAGTTACATAAGCTTCTTACTGCGAAATCGGGATCGAAATGAGGGCATAACCTAAGATAACACTGCTATTTTGCAATATAAATCGCATAATCCGATTATATTATATCCTAAATAAATAAAAATACTGATAAATGGTTACAATAGAAATACCCAAAGTAGCAACTCACTCCTGCTCTTGGAATCTTCAATTACCCGGCTCAGTTGAAAACCATCGTATCAAATCTCTACTCAACAAACATATACAAAGCCAGGATCTAGGAACTTGATATTTTCATAATTGTTTCCGTGATGTTTTGATGTTATTTTTTTCCTTAAGAAATAAAAATAAGAGATGTTTATGAATACCGTCTGGTTACACTATTTCAGCAAGTCGTTTGTTATAACAATAATTATTATAAATAAAGAAATTATTTCAGCACACACAAACACACAATAATAACATTATTAATAATATAAACTAAAGTATTCTTTTAAATCTGCAACTTAAACATAAACACTTAAAAACGTATATATATAGATACAATATAAATTTCAAACGCAATATTCAATTAAAATATAATTTCCCTCTATAGTTTCATTTATACTAAATAAAAAAATGTATTCGCGTTGATTATTAACTATCAACGTTTAATACATTCATAATTAATACCTATAATTTATGCAGAAAGCATTATTTAGTCCCTGTTAAAATCGATGAGCCATTAATGTACACTAAAATGGCTGGTCAAAGCTATCCCTCAGTAAATTAACAACGTTGCTTTTAGTAGATACTGCTTGTAGAAATGAAAACTAGAGCCCCTGTCAATACAGTAGATTGGGTGTTTGGAGTGTATACTGTATCAACGTGAGTGAACTTTTTAATTCACCAACCATGCAATTTCCGCGACGGCAAATCAATTTCACCCCAGTTGGAGACGCAAAATATAGCGAGTTGAAAATATTGTGAATGAAATGACTAGGCTCGTCAAAAATTAATTTCGCCGATTTAAAAACTTGAAATGACAACTTTCTCGTTTAGGACGCTACGTTTTTTAAATGTTATTCATTAACTTTTTGCTTCGACAGATGTAATGATAAAATTTAAATCTTAATGAATATCTGGAGACGGGAGATTGTATAGAACCAATTATGTTTGCTTAATTTTCTTTAACTTTGGTTGTTCGACATAATCCAATTAATGAGACTTTTGTTTCAATAGCTCTGGTTTTTATTTGAGTCTTTAGTTCGTAATTAAAACAACATGTTGATTATAAGTACGATCTTGTTAAAATTTTGTACAACGCAATTAATAAATACATACATGTATCTATACCTAGGTTTACTTTATCATGTTAAACATCAAAAACAAATTGCCCAGTTTTCTGGTCATAAACAATATAATATAATTTATTTATTCATGGATTATAGGAAAATTCCATTACATTAAGTTCAACAAAACTACGTAATACGGCTTTAAATTAACCCACATCAAAGGCTTACCTTTCAGTCCACCAATATTGCTAAAACTTATGAATTTTTGTTTTTGTTGTGAATTTTTTATCAATCACTTATCGTGCGTTTAAATGAGATATTTTAGAGTTAATTTTTATTCTTAAAATCTGAAAATTATACGAAAAAACTTAGACCTACAATTAGGAACACCCAAAACGAAAACAAATGAAGTCTATAATTGAATATCGATTCATCTCAATCCGTTTAAAAGAGGTAAAATAAACAATTACGGCGTTCACTTTTCCTCCTATCGGCTTTGAAAGTGGTATTGAAATCGTATCGTGACTTATATACTTTCACCAATCAAATCCCTCAACGTAATGTGTTCTGCCACTTCTGTGGGAGTGACGGATTGAGTTCTCACGTGATACGTTTGTTGGGCTTGTGTTTTTGGCTTTGGACCCGCTGAAACACAAAACATTGAACGCGGACATGTATTGCGTTTGGCATGGAATAATTGCACTTCACAAAAAGCTGGTTGCAATATGATATAGAGTGCCATACACAATATTTAAAGTATTTTATTATTTGTAGAAAAATACAGTACTTATAGAAGTGGCACATAGTTTGTCTCATCATATTAGCGACTCGGTTTCACCCGGTTGCAATTGTGCATCTTATCTTATACATGTTAGCGCGTTTAAATTAAAGATAAAATTATATTTTAAAAGTAAATCAATTGATTAACTTCATTAATTATTTTAATAATAATCAATTGGAAAAAACTATTAACAATCATTTAATTATCAAGTTATAATAATATTTCATGTCTTATTCAAAATAACGATCAAAACAACACAAATAACACCTGCGCTGACTCACACAGTCACGCCACTCGAATAGTTGTTTTGATCGTCCTATAAATAACGGTCGTCTGCAGTTGCGAGTCATTCTTGTCTTGACTTTGGTCGAGTAAAGATGTCTAAGAAATATTATATCAGTATTTAATTACGTAATACAACCACGCTTTAACATCAGAAGTAGAAGATGAACCAGCCCTTACTCGGAATCCTGGCAGGCTGGCACAAATTCTTCTATCATACTACGTGACAGTGTGCAACTGTCACTGTCACTATCATGACAGTATACGACTGTGAACTTCAACCTTCGAAAAATCTAAGCTTCGAAATAATTGAATTGAATTGACTTCAAGTAAACAAGGATGAAGGAACTCGCACAAAGTGTGTTTTCTTGTGCGTTGTGTGAAATTGTAACGGTAATGTAGTTCATCAATATTAATGTGATGTGCAATCCGGGCGGTTGTCCAGGATATTAGAGCCTTTAATTGTGGTAAGCGAACGACGTGCTTATGTCGCAAATAATAAGTGTTTGATCCCAGGGAATTTGAATCCAATGTGGTGTCTTCGATGGCGCCGAGTGTAAGCTATTGTGGTGGTAAATTATTATTTTTCTGTATTTTGACAATTGAAAAACGCTTCTAAGCGAAGTCCAGTTGAATAAATCAATATTTGAGTTTGAGTTCATCATGTGGATGTGACTGGTGTTCAATAAGGTCAGTTTGGCCGAGCGGTTATGTTTTTGTTAATACATTGTTTTGAAACCACGAGATAAATTACCGTACTCATTTCAAATGAACGTACGAGGACGTTATAACTTGTGTTTTAACTTTTAATTATGTTCCAGGACTTATGGTTATCACTTGAGAGATGAGATACAGCCAGATGAGATAAAGCCGCTGTTCGCAGCTGGCAGAACTCGATAAGCTATCGAATCCTATGTACAAATATCATCAAATCACAATAATACAAGATAATGATTGCTATGAAGCGAAAAGTAAAAGCAATTGCTAGACTGCTATTGTGTCCTATGTACGTGTAAGAATAGTACCAAAGCCAAATTTAGATGACCGTGTTAGCGGTAATGGAATCTAATTATGATAATCGACTGCCACTTGTCTGTATGGGTCTTCTGTGACTTAGTCTAACAACTGGGCAGATAATAATACAAATCGAATGTCACTTGTCTGTACGGGTCTTCTGTGACTTAGTCTGACAACTGGGCAGATAATAATACAAATTGAATGCCAATTGTCTGTACGGGTCTTCTGTGACTTAGTCTGACAACTGGGCAGATAATAATACAATCGAATGCCACTTGTCTGTACGGGTCTTCTAGGACTTAGTCTGACAACTGGGCAGATAATAATACACTCGAATGCCACTTGTCTGTACGGGTCTTCTGTGACTTAGTCTTACAACTGGGCAGATAATAATACAATCGAATGCCACTTGTCTGTACGGGTCTTCTGTGACTTGGTCTTACAACTGGGCAGATAATAATACAATCGAATGCCATTTGTCTGCACGGGTTGTTACAACCGGGCGGGAACTAATAATAACCTGATTGTCACTTGTCTGACAACTGGACAAAGAAACAAATAATTTGAATACTTAAAACAAGTCTGAATGTCACCAGCGCGAACTATATCGTTCCAACAAGTGTGAATTATATCATTGATATTTAGAGTTTTGAATTAACGCTCAGAGCACGAGCTTTTTTCAGAATGGCCGTGTTAGCGCGTTTAAATTAAAGATAAAATTATATTTTAAAAGTAAATCAATTGATTAACTTCATTAATTATTTTAATAATAATCAATTGGAAAAAACTATTAACAATCATTTAATTATCAAGTTATAATAATATTTCATGTCTTATTCAAAATAACGATCAAAACAACACAAATAACACCTGCGCTGACTCACACAGTCACGCCACTCGAATAGTTGTTTTGATCGTCCTATAAATAACGGTCGTCTGCAGTTGCGAGTCATTCTTGTCTTGACTTTGGTCGAGTAAAGATGTCTAAGAAATATTATATCAGTATTTAATTACGTAATACAACAACGCTCTAACATACATATTATAAAACTGGACCACTTGAATTAAATCATCTATTTTAAAAATTTAAGTATTCATAGAGACAAACTGACAGCAGATTAAAGAAGCTTTGGTTTACGAAGTGGTTAGTAGTGGACATAAACCGACTACTAACACGGGAAGAAATTTAGAGAAATAATTAATGCTTTATAAATATAAATTTATAATTTCAAGAAAAGGTCGTGTTCCATCGTTACAATATTGTATTCACTGAAAAGTGCTTCATATTGGTTGAGATGGTTGTTAAATCATCTCAATAGATGGCGCACGGTGTGTCCCTTAAGACACATAAAACTGAAAGGATAGAATAAATTCGATTACTCAGGCGGGTCACGAGTGGCTGAGTTGGTTAGGCATCCGCCCCGGAATGGCGCGAAGGATGCGGGTTCAAGTCCCGCCTCGTGATCGAATTTTTTCTATTCTTTATAAATTTATATTTATAAAGCATTTGAATGCCATAAAAACCAAAAAATATAAATTTCGAAATAATTTCAATCATGAAAGCAGCGCCCGGCCAAAGGATAAAGGCACTCAGAATCTATCTCGCCTTTCAGAACTACATCCGACATTTTTGTACACGTTATTCATCACTAAAAGTACTAAAAGTAATATTAGAGGTACGTAAGGGAAAAAATTGATAATAAGAAAAATACAGCCGTAATAAATGGCATTAAACAATACCTACCTGTACAATTATAAAATGTAGAACCTAAACAGTTTCATTATAAAGCTTGAATGCTCAAATAAAAATACATTTATTCCACCTATTTTTAAACAATCGCCGAATAAATACCTTTTTATTTCCTCCATGATATTGAATCTAAATGTATTCCTTAATCAGACGTGATTTTAATCAATGTTTAAGGAATTAGTAAATCTATTTAAATATGAGTGTGCTTGGCTTCATTTGGAATTCCATTCAAGTCCTGTCTCTAGAAGTGTATCTATAGACTTCCCGTGAGTTTCTGTTTACTTGACATGTCAGACGCTTCCTATTCGAATAAAGTTGGGTTTTTACTACGTTTATAAAAAGTAACAGAGATAATGAAAATAAATGATTTGTAATTTTAGTTTTATTACATGGCAATAGGTTCTTAAGGTAAACGGAAAGACAGCGAAACAGGGTTTTTATGTAATCCAATTGCTTTAAAGTTGATATACCTGCAATCTAAGTTTTTATAAAATATTCAGTATTAAAAATTCCATATGCACCGCTGTTGAAAAATTTAAAATATTACGTAGAATGAGAAATATTCATATAGATTCAAGATAGATTCAGTTTTACACAAAATATAAGAAACACAGTTAACTGGAATAACACTTTTTTAAGCACCTGAATATTTACCTTTTGATACATTTTAATATTTTAATAAAATTGATGTTTCGAGCTAAAGTATTTATAAAATAGTGCACTAGCACTCAACATACAGACGAAACCAAATACGAAAATCAAGTTATTCCTTTTTCACGGTTCCAATGGTATTTTAAAATCCCATCTGCGAATTGATTTTGCTGAAATGTCACCGTATATTTTTACTGAAAAAGCTTTTCATTTAAATGAGTAAAAGTAACGTGATTCTTCAAATAAACGCAGCTCATTCTTTATTCATATAGACACAAATCTTCCGAACTAATTTCCATCGCATATAAAATAAAAAAAGTTTAAATCCACAAGGCATTACCATAATATAACATTAGTAGGACGTCGGCATTAAGTCGAAAAATCACTAAGCCACCAATTTTGGAAGTAAAAACACGGTATTGGGAGTAAGGGTCGGAAATTGCGCCCCAAGAAATGGGCCGATATAATCTAACAGTTGCGTGCACCGCTGGCAATCATTAGCACCATCCATTGATAGCTACCTTTGCCTTAAAAAAAAAGCAGATAACAACTTTTATAGACACGGCATTTATTTCGTGGATCAGATTAAAAATGGCCCGTCGCTACTATCATTGACTGCTAGAATAAATGCTTCAAGTCACTTGACACACTGGTTTTATACCTTAAAGATAATTCCAGGCGTGTTTGTAAGAAACATTGCTCTAGGCTATATATCATCACGTTAAGATCAACAGGAGCGGAGCAATGCGGGTGAAACCGCGGAGCACAGCTAGTTAGATATAATTTGCAATGCACAACTTCAACCACAACATTTAGAAGTAAAATATTATGTTGAATTAATTTATAATAAAGATCTCAAGAAAATCAAAGTATCTAAAATCTCAACAATTAGTAACTTACTACGACAAAAGAATAAACAATTATTGAAATAATAAAAAAACATACCTATATAAAAAAGATGATCAATAAAACCCTCATTCTGTGTTCATAATCATTGCAAAATTATTAAAAAACATTCCGATTGTACCTCATTTTGATGCAGCCCAGTCACACAATTCAATAACCCATTATGCGAAATATAAATTGCGCAAATAATCCGGGAGCAGCAATGCAGAAACTGAATTCAACTCATTCCTAGTATTAATATATTCAATGGTAAATACCGACAGTGCTCTGACGGACCGGCCATATTGATTCCTTTAAAATTATGCACATAATTTACAAATAGAATTTGTGACCACGGGTATACTTTAATAGATTCAGATTAGCAAGGGTCAGTAAACATAGTTGGAAGGTTATTTAAAAAAGGTCCGAATTTGGTCTTACTATTTTTATTTTTATGTAGGAGTCGAGCCCGTTTCGGTCCTGACTCCTGATTGGGTCACGCTCGCACCTTATTAGTGCCTTTTTGAATTTGTATAAGTTTATAAAATACCTACTTCTAAAAGGTTGTCAAAAAGAGAAAGACTGGTCAATTGTGTGTTCGGAATACTTTGTTTAAGAGTTTTCAATAATATGCATTACTCCAATAGTTGAGTAATAGGTACATAATAAATATTGCAGACAAGTATAAACAAAAAGGTTTAAAAAATGTCACTTGAAATAGATTAAATAGCTTTCGAAGTTAAATCTAGCGCCAAAGCTTAAGTACAAAGAAACTCGATAATCAATTTGATGAATAATGTAGATAAAATAATATGTAATGATTATATCCGTGTCTCACATGAAAAAAAGCAATAAACAAAACTTACCTTGTATTAAGTTTTATTATACTTTTGTGGGTGTATAAGCCCGCTTTGGAGTTGTAGCCGACGTAATAAAAACACTGATGAAAATTATAAGACAGAGTCCCATAATATGAAAAACAATCACATATCTAAGTTAATACTGAGTTGAATTTTGATATAAACATTCAATTTTAATCCTTCCGATTAAAATGAAATTTAGCACTCATATAGAGGGTAACTTGGATTAACTCATAGGATAGGCTTTATCCCGGAAATCCCACGGGTACAGGAATTATCGTTTTCCTTTAAAAACGCGGGCGAAGCCGCGGGCGGAAAGCTTGTCTTAGTTACGACAAAACTTTCAATAAACATCGTTCTCGATGTGGTAGAGCCTGTTGAATGAATATTTCTAATATATTAAATCAAAATCACATACAAATCAAAGATATTACTGTGCACATAATTGCAGTTAACAATATTCGATGGTAACAAATATCCACAAAGCTATTTCAAAAGCCCTATTAGCGCTGATCATCCGAGCTTGATTAGGTATTAACAGGCAATATACATTCCGTATTTCAATACGCAATAAAGGATATACACCTCCCTTTTAATGAAAAAATTTTTATTATAAATAAAATCATTATGGTAATTAAGTTGAGACTAATGACAGAACTTAGACTTAGAGCTTAATATGAAATGCGCTCGTGTTATTCTTGTTAAGCTTTCTTCGTAAATATACTTACCAGATATTTCTAATTTTGTTGTCTTCGAAAGAAAAAAGCATAATATAGAATCTAGACGGTTAGGCTCACTTCATCGACCCATTCCCGAATATTAATTTACCATTTCCTATTTATTTATCTCCTTGATATGAGGAAAGTTCTCGTTATTTACACTAAAATTAACTTGAAATAGATGGCAAAAGCAAGATGGCTATGAGTGGACTCTAGAAGTGGAGATTTCCTGCGCAAACACACTAAAGGTTTCTAAAGTTCAGTTCACAGTTCCGTTTAAGTTTGTTTCAAACTCTGCAAGATCTAGGCTACATTCATGAGCTAATAAATAATAATAGTCAAATCAAATTTTTTTATGATGTGTATTATTTTCATTGCCGATAAAACTAATTACATAAGTAATACGCTAATAACACTATTAAAAGGCGCGTTAAAATCGATTAGGTAAGAGAATAAAGAAAATATTACGACGAAAATATTTTATTGCAAACCTAAATACAGTGTTATATCCAATATTATTATTGCAATAGTAACTAAATTCAACTCTCCACTATTCAACATTCCACGCTCAACCGCTTTCGGATCTCAAAAAGCTTCTAAGAAATCAGCGTTGAAACGTAGTTTGCTCTCAGAGACTATTGGTTCATCAATTGAATTGTGAAGATACACGTAACATGCTTTAGTCAGAATGACTTATTTGATGCGGTATCTTCAGAGTTATAAATGTGTTGTTACCACGCACCGATAGTTACATTAATTTATGACCAACTTGTAACAATTTTGGTTAATTATAAGTACATAAGAGGTAAAGGCTCGTACTTATAGAGTTAAGAGCTGTGACGTAAAAGAATATTGATGTTAAAGTATAGAATTATTTTAATGAAAAGACTTTGAAACATACATTATTGTAGTTACAAATACATTTGTAACTACAATAATCGCATAACAATATATTTTACTATGCCATCCTTCTTTGATTCCATTTATGTACCGCTATTTGTTACGGTTACGTTTACGTAACGACATAGCCGTTATAGCATTCTTACCCAATAAAAATCAATTCAAAAAACATCAACAAGACGTCGTTCTGGTGTAAATCTAATGACAATTATTGAGGGGGCGGCGGCCCGAGGCGTGGTATACACAATTTATTACCAACTGACACTTAATCGAAACACTTCGACGAGCTTTCAGCGTCAATCACTATTAACAAGGCCCGTGATCGCGGTTTTAAACATCTGAAATATCTTCCGACACCGAGAAAAGCGCCGGAGTCTAGCAGAAAATAGCTTTTCTTCAAAATCTTTATCTTGAAGCCTCGGCTAAAAGCTTTACGCGTGTAATTGCTAATTTAGAGATAAAATTGTTGTCGTGAAAGCGTTCGTGGATTTAATTTGTATTTATGTTTTGTAGCTATTTGGTATGAAGGAATCCGTGTGAACAATGATGTTACACGTTTGTACTGTGTATTACTTGTGTTCTTACTATAAATTAGACTGTATACTTCTTATGTTTCAATAGGTAGGGTATTATATTATATTTATTATAGTATATTATTATATTAGGGTATTCATGACAAATACAAATTACAAGCTATAGGCTGGTTGCAGAGCTTGACCGACCGTCAGTGCGTACCGTCGGTCCTGACGGTTTTTTTTTTTTTTTTTGTAAGGTGTTTCTCAATGTTAGCCAGAAGGGCTTTTACATTTTAACGCGGACGCGGGGGTGAACTGAAGGTTCACCCTGGTAGCGACATGCACAAGGGCGTCCCCCCTTGACGGGGATACGGCGACTGACGTACGCACTGATGGTCAGTCAAGCTCTGCAACCAGCCTAAAGCAATGAAAATCATATGTTAATAAATCTTTTGAGAGATAATAACTAAAACGAAAGTAGTATTAAAAAGTACTAATTTAAAAAGAAACGAAAACAATGAGTTTTATTTAATACATATAGAGAAATAAAAAAAATGGTTCTATGTGCTAATAATATAATGAATAAATAATAAAATAAACCACTCTCCGAGGTGTGCATAATATGTGAAATCTTGTTTAAATCCCTTAAAAACCATGAGTATGCACATTGCACAACTTCTGAATATTTCTCTGTTGTAGAGCAAAGTGCTCATATTTTATCGTAAATATACTTACAAATTTATTTTCATCTTAATACTGCAATTAATGAAGTTTATAAGACTACTCAGAAATGCTATCTCGAATCAGAAGCTTCTCTCAAAGCTAGCAACTTCCAGGCATAATTTGTCAGGATGCCATTTGAACGTGATATTAGTTGATGTTTCTATGTGAAGTTTGTTACGAGCTTGGAGTTTATATTTGTAGAATTGTAGGAAAAGCCCCGTCTCATGTAATAGCTGGCTATTTAATGAATAGGTTAAAATCCGGGAAATGTTTATTAAGTAGTACTATTTCGGGGAATATTATATATAATGTATCAAAATGCAATTCAATTCATGGAAAGCTGAATATTGAAGCGCTGTTACTGAGAAATTATTAAAACTGTTTTTATTGTTATTAATTATATAGAAAACGTTTTCCAGCGCAATACGTAGTATCAATAATACCTACTTTGAGATTTTTTGACTGAGCTCTTATAATATTCATATTTACGATGTAAATTACTGAAAACAAATATGTTTTTACCAAATAAATATAATGATCATGAAATGCATGCCGTGTTCGCAAATTAAAATGGTATTATGTTCGTAGTTCATAACAACCCTGTTCACATGTTTATTTGGCTTGAAAGCTTACTAACTCAACTACGGATCACGTTAAATTTTACGTAGAACCAGGTAAAACCGAATTCGTCCGTTTGTCCACCGCAAAACTGTGTTATTTATTTATTTATTTTATTTAGGGCCGATTTTTCAATCCTTGGTTAAAATTTATCCGTCCAATAAAGTATTACACGAACATTTTAAAATGTCACCTGTAAACTGTCAAATACGGACAATGAGAATACATTTTTGAAATGGTAGTTTAATACGTTATTCGATGAATAAGTTTTAACCAAGGATTGAAAAATCAGCCCTTAAGCAATTAGATGACAGAGATCCATTAATGTTAGTACGTGACCTTAAAAGCTAATGTTAGTAGGTAAATATTAAAGTACTATCATCTGTAGTACTATCAGTTATATCTTATTATGATGAATGTACGTATTTACAATTTTGATATTTCCATTTTGATAATTTCATTAAGTTGAAAGTAAAGTAAAAATATTATAAAAAGTTTCACACATTTAAACAATTTAAACAAACAATTTTAAACAATTTATTTTTATATATACTTCTAGATCCTCAAATCCTAAAATCTTATAAACATTTGAGAACTCTTGTACTATAACTGGACTGTTTTTTTGTTTAATTTAGGACATAGAAAAGATTTATTTTAGCTCCTACGAGAAAAGAGCTACGTGCTACGCCTCCTGCAGTGACACTTGCTTCGAGAATCCGAGGGGGCATTTATCCGATTATAATATTAAACTAATTTGATATTTTGAATTATTGTAGGTTAATAATAATATATTATTTTATATATTAAGTGATCACCACCAACCATAGATGTTATCACTAGTGTACTTTATCACAGTATGTATAGTTAAGAAGTAATTATGTACTTTATTAATTACATTTATACGCTCTTTTCTTGAAGGTCGCAATGTTGTTATTAAACAATTAATAATACTGTGGCCACTGCACCAAGGAGACAGTAATTTACATCTAAATATTATTTACTATACCTTCCCAATGTGTTCTACCCAATAAGACATGTTTCAGGGCAATAGAAATAACTTAGCTCATCCTCAATTTCTATAGTTTAATTTTATGAAACATTTAATTTATATACTTATTTTAAGTAACCAAAGACAAACCATTTTAATAGTTTTGTAGATGCTGTTGATTTCTTGAAGACGTATAGTAAAACAAAGTAATAGTAATCATGTGGCTCTACGTGGCTCTACTGCCAAAAAACTGTATTTTTGTGCACAACAAATTTACTATTTACATAGAACTGGCTGAAATGAGACATAACTGTATAGCTATTCATCGTCGTTTGAAATAAATTGATTAAGGATGATTATGTAATATCTTCCTATGCAACTTAAATAGGTTACAAAACATTTATAATCAAGTCTCCTTTCATCGTTCTTCCATACACATATTTAATAATAATAGTTTATTATCTTATCCTTTTACATAGGCGTATTTTATAGTCTACTAATTTTGTTTGTAACTCGTAAATTGTTCACATACACGCAACAGGCATCCTCAATTACCGCGAGATGTTGCCAAAGTACTCTCGTTAATACAACAATATTACTTACATTATGGCTTTCTTCTAGAATATTCTGGATCTTTATATTTGATTAGTTATTTAAATGGTCATTGCGTGTAGGGAAATTCTATTGAACCCTTAATTTCTAATTATGATACGGATATCGGACTCTCGGTGAACATCCAGTGAATTGAGAGCTTTTTATATTCATTTAGATTTTACATTTCCTGTTTTGATAATTTATGTGATATCTGCGGACATTTTTATGTACCTATTTTACAAACTTAAAAACAATTATTGTTATTTTAATGTAATTTCTTCTGCCAAAATGACTATTAAAACATAAAGATAATATGAAATCTATATTTTCAAAAACTATGTTTCGGTATTTTCAAAATTTTTAATTAAATAGTAGATTCGGCGATGTCTCGCCGAGTCTACTGTTTACCAAAAAAACTACTTATATAAATAATTAAAAAATAATATTCTTATTATTTCTCTACCGAGGTTCGAACCTGAGCCTTGAATTGCATATTGTTACAGAATCCTTCTTTATTGAAATAAAAGAGTGTAGTGTTAGTAACACTACTTACAACTCAAGAACGGCTGAACGGATTTTAATGACTTTTGCTTTACTGGATTATACTTCGCTTAGGAAAACGAGTGTCTACCCGGGTATAGCCAGGTCAAACTTACTGTTCAATCATTAAAATAATGTCAACTTTATCAATGCGATGAACAATTTTTTTTTTTAATTTTCCTACTTATTACACAATACCCACCTCAAACGAAACTATCATCCATGTACCACACCACACTTACACCATCACACATAGAAAAAAAAACACAATTTCAATCGAATCATAGACAATTTGGAATAGTTTTTAAAATTCAAATTTCCCGCGCCAGGATATTCTTTATGAACGTCCTAGCGGTGATAAATCGCGTCACTCACTGGACGCCGCGCCGCTCCGCGCATATTTCCTTAACACCTCTTCAGTTTATGGGGTAAAAAGGTTTCAATGGCTGCACTTGAGATAAATACTATTTCAGAAATGAAAACATACGCATTTGCATATTAAAACCGTATTGAAAAGTTAAATGGTTGTCGTTTAATTTATTTTTGCAGATGTAGCTCATAGGTACTCATCAAAATATGTATAATCGATGACTTATCAATTGGAATGGAATTTATTAAAGTACATAAAAATATCAATTAAGTATTAGGAATTGTACCTACTACTCAATTATACATATTTAAGTTTCAACAGGATCTCACCACACATAAAAATCTTTAATTAACACCTCAAAAATTATTCATATTTATACCGGCGTCATATAAACATACAGCGTTGTCTTATAAAAATTTTACAAGCTGTGAGCATTGCCACAGGTATTTCCCTTCGTTAGAATGAAATAAAGCCTGTGGTGAAATTACCTCCCGACCTAATTTAACTTTCGCCGAATCTGACACTTTGTCCGAAAAACAGCTAGGCTTATTTACCCGCTGTTCCAATTATTAGCTGTATCAATTAATCACAAAGCAAATATTTAAGTTCCTTCTAACAATAGCCAGGTCTCAGGTGGCCAAATGCGACTTCGCGTGGTTTCTCCGTGATTGATGACTTACCGTCAAAAAGTATTACTGGCCACAGGCTAATGACTCGCGGATAAAATAATTCTGCTTTTCATTGAGTACTCCACTGATTTGACTGGGGAAAGATATTTATTATTTATCGCCTAATGGCTAGGTATATTTAGAATCCAGATTTATCCTTGCTTTTGTTTTGTAATCCTTTTTGTATTTTATAAATAGTTACAACATTTTATAAACAGACTTCAAAAAAAGGAGGAGGTTCTCAACTTTTTTTCTTTCTTACTTTACACTTTAAAATAAATCAGTTACATAAATTAAAAATGTAGATCGTTTAAATTAAGTTAGCATTAAATCATACTACACCATTACCATTAACGTTATTTTCAATATTAATCATATTTTATGGACCCAGATATAAAGAAAACTCTTATCTTTGCCCTTTATCAAAGACCTAATGGAACACCGCAGCCATTAAAGTGAGTGGCTAAAACATGTGGACATAACGTTGGGTAATATTTTGCTATCTACCAAACGCAATCCTAGCTAGTTGCTACAAGCCGTGCAATTGCACTTATTTTCAGTCCACCGCCTCTTTATTGAGTTCCAGTAATCCCTCAATATTATACGGGTCAGAACTCGTTGAACTTTAGCAATATAGCATTGGATAGTTTATGCGTTAAACTGAAAATAGAAGAGACATAAATTGAGACAACAGTTCGTGTCGTTAAATTTACTGCAACGACTTACACTTTTAGGATCGACAATGTTTGCAGACGTTACAGGATTATCCGCCCATAACAACTTCATATAACATCTCTTCCCATGGAACTTTGAAGAGGACAAAGATTATACTCATGGATATAATGAAATCAAACCAAATAAATGTAATCTAATGTGATGAAATGATTAACATTCAAACTTTATAATTGCTCTACAATAATTGCTCTATATAGAGGTACTAGCGGTCCGCCCCGGCTTCAACCGTGGTACCTATATGTTTAAACTATTCTATCTCTCAAGTTGGATGAACTGCAGATGGTGTGCGAATTTTATTATAATCGGTTTAGTGGCTTAGGAGTCCATTGAGGAGTACATTGTGACACGAGATTTAAAGATAGTTAACAAATTGGCTCTTCATGACTGTCAGTTTTTACGTATTCGGAAATCGATAAAATATTTCATATTCAGAATCTACTCATTTATGTTATTTTTAAAATTTTGTATAAATCCCTTCCCTATAACATAAACAACGAACATAAACATACATTTTCATTTTTGTTGAATGAAATCTGGAACTACTGTCCTGTGATTACACTTTATACTTTTCATTTTAACATATAAAATGAATGAAAACCTTTTCTTTGATTTGGGTTCAATCATTATTGCTATGATTTCAACAGGAAATGTTTTTCGGATAGCAAGCCTGCCACTTGTAATGACGTCACCACATAACAGCGCGTGCTTTTTTAATCTTCAGCAATATCCAACTGGTTTTCATTTTATTAGTATATAAACGTAACATAAAAAATTTGAAAAAAAGTTTAACAATATTCCTCATAAATTTTCTAAACGACATTGATGAAAAATACATTTATAGCTAGGTATAAATAAGACAAAAAAGTTTTTTATATTTAAAATCCACTGCAAAGAAGTTAATGATCTTTTGATAGTATCTACTTGAAGCAAACTAATAAAAATCATTAGATATTATAAAAATGAAACATACAGTCTACATAATAATGATGTTTTTTTATATAAAATCATATAATTAACTAATCCATAATACAATTAATATAAATAATATTATTAATGCATATATAACTAAATAGATTGTAACCTTTTTTTTTTTCAAATTCGACAATTTCGAGACTTCAACACAGAACAAATACAAACCCTACTTATGTTTTTTTACAAGGAAATATTACACATCTAAGATTGCAAAGGAAATAAAAATGAATAAAACTAAAGAAATAATAAGAATGAATATCGCATTCACCAAGTAAAGGCTCTTCGTTGCAAAGAGATTTATTTTTTCTTGTTTTGATCCGATTCCTGATCAATCGTACATTTGCGTTCATAGTACGAACTAGTTTTTGTTCGCGGTTTCACCTTAGGACATTTAAATAATTTTATTAATTCATTTAGTTATGTAACATAATTATAAATTAATTAATATTGAAAATTTTGTCAAGGATATATTTTGTTTAAATATATATTTTTTGTTTAAAAATATTCTGGACCCACAATTTTGCTCTACATGCAATGGGCATGCGGTTTACATACATACGAAATTTTAAACAAGCAAAAAGCAAAACCCAAGATGTGGTGCAGCTGGATAGTAATACATTAACTGAGTAGGTAATTTAGTAATAAAAAAATAATTTCGAGCAAATTTTTCCAAACCATCAGTTTAAAACTTCAACATTAGCGAATCAACCTCGGTATTTCCTAGTCTACGAACAAAGCACTTAAACCGTAAATAAGCCATAACATTCGTAGGGCATAAACTTTTTATGATAGCCATCTCATTTACCATCACGAAGTATCATATAGCCACCACAGCACTTGTACAAGTATATAAGCTGTTAAATTTTAAGAGACAAGAGATAAATTAAATTGTTAGGAACCGTCGTAGAAATCATCATAAAACTTTTACTTTAATTTGTCCACTACAGAAGAACAGGGTACCTACTATCTAGTATAGTACTTACCTATTTTGTCTGTGGTAATACGTCTTCCTTTTTGTTAATTCTATTTTTTGGTTTTCAAAATACAACACATGCCTTTGACGGGTGCTTCATCATGTTCCCTCCCCTTTTTCACTCGTCTGGGGTCAACGACAAACGCCGTTCATGGGGTTAAAATCATAACCATACCATATAACAACCCCATATACCTACCTACGCGGAAAAGCCATTTTATGAATTGATAGCTCTTCTGTTTACACGACGCACTCTGAAGAAAAAACCATTCAACGTTTACATCATGCATAAGAATCTTTACAAATGTCTTGAACATGGAATGAAAAATAATATCTATATAAACATAGCAATGAATCCTTAGTGAGATGTTTCAAAAGCTGTAGAACCAAGCGACTGGCGTGTTCGCTCTCAAAGGAATTTTATTCAGGGGGAGATTTTAAAACTCGTACTTACAGTAATAACTTGTATGTGAAACATGTACATAATAATATTGCTGATATAAATTCATAGATTCGTCTTACATTCTTATCTAATAATTATTAATTATAGGTTCATAACAAGAACATTTTTAAACCCTATTAAAATATGTAACTACCTAACCTTGTAATTTTAAATCTATTTTAATTATAACTCTATTGAAATTGAGTTAATAATTGCGTTTATTTTTCTATTCTTCGCCTTAATAAAGTTTTCTTACATTTCAATAGAATATATAGAATATAGAACTCGCGTCTCACATTATCGGTCTTTTTCATGCGTCGTAATGACACCATTTGTTTTGAGGGTGGCATATCCAATACAACGCGGGTAGATCGATAGGACCTCACATTAAGTATCCTTGAGTTATAGCTTAAACAAACATTTAAAAATGGCACTGTTTCTTCGTAAAAGCTCTACGTCGAAACACGTGGAAACTTTTAATATATTGCTACCTGTTTTCCTAACTGCATTCTATGTATCAACTCGCTAACAAATAGCGCGAATTGTAAAATTTTGCTATGATTTGAAATAAAGCAATGTATAAAATGATGCACTTATTCAAATTGGGGTTTTTTTTCGTGAGGCTGCATACAATGGATTTTAATTTACAAATTTATTGTAATTTGTAATTTAGTGGATACTCATTTTATCGAATGTTGAACCTCCTCTTTTCTTTTAGTCGCTTTAATACAAGACAGTATTAACCTTAAACACACTTAAGTTTCAATATATGACCTGCAATTAAAATATATTGAGCTATTACAATTAATGATACCTACTATTAATTGGTCTATAATAAATTCTGTTAGTATGTACTTATGGATGTGAAAACGTTTAAAAAAATAACAAATAATTGTGGTGGTGATAGTTAGAACATAAGTAAACCTATACCTTGTTGTTGACAAATGCATTTCCATAATATACCTATTTGAAGATTATTCTACCTCCTTAGACATTCCTTAGACCTTACCGCATCATATACCGTTCCTTAAATAAATACCTATGTGCTGCCTTTAATCTGTATTTAACAGATTTATTTTCTTAATAGTAGATATTATAGACTACAGTTATATCTATATTTTATTATTCATACTTAATATATTTCTGAAATGTTATACAATAAACCACAAACAACTTACAAAAGATAAAATGTATAAAAAAGGCAAGTACATATCCAACTGAATAAATTATTTTAATGAAATAGCAAATCATTTATATTATACTCACAAAGCTCCTCTGATACAAACTGAAAACCTCCGTAAATGCATAATGAGCGTTATTATCTGTTGCTGGTGGTAGTAAAAAGATCATAATGAAAATTTAATTAATTTTAATGAACTTTAGCGCAATCTTCTGCGTCTAATAATTTGCTCTCAAATTAAACATTGGTCACTTTTATTACTTACTCAATAAACGTAATTTTCTTACACCTACAAACTTGTGCAAATACGATAGTTTATATACATAATATCCATCCAACTGCTCTACGACGGCTCTACGCGTAAGATTCTTCTGATAAATAGCATTATTATATTATTATGGTCTAAGATCCGAATATAAGTCGAAATGCAACGGCGTGATAATAGAATGAGACCAATTTTATAATAAATTTAGTGTATTAAAAAATGTATTAAAAATGGGTTGACTGGGAAAATCCTGGACAGGATATTTTTTATTAATTATTAAAAAATCTTTTATTTTCATTTTTTATTAATTGCAGTTTCGAGATAATAAAACAATTTTGTAATAAAACAGCGCTGACATAATTTTTTTTTCATCATCCTATCAAGTGAAAGTAACTGGTACCGACATACCTAGCTGTTTATACCTGCCAACCTAGCCGTTTGTCCCGGTAAATATTAGAAAACGACTATGCCTGCACATTCTCTAGGTTTCATACTTTAAGTCTATAATATTTTTTTTTATTATGTTGATACTGCAATGAATTAAAAAAAATTGTTTTTTTTAATTCATTAAAAATGTCCTGTCCAGGATTATCCCAGTCAACCCATCATCATCATCAATACATATAATAAAATTCTAGAAAAGTCGTGTCTGTACAATCAAAATATATAAAAAAAAATTAGCAGGTGCTATTATTAAATCGATCCCAAACCCAAAACTGTAGTTAAAAAAATTTTTGTCTGTTTGTCTGTTTGTCGGTTTGTCTGTTTGTCTGTTTGTCTGTATGTTCGTGCACGCTAATCTCAGAAACGGCTTATCCGATTAAGATGCGGTTTTCACTAATATATTGTGGTAATCTTCATTTAACATTTAGTGTTTATTTCATGTCAATCGGTTCGTAAATAAAAAAGTTATGACCATTTAAGTATTCACGGCGAACATTTGCTAAGGCATTCTATACACTGTACGATAAAACGTAAGTTATCTGTTACAATTATTATTCCTGTAAATGTCCAAGTGATCATATCGAAAGTGCCCAAGGGTGGAGGGGGGGGTTGGTCAAATTAGAATTATTCTTACTTCTAGGTAAATTTTATACATAAAATGTCCTTTAAATTATGTCGTATTATATTTTTAACCCCCGACGCAAAAAGATGGGTGATAAGTGTTTGACCTCTATGTGTGTCTGTGTGTGTGTGTCTGTTTGTGCCACCGTAGCTCGCTAACAGGTAATCCGAATTAGATGCGGTTTTTTTAGTTAGGCAGCATATTTTCCGACGCTGGTTCTTAGATAAAGTGTATCAAAATCGGTTCATCCATTTATTATACCTAGGTTTATTATTATAGGGGTAAATGTGGGAATGAAAAAAACGAAACTTGTCAAATATAAGTACCTAAGTGATATATTAAATGAAAGTGAACGACCTATCAGTAACAAATCGGTACATCCATTTATTTAATATAGGTATAAAAGTGGTATAAAAAAATGAATTTGTCAAAAATATACTCAAGTGACATATCATATGAAAGGGCATGACGTGTAAAGTTTAATTAAACATGTTTTATCAAAATCGGTTCATCCATTTATTATACCTTTTTATGGGTAAAAGTGGGAATGAAAAAAAAACGAATGTTGTCAAACGGGTGAAGTACACTTAGTTATATTTTTATCCAATTCGGTTTATCCATTTATTAGATTACAGCGGTAAAAGTGGGAATGAATAATGTGGTCAAATAATATACTCAAGCGGCATATCAAAATATGAAAGGGCAACGTGTGAATTACAATTAGTCATATTTTATCGAAATCGGTTCATCCGTTTATTACATTTAGGGCTTTTTAGGGGTGACAGTGGGGATAAATAAACCAAATGGAGCATCAAACTACAGGATATGACGTGTACATATAGGTACTATTAGATATGGTTTACATCAAAATCGGTTCTGCCATTTACTAGGGATGGAAAGGGAAGGGTTGAAAGTCTGTGAAAGAAGAGGGGATATGGGAGCGAGAGGATAGCCACACCCTGGAAATTTTGAACTCTACTCAAAGCTACATAGGCCTGGCTAAGTATACCACTTCTTTTGCCACTGTGGTCCATTACAATTTGTGCACGGTTACGGCCCAACTTAAAAGATGTCAAGGAGCAACAAACTTATAGATATCAATATGATGTAGGAATGTAATATGGAGGTAGAGGTAGGTCTCGCTCACTTGAAAATATTACATGAAAATAAGAAACCGAAAGGAATAAATAATTATTTTACAAACTTCCCGACGATCTTTAAAATTAAGTACCATATATGTATTTTGATAATGAGGTATATTATGATGATGTTGGCATGGCAGCCCCGATGACTTTGTTTTTTTTATAAATATTTAAAATGGTATTTATTTTTAAAAATCTTCGGGAAGTTTGTGAAATTATTTATTCCTTTTTCTATGTATGCACTTTTCTTCGTAGCGCTGTTTTTTTTTTATTTAATTTTTATTGCACGGTCTAAACTGTTTAGTTACTAGATACCTACAGGCGTGAGACAGGATTCAGGAAAGATCTGATTTGGATTTTGTGCTGGATTTGATAAAAACTGAGTATCGATTAAGCTGATCAGTTGCTGCACGATACATAGTTAAAAACATCCATACAAGGAAGGAAGGAAAAGAAATTTGCTCCCCTCCCCCCTGGTGCCTAAAAATAATATGACATAATTTAAAAGAAATTTTACGTAGAAAATTAATAAGGCATTTTTTTTTTGTATTGTTTAGCTCAGTTTAGTAATAAATTTTACTTACAGTTCTTTTAATTATTTATGGTAGTCTGTGTTTACTCAATAATTTAAGATAAGTAGTAACTACTATGCAGTCACTATTCCACGCGGACGAAGTCGCGGGCACAGCTAGTTTTTAATACATTTTTTTAATATACTAAATTTATTATAAAATTGGTCTCATTCTATTATCACGCCGTTGCATTTCGACTTATATTCGGATCTAAGACCATGTGCATTATGAAACTGTATGATCCACACGGCTCGACTCTACTTATACATGACTTATACGCTTACGCACCATGTTTCTTTGTATAAATAGCATTATGTGATACATTTGAACAACACATTTGATTTTTTTAATTAAGCCAATTATTTGCTGCATTAATTGTCTTTGAAATTGAACATATAAAAAATATAGCTCTACATATAACGTGAAATTAAATGAAAATTGTTAGAGAATATTAATATTTAAGTGAACTAAGCTGTCTGGTTTTTTTGACCGCTTCTTTGGTAAAGTGGTTAACGAGTGAGCGTTGCCCTGGGTTCGATTCCCGGTGAAGACGAAGACAAAAAATGTCTCGGTTTGGTAGGACGCAGAACGGTGATCACCTACTTGTCCCTAAAGAAAATCGATCAGTGAAACAGATGTACATGCATAATGCATCTGCCCCTTACTCCACTAGGGGACACGGGACCGATAGGCATAATGCCTATTATGGTAAGTCAATATCAAAAGGAGCCGTGTATTTTCTCTTATGAAAAGATTATTCATTAGGTACCTACCTCTACCTTTTTTATAGTGGGAAATAAACCCACTCTGTTCCATCGCGATGCATTTGGCGGAACTGTGGGAACGGTTACGACTTTGTGGTTACGACTGTACCGCGTGTCGCCCAGCAGATGCCTGTTTCCAGGCCCACCAACGTACCTCTACCTACTTCTTCCATACACATTTTCGCATTTACATTATTTAAATTAATAATTGAAATGCAACTTAAGAACACAAATAATCTTTCTTTAAAACTCATAACAATTTCCCATAAACACCCGTAAAGTTACACATATATGGAGAATACCACCAGCCATAAGGGTATTAGAAACGTAAAAGAGATTCGGATTACAACAGGATTTCTCTTGAACGATGCTGGTTTTGTTTCTTTGTAAATACTTTTTCGGTCAAGCTTCGGTTTGTGGATAGGAATAACCTTTCAACAAAATATTTGATGAAACGAAACATTTCATAATGCAGAAAGGTTTTAAAAAGTAATCTATTACAAGAAATTTTATGAAGGTTTACAGTAAACTGGCCTAAATTAAGTAGTTAAAAATGTATGTACTACATTGCATTAAGCAAAATCATTACAGATTTATTTGAAAGACTAAATTAGATCAAATTTTTAAAGCAACGTCATCGCTCCGGTTATAAATCCGGAATATAGTCCATATAAAGAAATTTGTTATAACGTTTATAACACAATATTTTTATCTAGCACCTGCATGCCAAATTTTATTTGATATCCCCTAAATTCCATGCTCTATAAAATTATTAAGTGTATATTTAAAGTACCTAAACAATATATTCCACTTGTATATTAAATTACATTCGTTACGTTAGTTTCATGCGAACTATTCATGAAACAAAAAATAGGACAAACTCACTCGTTTTACAGTTAACTATTATCTTGCTCTGTACTTAAAGCAATTTTTAATAATCCATTGAACATTAAACAATAAAGCTGACTTTTGCTTTTGTTGTGTTAATTTATCAACCATACTTCGATATTTTCTAATCATAATTATTACGAGGATCAATAAGCAACACGCCCACAGGCCAGAGCGATGACCTAATTTTTTCACTTTAGCTGCAGTAATGGGATTTCTATAGAATTATGGGCGTTGTAACATCAAACCCCTAAGTGTATTTCCTTCAAATTAAGACGTTATTCATAGCCTCGTAATATCTGTTTGAAACAGGATGAATACTGGGTTGTGTACATTTTTATTTGTTTCTGATGTCTATATTTCTCTCTATATTTCCATGTTTTTGAAAATTAAATTAAAAACTTGAAATACTAGCTGTGCTACGCGGCTTTACCCGCAAGCTTTTCTATAATTCATGTGTTATTCTGGTACAAAAGCTATTAGCTACATCACTGAGAAATATGATCAAAATCGGTTTAGTTTTTCGCATGAAAGAGGAACAAAGATTTATAGTTTATACTTAATATACTTACATATTACATACAACCTTGGCATACTTACAACCATCCATCCTCAGAAACTTTCACGTCTAAAATATCAGTAAGAAAGAGATAAAAATATGAATACTAAATTTAAAAAATAAACATTTTAAATACTGCTTATTTCTTATCTACAGACTTTCTACAGAAGTAAAGAGAAATATTAAATTTTTCAACCCATAACTGCCAAGTTTATAATATTATCATTTCCACCTGCTACACTAGCGCTATTTCGGCAGAGTTCGAATTTCGAACAATAATTTGCTGTAATTTACAAGAGGACACTTTTTAGTTTTTCGACTAATCAGTAATGTTAATCACCCATAGGTACACGACGATCTTCCTTAAACCATGGGTTCTTATATGAAGGATGTGAAATATGATATTTTATTTATTTATTTATTTATTTCTTCGTAATTATACAGCATTTCAGTAAATAACAATATATCTTATCTATATTTATTATTATTATCTTATTCTTATAGATATTGTATCTAATGAATGTATTTTCTACAATATTACAATATTTTCCAGAGAATGTGGATATTGCATCATTAACTGAAATCCTTCCTACATCAGACCCTATTCACAATCAACCTTCCTCAACAAAATTAGCTGAAATAGTGCCAGGTACTTATATTGATTTTTGTTTTTCAATATTCACAACATTAGATTAACATAATTATGTTTTATAAAATAATTTAGGCTATACTTTTATTTTTCAGATAAGTCTGGTGAAATTGTTACTTACGAGAAAGTACCTATTACTTGTTCCTGATGTGGATAATGAATCAATCGGACATTCTCCTTTGAGGCCAACAGTAACAGGTACTTATATACATTATGAATTCTAATGATATCATGTTGCCGCTCTGGAACATGTGCAAAAATGTGTATAGTTAGATTCAGAATCTAGTTCTATGTCTGGATCTTGCTCTATGAGTGAGACTATTTGCAAATATTTTCAAGGAGTATTGATCTTTGTTAAATGCTGTCAACTATTTTTTATGATGTTTTATTTCATCATATATATGAGAGTGGCTTTATATCACATGTGACATACTAAAATATCACATGTATCATATTATATCACATATTATATTAAAAAAATATAATATCAATTAAACTTTTTTTAAGTTCCCTACTCTTAAGCTTGAGTTAGTTCTACTCTCATCTGGCCTATTTTTTATTAATAACAATAAAATTAAAATTATTTTTTAGGTGAAATTCATACTTCAGAAACAGCATTCCTTCCACCTGAATCATTAAATGAGAGCTGTGTTGGAATTATATCTTCTGAACACAATTATCATCAGCTCCAGAAGAAGCCAATAAAAGGTATAAAAGAGTGCTAGGCACTTTTCTCAGAATTTTTTTGGCTAGCAAAAATTATAACAAAGTTATTGCCTAGAATAGTAACATACCTACCAAAATTTTTTTACAAGTTAGCTGATCATTTGGCCTAACTCAAAGTTTCAAAGTCTGTTTAAAAATGCATAATTTAAACTTTTAATTCTTTTATTGCACGCCTCATAAGCGAAGCGTTGAGGTGGGTACTTAGATTACAAAATAAAAGACAGATGGAGCGCTGCCGAACTAAACCGAATAATTTATCGTCATTTTCAATAAAGCTATGTGTGCTGTCATTTCGCCGCTGCACTGTACGTACATGTTGCTTCTGTGTGCGTGTAATGTTGCCAGATATTGAAAAATTTCCCAAATTTTTCCCCGACTACGGAAAAAAGAGTGTTATGTTTTTCGAGTTTATGGATGTATGTATAATATTTCTTTGACACGCCCTGCAGTATAAACCGTTGGACCAATTTTGAGTTGAGAGGTTTCATTGCAATGATCTGAATTATTATGTTAGTGACGGTAGTGACGTAGGCTATATACATAAATGAGAAGTCAAGTTTTAATTTTTATTTAAATTCTTTTATTACATAAAGTACCTGCCTACTAAAGTTATATATGGACAAAATAATTGTATTCAATTTTTTATTAAATAAATTACTTACATAAAAAAAGTTTCAATATTATAGGTCTACCAGAATCTGATGGCATATTTTTATTTATGAAATAAAAGATTTTCATGTGGCAACTTATTTGACAACTATCAAATTGGTTGTCAAATTATTTGTCTTTTTTGCAGTTGATGAATAATTTTTAGGATTTTGTCTAAAAAATCTTCGAAAATGTCGAAAAAGCCGCTGCGATCACAAGCAAGAGGTGTTGTTTATAATGTGTATAGAAAAACATTCGATGAAGAAGGGTCAAACACATCACAATTTTCAATTTTGAAGATTTTATTGGTAAATTGGACTTACCCGTTTTGATACTTTAAATTAAAAAAAGATTATAATATGTAGGTAACTATAATATTGTTTGTTGATTAGAATATAATTTTATGAAAACTTATTATAGGAGTTTCCAATACGGCTATTCGTCAAGTCCAAGCTGTCCAAGTCAATTTTATAATATTGTGTGTATCTGTTAATACTTTAAAATAAACTTTATTTTATTTTATAAAAAATTATAAGCAGTTTTGATCTACATTATAATTATATCGATATTTTCACATGGCATACCTACTGGTAATGAATATACAAATATAAGTATGTGTAAATAATAATATTATATATTACCTGTATAAAAGTAATATGTATAATTGTATATTTATGTACCTACATCATATTAAGTGGATATCTCATTATTAAGTACAGTATTGTCCACTTATGTAATGTGACTAATGATATTGAGGACAAAATAAAAATAAGCAGTATCAAGATCGTTCAGTCCATTTTCCCCAGGGTTGCACACTCAAAATTTTGATTTCCCTAATTGCCATCAGATTCTGGTTTACCTATAACTATAATAATTATATTATTTTTTATTTTTCATAATATATGAATACGAATAGCGGTAGTTTTTAGTCGAGAATACGGGACATTTTATTTTCATCATAATTTCCATCATGGAGTTCACATAAATTAAATCGCTTGCGAAAACGACTATGACGTTTTTAAGCTTTATAAAAGTAACAAAATAAAGTATTATGCTTATTAAAATAATCTAATAATTATCATGAACCATTAGTGCACTGTGGAGGAAGGAAGGTGGAATTCCTCCATCGAAAAAGGGAGGATCCTCGACCAGTCTACTCGACTGGCCGGCCGTGAAGGCCCCAATGGATGATGTCGGAAAGTTGTATATATAGCTCTGTAGCGAAACATTTCGCTTGCGCGATTCAGAGCGAGGTGTCGCTACAGCACTATACAAATAATCACATTCACGATCGAAAAATCCAACAGCATTACCCTGAAGATCTTTTGACCATTTTACCGTTTTACCAATAAAAATGGTAAATTCATTTTCAAAATACTGGCAACAAACGTTGAAGTTTTGTATTCCTTCATATCTGTAAAATTATTATTCGTATTAAAGAAATAAATCAGCCAAATAATCTACAGAAAACCTATGAAACGATGTTTTATCTTTTGTTTTGTTTTCGGGAACAAATTTTACAGCGTTTTATTATCACAAGACGGCATTTTTTTACTAAAATTGCAAACCCTTTTTGACGTATTGCATGACACTTTATGCGCTATAGCACTGGTGCAGCGACGTATTTGTTTTTGATTTCGTATTTTCTTTGACAAGGGCGACGGGCGGTTGTCATGCTCCATCTGTACTTTATTTTGTAATCTAAGGGTGGGTATTACTGTCATTTCGCGCAAAACATCTGATTTTTCAAACTTAAAATGTCTTTATGTATCAAACATTGCACTTGTAAGATAATACATACACACACATATTAAGAAAAAACACTATTTTTAACATTCATGATATTTTTGATGTCATTTTTGTTATTTAATCTAGTTAAAAAACAGTTTAAAAAAGTACTGTCTTGGACGTCCGTGTGTCTGTATGTGCGGAGGATTTTCTTGTTAACACAATAGCGACCGAAATACTTTACTAATCGAGTCTTTTTTTTTCTCTTACGCTTGAGTATGCTCAGGAATAGAACCCTTTCATTTTTCAGGGTCTGATTCGATGTGGTTTAATTGTTATTAAATAAACAAAAAAAAATATCGACTGTTCTCCATAATTTTAGTATATCTATATATTATATTCTTTATTTTATTTTATTTTTTTTTTTTACATTTATAGTGTACTCAAAATTCACCATTATAAACTCGATTCTTTATACTATAAGCCAAGGTTTAAAAAAATAAGTTGGTAGTCAGTCCCTTAAACCTGCGCAGATTCACATCTAGGTGGGGCCACAAGAAAAATAGCTCAATTATTACGGTACCGCTTTCTTTACTTTTCCAAATGTTTTATTTTATTTCTTTTTTATATTTATAGTGTACTCTTTATAAATAATCAATTTTATTGTAAAGGATGAGATTATGAGGCGTGCACTTTTGGATTTTCCAAACTATTTTAATTTGTGTGAAGCAACATAAACATAATTGCAAATTTCTGAGACTCAAAACTTATCTGTGTATCAGGGCCATTCGAGGTCCCCGTGTCTGTGTTCTCGTCAGGGACGTGCCATCTGTCACTTGTGTAGGTTTGGTAGGTATACATATCAGAGAAATCGGCGTCTAGTGTATTATGTTTCCGTGGCTGATATGCATACAACCCGATGTTCTTGGTTTAACACAGAAAAATTAGCAATGATTGTAATAGTTCAGCATAGCATTCATAGCATTATTTTTGTATGTATTATTATTAGTTTTCGATTTAATTTTTAATATAATTATATGTATTTTGTTTTTCAGTTAAACATCAGCAGTTGGAACCGCCGTCACTCTTGTTGAACCAACTAAATACAACAAGAAGTAAAATTAAGAGTTTGCAGTCAAAGCTGTTAAGATCATTAAAGCAAAACGAAAAGTTTGAATCCAGACTAGCTGATTCTGAAAAAATGTCAACCAATGTAGTAGGGGAGCCCAGGATGCTAAATGTGGATTTACTCGAGCGTCACGGGAACCTATTAGAATTGGTAGATTAGACCATAGCGAGAAAAAAAGGTCCTATAATGTTTTCACTTTTAGCGGTGGGGAAGGGTTTTTTGATTTTTTTTTAATTTAAAAAAGAAAAAAATTGGCTTGGAAATACTCAAGCGCGTTAGATATTGATATTTTGCATGCTCCAGGACGTCACTGAAAAATAGTATACGTTAATCTGACGATTTAAGTGGCGATTTAATCGCTATGAAGAAAGGGTAAAAAATTAAAGTAATATTATTCGAGCGCGTCAGATTAATATATGGGGGGGTTAATTACAATATAAGAAGTCCCCATTTCGCTAATCTGACGATTCGAGCTCAACCTTAGGGAATTATGGATTATTCAAATTTTCCAGCGGGGCCCCTGAGCGCACCCACCAACCATAACTGCTCATATTGACTAGAGGTACTAATGAATAGCTAAGGTACCGTCCCTTATAGTAATCTGACGCGCTCGAGTAAATCCCAAAATCCCCTCTTGGGCTCCCCTACTAATGCGTTACTGAATAAAATCACGAATAAAATGACAGCTGCTGCAAAAATATTCACTAAAATGCAGTATACCCAAACGAGTAAGAAACCTTCCGGTCGCAGATTTAATTTAGAAGAAAAAGTACTGTCTCTGTCGTTATATAAGAAGAGTCCAAGATGTTACCCTCTTTTGGCGAAGTATTTTACGTTGCCGTCGATTAAGTCTTTAAAAAGACTGTTGACTAAAATAGAAGTGTAGTCTGGAATAAATAAAGTATATTTTTAAAAATGAAAGAGACTGTCAAAGTTTTATCAATGGAAGATCGATTGTGTAGCCTGATTTTCGATAAAATGTCAATTTCCCCTCAAATCCACTATAACGCTGCTAAAGACCAGCTTAGGGTGTTTACGGCAGGGCACGGTTCACTATAAAAAATAACAAACAAATAACACGTGCGCTCACTCCCAAGAAACAATACAATACAAGCGAAACCCTAGCACGTAAGAGAGGCTACATTACAATAAAAGCTGTATTGTTCAGCTATGTATGAAAATTTTAACTTATGGCGTTTACATTTTGTTCACAAAAGTTATTAAAATTATTAGGTACATAATTTAACCTCGGTAAAGTAAAAAATATTCTAATCCGCGTGCCGCAAAGTATCTCGTCGTAATATATAGTAGTTAGAAGTATACCTAACGTCTTTGTTTAAATTACATCACCTGTATTTATAAACAATTGCAAAATAAAAACAATAATTGTCCCCTTCATTCTCATATTATAGTCTGCGCGAAAGAGAGACGGGCAGACTTTTCATGATGCGTATGCAGTATGACGTCACAGACACTACACATGTGCAATGTGTTGACGTTCCAGCTTCAATTGACTTATGCGGTATAGGTGCATAAAAACCCGCGAGAGGGTACCCCCCTCTATACCATAACCTATTACTCTTCTCTATGTTCTATCCTCCATACTATAATGTCACTCTGTGCAACACCTATAATACAATTTAGCGCCATCTAATTCAAGTCTATGAAAACTTTATACTATGTGTTTAAATAACACGACATCTAGTCACGACAGCTATTCTTCCAATCACGGTCGTCCACAGTTACTGACGCAATTACAAACGTCACTAGCCATTTAATGCATTTATCATTTTAATTTAAGATCTCTTGTATCGTACTTATTTTTTTATTTGATTTAGGCTTCTGGCTTTAATTACCACAGGATAAAAATGCCAAAAAATAAAGGTAAATAAGACACAACATAACTACTATATTTTTAATTGCATCCAACAAGTTAAATCTTAAGCGGATCCTTAACATCTCAATACCTAACTAATACATAATAGCTAAAATATTTCATCTCTTTCACTTGTACGTCATAGAAAAATATGTAAAATAACAAATGAAAATGCACACTCATCGTGATTGACTTAGTGTAAATGAAACGCTCTTCCGATTGTCCGTAGTTTCGTAAACTATTTGAACTTATTCAATAAACCTATTCACAAGCCAAAGGCTGGCTCTCAATATGAAGCCGCAATATACAGATCACTGTATCCACTGTATGCTGAAACAAAATAAAGAGTTATTAATAATTTTTGATCAAATCTTACTGCAAAACTTGGGAAAGTAAAAAACTAGAAAATTGGGGACATAAATTATTCTTGTTTAGTTGCTTTACAGCAAACTTCTTTAAAATTTGAAACCAACCTAAAATGTCATTTTTAGTTAAAAAAAATTGGCATAAGTAATTAAAAATTATATAACATGATATTATGGTATACTATATATTTTATGATGTACAATTTAAGCTACTTACTATCTACTATGAAGATAGAAATAAAAAAACACAATTAATAGCGGAATAATAATAATCAGGAATAGGGCGATTACGATTTTTCTGTCTGGAGATAGTTAAGAAGCTAGATATTCCTATGTGAATTTTCTTTAACAAGACGGGCGTTAAACTAGTAGTTTATAATAACAATTACCCACCACTAAGTATCGCTCTTCCAAAGCTTGATAGTCTTATCGTTCTCGAGCGCAGCGGACGCTATGATGTTCTCTGTGGGGTGGCACGCAGTGCACAGCACCGTGTCCGTGTGTCCAGAGAGCCGCTGCACTATCTCCTTCGATTGCAGGTTCCATATATACACCAGGTTGTCTTCTGAGCCCGATACTATCCACTGGGAAGAAATGTGATAATGTTACATACATGGAACAATACCATAAGAATTCAAAAGCAAGTTCTTTCCAAAATACAACATAATAATTTAAAACATGCTTACGTTTTTATAAATATTCTTTATTCTACAACTGTTGTGTTCAAGCTTATAAACAAACATTTTAACTATATGAAATACAACATTCTTGATAAAAATGTTATTAAATACTGTTTTGAAATTATTACCTTTCCTCCAGTAACACTGAAGTTAGCGAAAATACAATATTTCTCATTTTTGTGTCCGGTATAAGTCTTCAAACACTTCCCTCTACTATAGTCCCATAACTTTAGAGTATTATCGAGAGTCGCCGCGAGGATATATTTCCCGTTAGGAGAAAACTTAACGAACGAAACTGGCGGGTTATCGTCATCTATAAGAGTTTTAAGGCACTGACCAGAGGCTGTATCCCAGATTCGACTGAAAAAGAAATATGAAGTTAAAAAATTGTAATTGAATGAATTTCAGTTTACTTTGTTAAAAATTAATGTTGCTGCAATATTATACACTCTGTCCATTATATTATTTGCTTTTTGACAGCTTCACGCCTATGAAGGATTGTATTGTCTATGTTAAAATGTCATACAAATAATTATGGTACTTCATGGACATGCCCCGCCCACTTAGTGATTTCTACACAGAATTATTCAATGATGGGTTGATAGATTATAATAATCGATAGAAATACTACTACTTTGAATTTATAATTGAAATAGTATCACAATCGATAATCTTTTGTACATCACTTCTGGTATCACCCGTCGAGCTGTCAAAAAGCAATTCTTATAGTGGACAGACTATTGTATGACAGTGTGACTCATTTCTCAACCCATTAAACTTTATGGACACCTAATAGATACATACAATTCATTATTCATGGATACACAAAGAATAGGAAAGTATGTTAGCTTCTAGGAGGCAGTACATAACTTCAATCACACTACAAATTACCGTGGCGTGTACAAAAGGATGTTTTAATTAAGGCATTAGTCATTACGCACTACACTTCACGCGCAATTTATTGCCGCCATTTTTTTATAGCTACGAACATTACAGCAAGCCGATAATAACCAGTATATGAGTAGGAATGAGTACATAATAATGTGAAATTGTATGATTTTTTGTGATGAGAGAAAATAATTGGATAGTGACTAAATTGTACTAGACATAGAAAACTTTTGTTGGTAAATATAAAGTGGATGAAAATTTTCTAAGTATAAACTAGTTAGCGTCAGCTATCTTTTGAAAAGACTAAATAAAGTCTTAAAATAGGTATTTCCTGTATAAATAATCATCTTCATAATTCTATTGTACAAATGTATAAAAAGTTTATGAATAGATTGACACATAAATTGGTGGTTGGATTGGCAGTGGAAATTGTAATATTAGTTGTAAATATTATTAAGTATTTTTACATTACAAAACCTACTTTAAAAATTCTTATTCTTACCATAAACCGTCATAACTGGAGGATACAATAAGGCTTCCGTCTCTATTGAAATGCACCGCAGACACCGGATCTGAATGTGCCGGTAGCGTTTTTAAACATTTACCTGAAAAATGAATCGTTGTATAACATAAAATGTCTAAGATTGGATTTAAAATACCATTTGCATCATTATCCTAAATAATTGTCCTCAATCTTAAAACAGTGAATGCTGATACCAATTTCTTGACTTTCTTTTAAATTCTGTCTCTACAAATACAAATTTATGTGTTTAACAAGAACAAATCCCAGATTATGAAATAAGCAAATGCCCTGGTCAGTTTACAAATATTTCCCTTATTATGAAAAAAAAATGGAATAATGCCAAATTCATATTTATTATTAACTCTCCCAAATCATAACATAACTTGGAATGTATTTCACTAATTTACCTTTTATTGTGTCTATTATAACCCCTGTACATGCTACTGTTACATAAAAACATGAACATGCTATATGAAAATAACATACCTGTTCTGACATCCCATATTCTGACGCTCTCATCAAAACTACCAGAAACAATAAGATTACTTTGTGGATTGAAATTGCAACAGAATACATAATTACTGTGTCCTTTTAGCGTTTTTAAACATTTGCCAGAACTTAATTCCCAGACCTGAAACAAGAAAACATAAATATTAATATAATATTTATTTTATATAATATGTATTTAAATAATATGTAATAATAATATGTAAATTTAATATAATATGTATTTAAAACTTTATAATATAGGTACCTCCTACCTATAAAAATATGACTATATTGAATAGAAGATCCTATACAAAAACTAAAGAAGAATTTAATAAATATATTCAGGAAGTATGACACTAATTTTATAATTTTAAATATAAATTGATGAAACTATGTGTAAACTATGAATAATATGTTTACATTTTTGTGCTTTATGTGTATGCTATAAAGTATAAATAATAAGTAAATCAATGAATAAACAACTTTAATCCATTGCTCTGTTAAAAAGATCAAAATTATTATCAACATGGGAAGCTCCATACACATTCTTATCAGAAAATGGAGAATGTTGTTTATCTATAAGCCTAGATAAGAGGTCGACAACCGTGAGAACTCGTGGTTAATCCATGTAGCATATACTATTTGACTTTATAATTATTATTTGAGTACTATAATTTATTAAATATGCCTATGGGTTACTCATTAGTCATTACAACATCTATTTCAAAACTCAGCATAAAAAGTATTGTTATTGACCTTGTCTACAAGTACAGGTAGTTATGTAGAAGGTCATAGAAGCATTCTTAGTATTAGTTAGCATTCCCCTGACTTAGAAACTTAAAAAATGTTCTTAAAAATATATTATTATTTTATCATAGTAATAATTATTATTACATTGTTATAATATACACTTTACATATAACATTTATGGTATTATAAGGCATGAATGGTATGTATGGTATTGTAAGATATAATTAATGGTTTTTATTACACTAGCTTACTACCATATTAGTAAATATTTCTAGACATTGTTTTTTTTAATTACCTTTAAAGTTTTATCATCACTAGCACTGACAATCAGCCTGCTATCTGATGACCATGCCACATCACTGATGCCCATTTTGTGTCCAGATATAGTCTTCTCGAATTTGCCATCATAGGCACCCCACACTTTAATAAGTTTATCAGCAGCTGAAATATTAATTTCAAATGTTAACTAATTACATACTACTCAGTAAGAAAGTAAGTTAAGTTTTTTAAGCAGCAATTGCATCATTTCTAATTAATAACATTACATCAATTAGGATCTCACAATAATTTTCTACTATTACATTGAAACTTTAGCTTATAAGGAAAGCCTATATTGAAGCTAATTTACCTTTGTTTTTTCTTAATAACAAATAGTACCTAGTTCAATAGTTATAGTGATTGCATAATGTAAATAAATATTACTCCTACATGTTTAAATTAAATTATATGGTAAAAGAGAAATTGAATATGACATCTTGTTGACTTTATTGTTTAACAAATTTTGTATTTTACAACTAGGTAGGTATGTTGTATGCAGTATGACCTAATTACAAGTTTACAGATTTCACATTTAAATTGGGAAAATTCCATAATGCATAAATATTTTCTTCCTGTTTTAAATTAATTCACGAAATTTTATAAATTATTTAAATATTCAACACAAACAATAAAAAGATCAAAGATTACGATCACGCCTAGAAGTTTCATCGTACAAGATTCGACTTTTCTATTGGAAACTAAAATAGATTTGGATACAAATATAGATTAGATTGACATTATACGCAAACTATGTATTGAACTAAATAATAACAATATTCTTATGTAGGTCACTAGTTACCTAGATAACTGACCTATAATCCGAAAACAAATAACAATTACTATCAAGATTGACAAATTATGCAAACTTACAGGAGCTAGCGAGCCATTCTCCATTTGGACTAAATTTAACGGATGACACCGCCTTTGTGTGACCGGCAAGTGTAAATTTGAGTGTGTAATTCGGCTTCTGGAAGCAAATATCAAAATTAGCGCGAAATCGCACGTGCTCATCTTTGAAGTTACATAAACATGTGCGAACCGCCAGATTGACATTTCACGGGGTAATATTACATTTAAAACTTTAAAACATACCGCTACTGATGACTTGTTTGACTGTGAGGTACTCTGTGATAATGAATTCGGACCAGACAAGTTAGTTGAAGGCCCGCCGTGAGTTTGATGTGCGGTAGGATGGCCTGGCCCGGGTCCTAGCGGCACCATGTTTCAACTTTCGACGCACTTAACTTTTCTATGTTCGTCACCCACTACAATCACTAATACACACTGAGTTAGAATCTAAATAAAACTCTCTAGTAGACACGTAACTAAACTTATCACGCACTTGTGAAGTTTCATAAATTTTAACGTCGATTTTCAAGGAACATTCTAAATCCGAGCGTCTCGATGCGTGCATTTCGCGAAGAACAAACAGTGCTGACAATATGACGGCATAAATATTCCCTCCCGCGGACCTCTTTAATACCAACATAACAACATTGCAGAAGCGTTAAAAGAAATTACAAAATACAATTTACATAATTTTGTAAAGCATGTGCCAAAACTACAATTACAACTGCTTATATTTTATATCAATTCATAGCAATTTTAATTAATAAAACTTAATTTAAAGTATTTCCAATTTAATATAATTTTAATAATGGCAAGTATATTTGACCCTTTTGACATTCGCTGATATCAAGGTCAAATTTGATAGATATTCTCAATAAAATTGATTTCGCCGACTCAAGTTTACGCCAGTAATTTATTAATTAAAACTTTTATTTCTATTGAAAATGGCTCTTAACAAGTTAAGCATAGACGCAGTTAATTTAGGTGGAAAGCGGGTGTTGATGAGGTGAGTAAATAAAATTGTAAACATTATTTTAAATAAACTTCGATTTTTTTTAATTTGGTCTATAATTCATTGAGATACTATTACTTCTATTATTTCTTTATAGGGTTGATTTTAACGTACCACTAAAGGATGGAGTGATAACTAATAATCAGCGCATCGTCGCTGCCTTGGACTCCGTCAAATATGCTCTGGACAAGGGGGCGAAATCCGTAGTTCTTATGTCACATCTTGGACGTCCGGACGGTCAGGCTAATCCAAAATATACCCTCAAACCTGTAGCTGAAGAGTTGAAAAAGTTATTGAACAGGTAAACTTTATTGAATTTTAGGTACCTAATTAATTGTTAAAAAAACACATTCGAAATTCTAATAAGTACATATAACTACTTTATTGTTTGCTAGAGATGTACAATTTTTGACGGATTGTGTGGGTGCAGAAGTTGAAGCCGCTTGTGCTGACCCACCAGTTGGGTCTGTTATATTGCTAGAGAATCTCCGGTATCACATTGAAGAAGAGGGTAAAGGAGTAGATGCCAGCGGTGCTAAAGTAAAAGCTGATCCTGAAAAGGTTAAAGCCTTCAGAGCCAGTTTAAGGAAGCTAGGAGACATTTATATCAATGATGCTTTTGGTATGTATTTTAAGAAATACAAATACAATATGTTTTATAAACTATTTAAATTGATAAGATATTGTAATATCTATATGTAAATATGATGATAATTCTAATACCATGTGTTATGATTTTATAATCTAAATACATATAATTCTCAAGTCACATTGTTTATGACCAATCTCATCTAAAATATCTTGACCAATTTGTTTCTTTTTGTGTATGTATCTAAGAATATGTAGTTAACTATATTGTGTTGTTATAATTTGATAAAATATTTCAGGAACTGCACACAGAGCTCACAGCTCAATGATGGGAGAAGGATTTGAGCAAAGGGCAAGTGGTTTCTTGTTGAAGAAAGAGTTACAGTACTTTGCTAAAGCTCTTCATGAACCAGAGAGGTAAATATTATGACCATAGTTACAGTATAGACATAGGAAAACCTATAAAATGTTATGTTTTTTATTTATAATATTTTAAAAGCAATAAAGTATTAATTAGGTGAAAATAAAAATCCTGTAAGTAGGTATATTAAAATTTCAATCATGACAAATAATGGTGTTATGATTTGAAACCATTTAATATTTTTCTTTTTCTTTTCTAGGCCATTCCTTGCCATACTCGGAGGTGCTAAGGTAGCTGACAAAATCTTGTTAATTGAAAACTTATTGGACAAAGTAAATGAAATGATTATTGGCGGTGGTATGGCATACACTTTCTTGAAGGAAACTAAAGGCATGGCTGTAAGTATTTTTTTTATTATGAATTACATGCTTTGATCTATATTTCATATTTATATAAAACCATTGCAGTATTAAGTACTGAATTAAAACACAATATACAGATGCATACAGTAAGGAAACTTCATACAAAACGTTCGAAATGGCTAACGCACACAAGCAAGCGTGTTTACGAGAATCATAAGGGTATTCAGGGGATCGATAGTAGCGGGTGACACATCCTAAGATTTGGAAAGATAAAGATACATTTTATAGAAAAAAGTTTGTATGTGTTGGTAATATTTTCGATGTGTGAGTTAAAGTGATGTGCACGATTCCCTTTCATATTAAGTAAATATCGATTGTTTAGACCTTTCAATAAATATACATATAAATCCCTGACGTGACGAGAAATTAAAACAATTTTTAATTTCTGTAGATATGGAAGCAGGAGATCAAATTATACTGAAATATTCTTCATCAAAATGTTAGCTACAGATAGTCAATTCGACTATGTTCATTCGTTTCATTCCAAAAAATTCAATTCTCAAAATCTTGTTTTAATTTAGGTATATATGTTAGAATAAAACAGTTTCTTGGTTAAATAATTGTGTGATGATGTTATGTCTCTTCATATGATTTGTATATAAATACATAAAAGGTATATTTTCATCACAGATAGATCTGTGATTTTCATCGATAGTCGTGACGTCACCACTTTGTCAAGCACTAGCCTGACAAATTGTTTTCTTTTTTCATCGTAAATTAACAAAAAGGAAAGAGGTTCTATGCTCTAAAAATAATTATATTAATTTATTTTTCATATTTGTTTTTACGAATTTGGTTTAATTTTTCGCTTTAAAAAATAACAGTTTACATAATATAAATTTTATTGTAAATACTGGATAAAAATAATTATTGAATATGAGTAAAAATATGGAGCTAAAACAATTGGTACATTAAATAGCGTTCTGCGTCCATTACTAGCAGGTATCTAGAAAAAAAAATACAAATATAGTACTAATAAAATCGTATTTAAACCTGTAAATGGTGTATACATTCAGATTATATCTTCTTGTAAATTAATATCCTAGGCACCGAAAAGGACACCATCTAATATATAAAAATCAATGCCACTTTTCGTTGTAATTCCATAACTCGAGAACGGCTGAACCGATTTCGATAATTCTTTTTTTATTATATTCCTTGAAGTACGAGGATGGTTCTTATGTAGAGAAAACGTTAATATGTACCACGGGCGAAGCCGGGGCGGACCGCTAGTTATTGTATCTTTACGGGTTTCAATCTCAAAATTACCACAAAGTGCAACTGTGGAAAAAAAACAAACAAAAAAATAAATTGACAACCTCCTCCTTTTTGAAGTCGGTTAAATATCAAAAAGGTAACAGGCCTATAGCGCTAACAGTGCTTACGTCATAATTTCATCACAGGGGCTTAGTTTCCTAACTGTATGTATCTGTCAACTGTGATTAAAGGTAAAACTTTAAGTAGCTGCTAGCTGCTACACATTTTAAGAACTATCCTATCTTTATATTACAAATTTGTAATAAATAAATCATTATTGATTTTTTTCACGTTTTACTCAATTATAAACATTGCTTTCAGATTGGAAACTCTTTATATGATGCTGAAGGAGCAAAGATTGTCACTAAGTTATTAGAGAAGGCAGCTAAGAACAATGTTAAAGTTCACTTGCCAGTTGACTTTGTCACTGCTGATAAATTTGATGAAAATGCACAGGTTTGTATTATACTATTGTAAGCTTACTTATTATTATAATTGAAGTGAAACTTCTTTATCGGGGTTGGAAAAAAATTTAGTGTAACATTTTTTCGTTACGCGTGACATTTTTCCGTTACGCGCCATCTTTTTCTTATCCCTACCACGCGTGATTCGACGTATTTCTGTAAAGTTGCATATAGTAAATTATTTTTTGAAAAATAAGGTCATAAAGAAGTTTCACATCTTACGTGTGTACACTAGTACACGCACACATTTTTACAAAGTACTTACCAGTTATGAATTCAAGTGGTAACGCAAATCAAGTGTGTGGCTTTACATCGACTTAAACACAGCCAAAAAATATATTCTATTCATTTTATTCCATTAACTTTAACTGTTGTCACTTTTTCAAATACATTTATTGCACGCCTCATAAGCGAAGCGTTGAGGTGGGTACTACTGTCACTTCGCGCAAAACATCTGATTTTTCAAACTTAAAATGTCTTTATGTATCATACATTGCACTTGTAAGATAATACATACACACACATATTAAGAAAAAACACTATTTTTAACATTCATGATATTTTTGATGTCATTTTTGTTATTTAAACTAGTTAAAAAACAGTTTAAAAAAGTTCTGTCTTGGACGTCCGTGTGTCTGTATGTGCGGAGGATTTTCTTGTTAACACGATAGCGACCGAAATACTTTACTAATCGAGTCTTTTTTTTTCTCTTACGCTTGAGTATGCTCAGGAATAGAACCCTTTTATTTTTCAGGGTCTGATTCGATGTGGTTTAATTGTTATTAAATAAACAAAAAAAAATATATGAGATTATGAGGCGTGCACTTTTGGATTTTCCAAATTTTTTTTATTTCCTTTGTTCATTTGAATTCTTTGAATTTTCTATACTTACAAAAATACTCTAAAATAAGAAAAGATAATTAAATTAAAAACAAATTTAAGGTTGGAACAGCCGACGTTGACTCTGGCATCCCTGATGGCTGGATGGGTCTCGATGTTGGACCCAAATCACGAGAATTGTTCGCGGACCCCATCGCAAGAGCTAAAGTTATTGTATGGAATGGGTAATTATTATCTTTTTAATGGTATTTTAGTGGTAATGACATTTAAAACTTTTTTTATCGTAAGGCTTAAGACGCGGGTTTGAAATCCGAGTCGTGAACATTTTTTTTTTTCAATTCTTTAAAAATGTACCTATAAAGCATTTGAATGCTATACTAAGTAGTTATCAAATTTATCACTTTATTTATTTTTTCAAGAATCATCAACCAGTTTGATTCTATCATAAATGAAAAATAAATCACTTATTGCACAAAATCCAAAATAAGAAATGGCAACTGTGTCACTTTATTTTATTTCAAACATACAAATAAAAAGCATATTTTAAAAAACAAATAAAAATAATGCCATTTAAAATTTGAATCTGATTACGATTTTTTAATTGTCTATTGTCTAATATATTTTATTATCTATGGCCAGACCGGCGGGAGTGTTCGAATTTGAAAAGTTCGCGGGCGGCACCCGCGCGCTCATGGACGGCGTCGTGAAGGCGACCACTAATGGAACCATCACTATTATTGGTAATTTATTATAATACTTACTTTAGTAAATGACTTATAACTGAGAGTGTAAATAAGAAAAACGTTACCTAATTGAGTAGTGTTTAAAAATATCACACGTAAATTAACATGAAAAAAGTGCAATCAAGTGAAAGTGCATTCATGCATCAATTCTAAACGAAACGATCGGGAAAAACATTTTAAATTGATGCCATATAATGAAATAACGGAAAAAAGTTCTTAATTACCGCTTCATATAAATTTTTGTTTACAAAATTTGAGAAAACTTTTAAATTGTCAACAAATATTTTTCTTATAAAATATCAAACAGGTGGAGGTGACACAGCCACATGTTGCGCGAAGTGGGGCACTGAAGACAAAGTGTCGCACGTGTCCACTGGTGGCGGTGCTTCCTTGGAACTGCTTGAAGGTAAGTTAGTGAAATAAACTACGTTTTTATAATAATCTCAATAATAATTAATTGCTAAATGTGTTGCTAAGTGCAAAGCTGGATAAAAGCGATATGGATAAAATTTGAGTTTTTTATACGTCTGGAGGAATGATTATTATAGAGAAAAAAGTTAAAATACGAAAATAATTTTTATTAAAAAAAATCTATAGTGACAAATTATTGCAAGTAGGTAGCTAATATCTACCTGGATTTTTGTAACTTTTTCTCAGATATGTAGAACTACTAAGTAGCTATGTACATTTTACAGTCAAATTAATTGTAGACTTCTGCAATAAGAGTAACAAATTTACGTCTCCAGATGATACTAACGTTATTGCCCTTTTTATACAAAAATAGTTGATTAGAGACGTAATTTTTGCATTCTTCATCTACAAAATATTTTATGTTATCCATACTAATACGAAAGTAACTCTGTCTGTCTGTTACTCAATCACGCCTAAACTACTGAACCAATTTTCATGAAATTTGGTATGGAGATATTTTGATACCCGAGAAAGGACATAAGCTACTTTTTATCCCGGGAAAATGACGAAATCCCGGAATTCCCACGGGAATGGGAACTATGCGGGTTTTTCTTTGACTGCGCGGGCGAAGCCGCGGGTGGAAACCCAGTAGGTAATAATTGTAGGATAATAACTTTAAAGTTTTCTATTCTAATATGCTGAAATATATATTTTAAATCTCACGTTATTTTGTAATACATCATTGACATCGGAAAGCTTTTTCTCAGAAATTCGATAAATGGATCGATATTCGATAGCAGTATAGATTATTTGATGCAAATGATTTTGCGGGCTTGTTTGTAATAGAAATCCTACCAAAAACATAAATGTAAAAATTGGAGCCGAGTTCAATCGTTGACTTAATTTGCTAAAAAAAGAAATGAGATCTAAATGTGTGCCAAGTTCTGCAGACAGTCCAGAAATTTATTTACAAAGATGTATTAAGTTCTTAGGTTGACTGAAAACTCAATTGTTTTATTTTCCCTTAGAGAACAATGTTTATTCCAAAATATAACTTTTTTAATTTGAATAATATAATTATTTTCACAAAGCAAACAACTAATGACCTATTGAACCCCATAATTTGATGAGGCTAGTTTTTAGAACCTCACAAAATATAAACAGTATGTAAAACTAGCCTCATCAAATTATGGGGTTCAATAGGTCATTAGTTGTTTGCTTTGTGAAAATAATTATATAATTCAAATTAAAAAAGTTATATTTTGGAATAAACATTGTTCTCTAATGCCCGGTTCCTATATTTGAAAAACGATCCGTTTTAGTTACGAATAGTAGTATAATTAACCAAGCGTAAGCGAAAATCGTTCCTATAAAAAACGTCTCGTCAAGCAACTTACCGACGGCTTCCTACTAACGGATGGGAGGGTTACTATTAACGAACGGTAAGCATATTGTATGGAGAAGACAGTTTATCGCGTTCCTATAAATATTTTTAATGTCATTATGCTGTCAAAGTTACTATTCGTATAGCATTTTGTTTACCCGTCGATTTCGGGCGGTTAAATTCTTACTATTTCATTGTTTCCGCTTCAATATCGAAATGTGGAGTTCAGATAGTGATAGAGAAGTGTTTAATATTATATCGAATTTCGGAAGAAGATAGTGGGCGTGAAAGAGTATATATTATAGAGAAGGAGTGGATTTTTTTGCGACCCTCACGAATCTCACGAATTTCAATTGAGATTTCGACTTGATAAAGAATCTGTTGAACAATTACTTCTTGAAATTTATCCAGACGTACGAATAAAAGGAGCCAGGTTAGTTTAATGGAGGCATTAATATTATACCAAACACGTCTAACCTTACATACCTAATTTATGTTGTCATTTCAGGAATCATGGGGTATCTCCATAACATCAATTACTGTTGACGCTGAGGTTCTATGCTTTAGGCACAATATCGATATCAGTGGCAGACCTATTTCCCTTGGTCACGGCATCACTCGTGAACGGGTGGACCGATTTCGATAATTATTTTTTTATAATGTTCCTTGAAGTACGAGGATGGTTATTATGGAAAGAAAACATAAACATGTACCAAGGGCGAAGCCGGGGCGGACCTCTAGTATATATATATATGTCTATGTTTGCAATGTAGAAATCAATTTTTTAAACATTGTATTGTAAATAATAAAAAATAAATAAAAGTACATAATAAAATGGAATAAAAGTTTTATTTCTTTATTACAGTTTAATTTTACATAATAATATGTAACTACGTAATATATGCCAAAGAACTGTCCTGTGATTCTTACACGACAACCCTCCATCGATTATCATCTTCTATATTATATTCCTTAACGCTGTAATAGGCTCTCTGAACTAAATACATTTTTTACATAAGATTTACATTTAGCACTACCTAACAAATTCTTTTTCTACCGTATGTCTAGATATATTGCTTAATAATATACAAAAATTAATTAGTTATTGTGTGTTCAGTATTTCAATTATTTCTTCATAATATTTGTCCATCATCCTTATTATGTTTGAATTTTTTGGCTGAAAATAAAAAGTTTTCCTGGTAGGTATTTGACCAATTTTTGCATTAAATGTGTTGGTCAACGAAGTCCAACATTCATCCTTTAATTTATTCGTAGAAGCATTAGTCTCCTTACTGGTTATTATAATTGAGCAATCTCGTCTTTACTCATAGCCTTCTTCGATTTCTGTAACAGAAATATATGTTTGACTTTAAGAGTGTCCGAAGCAAAAAGTAAGCGGCAGACGATTTTAAAGAAGAAATATAAAGGCGTACTTACCGGCGTAATATCCATTTTTAATAAATATATAAACAGTCGTCGTTGTATTGTTAATTCAATTCAATTCAATTATAAAACTTGACAATGAATCATCAATCAACAATGAATGACAATAATTTGACAACTGACAAGCAATGCACGCGTGCGCGAGAAAAACGTTCCGTTTTTGCTTTCTGTGTAACGCATTAGGTTGTTTAGAAGGAAAATTATCACGCAGATGTCTACAAATATATAGTTCTTTAGTATTAGTTCTTTATTAATAAGAAACTTTATTCTTAAAGTTTATAATTCGGCTGTATATTTAACTTATTTTGTCCTGAATTTTGTGTTACTTTAATTTCAATTTGGCTTATAACGAAACGCACATCTGTGAGTGAAGAGGGCTCGGTATATTTATGACCAACGGATGTCCGTCGATAGCACGTCAAGAAATAAAATTGTGGAACGGTATTAACGACTCGTAGTTAGTTCTAGAAAAACGGATAGTAGCTTTGATACTATGACGATCCGTTGAATATAGGAACCGGGCATAAGGGAAAATAAAACAATTGAGTTTTCAGTCAACCTAAGAACTTAATACATCTTTGTAAATAAATTTCTGGACTGTCTGCAGAACTTGGCACACATTTAGATCTCATTTCTTTTTTTGGCAAATTAAGTCAACGATTGAACTCGGCTCCAATTTTTACATTTATGTTTTTGGTGGGATATCATTACTTTTTGTACAGAAAATTACTCTGCAAATTTGATTTACTTTATAAATATTTATATACGATTTTTTTTTTCTTGCGGTTTCTCTGTATGCTTTGTTTAGTATTATTTTCTATATTTTCTTGTATGTTATGAATGTCAGCGCACATTGCCCCGTCATTATCTGCAATTTTTTAAACTCGTTTTCTGTTTAAAAGATTACATGATTTTCTAAACATCCAGCGTGAATTTGTACACACACTATTACCAAGATGCAAAGATCGTTGTAGAAGAATCGTCGCCTTACTCTATGACGTTACGGTATTGCCATGACGCGATCTTGAAATTTTACTCTAAACGCGCCTAAAGATGTTTCACTCTCAAATTAAATCATTTCTACCTTCGACGAAGCCTTCTTCCATTACACCATTTATGGTAATTATTTTTGCATGCTTGTATTGGCTAAACATGTTTGTGCTTTATTAATATAATTGTATCACCATTGAATACCATGTTTAAAGCAAAATAAAGATTTTATTTATTTATTTATTTATTTACACTGAAATTAAAACTAAACTAGAAACACTCATAAATAAAGAATAAATAAATGTGAATATGTAAAATTATATATTATTTTTAACTGTATGAGCAATAAAGGCAATATTTTTATTACAATTTTCTTTTATTTTACGTTTAATAACAGTTTTGAATAAAGAAATCATGCAATCGAAGTAATCCGCCCTAGCGATACTAGCGCGAGTGAGTGTGATGTCAGAGGCGCTTCGAATCTAGGTACAGATATTTCGTCCTAAAATATGTAAACTTCAATAATCTATATCTCAGTCATTTATTGATGGATTTCAAAATTTTTTTCGGCCACTGATTAGTTTTGATCTATTTTTTAAGACTAGTAAGGTGAATATACTATTTTCTTTTTTTTTAAACTTTTCCATTTTTCCATACAAACAAAATTTATGTCATTGAAAAAAAAATTAAATACAAATAAATTCAGTATTTTCTGATTTTTTCCTTTGTACACTCACTATTACCTAGTTGATTACAAAATTTGAACTTTCTAGGTCATCTGGAAGTGGGTTAGGTTTTGTATATGTCTATAAGTCAGTCAGTCTTAAAAATTGCGATTTTTGGATATTAATATCTACGCAACTGTTTAATCTGTATTTATGAAATTTAAGGTTCTTGTTTATCTTGAGGTCCTCTTGATATGTACCAAATTTGGTTTATATAACTTAAATAGTTTTTGAGTTATAAGGGGGTGAAAAGTGGCTCGAAATGGTTCGTGTAAATATACACACGGCTGCTGCTCGCCAGTTCTCTTCACTTGAACTCGGCTTGACACGCTGCCGCGTGTCTAGATAACTGCCGGAAAATCTTCACACGATTATCGTCATCAATATTGTACATATACAATATACATAATATTTATTTTCATATTTTGTATAATATTGGTAATTTTGCAATTGATAATTTGTCTACACAAGACATCAATTTTACTATGTAACTGTAATCGTTTTAGATAGTAACATATGTATCGATTTAAAATATGAATAAATATTTACTGATAAACAACATGTAAAAACTACACAGGCATAAAGAAACAAATTAATATTGATTTGTCTAAATAAACAAACAATATACCATCGACTTAGGTAACTAAATAGTAGAAAGCACTTTGTAGCAGCATCTGCAAAAAGATGGTTTGATTATTTTATTAACACAACACAATAGTAGGGGAGCCCAGGATGCTAAATGTGGATTTACTCGAGCATCACGGGAACCTATTAGAATTGGTAGATTAGACCATAGCGAGAAAAAAAGGTCCTATAATGTTTTCACTTTTAGCGGTGGGGAAGGGTTTTTTGATTTTTTTTTAATTTAAAAAAGAAAAAAATTGGCTTGGAAATACTCAAGCGCGTTAGATATTGATATTTTGCATGCTCCAGGACGTCACTGAAAAATAGTATACGTTAATCTGACGATTTAAGTGGCGATTTAATCGCTATGAAGAAAGGGTAAAAAATTAAAGTAATATTATTCGAGCGCGTCAGATTAATATATGGGGGGGTTAATTACAATATAAGAAGTCCCCATTTCGCTAATCTGACGATTCGAGCTGAACCTTAGGGAATTATGGATTATTCAAATTTTCCAGCGGGGCCCCTGAGCGCACCCACCAACCATAACTGCTCATATTGACTAGAGGTACTAATGAATAGCTAAGGTACCGTCCCTTATAGTAATCTGACGCGCTCGAGTAAATCCCAAAATCCCCTCTTGGGCTCCCCTACTACAACGCCCATATTCCCAAGAGAAACAGCGGCACATTTTAGTTATATAAATCATGTTCCAACGAAATACGGGGGACACTTAAGAAGTCAGAGGTTCCACTAAAATATTCACAATTATCGACTGGAAAATTTCCTACCTTCGAGCGGAGAGAACGTCGCTATTTGTATTGAGTTTTTTATGCTTTCTGACTTCAAATGATACATTCATTGTAAGGAGCTACCTGTAAGTTTAAGGCGGCATGTTTTATCTGTGGTACCTTTTTGAATTAGTTTTTCTTTACAGACAAATGTAATGCATTATTAGATTCTTTATGTTTCTATGCGATAAAAAAATACATGTTTATGTAGATGAAAACATTTTTATCATTATAATTTGATCTATAAACAATCTTTTGATGCGAGAATCGTGTCTCTACACTATTTAGCTAGGAGTTTTTTGATCAGCATTATGAAAATGTCTCATAATAACGCCTGTCGCTTATGTAGGTATTGCAATTTTTATGAAGGGCGTCGCTTATCGTCGCTCAAAGAATATCGTGGTTCGAGAAGGTAATTCTTCGAAGGCAAGATCGTGTATGCGAGACACGTTCGAAGTATATTATCTAGATTTACAAATGCTATCTACAAATAACTTGAAGGTTTCGTAGTATAAAAGTATTAGTTTTTGGTCGCCAAACAGTCCCACGGTAATAACTTTATTTTATTAGGTTGCTTTTATCACTTGAATGGGGTATTAAAAATAGATGTTATGCAATTCTCAGTCTTTCGCGATATGCATTTATTTGAAATCCTCCAGCTATTGACGCCTAAGATTCACGCGAAAGAAGTCGCGGGCATCAGCCAGTCAATAATAATTGCAGAAATATAAATACATGAAGAATTTAGGTCTAATGAAACAGAGCAATCAGCACAGCCCAATTATTTGGAACCAATCTATAGCTAATCATGATCGAATTATGCAGTTACGTGATGCGCTTCTGCATAGCGTAAATTACATCATTATTGAAGTTCCATAATAGTATCTTATAGTATTGCAAGTAGGTCGAAATTTGACCTTTTCATTACTAAAAGTGCAGCGCCTCCTCGTATCGCGATCAACATAAACTAAAAAAATGCAATGTAATACTATCACAATAAAATACTGTTCTAATCAGACAAATATATAAATAAATATTCAAACCTAAAGTGAAATAAATAAATGAAAAAAAAATGTTCTTTTGGTGGTCATGGGCAAAGAGGTATTTTCAGTATTTATTTTATCGGTATCGGTCATATTAACTCAATGGTATCGACTATCGGTAGTTCATCTCTCTGGAATTTGAGATTTTCTAGTTTGAGATGCATAGACGGACACCACTTAACATAAATTATGAAAATTGAATTGATTAAAAAACGTCGTGTTCTTTCAATGGATATAGTTACAGGTGTATTAATTTTTATATTTACGACCTTCATTTACCGCAAATATAATTTCTGAAGCAAGTTAATGAATGAAGTTCGTAGTTACTATAATAATATGTACTTTTGTAAATATCTAGTAACCTTATAAGTACGGCTTACTATTTTTTCTAATTGAACAACAGAAACATGATATTTGCCGTTATCAAAGAAAATAAGGAATACCTAAAGGTTTCTTTGACGAAGGCTTTTTGAATAAAAATGTGAAGAGCTCAAAAAATGCTTACTCCAGACTTCAAATGAATCGTAAATTAAACAAAGAACCTGTTTGACCTTACTCGTTATTCCTTGGATAACGCGATATTATGAAGAAATTTAATATTTTTTAAGATTTTTGCGAGACTAGAAGAAATTGATATTGAACAGAAATTATACAATAGATTCAATTATTGAAGTCCTTCTAATTGTCTAGCGGTTCAAATCGTCGCTACGGTAAACTTAAAAATTCTATAAAAATACCTACATTAGTATAAAGTACCTACATTAGTATATTGAATGAATTAATTAATATATTACTTTATTTGTATTTTGTAAACTGCTTTACGTTGAATTCTATGTATTGCATGTATTTAAAAGTAGTGCTAAGAGAAAGTCTAATTTAAAAAATGCGTATAACACATCTGGATTACCTATGTATTTCTATTTTGTTCCAGGCAAAGTACTACCCGGCGTAGCTGCACTCACAGACGCATAAGCATAGATGCGTGAAATACGTTTATCCTATAATAGCTCGTAGGAAATCGAATATTATTTACGATGTAGAACAAGCGAGTTATTAAACCCATTATAATAAGAAATCAATGCTATGTGTAAGCATTTTTTCTATAGCATTACTTTAAGGTAATTATATTTATAGAAAATCACTCACTTGAAAGAAATCGGTACGAGATTAGAACCATGATCGCTGATGCGCATAATTTAATAATATGAAAATGTGTCATGAAAATATTTATTGTGTTGAGAATAAATGTTGCTTGTGAATGAAGTGTTTTATTTAAGTCTAACATCCTTTTTTAAAGAAACCGTTAATAATTACATGGCGATGTGATCTTGAACATTTCATTATTTGAAAATTTCTAAACTTTGAAATATTTTTTTCTAATTAGTCATTGTATAATTGGTGGTTAAAACCGCGATCCTCATGGTTAAAACATAATGTCCAATTAAATTATATGCCAGTCCTTCACGAACAGTCCCACATTTTATTCAAACAATAAAAATTATCGATCAGCAAAACGATTGCTTGAATAATAATAATTACTTCTAATTAAACATAGAAAACCCATTGTTGGTACCCGCATATTTTACCTATCCACATTTGAACAAGTTATTAAATCTAAACCATATTGTGGCATACATATACAAGGTTGATGTATATGTATCATAATAATATTTATTATAAAGTGATTTCGATCTGACTCTGTCAAACGTATGCCTCTATCAGTAGTTTCCATCCTACCTGTTACCTATCAGGGGTCGCCTATTGATTCGGCACGCGCGCAAGCGTCCTTACAACGTCACGCAAATTAACAAATCAACGATTTGTGTACCGAGAAAAGTATACAGCCCAATAAAATTGATCGTAACAATACTGTAAATGTTTGCTAAATCAAATAATGCTAAGTTAATTAAAGGGCACGAGATAATTATCAGACCGTGACACGCTCCACCTTGTATGAACTTTAGCTCAATTGGTAAAAGTCCGCGCATGCTCAAAGCAATTTTGTGGTGTTTTATCAACATAACAATTTCCCAGCTCGTCTCAGTGACGCAGGGAGTTTCGTCCGCCGCCGGTTTTCCGGCTGGCACTAAAATGCATCCACCTATAAATTCCCTAGAATTAAACCCTACCATTAGATAAAGAACTGTATATAAAAATTTAAATGACCTTTAAAGTTCAATGTCAATTGTTGTTTAGTGATTAATCTAATAGATAATTATGTAGAGGATATTGTTTTTAGGTAAATCTGTTAGCAGGTGAGTTGGCGTAACAAACTCGATGTTTCTTTTATATTTGAGTGTGATGTGGGACGTGTGAACACGGGTGTGAGGGTGTGTTTAAAAATAAACCTTATAATGTGTGGAATTAGTGCATGATTTCAATGGATGTTTCAGTTAGCGTTGCCGAATTAATTTAGCTTTGCATATTATTGCACTGACATATGTAGAGCCAATGCAGATATTTTTATTGCATTTAAAAATATTTTTATTTATTTATCTATAGTTAGTTACTATAGTGCTATTTAATATTTAATTTATTTTAAAAACACTTTAACAATAACAAAGTGTATAGATAGCGTCCTATCACGTAATGAAGCTTTATTATTTAGGAAGTCACGCAATTCATCACTTAAAAAACCTGTAACAATTATATTTGTAAGTAATTGCCTATTACAGATGCAATTTAGCTTCATATAATGAATGAATAAAGGGTGTAGTAATAATAAAACATCTCATGTAAATAATAAACCTGCCTACGTTAGACAAAATAATAAACGAAACATATTTCATAAATTTCTTTACCTTCACTTACCTACAAATGATCCCTTTTCTACACTAATATTATAAAAAGGAAAACTTTGTTTGTTTGTTTGGTTGTAATGAATAGGCTCATAAACTACTGGACCGATTTTAAAAATTCTTTCACCATTCGAAAGCTACATTATCCACGAGTTACATAGGCTAGGTTTTATCCCGGAAATCCCACGGGAACGGGAACTATGCGGGTTTTTCTTTGAAAACGCGGGCGAAGCCGCAGGTGGAAAGCTAGTATGATATATTTATTTTTCTGATTTCGTTTACACAGAATACAAATTTGACAGTATAAAGTTAATAAAGACAATAATTATTTATGTAAGTACACGAATGATAGACGTTTTGATATTTGCTCATCATTTATTGCTAGGCGCTTAAAGTTTCTATTATCTTCGTATCTTCGGAAAGCATAACATTGAGCCGTTTTGCTTACGTGTTCTCGCGCCTTTAGACGAGATTTCAGGGGATTAGCGGATAAACAAAAGTACACTCAACAAATGAAAACCTACAAGATAAACGTTATTTTACCTTGCTTTATTTTATAGGCTTATATATGTTAATATGTAATATTCAATCGCGTTTAACAATAACATTCAGTCTTAGTAACATATAGTTTGTAATTATTTGTCGTTTTAGATATTTTTTTACGTCTGACTGGTTAATGTTTATAAACATTATAGTTAGATTAAACATAAGAAAACGAATCATATACATTAAACCAATCGTTTAATGTAAAACGTAAAACTTACCAAGTATGCTCTACGTAAGGCTCTACACTGAATTTTGTGATTGTTTGTTGACATACAGATAACATATAACAAACATAAATATTTACCGTAAATAATCTCAAGTCAAGCACGCTTTCCAAGAAATGGCTGAGTGCTGTTATGCTGGGCCAACTGTCCAGTATTTGACGTTGCAATTCATCAAAAGCTTTTGTAAGGAAGCTTGAAATGTTACATGCTGCATCGGCAATAATATTTTATACATTTGAGTAAATTTCATAAAACAAGTACCTACTTATGCTTGTTCAAGACTTCGTTTCAAGAGCTTCAATATTATGATAGAGATATGCTAATTTATTCGTGAAAAATAAGCTGATGAGTGATGAATGATAAAGTTTGTTATTAGCAGATATACCTTTGTGCAATTAATGTTTCATCTGTTTAATTTAATAATTTAACGATTTTTTTTTGTTCAATTTGATATTTTTGGTTTTATGGAATGTAAATGCTTACAAATATAAATTTATATTTTTTAACTATTCCAGATTCTCGTACTTACTTGGTATGCCTTTAGAATAGGTTGACTTTTTTATTATCAACGTACCTACACAGTATAGTTAATAGAACTCTATTTATCAGATTTCCCAGTTTCGCTTTGATTTCCCAGAAGAAAGAAGTGATTAACATACCTTATTACCTCACATTTACATAATAAAAAGTAATAATAATAATAGTTAAAAAAAACTAAAAAACACGCTTTTTATAGAAAACCGAACTAAAAAATAGAAAATTTTATCAAATTAGTGTACCTATTGTCATCGGTCCTCAATAAATCTACAAAGTTTGAACGAAATCTGGCCGTTTAAAGTGGGTCAAAATCGCGCCCAAAGAAGTCGGTTACAAACATACAAACATACAAGTGAAGCTAATATAAAGCGTGTAAAAAGAAAACTTTTTGATCTACTCGACACCTTGCCGACTTTTAAGTTTTTCATGCTGGAAAATGCCTATGACTAGAGAGCCTTATCAGATGCTAATCTTTAAAACTCTAATATGCAACTTAAAGATTTTATATGAACATCCTATACCTACTTTTAAGAGAGATTCTATTGTTCTGTACTCGATAAATGAAATGAACGTATCGTAATTTAAAGGGATCAAATACTGCTGTTTCATTTAAAAGTGCTAACTGATACATGTATTGATTTTGGTCGCTGTACACAAATAAGTTAAAACCGTAGCTTAATTAAACATTCATACATCGCAGAGGTGTAGAAATATGTGAATTTATGAGATGAAATTTGAATCGAGTCCAGTCTGTATTCTTTAATTAACTCGATATCTCCAATGTGTAAAAAGAAATAATATTGTTTGATTGTTAATTTAATTAAATCTTTACCTAGTATAGTGGGTATTTTACGGTGTTAAATGCTGTGACATAGGTAGGTACTAGGTAGTTATATACTTCACTCTATAGGTAGTTATATAGTTGTATACTATTAAATTATTTCTTAACGATATAGGTTAATGATTTAGGGACGTTCTTCGATTAGTAATTATCATTCACGTTTCCCAGTTGCTACTTCTTAGCAATACTGTGGCAATACAGAGCGTAATAATTATCTTTATTGATAGTATGACACACCAACAAACAATAAATATGCTGTTCATAATAATTGTAACACGCCTTTCGAATCAAATCCCATAACTGGGAAAACACAAATCTGTTAGAATACGAAGTGAATAGTGATACCTACGATTTTGTATGTCTAGGTTCAAATAAATATTTTTGAACCATTCTTTAGCACTCAGGTACCTACTATAAAAAAGTCTGAAAGACTTAAGGGTGATTATTCACCACCAGAGTGCTTATTAGACAGAATTGCAGTACATAAAGCTACATTTTATTTGATACTATATTTATTAGGTAGTAAATATAAACAAAATGCCGGATTGGTGGTGGCTGGTGATGGCTGCTCTTTTCGGAGCAGTGTCGGCGCTTGCCGTGCCGATAGCACTGTTCCTGTACTTTATACGACCCTTTGAGAAGAAGACTCCCATGGAGGAAGATTTAAGCATTCCCATTACTTTACCACCTGTAAGTATTATAATATTATATGTCCTACACTTTACGCTTAACTTTTCGGCCCAATATTTGCAAATATCGGTGCGATGTTAGTTCCAAAATTTACTAAAACTGTACCTAGTTAACCGCTACCACAGTCTACAAAATTTAATTAATTTTATATTGAGTTTTCTAGCAAAGAGGATTTATTTGCCTTTACAACGTCATTTCCTTTCAATCACTTGCTCTTTAATCTCTTTCGCCTTAATTTCCGGTCGGCGAGCATAAAGAGACACTTCATGTTTACTAACTTATTCAATTAACATTTTTACCTGAAAAAACGATGCTGTAAATAAGTGCATAAAATAAAATTAAAGTAAAGTCGTAACAAATTAAAAGTTATGATTGCATTAGCTAAAAATGAAGATTACTTCCAGGAGATCCTGAACGAATTAACGCGCGGCGCGGGCAGTACTCCCGAAGGGGCTCTGAACGCAATGCTCCAGTTCATATTTCAGCAAAGTACAGCGGATACGCGATGGTTGAGAAGGCGTATGGCTAATGAACTGGCTGAGTTACTGGCCAAAACTTCTTCTGGAAAGATCTTCGAATCGCTAACGGTGAGTAAAATAGTGATATAGTTATAGACTATAGAGTCGTTGCGTGCTCCAAAATGGTAACAACGGTCAGGTAATTGACTGACTCGCGTATAGACCAGAGAATTTGAAGAAATAGAAAAATTCAGGGTGTAAATAATTGGGTTTAAAGGCAAACAAATGTTCTTTATAATTTGTAATTACGAATGTAGGTATATAAATATACAGGGTGGAAGGTTAAGATGGGGCATGAAGGGCAGGTACCTTAACCGTTGTAGCTACATGAAAACTTTCTTAGGAGGCTATCCTTAAATTCTTGAGAAATTTTAATCTGCATTCACAGATTTTTGAAAAAATGTACGGTCAGCAAAGAAATCGGCAGTTTTCAAAAAAAATTTTTTTGATGCCAATCGATCCAGTTTCTCATGGGGATCAAAACACTCTAAAAGACCAACTGAGGTATGAGTACTAGAAAAGTCAGAAATCGCGAAAAACTATTTCCACACATTCACTAAGAAAATAAGTGATTCAACATAAGATGCGCTAATAGAAAACTCCAAAGAGATTTTCAGGCTTCAATATTTTTTGTTTCTGATTATTAAAACACATACCGACAATAAGAAGAAACATTAATTTAATTAAACGGGTGTCAAAGAAAATAAAAAATAACAAAATAATAACAAAAAACATACATTGCGTATTCTCATTCAATACGCGTGAACGACGCGGACGTGTCAAGCTTTTCTTAAATGAGCCACTTTCTGCTAGATTTTTTACAAGATTCGCAATTACCTTTCGCGTCGGTACCTGTCGCATTGGGTATTTATTCCTGTACCATTCCAATGCAACTGTTGGGTTTTTATTATTTAAAAAGTAAGCCTCTAACAGATCTAAACGTTCCAAATTATTTAAGGACATTTTTAGTTAAGACTAACTTTTGGTAACTTTTGTTTTCTATGTGTTAGGCTGGTTGCAGAGCTTGACCGACCGTCAGTGCGTACCGTCGGTCCTGACGATACGCATCAACAATTGTATGACTATGACACTAATGCGCATGACAATACGCGTGCGTATGGTCGGTCTAGCTATGAACGGTTTTATGAATTTCCATACATATGACAAGCGCGACTGACGTACGCACTGATGGTCGGTCAAGCTCTGCAACCAGCCTTATTGTTTACATAAGCCATAAAAATGTGACGTGTTCGTTCGATATTCAAATTTAAATAATTTTTCATCTCGTGCACGAGCTGCCAGCCACCGCCCGCTCACGCCCCGCGTCGCTGGCATGTTATGCTGCCGTGCCTTTGTATTTTTACTTGTTCATGAATGAAAATAGTTTCTCGCGATTTCTGACTTTTCTAGTACTCATACCTCAGTTGGTCTTTTAGAGTGTTTTGATCCCCATGAGAAACTGGATCGATTGGCATCAAAAAAATTTTTTTTGAAAACTGCCGATTTCCTTGCTGACCGTACATTTTTTCAAAAATCTGTGAATGCAGATTAAAATTTCTCAAGAATTTAAGGATAGTCTCCTAAGAACGTTTTCATGTAGCTACAACGGTTAAGGTACCTGCCCTTCATGCCCCATCTTAACCTTCCACCCTGTATAACCGCTATCAAACACGGAAAGGATACCGGTTTTAGTATCTGTGCCTTTAGGTTTATTATTACGCATTTATGAGGGAAACCCTCGTCTTACGTGTCGTTTCACAAATTGGTACAGGACTCAACTACTTATAATATAAAACTTTCATAAACGTTGAGTATAGATATGACACAGTCGGCTCTAAAAGTATGGAAACCTTCCGTTCGTAACAGGGTCATAAAAATTTATTGCAATACTAAATCAATGGACATGTTCTTGTTGCCATAAGAGTGTGGAATAACTTACGTTGAATATGTACGAACGGTATAATGATTAATGGCTAGTTTTTGATACATATACAAGTACTATAAAAAAACGTTTCTTTAATTTTTGTTTCAGTTGCGGTCTTTAGAAGTAGGTACAGAATTTCCTAGCATTTCAAACCTTCGCCTTGTAAGTGGGGAACTTGAAGAAGATGGAGCTCGACTGCGTTCCTTGGACTTACGGCTCGATTTATCATACGATGGGAGTTTTAGAATCGAAGTTGATGCTGTTATGCTCCTTGGAAAAATAGCTAACATATCTATCACAGGTAAGAATAAAGGCCTGATTAATGTGCTTGCTTAGATAGGGATCTGTAGATCTCGAAATTGACAAGCTGTGTATTTTTGTTAAATTTTTTGTTATTCATAATAATCATTAATTTAAACTGTGCTAAAATCATGATTATCTAAATAACATGATATCCAGGTTTTAACTTTTTGTTTGTTTTGTTATTTATTTAAACGTAGGTATAGGTCGGATAGACAGTCATCCAATGACCATGTTTGCTGTACGCTTTCTTGTATCTTGTATGCATTTTTTATATTTTAACATTAAATCAAGTTTTTAAATTCTTAAAAAATCATACTTTCAAAATCTTCTAGTTGAGAGCATCAGCGGCAACGTCCGAGTGATGTTCCGTCGCACGCCCTACACGCACTGGGCACTTGCGTTTGAAACTCCCCCCAAATTGGAGCTGCGTGTGCGAGGCCGCTTCCAAGGGAGACAGCTGAAGCCAAGACTCGCTGCACTTGTAGCAGCACATATACGACGAGCGGTTGCACAGAGACACACACTTCCTAATTACAAAATACGGTATGGTCCTGACACTTACTAAACATTTCTGCTGTTTTCATACCAATTACTCTTGTTGCCCCAAGTAGATTTGCTTGTGTGAGGTCGTTTTCAAGGGAGTTAGCTGAAGTCGCAACTCGCTGCGCTAGTCACAGCCAATATTATAAGGCGAGCAGTCGCTCAGAGGCATACGCTTCCTAATTACAAAATACGGTATGGCCTGACAAGAACTAAATATTTCTGCTCTTTTTATGCTGATTGCTTTTGATCCCTTAAATCTGAAATTGCACGTGTGAAGCCGTTTTCAAGGGAGACAATTCAAGCTACAACTCGCTGCGCTAGTCGCTGCCCATATACGACAAGCGGCCCCACAGAGACATACACTTCCTAATTACAAAATACGGTATAACCCTTGTCCCTTATATGGTACAAAAGTACCTAACAACATTTCTGCTGCGTTTTTGTCTCAATAGCGCTAGGTCACATTGATCTTCCGCATTATCAATGACGTTCAAGATGTAGGATTGCAAACAATTCGATTTAAATAGGTAAAGTTAATCTCGGTACTAAATTAGAACAAAGCATGTATGGTTTTAATCTTTTACCTCCATATGAAAAACAGTGAACGAAATTATTTATGCCTTAAAAAAGAAGACTGACATAGACAAATAAGAAACGAGTTCCAGATCCACATTTTTAATTGACCGTCTCAATTTCCATACTGGTAATTTCTTGTTAATTGACTCGATAAGTTGATCATGAGCTTAATAATTGGAACTTGAACTAGTAAATCATTTTACTGACATGTTTCCTGTTTTATTTATAGGTATAAACCGTTCTTCCCGAAATCTGAACCAGGGAGTACAGAAGGTGAAGATGGACCGACTCCTCACGGACGGCTTACTGTAAGACTCGTGGAAGTAAGCAGATTGTATTGGTCTGGAAATAATGGGATAGTTCGAGCAGCTCTAGCGGTGGATTCTCATGCTTGGGTAAGTTAAAATAATTCATTTCACAGATCCTAATGTAGTCTTGTATGCCTAATGCCTGTAATGGGAGTAGTATGCAGCTTATTATGATCGAAAAAGTTGGTAGTTAAAAAAACAGCATGTGTGCCGAGCGCACGTGTCAGAAGTGAAACGTCTTTGGCAAGATTAAAAAATACTGTAATTGACGCCTCACACTATGACGTGCCGCTATTGCGATGACGCGACCTTGAAATTGTATTCTCAACAATAAAAGAAGCCTAAAAGAAGTTTTACTTCAAAAAGAATTATTTTTTTAAGGCCGTAAGAACAAATTAAATAGATTATACAGCTATAATTTCATGTACCCGAATTGCGTAGGTATTATATTTTTGTGTTCTTTTATTTTATTTTTCATTATATTAAACTAAACAATACTGTTTTTGATTTATAAGCTTAAGATATTTCAATTTCATATTTTTGGTAATAATGCAACCATAAAATAAAAATATTATGAACTAAAATTATTTTGGCGTTTTAAACATAAAATACGTAATTCGGAACACGATGAAGTGTCACAGGAATCATCCTAGCTGAAAAGGACTATAACATAATATTTTTTTTTTTGTAGTTAAAATACTATATCGATTTCGTAAAGTCTACTTGCGAATCTTGTTAATCGTTTTAATTTATGTCGCTCTATTAACTACTCATTATTGTAGGTATCACTCCGCCGTGGCGTGCTAGTGCTAGACGTAGTGTTGCCAGCTGTAACGGGACCGCTCGGGCTCGTGTGTTGCCAGGGAGTGGGCGTGGTGCTGGTGGACACTGTGGTGCCCATGTCACCGGCGTATAGAGCTGATCTGCGCCGAGATGATGTGGTACTGGCTATAGATAACAAGCCAGTTGCTAATGTCGCTCAGGTTTGTGTTAATATGTACAAGTTAATGACAAACATTAGGGAGAGAGAATAGCTCATGTATAAAAGAATTTTATCACATTGAATATTTTCTTCGAATGGGAACTGTATAAAACTGTGTGTAAATTTAATGTGAAAACATGGTAGCTTTAAACCTACTTTAAGAGCTTGTTTCAGCAATTGCTGATAGTGTCTTTGATACTATGAAACGGCAATAAATATTAGTTTTAAAACTATTTGATATCAAATAACAGCCCCGTTTCCTTCCCATTCATTCTTAAACTTGACCAAAAAAATTGTTTTTAATACACAGGTTGGCAAACTGCTCAGAAGTGTGGAACGCCGTGCAGTAACAGTGCGAGTGAGACGCGGAGGAGCAGGTGGGACCGCCCGAAGAGATGATGAGCCAAAACGACTGCGCACTAACTTCTCTTTCCGAAGGGTCTCTGAGGTTATGGAGGGGGTGCGATTGCAGGGCATGCGGTCTGCAGCTTCGAAGAACAATATACACGTAATTTTAACTTATTTTTTTATGGTTTGTAAATAGTACAAAATCTTATGTTTCTCTGAATAAAAGTAATAGGAAATTATTATATCTCTGTTTAAATTTTGACTGACATAATTTTTACCAAACGTGTGTAATATGATCAAATTTATTGTATGAATCCTAACTGTCAAAGGTTGCAACCACCGCCAATTGTGTGACTTGTATTATTTGTTTTACAGGAAACAGATTCACCATCTAAAACGATAGAACCCCAAAACGACAATGACACACAAGGAAAACAGAAAATCGAAATAGCTCGTCAACTCACTAAAGTCACTGATCAAATAGGTCCCACGAACTTTGGCTTACGTAAACGTAGATGTTCTGTAGAAAATAAGTCTTCCGATAGTTCAGCTGGGAGCACACCTCCTGCTTCTGGCGCAAGCACACCTTTGAGACAAGCCACGATAACGAACAAAACTGTCAAACATCCAGACATTCCAATCATAAGGACAGATTCTTCAGAATGCAGAGTATCAGAGAAGGAAGTGACTGTAGATGAAGACGAACAAGCCTTTGAAACAGGAGGACCCAGACAGACCGAGCATGTCGAAATTTGCCAAATGTTTTGGACTAAAAGTGTCCAGTTAAAACCTATCATACCCTTCGACGAAGAAACTGACTTTAAGCTAAATGAGAATCACAAATATCTTAACATTAATGTTTGGGTCACCGTACCTGGTGAAAAGGAAGAAGTACTGTTGGGATATTTGAATATTCCGCTAGCGGCGTTACTTTCAGAATGTCAAGATTCAACAGTTCCTCATCATTTGAAGCGATATCAATTCTTACCACCCGATGTTGATATAAAATTTAGGTACGTACTCTTTTAAATTAGCTTATTTTAAAATGTAATATTTAAGAACATTTATAGATAAATTTAAAAATAATTAAAAATTTGGACATGGAAATTTAATAATAGATTTTTTGTAGAATAGAGAATAGGATCAATTTCTTGCAACAATAGATAAAGTTATCTCAATGTTTAATGATATGTGTGTATAGATACTAGATAGGCTTATAGATAGACAACTGGCCAAGTCAAAATGACAACCCTAATTCCCAACAGCAAAAGCCACAAGCTAGCGTCCCACGCGGGCTTCGAGCCCTGTCTATGCTTCGGCGATGCACTCGTGTGGTGGGAGTGGGAGGGGGGTGGGGCAGCTCGCAGCGCCCCCCGCGCACGTGTCCCCGCACCCCCCTCCCGCGCCACCCCTGTGCCAGCTGCGCACGACTTTGTGAGGACGCACTTCCACCGGTCCACACAGTGCGACTTCTGTAACAAGAAGGTAATTGGAACATTCCAAGCCATACGCTATACACGGTTTTGAACACTGTCTATGCTTCGGTGACGCACTAGTATGGTGGGAGTGGGAGGATGGTAGGGCAGCTCGTAGTGCCCCCCGCGCACTTGCCCCCGCACCCCCTTCCCGCATCACCCCTGTACCAGCTGCGCAGGACTTCGTGAGGACGCACTTCCATAGATCTACGCAGTGTGACTTCTGTAACAAGAAGGTAATTAGAACAGTCCAAGCCATAAGCTAATAGCTATACACGCGGGTTTTGAACACTGTCTATGCTTCGGTGATGCACTAATATGGTGGGAGTGGGAGGGGGGTGGGGCAGCTCGCAGCGCCCCCCGCGCACGTGCCCCCGCACCCCCCTCCCGCGCCACCCCTGTGCCAGCTGCGCACGACTTCGTAAGGACGCACTTCCACCGGTCCACACAGTGCGACTTCTGTAACAAGAAGGTAATTAGAATAGTACATGCCATAAGTTTTTCATGAGCTTAAGCATGAAGGTTTCGAGCCCTGTCTTGTGTTTATTACCCTCATAGGAGGCCCGTGTCTCTTCAGCCAGGCGCGGTCCCAGCCTGACATTTTGGGGGGGGACACGCAGCTGGAAAGGTATGGAATCCCCCCCCCCAACCGTACTCGCCAAATATCGTATTCAAGTGAAGAAGAAGTGATAAGCAAAAACTTGAGAAAATCGTACTCGATAAAATAGAAAAAAATTCTTATACTGTACAATATATTATAAAAAAACCGGCCAAGTGCGAGTCGGAAGCCGTTAGCTGCAAATTTTCGCAAATTTCAACATTTGCAAGGGATTAAAAACAGGTTTAAACAGAACTTTAGATGTGCGAGTGACTCCGATTTGCACCAGTTTTTTATATATTGTACAGTATAAGAATTTTTTTCTATTTTATCGAGTACGATTTTGGGGGGGGTCATGTCCCCCGTGACCACCCCCCTGGGACCGCGCCTGTCTTCAGCGCAAACTTATGTGAGCCTATGATGATATATATGATGATAATGAATAATAAATATCTAAAGTCTTCAGACAAAAATAAAATGTAAATGAATGTGCTTGACATATTTAAATATATTAGAAACTTGGCATTGGTTATTTGATCATCAAATAATCAACTACCGACATGCACGACCCTTTATACATGCATGATAAATTGGAATCAAGTATGCCTAATTTTTGAATTAATGACCAATAATAACATATTAGTTAATGGCCTGTTGAGATTATTCTGCGAAAAAATTCAAGCGTTTTAACTTGGACAACATATTATATTGAGCGACAGGCGTCATATTTTTCAACTACCCGCCCTCGGTCGTTTATTCTCCTCTATACGATTTTGACAAACTTTAAACAGACAGATTTAAACTTTGTACATTTATCAAATTTCCGTACCAATTCAATAACCTTCAAAGTGATCAATGCGAAATGAGCACTTTAACACATTCTTGCAATATGATTAGGTATGTACACATATACTTAGACTCTCTCAATTTTTTTTTTCTGAAATACCCTATTTCTTCGTTAGATCTGGCTGAAGGATGCAATGCAATGTCGGAACTGCGGACTGTGTTGCCATAAGAAATGTGTTGCCAAGTGTCAAGAATCCTCTCCATGTGTGCCGAAAGATCGAGGTATGTTATTTCTTGGAAGTTTGTTTTATATGTATTTTGGAACTTATAATAGATTATTTTGAAAGAAAATTTTTTAATGCAGTTTATATCCTTTTCTTATAAATACAATATATCACCTATTTTCTAGGTTATAAATTTATGTATTTACAAACGAAGCCTATAAATAGATATACTGCAATATGGACTTGCGGCGTCCGCGTCGCAATAATATTTTAGCTATAATTTGGAACAAATGTTTTATGTTACATAGTTAAACTTCTTGCCAAGTATGATGCTATTTCGAAATTAATTTTTATACGAATGAAATATGTACATTGATGAATAATTATGTTGCATTACAAGTCCAGTGCGCTAAACTGTGTGAGTATTTTACGACCAATGTATTTTTTTAATATAATTTCCATCTTAATATATATAAATCTCGTGTCACAATGTTTGTCCTCAATGGACTCCTAAACCACTTAACCGATTATAATAAAATTCGCACACCATGTGCAGTTCGATCCAACTTGAGAGATAGGATAGGTTTTATCCCGGAAATCCCACGGGAAAGGGAACTATGCGGGGTTTTCTCTGAAAACGCGGGCGAAGCCGCGGGCGGATAGCTAGTTTTACTATAAAATTTTTTTGGTGAGACAAAACTTGCTTGTCATGTTTAGCTCTGGAAATAAGAAAAAGAGAAGAAAAAGCAACTTTATTTTGTTACTATCTTCTCAGAGACAAAAACATTCACATTTTTATCGCTACAAAAATAAACCTCGAATTTTTGTATAATTTCTATAATTCTGTAATTTTTATGACGTTCTCCAAAAGTTACCTAAAAATATATTGCTGTAATTGAGAAACTAGCTTCACTCTGATTATCTCCTTCGCAGTAGATAGGTAATGTGCCAATTTATGATGTAAACGCTTCACGTTGCAAATGTAGGAACTCTATAAATATTATTATTACACTATAAACTTTCCACACATGATGTACAGAACGCACAAAGAAGTCTTTGAAAAGCGAAAGTGGAAAGACCTTATAGTATGTCAACAAGTTGTTTATAGAAACATTGTGAATCAGTTTAATAAATGCCCAGCGTTTCCTTAATAAAGATTAATTTAAAGATTCTTATCGTTCTGTAATTTTATGTACTTGTATTTTTTCGTAATTTTAAATACTTAAATGGCTTATTGTGACAAAAACAGTCTAGATTTTTTAACCGATGCTCCCATAACGTCGGAAGGCGATTCGTAGCAAATGTTTTTTACCCGACTAGTCTGCGTTAGGAGAGTTGTTGTTTTTGGATGAAATATCTAATCTATAAACAATTTACAAAAACAGACAAAAAAGTATTTTTTATTATTAATATTGTCTTAAATAAATACCTTTAATATTGATGTTAAATTGCGTGTAACCAATTATCTTGGCAAGAGTGTGTCCTTAGAGTGTGTCATTTTTAAATAAGCTACCGCGTATATAATTCACGACTGTCATCCAAACAAATTGAAATATTCAATGTATTTGTTACAGTTTCATGTGCGTAAGTACATATTTTATGCTTGAAAAGGGCATGTTTTTGCACGTGTCCGGGTTTAAAATACACCTTGATATTTTGCCAAACATTTCGCTTCGTCCAGCCAAGTCATGCATATGTATACGTTGGATTCGGTCACTGACTTTCCTGGATGCAAAGTGCTAATGTTTTTTCCTGGTAAAAACGCATTAGGCAGTGATTAACTTAATTGTATACTGTTAAATGTTGACAGCTCGGCTTTCATTTGTTTTCGATATTTGTTTATATTTCACTGCTTTCGTTTTGGTCTGCCTTGAAATTAAAATTTATGAATCATAAAAAGAAGAAGAATTTGAAAGTACACCATCTTTTTTCTATCTTATTTTCTTGGAAATATAAATAATAATGAGTCATTTTTTATAAATCTGCTTCGTATCAATACGAGAATCCATAAAAATAACGCAACACAACTCGTTTTAAAGATACTCGGCAATTACACAATAACAATGCATATTACGATCTTAACGCATTGTGTTCTTAAGACAATAAAAACTATCGTGATAGGAATTTAAACGATGATTGATACATTCATATAAACCCAGATACTCTTGCGTGAATAATTTGCGGAAAACTAGTGCTCTACTTTATATCTCGTAAGTGATATAAACGGTTATTAAAGCGCTTCGTGCGATTTTCGCAATAACATGGAGAAATACAGGGCAATATAATTTTTTCATACAAAACATACAGTTCATTATAAAATCTGCCTCTCGATTTTAACCTTGGTAACTGGAGTTAATTAATTCTAACGTTTTTATGCGATTTATTTTCTTTACGTAAGTTTAATCGTAATAGAGATGTTCAAGGAAAAAATGATTTATATTAACTCAAGTCAATGTTGTTTTAAATATTGCTGATTTGTCCGATAAATAATTAATATTATTTTGCTATTAAAGTAGTATTTATTAGTATTACCCATGTCATGTTTGAAATTTTATCGCTAATTTAATTTTAGCGAAAGCCAATTCAGCTGGTATTGCATATTCTGTGATAGGTAATACAAGATTAGATTACATAAATATACTATGTTTTACAAGACGTTATGGTGTCGAGATTTTTCAAGTCCACATATAAAATTATGAGGAGTAATTTTTACGCTCTAAGGAAAATTTTAATTCACTTAATGAATAATTATATGAGGAAAAGGAATCTATCTACAAATTAACCTCTACATTTTTCATAACAGAACCATCAACGGGTTCAGGGTGCCAGCCACCAGAGCTCATCATGACTGAGGCTGATGTCATCGACCCTGACTCTGATGATGATGAAAAAGCTGAACGAAAAGATTCCCTTGATGTCCACGAAGAAGGTATTGTTCGTACATACTATGGAGCGTAGATTTTGCGTTTTATATTTGATATCTTATTTTAATAGTTGTTTCACAGTTTACTATAGTAATTATTAGTTACCTAACTGTTAGTTAATTTTTTATCAATCATTTTTTTAGCTAGGTAAGCAATAATTTAAGCACTTTGTGGTAAAGCCGTAATTTAGTTAATTACTTAATTATTGCACTTGAATTTTCTATTTACACATACAAGAACATATTTTATCGGCTTGCTTTTTTAAACATTACTGATTTTATTAAAAAAAATGTTTCAATTAAATTAAGCTATAGCTAGAACGTAACTAAAGCTATAACAACCATATTGAACTGTTAAATATTTCACTGTTATTTTATTCGCACTTGCTTATATTTTTAAAATTTCTGATTTGCTTCTTTTTGTGTACAGACGAGCTATTCAATACTGAGGAGTGGTAGTTAGCAACTGGATTTTCCTCGATATCTATCAGCAGGTTTTAATTTTTATTTTTGTTTATGACCCAAACTAGACACGCATAAGTTGCAATGTCCATATCTCATCATGGATTGGCCGTTAATGCAAAGTTCAAATAAAAAAAAAAAAATTCATAATGCAAAAAATGTACAAAACAATTAGACAACGCTCTTTAAATTACTCGTAAAGTGCTGTGCAATCCAGCCCATGACGTGACTTAAGAAATTTGGTTTTGTAACATATCATATAACTCAGTGTTGCCACCCTTTCGAAAATATATTTCAATAAAACCCCAACGCAATTTCGCCGTGCTTTCTCGAGTGTATCCAATTATCGCACACCTAATAGCCCGCACTAGGTCATATGTAACACCTACTAATTCTGATTAATCGTACCAGTTAATGTGTTTACCCCCAAATTCCTCATTAAGAAACTTCATTAACGTAATTGTTCTGATTTCAAGGATTCACGTTGAGAAATTGAACAAAGCAATGCATTTCTGATCTCAAATCTAAGATCGGCCAGATTGCCTCGCGCATCCCCACCGTATTGTGATCGTAATCGTTGAAAGTATTATGTGATGTTCATTGTCTGAATATGTATTGTGTATATTTCGTATATATTGTTCCCAAGCTTGTCACAGTAAGTATTGACCTATTATGAGAGTAAATTTTTCCATGGTAACGTCGAATTTATTTCCTGTATGCATGTCCAATGTTAGTTTACGAGGGCAGAGAGAACAAATGCGATTTGTTTGTGATGTAGTCGGTGGAGCAATGAGTGCGCTGGTTGCAGGGCTCCGGCGCGCCGGCTCAGCACACTCCCTGTCCGCGCCCAAAGCCAATGCCTCCTCGAGGTCGCTCCCACCCTCCCCGAGCCACACACCCAGGTAGACAAACATGTAGATTACACTATTTAATACCTAGGTGAATTGTTTAAAATAATGATTCGATAAATGTAAGAATGCTTTTTGAATCAAATAAAATGGAAAATTAATTTTCTAAAATTAATTTATTGCTTTCGCTTATGAAATCTTAAATTCATATTCCATAAGATACAGACTTGTACAATATACGAAACCTTTATAACTTTTGATATAAAGCTTGATGTGATGTGCCATACTTAAAAAAAAGAGCGCGTGTACCAAGCACACGTGTCAGAAGTGAAATTTCTCCAAATTCAAAGATACCAAAATCTTCGCCTTACTCCGTGACGTCACGGTATTACCATGGCGTGACCTTGAAATTTTACTCTCAACGCGCCTAAAGAACTTTTCATAGAGTGCTAATAAAACATTCTAAGTTCGCCTGTCAATGCATGTCAAGTACCATTACCCTCCCACGCTGCGTGCACGAGGGCAGCAACACGTTTGAAGAGCAGTGTGTGTGTCGCAAAGGAGGCAGTCGCTGGAGGCGGCGAGCCCGTTCGGCGGCTGCGGCGCGACGTGGGCGGCGCGGGGCGGGGCGCGGGGCGGGGTGCGCGCGATGCTGGCGCCGCTGCTGCGGAGCGCGCTGCCGCCCGACGCGCTGCTCGCGGCCGCAAGGGACTCCGCGCCCGACCTGGCCGCTAGCCTCTCCGCGGCGCAGATACACGACATGGTAGGAGCTTTGCAAGCCATTGCCACGGCAAACTACTTTCCTGATTCCCACGTCGTACGGGTCTGCGTCCAGTACTCGGTCTAGGTATGATTTAGTTGGGCGCAGCACATCTAGAATGCTGGGAATGTGGCGGAAGCCGACGTAAACATACCACGGTTAAAAGAAAAGGTATACAATTAGCAGTCACGCGATTCCTGAGTCATAGGTATATTTTAACTGAAGACTTATCACTTATCATGAGTTATTCCAATTTATTTAATTAAGTTGATCATAGATTTTGAAAAATAAGATCAAATTTTTATGGTTAAACAAATAAGTAAATAAATAAATCTTTGTTTAGCTTTAAACATGGTATTAAAATATTGTGATACAATATGTTGCCTGCAAACTAATCCATTTTTTCATGAATATATTTCTCTAGTTACAAGCAGTTCGTGAAGAGCTGTCAACCCTAGACGCAAGCGGTGAGGAGGGCGGGGAGGGCCGCGCATGCGCGCTCACCGCGTTGATGCTACACTGCTGCGCCGCTGCCCAACTCGCACAACAACGAGCCGCGGACTCCCTTACTTCTTAATCTGGCCCATCCACACGATCTTGCATGCACACAATGCATGAGCATGAGACTAATGACCCCGCAAACGTGTAGCTACACCTTTATAGACTATGGGGAAATTGACTTGGTGTTATGAATTATGATGCAACTCTTTGCTTGTTGTCGCTATGATGACCCTTGTTTCGTGAGAGCGGGAAATTGTTTTGTACAGATAACGTAGACTCTGGCCTGCTCATAATACGATACCATTAAATGCATTGTTCATTGTGACCTGTTGTGTTTTATTTAAATACCTTTTAATATTTTACATAAACCATATAATTAGTTAAACATTATACATAATATTATATCACATATTTTTGCGAAAGGCATAATAATTAATTATATTGACTAAAGTTAACAATATTTAAGATATAATATATAATATAAGGAAAATAAGCCTATTATATAAAAACCTGAAAAAACATTCAGGTCATTACGAAATAAAATAATTAATAAAAATGAGGAAACATCATTAAAGCCAGATAATTAATTTGATGTCTACTCTAGACAAAATATTTATTATATTCGAGCACGATATTGAAACATTTTACTTTGTTGTACGTGTCTTTAAACTGTATTTAAACCAAGATAACAATACGTAAACACATACAAAATTGAGAAATATTTCTAATTAATCGAATACCATAGACTATATACGTTTATTCACGAATATAGTTTTTATTAGCATGTGTACAGTGTGTGTAAATTAGATTAGATTATTATTCGTATTTAAAAACAAAGGAAACATTAAAAACACGTTGTTGAAATTCGTAGATTCATGGTCACCTAATGATAAGGATTTCCGTGCATAATGTAAGGGCTAAAGATCTATTTTCCTTTACCAAGAAGTCGATCAAAGACCTGCGTCGAATTACGTCGAAAGTCCGCTTGGAGTTGGCTAAACTCCAGATTTTCCTGAAATAGCACAAAGGATCGACCTCTGTTTTCCCAAGGAAAAAAACTCTGCGAAATATCGGTGTCGTTATGGAAAAATTTGTGCGTCATTATAACGTTTTGCTCTCGCGAGAACAAAAGACATGCATTGTATTCAAAATCATGTCGCAAACTGTTATTCTAGAAACTGTAAAATACACAAATTTTATCTAGTAGGTAATATAAGTAGGTAGGTATATTTAACATTATCAAGAAACAATGCTGTTAAAAACCTTAATTTTTCTTGTTTCAATGTTTCGTGATTTCTATGTTAGTCACATAGTTATACAAGCAATTAATTATTGAAAAAAGAGATGTTCATCTGAACCAACTAATATATTATTTGCGGAAATATCGTAAACAGTCATGTCATTGCAACGAGTTGGCTCAAATTTTACCAACTGTGTTTCAGAGTTTATCATCGTACCTACATGATATAGCAAGATCATGAATAACCAAATGAGCACATTTCAAAATATAAAGTGTTCACCGCTTGCTTGTGGAATTATGAAATGTAACAGAAATGTGAAATATTTACGAATTCAAAATATTAACTGATGGCAAGTGGGTCATGAGAGGAGGAAGCGACTTACGTACATCCAAGGTTATTTTAATGAAATCAAACGTAATCTATAATAATTTCGCTACTATTTGTCTGAAATACTTAAACCACAATAAGAATAATGATCTCATCTATGCCTGTAATTTCCTCCCTGATATTGTACTTATTATACAGCAATGCCTGTGAATGTAGGTACCTATGTATCTATCACTTCAGTGACTGTTCAATCCCAGTTTTTAGTTTCACAATCGTTCTTTACGGTCTTTGAATATTTTTTTTTTTTACCTTTTGTTTTTAACGTTATTATTGACTAATTTTAAGAAAATCGTATTGCGGCGTTCGTTGTCTTCCAAACTTATGGAAATATATTTTTTTTCCTTGAATTGCAAACCTATTTAAAATAGCTATTCGCATTTCCTTGTTTATTTAAATTAAAATAAATATGTGTGTATATCTCCATCACATGGAATCGGGGCACGGGACTTTAGAATACAGTTTTGGCAAGATTTCAAGGTTGCCAAAGTTGAAATTCTGCGTCTCTGTTTGGCCAAGACATAAAAACAGTGCGTTGAACGAACCCAGAGGACGTCAATTAATATAACCGACTGTGACGTAAATACATTAGTGATCAGCTCTTGGCCTAAACACAGATAAATATTATGATCTAGATACTTACCTACTTATTGCGTTTTAAAATTATGCCACATGTCTCTATGTAACTAGTGGCATCAAAAAATAAAAATCCATTATTCCTACCTTACCGACGTTTATTGTCACCCTGCATGTTGCGTGTAAACTAGGAATGAATAACCAAAATTACCTACGGAAAAACCCTGAAGCCTGATTAGTGATTAATGATTATGTTATAGCTATGAATCTTAGTCTTATTACCAGTAACACTGGTGTTTTACGACAATACTTAATTGATTAATGGTTTCGTTTCTCGTGTTATAAAAAATGGTACATATTCTGTTGCATTGCCTCTACACGAGCTCTAGCCTCTAGGTACATACTTAATATCTCTATTGCAATTTTTTAAGTATTCGGTTAATCTTTTTTTTTTTAAACCAGTCCTTGAAAGAACAATTAGTTATAGATTAAATACGGTTTCTAACTAGTATAAATAATCAAGGTCTTATTAACGGATTAAAAGTTAAAACAGAGTATTGCAAGCTGACGATTTTAGAAATTTATGATGACGCAAATGTCCACTGTGTAGGTAGGTACCTATTTTTTTTTTGTCCAAATATATTTCCAATCCAGTTATTTAAAGGTTCAATAGATTGTTCACAGTGAAAGAGTGTATAGAGTTGCATCATATACGACTTTTCCCATAGGAGGATGGATAGAACCTTGGTCAGATTTATGGAAGGCTGATTAGTTATCTACCTATTTGCCAGACAAGGATACTATTACATTATTATAAAGAAAAAATCTGCCATTTATCGTCGTAAAACATAACAGTCATGTCACGAGGACGAACTCTACTTCCTGATTTCAATAGGCAATGGCGACTGGCGAGTCATGATAAAATTAGATTTAGGACATAGCTACTGCTTTAAGAGCGCAATTGGGTTTTTTGTTTATGTAGAATTTATCATTTTATAATGTATAAATAATAAGGTAACTTATTATCTTGCTGTAGCTCTATTAATTTATTTACTGTTTATTATTGTGTAACTTTGGACATGATCATCACTCTAACAATAATTAATTATCATGCAACAATCGTACATAATAAAATCATCGATTATTATAAATGATAACAAAGAAAATCTTATAAGTAACCACGACCGCTGCTCTTAACGATTGAAAACAAAACAATGGAGCTAAATCGGCCCATTGTTTATTTCAACTGGACCATTATATTTCTCTTTGTCAGAGGATGTGTGTGTATTATCCCTGTCTCCCATATATTTTCCACGTGTTTCCGCGAGGAAAGCCAACTTTTGAACTACGCAGCAGACTGTGCGAGCAAGATGGGTATTTGTTGTTGTTGTCGTCTCACTCGCGTACCATGCTTCTTTGTTTTGGCGATGATATAAATGCAAGCTGCCTACGCCGCGCTCATATTTACCAGTGCTGCCGTTCAGCCAGGCGCTACGCGTTTCGGAACGGCGTCTAATACGTTTTATTGTTACCTTGGACCCCTGTGGAAAACTGTTGTTGGGGCAACACAGTGACCTCTCGAACTGAGGAGTGCAGTGGTGATAAACAAGTGCAGTGATGAGGCCTCCATCGGAATACAATGATACTCGGATGCCCGCTGAGGCGGAGGAAGGCGATCCTAGAGCACCTGCGATGATGATTTGCGCGAGACTTGCGGGACGCGCCATCATCAGAGTTGTCGGTCGATGTGAAGATGCACAGGAAAACAGCCAATTAGGTCTGTACCTGTAAAGTACATTGAAATCATTCCTACAAAACTCACAGATAAATAATTAATAAAAACTGTGAAACTAAAGCGAAAGTGACAATGTAGAGCGAGAGTATTGTAACTTTTTTTTTAACATACATACTTAGGTACTTCGTAAATAATACGATACATTTATTATAAAAATGATTACAATAAATACTTTAATATAATAGAGACCTTCCTAGACATTTGTATAACGGAAGATAAATGCGTCACGGACGAAAGGTAAACGACGTTCCCATAATGCCACTCAAACTACTCATTCATTGCAAGTTTTTCTTTTAGAATCGACAAATAAATTCATTGTAATCATTCAATGAAAATGCAGAGTACCTAATAAGGGTAGAGCAAGTAGCTCTAGGTACCTTAAAATATTTGTTTTGTTTTGTTTTTTTTTTTTTTAACTAAACTATTATAACTAGATACTTAATATATTTTGATCCCATTCAATAGCCTAGATATGCTAAAATTTTGTGTAACAATCGTGTCTATCTTATCTAATATTAATTTACGTCGTTGCGGTCTGTAACTTTTGCAATGTCTTGATATGAGAAACTAGCACACAAGCGCTCATTAATTAATTACTTTGGTGGAAAAGAGGTTGAATAATTAATTTAATTTTCCACTGGTCATTTGCGACATGTGGGTTAATATTAAGCGACCTTGACCTGCAGAGTTGATGAGGAAGTCATTAACCTAAGCCGAATATTAATCTTATGCTGAACTTACGTAGGTCGTAGATTTTATTTGTTTTTGGTTTGCTAATACATGTTATAGGTGTTCTAATTAGAGGTGGAGAGGTCTCATTCGTACCCAGGGATGAATCAGAAAACGTATTAATTTTTCTTTGCAATACAGCACTGATTCTTAAAATAGTAGTAATAGGTCTGAGGATACTTAAGATGTTCTATTTTATAGAAACAATAGATAGGAAGAAATATAATTGTATATGATGTACTCTACTATTGCAAAACTCAATCATAAATCATCCTACAATGTGAATATCTTAAAACCTCGTCAATGTACCTATGGCATGGACGATAAATGCCAATTGTGAAGCAATTTGAAAGAACTTTTATTTTAAACCTAACCTACTTTAAAGATGTACTCTTTAACACGCTTTTATTAGCTTCGCCCAAGGCTTCGCCTGTATGTTTGTATGTTCCGACTCCTTTAGATTCTTCGATTTCTTCGATTTTGACCCACTTTAAACGCGCAGATCTAGGCATAACAAGGAACGGTGACGATACAATAATTTTTATGGGTTGAAATGTGTTTATTTTTCGCTATATTAATTAACTAGCTGCTCCGCGCGGTTTCACCCCCGTGGCTCCACTCCTGTTGCCCGTAGCGTAATGAAATATAGCCTATAACCTTCCTCGATAAATGGGCTATCTAACACCGAAAGAGTTTTTCAAATCGGACCAGTAGTTCCCGAGATTAGCGCGTTCAAACAAACAAACAAACTCTTCAGCTTTATAATATTAGTATATAGATTAATTATTTGGAATTAGTAGATAGGTACATATTTTATAGGTACATATTTTATACCTATCACTATAATGTAAAGAAAATAAACTTTTTATGATCGAGGTGATCGAATATAAAATCACTTTTAACAAACATGTATTTTATCCGATTGTAGCTTGGCCTCGTTTTTATTACAATGTGAATGCATTACCTATATAGAATACGTAGAACTTGTATACGTAGTATATTATTATTAGTCTGTGGTAGAACATACATACAAACCATAACAGGAATACAGGAAGGTTATATTTTATTGAAGAGACGGGGACTTCCTCGATTTATAACAGCCAATATTTTAACGCGATTTGTGAAAAAAACTTAAAAGTTAAATAGTAATTTTAACATGTGGTACCTACTTGTCTTATATAGTAGGTATAAATTAAATATAATATTGTTATTATAAAACATCCACTCACACTGGGCATTAAATTTAAATTAATACACCCGCGTAATATAGAATGTAGAACCTACTTATCTAATATCTATACTATAGGTCTATCTTTATATTTTTGAATATTGAATTAGTTAAATTGCGATTTCTAAAATGAGCAGGTTCCACAGTTGATAATGGTCTAATATTTTTATTACAATGATACCAAAATCAAGGATTTAGAAACGAATGAATCAGCCTTAGCGTTCGCATGTGTTAAGTGATATAACTATTTCCTGTAATTTACTCAAAGTTATTTAGCCTGTTTTAAACAATCGTCAGCCGTGTCTGTTGCTGCTCTGCCGACTCAACTTCCAATAGCCGAGATTAAATAAATATTGGTTTTATGGTACTAAAACAAATTTAATGCATTTTAGTGGTAGCTTGCGTTTTAAGTTTAATGTTTTTCGGGTTTGTGAAAGCCTATTCCACAATATTACAAATAGTGACATAACTACAAATAAAAAAATCCGTTAATTACCTGGCGCCTCTTTTAACGGACAGATATTAAACTACCGCACATTACGTCATAATGATTCCAAGTTACAATAAAAATACAACTAGCGATCACGTAACCACTTTCTAAAAAGATATTCGATCAATTCTTTTTCTTGAACATAATACATATTATTTATATTTGATTTGAAGATACATATATAATTTAGTGAACAATGAGAACTGAGTCAAAACATCGATTCAATTAAAATTAGACATATGAAAGTACATCAAATCATATAAATGATTTATAAATACATAATATTATATTTATCAAGATTTCACTCTTATTGTATCCTCTATTCACTATTGCATTCATCTTTAGCAATCCGGTATCCACTAAGATATGGCTCGTAAAAATTGTGTAACACTTGTAACAGTAACAGCTAAGACCATTGTAATTTGTAACTATCGCATTACGTTATAAATTTTACTATTTCTTTTTACTCGTTCAATCATCAATGGCATTTATTTCTACCCATGTATTATCTAATATATTATATTATAAAGGCGAAAGTTTGTATGGATGTTTGTTACTCTTTCACGTAAAAACTACTGAACCGATTACAATGAAATTTAGCACACATATAGAGGGTAACTGGGATTAACACATAGGATAGTTTTTATCCCGAAAATCTCACGGGAACGGGTTTTCCTTTGCAAACGCGGGCGAAGCCGCGGGCGGAAATTTAGTGGTCTATAAGATAAGACAGCGCTCTAGTTTCCTATTAGTTCGAAACTAAAATTAATAAATTATCGGCTCTATTATTATATAGGACCCATGCAAAAACTCTTAGTCTTGTACCAAAAAAATGTTTATATCCATCCATTGTAGTAGGTATAGTATTATCTTAGTATTAGGTATATTATCTATGCAGTATGCACCCGGTGCTGCAACTTTGTTATTTTCATTGGTTACCACATATTATTTTCATTGGTTATTACCACATATATAAGTACATATTACTTGCATATTACGTAGGTATTAACATGATTAACATGATACAACGGAAGCTGTGATGACAATGTTGTGATCTTGCTGTGATAATTATCCCTACCTAACTAACTAGTAATTTATTAGACGAATAATCACTGTAAATTTATTGATTACCTAACTTAACCTCGGAAAATTGGGATTCAATTGTAAAATATGTGAAAATATAATATTGAACCAAGGCTGCAAAGCTCGGCCCTGCTATACTCTGAATTCTGATACATTATAGTTTTCATCATCACTACATAGTATTAAACAAAGTTGCTTTCTAGTTTCTGCTATCTGTCGCGTCGGTCCCGAAACGTCTACCCAAGAAGCTTGTGTATAAGATATAAGCTTCTTGCGTCTACCTCACGTCTGCCCAGTTTGCGCTGTAAACAAATCCGCACCAATCAACTTTATACCTTCATAGCAATAGTACAGTATCTTCAGTGCCGTCTTTACCATAGGGGCACAGGGGGCCAGTGCCCAGGGCCCCCCATCGTCAGGGGGCCCCCCTGGAGGAGATGTAGGACTGACAATTTTTCTCACATAAATCTCAAAATATTTTATTAAAAAGCAATACAGCTTTTTAATGCCAGAACGTCAGATCATTTTCAGATTTATTCGAATCAAAACATCTATGTTATTACAAGGTTATTACCTGGAATAATTCGAGTGATTCGAACACCATTATAATTAACTTATCAGACATTTACTCGAATTATTTATTTACTTATTAACGTAATATAATATATTTTTACTTGAATCATTTTGAGATTTATGAAAATTACTAACAAGTCTAAGTTTACAGAATAGCATACAAGGGCGTTGTGACAAAACTTTAATCTCTGGGCCTCTAGACAAGTGGCAGAAACGCTAGAGAATAGAATCCACTATTGATACTAATTGATATAAGCTTATGACGTTTTGCTAATGTTTCGGTCACACTACCAAGGACGACGACGACCACGACCAAAATTCCCATCCAGCCGAAATTTGGTGACATTATTAAAAACACAATCTATACTTAATTTAATAAAGCTGAAGAGTTTGTTTTTTTGTTTGAACGCGCTAATCTCGGGAACTACTGGTCCAATTTGAAAAATTATTTCGGTGCTAAATAGCCCACTTCTTTGGCAAGATTATAAGATACCAAAATCGTTGAATTACTCCATGACGTTACGGTATTGTTATGATGCAACCTTGAAATTTTACTCTCAACGCGCCTAAAGAAGTTTCACTTCAAAAATATATTAAAATTTCCCGACCTTCTGTTACTACGAAAAAATTTTTTCCTAAAAGTCAACAGATATTAGCGGCCTTCACACGTACAGTTTAAACCGCGCGAAACACCCCGCGCCATACCATCCTGCCGTCCGATCCGTGCGTGTAGATGCGATGAGCGCGTGGTGGCGTGACAGTTTTGATGCGTTGCGTCTATGCGTACGCACATCTTTATAGTTTTCCGCGGATGCCACGTGTGGATGCAAATATTAGAAAATGGCGGTTTGGAGCGTGGAAGCAGTGACGAGTTTTATAAGGTTAAATCGGGAACATCCATGCTTATGGCAAATCTATACATATAATAAATCTGTAGAAGAGTCAATTCTGTACATGGAAAATGTTGAAAAAATAAATAGCAGGGGGTGTTACTGGATCGATACCAAACCCAAATATGTGATTAAAAAAATTTTTGTCTGTCTGTCTGTCTGTCTGTATGTGAAGGCATCACGTGAAAACTAACGGTTCGATTTCGATGAAACTTGGTATAATTATACCTTATTAACCATTATAAATATTTATATTATAACCCATACACGTCTCCTTTTTACATTATTATTAAAACCCACTACGAAACCAGCTAATGCTATCACCAGACGTGCATCCATTTCTACTCTACTAGTTCAAAACTGAAAGAAAACTTTTAAAATGTAAGACATTCCACGCACCAGTCCAAACTGCGATCCAAACTCTCGAAAAGCATTTATACGTACAGTTTTATCTGCAGGAAAGCGTAATAGATAGTTTGAACCGTGGTTCAAACTGAAGTTACATTTATAGCGTAAAATAGAAGAACAGATCAGCGCGCGGTCGAATCTACACAGACTTATCCGCAGATTGGCGCGCAGTCCCAGGAACGGCATTCCAAACTGTACGTGTGAAGGCCGCTAATATAGGTTTTTCGTGATTTTTACCGAAACGGTAAGTTTTATCATATAACCACTTTTACCCAAATTGTAGATCATAAAATTATCTATACAAAAGAATCAATACATTATTTTTCTAAGATGTAGCTTCCTACCATTTTCTAAGATATAACGATTTATAAACTCATTCCATCCTTATAATATGCACACGTTTCTTAAATCACTTCACACCTAAATGATTTTATGATAAAACTTATCGTTTCAGTATAAATCGCGAAATCACCTATTTTTTTATTTATTTATAACCTGGAATATGTTTTTTAATTCACGTACCGGAATGACAGTTAATTTTGAATTTTATTTTTAGTAATCCTTATTCCTTTGAACAATTTTACTAATTTTCTACTGGATATGAAATTTTGTAGTTTTAAAGGTCCTAGAATTTAGTGAACTCTGTTCACACCGGACCATTTCTATACGAATAGATGACAAGCGTTTTGACTTTTGCCATTTGCCTAGGCTTTGAATAAATTATGTTAATAACGCACGCAATAATTTTGATCAATATGAAACGGCTACGAAAGAAAAAATCCAGATGCAAATTAAAAAGATAAATTTGAAAAAGAGAAAGGTATAAATTTATAAAGAACCGAACCGACTCGAACCCGCATCCTTCGCGCCATTCCGGGGCGGATGCTTGACCAACTCAGCCACTCGTGACCCGCCGGAGCAATCGAATTTATTCTATTCCTTCAGTTTTATGTGTCTTAAGGGACACACCGCACGCCATCTATTGAGATGATTTAACAACCATCTCAACCAATATGAAGCACTTTTCAGTGAATACAATATTGTAACGATGGAACACGACCTTTTTTGTTGAATTTATATTTTATTTAAGAATTATGTAAAAAACGCTAAATTTAAGAATTATGTAAAAAACGTCTTAGTTCAGAGAGCCTATTACAGCATTAAGCAATATATGGAAGATAAAAACCCATGGAGGGTTGTCGCGTGAGAACCGCAGGACAGTTCTTTGGCATATTATGATAATATATACGTACGGTTATTTACATATTTTGTAAAATTAAATTGTAATACTGAAATGATTTAAAAGAGCAACTATGGAGTTTCTTGCCGATTCTTCTCCATAGATACTGCTTTCCGAATCGGTGGTTAATGATAAAAATATGTATTGACGTTTCAAAAGTGCTTCTCGAAGAAGTCTAATTGAATAAATAAATGTTTGAGTTTGAGTTTAATGTTTTGAGTTTTATTTATAAAGCATTTGAGTGCCATAAAACCTAAAATATAAATTCAAAGAGAAAGGTAATTTGAAAAAGAAATTCTTAAAATATTTCTTAATTAAATTTAATTAAAGTCAACTTTGGAGCGCCATTACAGCAGCAGCGTTTCAAATGAATTATATAAAAAAAAATAAGGAAAAAAGTTTCCTCAAAAGACCATATTATAATGCAACATTGGTCAGAAGTAACTTTTTTGTAAAATGTATAAAAAATTTTACTTACATAGAAATTTTCTTTAAGTTTTCTTATTACTTCTTTAAGTTTCAATTTAGGGCAAAAACATATATAATTGTGGGAAAAAATTTGCGTACCTAGTTTGATTTCTTTATATTTCAAAGGGCCCCCAATTCTTGTGTGCCCAAGGGCCCCGGCATAGTCTAAGACGGCCCTGAGTATCTTCGGATATTTAAACATGCAAATGCAAAAAAATGTACATAGGTACATAACTTTTCGACATTATTAATTATTATCAACAAATAAAAAAGAGACAAGACAGAGACAGACAAAGCAAAAATTCAAATGCTATTAAGTCATGCAATGATCACATTACTTGCTCTGTGTTCCTATATTACTTGCTCTGTGATGATCACGTCTGTTCTGTCATCTGTGATCACGTCAAATCATAATAATATGTCAATTGTCAAATTTAAAAACAAAACTCATTACAAAACGTTTCTTATTTTCTATTTTTGCAAATTTATGCATGTATTAAATTTAATTTGAAACAGTATTTTAAAATAATACACGAGTATTACGATTTCCCAATTAAAATATTCCATTTTTGAAATATTTTACGATCTTGGAGTTCAAACTTTCAAAGCAAATAGCCTTGGACAAACTACACCACGTAAAATTGGAACAATGTATTAATAGAACATTGGACTATTCGCGTTATAAGAACATTGGATATAGTCCACGTTGAAATCCCGTTGTGAAACGGCGCTACAGTAATTCATTCAAAAACGTAGATACTGAATAATGGCATCAGCGGTAACTAGGGTAATTCTTAGGTGTGAAGAAGCCCAAGAAACACAAAATTTAGGTAATAAACTAACTACGAATTATACTGGACTTGATTTTACGTTATTTACGCGATCACTATTGACCCTGCATCGTACTTTAATCACTTTCCGCTATAATATTAAACAATAAGATGAAATACCTTACAATGTGACCATGTAATATTTTGTGTTAATTTGTACCTATTTTTATTTCAGATTTATCAGAATGTCAACTAATGCAAGTCCCTGATGCAGTATATCATTTAATGCGACACACAGAATTGAAGAGCTGTGATCTCAGTGGAAATGTTATAACAAAAATACCACCAAAGTTTACTGTAAAATTTAGTCTTATTTCAGGTATGCTTCTTGCAATGTATTGTGTGTTTTTTTCTTATATAAGTAATATTCTTGTTCTAAAAGTGTTACATTTTAAATTTGATATCAATTCAATAATTTAATTTGGCATAATTTTTAATATTATTGGTATCAATATTCCATTTATATTAGGATTTAGCAGATTTTAAAATTAGTTAAATCTTTTAAATTCAGTAGTTATAGTTTAATTAGCCTATAGTTGATTGTATAATTATAACCTGCATTAATATTTATTTCAGATTTGAACCTATCAAATAACCAAATGGCAAAGTTACCTGATGAGCTGTGTACTCTGGCCTGCCTGGAGCGGCTGGACATCTCGCACAATTCTTTTGTAGCCCTACCTCACATTGCCCTTCAGTGTCCTAGTCTGCACACTCTGCTCGCACATCACAACCAAATTATTGGTACTTGACTTATTTTTATATAGTGCAAATGTATGTGTCAAAAGTCATTGAATTTAATAAATTAGATTTGGTGTAGTTCACTGAACTTTGAAAACATTGAACAATTATTATTTTAATACATATTTATAATTTTTAAAGTTGTATATTTTTAAGTTTTAACTGCTTCATTAAATATATGTTTTCTATTTACAGAAGTGGATGTCGATAGATTAGCGAGATCTCGCGCCCTTGAATATGTAGACCTTAGTGACAATCCTATTCCACCACGCACACATGATGAATTGAAGCAAATCACACATCCCAGGATATCTATATCCGAGAGACAGAAGGAAGACTGGGAAGAAGATCTCTTAATATAGAAGGAAATACTCCTTGTCTCTGAGTACTAGATAATAAGGGATCAGTGTATTTTATGTCCAGTAACGGACTGGTCCTCATTTCAACTGTGATTTTACTGTATTTTAAAATATGGTAATTCTAGTTACATAGACTTAATTTAAGCCTAGATCGCCAAGGTGTTTCGCAATATATTATATAGGTGCTCAAATTGTTTATGTACTTAATTTTTTATGTAACAATTTTTTCAGACAAAAATAATTACCATGTGAAGTATTAAGAATAAGTTTCTGGCTTGAGGATGCTCAAATGTAAATAAGCTGTAAGCTGAAGGTTTTATAGAAATAAAGTTTTTAAAATGTGTAAGATCGTTAATTAAACATATTTGAGTATTCAGATGTAAATTATTATTTTGGTATCATACTTGATGATCAAATTATTTAAGCTAATAGTTTTAATACTATTTTTGATACATTTCATTTCTTTTTGGCCTGATTTTTTAAATCACATGTTACTTTTTGCTTTATTTTGTGAATAGCTATAGTCAATGATAGTGCATAAATTGATATTTTAATAATAAGAAAATTGTGCTGTTGTAACTACTTGTGTATTGTAGTACTCATTTAAGAGATAGTGAAACCAAATTATGAACCTTATTGATTATCTCTTTATAACTATTTGATTGCTATAAAAAAAATTGACTTAAACTTTTGTTCAGACAGAGCTTTTGAGATTTTAATGTTTAACTAATATGTATATAGGCGTAAATAAAAGCTAGTCTTTAACACAATTAAAATATGTAAGAAAAATATTTTTATAACATTTTTATAATGTGATGTGGTATTGTTGTAATCAGTGCGTTTTTTATTTACAAAGAGTACTTATACATCATAAAATGTGTATGCAAAATTATTAGATTAAGTTTGAGGCAACTGTAAGAGAGAGATCTAATAGATATCAAATCAAAGTAGAAAATTACAGAGCCCTCTCCTAGGGGTGATAATTTTCTACTATGTTCTATATCTGAGTAGGTATTATTAACCAAAATATATTAAAGAGTTTGAAATAAGATATACAAAAGATCACTTATAAAATATTCCTATAGTAAATCGCAAGTTTAAAAGAACAGTGAATTTGGAAATTGATGATTATTCGCTCAATACAAATTATACTTATTTTTGGTTTCAATAAAAACACTTCTATTTTTGATGATGATGTTTATCAAATACATGAATGTATTAAATATTATTTAATAAATGCATTTCAAAGTAACGATTTTGTTTTATTTTAGCGTGACCTCAAATACGACTTGATTCAACTTCGACTAATATGTCCTTCTACGGTTCTAACTTCTATTCTACCTATATGTACTAATGAAATGGAAATCTTCGTATTAACAGTGGCAATACCAAGTTTGGTGTGAAAGGGATAAAAAACATGAGTTAGGGTCAATGAACTTCTCGTCAGTCGTCAATCCTAGGGCGTATTTAGAAAGAAAGCTTGAAACTTATAAGCGCTTATCGGCGCTTGTCAGGCGCCATATAAAATTTGTTTTGGTCTGCTTCAACCTGCTTCCTTTGTGTAGAACGAACCAGCGTTGACAAGCGCCGATAAGCGCTTATAAGTTTCAAGCTTTCTTTCTGAATACGCCCCTAGACGATATCTCCAGTGTTTAGATATAAGCTTCTTGCTCCAGTGTATTAGATAAAAGCTTCTTGGGCCACACTCACAGTAACTACCACTACCACCCACTACGAGCGCTCGCGGCGGGAACGTCGTGTTGTTCCCACTTGTGCCTACTGTTCCCACTTGGTTGTTCGCACTCTATAGATAGTAACTATATACTGTAAGGCCCCGTTTCCACCTGCAAGTAAACTTCTGCAAGAACTGTCCGACAGTCTGTCTGACAGCAGCTTGCATGTGTAAACTATGTTGCAAGTTCTGTCGCGACAGTTTGTCAAGCGCTTCTTACGAGAAGTTGCGACAGCATGTGTAAACATGACTGCGTCTACTCGCGACAGTTCTCGCAGCTTATCGGTCTAGTTCCGTATATCTCGCAGCAAGCTGCAAGTATCGCCCACATGGCTTTTGATTTTTGTTTATTTGAAATTAATGAGTCGTGAATGCTCTTGTGAAGAATGAAGAAACTATAAAGTCAATAGGATTATATGAGATCTTAAGATGGAATAATGTGATTATTTTTTGAAAATGAAGTGAAATGAAAATTTATTTGTTGAGTTGTGGTTACAAAGTTTTTATAATAAATTTCATGTCCGCACAATTCACCAACAAATTGGCATACAATATATTTATATTATGCTTATCTAATTTTATAATTTAACTAAGTTATTATTTAAACAATATATTATTTACATTAGTTCATTAGATCATTTTACATTAAATAGTACACATTATAAATTATAGTATACGATTTATTTCACAAAATAGAATAGAAAAATTGTAACAGTAATTCCTATCCCGTCACTCGCAAGATCTGGTGTGTAAACACCTCCGCGATAAGTTGCGATAGTATGATCCGCGAGCTTCTCGCACGACATTTATAGCAGCAATAAATTGCAGGATATGTAAACGATATTGCAAGTAACTCAAGCAAGACTTCCGCGAGTTTACTTGCAGGTGGAAACGGCCCCTAAGGTTTCATACTTTAGTCTATTATAATTTTTAATTTTTTTTTATTATCTTGATACTGCAAATAATTTTAAGAAAATGTGTTTTTTTTTTAATTCATTAAAAATGTACTGTCCAGGATTTTCCCAGCAAACCCATTTTCAATACATTTTTTAATACACTAAATTTATTATAAAATTGGTCTCATTCTATTATCACGCCGGTGAAGGTCGACCTATATTTGGATCAGACTACTACTTTCGTCGTGCGCATCGCCTTATCGTGTTTTATTTTTGTGAAATTGAGTTAATATTTTTAATTTTTGTTCTTCTCTGCCTAACCTTATTTCTATTCTGGTATTGTAGGTACATAGATCGACTGTTTCCTTTTCAAATAGCTAGGTTGGGTGGGAAAGGCGCCGCGCCGTGACAAAAAAACGACGTATGGCACTCGGGGACTGCCGCGGTAAAGCTATTGCATGCTATGCCTTCAAGCCACACCTCCGCCCGTCGGAGTGGAGAGCGTGAGGTTTTTCGTTACGGAATTTCTCGATTCCGTCCCCGCGCTCAAGGCCCGCGATAAAAGCTATGCAATAGCTTAAAAACTTAACATAACCCTGGTTAATGGTTTAGTGAATTATCTAGATCGGAATGCTTAATTTAAATGTTGCACAAAGATCTGGTAATCTGGCATGAGCTAGTAGGGTTTTTCTTACATGATTACGTACAGTTTATTAATATTAAAAGCAAATAATAAGTATTTGATATGTTTTTATTCGATAGCGAAAATCGGAATGTGGACTGTCTATAGATAAATATAATATAGTGATTAGTACTGTACGGATATTGTGGCACGTGCCACGTGATGAAAGCCATTTGATGGCAGAACTTTGAGTGAGTCGTTTGATTTGTTTGATGCCAATGATGCGGTTATATTTCCTTATTTTACTTAATTATTCGCGAGTACCTTTTTTGAGTAAGTAGTGCTCGAATCAGTAAGAAACATAGCGTCGTAAAATGACATACATGATTGATGATAAGGTACCTAGGTAGGTACCTTACCTATATTACTTATGCCCATTGAGTTACTATGTACTATGGTCCATGCTAGTACATAGTAATTCAATGCCCATGCCCCACATAAACTGAAGAAAATTGGGTATTAAATTTCGAAAAATGGGAAGATATTTTCGAAACTTTACATAATTTTCTTCTTAGTTAAGTATGTATTTTCTGCTTAACAGGTCGGGAAGCTCCGAAATTCCCAGAAACAAAGCAGTTTTTTTTGCATCGGCAATAAAATATAATATCTTGTTCACACATGGTTCACACTTGGTTCACACCTTGCTTCACACCCAGGCGCCAACGCCAAGTAAGACAGCGACATCTGCATCGTGGCCGGTGGCGACATCCCTTGCGACATCCAAATACCGTGCAAATACCAAAAGATCCTTGAAGCATTACAATAAAAAAGGTTGAATACTCTATTTACCTATTAAAAACTCTTAACCAGAAGTAACTGTCATTTTTTTAATTGAGCATTTAAAAATGCTTTTGACATAAATACCTATTATACTGTAAAGGTTACAAAACTTCAGATCAAATCAAAATCAATCATATTTTAATCCTAATATAATTTTTATAAACTTATATTCGCATGTAAAATGGCTGGAGGAGTAGAAGACGACCCTAAATTAAAAGGCCTAAGCAGATATTTTAACAGTGAAACAAATAGAGGGAGAGCTAATGTTAGTATGATACTATGATACAGTTTTAACTATTCGTATTTGTGATGTTTTTATTGTAAATGGGAAGTTTTTATATTGTATAATTGTATTACAAAATATTTTTGAGATATAAGAAATTAACAATTAATAAATCCTCTAATCTAGGTTACCAAAGCAACGTATGGATTATTGGCATTATACTATGTATACTACAAATTATTTAAATCTTCACCGAAGAAAACACCCACGAAATAGATCTCCTATATTAAAAGAACATACAATTTTATTCATTTAAAGTAAGTAGAATGAGTTTAATGAAAATATTAAAATTTGTTATCCATTTGTTTTTAAATTCATTTTGTAATGGTTAAATCTTAAACAATGCAAAATTGCATACATTATATTTTTACAGTTCCAACGAGGAAATTTGAAGAGGTTTTCTATTGTATTGAACGCGTCTATAGAAACTAATCGATAATGTCATTGTCAATGTCAAATGTGGCGTTTTGCATGAACTTAGGTAGGTAGGTACGTCATAGTTGATAATTCTTATTATACCTGTCAAGTGTCATTCTCTGTTCCACCAGCCGACTACTTTGCGTTTTCAGGTTGTTATTACATAAGATTTTACAGGTATGATTTATATTATATTTTAATAGGAGTGTTATAATACGCCTGGAAACTTTAAGATCTTTAGTAAATAAGTTTTCCCTAGCCTAATTGCAGTGACGATGTTTTAAAAGTTATATTTTGTTCACGTTACAGAATGGCCGGAGAACCAGTTGATGAATCCCAATTTAAGGGACTTTCAAAATACTTCAACAGCTATACAAACACTGGCAGAGCCAACGTATGTATCACAGCATTATAAATTTAATACTTTGGATACAAAATTTATCATAATTTGTTTACTTCATAATAGGGCAAGTCCAGAGGAGTTTACAATTCCAAATAATTGTTCCACTCCTCCTTCATAAATTACATATTATGAAAAAAATAGATAAGCCTCATTAGAACAGTTACAAAAAAAAACCTTGATAAAACTTTATATTGAGCAACTTGAATTAATGTACTGATTTTGGTGTTCACTATAATATAATGTAATAAAAAATATATTATATTTTTTATTTTACAGACAGCAAAAGCCACCTATGCATTCTTTGGAGTTGTGATATTATACTTTGCATTGAAGCCAAAGAAGGCTGCACCTGCAAAGTGAATAGTGAGGAACATTCATGAAAATTGTTAATTTAAGTGATAATATGGTTTCTTTTGATCAGTGTATAATAGTGCAAATAAAAATCATGTAAAACTCAGAAATATCTATTATTTTTAATTTTCTAAACACTTGTCCTAAAATTCCTATATAAATTACATTGATTGTATATAAGATAAATACTGTTTCTTAGGGGAAATATTGTATTCTTTCACCACATATTATATTCTCATAATACAAAGGTTAGAAGGTACTTATGTAAAATAAAAGACAAAATAATAAATATTAGTTTATTTTTAAAGTTTACATATAGAAACAGCGCTGGACAGAAGCACATTTGAAAAATTACAGATCTTGTAAAGTGTACACAAATAACATTCTTTGGTGATTATCATATCCAGATACAAGAATAATTAGTGAAAATGAGTATTTTCAATTTTGTTATACATATTTGTGGTGCTGATTTTCTTAAAAATACCATTTCTCATATTCCCATTTCGTTTTTACACACAAACAATATCACTTTATTAGATAAAAAATATAATGTGTCTAAAACACAATTACCTAGTAAGGTTTTAAGCAACATTGAAACTATTTTTGTACGTTGTAATATTGAGAATTGGGTCTACAAAATAACACCAGGTTGGTCTAACTGAATAATATCATAGCCAAAGTAAACTCTAATAGTATATTTTGTGCTGTCTATCACTAAGAATAAGACTAATCGAAGCACTAGCACCAGAACTATGAAGCAATACAGTATGAGTATGGTATATTGTTAGTTTAATAATTCGTATTTCTATGACAATGTTATGGGTTATAATACTACATAATTCGATTCTATAAAATCCACAAACATTGATCATTGCGCGCAATACACAATGATTATAAATACTAGTGGTAATTATGAGATAATTAGAAAGAATAGCTACTAATAACCTCAAGAAACAGCACAGATAACAAAAAATACTCGATTTACGAACTTTTATGGAACATTATCATAGTAGGTATATTGAATGAACTGTTTCTATACTAAAAATACCGTAATGACTCGCCACCAATAATGACTAGCATACACCGTTTGTTCTTTATCAAAAGTCTATCAAAATCAGCAGTTCCACATTCCAAGTTATAACATCACAGCTGAGTCACTTTGGACCGGATTTAATACTGTATTTAATGTATGCAGAATTGAGTATTTGAATAAAAAAAAATTATTGATTTTTTGCATGTATTTTAAAACTTTATTATTAATAATATTGATATTTAATGCAAAAACTCAAAAAAAATGTTTTTCAATTAATTATAAGCAATTAAAAATTGATGAAATTTAAATTAAAATCACGTGACTATAAACGCGCCATGGCTGGTCACCATAGATGTGACGTCAAAATGTTATAGTTGTATACGTTTTTGTATCAACTGCAATGTGTGAAAACTAACATTATGACGTCACACGCGTCCGGGTGACGCTTCGGGAGTTGTCGTGTGTTTTCGGTACTGGATTCAAAGACTAATTTTTATTTTGAAATAACTTTTGAATTATTGCAAAAAAAAAAAATTAAAAAAATAGTTTTGTTATAAAACTAATATATAATCTTTCCATTTAGCACAAAAAAATTTTTTATTCAAATACTCAATTGAGATTCAGTCACAACTCCAAATTATAGTTAAATAAGAAATCTGGTAGTTTAGGTACATACAGATAGTGTTTCATACATTAACAAAAAAGGAAATGCACGAAATAAATAGTCCACATTCATAAATGAAAAGTAAGTCTTAAATACTCGAAGAAGTATGTAATGGAGCAATATGTATAAAAAACAATAATTCGCTTTCTTCATTGATTATTTTAATTCCAACAAAAAGGGGAGATTGTGCAATCCACCCTAATTAACTCAAATATTTGAAGGCGTCAAAGCACAGACTATAAAATATGTACTTTTGTATTAAATCCGGTCCATTCTTACTTCATACACAATAAGCTCTCTTATCACTCCACTCCCGTCACAATTCTAAAGATCTTCCTAAATATAAAAGAATTGATAACCTATTTTTTTATTTAACAATGTTCTAATTTTGTTCACAATAAGCACATATAATATTAAAATATGTGCACATTCATTGCAAAGCATAAATATGCGCTTGGTTGGAATGCAGTATAAAAAGGAAGCTAAAACTTACAACTAGATCAAACTCCTACATATAGTTATTCTAATTTCTGTATCATAACGGTGTCCCGAATTATTTACCTTCAAGTAAAAAATAAAAAGTAGGTATATAAACAATATTAAATTATATAGAATGCTATAGAAAAAGTTTCGATTTAGCTGCAGAATAAAATATAATTTCAGCCAATTCATAAACTCTTATTGATTATACAATTCATATACACAATATAAAAGACCATAACATATAAATAATACTGTAGGGATACTAAATAAATTAAATATAACAGAAAAGGAACATTTCCGTACAGACTATTAGACTGCCATAGTGTTTTTAAATGGACATCAAATAACTAGACCCTACCCAGGAATCAAATTTTAGTTACAATTTGTCAGAATAGTATTGATATAATTGACTTAAAATAAACAACAACAATCACGTTCAAAACTGTCCATAGCAAAACTCTGCCTACACCTGTAATAGGCAGAGTTTTCCAATGAGCCTAGTCTTTGAAATCACTGACACGAAAAAGGTGTTAATTTCAGTGAATTTTTTATACAACGCCTAAATGAAAGTGATAAGGATTAAACTTTTAAAATTCTTCACTAAAATCATTTACTATTTTCATACACTTTTTTATATCCTCGAATCTGCAATGGGTTCAATTTCCAAAATTCTATCCATACAAGTTCTAGTTATTTCCCATCCACGTTCCGTCTCACGCATCATATCCGGGCCCATAAAAGCTAATGGTACAAAAGATGCCTCGTGCCTACAGCCACGTGGGCGTCCTCGTCATGCTGTAGAGCGGTGGAGGAGCCGTGGTTGTTGGCGCTGGTTCTTCTGTGTCCGACTCTTCGGAGGAAACTCTTTCGGCCGCGCTCAGAGCCACGCGCGCGTACTCATCCGTGTCTATGCTTTTGCAGAAGTGGATTGCGTATCTGGGTTGAGAAAAGTTTTTATTTTTTTTTGTTTTGATAATTTTGAGCATAATTTTCTATGGTGAGGAAGAACTTGAACTCGCGTCTTTGGCAATATAGTAGTGATGTTGTGTTTACCCAGGTGAAACCGGGAGAAGTAGCTAGTTAAAAAAATATATATTTTACTGTAAAATAAAATATTGTAAATTAATTACCGTAGTTTTTCCCGTAAAACAGCTTTGCAAGAATATCTTGGCATCTTGAGAAGGAAGAAACATGTGTAGCTCTCTGGCAGGAAGTGGTCGGGCGGCTGATATTTGTCTAGTACCTATACAATAGAAATCATATTAAAAACATAACATAGTGTCCTGAAGGATCAATAAAAAATCTTTTGTTTTAACCAAGGTGATCATTGACAGCTCATCCTTTAAAAAGAAAAATAACGTTACTTGCTCTACACTAGTGATATGGCCAGTCCTAGCACAAGTTAGGACTGGCCATGTCCGTAGCGGGCTGGCCGTGGTGTAGCCGGTATCGGTGTCCGGTATACATTTTGACGGTATCGGTATCGATACCGGTATCGGTATAAATACCTGCAGCACGAAGTCCCTCTGGCGCGGGTCCTGCGGCGCGCGCGGCAGGCGGGTGCGGCCCCACACGAAGCGCAGGAACAGCGCGCGCTCGCTGCCCGACAGCTCCTCCATCACTTCCCAGAACCACTGCACCAGTGGAGCGTGTGGTTCCACGCCTGCCGTGCAAATGGAATTGTAAGACATTTTATTGGTCATGTAAAAGAGATGCAAAAAAAAAACGCAAAAATATTAAAAAAAAAGGTGCTGTAATGTACTAATTCGGACTGTTTTTACAATTTAAAAAATTTAAAACGCCCAACCAGTGCACGTTGAGACAATGAGTTGTTTCAAGGTCGTACCAATACACAATAATTACAAACAAAATAAAGTTATGAAGACCAATTGGAGTTATATTGTTACTTATTAAAATTTACAAGTTTTCTACAAAAAACAAAAAGTACAAAAAATATTATTGAAATCTAAAAATTAATTAAAAATATTGTTACCCTTATACGTCGCTGAAGCTCTCAACGTCTGCACGGGTATATCAGGCGAGCCGCACACTAACGTCTCCAACTCGCTGGCTGTGAACAGTGCGAGTAAAGGTGCGGGCACCACGCGCGATATCCCGTCGCGTACTGCACGTACTTGCTCGTCGAATTCGTGCAGTCTGTAGGTATAGTTAAATCATTAGGCATTTAAACACGTTACATTATAAGTTAGTCACATAATATAAAAAAGAGCGTGTGTGCTGAGCACATACGTGTCGGAAGTGAAACTTCTTTGAAAAGATACTAAAATCATCGCCTTACTCATGACGTGACGGTATTGGCATAGCGCGACCTTGAAATTTTACCTAAAGAAGTTTCACTTCAAAAATATTGTTAATTGGGAAAAGTATTATAGATGTTCGTAGGTACCTATAATGAAGTGCCAATTGCACGTATTCATCCTTATTATCCGGTGTGACTCTCTTATGTCGCGTAGACAGCGGTACTTCATGACCCGCTGCTGATGGTATGGAAAATGGCAGCTCGAGATTTTGAAGTTCCTAAAGGAAAGGAATAAAATATGGAACAGATAAAAAATAGTACATATATGATATTGTACAAAACATGTGAATATAAGCAAAATCTAGACAATTAGAATTGTTTGAAAAAAAGGAATATTTTTGGACAATTATTTAAAAATGTTACTAAAATATAAAGACACTAAAATATTCTCTTCCATAGCCATCCCACACTAATTTTCACGACCCAATTATTCGACCCACACCTACGTTATCGCCCCTACCACCTTACAAGGCACAAAACATACCTTATTAGCGGGCGTCATGTCCCGTATGCACAGCAGCGCGGGCAGGAAGTCCTTGTCCACCTCCGCGAGGTCCTGCGGCCGCAGCGGCTGGCCCGCCAGCTGCCGCCACACGCCCTCCGCCAGCGAGAGAGATAGCGGCGAGCCCGTGCGGATCGCAATGCCCATTAGTACACCTGCATGCAGGATAATTACGTTAGTGATACGCTAGCTAACACTTACGAAAAGAATGCTAAGGAAATACACCAAATTATTTTGCCGCAAATTAAATGTAACAAATTGCTTTAATGTACTGAAAAGATGATTTTTGTAACAATATTCGATAAATACTTAGATTACAAAATAAAAGACAGATGGAGCGTTGCCGAACTAAACCGAATAATTTATCGTCATTTTCAATAAAGCTATGTGTGCTGTCATTTCGCCGCTGCACTGTACGTACACGGTGCTTCTGTGTGCGTGTAATGTTGCCAGATATTGAAAAATTTCCCAAATTTTTCCCCGACTACGGAAAAAAGAGGGTTATGTTTTTCGAGTTTATGGATGTTTGTATAATATTTCTTTGACACGCCCTGCAGTATAAACCGTTGGACCGATTTTGAGTTGTGAGGTTTCATTGCAATGATCTGAATTATTATGTTAGTGGCGGTAGTGACGTAGGCTATATACATAAATGAGAAGTCAAGTTTTAATTTTTATTTAAATTCTTTTATTACATAAAGTACCTGCCTACTAAAGTTATATATGGAAAAAATTGTAAATGTATTCAATTTTTTATTACATAAATTACATAAAAAAAGTTTCAATATTAACTATAATAATTATATTATTTTTTATTTTTCATAATATATGAATACGAATAGCGGTAGTTTTTAGTCGAGAATACGGGACATTTTATTAACCGACTTCAAAAAAAAGGAGGAGGTTATCAATTCGGCCGGTATATTTTTTTCTTTTTTTTTTTTTATGTATGTACACCGATTACTCCGAGGTTTCTGAACCGATTTACGTGATTCTTTTTTTGTTCGATGCGGGATGGTGTCGAATTGGTCCCATAAAAATTTTATTCGGCTAGGCCTAGTAGTTTTTATTTTATGAGCATTTTTGTCTGTACTCGATGACTTAATTTCAATGTAGCAAGTAACTTTGATTCACTTCCCGGTAACCGATTGAGCTGAAATTTTGTATACGAATGTAAATTGGATAGCGATGAAACATTATTATGACATGGAGCTGATCTGATGATGGAATCGGAAGGTGGCCATAGGAACTCAGAATATTGACTCAACTTTATCGAGTTTGGGCTCGTTTGATTCGTGTTGAAAAATACACTAAAAAGTATTAAATAAAAATAACTGCGTTAAAAACAATCGACTTCAAAAACGGAAAAGTAAGAAATAAAAAAGATTTGATATTATTAATTACTACATATTATTTTTATGTGCTATTTATTAAATAGGTTTGAAGTCGGTGCCAAACACTAAGCACTTAGTATTAAGCCCATGCACCGACATCAAACCTTTTTAGTAAATAGCACATAAAAATAATATGTAGTAATTAATAATATCAAATCTTTTTTATTTCTTACTTTTCCGTTTTTGAAGTCGGTTGTTTTTAACGCAGTTATTTTTATTTTCATCATATCCATCATGGAGTTCACATAAATTAAATCGCTAGCGAAAACGACTATGACGTTTTTTAAGCTTTATAAAAGTAACAAAATAATGTATTATGCTTATTAAAATAATCTAATAATTATCATGAACCTTTAGTGCACTATACAAATAATCACATTCACGATCGAAAAATCCAACAGCATTACCCTGAAGATCTTTTAACCATTTTACCGTTTTACCAATAAAAATGGCAAATTCATTTTCAAAATACTGGCAACATACGTTGAAGTTTTGTATTCCTTCATATCTGTAAAATTATTATTCGTATTAAAGAAATAAATCAGCCAAATAATCTACAGAAAACCTGTGAAACGATGTTTTATCTTTTTTTTGTTTTCGGGAACAAATTTTACAGCGTTTTATTATCACAAGACGGCATTTTTTTACCAAAATTACAAACCCTCTTTGACGTATTGCATGACACTTTATGCGCTATAGCACTGGTGCAGCGACGTATTTGTTTTTGATTTCGTATTTTCTTTGACAAGGGCGACGGGCGGTTGTCATGCTCCATCTGTACTTTATTTTGTAATCTAAGGATAAATAATACATAATAGAAATTCAGCTTCAAGTAGACAAAAAATAAAAGAGCACGATAAGATAATTTTCGAATCTTTCACTTTCATGTATAAACAGCGTTATTTATCCCATATTTATAATAGCAATCACAAAAAATATTGATTAAAATTACCTAAGAATCTAAAACAATTGAGGTGCAGTGGTGTATTAGCCGTGGGGTTGAGCAAGAATGCATCACGCGAGGCGCCAGCGTCACCGCGCCCGTTGGGCGTTGCCATTAGCAACGGTAACGACCCATTCTGTAGCTCCTCACACATTTCTGCTATGCTCTCGCTGTATCCGCCGCCACAGTCGTCCACGCTCTCACCTTAATGATGTTAAGAAGTTTAAATCGTATGAAATTTATTATACGATCATGTAGTTCGTATTATATTTATAATTTTAAAGAAATTCGTTTAGACAGTAAAAATAAATTACATGAATTAATTAGAAATCTTAATAAGTTTATGATTTAAAGGAAAATAAATTACAGTACGATAAAACTGTAACAATATTTTGTTATTCACTCTCAAATTAATAAATTAAGTGGCGTGCGCGGCGTGCGGCCACTCGGGATAGTTCCACTACGGGATAAAACCCCTCCTACTCACCAACAAATTTGACCTTCCACACTCTATGTGGCAGCGCCAATGCATCCTGTGTAAGCGCAGGCAGCCGGGCCACCATCTGCCCGAACACGGAGCGCATGCCCGCAGCACCAGCGAGTCCAGTACCACCGCGACGTGCGCGGCGAGCGGCCACACGGGACAACTCTACTACGGGACCGTGTTGGCGCTCGCGAACCATTGTTGTCATTATGGCCTGTGATTTTAAATTAAGAAATGGCTTGTTGTTTATCATTTTTCATGACTGTAATATTTTTTCCCCGTCGATTAAGTGAACGAAAATAAATGTGATTTTTGATATACATATATTTTTTTAAAGTACTAGGATTCACTTTATTATACATGCAAGCAAAAATGATTTAAATATTACAAAAGTAACATTTAGACTTTTTTTACTACTACTACAATATTGATGCTTACCTTTCGGAACGCAGCTTCTTTGACACTATAGAACAATAATGTCCTTAATTGATCGAGTGGTCCTTCCAAGATCAGGAACGGTAAGTTCGGGCACACAAGTTCAGAAAATTGATGTAGTAGCACCTGTAAAATAATTAAAAACTTAAATTATGGGCTTTTGTTACTATACATGGAATATTGAATAACTTCTTCATATTTTAGGTTGATTAAATTATATTGTACAAATTCTAACAGACGCCAAGGGGGCAACATGCCTCCAGACGATGTGAAAGTCCTATCACAACACTTATTTTTATTTGTCCATTTATTCTATCCTTTGATCACAACAACTCACCAATCTATAACACATATGAAGCGGCGCCATATCCCTCAACAAATGACACTCAAGCGGCGGTGGAGGTGGCGGTCGCGGAGCACGTGGCGCTTCCACACATAGTGCTACTGTGTGCGCACTGCCACATGCTACTTTTGTTACGCGTTTACCCTGAAAGAAAAGAGAATGTAGAACAAAAGCTACATACATAAATAGCAGTTTAATGGTTATATCTGGTTCGAAGGACCATAAACGTAATGCTGCAAGTTGTATTAAATATTTATTTTTCACATTAATTACGTGGAAAATTTATTTTATCGAATCAAAAGTATTTGGAACAAAAATAAATATATTTTTGTTGTTGTATTAAATAAATGTTGTGCATTTTAAAGACAGGATTTAAAAAAATCACTTTGTAATAATTCCAACTAGATTTACCTGTAAAGCAACAAGCAGTCTAGGTCTTTGAGCGGCGAGCGTAGTTCCATCTCCAAGTTGCCCTTCGTCATTGTCACCCCAAGTGTACACCTCGCCTGTATCGGTACACGCCACGCAATGCAAACTTCCTAAAATTTTATAAAATCAATACAAAAATTTGCTCTTACGCTTTTTAGTTCATAATTCTTTTTTCTAATCATTGCTCCTTTTCAAATTCCTTGTTATAAATGAAAATTATTTCAATTCATGATTAAATAATTACGCACCAGTTGCAATAGAAACAATCATTTTCCCCTGCATGCCGGTGACCCGCATCGGCCGCCTTACGTGTTCATAGCTTCCATGTCCAAGCCTATGATAGTCACCTTTACCCCTAAAATATAGCACAAAGTTTTGAATTTTTTACTATAATTTATAATTTTTAAACTAATAAATATTGTGATTCTGCCATTTTTTGTTTTTATGGGTTGTGTCGTCATTAATTAATATCAATTCGAAAAAAATGTAAGAAATCTAATTTCTCAATCCTTTAATGTAACGTTATAATAAAAATTTATTCTTATCAGTATAAAATAGTTATAAGCGCAATGTTTACCAAGTATAAACGCTACCACACTGGCAGAGCGCCACGGAAAACTGCGACCCACATTCCACTTTTATCACACGCAGTCCCTTTAAACAATCTATTCGCATTGGTAACTTGCAACCTTCAGAACCACCACGTCCTAAAAAATAAAATATCATAATATGTTACTTATATTTAAAATACATTCTTTCGTAGTACACAAATTTGTTAATTAAATATTTACCCAGTTTTCCATAATCGCCATCTCCCCATGACCAAACATTATCGTCATCCGTAATGCAAAGGGTTTGTGCGTCACCTGAACCGCACGCAACGTCTATAACACGGTAGTTAGCCAAAGCCTCCACCTGTTCATAAATAAAATAAATACTTCAAATTCACAGAAATGGTAAACATATAATTTTGTTGCAGTGCTTTTAAATACTTACTTAATTTTAATGGTATGTCATTTTCACACAATCATTATTTCATTCGAAGATATAATGTAGTATAGCCTGCGACACCACACGCTATAGGCGTCTCCTCTAACCCGGAGAGCGCGGTTTATACTAACTTTGGTCGATCGTAGCTACTTGGGATCGTTATTACTACAATACGTACCAATTTGGGCACGAGCTGGTCCTCCGAGTCCCCGTGCCCCAGACGCCCGTACCGCCCCTTGCCCCACGTGTAGATACGTCCGCGTGCTGTGAGACACGCAGAGTGCGCTCCACCACACGCTATCGCTGTTACTTCTAGCCCGGACAGCGCGGTTATGAGCTTTGGCCGGTCGTAGCTCCTGTTTAGTAGTATATTTTTTATAAGATATACAGGGTGTCACAAATGTTATGAACTATGGTTAAGGGAACGTATATAGATAGGGAGGCGAGGTAGCTAAATGGCGTAATTAAACGGCGCCGTCGAGACTTATCAAAATCGATAGATAAAATAATTTCGAAAAGAAAAGCTTCTATGGTAAAAACCATTTTAGCGGTGGGTTTGGCGTGTAGGGATTTTCAAAAATGTAAAAAAAAAATAGTTACTTGGGCATTCTCGAGCGCGTCAGATATTCATACTACGTATGCCCCAAGTGCCTCTGATAACAACGGTATACTAATCTGCCGGTTTGCGTGGTGGGGCTAGGCATATTAATTCGTCAAAAATGCACAAAAAAAAAATTACTCGAGCGCGTCAGATTTTCGGAAGGGGTGTTAAGTAGGCCCCAAGGAAGCTCCCCTTAAAAAAACTGACGATTTCGGCGTGACGATAAGTTACGATGAATTTTTGAAAATGCAGAAAAAAAAAGTCCTTTTGAAATACTCGAGCGCGTCAGATTTTCATAGGGGAGCTTTATCTCGGTCTCCTGAAAGCATATTTTCATAATCTGACAAAAATGTTGGTGGGTTTTCTTAATCTGACCGAAAAAGGTTTGAGAGTTTCTTTTTTTTAATCATCGTTATTTCATATCAATTTTTCTTAACACCCTCAGTTTTCGAGATATACTCAAAAAACCGGGAGTTTGAGTTTTTATGATGCTTCAAGTCAAAAAGTTTTAACTTTGGACAAAAATGTAAAGAGACCTTTTTTTGTGTAAAATAAAATTACCTTTTTTGTTTATTCAAACTTTTTTTTTTGTAAAATGTATCGTTCGCGACTTATATACTGCAACGCGTTTTTCGGAAGACAAAATGGCTCCTCCAGACTTCCGGTCACACGGAAACCGGCAGATTTTGTATTTTTAGTAAGTTTTAGATTATATTCTTCAAAATAAAAATAAAAACAATCGCGCTCGAGAATGCCGGATTAACGTTTTTTTTTTACAAGTTCGCGACCCTATAACTTGGCGGCGTCAAGGACTTATCGTCAGATTAGTTAAATTTAGTCTTAAAACACTAAAATCAACCCCCAATATCTTAATCTGACGCGCTCGAGTATTTCAGACTATCGATTTTTTTTTACTAATCTGATCGTCTATCCTGGGCGCGCGTCACTACTTAAAGAGCTAAATAGTTAACAAGGTTGTTCTATTAGGTCTAAGGTATCTCTCATATCTTAAACTGCCACGCTCGAGTATTGCAGAAAATTCCCCTCTTCGCCTCCCTATCTAATAGTATCTCAATGTTCATTTTATTATTATAAAGTTTTTGTTAATAATAATATCTTACACTCTATTTCCATGGCCAAGTTTTCCATCTTCACCTTCACCCCAGCTGTACACGTCACCCTCCGCAGACAAGGCGAGACAATGTTTACCACCAGAATTACACGCAACCTACATAACAAACAAATATTATTTAAAAAATACAAATAAAGTACTTTTCAGCGTTGAAAAACAATCTCTAAAACCATATTGTTAAGGTTGAATATTACGGCAATTAAAAACGGTTGGTACCTTCGTTATAAAGATGTGTTGTAGCGATGCTAGTAAAGTGGGCTGAGATACAGAATCGATGCCTCCTATGCCTAAACGACCTCCTGCACCATAACCTTTAAAAAAACGAGATTAAGCAACTGTTATCAGGATCATAAATTGGATGGGCATTTTTTTTGTACGCAACCCTTAGTCCGATGTGTTTCTGCGTATATATAGTTACTAGGTTTCCGCGGCTTCGCTCGCGCAGTCAAAGAAAAACCCGCATAGTTCCCGTTCCCGTGGGATTTTCGGGATTACGTCATGTTCTCGGGATAAAAAGTAGCCTATGTCCTTTCTTGTGTATCAAAATATCTCCATACCAAATTTCATGAAAATTGGTTCAGTTTAATAGGCGTGATTGAGTAACAGACAGACAGAGTTACTTTCGCATTTATAATATTAGTATGGATTAATATATCAACAAAGTACGATAAATTGGATGGATTTAGAAACCCTAGTCTGATTCGCCCTTGACCTTTTTTTCTGCGTAGGAATATAGTAGATATCTCACCGGTCGCGTACACCTTGCCGTCGGGCGTGACGGCGAAGAGCGTCTGCTCGCCGCCCACGAGCTGCACGGGGCTGAGCGCGGCGAGCGCGTGGCACGGCGCCGGCGCGCGCACCTTGGCGCCCTCCACGCCGCCCAGCTGCCCGCGGTGGTTGTGTCCCCAGCCGTACACGGCGCACCCGCGCGCGCCGCCGCCCCACCAACCTGTCCACTCGTCTGGGCGCCTGGTAACCAGAAAACGTGTTAATAATAACTATTCTAAATTATTGTTATTTTATTTAAGTAATTTAATGTAAAAAAAAACGACGTATGGCACTCGGGGACTGCCGCGGTAAAGCTATTTCATGCTATGCATTCAAGCCACACCTCCGCCCGTCGGAGTGGGGAGCGTGAGGTTTTTTCGTTACAGAATTTCTCGATTCGGTCCCCGCGCTTCAAGGCCCGCGATAGAAGCTATGCAATAGCTTAAAAATTGATATTATAGACAAGAAAGAGATAATAAAGCATGTCGACACTTACTTATTCACCCAATGTAGCAATTGTTCATCATGCTGCCTAGTAAACTTCGTATTATCTTCCCATACATTCCCAGAACCTTGTTCCCCACCCTCGTCTCCATACACGCCAAGATCTGCTAATCTTTTGCGCACATCAGTTAAGAACGGTGGAGGCAGTGGGGTGCGACGTATCAACGCGTCAGCTGTACGCACGCACACGCAGTAGCGCTTGAACCACCGCGCCGCATCCGATCCGTTGGACATCCGCGCGTCCATTCGTAAACCACATGCAAGTAATGCTAGTTCCTGTAAAATAATTGTTGACATGAAACTCAAATAAAAAGGAAATGTTAATTTAAAATATATATTTTAATTTTAACATCCCTAGTTTTTAAATTACCACCATGATTTAGTTTTTGTTAATATTTGACGGATATTAAGATACAAAACAAGTTATTTTTAATGTTTAAAATCCATCTCATCCATCATCATTCATCCATTCACTGATAATGAAATGAAATTGAAAGATGAAAAGTTCTTTTGATAAAAAGCTCTATTATTGATGAAATAAAGCTTCTATTTGGTAAAAAGCTCTTTTAGTATACAATATTATATTTTTATTTCTTCTTCCTTGACAGTATTGTAAACTAGCGCATACCTTCAGATAGTGCGTGTGCATGAGATGCGTGGCGGTGCGCAGCGCGGGCGCCTCGTGCTCGTACTGCGCCTGCAGCAGCTGCGGCAAGTGCTGCAGCGCGGCCGGCGTGCCCGCGCTCGGCTCGCCCGCGCCGCACACCACCCCGCGCAGTCGCCGCACGCACCACACGCGGGCCCGCCACGCTACGGGATTGTAAGTAACTTTTAGGCTAAGCGCGCACCACGACTTTATGCAGCGTGATTATTTTATCGCAGAAATACAACGTATGAGTTACTATGACAATGCGCGCACATGCGATTAAATAATCGCAGCGATTTTAAAATTGTGATTTGTCACATTTTGCTGCGACTGCTCGCGACGCGATTGTCGCGAAAATGAAATGCAGAATATGAAATTGTATGGTACCACGCGCACTGCGATAATAAAATCACACACTCGGACCCGGCCGGCACTTCACTTGTGTTTCGTCTGTCCAACAGTAAACATCGTAGTGGTATAGGTAGGTACTGTTTGGTAAACATAAATTCAGTTATCTGTCAAAGGTTTGAATTTATTAATTTATTTAACACTTTATTGTACAAGAAACAAAATATACATAAAGGTTACAATAATAAAAAAATAAAAAAGCACAAAGGGGCAAGGGCGGCGGCCTTTTGGCGGAATTTTCATTCTATAATAGCTAAAGAATTTTTTGGGATACATCCGAAGTTCATTGTATTTCTGACTAGCTTTCCACCCGCGGCATCGCCCGCGCAGTCAAAGAAAAACCTGCATAGTTCCCGTTCCCGTGTGATTTCCGGGATAAAACCGATCCTATGTCCTTTCTTGGGTATCAAAATATCTCTATACCAAATTTTCAGACAGACAGAGTTACTTTCGCATTTATAATATTAGTATGGATAAAAGAAACTTTTGACAATTCTATCTGCTGTAAAAGAATGAGTCCAATATAGACGAATTTTCTTTTTTTTTTTCTTCTTATCCTCCGAAGTAGTAAATAAAGACAAGCAACTTGTACGAAATCCATGATGAAAGTGAGTAAGGATCACTATTAAATTATCGCTGTGCGCGCACCGTACTCTCTGCGATTTTCTACAGCGCGATTTTGAAATCGTGTCGCAAAAATTAAAATCGTGGTGCGCGCTTAGCCTTATTTTTTGAATTTAGAATATGAGCTAAACAAGCAAAAGAAAATGTGAAAAAATATAATGAATAAAACGCGTAAAATCCGTTAAAAAGTCTTTAATTCTAAATGTGAAAAAAGTTTAATCTATTTGTTTTGTGAGTCTTGTTGCATTTATATGAAATTCGCAACTCAGATTATCCGATCCACACACCACACTGGCGCACTCAACAAACGCGCGTGCAACCTTGGCTATAGATATGATATAATAAAAATATTATGTTCGGTCAACGTGTTATTTTTTTAACGTTAAAATTAAACCAACAACATATTGTTTCAAGTGAAATATGGAAAAACATTTTATAATGATATTTAATAGAATGATATAAAATGTAGATCTTAGCTCATCCGATCCACAACGTACGCACGCATTGTAAAAATAAATAAGTGACTATTAAAATGTATGAAATATACATACATAATGTTGGCATCTGTGCACAAATCGCCAGCGCTTGAGCCAATCTTGGTGCAAGCTGGTGATCATTCGAAATTGCAGACAAGAGGGGGCCGTCCAATAGTCTCCACGCTAATTCCACTGAAGGACACGATAACACATATCGGTCTGTTCCGCTATCCTAGAATCAAAAGATTTATTGAAATTGATATTTTTTGGACGCTTTTAATAAATACTGATTGGTTTGCTTGAGTTTCTTTTAAATTACACAAAAATAAAGCATATTTTATAAATTATGTATTTACCCTCACAATTGCATAGTAATATGATCATATTGTAGAAAAATTATATGAAAGTAGATGAACATACCGCAGGAGAATGTGTAGGCAGCACTGGATGCGCAGTAAACCTCCATCCCCAACCATTAACAGATCCATCGCTTGTAAATCTCCAGCGCAATTCGTCTCCTGCACAATTTGAAGTAATTCAAACATAAGTTGTCCAATCATAACCATAACTCTCATTTCAATATACATGATCAATACAGAATTTTATACTATTTTTTATTGCAAATTTTATTATTAGAAACTTGAGTAACAAATTCTACTGAGAAAGGTTTGGAGCACTTTAGCACTGCGGTCGCTAAGTAGAACTATAATTTTGAGTAAATACAATTATTTTCATGACAGATAAAAACGCTGACAATGCACAACTTTTAATAATTAAGTATTGCTATATTAAATAAGCAATACTCACCATTAACAATAACCTCCTGTGCCCAATCAGCGGGTTCCCTCCCAGATCGAGTGGCCAAAACTCTGCCTGCTGCATCCGATATAGTGAGCGGGTCGTTACGGCGCTCCGTAGAGCAACCCTGCTCAAACGATACGCGGAGAGAACAAGCGCCTAGGATCTTTACGACGCCTGAAATTTGGTATTTCTATACTAAACATTTTAATTTTGATGTTTCATGGGTAATAAATTAACTACCGCTTTGTAATAAACTTGAAATGGTTAACAATGGCTACATTGTATCAGCGATAATTGCGTAGGTGTTGTTCTAATGAAAGGTCGCCTTACATTAGTAGATATCAAAACTGACGAGCAATTTTTATCGTTTGGGCAGGAATAATAAATTATGTTTATTTTTTGTCAACTCTACGTGATACACTATGAATCCACTAGCGCACAGGCTAAAGCTGAAGATTTTTTTACACTACTTCACATAAAACGTACCGGACATATCAGTATCATCAGCATAAGAATGGGGGATGTCCATAGTAACGGGATGCGGCGGCGTGCGCACGCTTCCTGCTGCGGCTTCCTCGAGCTCACATACACAAACCTCTACTACCGTATCAACTATACATGTTTTGCGGGCACATAGAGCTGGATATTATTCAAACTACTGCTATATAACACGTACCCGATATATCAGTATCATCCGCATAAGGATGGGGGCTGTCCACGGTGACGGGGTGTGGCGGCGTACGTACGCTGCCCGCCGCAGCTTCCTCCAGTTCGCATACACACACCTCTACTACCATATCCGCTACGCTTGGTTTACGGGCGCATAGAGCTGGAAACATTATTAATTTTAAAATATATTTAATAAATAGTTATAAAAATCTACAATCCTAATTAACTATAATGGAGTTTCTATAAAGTAGAGAAAATCTGTTCTTACCCATAAGCACATCAGTGATCACTTTAACAGCGTTCCCGGCATCAGGCATACGTCCAGCTGCAGCCAACTTCAATAGATCGACCAAGGCCCTTGCGTCCGCTTCGCCCAATTGTGATGTGAAGTCATCCAGTTCCACCTAGACATTTGTTTCAAATAATATATGACACAGGTTGAGCATAATTACCTAGATATCTTAATTTCTAAAGAGCAGGGTAAGCAAGAAATATTCTTGCAAAATGGAGAGCCTAAATCCTAAAACTGCATCACACATGCACTTTTGATGATTTTTTAACAGGGAAAATAAGCGATACGTGATTAGCGAACTAGATAAGTAAAAGGTACGAAGTAATTAATAATCTAATCGCAAAGGTTTTTCAATATACCTTAGGCGCTTCAGCTTGTTGCACGGTCATAGTGGCTGCAGCCACGGATACCGCGCTAGATGACATCACGGCTGAGTGTCGCGATGAAATCGAACCGCTGAGCGGACTGCTCGCCCCACTCTATATTGTAAAGTGAGTAAAAAAAAATCAGTTAATAAAACGACGTGTGTCACTCGGGGACTGCCGCGGTAAAGCTATTGCATGCTATGCCTTCAAGCCACACCTCCGCCCGTCGAAGTGGGGAGCGTGAGGTTTTTTCGTTACGGAATTTCTCGATTCGGTCCCCGCGCTCAAGGCCCGCGATAGAAGCTATGCAATAGCTTAAAAATTTATCTGCGAACTTAATATGTATGTATTAGGAGACTATGCACAAAACTAAATTCTTATATTTAATTTTAAATATTTGTTAATAGATCGTATCAGATATTATTAGCATTGCAAAAATGACGTACATTTAATTTGGTTGGGGCTAAGTTGATTACTGAATTGAACCCCTTTAAATGATAAATTTAAGCTAATAAGTAATAAAAACAAAAGCCTAAGTTGATTTTATTAAGCAACTTTCATTCGTCGATCTTACCTTAATAATAAATAATTATTTTAAAACATATTTACGGGTAAAGTGGCTCTGTCAGCCGGCGCCTCCCCTCCACCTGTTCTTGCATCAGCCTCGGTGTCATCGTCTTCAGTTTCCAGCCCCACTGATGGCGTGTTCATACATACTTCATGAGCTCGTAACGCTTCTACGAGCAAGCACCGCGCCTAAATTAACATTTCAAATTTTAATTGGTTCAAGGACAAAGTATAAAATCACTTCCAAAATCTTAACAAAGTCATATAGTTAATTTATGGAATTCTAGACTTATAAATGCCCTAAACATGAATAAGATCAATTTATACAAACAAATAAAATGTAATACCTGTGTAATATGTAACGCGAGTAAAATTAAAGACAATGCATGTTGCACAGCTACAGGTGGCTCTAGCGTAAGCGCCGCTGCTGCTAATGATGGCCGAGGACCGGGAGCTTCCTCTACGTTATTTTCCTCTGAATATAGACCTACGATAAAAAAAATAATTTAACATTGTAGAACAGACCGCTAATGCAGAAATATTAAAATCTTAATAATTATTAATTACATATGTTTTTGATAACGACTTTATTTGTAACACATTTTGACTTTAACAGTTACACCAAGTCGAGAATGACAGAACGGATCATAACCATGCGTTGCACGCCCTCCACACCAGCAACGAGCGCTGGCCGACGGATCATGCACAAAGACTTTCAGCTACTTATAAGCGAAGGTCAGGACCTTCGTCAGGTCAGGAAAACAAAACATTATAGCAGTATAATATTAGTAGGAGTATTATTTTACTATTGATAAAAAGAATTTATAGGGCAAAGAAATTATAGGCCATTCATACAGGATGAATCTCACCAAGACTATGCGCGCCAAGTGGATCCTTGAGCGTCGGGAAGGGCAGTGGTGTGACATGAGGTGCGTGTGCATCAGCCCCAAGGTCGGGGCGAAGCGCCCACGCAGCAGAATGCGAAGAACCAGCTGCTGCACGCTGGACTCCTTCCACGCCGGCGACGAGAGCTGGTCGTCTGTTCACGCAGGTGGTGCCGTTGCCTTGCTGCCCATGGTCGTTGTCTCCCCATGCCCAGACCTACAGAGATTATTGTTTGTTACTAACACATCTTACCACGCTAATTTTTTACATATGTATTTCATCAATTTCTTTAAACAGAATATAAATGTACCAACTTTAACTTGTAAAAATATAAAAAAAAATTACCCTATATTACCCTATACAACACGTGAATATAAATAGAACATCACCTGATGATCGCTAGTAACAGCCAAGCAGTGTAGAGCGCCTACGGCCACGTGTATCACGCGGCGGCCCTTTAGCGCTTCGACGATCGTTGGTCTTCGCACGTGTGCATCACAGCCGTGTCCCAAGCGGAAATAGTCCCCTTTGCCCCATGTCCATACCTGGGATCATGAGAGATTATATGAATTGAGGGAAAATTTAATGATTAAATAATAAATACTTACTATCGTTGACCTGAGGTCAATCAATTAGTTTAACCCTAACTGATAAAAGACGAAATATGAAAAAATCCTTTGCGATTCGAATTTCAAAAATAAAACTGAATAGATCATAAATTATTATTAAAATTTATGTACACAAAATTTACCTCTCCATCTCGCGTTAATGCTAGGCTGAATTGAGCACCACATTCAACTTGAATAACATCAAGTGTATTCAATCTCTCAACATTCATTGGTACAGCACATCCATCCGAACCTCCACGACCTGAACAAATAGGAGAAATAATCAGAATTTTATTAAAAATGCATGAAAATAAAAGATATTAAAACTTGTTAATTCTCACCTAATTTGCCAAAATCACCATCTCCCCAAGAGAATACTTTGCCACATGCTGTTAGAGCTAATGTTTGTGCGTCTCGTGATCCACAGGCTACTTGAATAACTCTGAATCCAGCAAGAGCTTCCACCTATAAAACGTTAACAATTTCAAATGTAAAAAAGAACCACAAAAAAATAAAAACAAAACATTATAGCTGTATAATATTAGTAGGAGTATTATTTTTCTAGTCATAATAATAATTTATAGGGCAAAGCAAACCATTCAATACACAATTTTATTACTATTCCACTAGCAACAATACAAATCTCACCATCTTAGGCGCCAACTGCGTCACATCGTCCCCATGCCCCAACCTCCCGTACTCCCCCATGCCCCAAGTATACAAGTGCCCCCGCGCGGTCACGCACGCACTGTGCGCGGATCCACACGCAATATTCACTACGCGTTCACCCGCTAACGATTCTATGAGACGAGGCGCTTCTAGTGTGAGACGGTTACCGTGGCCTAATTTGCCGTCTTCACCTTCACCCCAGGAATACACCTAAAAATAGATCGTGATTAAAAAATATAAGACAAACATTTCTAAAAATTTTCACGAATAAAAAAAGATTAGAGTATAAAGATTTGAAGGTATGTAATAATTAGAATAATAAGAAATTTCACAAACATATTATAAATCAAATATACACAACATTTATTCGAGTATGGTATAACTGTAAAATTCTCTTTACAATTTAAACCTCAAATGATCAAAACATGTTGTACCTTTCCATCAGCAGTAAGAGCTAAAGCATGTTTCCCACCAGAGTGCACAGCGACTCGTCGCACTAGCACATGCGATAAATACGGGTTAGCTCGCGGTGTAGACACGTTGTTACTGTGGCCAAGACCGAGCCGCCCATTGGTACCTTCTCCGCATGCGTATAGCTAAAATGTTTTCCAAAATAATTTTCAATTTCAAAAGTAAGGTATGCGGTATATAATACACAATTAAATAAATTATTAATAGTTGTTGGATTGACCAATAAAAAATAGGTATGGGATGGGCAGTTAAGTTATTTTCAAGCTTAAACTGTACAACAGTAAGTAAATTGTAAATTATTAATTTCTACTCCCATTATATAACTTACCTTGCCATCATGTGAGACAATGAAGAGAGTTTTAGATCCGCCAGCGATATGTAGGGGACGCAATGCACTAAGAACTGGAGAGAAGACCGGTACTTTCACTTTAGAGCCCTTTACTCCGCCCAATTGATCTTTATCGTTCAATCCCCATACATATACCTAAAAAAGCGGTAAAATTAAAAATAAAATAACTTTATTTTGTTAGTTACATATTACATAACATTTCAAACATGTAAGAATTAATATTCAAATAGTTGGCTTACTTTAGGACAATCCGATGGCAAAATGGGCGCATTATTATCAGAAGACATCGCACCAGTTGTTGTTTCTCTCTCTATCCAATCTTCCGCTACAAAATTCATGCTCTGAAAATATGATTCTTATTAATATACAGTGCATTGGAAAAAAAAATACTAATTTATCACAAGTGTATAACTTACAGATAATATTTCGGTATAGAGAGGGTTAGGTCTGAATCCAGTGATGTAGAGGCCGTATACGCGACAGTCAGCGTTGACGTTGCGATTTTGTTTGATACCAATTTCTATGCAGGAATAATACTGAAAAAGTAAAGAATGATTAAATGAAGTAAATAATGCATTATTGTTCAAAGCTCTGCATTTAAATAAAATATAAATATAGATTTTACAACATTTCTTTTAGAAATTCATTTTGCGTATTTTGTAAATTAATTTTTGTGCAACATCACAACTTTAAATATTTCCAAATTTAAACGAAACCCAACATATTAAAATATTTATCCACTTTTCTTGCCTGTTTGCACTCAGACAGCAGTTGTATCTGCGCCAAGTGCGTCGGCGGTCTATCCCTAGAGGGCGGCGCGGGCGCACACGGCACCGCAGCGAGCGGCGCCAAACACGCATCCTCGAAGCTGGAGCCCGCCCGTACTGACAGCGCTGAGGGTCCGTGCACTCCGCCCGCCACGCCGAGACCGAGCCGACGGATGCGCACACCGCAACGCATCTCTACGCGGATCCAGTGCTGGACATAATTGAATTTATTTATTTTATAATTTATTGTATCACACCAAATTCAAAATATTTAAAAGTATGTACAGTAATATAAAAGGTTATAATGTAAAGTTTCTCAAATGACAGAAAAAAAATTATAAAGTAAAGTATAATGTTAGAAAGGTACTACGGTTATGAAACAATACCGTGAAATATGATCATCATTAGCAGAAATAAAAAAAAAATCTAACTGCTCGCTAATATCTTGCACGAGCAAAACAAGCGGCATTAAACAACTTATTCGCTTACAATTGAGTATTCAGATATTACCTGTCCAGTGCCAGAACAGCTCTGCCAATACGTATGCGGCTGCGAATCTAACAAGCGACGAGCTCCCGCACCCGCACGACATGACGACACTCGAACCGCACGTACTGCACCACGCCAACCGACATTCGTACCACCCGCGCTTTCTCCCCATTCCGCTGTTAGTAACACGATACGTGTAAGAATGGAGATAAAAATATATCAGTATAAATAAAAGGATAGGCCGAGGGTTATGCTAAATTGCGCATTTGCATTCATAATTTAATTTGCCAGCTCATATTTTTTTTATATGTATATATCTTTTATTGAAAATATATAAAGTTTTACAAATTGCATAATTTAATGTATGTAGAATCTCAGCAAGAACACATAGCACAGAATTAGGTCTTTAAAGTAAATTAAACTTACATTGATCTGTGACTAGCTCCATTTCGCTCACTTGGCCAGTCCATCCAGGTTGTTGTGGAAAGTCTACTGTCAAATCTCGTCCATTGGTTGATATAGCTTAAATTTTAATATAATTATTATAAATAAATAATGTTATATTTCTGTCGATAAGAAATAAAATAAGTTCCTATGTACATACCGGTAACAGTACCCACGCTGGTATGATCTATACATCCCCACTTATACCGCGGCTGAGTGACAGCGGCTCGCACACGCACTCTATCTCCAGGCGTGAATGGTGGTGCACCAGATACCACTTCTGCGTGTAATGCCCGAATACCAGATATGCGACCTAAGCCACGCCATTCGACCTGCAATTACGATAGACTTGATTGTTAAAAAACTTTGGTTATATTAAGTAGTTCCTAAGATGACGGACACCTAACGAAATTACATCAAACAAATGGCATCTTATTAGGATTCAAAATAGGAAAGTTATTGTACCATTGTTTTGTTGAAAAAATCAGACACAATTAATCAAGGTGATATTCAATATCTCTGGTTCGTGTCACATAAAAAATCATGTTAAGTACAATTGTACTTACATGCAAATAAACATTCTGCTTGATATCACGTTCAACTTTCTGCACTTGTCCAACATCGCCAAGAGCAATCTGAAACAAAATATCTCTTAACTTGCTACAATATTACAACACTATTATTTTTAGAAACAAATACTAGATCAAATACTTACACTCTCATATGCCTTACAACATCGTACGGTCATTCCAGGAGTAATAATATCCGAAAGGTATTGTGCATATTCGTCTTCAGATGCAAAACAACTACGCCATCTGTATGGAGTTTGTTTCTTTTCCATTTTAGAGGAATGCGGTTTGGGCTCGAACACTGAATCATCCATGCCTTGTTGTGGCAATTCTAATAGGTATGCCACTAATGCCTCGACTGTTGGTAGACTTGTACCACCTGAAATTAAACGAAATGTGAATTTAAAATTATCGTAATTTTGGTTTTTGTGTTTTTTAAATAATTTATATGAGTTTTATGACGATGATTCAAATGCGCTTTTAAAATTTCTAAATGAATGAATTATGTCCAGTGATATAATTTTGACAAAAATGTTACTACAATTATTAAATAACAAGAACTATTCTTATAAAAATCATGCCAATCTTGTTTGCGTTCTAGTACATACCTAACGTCTGTATAGCTCCATATACAGCATGTCTCGAAAATCCCATCTCTATCACTTGTTGTACTTGCGCAGAGTTAGCCCACGTGTTGAGATCTTTGCGAGCTAAAATGTTTAACACATACAATAAATAATTTATTTCATCTTCAATGTATTCATTATTCAAGTAGGTGATTTTTCTATGTACTCACACAATGAAGCTGTACTTGTAGATGGGCCCATAGACATTTGCAGTACGTTGCTTTTGTCTATGATGGGTAATTCCGGTGGAGATTCATAATCTTTTTCTTCACCTGTTAATTGAATTACATATGCCAAATTATTATTAAGTTAAAACTTCACCAAATAAATCTACTTAAAATTAAATTGTCTGCCAGTGATTTTAAACAACTGTGTTTTCTCAAGTGTTTATAGTTATTTACACATTACATAAACGACAAAATCTAGTTAGTCTCATCGTAGACCTTGTGAAGTTACGGGCACAACTCATATAAAAAATCAACTTCTGATCTTAACTTACTCGCTATATGTGCAGCTAACTGCTGAGAAATCGCCAACGCGGCTGTGGTCAGTTCTTTAGGTGTGTGAGATGCGGCGAGTGGACTGGGACGAGTCGCTAGCGCCAATAAACGTCGCAATAGAGTACCCTCCGTTCCGGGTGAATTGATCGCTCTTTCAAGGGAAGCTAAAACGATTATGCAATTTATTTTATATGATTTAAGCATACATAGGGGCGAAGGGACAGAGAAAACGATTTTTTATACTATATAGTGATGCATGCAGAACAATAAAATATTTTTATGATTCAAATGGAAAACCAAATTTGCAATACATTTTTTTTTGCATAATGTGTGTAAGTACAAAGATAACAAAATTACATTATAGGTCAAATCAACACATTAGCCATAAATGGCGTGCAAATAGGTATATCATTTATAATGAGATAAATAAAGTAAGAGTACGTAGAGAAATCACAATTTTGATTATATAATACACTTAAAAATACATATAATAAATAATTACCACTAGTATTATCAGGCGGTTGCATTAACACGTTCCTGAGGCGCGTACGCGTCGTCAACAATCCTCTAACAGCCGATAGGGTTAATAGCTCCATTTGCTGCCTCCTTAGTCCAAAAACATCTATATCGGCTAAAAACATAATTGTTACATAGGTTTCGATATATTCATCATCTTATAATTTATAAAAAATAGAAAAAAAATCTTTATAAATTTATATAAAGCATTTTAATGCCATAAAACCAAAAATATCATATTCATCATATGTTAAAAAAAGTATTCATAAATTATATGGGAAAAAACATACACTTTAAAAACTGTTTCAAATCGTACAATTTCATAGTACGAAATTATAAACATCAATAATCAAGTAGCAATACATTTTACTAAAGTAAGCATAAGATTTAATACATTATTTACCAGGCAAATGGTGTGGGTGCATGGGCGACGCTTGCGGTCCCGCGCCCAGTAAGGCTGCGCACACACGAAGCGCACTTTCACCGCCGCCTAGTGGATGACTTAGCTTCTCACATTCTAAGTTTTGCACGCTATTTAGATCAGTCTGTAAAAGGATGTAGATTATAATCATGAAGGAAATAAAGAGGACGTAACCTGATGTAGCAGTATAAAAAATAAAAGCTTCGATAGATTTTCACACAAAACTACAAATAGCTTAATTAATAATTAGCTTACAAAACCAAAATTTATTTTTTCACGCACGTTTATACATTTTTACTGCTTATTATTGGAAAACCAAAAGGCTTATTTCCTAAGTAAAAATACCTTAGTTATCGTGTTATCATCATGAACCAGAGTAATTTTGGCTCTTGTAGAGAACTGTGTGACGACAGCGTTCTTTGGAGGCGACCCAGCGCTGACCCGCTGGCCGAGACGGACGCGCCATTCCATACCACCCAAAACACCAAGGGCGCCAGCTAATAACAAACAACTCAAATTTAATTTATTTTTATAAAGGGAAAATTCTAAATTTCAGGTATGTCAAAAGTCTGGGAATTTCAAACGCATTAAACATTTTTATTTTTTAGCCTTGCAGGTTGATTTGTCAACTAAATTCAATTGATAAAATACGTGTTATATGTATTTATAGAGAATCACATCATTATAATAAGCATATAATAAAATAAAATCAAGATCATCTTATAAGGAATTGAGAAATACCTATTAAACAGTTATTCAGCGATGGAGGCGCCGGTCTCAAAGTTTGCGCAAAATCTTGACTTGCATGTGGCCACCAATGCCAGTCGTTTGTTATCTGAGAAACAATCAAATTATATACTGAATCATAATCAATCAATACATACGAAGTATATAAATAATATTTTAATGAAATTTTGTAATGTTCTATATATTTTTAATTGAATTAAGATACCATTTGTGCGGCAAGTTGCATTTTCTCTAGCAACATGCTAGTAATGGGTCCGTGCCACTGCGGCATAGTGTGCAACTGTCGTAACAAGTTGATAATCGCAGCGCAAGTCGCGCCCGTGTAACTTGCTGTGGCTGGCGCACGCCATCTGTTATCTAAACAAAAGAAGAATTATTTATTTACTTTTTATAGAGTTTGAAGGTGTCAAAATTTGATTAAAATCGGAACCTAGTATTTCAATTGAGCCGTAATATTTAATACATTCAATTGAGCCCTAATATTTAATAATTTTTTTTTAATACAGCAAATAATTATTTTGATAAGATTTTATTCGTAAAAAACTTTGCAATTAATAAATATATTTTTTTAAATCTTGCTGTTTAATCCATGTCTTGCTGTATAAATCACACGATTCCACATGCACGCCGAGCGGGCGGTGCACATCCACACTGACCCACTTCCTCCTCGTCCACGTGGTGCGGCAGCGGCGCGAGCGGGTGCGGGTGCGCGTGCGGGCGCAGCGCCGGGTCCGCGCCGTGCGTCTCCAGCCACAGCCGGCCCGCCAGCGCCGCGAGCTGCGCGCTCACCGTGCGCCGCCACTCCACCGCGCCCACGTGCTCGCCCAGTACACGGTGTAACAGCCACACTGATTGGATCTGCGAGAAAGTTCTTAAAGACGTTAAGAAATTAACGAAAAAGCAACAACTAAACTTACAATCACGTTCAAAAATTGTCCGATGCAAAACTCTGCCTACGCGCGCGCGAGTTGTCTTATGAGCGATACAATTGACTTTGAACATTATTGCCATGATATAAGGTGTTAATTTCGATTTTTTTTTTTGATAACTTGAATATGCTATTATAATATGAATTGATATGAATGCGTGAATATTGTAATTTTTATTGTACAAGGTTTAGGGAGATAACATTTGAGAAGTTAAAGAAAAAGTATTACCTGCAGATAAACCAAATCTTGCGTGATAGGTTTGTCGGTTGAGGAAATAATACTGTAGCAAAGTTCGAACCACGAATCTGTGCAAAGTGCTTTCCTCATCTCGAGTGTTTGAGCGCTTGCTACAAAAAAACACACAACATAGGTTAATTTCAAAGATTACTCAAAAAAGGGTTTTGTATTTCATTCGTACGCTATGTTTTTGTAAAAGTAGAGAATAAGACCATTACAAAAAAAAAAATATAAACCATCCTAAATCTCACCTCTCAACAAAGCAAGCGCCGTGTGCAACTGTCCACCGAACGCTGTAGGCGGCGGTGAGATGTGCACATGCGCTAGAGCCAGCAGTCTCCTCTGCAGTGCGGCGACGTTTCTACGCGCAGTTGTACTCGAGCTGCCGGTGCCCGCGCACGCACTGACGCCCGCGCACATAGCACGCACTGCGCTTATACATGCCGCGCGAACTTCGCTTACTGGCCACCAGTCTTGAGTGGTCTCCGCTGTGTCAAATTATTATATTGGATTATTTTTTCAAATTATTGTATTGCATTATTTTAGGAGTATAATAAGATTTAAGAATACCTCGCTATGATTGAATATTTCATTTTTGGTAAATATTTTCAATCTTACGTGTTCTGACTTAATTTTTATTCACATCTGAAGCATGAGCACAAAAGCAGTCATCGAGCTGCAGTCATCGAGAACATTTGTAAGGGAATTTCAAAAGCGCAGCCGCCGGGACCGTGCGTAAAAGGATATAATTTTTTATATTTAGTAATCACGTCATGCTCTCTATGTCGATACGAATACTTCGACGATAGTTCTCATGCTTGCGATTCAGAGCTTAATATCAATATTTTGATAAAGAACAAAAATATTTATAAACAAACTTACACGACCCCTGTATAGTCTCAACAACAGACGGCGGAGGGGAGGGTGACCGTGCGAGCTTGAGGTCGTACTTGCCCTCCTTGCCCATGCGGTACGAGTTCGTACCACCGGCATCCCACGCCACGCGCACCCACCCGTCCTCGCCTAGCTCGCCGATCACTCTGCCCTCGCCACCGGGTACACCGTCCTGGAAATAAACATATAATTGCACAGTTAATTAATTTTCCTACAGATTACATTTAATTTAGTTATGACAGGCTAAGTATTTTTTTTACCTTACAATTGAAACTTACAATTGACGTCAGTGTCTTTTCAAAATGAAATTTAACATGACTGCGATAATAACGATTAGTATTTTTTTTATCTCAGCTTTGGAAACTCTAAAATATTATTTAATTAAGAAAGAATAAATACCTTTGAATGTTTAAATAATCTATTGGTAGACGATAAGGAAAAAGGTTTACCTGATCTCCCCATTTCCAGTCTTTTCCGCGCACAACTCGAGTTCCAATCTTCATCAAAGAAGCTAATTCTGGTCCAGATAAAGACGCTCCTCTTGCTCTTGCGCCTAGTCTTTCGTCCTCATAAATAATTAAGCAATCAGCTGAAAGTACAATGATTAAAAATTGAAAAAAAAACAAATACATAGGCAATCGTTTTTAGAAAAATAATATTACAAAATTTCAGCTTACATTTAGATTTTAATCCATGACAAATAAGTGACGCGTGCTGTGATGTATCGCCGCCGATTTGTTTAAGCAAAGTCAAACAGGAACTGAGCGCTCCACCATTGATTAGCTGTTCTAATTCCGGGCCCTGACATCCTTCAATCAATAGGGACAATAATGTGATAAGAAACCTGAAATGGTAAAAATATTTAATAAAAATACGTTGATTTATTGATTTAAAGCAATAATGTTGTCCATTTGTATTGTCAACTTACCTAGCTCTAGAAGGTCTATTCAACAACGCATGAGCTCCATAATTCGCGCTCATCTTAAGAGGCAAGGGCTGACTTTGTTCCCCTTCAATTACCCTCGTCCTCAACTCTATCAGTATAAAGTCCATTAGTTTCGACTTCTCCAAAAGCACCATATACTTCAAGTATGGTATCACAGATTCAATGCCCTGCAATGGTCTAGTCAATGGAATGGTGGGTTTTAAAGGTGTATTTGGAACCGAGTCTGCCATACAAGCTCCCGCAATACCCGACATTGCCGCATATTTAATACTATCTGACATAGTTTGTGATGAGTGAATAATACTGTTTATAATGGAATAACCTTTTCTTCTTATCTCCGCTCTTTGTACCTAAAAAGAAGTAGACATTTTATTTTTTTCATTTAAACACCACATTTTATTAAATTTTTTGAAGACTAGTCCTTTATATTACCTGACAATACAAAGCTCGTCTGAGTATATCTATATCACAGGGTTCTTCAGTCATAACGAAATCAATAATAGATGTCGTTAAATGTTGTTGTTCTTGAGTTACTTCTTCTAGCAACCAATATAAATCTAGAAATGAATAGAACAATTATTCATAGACCAATGCATTTAGCTATTTAACATAATTTAAGTACATTAATTAACAATGCAGATTTAATAAACATTAATAAATTATTAACCTTTTTCTTCACAAGCCATTCGAGACACCCAGGCGTTTACGAACTTATTTCGTTCGGAACTATCATCGTCCTTTTCTTCATCAGCAATTATAAGTTCATTCTTGAGATCATCGGCTAATAACATTACATGCTTCTCACTTTCCATGGATTCTTTAAACACTGAATTATCAGTTATATCGTTAATAGAACTTATGGATATTTCGTTTGTAGGTGTTTTATCGTCATCTCTTTCTTGTAGTTCGTCTTTTTCTTTCATATCACTCCTACTTTCGTGGCGCATATCGTCGTAATTAGATGCATTTTTTAATTCCTTGTCAAAAGGCTTAATTTGTTTAATTTTTGGTTTAATTTTCGATTGATTTAGACCATCCCCATCTCCCCTTGCCTCAAAAACTGTAGGCTGCATTTCATCAATAGTTTTACTCGACTGACTAGCGATCGTTGATTTGATTAATAAAGCATCTCCTTGCAATAAACTTCCCGTTGCTTTAAGCATACTTTTACTGAGACTGTTTTGTCTGTTTCTTAATTCTTTTGTTGTTTCCATGCTGCAATAAATGTATATTTAAGTATTAATAACACACTATCCAGGGCTTAAAAAAATGAGCTAGAAGACTGACATTACTCTAGCATTAATAAGAGACTATCAAATCCATTTACTTGAACAATAAAACATTTTAAAATTTTCAAAAATTATTGTTAAATACTCACCACCTATTGAAGTTGGGCGACTTGGCCAATTTCATGACTTTTCTAAAGATGAGTTTGGAAGTAGGCGAGCGGCGGGATGGTGGCCGCTCTTGTAATGCTGATACAGCTGGCGATATGGCTGCACGGACTTCGTGTAGAAGGAAACGAGCTCTTTCTAGGGGTGCTGCGCAAACCTGTACAAGGTTTTTCGAAAATTTGGTCATATTTGATAAGATTATTAGATATTCCCAAACAGTAACTCATATAAATTGTAAAACCTTTTACCTCTTTATAACCCCGAGATAATTGCTGTCTTGTCCTCATCAACGTCCATTTACTTTGTTGTACTGCTTTAACTATTTCCGACATTGCTGGTGATAATTTCACTTCTCCTTTATCCATTTCTACAATTAACATTTATGACATTTAAATATCTATTCAAAAAGAGATAATAGTTTTTTACCTTTTTTAATATTAATAATTGTGAGTGAAGAAAAAATATTTTTAAAGAAAAGTACATCAAAAATACCTGCAGTAGCCGTCGCTAAGGCGTGTTCTTTCAACCCAGCGTGGTACAGAAGAGCGGCTAATAATGCCCTTCTCAATTCTTCCAAAGGATGTTCTGGCGGGAAGTGTGGAGCGCAACCTTCGCGTCTTTCACACGCCCACCAAAGATGTAAGGCGAGGGGGTCCTAAAATTTACATTCCCATTATAATAACACATCGATGGAATAAATAATGGACCAATGCAATGTTATGTACACATAAATATTTGAGAATTACAACCGTTGTAAAATTCCGTGTAAATAAATAAATAACCCCAATACAAAACACTGTATTATATAAACTACTCTAGCTTAAAGGTAAAAAATATTGTATGATACAATTTTACGTAAATACATACAAAAAAATGAACTTACATGTAACTTAGGCTCAGCGAGCGCATGTAACAACGCATCAGCGCTCGCTTGACCAACATTAGCTTTGGGCACTCTAGTCTTCTGCGTCACGAATGCGGGCGCGGTGCTTGCGTGCAACGCGTTGGAGAAGTGCGCCGTTTCGCTTGCGGGGCTGTTGCCACCTGTTGAAGAGCCGCTGCGGGCTTCCGCTTTTTCTTCTTCGAAGGGGTTTGCTGGTCGGGATGTCTGTGAAATTATAAAGATTATACTTTAGTATTATTTTTTATTAAGGAATTATAATACAAAAGTTTTATCCACATTAAAAAAAATTGTATGAGTTTTATATAGGCAAAACGGGTAGATAAAACTAGGTCAATGTAGCGCATCGTATAATATTATGTCGCGATCCACTTCGTCATTTACATACACAAACTTTGTTTTGGTTCTTCAGTTTCTATTAAAATACTTTATTAAGTATTTTTTTTATATAGAAGGGCGTGTCGTTTGCTAAAGACAAATAATACCTGAAGTCCCCCTCTCAAGAACACAGAGTTGACATGTGAGCTAGTGTCCCGTTCCGCTTGTTGCACCGGCAATGAACGGGCCAATCGCAAACCGCTCTGCGACATTCCGAGCGTCAGGTGAAACGCGCACGATGATAGCACGTGGTGCGTGCGCAGGGTTGACTTATTCTCCTGTAAAAAAAAAAACATTTTAACATTCAAATTTCGAAAAAAGAACTAACGCTAGCGATAAGTTGAAGCGAAAATAAGAACCGTGCATCTCAAGTATTATTTAAAATTTATTTTTCTAACGATATATTTATTTCTCCCATTAAGAACACAATAAGTGACACAACTATGGTCATACACACAGGATGCAATTCTATAAATATTCCACTCACTTGACACTTATGGCTGTGCACTTGCGATGTAAACATGCCGACACACTTCTCAGTAACACGCGACAGAAACGCAGCGTGCGGTTCCGTACTGAACGCAGCTGTTGCGTCACTGCCACGCATCTTACGTACTAGTTCCACTGTACTTGCGTTGGCGCACTCAAAGTTCTCTACGTCGTATACGTATCCGGCTATGATGATCCATGAGCCACCTTCTTTATTGTGGTTGTGCAAGTCACATCTGAAAATAATTCACACTATTAATATAGTTCAGTTCTTAAGCTACTTACTTACTTAATATTTTTAATTAAAAGGCTAAATGCCTATAGGTAATAAATACTCCATAGTCACTTTATACATAAAAAAGAGGTATAAAAAATTAACTGTATTGTTCTAACTTACTTTCTAACAACAAACATGTTGGTTTGGTTTCGTCTAGATACCAACGCAGGCCAGCCCAACAGATCAGCGTCTAATTTAGCAGCAGAAGGTAAAGATTTGGCAGCTTCATCGCACGCGCGGATAATTTTTAAAAATGCCACTAAACAGTCTGTGAGAGCAAAGGCGGAGCGAGCTGCGCATGAACACACCCATACCGCCAATTCACTTACTACTCTTCCTGTGAAGAAAAGTTAAATTGGAATAGCTTCTGTTGATTATAATATGTTACATAGAAGTGAGTTTATTACTCACCCCTAATATTCTACTCACCAACAATATCAGCACTAATGAGATCACACAGGCTCGTCAGCTGCGTGCTGTCCGCTGTATGTACAGCACGTACAAAGCACGTTAGAGTCGACTGTACGTGCTCAGCTAGTAAAGTCGCGTACTGAGTGAGCAAGTTGCGTACACCACCACGCGTACTTCGTCCGCCGCGGGACCACATCGCTTCGCAGAATAGTAACCTAAGGGTAAATGGCAAAGATAGGTATTTTTGTACGTAAGGTAATATTGTGACAAGTAGGAATACGCAACTTTCTAATGAACAATTAGGTAGCATATTATTTACTAAAGCAACTTTAAACAAATATTTACAGTTATGCCACAAAACAATGTTTTCAAAGAAATAGGACATGTGCCTAATGCACATAATATCTAAATTAAAAGAAACTATGTTCTAGTAAAAATATGCAATGTTTTTAAATCAAAATTGTATTATATATGTATAATAGGAAATCACCTTTGAAAACGTATCAACAAATCACAGCTAGGACTGACAGTGTCGTGTCCTTTTAAATCATCAGTCTTACTTATATCACCGTCCATTATCGACTTTATATGCATTTGTGTTTGACAAGTTGTGTTCTTTATTAAATGCTTGACCTGTAAAATAGATAAAAATAAATTAAACATCAAAAAAAATTGGATCAAAGAGCATATAAGACTGTTTCAAAATAAGTTTTACATACCAAATGCATCAAGGGAACGGACGAACCGTTATCTGCAGATGCCGCATTACTTATTTGATATTCTTCAACGCATTCCACTGAGAATATTAAATATTGTAATTAGACGTTACAATTTAAAGTGAAACATTTCATTTATAACTATGAAATTACCTTGAACAGCATCAGATTCATCTGACATTGTAGTGGTAGGCCGACTTCGTTGTCCCGTTACAATATCGACTTGATCGAATTCGCTAAAAACATAAAAATATATCGTTTCATAAAAGCCTGAATGATTCGGGTAAAAGCTAAAAGTGATTAGCTATAAAAAACGATTACTTACTCATCTAGTTGTAAATGGTTGTATGAATCAGACGAATTAACTTGCAGCGCGTTAGACAAGGCATCTTTTAAACCTCCACCTCCAAGCAACGACCACACAAGTAATTCTGTCATGAACCTCGCGCCCGCACTGGCAGGTACTGATCCTTGAACAAAAAATATTTTAAAATTAGTTGAACATATTGTACCAATTATAGTACTCGTATTATTTTGTATTTAATAGTACATTCATAATGACATATGAAAAAGCACCCTATTTACGTAAACACACATTTGCGTTTTCCATACCTTGCAGCAGTAGCGACATAAAGAAGTGCGAATGAACGGGCGCGGCGCGCCCCTATTCACCGAGTCATAAAGTCACTTTTCCCATACTTTGTAACAACGCGACGTTCCAAAAAGCACCATCTACTAATACACATAAGGTTGCTTTTACCTTGTGGCAGTAGAGATATCGGGAGGTGCACGCGCACATGCGGCGTCGGCAATAACACGGGCCAGGCAACAGCCAGTGCACGTCTCGCATCTACCACCGCACACGACCGCACGCCCCTATTTTCTTAGGAATAAGGTTGCTTTTCCCGTACCTTGTGGTAACAGCGATATTAGGTGATGCGCGCGCACATGTGGCGTCGGCAGTAACACGGGCCAAGCAGCAGCCAGTGCACGTCTCGCATCTACCACCGCACACGACCGCACGCCCCTATTTTCTTAGACATAAGGTCGCTTTTCCCCTACCTTATGGTAACAGCGATATCAGGTGATGCGCGCGCACATGTGGCGTCGGCAGTAACACGGGCCAAGCAGCAGCCAGTGCACGTCTCGCATCTACCACCGCACACGACCACACGCCCCTATTTTCTTAGACATAAGGTCGCTTTTCCCCTACCTTGTGGTAACAGCGATATCAGGTGATGCGCGCGCACATGTGGCGTCGGCAGTAACACGGGCCAAGCAGCAGCCAGTGCACGTCTCGCATCTACCACCGCACACGACCACACGCCCCTATTTTCTTAGACATAAGGTCGCTTTTCCCCTACCTTGTGGTAACAGCGATATCAGGTGATGCGCGCGCACATGTGGCGTCGGCAGTAACACGGGCCAGGCAGCAGCCAGTGCACGTCTCGCAGCCGCCGCAGCACCAGCACCAGCTCGTCCTTCAGCAAGTGCAACAAGCGCACCGTGCACGCCCGCGCACCAAGAGCGGCTTTCTGCCTCAGTGTCTTCGAGATCACCGTGCGCGCATTGGAACGCGTGTACCTAAGTAGATAAATATTACACATTTTTAGATTTTTAGATTTTTATTCAAAACGCGATTGAATAGAAATTGAGGCAAGTAAAATCATTTATTATTTCGAAAGATTTCAAATATACTGATCAATTATAGATATTTTTTTTCATAACATAACTTCCTATTAATCGAACCACAAAAAGTTTGTGTATGGCAGCTATTTTACTTCGTTTTTTAATCAGTTCTATTATTTTCGTAAGTTTCTTTTAGATACGTACTTGTAGTCTAAGCAGGTTGAGACAGGAAATGGCGAGGCATTCGTTTTCTTTCATATTAGCTGCACTACTTTGTTCAACAGCAATTCTCAATAACCTCTCTAAAAATCTAAAAAAAAAATACGATGCAACATTAAAATTACATTATATACTTGCTTCAATACAATAAGGTTCATTTAAGAAACTTACTTGAATGTGTTTTCAGATAGATCAATAACAAAAGGCATTGACGATGGAAGGTCCCTTGGATTCTCCTCACTCCAAGCTAAAATTTGATTAGTACCACTCGAAACACCTGAAAATTTTAATCCAATTAATAATATATATTTGTATGTTAATTTAATTTCATTGACTTATATGTTTATCTATTACCGTTGGCCTTAAAAGATGGGTTGAAAACTTGTATTGGCTGAGGAGTCGGGTTAGAAATCTGAGCGCGTTCGTGTGTACCCCATGCGTACAAAAGTCCATCTGATGTTATAGCGATTGCGTGCATCGCGCCCAAAGCTAGGTCTATTATCTTTATACCTATAACAAATAATAAAGATATATAAGTGTGTTAGAAAATCGTTAATTATTTCAATTTTTACTCGTTATGAAATATACCTTGTAGGGCCTCCACTAGTTTTGGTATTTTAAAAGTTTCAAAGTTTCCATGGCCCAATCGATATCCATCACCTTTGCCCCATGTGTATACTTGACCACTGAAAATTGAAAAGGATATTTTATATTTCGTCTTATACGAATCTAGCAAAATTAATAAAAAAAAATAACGAGATCAATTACGCTATATGACAACGAAATCCTTACTGTCTTTCAGTTTCGGTTCGCTACGCATTGTAATCATATTGTTCGAAGCACAAAACGCAACCATGTCATGCAACGATTCATTAAATAAACAATACATGAATACTTTTCAAGACATTATAAGCGCCAAAAATCCACCATATTTTTTTATAATTCTGAATTTTTTCTGCTCCTCATAGCAAGCACCTCTAAATCTATGAAACGAGAGCGTGTTAAAAGATATTTACATACAATTTACATAGGTATACCAAAGTACCCACATTTACATACGCCACAGCCTACATACCCACCAGTAAGCATATTTAATTCTAGCTAAATAATCGACATAGACCACATACCCATCAGTGAGTGCAGCGTGCCAATTATCGCCCGTGTACACACGCGTGACTCGGAACATCGCAAGTGCGGACAACGCACGCGGGGTCCCGCCCTCGCTGTCTCCAAACACTTGTACCGCACCCTCCCACGTGCAACAGAGCGTTTGGCCTTCCCCCCACGCTGTGTGCAATGTTTTGTGTTATTATGTGTAATCTTGTACAAAGTTGCGGGAATGGGTATTCGAAGTATAGTTTACTAAAAGATGGTAACTGAAGTATTGTGCTATTTGTTAATAATTAAAGAGTCGGTATTCAATTATTGTATAAAATACAATTCATTTATTGTAATAGTTATTTGTTAATTAACTTAACTGACATAAAAAAAGGTATACAAATTTTTCTATTAAAAGAGTTTTGATAATTCAAATACAATGTGTATAGAGTAATGAGCATAAGATAACAAACCTAAAGCGACATCAATGATTCTCTCAATATTGTGAGCGTTGAAAGCGACCGGTTGTGGTGTGAGACAATTTTCGATAGTGCCATGTCCCAAGCGGCCCTGGGCGCTTCGCCCCCAAGTGTACAGAGCACCGCGAGAAGTGATCACTGCACTGTATAAAAATGTTATTTGTGATGAGAATTTTTTTATTAAACAATAATGTTTGGTCTTGTGAATTAAAAAACAACTCTTTACAGAAAATTCCAATGAAGGCCAGTATATTAACAAAAATATTTACAATATTATGTACAAGAGAAGTTTTAGAGTCCTTTATATATAATAAAAAATCTTTCTTTACAGTGCTCAATTTACAAACACCACTAAACATCACGCAAAATTTTCACCAACCTGCAAGCCGGTCCTGCAGTGATCCGCACTACCTCATGATGTGCCAAGTGGTGCACAGTCTGTGGAGCGTCTCTATTGGCCGTATCTCCATGCCCTAAGCGGCCATCTTCCCCCGAACCCCACGTCCATACCCCACCACATGTAGATCGACATAAATAGTGTCGGCCCGTGGGGTGGCACGCTACCTGCGCTATGGTGTAGCCTTCGAGACCTGAAATTGATGGATATTGAATTTTATTTCGAGAAATACTTAGTAGTACCGATTTTTTTTTAAATATTTTTAGTGCATAATATCAGAGAACATTATGAAAACACACCTTAATTCAAATACATATTTATGTGATGGTTATTTGTTAATTAGTTATATATGAGTATATGAGCAATTCTTTCTTTTCTCTATTGAACTTCAACAATAATTATTAACTTCAAGAAAAATTCGATTAAACATTACACAAAATTATTTGGATGCATTTTTTTTTTTTCATATTTTTCAGATACCTGCAATTATTTACTAAAATTTCAAATATTACAAAATTACCAATTTTCATAGTATCTAACAAATCATATTTTACCTGGCACTAAATGAGGTGTTAGTGTATCATAGGGTAGAGTGTATATGACACCATCTTGAGTAAGGAGTAAAGCCAATTTCTCCGCACACGCTATTTGTTGGACTCTTAAACTTCCGAGTTGAATGGGACCAACACCAACTGACACTACTTCTTGAGCTGACTCAGTACACTGCAAGTATGTTATAAAATGTCAGATTAAGTGTCATATTTGCACCATACAAAATAAGGGAATAAATACTACTCATGTCTTCTTTATTAAGTCCCACCAACAAGAATCACCAAAAATAAGTTTGTTATATTTTATGTTATTGACTCACTGTAACAAATCCTTTCAAAGGTGGTAACAGTGGAGCACCAAGTCTATCCAAATGGCATAACAAAGCAATGCCTGCTTTTTTCACACTCATGAGACCATCACCACTTGGTATTTCTAATTCTCTGAAAAATAACAAGATATTTAATAAAAATTTAAATTATATATCTAAATGTAGTAAGTTTAATTAGCTTACTTCAGAAATGTTGCTGTCATGTTGTCTTCAGGCATAGGTTCAGAATTGATGATGGGATTTGGAGGCAATACTTTCGCCATCCTCTTTAGAAATGGTCCTAATGGTGCTGTGCATTCTTCTAATACTATCCTGTAATGTAGAGAATAAAATATATCCAATTCATTCATAAGTCAGATCAAAGTTTTTTTTTATTTTTTATTAAGAGTTATGAAAATGGAATTTCTTACACATTATTCTGGAAGTTTAAGGTGTCAGGATTACAAAACACATTATGTGCAATATATTTTTTTTATACCCTGCAATTCTGTTACCTGTTATCAGACTGTCGTTTCTGTTTAGGTGGTAGTGTAACCAAGACATCAGCTGCTTTCAGTAATGCAGGTAGCTCTGCTCTTCTAGCACATAGTTCAACCCACACACATAATGAAGTACGCCAATCGCCTTGTGGGACATTACAACCAACTTCCCTGGAAAAAAAAAATTTTTCAATAAATTGGATGAATATAAAGTGATGTAGAAAAACTACGAATTATATTCCAAAACATATAAAATAATTACTGAAACAAAACTATTTGTTCTTGTTTCAGTAATAAATGCAAAAATAAAAAATTACCCTGCAACAACTTGATGCAAGAATTTCGCTGCACTATCGACAACTTCCGCCCATATTTTCTGCGAGCGTGGTGTTTGTTGTGCCGTAATGCTTGTTTGTCCATTTCCAGCATACAGTGCTGCATCAGGCAACGCTCGCACGGCCTCCAACGCGTCGCGTAATAGCAAGGAACACACATCCGCGTCTTCACCGCACCGCCAGGCGCGTCTTACGAGAGATAGAGCCAGTCGCAAGGCAGCTCTGGCTCCTACGCGAGCAAGTGCACTGCAATAATAACAAATAGCACAAAGATAAGATTATTTCAGACCTTTATGTGGTAAACATCAAACAACTTTGATTGTAAATAAATATTCAATTCTATCCATGCAATTGTATTCTCTTTCACTTAGAGAACTCTCTCTGCACTGATTAATATACTTTATGTCAAAGAAAAGGATCAGATATGTGTCTTACTAGATGTAATTTTAGTATTTCATTTGCCTCCACCACCAGATAAAGTCAAGAGTTTCAGTGTCCTGGCAGATGAAAACATGATCGATTTGTGATTAGATATTTAGAATAAAGGTTATTTTTTGTAGTGTGTTATAATTATATACAATGAATGTAGGTTTGCTATAATCAGGGCTCGGAACCGGTTTGAAAAGAGCGGTTAATTTAGATTATATACCGGTAAATATATCGTTCCTTCATTTACCGGTTAAACAAGTGAACTGTTTATAAGTAACCCAAATGATTAAGGTTACCGGTTACTTCTGCACAAACGGTTTTGACACCCAAATTAACCGGTTAATTCCTTTATTATTTTTGCCTCATTTTTTAACGCTTGCCACAAGATATAGTGAATCTAATATCTATACATATAATAAATCTGTAGAAGGGTCAATTCTGTACATTGAAAATACCTATTGAAAAAATAAATACCAGGGGGTGTTTCTGGATCGATACCAAACCCAAATATGTGATTAAAAAAATTTTTGTCTGTCTGTATGTTCAGGCATCACGTGAAAACTAATGGTTCGATTTCGATGAAACTTGCTTGGTATAATTATACCTTATTATCCTGGGCATAAAATAGGATACTTTTTATCCCGGAAAAATACGTAGAAAAAAATAAATCTTAATTTTTCCGCGCGGATGGAGTCGCGGGCGGAAGCTAGTATCTAATATATCTAATATATTCTATTCTAAAATATAGTTTGTAAGTATAGATGTATGGATGTTTAGCACACATATAGAGGGTAACTTGGATTAACACATAGGATAGTTTTTATCCCGGAAATCCCACGGGAACGGGAACTATGCGGGTTTTCCTTTGCAAACGCGAGCGAAGCCGCGGGCGGAATTCTAGTTATCAAATTCAAATCTATATGTCGTGGTCATATCGTAGATTTGATCATTTCATGATATGAGTGGCCATTTCACGAAATGGTCGCATATCATGAAATGGCCAATTTAGTTTGGCCACATCATGATGTGGTTTGGGCAGATCAATGATAAGAAATCGTTTCACGATATGGCCAATTAACGCACGGTTTTTTCATGAAATGATCAAAATTATTTGATCATATCGTAAAATAGTTACATTAATCGTTGGTAGAGGCGCTGCAAGCTCTGTGTTTATGTGATAAGATGGCGGCCGCTGGCGAAAATTAAATTATTCGCAGTTAAAAACTTCATAATTCGTTTAATAACAATATTATGAAGAAAGTCATAGCAAAGAATTTACGAAGAAGAGGTACGAGTACTATGGAAAATGTGGATATCTTATATGTATTTAAGAAAAAATGCGACTTAAATAAAATAATTTAAGAAACTACTACTATATTATTATAATTGTTTGTATTTTAAAAAGCGATCCGCTTCTGGCACTCGCCGGCCGCTGCCGCGGCACGCTCGCTTTACTCGCTCGGCTCGTGCGTTGTTTATCAAAGTCTAACCTAACCTAACCTAACTATTTTCTATTGCAAAAACGATTCGCTTCTGGCATTCGCCCGCGCCGGCCGCTGCCGCGGCACTAACTTAAATGACATTAAACAAGTTTTTAGAATATAGTTATTCTGAAAATTTTTAATATTTTATGGACTCTTTATATTTTATACGATCTGGCCAAATGTGGATGACCAAATCGTGAAACGTTGACGATTTAACGATCTGATCAAACTATGTTGGCCATTTCACGATATGCGACCATTTCGTGAAATGGCCACTCATATCATGAAATGATCAAATCTACGATATGACCACGACATATACATATAATAAATCTGTAGAAGGGTCAATTCTGTACATTGAAAATATTGAAAAAATAACTAGCAGGGGGTGTTACTGGATCGATACCAAACCCAAATATGTGATTAAAAAAATTTTTGTCTGTCTGTCTGTATGTGAAGACATCACGTGAAAACTACCGGTTCGATTTCGATGAAACTTGGTATAATTATACCTTATTATCCTGGGCGTAAAATAGGATACTTTTTATCCTGGAAAAATACGTAGAAAAAAAATTAATCTCAATTTTTCAGTTATCCATAGACGTTGTTCTGTAGTAGGTACCGCGAACACACGTTGCGTATTATTATAGACCTAGCCGTATTTGGGTCCAATAGATATTTATAAGATGTCATTGTCCGAGTTACTCAAAATGGAGAAATAAACCATCCACGCAAAGACCGACATCCGCGCGGACGGAGTCGCGGGCGGAAGCTAGTTTCAAATATAAACTAAAATTGCGAACTTGAGTGCGATTAAGAATTTTGTAACTAAATGACTTCGCAACGTCCAGGCCCGTCGAGCGAGGGTAGCGGGGGCCGAGGATCCTTATGTAACTTGGTTTTAACCGGTTAATTTTCACCACCAAAACCAATATTAATGAAAAACCGGTATTTCGCATAAACCGGTAAAAACCGGTAAAGTGCAACCTTTAACCTAAATCAATTTCGGTTTGGGGTCAATGACCGAAACCGGTTAAGAATTTAAACCGGTTTCCGAGCCCTGGCTATAATCACTCCTGAATTCTTTCTTGCAGGTGTCCAATATATATCAGAGATGATTGTAATTTTGTTTTTGTATATTTGTAAACAAAGGAAAGTCATAGGCACCTTGTTTTTACATACCTTTCTGAATCATCAGTTTGTTCCTCACTATCTTCTTGCGCCTCTGAACAAATTTCAACAGGTTTCTTCAAAGTAGCCACAACATTGCTTAGAGCTCTGTTGCTTACACCATGAGGTGCTTTATCCAATTTAACTTTCTTTGGTTCTTTTTGATGATTTTGCTCCCTAAGAAGGTTTTGGATTATATCATTCAATTCATATATAAACATGTAATTTTCAGGAAACTACTATGGAATAATGAAGTAAAATGTTATGACCTTTTTCTATTTTTTTCTTATTGCTTTGCATTAATATCAATTATAATAATAAATTATAAGCAGTTGTAAAACAACCCATGTGAGACAGTTATTCATGTATGACCTCTTAGGATCCTATTACTAAATTTATTAACTATATATTCTCAAATTGAAAAATAATAATATATAACTATTCTTCTTCACCTTATTACAGCAACAAGATGTCTATGACAGATGACAATTAGGCGCCTTATTTGTGAGATATATGGGCAGGTCACAGCTGTGTGTATGGCTCTCACACGCTGCTCCCAAATTAAGGATTCCATCACACTTTGAAGACATTCTGGGCCTATTTGTAAAACAGATAATTTCCTATAATAGCTTAACATTATATCTGATAAATAGTGAACTATTTGAAAATCTTATCAATTTATCTATTATACATTTTGGATAGTCAAGAGAAGTACTTTGTTTTTATCATATTATTGCATATCATGCAATATAAAAATACTTCATGAAAACAAAGTTTATACAGTAGATATTCATATTTCAAAATATGTTTACAGAAAGCTACTAAATTCAAGACCAGTCACCTGGGTCTAATTTCCATTTAATTTCATCAATAACTTGACTAGTATTGGGTGGTGCAACAAGTTTAGACTGAATTGAAGCACGAAGTTCTTCCTCAGCCGATAGAGCAGTGCAAGGAGGACATGCACATCCCGAATGAGGACCACACAGTCCGTCACAACATGTGCATGAAAGAATCTAAGTACAAAGTATTTACAATTAGATCGAATGAAAAATGAATGTGAGAAAAAAAAGATAAGGAAATTGTTCTAACTTCATTAACTTACCCTAAGACCACAATAATACTTCCCACTATCACCAAGCTTAGCAGTTATACCAGCACCATTAACTAGACCATTTCCGGCGTCGAAATAGATCTCTCTGTCCTGAATTAAACTATTAAATAATGTACAGAGAGCGTCCGGACAATGTAAAGCTTCTTGTAAGTCAGGATTCAACCATTTAGGGTCTAAATGTTGTTGTGGCCGAAAAATAAAATCATCTTGCTCCTCTGATATAGACATTTTGTCTAATAAGATGAAATTCTATAAATTCGAGCAAGAGTACATTAATAAACAACCTTATACAGATGTCTACTAAAGTAAATTCGCTTTAGAATGTCTAAGTATTTCATTGTGAAACATAAAATCAGAATTATAAATTGCAAAATAGTAGTATTTCCAATCAATCGAATTCGAATATGGCCAACATAGGAAAAAAAGTTCTGTCAAAATATGTCAATACAATTTTTTTTTAATTTCATCGACCACTTTACAGCCTAACGACGTGTCGTTTGATATTTGTCAAAGACTGTGGGTTAAAAAAGTGTAACCTACTCTGTTTAATATGGGAAGTCAAATTTTTGATTCACATTTTATTTAATAGTCACTATATATAAACCAATGACTAATTGATATAAACATCCATAATTTTTACAGCAGCATTAACCAGTGCAAACTTAGCACCCCATCCATAGAATTTTGGGTCAAAAATGACCTTAATCGATAGGTCTCCGTTAGGTCCTATAAGGTCCCACAATTTTTTCGTTAGGTCCCCTTTAGTTTTTTTTTTAATAATTTTTTTTTTAATTTTAGTTATAAAAAAGTTACACTTTAGCACCCCATCCATAGCAAAATTGGCAAATTTACTTTTATTTTCAACAATTTCATCATTGAAATTGTTGAATTATTTATTTTATTAAAATTATAAAATAATAAAAACCTGCGCATGCGCCTTAGATCATTAAGGCATGCGCACATCATACATAAACAACGCGAAATTTAAAATCGTATCGTTTCATTTATTAAATAAATCTATTGTTCTGAGAGTGCTTATTTATTAAAAACCTACTTTTCAACCTAGACTTAAAATAACTATCAGTGTATTAGTGTCAATCTATGGTGTATATATATTTTTTGTAGCGGCCACAGGGCCACACTACTGGAATGTCATCGCGGTGTTTCTGCGTAGGGTCAATCATCATAATTAAGGTAACTTAGGTTATAGTTGGAAATAAAGTTTTGATACTTTAATTTATTATTACGAGCTTTGTTTTTTTGAGAGATTAACAACCTCTTCATCTATAACATATTATATATATGTAATCTGGTACAGTTATCTGATAAAGATAAAAAAAAAGAACAGCTAGTGAAAGTAAGAAAAAACATAATAAAATACAATTAAATTTTGTTTAATCAATATAAGTAATCATATTAAATCTAAAAGCCGCGTTCAGCCGCGAATAAAGAATAAGAATCACTATCATTATCTCTGACATCATTAACTCTTCCATGTCTGCAGTTATTCCATCTTGTTTTTTTTTTTTGTACTGCTCTTCAACATGAATAACATGGTTCGGTCAAAGAATAAATCTCGTCGAGATACTGATTTTGTGTCTTTAAACATTTTGAACGGACCAGATCGTTCAATTTTATATTGTTGCTTGAATAGTTTTTAACTTGATTACTGGTATCATCCATGCAAAATAATAATATTAAACAAATCATACCTACTTATAATAATGTGCAATGCAATCAAGATGAAAAGCATCAAAATATCAAGTCACACTTGACAATGCATTGAGATATTTCTCGTAAACACTCTTGTTTTTCCTTGAAAACTACATCTCTTTGAAATTGTTTCATTTTAAATTTATTAATCATAGTTTAAAGTTTTCGTCATGTTTTCAACTCAGTTTTCAAAAATATATTTTTTTTTATTTTTTTTTTAGAAATCACTAAAATCCTAAGCTAAAATCGCAGAAAAAAAAAATCACTTTGACAAGCTTTGACACATCAACAACTCAGGTTTTAATGACAGTTAACTGTCAAGTGTTGCCAAATAAATTTTCGAAATAAAAAGCCAGTTTCATCTTTCGGACGTGACTAGTATAGATTTATTTATTGATTTAAATTTAATAAATGAAACGATACCAATTTAAATTTCGCATTGTTTATGTATGATGTGCGCATGCCTTAATGCTCTAAGGCGCATGCGCAGGTTTTTATTATTTTATAATTTTAATAAAATAAATAATTCAACAATTTCAATGATGGGCCTATACGGACCTAACGGTAAAGAATACGATTTTGATAAAATTTGCCAATTTTGCTATGGATGGGGTGCTAAAGTGTAACTTTTTTATACCTAAAATTAAAAAAAAATTATTAAAAAAAAAACTAAAGGGGACCTAACGAAAAAATTGTGGGACCTTATAGGACCTAACGGAGACCTATCGATTAAGGTCATTTTTGACCCAAAATTCTATGGATGGGGTGCTAAAGTTGCATTTTTTTATACCTAAAATTTAAAAAATTATTAAAAAAAAAACTAAAGGGGACCTAACGAAAAAATTGTGGGACCTTAAAGGACCTAACGAGGACCTAACGATCAAGGTCATTTTCGACCCAAAATTCCATAGATGGGGTGCTAAGTTTGCACTGGTGCAGCATTATTTAATGTCATTTGACCATTTGACATAGTATCTTAAGTTAAGTTGACAGTTTGGCTTAAAGGTCTTGTAGCCAGCTGCCATTAAATCTACAAAAAAAAATAGTTGACAGTTGTGAGTTGTCATTTGTCAAACCAAAATTTGTACCTAAATAATTTGTCATGCCATTGACCAAGACCAAAAGTAAATAAGTAACGCATGTGGATTGTGGTTTATTATAATGTTTAACTGCGTAATGCAATAATAAATTAAGGTTGATAATAAGCGTTATTTTTTTCTGGAAGTTTAAATCTTTCCCAATGGATGCAGACATCCTCGATAACGACAAAGACAACCTATACGGTTAGTAATGAATTTAATTTTCGTAAACAATGTCCGGCTGATTATAAAAAGCGGTGCAATAACATGAAGGCTAATAATTCATATAGCAAAAACTTCTGCAGTTATTTAAATATAAGCAATACTAGCAGTGCAATATACCGCTTTCGTTTAATTAGAAAGGATGTGTGTTTCACTAAATACTTCCATTATTTCATTTTACGATAAAGTACTTTGTCATTGAAAACTAAAATTGAGCTATGATGCATATTAGTACGTAATAATTTACGTGGCATTTCTTTTTAGTTTTTAAATATACGAACTTATATATAATTAATTTTAAAATATATCATGTAAAAAGTTAGCAATAGGAACTTTTTGAAATACAAACTTATACATATTTTATGATTTACTATGAGTACACACAATGAGTATAAGATTATGAAATATATCCCTAATTTTTATATTATTTTAGATGATTTTTATTTAGAAGAATTAAGCGAGTGTCAATGGTCTTCACTCTTAAATTCGGCGGACGCATCCCCAAGTGAAATTTTAGCCGATGCAGCTCCATGCTTGATACCTTCTGTGTCACCTGTTTTGAGCATAAAATCATCTCCAACTGAAAGCAGTAACTCTGACTCCAGTAGTGAAGATGATACCAAGAAGTGAGTGTTTATTTTTTTTTATTCACATATTTTTTGTTACTTGAACAAAACACAGTTTCGAATTTGTGTGTAACTAATGTTTTAAAAACAGTACTTTGCTTTGTGTTATATACAAATTATGCAGTAACAATTTGAAATTTTAATACAATCAAACTTTAGAGAGTCTCAAATAGCAAATGTAATTACAGTAGCTCGAGTACCTCAGCCAGACAGTCCTCACAATCTCCATGTGACTGGTTATCCAGCAATGACAGAGAAGCTATTTATCAGCTCAAACCTGAAGAAGTGGATCAGTTCTTACAGAAAACAGGTATGTTATAAACAATTAACCTTCATATACCATTATAACATGTTTTTATAACTATATACTGTTGTAAATTTTCAGAAAGTAATAAATACGAACATAACATAATAAAATCAAATCATGAAGTAGAAAGAAAAGGACCCGTTATGGCTATTGAAAATGGTGTTATAAAGGTAATTCTAATTGTTCCATTATTTGTGAATTTCGTGGATTTGTTTTATATTATTAATTTGTTTTGTATTTTTACACCTTGTGACAGGTTGTAAAGACTGAAAATGATTATGAACCTAGCAGAATTATATCTTCTTTGTCACCTAAAATTGAAGGTAAATAAATATTTAAAAAATAAAAGTTACAATTTAAAAGATTATCTCAAATTTTGTATCTTATATTTGTGAGTTTATTTTTAGCGCATAACCTCCATGACTCTTACTTTAAAGTTGTTAATGAAAATTACATTAATGTCACAAGAAAGGATGACATGTTTTTGGAAAGGAGTAAAGTACAAAATGTATTGAAGACAAAGCCCATTGTTATAATTCCACAAAATATTAATAAGAGTAAGGTTACATTCTCACCTCCTCCACAAAATGTACATAAAATTGAGGGCTCAAATGGTTATCAAATTAAGGTAAGGAATCTTTATTTTTATCTTTAAAGTGAATGTGTATGTTGGTATTAAAAAAGTTTAAATAAATTAACAAATGTTTTTCAAAATTATAAATTGTGTCTTGAAACTTTTATTGCTAATCAAGTGAAGATATAAAACAATCGAATGGGTAATCAGTGTATGTGTTACCGGAAATGTATGAAATCAAGGAATTGTATACAATTCCTAGGAAATGTGTACAATTCCGATACCATTTAGGAAATGTATAAAATATTGTTTAAAAACTATTTAATGCATGTCCTGTCCTGTCCTGTCCAATATCCTAGGAACTGTGTAAAGTATATGCTTTCTGTAATAAAACACGTTGTTATTTTTTTATTATAGCTCTTATTGATACAATCGGGTAACAGTCATATAATAATATTATGTTCATATTATTATCTTACTAATTAACATTTTAAAAATCAACTATCTAACTTTTAACGTAAATATCACAAAATCAACTTATATTTATTCTTATAAAATCAAATTTTCATTTGGCAAGTAATCAGTCCCCTCGTCCCGCTGTCCCCGCGTATATTTGGCGTAGTCGGATTGTATAATCCACCGTATTACATTACGGCTAGCTGTTTTAATATGCCGAAAATTCGTCTTTTTCCAAAATTCTACAAAAAGACAGTCGTGATTATATTTATAGTATTTCTGTGTAGTTTTAAAAAAACACGAATCCAACCTAAACGAACCTAACCTAATCAGAAATTTTTGGTTTCGATAAGGAGGTGGGCCCTTATTCAAACCAAAAATTTCTGATTACGAATTATCGGCATAGTTACTACAAAATGCCGACCATTTGTAAACGGCCAGATTATATACAATTTGCCTGTGACATATCAATATCTTAAATGTTTTACGTTTCCGATAGCTATTTAGGAAATGTAAAACATTTAAGATACTGATCGCTATTTAGATTTCCTAGGAAATGTGTATAAAATAATTTATTTCACACATTTCCGTGCGATTTTAGGAATTACATACATTTCCTAGGAATTGTATACAATGACGGATTACATACATTTCCGGTAACATATGCATAATATGAGTTCCATTGAGAATAGTATACTGACGATGGGACACTCTGTAGATGTATAAATTAAAAAATTATATTATTGCAGTCTTCACCACCTGCAAGTCATATTGTGCTAAATCCTAAACCCACCAATGGAGAAACAATTATTGATGAAACTTCTGTTACTTCTTTGTTGGACATGCCACAGTTGAGTGAAGCTGAAGTGAAAGCAATAAAAAAGCAACAAAGAATGATTAAAAATAGGTAAGTACCACATGGTAAGACCATCACCCACATGTTTGTGTTAAAATGTAGAAGCCCTTCTGGCTAACATCGAGAGGCACCACACAAAAGAAATGGTAAATTAATTAATAAGCTTTATTTTATTTCCACCTTAAAATTATTAATAAATACATATTTATGTGATATTTCAGTTATTCTTTCCTTTTATTATTATTATAATATGTATAAATATATAAATATATATATATTTTTTTTTTTATTTATTTTTTTTTTTATTTATCTATTCCTTGTTAGGTGGCCCCAGAAATGGTAAAATCAGGATTTAAAAAATTAAGTGAGTATTTTTATCCTCACTTATATTATTGGTTGTTATTATTTTTATTTTTATTTCAGAGAGTCCGCTTGTCAGTCACGACAAAAGAAGAAAGAGTATGTTACAGCATTAGAACAGCAATTATTAGAGGCACATCAAGAAATTGCAAGGTTACGGTTAGAAAATAAAATACTTAAAAATCAATTGGAATCTAATGGCAGAAGTCGAAAGGTAAAATTAATTGCAATATATTTTTTAATTTGCAATAATTTGTTTGTTGTTAATTGTTATATCACATTAATGTCTAACAAATAATGTAAATTGTGTTTTTACAGATACCCAAGCTTGATACATCAATTTTAATACCGAAAAAGAATATAGCAGTTATTTTTGCCATGGTCTTTATGGTATCCTTGAATTGGAATATATTGGGGTTTGTTCAGATTTATATGCTTCCTTAGTTTTCTTTTAATAAAATAATAGTTTGAGAATGATAGTATATTTGTATATTGCAGTTGGAATTCTAAGCCGTTTATTGGACCAGCACCATCGCATGTCGGCGCAAGACATTTATTGTGGACTGAAGAAAATAAAAACGACATTTCCACAGGTCAGTTAATTTATAACAATTTTGAATTACAAGTTTGGATTCCTGATATTTTACATTGTTTTTTCTTCAGATTACGACCAGTTGAATCGAAGTTCAGAGGGTATTGAGTGTCAAAATAGTACAGTAAATGATTATATTAATCAAACAGAAAGTATAAGGATAGCTGGAGAATTGAAGCGGTGGATTGGCGGTGGAAAGACTTTGAATTGGACTAATTCGCGGAGTAAAGGAAAAAACAGTTTTATCAATGAAGAACATATTAATGGTATGATTATGATAGAAAGTTGTAAACATATTTTCATCCCGTTTTGCTATTTGTCTATGTGCCATTTCAGTCTTCAAATTCACTTGACAATCTTTCAAACATATTTATTAATTGGCCAGCTAGTTTATTTAATAAAAAAAAACTTACACCTACTAGTGGAAGGGATATAAACAGAAAGGGGTTAGTAGTAGCAGAATTTATCTTGAATTTTATTTTAGGTGGATTAATGGAGGCATATAAACTGTTTGATAAGTTGAACCTTGACAATAATCTGGTTGATTTTCCGAGTGCAAATAAAAATGGTAAAAATATTCGAGATAAGGCGCGGTTGCGGAGATTACGCAGATCTCTCACAGCGGATAAAGATATCGAATTTGCTGATAGTGGAATGTATTATGAGAAACTGTATAACAAGCACATAAGGAAAGCTAGGAATGATTATGACGTCAATGATTTTGGTGAATGGAATGATTTGCTTCAAGCATTGCATAGGCGAGATGATACGTTCTACGTAGTCGGCGTTGGTAAAGGAGAACATTTGCTTCTCCCAGCTGTTTCACACAATGTCACTAGACCACCAAAAATGGCGCTCATTTTACCAGCGCGGTCTGGGAATGGTAAATATGTTTATAATATTGTGTAATACATAATAAACTTTAATGGATTTTTGGAAGTATGAAAAGTAACTGAACTGAACAGATGTCAAAATGAAACCATTGCATATTATAAGAAAAAGACAAAATAGCTCGAAAATTTATATCCAGTGTTGTATTAAATTTATAATATTTTATAATATCCCTGGATATCATTAATTAAATTCTGTGATTGATGTTACATTCAACTCGAATCTCGAATTATAATTTATCGTCTTGACATATTTTAAGTTAATCTTCTATTTTTCAGATTCCATATTAAGTGATCATGTAACACTGATGCAAATTGATTGTTCGGTTGTGAATACGACGCTGGTGAAACTTAAATCGAATGCAATACCGAAGAGTCTGAGAAAAAACAAATTAAACTCAACTAATACATTTTATGATAATCCCAAACCAAAACAGGAAAAAGTGGATAAGAAGCCAATAAATATAGTACAAAAATCTATTAACAGTACTAGTCATGCATCGAGACATGATGTGAAAAGAGACTTATTTGCTCAATACTTATTATCAAAGCCTATTGAACGCAAAAACGATTCAGTTAATAAAAAAGTTAGTGCAACTCCTTCTATATTAAAAAATATATCAATATCTTTGAATGGAACAGTATAAAATTAATAATATATTTTTTTTAATAAATAATAATGTATTTATGGATAACATAAACATGTCACAAGCAATATAATTTTTCCAAATCAGCTTATTTGTATTTGTTGATGTATTCTGTAACAAACTATGGTATAAGAAGCATGCTGTGATTTTTAATCATATTTTATTGTAATAGTTGACATCACAAGTATGCAAGTTAGTAGCTATGTATAAAAATAAGCAATTTTTTGATTTAGACGTGCAGTGTGTACTTTATAGGTATAGAAATTAAGTGACATGGAACAAACATGTTATAAAATTAGAATCATTGATATCATTTTTATTAAGAAATATACATATGTAATTAGCTACAAAAATAGAGAAGAATCCATTACAACCATGATCATGGCTTAAAAACTGTTAAAGTGTCCTACAGAGCCCAATTACGAAAATATGCCAATTGAATATGAAAAACAAGAAAGCCATTAAATTAAAAAAAAGAGTGTGTGTACTTATGTACCTACACGCGTTAGAAGTTATACTTCTTGGCGTATGGAAAAAATACTAGAATATACAATTTGAACATAGTTATCAATTTTCATACCACCTAGAACTAACTTCATGCTGTTAAATTTAGGTGTCGGTGTGCGCGCGCATCGTAAAAATTCACTCTCATCATTTTTCTCCATCGCGGCAAAAGAAGTATAACTTCAAAAATAAGGAATAGAAAAAAAACTCGATCCCGAGGCGGGATTCAAACTCGCGTCTTGCGCCTTGCCGGGGCGAAAGGGGGCGGGGCTTTCTTCTTTCTTCTCTTTAAAAATTTCTCATTTTTATAGCATTTAAACTAAATATCAAAAAGCTATGAAAAATGGGAAACAATTTGTTCAACCGAAATAATATTATAAAAATCAGGTGTTCAAAAAATTAACTTAAATTAGGTTTTAACATTGTAGTCTATTATAGTGTTGGAAAACGTACATACCTATTCAATGTACGCAATATGCGCATACATAGCATAATGAGATCTCAACTAATATTTCACAGTTTTATATTTTTATAAGGCGCATTAGGTAGTAGGTACTGGTATTAGATGATATTGTATAATTCTGTTGAAATTGATATTTTTGGTTTTATGGCATTCAAATGCTTTTTTTATAAATATAAATTTATAAAGAATAGAAAATGGCGGAATGGCGCGAAAGGATGCGGGTTCGAGTCCCGCCTCGTGATCGATTTTTTTCAATTCTTTATAAATTTATATTGTATAATCATTGAGATAATATTACTACGTATGAAGGAGGAGACACCACGAACAAAGTCTGTGCGCTATTTTTTTGCTCTAACTAAGTTTTAAAAATTATTTTCTAGTTAGGTACTTACCGATGAAAGTTATTCCTTTGCACCTTTCCGTATTATTTGTGCAATATCATAACACACACGAAGGCATATTTGATGCGTTTCACTTTAAAACAAATAAAAAATGAGCGTGCAGTTACGCCATATGGCGTATGTTGAGCGGAACATAAGTGATGTAGGCGGTGTCGTCTCCATATGTATATCTCAATGTGTATAATTCTTTTTTTTCTAATCCAATAACAATAATTCCACAATTGCACGCCAATTTCCAGTGAAACATGTAATACCTAAATTCCATGAGCAATTATTTTTCATTTTTCAATTTCCTTAATCAAATCATCCATTTCTATCATCTTGTCTTGTCGTGCAAAGTAAACGTGTGCATCCTGCACGGCGTCCGTTCAATATCCGATGGGGAATTTCTGACGTCTGTTTGCATCCGGGACTCATCAGAAGCGGACGTCAGACACGACAGAATTCTATTTGCGGGGTCCCCAACAAAATATATGAAAAGAGCGCGTCCGGCGGGCGTCAGAAATAGCAAGGAACCTAACTGGTATACCTAAAGTTGGAAATTTTGAAAAAACTTCATTTTGGCGGCAAGAGATGAAACATGTGCCAATCGATAGTACATCAAAATACAAATAGGAAATACTCTTTGGTAAAATGTCGTAATTGATACGGTTTCGGAATAAATAAGGGTTAAAAAAAAAATTTTTTTTTCAGTTTTTTGAATTATTTGTTACTTCTTACACTTAAAGGTTAAAACAAAGCATATAAAACTTCTAATTTGTAAAAAAAGGGTTTTCAAATGTGGTCTGCGGCAAAATAACTTAAGCTTTTTTGACTTTGTATACTTATTTATTGTAATTTATTGATTATTGATTTCCAATATGACATGTTTGCTCGTTAAATATTTTTTTAAAGCAATCATACAATTCTCAATTGTTGAAAACTTCAGACACATTTAAAATAATGTTGTCTTATCAAAGTAGCACTGCAATAGTAATAGTAGTAGTACTGCAATAATAAAAGTAGTAGTAATTGCAGTGCTACTTTGATTAGACAACATTAGAATGAGAAAAATGTAAAGAACATAACACAAACTTAAAAATATCTACATAGCTTTTAGGAAGGTGCTCGGTATGGATTAAAATTCGTCATTAGCTTCATTTTCTACGTCATGTCGTACAATAATTGTATCCAAAAATAATGCTGGTGGCAGCGGAAAAACATTTTGGTGACGGGCCCATCCCAAGAACCATATAACGCTCATGATATGGGAACAACATCCCAGAGTTCTCTTCCCTACTATGCAAGAGCAATAATGGCCTTCGAGTTTGTCCCTTCCTTGCATGCTATTGTTTATTAAAATATAAACAAAATATGTCCGGTGTCCGGCATGCCGTGAATCAATTTTGGCTCGTAATAGCCACAAGTTCTCCAGAAATAGGCCTCCATCATCCCTACAGACTTGTATTTCGTAAACACCATTTCTTTTTATATGCTCACCGTAATAACTTCTGGCTTGTGCAATTTGATACGTTCCTAAAGCTTTTATGATTAGATGGTTAGGACTGGAAAATCTTCCAGACCAACAGCTGCGTCTATGGTTTGAAATTGGACTCTACGCAGATTCAAATTATTTTGTATAACCGTTTCTGAGAGCGGATTTGGGGCGTATTGTTTTAAATTAATTTCGTTCACCATTTGATTAACTAACACGTGATCAGTGAAACGTGCACCAAACGCATTTAATAAAGCGCATGCTATTCTAAAGTCCTCCTTCAGCTTGCGTGCAGCAACATTCGAGTATTGATTTCGCAGTTGACGGAATTGTGTCTTTATATGACCATTAACCGCTTCCACTACCCAACGGCATATTGTCACTTTCCGTGAATCGTTCCCATCTTGGGTAGAAAGTTGCCGTTCGTGTCTACTTTTTGTTTTGGGCATGAAAGCCCGATATCCTAATGCTTGAAGTGTACCCATGACGTCCCTGAAACCTCTATCAAGAATAAATACGTCACCAGACTGGAAAAACCTGCGAAATTCTCCATTTTCAGTCAATTCTCTCATGATGACGGCATCAGACTTATCGGCTGCATAGGGCCCAAATGCTTCTATTATGTAACCATCGGGACTGACAATCATGAACATTTTAAGCAAATTGCGATATTTATGCAGGGAATAGGATTTTTTTGGAATGAATAGTTTGAACTCTTTTGCAGGTAAACATATGTCCCATCACAAATTACTATCAGACGATTTGAGTGTTCCGAATTCGAATATAATAAGCCCGATATCGTTAAAATTCTTTGACGCAATTCTTCGCGTTCCCGATCTACATTGTCACCATGCCGTGACAATCCTAAATGCAATGGTGTAAATTCATTCAACAAATGCATTCGCACAGTTTTCGTTTCGTTTCGCACAGTTTAAATGTTCAACAGGCTTTTTTAATAATAACATCATGTTTGCCAATTGAACTGGTGTAAACAAGTCATGTCGGGGCCGTGTATGATCGGGAAAATCTTGCCAAATTAAGCCTGCATTTAAATGCTCATCACAAACTCTCGCTTGTTCTGGAATGTAAATGCTATCTTTACACAAAATATGCGCCCTCACTGTTTGTTTTATTCTGTGTAAGTTGTCTCTTAAATTGCATCCCGCTACAAGACAATAAGTGGTAGAAGAGGACACTCGTGAATATCCAGGAACTGGAACTTGCAGATCAGGGGAGGCACCTTGAAGATTGTCCACATCATCACGTTGATCTGCTTCTGGGGCTCCCATCTGAACGTCATCGGGAGCTTCTAACGGAACTTCTTGTGGGATAGCTTCTATTTCGTCTCTTAGTGGATCACTCGCAGGTCCATCAGCCGATTCTTCTGGAGGTGGTTGAAAAAGTAATTCTACAGCTTCCTGTTCAACAGCCAAACGAGCTTGTTCACGGGCATAAAAACGACTAGCCCGTTGAACGCATGGGCGACAAATCCGAGAAATTGGGTCAATCTGAAAAGAAAAGAAAAAACATTAAAAAAACAAATTACGGTACTGCGTTTATTATTATTTTATTTTTATTTTGTAGGATATCCAACAGCATATAAACACAAAATAAACAGTAATAGACACGGAAAGCCAATTAGAGGTTCTTACTATTGTATTAAACAAATTGACCGCGAGTGCGCGACTGCCTCCGTGGCTCAGTGTTTAGAGCGTCAGACTCTTTGTTTTTTTTTTTATTTATGAAAAAAACATCTCTGCTGCTGTGTTGCACACAATGAGATAATAAAAATATACTTTGAACGATTCCGTGAAAGAACTAACGGAAAACGGAATGGAAGCAGAAAAATCTAACCAAGTGAACCAAAGTAAGTCTTGTGCAGTTCGCGAACGAACTAGTTCGAAAGAGCGCTCTTTTAGCTGAACTACGTGAACTATTTTTCAGATTCGTCATCATTTAGTTCGTTCGTTCGATCTCAGTTCTCAGATTCGTCATCATTTAGTTCGTTCGTTCGATCTGCGACTGTTATGTTTTTACGAGAATGTCTATTATTTCTTGACTTCAAAGAAGGAACTAACGAACTAAAAGAGCAAACTAGTTCGTTTAAGAGCTGTGAACTAAACTGAGCGCTCCCTGTCGCGAATTATAATGCGCAAGACTACAAAGAAGATTTATTTTAACAGTCACATTTTAAAAACTCCAGACAATACTTTATAATTCATCTCATTATAGCAAGGCCAAAATAAATAAAATGCCAAAAAAAATTATAAATGGTGTTTAGAAAGAAAACCAATAGGTACTTGGTGCAACTGCACATACAGTTTCTCAGCGTTGAATAATTATATACATAAGCTTTGATTTATCAGTTTACAAAACAAGACTACAACATGTAGTCTGTAACCCATGTCACGAAAAAGCACTAAGAATAAATAAATGTTTACTATAATTATGATAACAAAAGAGAGGGAAATACCACGGTGAAAAGTTCGTTTTGCATTCGTCTGACTAGTAAGCATATTTATATGTTTAGCTAGAGGTTGCCCATTGCGCGGGCATCTGATGCCCGCGGGGTTTGGATCCGCTTCGAGTTTGGGGATAAGCAACTTTTGATAAAAGCTCGCCCTAACGGCCTCGCTTTGCTAGTTGGGATGCTGTATGCAGCTTGGGCATTGTTGACAAAAAAGTGAGGTTAGAATTCCAACAAAAACTTTTGAATTTTATTTTATTGCGTTGTTGCAACTTTTGATGAAAGCTCGCCCTATCGGGCTCGCTTTGCTAGTTGGGCATTGTTGACAAAAAAGTGAGGTTAGAATTCCAACAAAAACTTGAATTTTAATTTCGAAAAATGTCGCTTCAGCGAGTGCCGCTCGGCCTCCGGATTTAAAATAAAAGTAAAATACTTTTGTACTAACCTGATCTCCTCTTTGAAGATGACGCGCGTAAGCTAGTACATGTGGATTTTCAGCCATATATGTTTCAGATAGCTCATAGCTGCATAGTTGTTGTCTGGGTTGGCGTCCACCCATGCGCGGTGCGGTGCTCCTCTCACATAAGAAACACTGTGACCCAGGCGGGCCGTAGTTGCGTGACATAATAGTTAATTATAACAACACAAAATGTCAAAAATCCAACAACATAAACTGAATAACAAAAACTTAATTAAATAATCAACAACGAACAATTGCAAATAGCCTCCGAACACGCTTGTGCCAATAGGAAAGACAGTGGCAAACTAAACAGTAAACTACTACAGCGCTTTTCTCGACCGGACTCAAGTCTCTCTCTCAGACTATCGGACCTCTCGCTCCAACTCGCTAAAGATTCGCCGCCCGCGGGGTAGTAATTCATGGAAACAGGACGCAATCTATTGCGCTCTCTGTCGCACTTACGCCAGCGTATACTATTCTTCATCCTTCTAAGAATCGATAACGGTTGTCGATAAGTGACGCACCGCACGTGCGTATCCCTAGCCCAAAGTTGGTTTATTTACTTTCGTTTTGATAGTAATACAACATTTTGAAACCCTTTTATTACAAATTAGAAGTTGTATATGCTTTGTCTTAACGTTTAAGTGTAAGAAGTAACAAATAATTCAAAAAACTAAAAAAAAAAAATTTTTTTTAAACTCTTATTTATTCCGAAACCGTATCAATTACGACATTTTACCAAAGAGTATTTCCTATTTGTATTTTGATGTACTATCGATTGGCACATGTTTCATCTCTTGCCGCCAAAATGACTTTTTTTTTATCGCAAATTGGTAGGTATACCAGGCTTCATACTAAAATGTCCCATGCTCAAATAGCAAGGAACCTAACTGGTATACCTAAAGTTGGAAATTTTGAAAAAACTTCATTTTGGCGGCAAGAGATGAAACATGTGCCAATCGATAGTACATCAAAATACAAATAGGAAATACTCTTTGGTAAAATGTCGTAATTGATACGGTTTCGGAATAAATAAGGGTTAAAAAAAAAAATTTTTTTTTCAGTTTTTTGAATTATTTGTTACTTCTTACACTTAAAGGTTAAAACAAAGCATATAAAACTTCTAATTTGTAAAAAAAGGGTTTTCAAATGTGGTCTGCGGCAAAATAACTTAAGCTTTTTTGACTTTGTATACTTATTTATTGTAATTTATTGATTATTGATTTCCAATATGACATGTTTGCTCGTTAAATATTTTTTTAAAGCAATCATACAATTCTCAATTGTTGAAAACTTCAGACACATTTAAAATAATGTTGTCTTATCAAAGTAGCACTGCAATAGTAATAGTAGTAGTACTGCAATAATAAAAGTAGTAGTAATTGCAGTGCTACTTTGATTAGACAACATTAGAATGAGAAAAATGTAAAGAACATAACACAAACTTAAAAATATCTACATAGCTTTTAGGAAGGTGCTCGGTATGGATTAAAATTCGTCATTAGCTTCATTTTCTACGTCATGTCGTACAATAATTGTATCCAAAAATAATGCTGGTGGCAGCGGAAAAACATTTTGGTGACGGGCCCATCCCAAGAACCATATAACGCTCATGATATGGGAACAACATCCCAGAGTTCTCTTCCCTACTATGCAAGAGCAATAATGGCCTTCGAGTTTGTCCCTTCCTTGCATGCTATTGTTTATTAAAATATAAACAAAATATGTCCGGTGTCCGGCATGCCGTGAATCAATTTTGGCTCGTAATAGCCACAAGTTCTCCAGAAATAGGCCTCCATCATCCCTACAGACTTGTATTTCGTAAACACCATTTCTTTTTATATGCTCACCGTAATAACTTCTGGCTTGTGCAATTTGATACGTTCCTAAAGCTTTTATGATTAGATGGTTAGGACTGGAAAATCTTCCAGACCAACAGCTGCGTCTATGGTTTGAAATTGGACTCTACGCAGATTCAAATTATTTTGTATAACCGTTTCTGAGAGCGGATTTGGGGCGTATTGTTTTAAATTAATTTCGTTCACCATTTGATTAACTAACACGTGATCAGTGAAACGTGCACCAAACGCATTTAATAAAGCGCATGCTATTCTAAAGTCCTCCTTCAGCTTGCGTGCAGCAACATTCGAGTATTGATTTCGCAGTTGACGGAATTGTGTCTTTATATGACCATTAACCGCTTCCACTACCCAACGGCATATTGTCACTTTCCGTGAATCGTTCCCATCTTGGGTAGAAAGTTGCCGTTCGTGTCTACTTTTTGTTTTGGGCATGAAAGCCCGATATCCTAATGCTTGAAGTGTACCCATGACGTCCCTGAAACCTCTATCAAGAATAAATACGTCACCAGACTGGAAAAACCTGCGAAATTCTCCATTTTCAGTCAATTCTCTCATGATGACGGCATCAGACTTATCGGCTGCATAGGGCCCAAATGCTTCTATTATGTAACCATCGGGACTGACAATCATGAACATTTTAAGCAAATTGCGATATTTATGCAGGGAATAGGATTTTTTTGGAATGAATAGTTTGAACTCTTTTGCAGGTAAACATATGTCCCATCACAAATTACTATCAGACGATTTGAGTGTTCCGAATTCGAATATAATAAGCCCGATATCGTTAAAATTCTTTGACGCAATTCTTCGCGTTCCCGATCTACATTGTCACCATGCCGTGACAATCCTAAATGCAATGGTGTAAATTCATTCAACAAATGCATTCGCACAGTTTTCGTTTCGTTTCGCACAGTTTAAATGTTCAACAGGCTTTTTTAATAATAACATCATGTTTGCCAATTGAACTGGTGTAAACAAGTCATGTCGGGGCCGTGTATGATCGGCCGTGTATGTGTAAAATCTTGCCAAATTAAGCCTGCATTTAAATGCTCATCACAAACTCTCGCTTGTTCTGGAATGTAAATGCTATCTTTACACAAAATATGCGCCCTCACTGTTTGTTTTATTCTGTGTAAGTTGTCTCTTAAATTGCATCCCGCTACAAGACAATAAGTGGTAGAAGAGGACACTCGTGAATATCCAGGAACTGGAACTTGCAGATCAGGGGAGGCACCTTGAAGATTGTCCACATCATCACGTTGATCTGCTTCTGGGGCTCCCATCTGAACGTCATCGGGAGCTTCTAACGGAACTTCTTGTGGGATAGCTTCTATTTCGTCTCTTAGTGGATCACTCGCAGGTCCATCAGCCGATTCTTCTGGAGGTGGTTGAAAAAGTAATTCTACAGCTTCCTGTTCAACAGCCAAACGAGCTTGTTCACGGGCATAAAAACGACTAGCCCGTTGAACGCATGGGCGACAAATCCGAGAAATTGGGTCAATCTGAAAAGAAAAGAAAAAACATTAAAAAAACAAATTACGGTACTGCGTTTATTATTATTTTATTTTTATTTTGTAGGATATCCAACAGCATATAAACACAAAATAAACAGTAATAGACACGGAAAGCCAATTAGAGGTTCTTACTATTGTATTAAACAAATTGACCGCGAGTGCGCGACTGCCTCCGTGGCTCAGTGTTTAGAGCGTCAGACTCTTTGTTTTTTTTTTTATTTATGAAAAAAACATCTCTGCTGCTGTGTTGCACACAATGAGATAATAAAAATATACTTTGAACGATTCCGTGAAGGAACTAACGGAAAACGGAATGGAAGCAGAAAAATCTAACCAAGTGAACCAAAGTAAGTCTTGTGCAGTTCGCGAACGAACTAGTTCGAAAGAGCGCTCTTTTAGCTGAACTACGTGAACTATTTTTCAGATTCGTCATCATTTAGTTCGTTCGTTCGATCTCAGTTCTCAGATTCGTCATCATTTAGTTCGTTCGTTCGATCTGCGACTGTTATGTTTTTACGAGAATGTCTATTATTTCTTGACTTCAAAGAAGGAACTAACGAACTAAAAGAGCAAACTAGTTCGTTTAAGAGCTGTGAACTAAACTGAGCGCTCCCTGTCGCGAATTATAATGCGCAAGACTACAAAGAAGATTTATTTTAACAGTCACATTTTAAAAACTCCAGACAATACTTTATAATTCATCTCATTATAGCAAGGCCAAAATAAATAAAATGCCAAAAAAAATTATAAATGGTGTTTAGAAAGAAAACCAATAGGTACTTGGTGCAACTGCACATACAGTTTCTCAGCGTTGAATAATTATATACATAAGCTTTGATTTATCAGTTTACAAAACAAGACTACAACATGTAGTCTGTAACCCATGTCACGAAAAAGCACTAAGAATAAATAAATGTTTACTATAATTATGATAACAAAAGAGAGGGAAATACCACGGTGAAAAGTTCGTTTTGCATTCGTCTGACTAGTAAGCATATTTATATGTTTAGCTAGAGGTTGCCCATTGCGCGGGCATCTGATGCCCGCGGGGTTTGGATCCGCTTCGAGTTTGGGGATAAGCAACTTTTGATAAAAGCTCGCCCTAACGGCCTCGCTTTGCTAGTTGGGATGCTGTATGCAGCTTGGGCATTGTTGACAAAAAAGTGAGGTTAGAATTCCAACAAAAACTTTTGAATTTTATTTTATTGCGTTGTTGCAACTTTTGATGAAAGCTCGCCCTATCGGGCTCGCTTTGCTAGTTGGGCATTGTTGACAAAAAAGTGAGGTTAGAATTCCAACAAAAACTTGAATTTTAATTTCGAAAAATGTCGCTTCAGCGAGTGCCGCTCGGCCTCCGGATTTAAAATAAAAGTAAAATACTTTTGTACTAACCTGATCTCCTCTTTGAAGATGACGCGCGTAAGCTAGTACATGTGGATTTTCAGCCATATATGTTTCAGATAGCTCATAGCTGCATAGTTGTTGTCTGGGTTGGCGTCCACCCATGCGCGGTGCGGTGCTCCTCTCACATAAGAAACACTGTGACCCAGGCGGGCCGTAGTTGCGTGACATAATAGTTAATTATAACAACACAAAATGTCAAAAATCCAACAACATAAACTGAATAACAAAAACTTAATTAAATAATCAACAACGAACAATTGCAAATAGCCTCCGAACACGCTTGTGCCAATAGGAAAGACAGTGGCAAACTAAACAGTAAACTACTACAGCGCTTTTCTCGACCGGACTCAAGTCTCTCTCTCAGACTATCGGACCTCTCGCTCCAACTCGCTAAAGATTCGCCGCCCGCGGGGTAGTAATTCATGGAAACAGGACGCAATCTATTGCGCTCTCTGTCGCACTTACGCCAGCGTATACTATTCTTCATCCTTCTAAGAATCGATAACGGTTGTCGATAAGTGACGCACCGCACGTGCGTATCCCTAGCCCAAAGTTGGTTTATTTACTTTCGTTTTGATAGTAATACAACATTTTGAAACCCTTTTATTACAAATTAGAAGTTGTATATGCTTTGTCTTAACGTTTAAGTGTAAGAAGTAACAAATAATTCAAAAAACTAAAAAAAAAAATTTTTTTTTTAAACTCTTATTTATTCCGAAACCGTATCAATTACGACATTTTACCAAAGAGTATTTCCTATTTGTATTTTGATGTACTATCGATTGGCACATGTTTCATCTCTTGCCGCCAAAATGACTTTTTTTTTATCGCAAATTGGTAGGTATACCAGGCTTCATACTAAAATGTCCCATGCTCAAATTCTGACAGAAAAATTCTTACAATGTGCGGCCGCTTTAAATTGCACCTCTAGAGAAATATAAACACTTACATAGTGAAAAAAAAACATATTTAACACTCATTATATTTTTAAAGCCCTTAATGTTATATTCAATATTTAAATAACTGTCTTAGACTTTGTGTGTCTCATGTCTGTCTGTGGTCACGATAATTGTAGGGGACTTCAATACTAGCGAGTTATTAACTACTAGCTTTCCGCCTGCGGCCTCGCCCGCATAGTTCCCGTTCCCGTGGGATTTCCGGAATAAAACCTATCCTATGTTGCTCAGTGAAGATGAAGCTTTCTAATGGTGAAAGAATTTTTAATTAGTATAGAAGTATAGATTTACATCTGATTAATTGAGGCGTGCAATTTCGGATTTTCCAAACTTATTATTTATTGACATTATAAAATTTGAATGAACGTTACATGTTATTGTACCTACTATGTATTGTTACCTATTTATTTTCGTTACAATTTGATTTGTTTATTTAAAGTTTATAACAATAAAAATGTATTTAAGTTAAATAGAATAAGAAGAACCAATTGCTGTATAAATAATAAAGCTGTTTTTTACTCGTATTTAAGTATTTCATTTTATACGACGAAGACTAATAGGTTACCAACACGACATATTAACACCAATCAGGCTGTCGTATTTTTTTATGTAAGGCTTTTTATGATGCCATGAGACTAATTATCCACGTTTTTGCGTAACTCTCCATTTGCGCCATTTTATAAATTATAATATCCTTGTCGATTATAAGTTACTAGCTTACCGCCCGCGGCTTCGCGCGCTTTGTCTAAAACCTAATAAATTATATACTAAAACCTTCCTCTTGAATCACTCTACCTATTAAAAAAAACCGCATCAGAATCCGTTGCGTAGTTTTAAAGATTTAAGCATACATATATAATAACATACATAATAGCACTGGAAAATAGTACTCACTTCGGAGCGCTGTAAAACCCTATTGACGTAATGAAAAAATTTTATTTATAAAAGGTGTTCCTCGAAAAACAATCTACAAAAATGGTCTGATATCATTTCTTCGTAAAATGATAAAAAAAGTTTTATTGAAAAATATAAACAACTCTAATTTCTGAACATTTTCGCTTATAATTTTTTTTATTTATAGTTCTACGGCAAAAGGTTACTGGACTAAAGTTGTAGAGAATTTAATTTGCAACAAATAATGCTAACAATGTTTTTTTATCAGATAAATAGTTAAAGAGATATATCGTAAAAACCATATCAACCGCTCTTTTCAAGGTGGTGGCCGTGGGACAAGGGTGGCGACCCCACAAACGTGGTGATAGCTTCATACTGACCCCCCCCTACACATAAAAAAAATAAAATTGCGTCCTCTAAAAAACGCGACCCCAAATGTAACTTTTCAATGGACCAAGAGGAAAACCTAATTTTGAATTCTCTCACTCGTTTTTTTGGCTCGCTGTTAGTACACCGACGCATTCACGTGCGGCATTAATGTTAACCAATTCGTTTTTACAAGATCAATATAATATTTTCTATTGGGTTCAAGTGATAGTGCAGTGGAAGCCCACATGTAATAATCCTACCTACTAATCTAATATTTTAAATGTGAAAGATTGTAAGTATGGATGGCTGTATGGATGTTAGTTATTTTTTCAAGTAAAAGTACTGAACAGATTACAATGAAATTTGGTATGAAGGTAGCTGAAGACCCAGAACAAGACAGACTGGTTTTTCTCCGGAAAGCCTACAGGAACGGGAACTATGATGGATTTTTTTTTAAAAACGGGGCGAAGCCACGGACGGAAATCTAGCTTAAGGCCTATTGAGATTAGAGCGGTATCTATATTTCTTACGTAGTATATTAGAGAGACTCTAATCGCGTTTATGTCGCGTACCTATTCGATTATACTGATCGGTATAGCGCTACCCAAGGCGGTAGCGGATACCTACTCGGACTACATTACCATTTTACAAGAAGCCTATAGACATTTTACTCATATCTGTCAAATTTAGTTTCCATGAGACTTCTTTTGTGGTGATTTATAATTGTCAAATTGACAGAAAATTAACCTCTGTTTGAAATTTTAGTAAATAGGATTTAGTCAATGCGATTTTAAATTTAATAATTAAAATGAATGTTTTAAGATTACTCAAGAGTATTCATCAACATCAACCAGTCTCAAAACTTTGCCGTCTGAAATACAGTTCCCACCATCCGTCGAGATTTTTAGAATTTCAAGATAAATGGAGAGAGAAAGATGGAATGTCGAAAAATTGGGAACTGATCTATAAAGCTCCAATGGATAAAGCAATTAATTTTACATCTGCATATTTGACTTTATCATCGAGTATTATAGCAACTTCTGCATTATATTATACGACATTTGTGTTTGATTATAAAGCAATAAATGATCCATTGATTTGGGGAGAAAGCATTATAGTTGCAAACAACGCAACTGAATTCATTGTGTATCTCACTTCATTCTTTCTTTTCCATGTTGCAGTCAAAGTTTTGCTTAACAAATATGTACTACGATTATATCAAGATGGTGATAACTATGTAGCTGTTTTCAGAGGGCACTGGTACAATCATACATTCAAACACAAATTTAATTTAAAGGATTTTAAAAAGTTAAACCCTACATTTGTAGTATCATGGGGTAATGCAAGATATGATCTTGGCAAGAAGCATGGTATACTATTGGATTTATACTTCAAGACCCCGGAACATTTAAATTACTTATTATATAAGAGGAAAAGTAAACTTATTGACTAATATAAGAAGATTTACGGTTTTTTGTAGAGAAGATAAAATAATGGCATTAAAGAAAAAATAAAAGATTTTTTCATAATCTACATATCTATTTATTTACAATCATACAATAAAAATAAATTTTAGTAACCGCCCGAGTATGCATTATTCCATTTGAGTCTAGAATCTCTCTTAATTGTAGTAGAGTCCATTTTCTTTGGATTTTTCTCAAATTGTTCGAGTGCTTTTACTTTGCTTTCATCTGGTTTGAGTGTCTTAGTGACAATGCATTCTCCATTTTCTTTTAAAACTGTATGTTCAATATCTTCTTCTGTTGGCTCTCCATATGGAAATGTAATAGGGGTGATTTTAATAAGATGTTTTACTTTCCATAAAATTGCATTCATTTCAGGTACATTTTTAACAATTGCAACTTGGTTCTGAAAATAAAAATCATTAATTAATTATTAAGTAGTTATTAATAATATAAATATTTCTCAATCATACTTTCAAATATATCAACAGAATTTTTTTTCATTCATATATGCAGAAATCGCATCTATTAATTAATTGTCATAGAATTTAATGTTTACACAAAATGAGGCATAACAAATAAATATTAAATCGTTAATATGAATATAGAAACACTATATAACTTACAATGCTATTGAGTTTTAAACTCTCCAGGATATCCTTTTGCCAATAAGGATAGTGCTTTGTGCTTTTGATTAGCTCTACTCTGAATAATTTGGAAGGTGTCACATCAGGTTCTACATAATTTGGATCTCTGCAAAAATAAAGGTCAATCGTACTGGATATATTATCATACAAAAATTAAATAGGCGAAAGTATGTAAGAATGTATGGATGTTTGTTACTCTTTCACGTAAATACTAATGGACGGATTTTGATTAAACTTCACGGGAATATAGGTTTTACATCATGAGTTATAGAAATACTTGAGTTTGCACGCGGACGAAGCCGCGGGTGATACAGCGCGGCACAGTAGTCCATCTTTACATTTATTAATCTTCAGATATATAGTCTATTTCTTGTTCCTGAATTAGTATTATCCCTAAAGATAAAAATTTATTGAAATTTACCTCGGAAAATAAGTAATACCTCCAGGATAACGAATTCCACCTGAATGTTTATAACCTTTTGACCTACTGATTATTGTCAGGGGCTTAAATAGACTGATTGTGCCTCGATTCATTTTTATCAATAAGTTAATAAATTAATATTAAATTAAACCTAATCGCATAAAACTTCGACCTAAATATTAATTAATAAACAGAAAATAAGATTCTACTGGACGACTTTAATTATTTCCAATTTCCATTACAGACGAATTTGACAATGATTTGACAGCTGTCGCGGGTCGCCTGTCCGCCGGACGCTCACGTGCTCACGGACGTCGCCTCAGAGCAATAAGGTTTATTCGGGTTTATTGCAAAAACATATGCCACAGAGTAATGTAATAATAATCCCTTGTCTACACAAAGCACATTACTGTGAGCACATAAATTTCTAAAATCGGCTTCTGGGAATGTCTTATTATATATCATATTATGATTACAAGTTGATAAGTTAAAATCAACTATCTAAAAAGTTAATTTACTTCATACTGAAGAATATTAAATTCACCATTTGGAGGTGATTGTGTGATGTAAAAAAGCCTTGTATCCAGATTGATAGTGACAGTTGCTATGTCACTGTCAAAAATCGATCGAAATCTTTTGAATGTTTGAATTTACATTTTACAACCGAAAAGTTTTAGAATGTTGTGAACACATACAGTTTTTCGTTAAAAAGTATTATTCTTTTAGATAATTTAGTTTTGTTAGTGAATGTTTCTGCATATATTATATTTAAGTTCCATATGAAGAGAGTGCGGTTTGAAACCCCTTTAAAACTACGAGATACAAACATAATGAATTATGATTCGGATTGTCATTCTCCTCGACCTTACATAGATAAAGGGATAAAATCCATACCTTTTCAATCATGCAATGATGGGCCACGCTTGTTGCCTTATTCAAATGACTTGATACAAAGATTTGAATGTGGGAACAGTTCACCGTATGCCACAGTGAAAAAGACAATACCTTCACTAAACTTTCCAACGGTTGGTAATCAGCAAACCCCTTCCAGTGACCTTGATTTGAGCGTGTTGGATTATACGTGTCAGGAACCCCGAAATAAGCCTCTAAAAATATTTTCTGATGTAACGGCTGACGCGTGTGTTAACGTACAAAACATACCAAAAAATATTTTGACTAACAAGACGAATTTGGATCCTCCAAATGTTCTCAGCAAGGGTGACGACTTTTTTTTAAAAAGAGAACAACTTGGGAAAATGAGGGAAGTATATCCATTATGTGAGCAAGTTAATACATTGAGTTTAGAAAAAGAAAACAATCCATTAGTAAAGAAAACAGAAATAATGAAATTAGGAAATTTAAATAAAAATAACATGGTACCCCATTCAGAACAAGAGCCCTTTGTTGTTTCACAAAATGATAATTACTGCAAATGTCATCACTGTGTAAAAACAAGTACTCCTTATCATTTAATGCCGTCATGTATAAAATATAGGGAGGAAAACCAAGTCAACCAGTGCTGTTGTACATTTCCAGATGCCAGATCATGCACTCATAGTAACTATAACATGCAAGTTGTAACTCCACAGCCTAAATGCAATTGTAGTAACAAATCACCTGTTAATGCAGTAGACAAAAAGAACTGGGCTTTAGAAAAATATGAACAGAGTAATAGATCTGAGTGTTTAGACTTAGAACAACAAAACACCATTGTAAGGGAAAAGAGAGAGCCCACTGTAACAGATCTATATAAAATAATAAAGCTACAAAATGAACAATTGCAGTTATTACAAGGGAAGGTAGATAAATTCATAGCTGCAAGTAGAAAAGAGAATAATCAAGCAAATCCACCTCTCCAAAACTATGTTACTGAACATGTTACTTTGAAATCAGTTGATAGTGAAGAACATAAAATATCCATTGGTGTTATGACTAGTTTTGAAATGGTTCGAACATCTACAGTTATCAATAAAGAAGTAATAAAGCAAAGTGAAGCGCAGATACAATGCAATAGATCACAAATAAGTATAAAAGAAGTTGTGTCTAAAGCGCAGCCTGTTAATATTAATTTTTTAGATGGAATAAGTAAGAAAAATGACACAAATTCGTCTATTCATAATTCTGCCGTCAACAATGATGAAATGACAAGGAATACTGGCTTTGAGGATAAAACGTTTAATGAGCTCAGTTTGTATAATGTCCAAGTGGATAATGCCACCACTCCTATGATGTCTCCAGAACAAAGCATGTATTTGGACGTTAAAGATTATAGCGAGTAAGAACACAATTCTAAATTAATTTAAATAGCATGTGCATGCATGCATAAACATGTTTAAATAAATGTTTATAGTATGAGCTATTTTTGAAATAGATTTGCTATATAATTTCTTTTTCATGTGTTTCAGTTCAGACACAGAAAGTGATGATCCATCCAATGTTGGCTGGACTTATTATAATAAAGTAATGGTGAGAAAATATATTTATTATGAGTAAGCTTCAAATAAAATAGTCAGTATACATTATGTATAATTACAAGCTGTAAGCAATGTAGCAACAAGATAGAAAAGAGTTGTTCCTTGTTTTATAAACTTTAAAATAGTATTTCCTTAGCCTTATTGCAAAGCCTGAATGTCATCCATACTAATATTATAAATGCGAAAGTAACTCTGTCTGTCTGTCTGTTACTCAATCACGCCTTAACTACTGAACCAATTTGCATGAAAATTGGTATAGAGATATTTTGATACACGAGAAAGGACATAGGCTACTTTTTACCCCGGGACATAGTATATTATGTTTTATCACGGAAATCCTACGGGAAAGGGAACTATGCGGATTTTACTTTGACTGCGCCGGCGAAGCCGCTTGCGGAAAGCTAGTTGAAATATATGCCTATGGTATTTTTAAATTTGGAACATTTGCTTGTAAATTACAATGACCTGGATTCATTCGATAATTATTGATTTCTTATACTTTTCTTTCAGACGCGAGTAAATGGAATGCTACAAGATTCTGATATGCCTTCATCGGCTAGTGCTCTGTACAGAAATGCTAAGCAAAAATGTCTGATGCAAATTGACAAAACCAATGTTAGTGTGACTAAAAGGTTTGTATTTTTACAAGTTATAAAATAACGGACTGCTTATTGCTTTGCTCGCATGGACTAGAATGAGTGTATTTCGCGGATTTTCGAAGAAGTGGGGCATTTCTTACGTCTTTAGATGCATAAAATATAGGTACACAACTACAAATATAAAATCATACTCTGGGAAACTATTTCTTCACTAAGAAGTAACTAGTACCTAAACTAAGGGTGTTTCTAATATTGTGCAGATTTCGTAACGCGTCATGAGCGTTTTCACCAGAGCCATAAAACACTTTCATTTTTCTAATGCAAAATAAATCAATTTTCAGAGTGACATTTGGAGAAAATCCAATACAAATGCAGCCACCCCAAATGACTACAGCTACAACTGATACAAGTTTAAAAATGAACCAGTTAGCTGCTAAATACCTTCAAAATGGCCAACAACTAGGGAATGTTGTCTCAAACAAAACCACGGCATCAACTGAGATGTCTTTTGCTACGAAAAATTATATGGAAAGGCATAAAATACTACAAGGTACCATAAAACATAGGTTTATCCTTTAGTTGTTATCTAAAAAAAAGTTTTATTTTAACCTTTATTTTCCCTTAATGAAAAATTAATTTTTATTTAAACACGCAAATAATTGAAGTGAAACTTCTTTATCGGGGTTGGAAAAAAATTTAGTGTAACATTTTTTCGTAACGCCTGACATTTTTCCGTTACGCGCCATCTTTTTCTTATCCCTACCACGCGTGATTCGACGTATTTCTGTAAAGTTGCATATAGTAAATTATTTTTTGAAAAATAAGGTCATAAAGAAGTTTCGCTTCTTATGTGTGTACACAGACTACACTGGTACACTCACACATTTTTTTTAACCACTTTTAATTTGTAAATACTACTGATTTACACCTCAAACTCATACCTGACACTCATATTTTATTTTTACTTATTGTATATAAGGGTGTAATCGTTAAGTGTGCACAGGCGATTATTCCGTAACTATTGCTGATATCAAAAAACTTTAAACTGATGAAAGCCCTTTACCTAATGAGTAAAATGACAATAATAACTTTTTAAAAATAATACGGGAAATATCCAAAAATTTTACATGAAACACGCCCGTTTTTGATAACTGCAATAGTAAATAGTTACGGAATAATCGCCTGTGCACACTTAACAATTACACCCTGTATACTACCTGAACTGAATCTAAAAATATATGTCTTAAATAGTCTGTTATAATTTTCACAATGGAATCTATATTAATGTTACATTCATTTATAGGTAACCACACACAGCCACATAGCCTGCAGCCACCAAAGCCGCAACAAGAAATACCCAAATTTTTGGATATAACAGTATTAAAGCAACAACCTAAGTTATTATAGAATATACTTTTGTATACTTTAAGGTACATTTAGATGAATAATTGTATATTGTAATGAAATAAAACAATTAATTTATAGAACAGACATTTATTTTATTTAAACTTCAATGAAAATAACAATTTTTCTACATAATATTTAGCTACATATAATTTGGGAACATTTCAACATTATGAATATAATTTATGATAATATTACACTTATTCTAAATAATAGTTTTCTAGACAGTGGTAACTGGTAGACGGCCACTACGGGCCACCAGTTGCAAAAGAAATAATTCTCATAATAATTTAACATTTACTAACTCCAGTAAGAGACCTTTCATTTCAAACATCAATTTCATAAAATTGTTACTAATATAACAACACACAAAATAATATTCTTTTTCATACATAATATACTACTGAGATTCATTTTAGGATTACATATCGGTAGGCCTACGCACGCCATTACAACAATAAAAAATAATCTTTCGATCTTAAAAATATAAAACATTTAGATGAACATGATAGGTAGGTACATTTAATGGAGGTATTTAAAATTACACTTGCACACGTTTTGTACATTTATTTTCTTTTAACTCTAGATACACGAATAAACATTTAGAGATAGAAGCTAGAATTTAATATCAATTTGCTGTAAATGTATACTTACCTACTTGGTAATTAGTAGTAGTATTTTAATGTTAGCGATATTGGACAATTTCTTTGCTATCAGTCAATTTATTCCGAGCACTGCCTAATGCCTATGTCATATGAAATGTATGATTTCAATGAGATTACAATTAACTGATTTCGTTGTTGATGTTTGTGTGTTGTTGGCTTTAAGAAATGTATTCTCTTTTTGAAGGAATGAAGTTCTTACAAATATGACCTTGATACTAAGGTATGAATTATTAAACTGTGTTTATTAGGGTAAGTATTCATTTTCATAAAAATAGTAATAAATATTTTCGATTAAAATAAATAACTTAGCTTTTGGTCTGTGATAAAAATATTTCATGTTATCGTCATATTTTAACAATATTTTCATATTATCCGACAATAACAATATTTTAAGATTACACATTATTCTACTTAATCTTATATTTTCTTCTTTTGGTTCTCTTTTCATCTAGTAAATAGACACATTAATAATAATTTATCGGTACCTACGTAAGTATAATTATATTTTAAACATTTATTAGATTTCTAGATCCTATTCAAATGAACGTACTAAATATAAATTTTATGTACAAGGAAATACTGTAGGTATCTATTAATAACTTCAATTCTCTTGCATCGCAATTTGTTTATATTAAAATCTAAGAAGATAACCAATTATTTGGATGGCACTTATATTCAAAGATGTCGAACATCATGTCTGTTAATATATATATTATTAACAAATAATTCCTATTAAGCTAACACCAAAAATCTATTTTACATCACTTTTTGTCTTAGACGTCAGTTAGATAACATGACTAGATATAAACCACTAAACATTTATGATAAACATAGTGCAGACAGATTTTTCAGCATATTTACAACCTATGAAACCTATGTTGTACGAACGTGCAGTGTATTCATTATGATGTTAAAAAATTATGAGCATTTAATACAGGGTTAGTTTTCAATGACCAGCCAAAATTTAAAATTAAGATCTAGATATTAAACCAAAGGTACATTTGAAATATTATTGTCGAATAAAAAAAAAATAATAGCATTCATTTGAAAATGTCTAAATTTCCTAAATCGTAAACACGAGATACCTAATCAATGCACTTGTGTGCGTGCGCGCGTAGACAAATTTATGTGTGTGCTAACTTCTACCTACCTAGAGGTAGGTTGTTGAACTGAATTGTGCTTTTGTAATGTCCACACGTTCGCTTTTTAGTGGCGGACAGGAATGAAATCTAATTAAAAAAAAAAGTTTTTTTTTTCATTAGATCGAAAATGTTATCGATTCTGAACCATTTCTGAAAATTTGGCCGGTCATTGAAAACTAACCCTGTTTAGTGCGGCGTTAACCTAATTTTATTATAATATGACAGTCAAACAGAAATACTTATCTGATACAATTAGTTACTTGAGAAGTATTTTTAAGACAGCGCCGCTGAAAGTTCTAATGGCGCTCTTTGATCTGAGCATTCATATCGTTTCATAATATGTACCATATTTTTTACCTTTTTTTCTAATCATCACTTTTCTTCTATTCAACACCAAGATGAACATCTAGTTACGAATAAAATTAATGGATGCATCAGCTTGTTTAGTGAAACGACTAGGTGCCATTTTATCATTTTTTGCGTTATATATTTTGGCGCCCATTGCGATTTAATGCCTATAGGGGCTCAATATTAAATAATTATCTTAGGTTTGAAAGTTTAATGATTTCTTTCAAAAAAATCAGCTATATGCACTACCATACCGGTCTATTCTTTATGACTTATTGAAGAGCCATATTTTTACCATATTAGGTAAGTACCTTTCTTCTTAATACTACCATTTTATTTAAATCGATGATGTTTTTTCTTTCATTGCCCACCACTTAGAGATGTCATTCCAATTCCAGTCATTCTTTTATCACTCTCTATCTACAAGAAGTAACTAAACTAAGAAATAGAGACGTATTTCTTAGTAAAGTGTGTCAAGCAGCCAATAATAAATTTAAATAATTTTAGTTAGTTTTAAACATCGATTACATGGAATAGACGATGCTCTTCAAAATATGTACATATATTTTTAGCCCGTCCCTACAAGTAATTGTGCGACTCACAGCGACCTCATTAATAATTTAGTTTAGAAATCAATATTTTTAAAATTAATCACTTTCGTCTACAGAAAGCACTATTTACAGTTATGTACTGTATTAGGTACTTAATGAGGAATGAATATAAAAGATTTTTATATTACCTATATAAATGAATAAAATAATATTCTAATAAATCTTGTATAATTTTATTGTGGCTAACATCCATCCGTCATAAAAGACATTAAAATTGAGTGTAAATAGTCTTACTTATATAGTTTGATCTAGTTTGATTAACTGATTAAAGTAGGTACCTATTGTATTATAGATTCAACATTTAGAGTAGGTAATTTATTAAGAATACCAATATAAATAACACATTTATTATTTATTTGATTCATCAGATACCACATTCAAAAATAACTTTCTGAATGGAAAGCTTCAATTCAAGTGCAACATCTTATTATAATATCCAGTTGTTTTCTGTTCCTTATTCTTCTATAATACCTATGACCTAAAGAAATAATGTTTATGCTAAATTTTAAATTAAAATCACTTATTTTAATAGGTATTTGTGCAATTAGTTTAATTATACGTCGTGTGCTGTGAATCATTGGCTTCTTCATCACCGCCTCCTCTCGACTTGCTGTCCAGACGTAACGCAGCTAGTTTTTGTCGTATGCTATTTGGCCTGAAATAAAGAATATAATAATTATTATAGTAATAAATAATTTATAGTATTGAAATAATCAAAAGTAATATCAAATATGAACTTTAAATGTTATCTCTAGATATCCATTGAATTTACAAAATTCAATAGGTATAGAATCATAAAATCATTCAACATAGGTATTATATTGCACTTATGATTAATGGTTACATAAAACTACGACTGTATCTGGGGGCACGGTAGTGCCCCCGCCAAGACGAGCCAAGCGAACAAGTGAAGCGCACGGGCACTACCTACCTTTTCTCGAAGCGCTTCGACGTTTTTTTGAACCCTCATAACTTGGGTTTGGATTATGCTAGATCAACAAAATTTTCGGAATATATTGTCAATAGCGGACTTATTGAACATATTAAGTTTTAATTACATTAGCTTTTATACTTCAGATTTTATTTATATCTAAAAAACGCTAATTTCGTCACTGACTCACTGATGATCATCAAAATTCTTAAGGTATTTCCTAATGTCCTAGAAAGCTGAAATTTTGTATGTAAGTTAGTATTAGCACACAAACAAGAAAAAAATTATAAAACTTGTAACTTTCATCCCCCAACCCCTTAAACTAGGGGATGGGAGTTTGTATGAGACCTGTAATTTTAAATTAAATTTTTTATGACGCTAGAGGTCTAATCTAATAATTTAAAACTTGGTTCCCCTAGATATATATATGTATAGGTACTCCTTGTTAAAAAAAAATTAAAAATTTAATCGACGTATAAAATTTTGTTACAAACAACTTACAAAAAGAAATGAAATCCCACCAAAAACATTTTCATGTAAAATGTTGCCAAGACGAGCCCATATGACTCGCACTGTCAAAAAGTTATCAGATCTCATGTAGAGCCAAGCTTCTAACACTACACGCCCTAACTCTACAAGGTCTAACTTCACAAACTCTACACCTTAGTCAAAATATGTGGCTTGGCCGTTCGTTACTACAAGAACTATTGTATAACACACAAGTAATGAACAGTGATTTTAACATTGAGTTAATTTTTCACCTTACGCCGATGTGAATGTAGCGAAATGGCCAAGCCACATATTTTGACTAAGGTGTAGAGTTTGTGAAGTTAACCCTTGTACAGTTAGGGCGTGTAGTGTTAGAAGCTTGGCTCTACATGAGATCTGATAACTTTTTGACAGTGCGAGTCATATGGGCTCGTCTTGGCAACATTTTACATGAAAATGTTTTTGGTGGGATAATTATTTTTATTGCAAGTTTATTTGTCAGTTATGGGGTTAGGAAGGAAGGTTGATTTCCTCCATCGAAAAAGAGAGGATCTTTAGGCCCCGATAAATAACGTTGGAAAATTGTATATATGTGCGCTATAACAAAACATTTGTATAACAAGGTAAAGGTGTAGGAACGGCCGGAGTCACGAAGCTCTTTTTTCCAAGCGCTGCTGCTGCATACATGGTAGTCGGGAAAATAGACATAAATAAAAAATAGACACACCACACCACACAAGTACTGACTGGTCACGACGGATTCGCCTTCTACTTGACCAGTACCCCTAGTGTGAGTTTGATCGAGTACGAAACGTTACTATCGCGTCTGCGTCACAGCCGAATTAGTATGGGAAATCGAACAGCGCCCCTAGCGGACGTATGGGGAAGCTTTGATTCCCCATACAAATTTCGCTGTGACGCAGACGCGATAGTAACGTTTCGTACTTGATCAAACTCACACTAAACCTACAGATTCAAGTTGAAGGATAGACGCTGCTCTTCAAAATATTTACATATATTTTTAGCCCGCCCCTACATCCTTCCTGTCCTTCGTGTCTATGTCAGCCTGGAGTTGAGGAGACGGTTCCTCACCTGTTACTCGAGTGCCCAATTTTTGCAATCAATAGATATGCTATTGAGCAAAAAATGTCTCTGGACTATAATCCATGGCACGAACACCCTGTGATGTGATGACGGGTGCCTTTAAAAAAAAAAGACGTGTGGCACTCGGGGACTGCCGCGGTAAAGCTATTGCATGCTATGCCTTCAAGCCACACCTCCGCCCGTCGGAGTGAGGAGCGTGAGGTTTAACGTTACGGAATTTCTCGATTCGGTCCCCGCGCTCAAGGCCCGCGATAGAAGCTATGCAATAGCTTAAAAATATAACAGGTAAGTACATACCTATCATTAAAGTATGAGCACACAACATGGTCCGCGGAGACGGACTGTCGCTGGTAGGCGGCCGCGCTCAGGTTGCTCTGCGGGATCTTGTAGATGCGCACACAACGACCGCTGTTCTCTGTCGAGTATTATTTATTATTAGTTGCTTGTCCTGCTCAATATGGATAACAAATAAAATATAGTCTTTGTTAATCAAATAAGCAATGGAACAAATAAAGAATAATTAAATAATTGTTAAAAACAATAGCAAAAAATTAAATAATTCCTCTTTGTAATATAACTAATTAGTTATTAGTGTAAATGGATTCGGATCTGCTGGTTAAACACTACGTAGTACCTAAGTAAACGAAGGTACGTATTTTCCTAATATGTACATACAATACTTATCATACAACTTGTATTAAACATAAATCCATTGACAGTTCAAAAATAGTTTTATCCACATAATACATATAACTAATATAACATATAACTTTACACATACATTAATAGAATAATATATCATACCCTGTGGTGAAGTGGGCGGCGATATCGGCGTCATTCTCTGCAGCGGCGGGCGGATGCTCTCCTGCTCAGAGGAGATCGAACTGCTGCGACTTGACGCGGAGTTGTTCTCGGGTGTGCGAGTGTTTTGGTCATTTCTGTTGGTTAGTTAGTATTCGTTTAGAAAATAATAACACGAAATAATGTTTAGAAGAAATGTTCAAGGCTAACTGAATTAATGATAACCTGATATAAACAAGAGCTTCGCATATACCTTCGATCATTGGTTAACTAAATTCATGATCGATCATGAATTCTGTTAACTTCACGTAAACGATAAGCGTCATATAAACTACAGTTTCGCCTTACACTTTTGATCTCCCTTAACAGACTACCTCGTACCATAGCTATAGTAATGTCGTGTCACCTAATCTTCGCATTTTTGGCCATTTTCGTGATATAAAATAATTAGTAGTGAAGTGTTATATTGTTAATTATAATTCATACTAAGTATACTTCGACCTAATTAAAACATTAATTAAAACAAAGAAAGTAAGAAAATACATTAATAAAAAGTTGTTTCTTAGAAAAAGTTTAATAGTATACGTAATAAAAGCTAGTTAACATAATTTATTGCAGCAGATAACCAAAAAAGGTGAAATTTTAAGTGATTAATTAGCTACTGGCACGTTTATGAGTAAGATCGTGTTATATTTTCAATGTTTTCTTAAAAAATACTCGTTAATGTGTTGTTGGCTTCATGTAAACAGTCTAAGAACAATAAATTAATACCACCTATATAGCAAAATAACTATAAGATATAATATTTGTCAGGTCACGGAATGCTTTGATTGATTGATATTGTACATTTATGAGCACTCAATGTGATAACAATATATAATTGGGTATGTAGTGTTATTTATTGCGTTTGCGTGAGCTCGTAGCACCGTAGCTATTGTGTAGACACGCTACGCGCTACGCGTCTACGAACTTATCGACTAGACGTTGTTACACGCATCGTTATTCAACCAAGTATAATTGGTTTTATGTCAACATAATTGGTGTATTTATTCGAATAAGTCTACAATTTTTACAAAATTGTATTTTAATAGGTACATGTTGTTAGTTATTTTTGGGCTTATTTTTTATTGTATTTTTAAGCACTGATGAAAAACTAGTCTTTATTATAACACGATATTTGATAGATTTGAAAATTAATACATTAGGTTTTTGAAGTGAAACTTTTTTATCGGGGTTGGAAAAAATTTAGTTTAACATTTTTTCGTTACGCGTGACATTTTTCCGTTACGCGCCATCTTTTTCTGATCCCTACCACGCGTGATTATTACGATTACTTACGACGTATTTTCGTAAAGTTAATATAGTAAATTATTTTTTGAAAAATAAGGTCATAAAGAAGTTTCACTTCTTACGTGTGTACACTAGTAAACGCACACATTTTTTAAGTTAGTTCATATTTTGTTTGATCATCGTAATTTTTTATCTTTAATAAAGGATGTTAGTGACTTAAAAAAATGTATGAAATGAGAAAAACGTAGGAAGGAGAAATTTATTTGTTTATGAAGTGAGTTAGTTTAACAATAAAACGTGAGACCGACAGATTCATGTGTCTCAGTGAAAGGAGAGATATTATCTAATACATTACCTATCAGCATCGTCGTCGTCCACAGAGTACTTAGCAAGCCGCGCGAGCTCGTAGCTGTCGTGTAGACACGGCTCGATGTCGCGCCCGAGCGGCACATACTCGGGCGCACAGGCCACGTAGAATATGTCCTAGAGCAAGGAAAGTTCTTGTATTTTACGCGTTTACATTATGAAATTAGATCATTAGAATCAGACAAATTAGAGATTTTTAGCATTATATTATTTAAGGCTGACCAAGTCTTTAATTTATAAAAGTGGAGTATCGATTTTTGTGGTAGAACATTATAGGAAGATTACATTGAGATAATATTACTATGGAGACGACACCTACATCACTTATGTTCCGCTCAACATACGCCATATGGCGTAACTGCACGCTCATTTTTTATTTGTTTTAAAGTGACACGTGCAAGTGTACGGCAAGTTGTATGAAATGACGAACTTGATGCAAGATGCGCGTGTGTGTATACCGTTGCGACTTGCGTCTTTATTTTGACCACATTAAAAATGTTTATGTTGAAAGTAAATTGAAAAAAGTCTTCATTTATAACTCTTCTACGACATTTATGTCCAAAAATTTATTAATCAAAATATTATAGTTTGTTTTAATAACCCTTCTTATACTAGATATTAAATCATCTTTCTAAAATATTTAATCAGCGATGGAAAAAAATAATTATTAACGAATACATATTTAAATATTTATTTTTAGTTTAAAGTTACCTTTCTACCACACAGTAGTTTTAAACCAGGAATGCAAGCAGCGTGTACCAGAGAACCATTAGCAACCAGACGAATTTCCAATAAGTCCTCAGCAAAAGCCATAATATAAGGGAATGCACACACTAAAAATAAATAAAATAACTTTAAATTATTTTTTAAATTATTTGAATTTATTTATACATATAATAAGTATTTACATACCAACAGCTGTGGGTACGGTTGTCCAGTGAAAGTCGTATTCACTATCGCTTTCCAAACCTTTGCTTGTTAGTCTTTCAAAATGGCAGGTATCTAAAGCAAATATAATAAAATCCATACTAATATTATAAATGCGAAAGTAACTCTGTCTGTCTGTCTGTCTGTTACTCAATCACGACTAAACTACTGAACCAATTTGCATGAAATTTGGTATGGAGATATTTTCTGTGCCTCCAGTGAATAAGGGAGTAAGGCGAGTTATTCCCTTTGGTTTTTATTGCACCATTGGATTCAGCTCGTCAAAATACACAACATATCAAAAGGACATATCTCCAGCTGCATCCTAACCCATTTTTTCGAATGACCCAAACGGTATAAGTAGGGTGTGATTAACGGTATAAGTTACCTTATCCATCATTTTAGGCAATCGCAAAGGAACTATTCGTCTCGAGTCAAAATAACCCACGAACACAAGGACGTATGTGTAGTTATACTTTTTGAATAAAGACATAATTCATTTTGTTCCATCCGTGCTAACACTATTTTAGTATATAAACGCATTTGTGTCATTTTTCTAACATGAGCATAAAGGAACAACTCTTAGTGTCATTGGTTCAAGTGACGACATGAGACAGTTTCGCATTATTGCCGTGTTGCAATTGGTCTATTTGAATACTGCACGGAAACAACAGACACTATTTCTTTTTGCTTAATAATATTTTTCAATCGTTTTTTCAATAAATATGCAACAGTAAATCTTTATATTTAAAAAAAAAGGTATTTATCAATCAACTTGGAATACTAATAATTTTTCTATGGAAATTAACTATTTTTTGCAATAGATAAAAATACAGTTTTAATTAACACATTAAGTGCATTTAATGATATTATACTCTTTGTTTATATAAATACAGAACGATAATTGAATTATCTAAAAAAGCCAACAAAAATGTTAAACTTATATTTTCTTCTTTTAATTGGGTAAGTTTTCTAAAAAATAACTAGTTTTTAATCTTTTTTTTTTTAATTTAATCTAACCAATAATACTATAATTATAGACGCATAGAAAAAAAATTATAACCAGTCTTGTAGAGTCTCTTCAAGTCGTATTTGCATCCAAGGCACCTTCAAATCTGTGCTTAATTTTTTCATAAAATCTCTGCGGCTCATTGTTTTTTCTTTATTTATCTATATTATTTTGATATTATAAGATATAGAAATTGTTAAAATTTCATATCATGCCGTAAAATATCGCCACAGACCACCTATAACTTTCCCTGTAAGGTAACTGAACATACAGGAATATGGTTTTCGAGCTTCTCTTAACTCTTTATAGTGCTTGTATCCTCAATGTATAACACATATTCGTTTATAACCACCAGACAACATCTCAGCCACCCAATCCTCTTTCTTGGAGTCCAAATCCAGCGGAGGACAACAGTCATTTACTAAAATTGAAGGTTTTTCGTCCTAGTGTTAAAGTTTTCTGGATCCTATTTTATACTCAATATATAGTATATAATACTATATCATGTAAAACGTGACTTGGAAAAAAAAATATTCACATAAATCACAAAATAATTTTTTTTAAACAATCGTAAAAGTTACGAAAAGCCCAATTATACGTCAAAATGACGTTCAACATCCTCTTTACTACAAAATGGCGGAATTTACCGGGAAGAGCCAACTATGTACAGCTAGATCTCGACGGCTAATGAGTTGTTTCTGGATTTCGAAGTGATTCGATGGTAAATATAGAAAAGACAAAGATATTTCGCCGCGGTGTACATAAAATTTACGTAGATTGGACTTCTAGGGTTAAATGCATAAACACCTAAATGTTGTTTTGTTTTTATTATATCTAATAACGTTAAAAAATCCGTTGATTTCACTCGTTTTTCAAGCTACATGCATGGTTGTTCCACTAAAAGGCTTCAATTGAGTCATAAAGTACACAAATTTCAAGCATGATAAGTCGCATTATTTCTATAAAACCAAAACTGGCAATAATATAAGTCGTGTTATGCGACTATGAACATAGTGCTTTAGGGCATAAGTCGTTATATTGCAAAGAGCAAAAAAAAAATTATGTGAATACATTGAGTTATTCCATGAAGTACTCGTTCATAAGGCCACAACTACAAAAAAACACGAAAAAAGTATATTTATGGGGTTGTTACAATATCTGTTCATATGTAAAACTAAAGTCTAACATCATATCTTACCCATACAAGCTTAAAAATTTGAAGTTATAAAGATTTAGTGTTGATATATAGTTTTTTGTCTCTCCTGAAAAGTGCTGTTTTTGAGTTATTCCCTTATTCACTGGAGGCACAGTTTTGATATCCGAGAAAGGACATAGGCTACCTTTTATTGCGAAATATGTACCACGTGCGAAGCCGGAGCGGACCACTAGTGTTTATATAATTATTTGTACTACAATAACATTATGCATGCAGCATAACATTAATCTATTTACTGGAAGTAAATAAGTGGAAAATAGTAGAGTATACAAAATAAACAGAAGCATACTCTCAACTCTGACTCCGACTTGTGTCGGTTTATTTTTTATTTAAAATTGTTTTTTTATGTTACAAAAGAAAACTAATTCAATGATATAAAGTTATCAGACACAAAAAAGTAAAAAGTTTAGTAAAAAACTGTCTATAGGGAATTCCAGTGTTTCTATTAATCCAGTAACTATCAATAGTAGATAATACTTCGTCCAGATAATATATTTAAGTATTTCTTATTTTTATTTTCAATGCCCAATGTGTACACATTTTATTAGGCTCCAACTTCCTCACGTATATTTATTTAATTTAAGGAACACACAACAATAAATACACATTACATTATATATAAGAAGACATTATCTAATTAATTGTATCTGATGTATTTATCAATTATAGGTGTACACAACATTCGCATTAATAACACTTATACATTTATTTATAAATTTATAACACTTATACAATTAAACATAAACGAAAGAAAAACATAATCAATATACTACATTATTTTATACGCTACTGGAAAAACTGTGAATAATTTTATGCTTATACTGTGCGAGAGATCCAAAATATACAGGGTGTAATCGTTAAGTGTGCACAGGCGATTATTCCGTAACTATTACAGATATCAAAAAACTTTAAACTGATATCGAAAGTATTTAACCTAATGAGTAAAATGGTCATAATAAATTTTTAAAAATAAAACGAGACATATCTTAAAAATTAACTTGAAACCCTCCCATACATTTAGTATGAGATACGAATATCCCATGTACATGGGTTGATCCAAAAGTAATGATAATCAATTTTAAACAAGGTCATTACAGTTATAATAATTATGTAGTTCTCTAGATATTCTTCTAACTAGAAAATATACTTCAATATTTTTTTTCCTAAACTTAAAAAAAAAAAAACTTTGACTTCATCCACAAAAACCCCTCCACGCGGCCATCACTTCGCTGTCATCTTAAAATAATTTATTGCTAAGAAAGTGTTTCTTGTGCCGAGGAAAGAGATAAAAGTAAATAGGAGCTAGATCTAAAAAATAGGGTAGGTGTTCAAGCATTTGGAATGCCGATTTTTGAATGGCAGCCATCGCAACTGACGCTTTGTGATCTGGTGCGTTGTCTTGGTGAAACAGCGTTCAGGTCCGCAGTTTGCCATGTCTCTTTTCCTTACTAACCTACCGCAATCTTTTAATTTGGTCTTTTAGTGAGAGCCCAATAAAGTGGCTACCTTTTTAAAATATTCCACCATAATTATTCCTTCAGCGTCCCAAAAAACTACCGCTTTAATCTAACCTACTGATTTTCACTTTGAATTTCTTCATAGTCACTTTGGAAGCTCGCATCCAGGACATTGATTGTTTTTTGGTTTCAGCATAAACATGGTGAACTCGGGTAACGTCCATGATTACAAAACGTGACAAAAAATTATCCTGATATCATTAAAAATTTAGAAATTTACCCTCTACATGTCGAATCGTTGTTTCTTCTTTTCGTCGGGAAACATTCTGGCACGCACGGTTCACATTGAAATTAATGTAAATAATTGGAAACGTGGCCTGTTGATATGATTTTTTTGTGATTACTTAGTGAATACATGAGCAAGCAAAAAACGTTTATTTTATATTTTTATGTGCACAGGAAATTCCCAATTATCATTACTTTTGGATCAACCTAGTACATTTAATATGAAAGATTTTAGCTTTTTCTTTCTTTTTTTGGTTTTCTGCTTTAATTACTTCGCAAATTTGAAGGGAAGTTCATTTAGAAACTGTAAATAGAGCTTCTCATTGTATTGCATAATGAGGACATCACTTCGAAAATCTGCTATGAGTACAAAATGTATGGGAAATAAAATGTATGGGAGCGTTTAATGTAACATTTTTGGATATTTATCGTTTTATTTTTTAAAATTTATTATGGCCATTTTACTCATTAGGTTAAGTACTTTCGATATCAGTTTAAAGTTTTTTGGTATCTGCAATAGTTACGGAATAATCGCTTGTGCACACTTAACGATTACACCCTGTATACATACGATTATAACACAGCAGCAGCTGTCCATCCCGTTCATCCCCAATGCGCAGCGCGTTGACGAGCGCACCGCGCCGCGGACCGTTATCTTCGGAACTATCCGCTCGTTTTATCGTCTGAAAGTTTATTTATTTTTATATATTTTTTTTGTAATATTCTCTTCAGCAACAAACTAGATAGAGAGGAAGCCGTCGAGCGCATTTTTAACTGATTAAAACATTGAATGTTCTACGATTGTATCAAGACCGATTTAGAAAATTCTTCTTTTGCTTCAAATGGACTAAACATCATTCTTTATAGAATTAAAAAAAAAAAAATAGATATGTTAAAATATTATCAATTATTTTGATATATACCTGTCCTGTGCTGGTTTCTATAACTTCCCAATGGTGTTTATATCCTATGACGGTGACAGGAACTTCGCCGTCCATCATTTTCAGTAAAACCGGTGTCTCACTCAGTTGGATATCCTGTAAACAAACAAATAAAACATTAATACATTTTTTATAAGTATGTGTGCAGTATGTGTATGTATGTAAGTAACTCTACTACGACCAAACGGATGAATGAATTTGGAAACATAGGATAGAATTTAACTAAAAATTACCAAATTGTAAAGAAGTACTTACTTTGAAATGGGTGTATTCAAATCCCATTTCACTATCAGTCTTTGGCTCTTCAACTAAAAGAAGAATTCTTCTGCCTATTGCTATTGCTAAGAAAGTCTTGCCGCCCTCGCCTGAAACAAGCATTTTATTAAAAGTTTAAATTTGGCTCTATCTTGTGGTAATGTTATAAAAAGGCTCGAATTTTAAAGTGTTAATAAATGTTTTTTTTTAATTCATTAAAAATGTCCTATCCAGGATTTTCTAAGTCAACCCATTTTTAATACATTTTTTAATAGACTAAATTAATTATAAAATTGTTCTCATTCTATTATCACGCCGTTGAATTTTGCCTTATGCTTGGATCTTAGACCATAGTCTATTTTATTGAACGCTACGCTAACAGAAAGCCACTTGGCTAGGGGAGCAGGGCTCAGCTCGCGGTCGGCGGTATATGGTATTGTCACTATTGTAACACCGCACGAGCTAATAGAATGAAGCGCTAGTGGCGCGGCTGGCGAGTGCCCGAATCACCTTGTTCGAGCAGGTCGAAGTAGTGCGCGGTCTTGGTGCGCGGCAGGCGCGCGTGCTTGCAGTCCTGCAGCGGGCGCATGGCCCAGGCGCCGGCGCAGAGCGCGGCCAGCGGCAGCGCGTACACGCCCGCGCCCCCCGCGCCGCCCGTGGTGGACCCCCCGCCCGCGGCCCGCGCGCCCACGCGGAACAGCCCCGCGCGCTCCGAGCGCCGCGCCGACCGCACGCACCCCTCCCACCGCAGCACCACGCGCGTCGTGCCGCTCTCTGAGGGACACGACACATTTATCTGGACAATCTGAAGAGTAGATATTATTAGTGGCTCCTTACATTTATTGTCATGCTGAATAGCTACTCAAACATAAACTTTTGAAGGGAAACTTCTTTATTCGCGTTGATAGTAAATTATCAAGGTCACGTCATGGCAATACCGACACGTCATGGATTAAGGCGACGATTTTGTTATGTTTGAATCTTGCCAAAGAAGTTCCATTTCTGACACGTGAGCTCGGCACACAAGCTCTTTTTTTATGACTGACCTTCAAGTATATAAGTGTTGGAGGTGGTAGATAGTAGCACTCTGCCATCTGCCAGCTGCTCCGCACATACGGGCGTGGCAGGCAGAGGTGCTGCGCGCCACAACCGCCCCTCCCAGGGAGCGCGACGGGAGCCTCCTGAACCTGATGATATAACCATAAAAAACAATACATCGCAATACAATACAATAAAATACTAAAGCAGCCCTTTTTAGCAGACCATACGTCGATTGGTGCGAGAGCATCGGCTGATGATAGTAAACTATAACTCCGCGACATCTAGTAGCAAACTCACCAGTAGACACAAGGCTGGTGGGGGCATCTCCCCGTAATACTGCGTCCAACTTGAGCGCCTGTCCCACGTGCAGGAAGCGCTCCGTGCGCGCTGCACCTGCCCCGCCCGCGCCCGCTCCGCCCGACCACACGTCAGATAACGCGCGACGCGATAACATTGGCTGGTGATAGCAAAATATTGGAGATGAGCCTATATTCCTGTTTAATGTAGAACATGCTGATACTGATACTATGATGTCGATCTATTTAGACAGTTTTATCACGAATCACGATGTATTTATTCCTTTAGTAATTTTGTTAAACATAAAAGTAAAACATAATTTAAATGACGCACGCAATAAAAATTTATCAGAACTTTTTTAATAACATACAATCTTAATAAATTTTAAACCAATACAAAAACACAGAAAAATATTAAGTTATAGTTCCGCAACATCCTTTGAAGCAGACCTAAGGATATGCAAAACATTATTATGTCGCATATTCACTTCCCACGCTAAAAAGTCAATAAAAAAGTTCAAATAGCACATGAGACTTCTATAAATAGCGAAAATGAATTGCATTCAACGGAACGTTTGAGAGTGGAGCGATTCACTCGGAAGGTTCTAGTACATTTTACAAATGAAACTGCTAAGGACCTTATTATGTCTTACCACTTTATGGTCGGAGCAGTGCTCAGCGTATATATCCCGTATCAAAGTGTCGAGTGTCCTTTGCCTCTTTAGAGCGAATGTTGGCGTTTGAAACGCTGCCTTTTCACCATTCATTAGTTTTACCTGAAAGCAATTGTCAATACAATAAAGCACAGCAATTTGCTCCCGGGGAATAAAGCGGTCTCGAGGGACTAATTTCCAATGGATAAATTAACTGAACAACTTTAACGTGACCTTTTAGTGCGTAATTAAATAAATAGCATATAAATTTATTTAAAGGACTATTGGAAAAAGAAACTAATGTAAATATTATGAAAGCTTTGATATTTTTTTATTATTCAAAATAAATTAATACTTTTAAAACCTTACACAACAGTTATTTATTCACCACCCAAAATAATCCAATAACAGAGGGAACGCGAAAGCAAAACGTCACGGAACAATATGATTGAATTAGTATTACGATAATGCTTACTAAGAGGAATTCCCTGAAGAGCTGTGGGTCACTGAACACGGGCGGGCACGGGAGAGAGGGCCCGAATGGAGGGACCGTGTCGTCCGTGTACACGCTCAGGCGGTACCCTTCGCCCTCCACTTCTGATACTACTGCGAATACATCTGGAGTTTTTTGTAAGGAAACTAGCCCTGTTATTATTGACTGTTTGTGTAGTTTAAGATGGTTAAACATATTCCACCACGTACCTGAAATACCGCATCTACGCTTATATGTATAAGGCGAGATCGCGCTCAAATGCCTGATGTCTTTAATAAGCACATACAATCAAATAAGTTCTGTTTATTGTAAGCTTTATTAAAATTAAATTGTGTCGAAAAATAATCAAAAATATGTCAGATTTTTTGAATACTAGAGCCTGTTTTCTATGCGTTGAAAATAAGATGTTTCTTTTGTTATTTATTAATTTATTTTTATTTACTCTTTATTGTACAACAGTCTTATAAAATAAAAGTACAACAAAACCATTCAAAATGTACAAATGGCGGCCTTATGGCTCTAAGCCATCTCTGCCAGGCAACCTTCAGTCAACCTTCTTCTACTACACTTGGATGTTAAACAATTGGCACTCCCACTTCAATTAATTAGCTCTACATAAATATTGAAAAAGGATACGAGTAAAATGGCTTTTAACACATTGTGGGTTGAAGGTGTTGTGCACTGCGTCTTCAGTGAACACAATGTTGACAATATCGTTGCCGATGTGACGCTTCCTCTCGAGCTGCGAACAATGTCAATTATCATGTCGCTTGTAATGCTCCTAATTAATGCTACGATATGCATAATTCAATCATACATTTTATAGTACAGACAATTCATAATTGAATGAGCCCCCTGAAATTGTATAGGTATTGTCTTATTGTTTAAATACTCAGAGGAAATAATATGGATTACATAAATGCAACCAATTCGTTTGTTTTATTTAAAAATGTAATCTTTTTATCGGCCAAAACATCAAAAAACAATTCCAGAAATAAAATGAGATTTATTTATGTAAATACAATTAAAAGAATAAATAGTAATTTAGAAAGAACTCATATCAGCGAAGCTTTCTGTAAAAATGCAAAAACGACATGACAATTTGAATAGTTTTAGAGATAAAAGGTTAAATTACAGACAGTGACAAATGGAAAGTCGTTTGTTAAACTCCGCGCAACGAATTTCTAACGAATTTGTTTATTTTTAACACTTGATATTTAAATCTGAACACGTATTTTGCTGTTTAAATTTGGAATAAGCTTGTAATTATTCATCAATTTGTAATTTAAATCATTCTTTAAACTAGCTAAGATAACCTATTGATATAAGGTGGCCTTTATAAATAATTATGAACATTATATTATGTGATTTAATTAGCTTGTTTTTAACAACAATACCTACTCATAATAATAGCATTTGTTCCTTTCCGAATACCTTCGAGGAAATTAATCAATGAATAGGTCTTGTGCGTGCGAATGCTTCAGAGAACCTACACTGTATTAATTAGTTCAACGGAGGGTTCACCATTTGATGTGATAACCAATGATTCGAAGAAATAGATACGGGTCTCACATATTGTACACATGCCATGTGTACAATATGTGAAACGTTTATTGAATCTATACTAAAATATGTTTTATTACCATTATGGTAATAGTGAGATTATCTTGAAATAAAACACTACAAGTACAAGAAGTTTCTATTTCAAAGCTTCAACAAGATTAGTTAAGATTGAAACACTCTAGCTTTTAAGAAGTTTATGTTTCAAAATAAGTTGAAAAGCTCAAAGTAAATTGTTCCGATTGAAGCTGTTTTTGTTTAAGAGGTGAAGCTGATACCATTAAATTTAATGCTGCCACTGCCACAAAATATTTGTTTGTTCGAGAATTTTCTGCTGATAATAAATCTAATGATAAAAGGCAGTAAGCCAGCTTATTTTCACAAACAAGAATTATCTTGAAAGCTTTCTTTATTTGAGTGCTCTAATAAACGTATAATAAGGATTCAAGAAAGAATATAAACAGGAAAGGGAGGCATTTAATTGTTTGCGAGATACCAATACAAAAATAGAAATGTGGCAGATGCATAGCAATTTTACTGTTCGTTTTTGTTCCTAGGGAAGTAGGTAAACTTTTTATATGCCCTGTAGACAAATATCTACTTTTTGTTAGACTCCATCGGAATAAAATTGGTTACCTCGCTTTAATGCGATACCTTCAAAACTAAACATACATATGCATGACAACTAGGTCACTCTTGATATGGATGGATTTGATTTAACGAATGTCATAAAAAGTGTTTTTTCTTTTCAAAAAGTTCTATCCAGTAACAGGTGCCCAAAACACACGCCATAAAAGACTCAATGCCATGAAAAATTACATAAAGATAAAGTTACCTAATACACTTTAAAGCGGCAGGCACATTTGGCTTGAAGTTCATAAATTGTATTTAAATATACAATGGAAGCCACCACAACACGGTATCATAGTGGTCCTTGAAGCAGTACGTTAATAAACAATACAATATCCTAATGAATATTCATATTCACAGAGAGGTCATATAAATCAAATCTGTTAATAGTAAATACAATGTAATACTGACCTGTTGTTTGTTGTCTTTAGAGAACGGCAACATTGTTGATACGTGGAACATAATTTCGTGGCCTTGGTGCATCGTGTAAATGGAATGGCTGCCAGTCATGTCACCTACGACCGTTAAAATGTAGAATGTTCTAGAATGTCTGTTATTTGAAATTTCGTATTCGTATACAAGATTAGTTTGAAATATTTTTAATGAAATATCGCAGTTCAAGGTCTGCTTTGGGTATTTTAATAATTCTCATCAAAGATAAATTACAATGACACAGTAATCGATATTAAACAAGTACCAATTTAAGTTTAAGCTAGAACTTAATAAAGACCATGTAACTAATATGAGTAGTTAATTATTAAGTTCTGCGTAAAATAATAAGCAATAAGCAATTTTTTTGTTACATGAAAGCAAAACTGGTTATAACATGGCTCTTTTTTCAGCAAATAGAGAAAACTTGAAAGAAAGAGCAGCTAAAACGAAAGCTCGAAAGCAACAAAAACCGGTAAAAGAAAGACAACTGAAAGTATAAGAAGTAGCCAATAATAATTAATTATCATTATCTGCATACTTGGAAATTAATAAATAAATTTCACACTATCATGACAATTGCGTTTAATTTTGTCGAATCTATCTGGAAGCCCAATTCTCGTAAATTAATTTAAACATTATTTAGTTTTCTGAGGCAGGATATAGACTTACCTTTGACATCGAGACCTCCTCGAAAACGGTTCCATCCTCTTAATCGAATCTTGTCCCCCAAAAGTGAAATAAATCTGTCCCATTTCTCGTTACCTTTTTCTGGAATAGAAATGCTACGTTGTCATTTACTATAATGGCAGAAATGACTGGTCAAATGGAAATAGATGTATAAGTATTATTTTTGTCCTTCATATAAATTTAATTTAATTTTTAGTCACTCATACAGCGCTCTTATTATTTAATTTGCAATGCATACATTTTACTGTCTGATAGTGGTTAAAGTGGCATATCTGAAAACATTTCGACTTGAGTAAAGTTATGCTGAGCGAGTCTTTACTTTGATAAATAATTACAAGTCTGAGAGAAACCACTTAAGTATGTTATGACTTACGAATATATTTGAATAATCTTATTTAGTTACTTAAGTATATAAAATCCAGACATTCAAAAATAGTTCCAATACCTGAAACTAAGTTTGTAACAAAAACATTGTATCCGAAATCCAATACCAAAGTTGTATTAAACATAAATGGAGAATGAACTAGCGAAATAAGAAATTTGTTGACAAAAGTTAGTGACTATAATACCATTTGAAAGCATTTCGTCGTCAGTCCTCTGGCCTGGCTTCATTATCATAACGCCGATCTTGAAATTTACCGACCCTTCTTGTTCTTCGAGCAATAATATGTCTTTCTGAAGTTCGGGACACGTTATCTGAACAAAAAAGAATAAATTCATGTTCTATATACTAGTCGAAAAGAGTATTTTATGGTTTCGATCGTAAATTTCGAACATTATGATCTAAACTTGGTAGTAGTAAGTACTTAGACTTTTGTTAAACGACAAAATACTAGGGCTCTTCAAAGAAACTGAGAATTTATTTTCTTGTACTACGTCCATATTATATATAGGGTCATTAATAGCTTTTACTGCATAATTAAGGACAAAACATAATGAGCTTTTACTCAGAGGTCAAAGTATTATTTCAATAATCAATTTCAATATTGTTAAATGTATTGTTGTGTAATGTATTTTCTAATTGGTCTGAAAACTTCAGAAATATACATGCCATAAGATAAGCATAAAAATAATATATAAAATAATTGCCAACCTCTCTAGGCATTTTATCAATCCTCTCGATGGCTGTGAATTGCGATAGGATCTGCTTGAGGGTGGGCCTCGTCGGCGCTTGACCTCCTCCGCCACTCCAAGCACTTGCTGGCAAGTAAATTTTATGCGCACCCTATTGTTGGGGAATATAAATTAGTGAAAAGGCTCGTTATAAGCGGCTTCGCGATCAGAAGACAGGTTTGAGTGATTATATTCTTTCAAGATTGGATTTTTTGTCAGTTTAATTAACGAACGTAGACAGTTTTGGGCGTTGTTCGCGTTGCGCCTTTCCTAACTGCTTGAAGGCATTGCATTTAATTTAGGTAAAGGATATGACACACAAAACGAAAGGCAAAGACTCTAAACGTTCATTGCTCTTCCATCTTATCATTTCTTAGTATTTATTTTGTGTTTTCAAATACTTCTAAGATACTTACGCATAAAGAAAAAGTTAAGGATATATTGAAAAACAATATCTAGTTTGCACGAGAAGATAGTAAATGTCTCTATTGGTTTCCCAATCGCCAAAGTTATAAACGTATTCTGCATCAACTCGTTCCAATGATTCTTTTAACACAAACAATAGCCAAAAAAGTTCAGAAGACGCAATAATACAAAAAAAAAACTAAACCCATAATCATAAATCGATTCTTATGTAACCAAGAATAGCCTTACTTAGCTAGTCTATTTTTCTTTTGTACCTATGTCATGTCTTAACAATAGAAAGTAACAAAGGCTGTATACTGCTTACCATTTTATTGAAGAGTATTGCTCGTAAAAGACCCGCCCCCTCCTGCACCACGCTCAAAAGATATGGCTCTCTGGCGCCATCTACTCCTATGTAGTTTTGGTGCACTGAAATTAATCACATATTTACCAATTGTGTACTATGTAACATTTTTTTTATAAAATATCATTCCAATCAATAACATTTTAAACGAAAAACGCAAATTTCAGAAGCATTTTATGGTATAAAAAAACAATCTCTGTTTTCCGAGGATCGAATCGAATTATGCTAATTTTTACTTCCCTTAAGTTACTTTTTGTAATCGTCCTACTCATGAAACTCATTAAATGTAAATATTATTATGAAATATAAGGAATTCACCAAATTTTGTAATGTATGAATAAAACCAACGTTGCTACAATGAATCTTTAAACTTTTCTTCAATGAGTGGGTGTTTAGGAGTATGCTATTTAAATAAAAACTACATTATGAAGATATTTTAATTCAGAGAAGTTTTTGATAGAAATATTAAGTAGTTTTATGAGCATAAAGCTAACTTATACGACACCAATTTTTACAAGAAACTCAATAAAGTGATATTACATAATAGCTTGTGTGACTTTATTCATTCTAACAGATTTTATTTATTAAAAAAGTAGGTACATATACCGTAAAGACACTAACATTTTTGTATTAGATCGAATTGGTACCATCAGTGTCAAAACTGAATTACTATGTTGGTTACCAATTATATAAATATATCGGATGCTTCTGCATCTTAATTAGAAAAACCTCAATTAAATGTTTGGAATCCAGGGATTTTGCATTTAAAATATCAATAACATTTATTGGTTTATTTGCAAATTTCTACAAGTCGGTTACGAATTAACAAAATTGCGCGAAGGAATGGTAAAAATAGGTTTTTGTGGTTTATTGATAGTACTATTTATTGCCTTCAAGGAAGATGGATGTTTCCCATAATTCGTCGCAGCCCTATTTATAGTCACCGCGGATAATTTGGAAAGAACTTTTTCTGTAGCTGAGGTTTAATTAAGCCAAACGTGGGATATTGTTTGCTATTAAATATACTTTATTCATTAGTGAACTCAATAAAGACTTTTTTTATAATATGCAAGCCGAGAATGATTGAGTAATTTATTAATTAATTTTTATTACAAGCTTCAACCAATAGTCTTGATTTAATTGATTCAGTCAAGGTCAAAATGGTCGTCGCTATAAATTGTAGAAAAACTCAAAAATAAATTATAATTTTAGTTGCTTCTTATTTATAGGTAACATGTGTCTGTAACAAGATATATTATTGATAGATATAGAAAGGTTAAAGAAAGAATTTGGGTCGTAGACCTTTTTTCCCCGTCGCCATTCTTCATATTTTATCGATGCAAAATAAAATATATATTAATATTTACCTACTTTAAATTATAATAAACTAAATATAAATTGTTTTAATCCCTTAATATGGTTTCCGGTGAAATTATTACATTGAAAACTATTTAAATTTGATACTTGTGAGTTGTGGTCGAAGCTATACAACTGGGCAATCGAAATTTCCAATTGAATGCTGCCAAAGATTTACTGAAACTCGCTTCAGTTGCGCGCCGGTTTGTCACGATTTAAACTCAAACTTGAAATAACAACCCTCAACTCCTCTTTGTGTTTATGCTTTGTATTTGAGAGGAACAGCCTTGACTTTACACAGACTTATAGCGAAGTTTAAAATAAAACTTGTAATGGATGCATTAAAACCTTGGAACGGAATTCTGTAGGTGACACCTGCGTCTTTCAGTGCATTTGAAATAAGGGAAAGGGTTGAGGTTGTAAAGATGTTTTTATTATTTACTGAGACAGAGATTTAGCTTACTCCAAGACAAGTTTAGAACATGTTGAGATATTTAATCACTAAATACTTAATTCAAAAGTTCAACAAAAGTGGTAGTAGTGTATAAAATTTATTATTTACAAACAACATTTGAACAAATTGAAGTGACTTTTAAGCATCTGTTGCTATATTTCACAACTACGCGGCATAAGTCGGATGAGTACTAAGCTCCGGAATAACAATGAAGTAAAAAAAGGTTAAGTGGCTTGAAACGTAACGCTTTACTGGAAAACACAATATAAAGTTGAAATTGAAACGTTTTGAATATACTACCGCCGCTGTAAGTTATATGTAATACCTTTATTAATTAGGTCTTATCGTATTATACATAAGTATTAAAAGTATGTGCAATAGTTTTTTAATTTATTAATACTGAGCAGAACACCTAGTAAGATGTAAACAATCGTCGCTGTTTTTAATACCCAAAGTAATTAAAATCTACTTGCCAGTGTATCAAAGGTTAATATAGAGTTTCCCATACACTTTTCTATGCTATACAATGGAAGAAAACTCAATCAAGACAATGCTCGACGCCAGAAGCTTCATTAAAACAGACTTTATCAAGAGCTCCGCTACCATGTAACAAATTTTGTAGTTTTATTGCTAATTATATGGTAGTACTTAGTATGCAAAATTAATAATATGTGAAATATTTTTTATTTCTTTGCAATGGAAACTTTTGTAGAAAAGTATAACAACAAAAAAGTTTTGGTGTTCAATTTACTATGATTATGAAAATAATCTATCTTAGACCACAATTTAAGCTTTATTATAAAGGCGGGCACTGTGTAGACAGATAGTAAATCCTCATTGTAATAAAGGTGGCACAGTCTAACTATGCCGTTTAGATTTTACTAGGCCAATCAAAGCTAGGCGCGTACCGTATCGTACCTACATACAATGTAAAAATTTCCTAAGTATTTTATTACGCTCAGTACATACTAGTGACCACATACTTATTTTACTTTTGTTATAAAATAAATAATAGAAACTTACTTTTGCCAAGAAAGTATTTGAAGTACCATCGCGTCTGGAATTCGGGATTTTCGAGTACCGGTGCGCTGGGCGGACCAAACAACTTGAAACAAAATATCCAATGTACAAGTTATATTGAACGCAGTATATAGAATACAATAAATTCCATCCATTTGGGTCACTTATTGATTAGATACCGTGTATAACATTAAGTTATAATTAAAAGAACAAAAATACCGCCTGCGTGAAAATTGGCGCCAAAAATTTGTCATTAGGTTTTTTTTTCGTTTTGAAATACCTGGCGAATGCTTTAAAAAATAAACTTCAGGAACAGTCGGACCTTTTTTTATGTTATAATATTTTTCTATACAGTAATTTTTATACCAGAACGACTAATCTATTGCTGATAATATGAAAATAAAATATAAATTTATTGAATACTTAATTGTTTTGAAAAAGCTGAAAAGAAGGAATTTCCCTTGTGTCAATATTTTTTAGGAAAAAGTAAGTAGGTATACATACGTTACGTACTAATAATAACGAAAAAAATCATTAAATATGTAAAAAAATTAGGTGCGTTTCACAAAATAATTAATTAATTATAAATTAATAAATTACCTACCTCATCTTTTTCGCCCAGCGAATTCCCGTTCTCGAGACGATAGCGGCGGATGATTGCGTCCACTGCGCCACTAACTTCGCTTGTAGCTGACAACTAGAACAAGAACAATCATTTTTTTATATTGTAGTAGGAAAGCAGAGAGAATTATTTAATTAATTATTAAATATTAATTATTCTAGTTTATGATTGTAACTTTCGAATATAATATGTGTGTTAATTGCTATATTTCGGTTCTAAACTAGTTTTCTAGTAAGTAGATGATCAATTATTGAACTCAGTCTGTGACCTGTGTAGTGTGTACTCAAAATTATACACACGATATATATAATGTTTATAATGTGATTAATATGTAAAGACATCATGACACATTTACATTATAGTATAGGGATACGGGACATATTAAAACGATTATAAATATCAGGACACACTCATCCAATTTCATATCAGATATCATTTCCTGCACTGAAATTCAATTTGCCTACACAAATTGAAAAAAAATCTTTCCTCAGGGACTAAAGCCTTCAAAGCTATCTTTGACCCTGTTGACGCCTTTTGATATTTAATATTCCGTCACTTTATAGATTTATTTATTAGTCGTTTCTTATTCATTGATTATTTTTATAGCGGATAAAGTTACTTCAGTTTATTAAAACATGATTTAAAAATTAGTTTTCTAAATTTCTGTTTTAATCCGATATCTAGAAATCCTAAAGCCGGATAAAGTAAACAAGAATAATCTTTAAAGCTTTATAATTTTTGTATTCTTAAAATATATTGAATTCAATGTTTATCTTGTTTTTTCATAATACCGACAGCTCTGCAGGATTCGGGTAAAATGATTAAATTGAGAAACGCTCAATTTTCTTTTCATTTTACGATGCTTAATACTCTCTCGTTAATACTTGTATTAAAGTGTGAAATCCCATGTCCCCGTAGTGGGGTAAGGGGCAGATGCGTTATGCATAAATCTGTTTCACTGATCGATTTTTCTTTAGGGACAAGTAGGTGATCAGCCTTCTGTGTCCTACCAGACCGAGACATTTTTTTTTTCTTCGTCTCCACCGGGAATCGAACCCAGGACCCCTCGGTTCTACGCTCACGCGTCAACCACTGTACCAAGGAGGCGGAATACTTGTATTAGGTAGCTTAAAATTGAGAAATTAGTAGCCTATTATACTAAAAAAACAACATTAAAAAAATTAATATCACATATTGTAAAGTAATTAACTAGGATAATATTCAACATAATCTTTATCCATAATATTAACCTTAACATCAGTTTTGAATTTGAATTATCACGGTAGGCAGTGGAATTTGTTTGAAGACACAGTCTACATAGAGCTTGCGATCGAAGTTGGAATGCAGCCAAGACAGATGAAAGCGTTGTCTAGTTTAGCTATCCACGACAATAGATGATTGGCATCAGGTCAGGAAACAAGTATTTGTCAAGTGTACTGAAGATTCTTTCGCTATATCTTCATGGATTAAAGTCAAGGGTGTTAATCATGAGACAGATTTTTCTAGAAATTTTATCATGATAATCGCAGAAGTTTTCACCAATTTTAGAAATTAATCGCAGAGCAAATAGTAAGTTGAAATGAAATAAAAGGTAGATTGAGCCTTTGTTCTGTAGTGCTCATCTGGTGTAAGGCTAGACAAATGAGATGAGGTGTTCTTGGGCAGTATAACTTGGTTTCAATTGAGACTGAGGCAAAACTCTTTATTTTTAACAAGATACTCTTATCTCGGCTACGCTGCAGCTGCGGGTTGAATCGGAGTAAACAAATAAAATATGGTATATCGGTAAAGTTGTGGCTATATAATATAATGGTAAATGTATTTTAAAATCTCTGTAAACAAATCTATAAATCTTTATTTCCTATTTATATCGTCAGTCAACATAAGATTATTTATGGTTAACTGTAGATACTATAATCTATTGCAAAAAAAAACATAATCTAATAATGGAACATACATAAACAATTAAAGAATGAAATAGTCTATTTATTCAAGACACCCATGATAGCGTAAGTTAATTTCTTGAGATTAGTATCTTTATGATAGTAATATCAGGATGTCACCTAACCTTATATTATTAATGATCGGTCTTGGAAAGTTCCCTCGTAAAATTGTTCATTATCAACGATTACGGCAAAGGAACGTTTATTTTACTTAATTATAAACCTTATAAGAGCTTTGATGTTTTAATGGAGTGAAATTACTTGAATGTTATTAATTTTTTGTAATATTATTAATTAATTAATTATTTAAATTTGTATTTATAGCTTCATTTTTGCTGATATAATTGAGCTAAATTTTTTATATATTTTTTAAATTATCAAAACACGTACGTTATAAAAAATAAAAACCTACAAGTTCTTATACATATTAGAACATAACATTTGATATTACTTACAATTCCTTTACTTTTCCATTTTCAAGTGTTTTTTTCGTCTACAATACTTTTGATTTCGTGACATCCTTTATATTCCAACTAGTACAGAAGAAATCACTTAGTATTGAGAGTCGCCTCGCCGATTAGCTATAAAGCGTTATATCATAATAAATATTTATCGCAGTGGGGTTGTGACGTAATATATTTGATACGAGTCTATGGGGAGAAAAGTATCATCAACCATCAATTACACTGGTCTGCAAAGAAATCCTCCTTTGAATAAAAATATGATAAACATGGAGATCTTAACATGCTGAATCTAGATCTGCTTTCATTTTTTTTGTATCACGTCTAAATTTTTTTTTATTGTCGTTTTTAAATACCTCAAAATTCTGTATTGTTTGGCAGTCTCTCTTGCAATAATGCTATTTTATTCGGTCTATATGATATTTTTCATCACAAAAACGACTTGAATTTATAAAACTAGAATGATATCTACTGAAGACATTATTATTTACACTAATTTGTAAGGAATTTATGGGCTTCCGTAGTTCTCATTATGACTCCGCGGTGCTCAGTTCAAAGTAAAGTTTTAAGGTGACGGTTGATGATTTTATCCTAATATTTTGGTAAAATTTTTATATTGTACTGATACATTGACGAAAATTTGTGTATAATATCAACCATATAGCAAAATTGAATCACGTGTTATGGATTTTTAAACGACGTAACATTGAAGCGAAAGTCTTTAGTGTGGTCTCTAAAGGACTGCAAATGTGGGAGCCTAGATAAGACTTAAATTATGAAATTAAGCAGACTAAAGCTGTAAAAAGAGTATCTGGTGACCACTATTAAACATTTCACCAGAAGTTTGAGAGGAGATACGGAAAAAGTAACTGAAAATATAGTAAAATACAGATAATAAGTTGGCAGCTAAGCTTGCTGATTTTACTTGATCGATTCGTCGCGAAACTCCTTATAAAATATAAAAAAAAAAGAAAACTACTAATTGAAACAATGTAAATAATGTGTAATTATATTGTCTTATAGTTTTTAATGGTTATCTTGGCATTATTTGTAATATTTAAACCTAATTATTAAAATAACGATGTATTCTTAGAACAAAAAATGGGTTTCTTTCAAATTAAACCACAAAAAATCTAGACGTGATACAAATTTTTTAAAACTTAATTTCTGTTCAGAAGTATCACTTCTATAATAATCTTGTGCAAAAATAAGAAGGAGCGCGAAAAAAAAATTTTTTGCAGACCAGTGTTATTATTACTTCATTTTGATATCTTCTCATAAACTAACAAATAAAGGGCATGCCTAACCTAAGTTAAGATTGAACTTATTATCGCTCATTAATTATTTAAAAACGTAGTCATGTCTATTAATAAAATGCCGTGTTACTTGAATGTAGGAATTAATTAATGCAATTAGCCTATAATGGGGTAATATTTATGGCAGGGTCGGGCCGCGGGTTAATTATTATTTAAAATAATGGCCTACAAGCTCCGCAGTGACCTGTGAAATGTGATTGATTGTCAACACATTGTACAGAGCACCTGTAATAATAATACCTTGCTCCATTGCTGTCACATGAGGCGTGTCTAGATATTGATTGATTGTTTTCCCACGCTAATGACTCTATTAAATGCATTGTATGTTTTATCTTCAAGTCTGATTTATGTGACATGCCATGTAAAATATCAATTTTGCATGGCATATTTCAAAATACGGGTAAGTAAATTTGTTTTGTGGGTGGGTAAGTTTTGTTTTGTGTAAAATCATGGTCACTTTCATAGTTTAATTGCCGCATTTTTGATTTAATAAATTCTCAAAAATGACATTGCGTATTTGGCCACCACGGGGCAATAATTGAAGAAAGAAAAATAAGGCACCAAGTAGGTACTACTTCTGATTTTTTATTATATAAACAGATGTTTGAATTAAAATATATTACGTAAAAGACAGCAAATTCGTTGTGTTTATAGAATGCAAGCCACATAAAATTCCGAAAAATGTTTCAAGAAATTATAAGAAATAAGGTGTCAGGAAATTGCCAGTAAAACGGTCGTTCGATTTTCCATTTAGTAGGTGAAGGACACTTAAAGTTTATGAGGGTACGTTGGTGCAGACTGATCAAACAGGTGAATGACTAATATTATGTTTATTTTTCAACATTTATGGCTTTTTCAATTTGTATTTATTTTCTAATAATCAATTTACCTTATTTAAATTGCAATAGCTCTTATCTTGTCTCTTATATCACTTCGTGTTCGTTTTGCATGTAATTTTCATTTAATATTTATGTATTTAGGATCATATTTAAAATTTAAAAGTTAATACGTATAAAAATTTAATTTCGGCGTATTTGAGCTCGCTAAGATATTTTCATTACTCACATTTTTGCGCCGAGTTCTTATTTTACAATCATTTATATGAGAAAAAGGTGGATTATTAAAGAATAAATGTAGGTAAGTATAAATCGATTGTCTCGGTTGAAGTTTATTACACTTTGAGACTCCAATACGATGCTATCACCTATAACGATAGTTTCGATTGTTCGACTGTGGCCGTAATAGCCGCATTTTCCTTACCTTCTACATAGACGAAAATTCAGACACCTAATAATAGGACTTCGAATAAGAAAGAGAAAGCTTCTATGCTTACTTAGTGAATTAATGTACTTGTGTTTTTGAATATTAATTGCGACTTTCAAAAATAAAACATGCATTTGTGTCGAGTGTTTACAGTTCAAATATTAATTAATAGATTTGTTGGCTTCTCTTCCAAAAAATGTGTAGGTATGTTTTCTTCTTCCAAATAAAGCTTTTCTTTACACAGTCATTCTGAATTCCATTTTCGACTGCTTGCTTCTCTGATTTACTTTAAATTAATTTTAATTATCTTGAGCGAGATCTTCAATTGTTATTTCGACTCTACAGATTTCAACTCGACTTATGTTCTAAATTGGTATTAAATCACAATGTTTTGCTTTATTTCTAAACACACTGGCAAAAGCTAAGATATATTTTCAGACTCAACTTTAATTTAGGGATATGGGTAATACATATTATCTAATTATATAACACATAGTTTTTATTTCATTTGGTTTACTGAGTGTGTATTTTTTTAGTATATTGCATGGTGGGTATTTTTTCTTGTAGACTTTGTTGTATTTATTCTATTTCTTTTATTCAAAGTTTATGTATATGTTTTTATACGGCGACTTTAACTCTGTTTTCAAATGTTTTCTTTAGGTACTTCTGTTGACTGTTGCATAAAATTGCTTTCTTTTCTAACTTGAAAATGGATAAACTATAAATTTTACAAAAGCTTTAAAATATTTCAGCACATGGAGCAGATAGACGCAGTAGTTTTTATTTTATTAAGTATTCACAATATCATGATAAATATATAATAAAAATTTAATTAAAAATAAAAAATTGAGCTCCAATATCCTCGAGTTAAATATGAACATATAATTCACTTATCATGGCTCTATATCAACTATAAAGGTTTTATTGCAGAAAAAAAAAACGTTACCTATTTTTGGGAATTTCCATGTTCACCATTCATGCAGTCAGACACATGTGCAAACTTATGTATATTTGATTTACTTTCCTATTATTATTAGCGATCGATTTGATTGATTTAATAAAATATAGACTCCTATATTATAGAGGTGACTAATATTATTATTTCAATAAATAGAAGATAACATACTTAAATATTGTCATAGAAAATTTCTATTAACTACTTAGATAACAGTTTTGTAATTTAAGTGCAAGTTTAAATTATACTGTCTTCAGTTCTTTAAAAACGTCACTGTAATTAAAGGAAAACAAAATAGTAAGGAATTGTGCAAAAAAATTACTAATTAAGAAAATTTGAATGAATTACCTGCTCCACGGACCCATATTGTCTTCGTGAGAACACACCACGCCTGGAGATTAGCTCACTCGCTGACGAACTGTTGACAAAATTAACTTTAATTAATAAGATTCATCAGAGAGTTGTGAAGTTACTAGAAGAAGTTGACATAACGATACGATCATATCATAATTTAAAATTTTGTAGAGCGGTTTAAATATTGTTTTTATTTATAATATGTACAAACTTAAATTTACATTATAGTAAGTTTTGCTCACACATGGTAAAAAAAAGTATCCTAGAAATGTTTATCACCATTATCTGTTTTAGCAAACAGAGAAATACCCTTTATATTAGAAATTAATTAAATATACATGTATAATCCATGAAAGTTCAAATTTTCACATCCACATATTCAAATCTAATATATAAAAATCAATGCCACTTTTCGTTGTAATTCCATAACTCGAGAACGGCTGAACCGATTTCGATAATTCTTTTTTTATTATATTCCTTGAAGTACGAGGATGGTTCTTATGTAGAGAAAACGTTAATATGTACCACGGGCGAAGCCGGGGCGGACCGCTAGTATATTATACAAACAAAAACCATACAAAACAATAGCACTCGCGTTCCTCTGTTTATCAGAATGTTATAATTGACATCCACCTTTGTGTCAAAGTATGGCATTGGAACTTTGCAATTTGACATCTGCTCTTTGTCTCTTTGGAAGTGGCAGCGAGCATTTGCGTCCCTACCTTAATTAACTGCAGTTTCCACGAAGCGGCAGAGGTGTAATTAGTCACCTTCACCAGGAATTTCTACAAAGTTTTTTAATGAAATAAAAAAGCCGTTCGACCATTATCTTCTGTACAAATGATTATGCATGCATGAGGTTAACAAAAAATTGTATAAATAGGCTTCAAATAAACTTAATTCTTACTCATTTTTCAGGAGCTTAATAAGCTTAGACAAAACTTAATTTTCAGCTTTACTAAGCTGTTCATATTTGCTAATTTTAATCATCTTCATCGCATACTCAAGTATGCGTATGCGGATGATTAAAATTTGAGAAAAATTGCTCCAAATCTTGTTACTTTTTTAAGACTTAGATATAAACTCCCCTTAATATTAATGAATGTGGATCCAAACGAATACCTCAATTATATTAAGTTGTTGGTATTATGGTATAGCATTTCTAAAATTGTGTAGGAAGGAACTCATCTCTATTAAGTATATATTTTGTTGGAAGAAGTCGGTAGATAATTATTATTTACACTCTAAATAGAAATAAAGATTCTTTGTATGGTACTAAATATTAATATAAAGTTTAATTAGTAAGTTTTCGGCCTTTTACTTGCTTCAAAATTCCAATATTGAAAGGTTAAGAAACCTTTTTTGGATGTAAGCGTGTTTATATCCATACAGTTTTCATTTTTTTGCTTCCTTATATTTCTTTTTTTCATTAGCTAGCGTAAAATAATGAAACTACAAATAATATATTATGTGATAAGGCATATGAATGACATTTTATCAATGTATGATCTGAATATAAATTTCTAAAATTAAAGGAAGTATTTAAAGATTTCTCGACCTATTTATGGCCATAACCTATTTTCAAGTGATCGACGTAAAGACAAGAGTTCAATGAAGTGGTAAAGGGCTCACATAGGTCATTTGTTCCCATTTTAAGGAACAGTAATCAGATATATGCGTGGGAAATATTCCATATTGGAATACAGCAAACGAGTTTTAAATATAAGCTAGCCTAGCTGTAAAATAGCTTCGTGGAAGTTAATACAAAAAAAAGTTTTTCTCAAATTAGAAAATAGTAAATACATACAATTTGAACTCTACATTTTTACATAATAATCAACTATGTGTTGCTACACGCCATGCATTCTTGATTTCTTGATTTTTAAGCTATATCTAGTAGATGGGTGGTTACCTACCCAGATTCTTTGAGCAACTGTTCTAACTAATTATTTATCTTTGAAGTTTCATCGTAACAAATTATTGCCTTTAAGTGGAATATTAATTAGACGTAGTTTCCTGGAGTAATATTTGAGATATCGCTTACTGCGGCAGGTACTCGACGAGGCTCGACGGTCTCGACTTAAATTCAATATGGACGCCACTCAAAAACTCGAAACGTTCGCTCGCCCTCTGAATTTATTACTTCGGTCGTCTTTTGGCTATATGCTAAAAGGAATCATTGTACCTTTCTTATAATTTATTACTTTTCCTTTCCTTTCATAATAATATTATATACTACCGAAAGAGAAGTGGTCTGTGTTGTATTCACATAGCTAGACATGAATTCTGTACATGGTACTCAAATCTTTACGATATTCATAGCATTTCTTTCGTAAAAGTAGAACATTTTTATCTCTATCAAAATAAAATAAGTATTGACACCGCTATTGAAAATAAAATTTAAACAAACTCTTAGATATTCACATTGGACTGTTATATTTAAATATGTAGGTACTAGCTGTGCCCCGCGGTTTCACACGCATTGCTCCGCTGCTGTTGTTCTTAGGATGATACTATATTAAAGCCTTATCTACCTTACCTTCCTCTGTAAATGGGCTATCTAACACCGAAATAATTTTTCAAATCGGACCAAATATTCCTGAGATTAGCGCGTTCAAACAAACAAACAAACAAACTCTTCAGCTTTATAATATTAAAAAATAATATAAGTATAGATAAGGAAAAGTCAAAATAAAACATAGATTGCATCATGAGAAAGATTTTTCTAATAACGAATTATGAGCATTATTAAGGGTTCAACGTCTCTATACGGAGATAAAGCCCAAGATTAATGCTGATGTATTACTATTAAGAGAGAGGCTTGAAGGTCAGAAAGTTTGAAAAGCTTACACACCATGCTCGTTCCGTGGAAAGGTATCATTAGAGAGGGTTTTGCGAACAAAGACGTAATACAAGGATCTTGGATGGTACAAGTGTTTACTCGACCTTTACCAAAATTGAAATTACTTGAATTCATGATTACAATTATATTTATAAAAACAAACTGATGTTTTTTGTTTGGATTTGGTTAGTTAGACCAAAGGTTAGACGGAGAAATAATATTTAGCTAATCTTCATTATCGTGTAACATTTCGAAAATTAAATGAATGTTCATTTTTCAATTAACATAATAATATGTTTAGAGGCTACAAACAATAGCATACACAATAGACTACAAACAATAGCGACTAGATGTCGATGATATTGTTTGTAGTCTATTCGTACGATTTCTATATGGTATCGTAGAGTATCTATACCTACTCTACGATACCATATAGAAATCGTTTAAATTAATTGAATCCTCAGGTCTCAGGGGACGACTGAACACTGAATATAAAACGTGTAACAGAAACAATACAAACCTTCAAACAAATCAAGTGATCCGTCGATGCATGGTCGATGCTGTATTTCAAGTACATAGACAATCATTTAATTACGCATTTAATCTTAAACCGCAAAAGTAGGCAACAAAACTGGACGTTATAAAATGTGTAGATACCTCTTCAAATTATGCCTAGAATACACATGCGCATATATTTTGTACTTTATTGAAGATCTTTCTAACTCAGCAGTTTGGTTCATATCACAAAGAATAACATCGCATAGTTTCTTTCAACCGGATCCAATATCAGACAATAACCAAGTTTCAGACAGTTTTAATAGAATTCGGTTTTTTAAACGCAAATTCAATATTTCAAGTTTAATTGAAATGTATAATGTATATAAATGTATAATGTAGCCTTTAACTAAACTTTATGTACGTAGAATATATCTGTCAACTGTGCTTATATAGGAAAATAAATCGAAAATGTCACTGATAATGATGGTTTTGGACCGAAATATTAATCAAAAAATATATCAATAAATTATCACAATACGATTTTATATTATATAGATTCAAGTATAAAAGCATGTTAAACTTATATACAATGCTGGTAACTAGTAACATAATTAACAAGGGGTAAGTACATCAACATAATGGATGGACGTTAGAGGAAACCGGCTTAATGGAGCATACATGCGTTTCTAATACACTTTTCTTGTTCTCACTCAAGACATTCAATTATTTAAGTGTCAATTGAGTCTACAATATTATTTTATCAATAATTTAGTTAAAAGTATAGGTTCCACTATCGGAATAATAAAGTTAAAAAAAGAATTTAAAAGTTGATAACTTCAGAAACTCCGACATGGTACGAAGCACTTAAAATAATGTTATTTAATACCTCAATCCGAAATATCGTATTTAACTTAAAGCAAAAAACGACTTAAGTGAAACACCTGATTCCAATTCGCCCTTCTTAACTAGACCTTGTAATGTCATCTAGCCCAGACACACTTGGAAACTTTATGTGCCAATGCAGCCATGAATCTAAAGATTGGAAAAGGTTAAAATAAATTGAATTTTCTGCTCTTTACTCGTGGAATAACTTAATAAATATCACCCTCGTCTCGCCCTGGTCACGGAACAAAATATCAATTATAAATCCATTTTTCCCTTTTTGCTGATAGCACTAGAATATTTTAACGAGGGAAATACAGTCTGTTTTCCTGTGTAAAATATAAAAACACGTTTTCTATGCAAATAATTCTTTACAGTAACAGTATAATATTAAAGTAAATCAGGAAAAAGATATAACAAGAAGCAATATAAAACCTTATTCTGTGAAAACTGCTGGCAATATATTCAAATTGTGTAGAGTTTTTCACCGTATCATTTTACACGAAGCCCGAAACCATCAATTATTGTATTCATATCCCGCTTTGAACTCCTATAACTATTAATTGGTCGTGTTCAGTGTAGCATGTGTACTAGTGAACGACAGCGGTTCTCTATTTGGACGACTGGCGTTGAATTTCCCGTACAAAAGTTTGCCGAATGGGAAATTTGCGTCACTCTCTATTAGGAACAAAGATCTAAATGTCCTTTGTCTCCGGAATAGGATTCTCTTTATCGTACTCAAAGCGGTTCATCGTTTATTGCGGTTTGATGAGGATTTAATAGATTTATATCTCGATGGACTTTTATTCAGTTTATTACTTTACTATTCAATGAATGGTTTTTAAATAAATGAAGTGAATTGCGCAAAATATAAATCGCGAAGTCCCGGGATAGCAAGCGGATAGGTCGAAAATTTTGCATGCCGTGCTAGAAAGCAGTAATATTTTTGGTGTTGAAAAGTAAAACAATGGTGTATTTGACTACTTCCGAGTTTTACAAAAAACAATATAATTTCTTTTGTTAACATTTTTATGTTAAAAAATGTAAAATAGAGTAGTATTTTTATAAAAAAAACCTTCCTTTATACAATCAAAGTATAGATGTAACGCAATAAGTTGCATTTCCAAGCAATTCCCCAGATTCCGACAGAACGGCATGAGACTGTATATTTGTTTCAAGTTACAAAGTGCCGAATATAAAATACAATAAAAATAAAATAGCAAACATTGCACAGCCATGCATTCCCAATTGGACACTTATCTCCAGGTGTATTCCAATATCGAAGTTATAACGATAAATTCACGACAAAACAATATAAATCCCGTGCAGAACCTTGCATTGCTGAAATTGGGTTAATGCTTATTGTCTATAATACTTTTCAAAAACAACGAATTTTGAATTAACAAAAGAGTTTGGTAACAATGAAACGTAAATGAATATGTGATATTCGTAACAAAAAAAAACAAAACAAAAATATTCAATTTATATAACCTCTATTCGGTCTCACGCTACATAAAGCCATATAACTACATATGAATGTTTCATGATATTTTCTAAATAAAAATACCTGGTAGTTTTACAAGGACATTCACGTGTGCTTGTAAAGTTTCTCTAATGTTAGTAGTTTTGATATTTTACATATGGTTATGTGTGAAATTTGGCTTGTATCCAAAGGTTTTTTGGCAAGTTCCATAACTTGATACAACGACTTTAAAATACTTAAATAGAAAGAACTTTCAGGAAAATAACGTATAAAAACAGTAGCCTAAAACATGTATGTTGCTTATTAATCCATCTTGTTAAATCTTAACCATATCTTATATATAAAATTCTCGTGTCACAATGTTAGTCTGCATACTCCTCCGAAACGGGTGGACCGACTGAGAATCGGCCAACATCTATTTTTCACATGTACCACGGGCGAAGCCGGGGCGGACCGCTAGTATTTTTATAAATAAAAATATAATTTTAATAATTAAATGGTACTTTAATTAAAATAAAGGCAATAGCATGAATGTTCTGTTCAGCGGGAATGCGACGAGATGGACGCGATGAAAATGTATAATGAAACGAATTTTCCACTTAAATTATTTTTGAAAAGATCAGTCTTTTAACCATTTCAAAGAATTTCATAGTTTATTATGTAATGAGAGCTATTTAGATGTAAGATTAATTACAGTATAAGTGATAACGATTAATAGATACAGTAAGGATATAGAATAAACATGACATGAATAAATATGCCTAGTTTTATAAGCAGCATTGTCTGTACTCGTCCGAAATAAAGAAATATCTAAACACATAGTATCTACGTATATTCAGCAAGTTATTGATATACTAACTGACAAATTAATAAAATAGTAAATTATCAAAATATACCTTTTCCTTAAAAACACATTAATATTTCTAAGCAAATGTTTTATTATAAGCTCACTACTGAGTTAATGAATGCTAGATGAATGCGACAATTTCACATGTAGTGTCGAAGTGGGCCAGCTGTAATTAAGTCAAGCCCCGCAAGCCTGCTGTGAATGCGTTGTAGCTGTATTTTATACTAACATTTTTTTACGTCGCATCGTCCGAACTGCGTAGCTTTTTAAAACAAATCTCATACATACTCAATTACTCACGTCATTTCATAAAAACTGGATCTCAATTCGTAGAGTATGACTCTTTTTTATTTTTTTAAATTCAAAGTTACTATTTAACATTCTCTGTATTATAGCTTAGTGCTTAGTGTGGCGATAAATAATTCAAGATGGAAGATATGAAACCTTGTATTCGTTCCATTCAGTTTTGATGAAAAGTAAAACGATGGAAAGGTACGCTTTATTTTAAAAAAGCATATTTTTTCATTATTTGAAGCTAAAATACAATAAAACATTGCTTATCAATACTACTTTACACCCTTTAGTACACTTGATAAAAAGTTGATCTTACCGTAATGAAATTAATTATATAATCGAGGTGTTAGATAAAAATATATTTTTCGAAGTTATACTTCTTTTGGCGCGATGGAGAAAAATGATGAGAGTGAATTTTTACGATGCGCGCACATCGACACCAAAATTTAACAGCATGAAGTTAGTTCTAGGTGGTATGAAAATTGATAACTATGTTCAAGTTGTACCTATATTCTAGTATTTTTTCCATACGCCAAAGAAGTATAACTTCTAACGCGTGTACATAAGTACACACCCTCTTTTTTATATCAATAAATGTATGTATAAAAAGACTCCAAAAGATATATCTAGTGATAGTCCAATAGAATTAATAAAAATTAAAAAGAGTAGAACATAAAATATTTTTACTGCGCGGCCTCTCTGGACGAGTGGTATGGGAAGTAACGAGGAAAGTAGGCAGAGACATAGTGTGGACACGTTACTCGTCATGCCACTCGTCGTGCTCATCGTCCTGCTCACCACAGAACATAGTTCTGTGAACTTCTGTGCTGCTCACTGCTCCCTATTTTGTCGGTATTTGCGCGCGAGTCAAAGGACCGGCAATACGAGTGCGAAATGAGGAGCGTCGCGATTAATCGCGCGAGTAGAGCAGTGTGTTGCCGGAGAGGGAAATGTCGCGGCGAATAACGGCAGCTGCAGCGCGATGAGCAGACATTAGAATTTAAATAAAAAAATTGGAAGCTGTGAAACTAATTTAATTTTGCTTCCATTCATGAACTGCGTTATTTTACACCGAGCCACTTTATGGCACAAATAAAATTTTCGCATGTGACTCTTTTCCATCAAAAGGCTGTGTCTAATATTTATTATTAAGGCGTAATCTTATTGTCGTTCAGGATTTAGGGATTAACCCTAACTCGCGCGTTGTTTGTTTTTATACTCTGGAGTAAATGTAATGTCGCTTTAAGCAGCTTTAACCAAATTTAATCTATCGTCTTTGTTATCAGTGTTTGGTTACTAAAATTCACTATGCATAACAGTCTCAAGATTATTGCTAAATCCGAGAACCGACTAGAATATCACGAGGCATCTTTAGAGAATCTTTTTACTATAAATATTATATTATCTAAACTGCGTAGTGTATTTTGTAGCGTACTTTCATAATATCTCCATTATATATACCTATGTGATCGCTTAAAGTAGATACAGTTTATAAGGAAAGATACTGTAACTTGCACTAGGTATTGGATTTCTCCTTATCTATATAATATTGTAAAGCTGAAGAGTTTGTCGTTTGTGTTTTAGGAACTACTGGTCCGATTTAAAAAAAGTTCTTTCGGTGTTATATAGCCCGTTTATCGAGGAAGGCTATAGGCTACATTATATCATCAGCCTAAGATCAACAGGAGCGGAGCAATGCGGGTGAAACAGCGGAGCACAGCTAGTAGAAGATAATATAATTTTAGCTTTTTAAATTTCTAATTTGGTACACAAATGACAGAACACATGATATTTTGAAGTAAGAAAACTAATATAAAACAATCGAACTTTTCAAACTACCTCAAATATTATAATCACGAGAAAGCTTGAATTTATAGTACAAATATTATTGATTTTATCATCATAAAAGTAGGCATTCTTCGAAGTTTTAACCATGTTACACAGTTTATGGTCGTCAGAAACCACAGTCACGTATGACAAAATAAAATAATATGACGTATATTGGTTATCGTCGTGATCTGCTTTCTAATACGATTCAATAAGGTAGTGACCTATTTTATACTTAACATCTATTTCTATAAGAAACGTAAAATTTAATAAATTAAAGGTAATTGATATACTTAAGTGACATTTCAAAGTTACTGAAACTAATATAATTGTACAGTTGCGAAATTTGTTTGCAACAACTAAGTAGACGCTTTTAAACTGAATGCAACGTCCGAGCGGCGTCCTTTAATGTTTTGTTCTTTTTAATTGCACTTCACAGGAAGTACCTAGGTATACATATATAAAAAAATAAATTCATTTACTAGGTCTGAAAATTGTTACGCTCGTTTGATCTTTGATTAAAAATAATATAAAATGATGAAAAAAGAAAACATTAAAAAACAGGTATTAATAATACAGTTTTATTAATTTTAAAGTAGGTACTAGGGACATGAATGTTTTTATTATCTAGTAGGTAGGTATGGCAAATAAATGAAGGTCTCGTTATTGAAAGTTTTCCTCTCTGAAAGCTGAATGATAATTAAAATCGGTTTAATTATGAACTACAGTATAACTATGTATCGTATTTTTAAGTGAATTAAAGTGTTTCATAGTTTCGACGAGAACGTTTGGCCGTAGATAAGCAAAAAGGATCCAACCCACAACATGACCGAAAATGAGTTAAATATACCAAACTGCTCGTCTAGGTCTATATTTTCGATTAGCAAAAACAATCCAAGTAAAATATGAATATTTTGACGTTAAATTGACACTGGGTACCAACCCACATGTATGGAGAAGCCATATTTTAGTTTCGTAAAAACAATCCATTCTTCTTGGATCATATTGTAAAACGCTCAGTCTAAGAAACTAACACAAAACTAAAATGTTTAAAAAAATCCAAAAGCATGTGGATCCTTTTAGATATTTAATTTTTATGATATTATGATGCAATAGATAAATCACTAAAAAGATTCAGAAAGCATGGATCTCTTTTGTTAAACTGAATTTTGTAGAAATGTATACTGGTTTAATAACAAAAACGATTCAGAACATTTGGATAGACTGAATATTATGTATTTAAAGCTTGAGGCGTTAGGCATGCATTAAGTTCACACTCCGGGTTCATCTTGATCGGGTCACACATCTTTGCCTTTTTTATACCGATTTTTCTAAAATAGAAGCACTTCGAAAATACCTGAAAAAATTTACGAAGCTGACGAACATGTCGAAGTAACAAAAAAAAAATTACTCGCACAACAATCGATCACGCGCTCATGTGATCTTTATTACCTTCATTCAAGAATTGCCTATAGAAGACTGTAAGGTTTGTTGGGGATATAAATTATTAAGACTGAAATCGATTGTATGCGCACCTCCATCGACTAAACAGTTTAGTCATGTTGAATTCAAGAGGAGAATACAGCTCGACAGATCAGTTTAGTCGATGCAAAAGTTGTATGTATGGGCGGGCTCGAAAGGTAAATCTTCGGAGGTATCTGATAATGATTTTCAATGACTATGGCCAAATGTTAAAGAAAAGCCCAATTAGACGATTTGGAGTCAATCTTTGACTATTTATCTAAATACTGCCTGGATTTCTATAAATCAATCCAAGGGGGCAATCCAAGACTTCATGACGATGTAGATATGGCGATGAACCGGACTTTGCACACGAAGAAGAATTGTAAATCGGATAGAATTAATATGTTTTATATAAATAATGAAAAAAAAATTGAAAGTTAGTTGTTTTATTTACGAAATTAAAAAAAAAATAAGGATCTTAGTAGCAATTAGCTACTTTGAATCGTTTTTGCGAAATGAAAATTCACTTATCATAATTGAAAATAGGTTTTATCAAAAAGGATCCTAACACACATTTAGCTGAATATTTCAAGAAATAAAACTAAATTCAATAAAATTTGTTTGTAAGAATAAAATATACATTGACACACACACTTTTCCTTAAGAAGCAATTAACACAAGCAAGTCTTTATATGAACAAACACAGGTTAAACTTCAAACTTCAATAACTCAAAAGTAACATTTTGTGGGTTGGATCCTTTTTGGTTATCTACGGCCGTTTTATAAATGAAAATAAAAAAGGTTTTTAACAGCACCGAACTCGCACTTTAGAAAATTGATAGCGCTCGTAGAATTAAAGATTGCTTATTTAATTAAATTTTGATCGGCAAGTTTTGAATTTTCGGTAGTTAAAATATTAAAGCTAAGGCGTCTGTCTTTTAAATCTATTGTGATTGTTGTTAGATTTGAATTTAGAGATAATATATATTTTTTTAATTGCTTTGCTTCCATTTAAAGATTTACAGTTAAATCATATCGAACATTTATTTAAAATTAAATAGAGATAAACAAAAATCAATCTGAAATCCAATTATGTCGCATAAAACGTTTACAATTTACATGCATAAAGGAGCAGACTTGGCGAATGACGATTCAACGAACTTTCAAGAGCCTTCCGTATTCGCCAATTCCTTTTCCAAGAACTTCGAGATATAAGTGTCGATGTGCCTGTAGGCGATGTTTCTTATTTCACCCCTTTTCCTCAATACGTACAATTTTAATGCTTTAATATCTATGAATAGCGTATATGAATAGCAATGAATGTCCTAATGAAGATTTTTTAATTAATAAACACATAAGATACGCAATGGTTCAATAAGAATGCAAAGCAATTTGTATTGTATTTCAATTCAATAAAAGATTTCACTTTACTACTTAATCGTAACATATTGTTAGAAATATGTATTTAGTATATTTATAAAATATTCAAGAATACTAATAATACCTATGCATTGTTAAGATACAGCTGTATCGAAAAATATCTTTCGTTCGCCATCTTTTAGTGTTATTTCAACAATACTCGAAATTAAATAGTAAAAACATGCTAACATCAAGTCATATTTGTATAGCTGAATATATAAAGCTAGCACCTACAAACAACACGCCCCTATGATCGTGGATCGTGTATCAATGTAGTTAATCTACAATACCTACTACGACTGTATTGGCGCTGGCGATAACAAAAACGATTTTAACTTTTCAGTTCTATTTCAATCGTGTTAAATTAACACGTCGAAGTCTTCCATTGCGCAAAATATGCATAAAATACATAAATAATAACTTTTCAATTGAATCAGATGGGCAGTTTTATTGTTACTTTTGAAATATTCGGTACTTACCACTTTTTTAACAATCTGAATGAGACTGATTTCAAACATTTTAAAATTTTAAAGGCAAAATATGCCTTGAGGTGTTGTAAATGTAATGGAGGAAAATGTGTACAAAAAATAAAATGTAAGTTCATAATTACCACAGTCAATTTGTTTGTCTGAATGCAAACAAATTGGCCGGGCTGATCATTAATCTACTAAAGAAAACTAATTGAAGAGTTCGCTCGTCCTATAGTTTTTCGATGCTACAAATGAATAAGGAAAACCGTTGTGTGTGGAATTTTAATGAGTATTTTTATGTGAAAATGCTGAAATGGCACATTTACTAAATTGCCTGCAGAGAGCGTTTCTCGCGATCCGTTTTACTGCCACGTTAATTGCATTGTAAACGAAATTGCAGTGCTAGTCAGCTATGCATTTGAAAGTTATACTTTTTTTTAGATCGCTTAATTTAAAAGATAATGCATAAGGACAAAGTCTACGATTTCATTGCAAAATGCGAGGAATTTTAGTTATTTACTACCTTTAAATATACTACCTTCTTAGTAATTATTATTCGGAGTGAGACATTGCATTCCAATTGATGCACCCTAAATTAACTATAACTAGTTACTACTAGTAATGCGTCTTTAAAAAAATTTGCGTATTCCGAAATCAAAATCAAGTCTTACAATCTATACCAATATTATAAAGATGAAGAGTTTGTTTGTTTGTTTGAACGCGCTAATCTCAGGAACTACTGGTTTGATTTGAGTAATTCTTTCGGTGTTAGATAGCCCATTCATCAACGAAGGCTATAGGCTATATATCATCACGCTAAGACAGGAGCGGAGCCACGCGGGTGAAACCGCGGAGCTAGTAGGACCTAGTATTAATATAAAAGTTGTTAAAAACAATTCCATATACTTACGCTGATGAGTTCTATAATAAAATAAAATTGAATTTTTAGGAAAATATTTACGAAAAAAAATACATTTTTCGTGTCTAGCTACTGCTATTGCCTATTTCACACAGTTGTACAGTACTCCACTTGAATGCAAACAGAAATCCGATCAAAATCACGTCCAATCCAAAAATATGACGAGCATGACATCCATTATATTTTTCTCAGTGACCTACATACTCAGTCATGGAAACACAGGGTGAATTCACACACAAAATAACGTATGCTCGAAAGATAATAATGTTGTATCAAAATAAATGGGAAACCATAATCATGCCACTATCTTTATATGTTATGTAGGTATAACATATTTCAGTTTTGAATAAGGACGTTATATAGGTTGTATGGTTTACAGTAATAACTGTATTGAATTTTTCTCTTTATCATAAGAAATTACTTAGATAATATTAAGTCGCATAAAAGAAAAACTTACATAATTGCCTTCAGGGTAAGTCTATAAGAAGAATTTTAAGAAATACCCTGAAGAAATTCTTACGTTGATAAACGAGAAGGCGGGACACCTGGATGACAAGTCACTCTCTGCCCCCAAGCATCCGTAAAATAAGGATATTTAGACATCAAAGTGGAAAAATATTTTTTGGAATACTTTCGAATTGATCCTGGATGTACACGAGAGCTTGATGACGGTTTAACAATAAAATATATCCCAAAATTTCACCAAATAACACTGTACCCATGTCAAGATCCTTTCATAACCGGCGTGACAGTGCGCTAAAATTTCCATTCAAAGTTGGTGTAAGTTGAGTAACTAAAAATTATGATTACATTTTCAGGTCTTGGTATATTCTTGAAATTTATTATAAAGTACTGTTTCGCATCGCTCTCCTAATTAGATAACACTCGAATCGTAAATTTAACTTGCGAGTTGTGCTAATGGGAACTGACAGTCGTAATGGTGGATGGCGTCATGGTACAATTTGCATTTACACTGGTTACACTGGGGCTATTGAGATTATGGTGGCGTTGATTCACTGGACTTGTAAGCACTATTATTATAATATAGAGAGAGACTTTGGTGTTGTGATATAGTATTTATGGAAATAAAAAAGAATGACAACATTTGCAGAAATTTAAACTATTTCGGGAGTTTAAAGTTCGCCAATTCAATTAAATATAATTTTTCCTTAAATCTATATTGTTTTCGCTCTTTTAAATGCAGGAAGTACCTTATAATTTATAACAAAAGATGATATTTTAATAACCCTCATTAAATAGGATGTTTATTTTATTGGAGGTTATCAATTCGGCCGGTATGTTTTTTTTTATTTTTTTATGTATGTACACCGATTACTCAGAGGTTTCTGAACCGATTTACGTGATTATTTTTTTGTTCGATGTGGGATGGTGTCGAATTGGTCCTATATCATGACATACGTATATCATGATTTGACGATGGAATCGGAAGGTGGCCATAGGAAATCAGTTATCAGTACTATATTGACTCAACTTTATCAAGTTTGGGCTCGTTTGATTCGTGTTGAAAAATACACAAAAGTATTGAATAAAAATAACTGCGTTAAAAACAACCGACTTCAAAAACGCTTTTGAAGTTGGTTGTTTTTAACGCAGTTATTTTTATGAATGTTGAATTTCTTAAATAAATAATTTATTTTAAAACGTACAAACTATACGTATTTAGTTATAATTTTTGTTTTCGCTTAATTAACTAGTTACTGGTTTTACTATTTGAATTCAACAAACTATTATTCGTTAACATGTGTCGTAATAGTAAATTACTAGTACCGTAGACTAGTACAAACACTACTAGTACAACTAAAACAAGCAGCACTACCAATGACCTATTATGACCTATTATACTAGTAGACGCGGCATACGCCAACATCATTGCATTAAAAAACAGCGTAATTAATACATACCTACTTACTAACGCATTATCACCAATACAGTTGTTCTCTCTTTCACTCTCACGCACGAGACATAATACATGTCTCACTCATGTACTTCGTAATAACAACTGCCGATTAAAATACAAAAAGAACGTCCAGCCACGACGCTGAATGGTGCGTGACTAAGTGAAACTCGGGCACTTACCTGAGTTTTTTCTTGCCAAAATAGAGAGCGGGTAACGTATCTAGCTCTTTTATATTATATCATAGAGCACTACTAGTACAAACTTATATCGAATAGTCAAATGTAGACAATTCAAAAGTTCAATTAGCATTGTACGTAGTTAGTTCAAATCCTCAAAATGGTTTCATATTGGGAGAGTAATTCGAGTACTTGCCCGCGCGTATCGTAAATAAGCCTTTGAGAAATCAAAATTCAAAGCGAAAATCGTTTAATATCTGCGGTGACCTACATTGGTTTCGGACATGAGAGGAGACAGGGTTAATATTACCGCTATTGAATAACGAGGAGCCGCAGATTTATAGGAGCGGATAATTAATTGAGACGACTGTTTTAGTGCTGTGGTTTAACTCGTGAAACTTAATGAGGTCATCCTGTATACTTATTTACATGCGTACTGCGTGATGTAATGTTGGTTAGCGGTTAGTCATTACTCATTATGTTGATGTAAGTGCAGTTTTGCTACATACTGATATAGAATACGAATTGTATCGTGATGTAGTTACACCATAGATAATATAATACTATACGGTACACCTAGTTAAGAATAAATGAATAAAACGATGAAAATATAAAACAACAGTCAAACGAAAAAATTGGACAGCTGAAAAACGATATGAAAAGAATACGCTACTATATAGTTATATATTTTGTAATTTCAAGAATATGATGATTTGGAGCTTCTTGAGAATGTGTGTAGTTAAATCTTTTCAAAGGACCAGTTCTGCCTTTAATGAGAATTGGACGTTAAGTTTTATTTGTTATTCAGGATTAAATCTTGGGATTCATTGCCCTGCCATATATTACATTTCCCCTTCACTGGCTGTAACTTTTCAAAGGTGCGTGACTGAACAGATTGTTATACCAATTTACCTTTCAGAACATACCGGAAAATTAAATGCCGGAACGTTGTTGCGACGTGTTTCATTAATTTTATTTATGTTTATTAAGATTTATGACATTGTTGTCATACATTTTCGTATGTATGAATAAATTAGATAGTGATAACTTTCGACGAATCATGAATATGAGCGACGCACCATAGGCTTTTATGTTCTATGTTGAAGGCTGAATAATAAAATTATTTCAGCGACTTTGGTCGTTACCTATTAATTTTATGGACGAAGTATAATTATCAAGCGATGAAGTAAATGGCGTAAATAAGAATTTATTGAGCTTAAAGGTTCATAAATCTTGAATGTGGTTACTGCTTTTATTATCCTACGCAGAAGGAAACCGAAAATGTTCCAGTGCTATGGCAGAAATCTTTGGATATCCAATATGTAGGTAGGTGATGTGTTTTAAGATTGGTAGTTAGTTACATCATGTCACATTATATAGGTACCTCAAAAGTATTAATCAGATCTGCTAAGTAGTTCTTTGATCATATTGACATTTCTTTAATAGAGGAAACTAATTAATTTCAGAATTGAGAGTTTTAAGGAAATTTCCTTTTAAATTATAGTTACTTAGTAAAAGTTTTTAATAATAATAAATCTTTGGGTGATAATACTATACGAGCGGTTTTCCCGCCGCGGGAATCCGCTTCTGAACCGCACTAGTCACAATTTAATATGAAAGTTGTATGCTGCATACTACACTGCGCGGTTTCCCGTCGCGGTTCACAGGCGGGACAAATTCGACCGCCGCATGCAGCGTCAAACCGCCGCTGATAACCGGCGCTTTAAACTACACGGGCGGTTTCCCGCTACGCTACATCATTCGGCGCGGGACCTTGGCGCTCGCTCGTGATGTTCAAATGAACAGAAAACAGCGATAAACCGCGTCCCGTGTAGTTTAATGGTCTGCGGCAGCTTTGGCGAGCGGATTCCCGCGGCGGGAAAACCGCTCGTATAGTATCACCCTTCGGAAATTATTAGGGATGTAACGATACATGATTTTGCCGATACGATACCGATACCGATATTTGTAGTCATGTATCGGCGATACCGATACCGATATCGATGGCTTGGTAGAAAAATAAATAGTGAATTATGCATAAAAAGTTACCAACATTTAACAGAGACTCAACTGTTAATCGTATTCTTTTAAATAAAAATGCTAAATCAAAAAACAACAAAAGTATTTATTTTACAAAGTCAGTTAAACTTTAAGTAATACACATACAATCAGTATCTAATAAAAGTTTACTATTGGTAGAGTTTTTTCAGAAAACAAAGTGCGCACGCGCGGGTGGCCTCCCGCATCGTTCATTGGGCGCGGTTTTTTTGATTGTTTGATATCGGTATCGGTTGTTTTATTATCGGTGATACCGATATATCGGCTTGCCGATTATATCGGCCGATATATCGGTATCGGTATCGGTATCGTTACATCCCTACAAATTATATAACATGCCCAGTGAAAGGCTTTAACGAAAGAATTTAATTATTATCCTTTTGTATCAGTTCAATTATTTTATACAAATTGACATCGTTAAAAGTTTCAAAAATAGATCTTCATTTTATAAATAAATAGGACCAAATTATGCAGTCTTTCGTAGAAGCGAATATACATTTTCATAAAACACGAAAAAATAATAGTAACCTCGGATTTTATTTCTTTTTTCACTCTTACCTCACCAGTCACCATACGTTTACATGCTGCGATTTAAATCCATCTAGTTTTGCATACAAAATGGCAAAACATAAATTTTGTTCATGCCAAAAGTTTTCAAACGTTATTTCTATTCTGCACGAACTAAAAATGTTCTAGATTTCTTCACAGTACGTAGGATAAAATTGCTATGCAAACTTTTAGATTAATGAATGTATTGTAAATAATAGCATATTATTACCTTCATGTTTCATAAATCATTTACTTATATTCCTGATCTTTTACTTATATTTCCACAATCTACATGCACGAAGAAAACAGAAACACAAATATCCCCATCGCACTTGATACATTTATCGCATAAATAACAAGGGCGTCATTTATAAAGGCACGCTCCACGCACCTAAACTGCACTTTGTATACACAAACTGCCGTGGTTGTACACCCCACATGTGGGCTTGTATCGCCACAAACACGTCACGGGCTAGCCGAAGTGGCAACTGGGTCATATTTATCATTTCATGGAGAGGCGTCAAATTGACGCGTTGTTGCCGTAATTCGTGCAGTTCCTGGACATAACAGTGTCCATTGAATAAACATGGCAGATACTTAGGTTTTCATTATTGGTTAGAACGTTAAAGCTTTTTTTTTTGTTTAAGAGATTACAGAATACAAAGATACTTAGGTTACTTGAATTTTATGGTCGCATATGCTTAGTTTGAATTCCGGTTTACTAAATTATGGCTTCTAATGGTAAAGTTATTAAGTCTTAATGTGTGGTGCGATTTTTTCTACCTTTAATTGTAGCTCAAAAATTATAATATTATGCTTAATAGAGATAGATTCACTCTAAAAGAAAAACCAGCCATGTTCACGAGAAGGACCCCGTAGGTTTTGATTCCCTTGCGAATACCGAAAATTATTATTTGGATATTGGTATTTGAGATATCGGTAAAATAAACATCACAGGAAATTCATTTCCACGTATTTTTCTATAATTGCCTGTCAATTATCCAACAATGTGTAAAACTGTTTGCTTCCATATTACCAGTGGGGTTATCGGATTTCAAATGGGATAAAGACTAATCCTTGGAATGAACCCAAAGCGGTAACAGAGATTATATTATCTAAATTATATGCAGTACATTCTCGACTGATATCATTTCTTTAACGCTTGATGTGGTGTTATAATAATTAGTTTACAAACATTTACTTCATGAGTCATGACACCTCTAATTTTAGCATATAAATAAAAATAACATAGCTAAATATTGCTTGAAATAATTTATATGTACTACTTTGTAGTAGTTAGTTTGTATCTCAAGATATTCGAGACTTTAGTGGGTAGGTACCTTTATTGTAAATAATTTAGTCTCGTCGTCAACAAGACATTCATAATTTTGTTCTAATGCTAGAAGTTTAATGTTTCTTATTAATTATTAAAACCTTGTCTCCAGAGTCACTGATTATGAGATGCGTTTTCTATATAAATTGCTCAGATATAAATTAACATGAAAATTAAAAATGTAATATTGTCAACCATATCTTTAACAGTTCAAAGATTAGGCAAGTCATTTAGCTTTTTGAACAAATTAAGGGTATTGTTACATTTTATAACTCAAATATTTATCTAAAAATCCTTTGACTTGGACTCCAGTGATGGGTTGTGACGGGTTCAAATGAAACTTGAGAGAAGTTTGTGTTAAAGACATCCGCTAGCCCCGGGGTCGGGTTTGGTTCATGAGCAAGGAGTAGATGATGAATAGCTTTAGGAATACCTACTATATAGTACTACTGGTAATAGGTCTCAGAGCATTAGCATAGCCTTTATTTTAGTTACTCTTATACGACGTAATTATTGATTTATCTCTACAATTTTTGTAAACAAAAACGTAGACCTCACTTAATATCTGCAGAACTGGTTTAAAGGCGAGCAGATAAAGAATAAACGATTCAAAAGTCAAAAATCCATCATCCATAAATGGACCTGCTGGGCGCTGGTTGAATTTCAGCTACGATAAAGACAGTCAAATAGGTAATGATGGCGTCACCGAGATAATAAAAATTATAATTTATATTAAAAATAGAAACAATTAGGTATTTAGAGTTTCTAAGAGAAGTGTCACGGTATAAAATAAATCATGAAGCAAACTGGTAATTATTATTAGGTCATTAGATCAAATTTATTCATTCTTAAAGTAACTCCTAATTTAGATATTCAACGCTGACCTAAAAATGTATAATGTAACTAATTCAGTAAATTTAAATAGCATAAATACAGAAGAAAAAGCGCCTAGAAAACTTTCAGCTATAAGTATTAATTAAAACGTTTTACAAATTGTATGCTCGGTCCAAGCTTTATAAGTTGGCACGGTACTTTATTTGCATTTTTTATTCTGAAGAATTCAATTTGAATTTTAATCTTCGCAAGTTTTATCTATGCTCTTAGAGAGAAGGTAGGATGAGGTGGTTTTGTTTATGATAAATTGCGGTCGACGTTTATGGGTGTAAGGTCCGGTGTCCCAACTATATGAGACGTATATATAAGGGTCGAAAATATATTATACATTTATACTTCAATTATGGAATATTCTATTTCTTTCAGTCATATTTTTATTCACAGTTTTTGTTATTATATATTCATTGATGTTATTTAAGATGATCTCAGTAGTTTTTAAACACATTTACAAAGAAAATGTGTCTTAAGAATTTAAACCTAAAACACTTTTTTAGTGAACAATAGGTGTTTAATAAACCTAATGCTTATGAAATGTATGCGAGCTATATGATTTCAGAATTTAAGCCCATGATTTCGTGTTGCTAGCTCATCTTCTTAATTACACCCAAAATAAATGTATTTTCACTTTAACTTTTACCATACCTACTACAAATAGGCTATGACGGAAAATCCAACCCACGCTAATGTGAAGTTTTCTAACCTTATTTTTCAGCTATACGGTACCTAACCACAAATTCTAAATACTCCAGAGGATTTCGTGCTTCGCATCGAATATAAATAATTAAAAATGGTATCGAATATCTTTTATTTTCTATAACACCTACAACCAAATGCTTAAAGTAATCGTGATAACAAGTCAACTATGAAATATGACTAAATATTTGGAAATATACAAATATTTCTCATCCTCCATGAAATCGTAAACATGTTTAATGATAAAAATTCAAAAGATAAAAGATAATTATCATCATCTTTTAATATTAGTATAGCTAAGGTTTAAAAATTTTAAAGTAGGTGATTATATTTTGTCTATTAAACGGTAATATCTTCATTTAAGTATCGTTTGGTACTTCTTTGCATCTCCTCGGGATCCTCTCAATGACCTAATTTCCTTCACAAAACTAGGCCACAACTGTAACAAGTCATATCTTTTGTTTTTTTCTACTCTCCCTAAAACAATAATATTTATTTATGCAAATCATCATGGTTATAAAGTTGGATGAATTACCTTAAAAAATCAAAATTATTAAGATTCTTTTCACGTGGAAAGAAGAATTGGACAGAGATATACAATCATGTAGAAACAATGATTCCTAAACTGCTACAACGATTTTAGATGTAAAATAATATATTAATGTTTTAATTAAGTTAATGGTCTTCAAGCTCAGAAATAAATAGACATTCGTTGTTGCCTTTATATTTATAGTACCTAGCAGCAGTAAAAATGTGATTACACTTTTTACAGGCTAGATTTATCACCTACCTAATTAATAAAAAAGTATATATAGCTCTACACGGTTTCTGTGTCTATAAATACAATCTTTGTTTGCTCAAATCACAAAGCTGGAAGGAAGCATGATGTATGGACACGCTCTGAACTCAATAATGCTAATTAGAGAAACGGCCAGCACATCAAAGACTGAATTGAGTGACTAATTGAAATCAGGATTGGCCAATTTAAAATTAATTTTGTGGGAAACAATTTAACAAACAATTGCGAATACCATATTACATCCATACCTAATATTAGAAATGCGAAAGTAACTCTGTCTGTCTGTCTGTTACTCAATCACGCCTAAACTACTGAACCAATTTTCATGAAATTTGTATGGAGATATTTTGATACCCGAGACAGGACATACTGCTTGGGCTACTTTTTATCCCGGGAAAATGACGCAATCCCGGAAAGCCCACGGGAACGGGAACTATGCGGGTTTGTCTTTGACTGCGCGGGCGAAGCCGCAGGCGGAAACCTAGTTCTTTATATAAATTTAGATTTCTATTTTATAGGCGGTAGAATGAGACAACGAAGTCTAGCAAAACACCAATAAATGTAAATTCTAGGATTCGGGACGGCTTACTTAGAGTTTCATGAACTAAAATGTAGACTTTTCCTAGTCGTACTTTTAATGCAGTTGTTTTAGTGGCAATAATAAAACGGACTCTTATTGAATTATTTTCTAGTGCGATGCTCAACTGATGTATCTACTCGTATAAGTACAAATATATGCGATGATTGATATTTTGCAGCAACGCGACATCATCGATCCGAAATTGCAGTCAGACCACAATAATTTCATACTTTTTTATACTATACCAGATACAAGTGTAAAGGAAATTTCTACTATTATTGAAAAATTGTGTACGTTGTTGCTAAAATTAGTGCATTCACATATTTAAAATGTAAAATGTGTCACGGCCAGGAACAAGGTAAAATTATTAATTTATATTCATATGTATCTAATTCTTGATCTAATTATAAATTGTGACATTGGTAGGCATATTTTGTAGTTTTTAAGCTGTAATGTAGCTGTAACAAAAAATAATGTTGAATATACTTATAGTATGAACTAATGTTGAATTACGCATATTTTTAACATCTTGGTAACAACAACTCACATAGCGCTACTGGCTCGCCTGTGCAACAGCTGCAGGAGGCTGCCGTCGGCGGCCGAGGAGCAGAGGCTTCGCGAGCGTGCTCGTCTCTCATTACGGTCCCCACGCTCGCGCCATCTCGTCACCAACGACTCCAGGCACAGCATTGCGCCACCATCGCACACCATCCGTCTTACGATCCCTTCTAACTCTTAATTACTTCCACACTCACGAACAAAATACTTATACGGCGTAGCAGCCGCAGCTCTATTATACGAACAATCTTTTCATGAATATTCCGACGCAATTAAAATCATACTAATGTCTTATGTACTCATTTGCATGTTACGTTCCGTAAGTACAGTTTGAGTACCTTCCACACGATCACAATGCACAATTTCTCTACACGAAAGTAATCGCAGCTGACTAACGATCACCGATTTGTTTGTTAACACAACACTGAAAAAACAATGGTAGCGGAGCTTTGGGTCAAAATATATATTTTTCGAAAATATCACATATAGTTTTAAGAAACGTTTGAAAAATGATGTATAGTTTGTTTCGGATAATATTCAAGTTTCCCGCGTTTCAAGGCGAGTATTTTGGTGAAGCCATGCGCCGCTCTCGGGTGCTACTTGAAGACTGAAAATTGCCTGCAAACGCTTCGGCGATGGGGTAGGCCATGTAACCTTATGACACCCTTCGCCCTTACTATGCATGTAGCTATGCCCTGATTGTGTCAAACTTCTTTCAAGTTCTTTTGATAAACGATTTGCGTGAACTATAAATAGTAATTAGTCATCGCACTTAGACAGATAGATATAAGTAAAAAGTAAGGTTTTTTTGATTTAGCTTTTGCTTTAAAGGGCTGTTAACAATGGTTTTAACATAGAATTACGGGTAACGGTTCGATATTTTGAAAAGTAATTTACAAAGACGAACGTGTTAAGTAACAAAGATCACGTTTGATAATACACATTTTATACTTATTTGATACACATTATATTTGATGATTCTATTGATCCTGATCTACAAGATGCAAATTCATGTAAAGTCTGTGTATGTATTTTAAATGTTTGTAAGAGCAAAGATAAGATCGATTATGCTACAGTATTAGTCTTCATGCATAAACAATTCATGTTTCTCTGCAGGCCTATTTATTATTGAATGTACCTAATGTTCTACGATTTTAGAATGCAGAGAAAGTCACCTGAGTTCGCTAAGGTCCCTGAAGGCATCAAAAGCCCCTACAAGCTGCTGAGCTTTATGTACGAGTCGGGGTGGTTGCAACTCTAACTGCTTCGTCCCTTCATTTGATTCGCGGAAACATGCGCCTGTATTTATTATTTATGTTTCTTCGTATTTACAAAGCCAAGCCAAATATAATTTGTTGTTACAGAGACATTCAATTTATAAGTTAAGTTCGTTTGTAATATTATTGGTGGTATTAATGTGTGTGGAAGTAATAAATCCTATAATATGAGTAATTATGATAAATAATCTAATCTAATATATTATATTATAAAGGCGAAAGTTTGTAAGTATGGATGTATGGATGTATGGATGTATGGATGTTTGTTACTCTTTCACGTAAATACTACTGAACCGATTACAATGAAATTTAGCACACATATAGAGGGTAACTTGGATTAACACATAGGATAGTTTTTATCCCAGAAATCCCACGGGAACGGGAACTATGCGGGTTTTCCTTTGCAAACGCGGGCGAAGCCGCGGGCGGAAATCTAGTTATATTATTAAATGACATATAGGCCGTAACTAGGTAAAGTAAGATGGTAACTTAATCTTCAGATCTTCTCAATTCTTCATAATTTGTATGAAGATTACTTTCTGTAAGAAATTAAATGCGTGACTTTTCTTGATCGGGACTATTTCATGGAGTAGGTATTAAAAACTAGAACTAGTTTAGTCCATATTATCAATGTCATACTTTATTTTATGAATACAATTCATGTTTGTTTTTTTTGTGATTTGGTATTTCATTGAACCATAAGAAGCACGTAGGTAACTACTTTAAAATTACTTTTAATAGATATACCTACCTTAAATTTATTGACATCGTTCGGAATTTTTGCAATGTTTTCTGTTATTTCTTGCTTGGAACCTCCTGATATTTAATAATAATAAATCTCTTTTCTTTAAACAGGTACCTACTAAGGAAGAAAAATTTGAACTAAAAAGTATAATATCAAAGGACGAGAAAGATGGTATACGAAGGGAAAATTCAGTGCAGGGGTAGAGACCTTTTGAGCCGTACCTACCAACTTGCGGTTGGTTGCTGACCGCAGCTATCTTCAGGTTCTGGTTTGTATGAGAAAAGTATATTGCACGGTACCAAAATATAAAAAAATCAGTAATAATTAAAGTGACTTATTTTTTTAATAAACTGTTCAGATAAAATAAAAACTGACGTAACTAACCCCTTTCAGGTTTATTGCTGATCCTTCTGGGTGGAAACAAAAACTGAACCGGTACACTTGTAAAAGTTAACATCAATAAAGCATTCGCTACGTTACAAAAATCCTTAATGTGTGAACAGCTCACACCCATAACTTCAAACTAGTGATCTTATAATTATTATGTCGTTAAACATTTTTAATACTCTGTACGCAGCAATCTAAATGATTACTCTTCATATAGCTCACCGCACGCTTCACCAACTTTGAGCATTAAGTACAATCTACATAAGTACCAATACTGAACTCTAATTGGGTCCATATAATATTCATTATTATACCATTCACTACAAACAATAATTTTGGATTTAGGTATATTCAATTATTCACACTATATGCTATAATTTTGCATGAAACCCAAGGTCAATAATAAGTATGAAGAATTAAGGTCAGTAACGCATATTTCTTTCACGATAAGTGATTTAGATGAACTTTGATATAGATGGAATTTGCTAGATTACAATTTGAGTGCCTATTTTTGCGCACGAAAGCAAACCCCTAATGGAATAGAGGATTGAAATTCTAAGGTTCGGTATTACGAGCTATTGTATTTTACGCAGGCAATAGTTCTGTAGATAATGGTGACGAACCTAAAATTATCTAACAGTTATTTACATCTTCATCAAAATCATTTAAAATTAACAGTTCAAGCAATTCGTAAAATTGTTTATTCACGCATACAATGTTAAATTGGATCAAAAATAAACCAATTTTTTTTATTCCTCTACGCACAAAGTTGGAACATTGACAAACTTAGTAAACACATGGACTCGCTACGTCCTAAAGGCATTTATGTGGGCTTTTGATACTTCCATTCATTGGAGGAAGTGCAGCGTCACACCTAATGCTATTAGGCTACTGCCTTCTGGCACACTGTACGTTCGACTATTCAGTGTGCCATTTCCAAGTCTCTTCTGCTAACAATACACATACTATTGAGAACAATCTATTCGTTTAAAATCATGTGGCGCATACATGTGACTTATTATAAGTTCGTTCTTTTAAAGGATAAAGTAAAAATAAACAATTGGAGGTCTAAAATAATATACGTAGTGATTATGATATCTTTCTGAATAGATAAGTAGGTAAGCTTTTGTTGTAACAGTTTTTAGACTTGCTTTGCGAAGATATAGTTATAAGACTTAGGGCCGATTTTTCAATGCTTGGATAAAACCTGTGGATAAAACTTATCCGTCCAATAAAGTATTACACGATAATATTAAAATGTCACGTAAACTGTCAAATACGGGCAATTAGAATACGTTTTTAAAATGGTAGTTTTATACATTATTCGACGAATAAGTTTTATCCAAGCATTGAAAAATCGGCCCTTACAGTACTTACAGTTACACAAGCAAGGTGTTAGTCAATGCTAATTTTACTCTTATTATTTTGTCTTATAGCAATTTCTGAGAGCAATTTAAAGAGTACCTACAATAAAAACACAAACGAAATTAAAGTCAACACAATCTCTCAGGTGACAAATGAGTATAAATTGTGTAACTTTTGAAGCGCGCATGCGAGCAGGATGCGACACTCGTATAACATAATCATCCAATTTAATCGCGATTAACCCACATGTACGTGCATCTTATCTTACATAATCTCTTCAATAACGTTTAATTACTTTTATAACATTAATGCTTCTTCTCGTCAACACATTTTGGTGTCGATAGAAGCTCATAATAAAGTTTAAAGCTCTTTAATTTCATCACAGTGGAAACGCAAATAAACATTAAAATACTTTAAAAATAAAGTAAAATAAAAAAACCTGTTCTTATGTACTTCTAAAAAGAAGTATATAAGAACATATTTTTTTTATAGAATAGATATACTAGATTAAATATTTTAAACAAGGTTATATTGATAAGAGAGCAAATCTTAATATTGTATCAATAATTAATAAGGTGAGCTTTAAAGTTAGCAATAGGTATAATACTTAGGGATATTGAATAAAACAAAAAAATAAATATAAAAAAAAACAATAACCTTTCAGAACCATTCTATAAAATATTTGAAAGTGTCTAACATCTAAGCTAGCGTAAAATTTAACAGGGTTCAGAACAAAAGGAAATCAAATTTTTCTTATGATATTCTTCGAAGTGAAATATATGGTACGTACGGATATGAATAGTGCAATTCAGAAATTTTCACATATTTGTGCGAGAAGTATTCTTCGAACGGAAAGTCAATAAAGGTTGCCTTTACGTAACTTTACTATTTTGCATGTGCTAAGCAATTGAACTAAATCTTCACATTAGGGTCACAGGAACGTTTAGAATTACGATTTCACATCAAAGCCTAGGTCAAGTCAACGATCGCTTTATTAGCGCATCTGTTGCCAAACCTTCCTTGTGAGTGTAAAACTATATGACTTAGGTTTGACCTAGATAAAACATTTGATTACAACGGTAACAACAACACATTAATTCAGCGACCCTAGTCGATTTCTAAGTATTTGGTTAAATTTGTTACAATAAAAATGTTATATGTATTATTTGTAACGTTTTAGAATTGCTGGCGCAATTCGTAAATGTGATGTTTAAAATTTGAATAAATATATTTTAAGCTACATTATGTAAATGCGTATTGGTTTTAATCAATGAACATTTAAATCAAGTCGGTGTGAACAAATGAAAGGTATTCAGACGAACCATCTGATACCACGCAATGAGTTGATTTTATCATCATGATCGAGATCCAACCAAACGGAATACAAATACAAATGTTGTTGACTTGGAAATTAGGTCGGGACTAAAAAGATTAAAAAACAAGACATCGGGGGAATAATTCCCCAAATAAAAATGTTATCGTAATTTTCAGGACCTCTTAGCATAGCTTTCGATCCAAACAAATAAAAGGAAGATAAAAAGGAATATATCTAAGAAAACTTCGGAGGCTTTGCGTACGACTCCGGCATTTTTATCCCTTTGGGAATGATAAGAGGGTTGTAAAATCATTTGCCTGGATCGTGAGTCGCTACACGGGAATAATCAATTGTTATTGAGCTTCTGAAAAAATACGTGGAATTGCGAATCTTCTGTTATTGCGAATATTTTTTCGAAACTTATTACTTACGATAACATTTTAAAAGCGTATAATAATTGTCACCTGCCTCAGTTGCGTAGCCATAATTATCCCAAATGGTATGCCCCGGGCTAGCTGTCAACGACAAATATGTCATATTGACATAGGTGACAAACGTTAATATGTTGATGTTGGTTTCTCTACCCCCATTTCCCTTTAATCTGTGAATTTGAACCTTCGAGATGCTCATTAGCGACGGTAATTGTTTACCGCCACGTAACCTATTTGATCCTTCATCATACAAATTGTTCGCTTTGTACATATTTACGATTTACTTATGGGAGTTACTAGCTACCTAAGCAATTCATGACCGTATTTCGCTTCTAATAATTGTTTTTGTGAGTAATCGTGACACCGACTTCTTCCAGTACATAGTCTATGATTAATTGCTTATTTTTCATTCAAGTAGGTAGTTATACATATAACCCTCAAACTACATATATTTGAATAGGTATGTTATATTGATAATATGTAATAGATTATGTTAACAATCAAGGTCAATCTATTAGATAACGATTGCTAACGTACTGCAATATTTTTATTTTAGACAAGATGTACAAGATATCAAAGCACGAAAAATAATGAAATAACATAAAACAGAACTTATTCAACAAAGAACAGTCGCAAGCACAGATAGGTGTCATTTGCGGTCTCATATATTTTATCGCATAACTTTATTTTTATTGTTTTCGTAAAGCACTCATTCTGAATCACCTTGTTTGTGAGCGTAAGCAAAAATATTGAAAGGTTTAATATTAAGTAAGATTACCCTGTATTTATTACGTTCGCAACCCCAACCCAAATCGCTTTTATCTAATATATAAAAATCAATGCCACTTTTCGTTGTAATTCCATAACTCGAGAACGGCTGAACCGATTTCGATAATTCTTTTTTTATTATATTCCTTGAAGTACGAGGATGGTTCTTATGTAGAGAAAACGTAAACATGTACCACGGGCGAAGCCGGGGCGGACCGCTAGTTCATTATGTTTACTTGTACGGACGGAATCTATTTAATGATGTTGTCATTTGTGTGTGAACCGCTCGAATAAAGCGTTGATAGAGGAAAATAACCAATGTTTTATGTGAATGGACTATATTGTACGGGTTCTCACATCATCAGTAGGTATAACAATGTTGTTTAGACAGAGTGTTATAGACCGTAAATATAACATTGTTACATTATTATTTAAAGAAAATGGTTATTGAATAACGAACCTTTATAAACAAAACGAAAATTGGAAACACTTTTCTTTTCGTTTAGTTTTTAGTACGGGAGCTAGCAACGTTTAAAAAAAAGTCATTTTAGTATAGTTGAGTTTTTGATATACTGTTTCTCTTGCTATTTCGGTTAGAGTCCGGGCTGTCTGGCTGGCCGCAGTGGTTGCGTTTATTAGTGCGCATCTTATCTGCACAGGAAAATATCCTTAATTTAAAGTCATTTTTTAACGCGTAATTTTTAATCTTTTGCCTTTAGATAGATCCATCAGACATAATTTTTTTATTGCAAGACGTTTTTTTCGTTGTTAAATAGGTGCCATACGCAATTTTTATTTCAAAATAACTAAAATGTCATCGAAATAAGTGAAATTACATCAACATGAGTCCGCTTAAAAGGTAAGTAATAACTTTATTATTTATATTATATCATCCTTTTTTAATACTTATATTGAATAATTAGTAAACTAATATTTTTAATAGATGGTTTCATATTTATTACACTTTTGGGTATAAATATGAATTTGATGATATTTGTATTTTCTAGTGTTTGATTTTACGCGAGTATTTTTTAAAGAAATTAAAGACTTGAGAAAATAATACAATGAATAAATCGCGTTTAAAATCCGTTTAAAAGTCTTTAATTTCTTGATGATATTTGGTTTTTATCAAGTTTACATTAACGTCCTATTTGAGGTTCCTTGGGAAAAAGGAGGCGATATGGTAGATTGTTGCAAAAAAACTGTAAATGAAAAAAATGAAAATGAAAAAACGTTTATTTATACACACATTATAAATAGTTACATAATAAAAGACACGACGATCGACTAAACTAGGTACTAGACCTGTGCTATAGTCGATCAACGCTTTCCACTCCTTTAGACATAGTGCCAGCATTATAACGTGTGTAAAAGTTTGTGTGTGCGTGTGTGTATGTGTGTGTGTGTGTGTGTGTGTGTGTGTATGTGTGTGTGTGTGTGTGTGTTAGTGTGTGTTGTTTGTTTCTATAGTTATAACATTGTGCGTGAGTTTACATGGGTAAGTATGCGTGAAATGAGAGCTTTATATAGATTATCTTTGCAACACATTAGTCTTGTAAAATTTCAATTCTTATACAATATTTATAATCATCTGCTCATTTTATAAATTCTTCTGTTTCCACATATGATAAGGTGAGTAGCATGTTTGTGATTTTATATTTAAGGCTAAAAGACGTCAAGTTGTGGATATTCAAAATTTTATTAAGTTTGTTATAGAGAAAAGGACCCATATAGGCTTTACAACGTTTGGCTGCTACAGTATGAACTAAAGGTAAGTCGAAGATTTTATAGTTACGTCTTTTTTCCGTTAGGTTTGTATTTCGAGCTGATAGGTTATGGGTGTCTAGAATACAGTCTAATATAAAAAGTTTTCTGACAGAGAGAAGTTTACATTCATTGTATAGCGTGGAAGTTGAGTAGAAAATTGGCTTGGCCATCATCACTTTGAGAACGGCTCGTTGCGCTCTTTCAATTTTGAGCATGTGAGTTTTTGCAGCTCCGCCCCACACTTGAATACAATATCCCAATATTGATTGGCAAATGGCAAAATATACTTTTTTTAGGATGTCAATGTCAGCGATTTCGCGAAGCTTCCTAAATATTACCATAAGTTTCCGAACGCGTGAAGCCAGAGTTTGAATATGATGCTTCCATGTTAACTGGTTATCCAAGTGCACACCTAGGTATTTTATAGCTGAAGCACTTTCTAATTTTCTACACTGGCACGAATGGTTTTTTTGTATATAGTTAAAAGTATCACACATATGTGCTGTTATTTCGAGTTCTCTTGGCTGTGAACACTTATACAATGAGAAGGTTAAGTATTTGGTTTTTTCTAGATTGATAGTCAATATGTTTTCACTTAACCATGACATAACTTTTGCTAGTCCAGCCTCTGCAGATCTTATTGTGCTATACCAGTCATTCCCGCTAAATACAATGGCCGTGTCATCAGCAAATGTTACAACATGACCATTAGATAGTTTCAGATTGCAAAGTTCATTTATGTATACAAGGAATAACGTCGGACCGAGCACACTTCCCTGCGGCACTCCATAATTCACAGTATGCATGGAACTTATCTGACTTCCAATCTTGACTACCTGTTTACGTCCTGTGAGATAGCATCTCAGTAATTGCAGTGGAAGCCCTCGAACACCAGCTCGCTCCAGTTTCCTTAAGAGTATAGGTATTGAAACCGTATCGAAGGCTTTTGCCAGGTCCAAGAAAATACCAATGCAATTTCTTTTTCGGTCGAGATTCCCAATTATGTGATTAGTCAAGTTAGATACAGCATCTTTGGTAGATTTACCTCTCAGGAAACCGTATTGATGTGATGAAAAGAAATTGGTTTTATGTAAGAACTCGGATAGTCTTAAGTTAATTATTTTCTCTAAGATTTAAGACATAATAGGCAAAATGGATATTGGCCTATAATTACCAACTCGATCAAGATCTCCTGACTTATGAATGGGATGAATCAAAGCAATTTTGAAAGCGTCCGGAAATACTCCACTTCTCAATGAAAGATTACAAATATGAACCATTACGGGGGCAAGGTACACTTTATTTAGTTTGAAAACATTCGAAGGTATATTATCATAACCTGCAGCATTACTTTTGAGGCTATTAAAAATATCTGTCATTTCATAAATATCCGTGTCTCTTAGACCCATAGATTCACAAGGTTGATTATTAGAATTATGGGTAACAGTCACATTCACCATGGAATCTTTTATTAATTTTTCAGCCATGTCTTTACCTATATGGGCAAAATATTTATTTATATCATCAAGAGATTGGTTATTTTTTATTAATTCCCGATTGTCACATTCAGATTGAGTCATATTTGCAAATTTTTTTATGAGATTCCAAGTATGTTTGTCATTTTTCTTACATTTGTTGAGTTCAGATCTTTCATATGTATGTTTAACTTTTCTTAAAATATTAGTACAAAAATTTCGATATCGAGAGTAAGTAATTCGTAGAGTTTGATTGTTGGGATGTTGTTTTAATTTCAAGTGCATCCTGTCTCTGTTTCTTATGCATCTCAATAGACCTGGTGTTATCCACGGTTTCCGGGCAACATAATTTCTAGAAATCATTTTGTATATAACATTGCCTTGTATTAGATTTTGTATATATTGAATTAGAGCATCAGCAGCCAAATTTGCGTCTGATAACCGAAGTATATCATGAAAATTTTTGTTTTTTATTTCATTCGAGATATTGTCATAGTTAATTTTAGTTAACTTCATCGAATTACTCTTTTGTATTTTTATATTTTCTACACAAAGAATAACAGCAGAATGATCCGTGACTGAAGAATTGACAACTATGGTACTACATGGGAGGTAAGATTTCAAAATAACATGATCAAGGCAGCTGGTGCCACGTGTTGGTAGCCTATGAGCAGGCAGAAGTCCATACATTGACATAGTATTCAAGTAATCATCTATTCTCGCATCAGTGCTCCCATTGGCTATGTTAATGTTTATATCACCCATGAGTATGACATTCTTATAAGAGGTAAGCGTTACTAATAGATTACTTAGTGACTCCAAGAATCTGTCAATACTTCGACAAGCCGGGGACCTGTATATAGCAATTATTACAGCGCAGGAGTTTATTTGTATAAGGATAGCATTTGCATCAAGTAAGGTCTTCTCTGCTACAGAACTTCCGGTTATTGAGTTTCGTAAGTATACAACTACTCCCTCGTTTTGAGATTTACAATTTTGAGTGGCATAAGAGTTGTATCCAGGTAATGACGGCACGCTAGCGAGATGTTTCAGCCAACACTCTGTAAGTATAATTACGTCCATATCAACAATTATCTGCTTTAAAAATATCTCAAGTTGAGGTAGGTTTCTTGAGATACTACGAATATTCTGAGATAGGATAGTGAATTTGCATTTATGTTTGTCTATAATTTTCTACAAGTTGTTCAGTATTGCATACTTGGGCTTTAGAGACATGATAATTATCTAGATCACAATTTAAATCAATTATGTGAGTACTAGCCATTAGATTTGTTTAGATAAAATATGTTAGATCTGTGATTAAGACGTATTATAATAATATATCGTGTAATATTTAAAGAAACCAAATCAGAAGACCACTCATTTAGGACGTAATTCATATAGATTGCAATAAAAAATATAGTGTAAGGCATTAGATAAATAAAAATAAAGATATGATGACAAGAGCTGCATGAGAAAATACAAAAATTCACTCTTTGATAGTTCATTATAATATTTTTAATTAACGAGAACAAACCACGCACCTGTATATTTTGTGTATATGTTGTTAAATTGATGTGAATTAATATTGTAAAGTGTAAATTGTTATGTGTATAAAAAATGGCATTTTTCGAAAAATTATACAAAATACTTAATATTAAAATTAATACATTAATAATTTCAAATAACTTAAAATATTTACTAGACATAATTATACATTTCATATAGTAAATGCTACGTAATAAAAATGAACTTATGTTATACAATATAATTACAATCATTAAAAATACATTTCTAAAGTTACGAGGTTTTGGCATGATTTTAGGCTTTGATATAGATAGTTGCAGTAGAATCAAAAAGTTTATATAAGTATCTAGTCAATCGGCTTTAAATTTAACCAAGTCTTCGTCGGTGTTTATGCGGATCAGAGGACATCCATCATTTTTTCTTAAATAAACATTTCCGTGTGAAGTCCAGCAGTACTTGAAGTGTATCTGTTTAGCCATTTCTTTGGTTTTCATATATAATCGTTTAGTTTGGGGGATCAGACTTTCCGAAATATACACCTGAGTTTTGTAGTAAATAGTAAAATGAATATTATATATAGTATAAGTAACACAGTGATTACTTATCCTTCACTGGGACTCATGTTGATGGAATTTCACTTATTTCGATGATATTTTAATTATTTTGAAATAAAAATTGCGTCTGGCACCTATTTAACAACGAAAAAAACGTCTTGCAATAAAAAATGTATGTCTTATGGATCTATCTAAAGGCAAACGATTAAAAATTTCGCATTAAAAAATGACTTTAAATTAAGGATATTTTCCTGTGCAGATAAGATGTGCACTAATAAACGCAACCACTGCGGCCAGCCAGACAGCCCGGACTGTAACCGAAATAGCAAGAGGAACAGCATATCAAAGAACCAACTATACTAAAATGCTCACTTGTCAACGTTGCTACCTCCTAGAATATTTGATTAACCTTAAAATTACTTGGACATAATATTATGATATTTATTCCATATTATAGAGATGATTTACTTATAGGTAATAATTCCAATAAAATATATCACTTGTCACTTTTATTTCGGTAACATAAAATATTTCTGGATATGTGTCTACAATATGAATAAAGGTTCGTAAGTTTTGATTATTACCTACACAATAATATCGAAAAGAAGTGGACCGTAGATAATATTTATGTTTGTCTCTTGCGATGGTATATCTTATTTCAATATTAATTATTGCTTTCAGATAGAAATGAGATTGGATATTTTCAATAATATACATAGGATTTGTTTATTGCATTCATATTGGAATGTGAACGACAGAGTGGAAGGGTTCATGCAATAATCCTTCAGGAAAATACCTAATATAATATTATACCTACATATATTATTTTAAACAGACCCACGATCTTTTAAAAATACCCGTACATTGTACAAGCCGGCTATATTTTATGAAGAAACGCATGTGGAAAATAAAATGGAAATATTGCTTTTTCTAGCGTCTGTTACACTTGAATTGTGTTATTGAAAAACATTTGTTCAATTTTATTTTGATGGGAAAAAACTTTAAAAATGATGTAGATTTTAGGTACTGATTTTAATTTGTTACGTCTGGAAAAGCGAACAACACGATAAAAGTGCTGAGTCTGAGACGCTTACGAGCGTTGGTTATCTACCATCATTCCTGTATATTAAAAAAAGCTCTGATATTGTAGCTCCTAATACCAGAAAGAATATTGCAATAATATATGCAATATCCTTAGATTAAGGATTGGTCTCCGCGCGCGCTACGACTAGATACCGCCGGCGTACTCGAAAAATGCGGCAACTAAAAGTACGCCGAAATCGGCGTACCCGAGCCAGTCGTGTCACAAGCATTGTGTGGAGAGGGCGTACCGATAGTTTCTAAAGATTTTGGACAAAACCTGAAGTAAAATGCCTGTTTGTGCCATAAAACTGTTTAAAAAAAATACAACAAATAATAAGAAAGACACTGGGATCACGTACCATCAGAAATAATCGTATTATTCGATATTTCACCTGTACTTTGAAAATGTTGTTTACGAAAATACGACGCCATTTAGTGTTGCCGTACTGCATATCCCAAAAACACACTTTTAATTTGAACTTATTTTATTCATAATGTTTTTTTTCAATACTATTACTAACGCATATTATAAAAAAAATGATAATAACAATAATTTATTTCTGTTTAACCTTGTTTAACTGACTCATATAATATATGTTATTTTTTTATTACCGCTTTTTTACTTTTAAAAAACCTTTGTGATAGTATAGTGGCATCGCAAGTGGATTTGAGTCACATGTTCATGGGTTCGATTCCCGGCAAGGCCAAAATGAAATAAAAATATTTTTCAAACTTCTTTCCAAGATAGCCCATTTCCCATTTATGGGGTAAAATTTATGTAGCTGGCAGTACAATTCTTCACACACACTAGCGTCACCTAACGTCCTTACAAATTGCCTTACACACACTACAGAACTGAGTTGCCGCACTCACGGAGCTATTGTTTTTAGGTGGAGCGGTATCTAGTCGTAGCGCGCGCGCGGAGACCAATCCTTAATCTAAGGCAATATCAATGTAAAAAATTCATATTACCTCGAAACCGAGGAAGTGTGAAATTTTTGCGCGAGGAAAATATACCTACCCTAAAAATACTGTGCCTCCAGTGAATAAGGGAGTAAGACGAGTTATTCCCTTTGGTTTTTATTGCACCATTGGATTTAGCTCGTCAAAATACACAACATATCAAAAGGTCATATCTCTAGCTGCATCCTAACCCAGTTTTTCGAATGACCCAAACGGTATAAGTAGGGTGTGATAAACGGTATAAGTTACCTTATCCATCATTTTAGGCAATCGCAAAGGAACTATTCGTCTCGAGTCAAAATAACCCACGAACACAAAGACATATGTGTAGTTATACTTTTTGAATAAAGACTTAATTCATTTTGTTCCATCCGTGCCAACACTATTTTAGTATAAACGCATTTGTGTCATTTTTCTAACATGAGCATAAAGGAACAACTCTTAGTGTCATTGGTTCAAGTGACGACATGAGACAGTTTTGCATTAATGCCGTGTTACTATTGGTCCATTTGAATACTGCACGGAAACAACGGACACTATTCCTTTTTGCTTAATAATATTTTTCAATCTTTTTTTATTTATCAGTTAACTTGGGATACTAATAATATTTCTATGGAAATTAACTATTTTTTGCAATAGATATTAAAAATACAGTTTTAATTAACACATTAAGTGCTAATATTATACTGCTTGTTTATATATAAGTACACAGAACGATAATTGAGTCATCTAAAAAAAGCCAACAAAAATGTTAAACTTATATTTTCTTCTTATATTTGGGTAAGTTTTATAAAAAATAACTAGTTTTTAATCTTTTTTTTTTAATCTAACTACAATAATACTATAATTATAGACGCATAGAAAAAAAAAATATAACCAGTCTTGACAATTATGAATATTGTGTTCTCTCTCTAGCCACTGTAATTTGCCTTTTTATAGGAAAAAAATCCGCAATATCGAAACTATTTTGGTCCTGCATTATCGTAAACATATTATGGATACTCTGATACCATATATTTTGAAAAAATTTGGATATTGTCACGTAGAGTCTCTTCAAGTCGTATTTGCATCCAAGGCACCTTCAAATCTGTGCTTAATTTTTTCATAAAATCTTTGCGGCTCATTGTTTTTTCTTTATTTATCTATATTATTTTGATATTATAAGATATAGAAATTGTTAAAATTCCATATCATGCCGTAAAATATTGCCACTGACCACCTATAACTTTCCCTGTAAGGTAACTGAACATACCTACAAGAATATGGTTTTCGAGCTTCTCTTATCTCTTAATAGTGCTTGTATCCTCATTGTATAACCACCATGACATATTCGGTTTTTCTCCAGACAACATTTTCAGCCACCCAATCCTCTTGCTTGGAGTCCAAATCCAGCGGAGGACAATAATCGTCATTTACTAAAATTGAAGGTTTTTCGTCCTAGTGTTAAAGTTTTCTGGATCCTATTTTATACTCAATATATAGTATATAATACTATATCATGTAAAACGTGACTTGGAAAAAAAATATTCAATTAAATCAACACAAAATAATTTTTTTAAACAATCGTAAAAGTTACGAAAAGCCCAATTATACGTCAAAATGACGTACAACATCCTCTTTACTACAAAATGGCGGAATTTACTTGGATGAGCCAACTATGTACTGCTAGGTCTCGACGGCTAATGAGTTGTTTCTGGATTTCGAAGCGATTCGATGGTAAATATAGAAAAGACAAAGTTATTTCGCCGCGGTGTACATTAAATTTACGTAGATTGGACTTCTAGGGCTAAATGCATAAACACCTAAATATTGTTTTGTTTTTATTATATCTAATAACGATAAAAAATCCGTTGATTTTATTCGTTTTTCAAACTACGTGCATGGTTGTTCCACTAAAAGGCCTCAATTGAGTCATAAAGTACACAAATTTCAAGCATAATAAGTCGCATCATTTCTATAAAACCAAAACTGGCAATAATATAAGTCATGTTATGCGACTATGAACATAGTGCATTAGGGCATAAGTCGTTATATTGCAAAGAACAAAAAAAAATTATGTGAATACATTGAGTTATTCCATGAAGTACTCGTTCATAAGGCCACAACTACAAAAAAACACGAAAAAAGTATATTTATGGGGTTGTTACAATATCTGTTCATATGTAAAACTAAAGTCTAACATCATATCTTACCCATACAAGCTTAAAAATTTGAAGTTATAAAGATTTAGTGTTGATATATAGTTTTTTGTCTCTCCTGAAAAGTGCTGTTTTTGAGTTATTCCCTTATTCACTGGAGGCACAGAATAAACGATTTGATTTGATTTGATACCCAGGTATTTAGTTAGCACGGAACTTCTGTCCCAAGTATTGCTAACCCAATTTCCTCTCGCGTTTATAAAATTGAGATAACAGGACAATTCGAGAACTTGGCAGTCGTTCAACTTTCATTCTTTGTATGCTGGTCTTTTTTTTATTTTTTTTGTTTTATTTTATTTTTACCGATGATAAAATTGTATAATAAACTATGTCTCCGCACAAATAATAATGAGTAGGTAGTATTGCTAAATAATGTGAGAACATGTGTAAGGATAGCATACCTAGGTATCAAGCTGAAATAGTAAAAGTGGTAAAAGTATAAACATATTTTTAATCTGCAATTATCACTGAACTCGTACTGAGGCCTGAACAGTGAACAGTTAGACAAATAAAAAAAATAATCATCAAATGAATTCAGGAATGGATTGTATAATTTCGAACGTGAACGAGGCCGCGGGCACCTCGTTCCATAAAAAACGATAGGTGGTGTTTTCCTCAATAACAATTATCCACTGAGGTTTTTCTTTGCCAGTGCTCGTCAAGTTATGTTTGATTGCAAAGGCCATGTTTATCTTTATCCTCTCCCCAAGAAATGAAATAAATCAAATTATAAGAACCTAAATAATATTTACGTTGTTGCCACAGGGGAAATATTGAGATTTGGTAGCTAAGTACCAAACATGTTTCATATTTTTAACTGAGACCTTATTTTATATCTATGTATTACCTATGTCTATTTTTAACAGAATAAAATTACTTATGGTAGATAGTTACCTAATTACTTCCTGCGAATCAGAAAAATGCAACCAAATATTATGAAATTGAAGTTTAATTGTAAGTAAGTAGGGCCGATTTTTCAATCCTTGGTTAAAACTTATTTGTCGAATAACGTATTAAACTACCATTTCAAAAATGTATTCTACTTGCCCTTAATTGACAGTTTACAGGTGACATTTTAATAATATGTTCTTGTAATACTTTATTGGATGGATACATTATATCCAAGGATTGAAAAATCAGCCCTTAGACAAGAATCATAACAATAATATTTTATAAATTATCAATTTGCCTGTGTGTTCATGTATTTTTTTTTCTCGGATGTAGTTTCTTAGATGAGCGCTTTCCACCAAACTCTTCTGCTCTATTATATTAACAGTCAGTTAAATCTGGTAAAACTTTTACAGCTACTTATCTAAAATATTGCGAACTTTTTCTGCCGTAAATAAACCTGCTCATAACTTGACCTGAGTTGAACACAAGCAAAATTGAGTATTTAACTGGAAATTGGCCTCCACAGTCCACTGTTGTGACAGGATTTGTTCAAAGTTAAATAGATCTGTCGCAAAGTTAATCGTTTTAGACTTTAGGTAAGTGCTATATTTTGTAGTAGTTGTACCTGCGCAAAATTTTTACTTTAATAACAAATGTCAGTTATTTTAAATAAGTAGATGGATACTCTTAACTAATGATAATCAAGTATCATGGATATCAATGGATATCAAAAGAGAAAACGTTTTATAAATTATTTATATGCGAAGGATATTAATGGTTTTTTACGTTTTGTTGTGTGAATTGTCGCCAATGCGGCAGTTTATTTTATTTGAGAAAAGAGAAATCGGCTGAGAAAATGTATTTTGAGCGAAATATATTTTAAATAACAAGTTTGCTCTTTTTTTCCCACTCAGCATCTAATGGGATGATCTGTCATGTTCAGATAGAGATGCTCTCATTATTTCAAAAAAATGGTGTAATAAGTACTCAGTTAGTTACTCACATTTATTTAAATGGAATTTTATTATAAAAACAGTTGTAGGTATGACTACCTATACTTTGAGGCTTGAGTAGATGTAAAGATTTTTGAAGATTTTCGCTACGCATGTAGATGTAGGTAATAATATAATGTACGGTCTATAAAGCCGACATGATTTTGCGAAGTTGAATGAAACGTAAATTGAATGCTAAATTAATTTCTGCTGCAGTCTTTTAAATTACACGCCATCTGCCGGATAAATATTGCGTTTTTGGTTGGAAAAGAAAACCTAAAACTTTCCATTTATAACGCCATCTATGTATTTTTTCGGACATGGATTCTATTTCAACATAGTCATAGTTGTTGTTACAACCTCAAACTAGAGGTCACTTTTATAAATTTATTTGGACATTGCAATTTTAACATGAAACTGTGAACATAAACAGGACAAATCCTTTAAATATCATTCAATTAATATGTAAAATAAATATATTTTTAACAAAATATTGTTTTCTTCATAATAAATATTATGTATTTCAAAAACGCTCTTCAATTTTGACAATTATTATTGACATTGACAGTGCATTTGACTTTGGCGGAGTGCGGACAATTATTCCTCTTCGGATTAGATTGTTTTTGTTTATAAAAAAGACGCTCTTAAAAATATTTTATTTCAACTAATTTAAAACGCGAAATATAAATTGAACCGATAATGTACAAAAACTAAACAATTGCTACTTACTTACCGATTACTTCCTTCAAGTGATGAACTTCGGTTTTCAGGTGTGTATTTTCTTTGATGAACACTATTGAGTTTGTTTTTTAGTCTAACACTTAATCTCTTTGGACTCCCTGATAATTTTACCCCCGACATTGTTCATATGTATTTATTGTATTATATTTGATAACTAAATAATAAAACAAATTATGATTACATTTCAGTGCTGTTACAATGGATAACTTCGAGGAAGAAAATCCAGATAGTGATGGTGAATTCGCTTTTGAAACTGATCACCTTGCATTGAGAGGAAACAAAGATTACGGTGAATTATTGAAGTATATAGTGAAACTGGAAGCTCAAAAAGTGCAAGCTCTGAAAGATATTGAAGAATTGAACGAGTCAAAAATTAAGGCCTTGGATGATCCCTTATCATTTGTTCAAAAATTAAAATCAGGCAAAATAAACTTTCCACCTCGCCAATCCATATCTGATATACCAAAAATAGATTGGGAAAAGTATGGTATTGATATAACTCTTGAATCAGAAAAAAGTAAAAGGGCTAAGGATGAAATGGAATCTAGTACAAAAGTTAGGGGGCGAACATTCACTGATAATAAACCGGAGACATTTAACCAGCTTTGGTCATGCGAAGAACAGAAGAGGTTAGAAGAATTATTGGAAATATATCCAGAAGAACCAATAGAAGCGAGGAGGTATAAAAAAATAGCTGAAGCTCTTGGCACAAGAACACCTTTACAAGTTATGAGTAGAATACAGAAATATTTTGCTAAACTTGCAAAAGCAGGTTTACCTGTACCTGGCAGAGCTCCCAAATATGTAGGAAAGGACAAGCATAGAAGTATGTTGTATAAGAAGTCAACATTCTTTCCAAAATTGCATGTTCCTGTTAAAATGGAAGATCCCAATGAAGATAGTGAGAGTCAAGACACAATGTCAGTGGAAACTAGGAGTGGAAACAGTTTAATGTTGGATTTATTGAAAGCTGCAAAAGCACAGAGATTGTTGGACGAAACGGCACCAGTGTTTCAAATAAAGACTATGTGTGTGGGCTGCCAAAAGACTGGCTTTCTTGGTGCAAGGTGGACTGATAATGCAGGGACAGACTATTGCACTGACTGCTTAGTGAAACTGTTACCAGCTGAAAAACTAACGCCCATTAGACAACCAATTTGAAATTACAATAAATTATTTATTTTATGTTTCATTTTTTATTGGTTTACAAGCATGGTATTTGTGTCAAAATTTGTGTTTTTAAATCATAGGGAAACTTGGTAATTTGCAAATGTTTGGTTAAAATTTATTTATTACAGAACTAAAATATTTAGGATGTATATAATGAGATTTGTATTATGTAATTATGTTGAATAATATATTGCCTCCTGATATATTATTTCTATAAAAATTCCAATTAATATTTGTAAAAAATTTACCAGTTATTATTAAAAAATACTATATTTAGAGAAACTGATTTAAAGTTATTTAGTGTAAAATTGTATAACATAGCCAAGTTAAATATAGCACAAGTATTCTAATTGGATCTAGAGATTTAATTGAAGAATGTGCATTACAACATTAGATGATTAGGGTTATCACTTGGGATACCTGTTGTCACTTTATCACATAAATTATGAATTTTAGTTTACAATTGAACACTTCTTCCAAATCCATCTCCCATTATGCACCAATACACACTCCTACAGGTATAAATTTTCGCGTGGGTGAATTTTATCGGGAATTAATTAAATTATTATGTAAAATGATTTAAATATGTGCCGTTGTATCGGGGCATCCGGCGCGAGTGATGATGAGCCACTGGCATGGAACAGTGAGCACGAGCGACTATCGTACATCTAGATAGAGTTAGCTAGGGCTCAATCCGTTGGCCACTGCACATTGATAGATACACGCATTGTGAATCAATCGAAGGTTTTTTATTGCATTTGTAGCTAAGCGTTTGCTTGATTGCATTCGTAAGATATACAAATACAATAATGTACTATGTACCTATCTACTTAGTAGGGGCTTTTTAGAGCAAACTTTGTAGTCACTTATTAAACTTATTTACAGTAAAAGTCGTATTGAAGCTTGTATTCCCCACATTTTTTTTTTCAATCGTTTTCAACAAGGAAGTTAATCAGATCGTCAATCTACACTAATATTATATAGAGGAAAACTTTGTTTGTTTGATTATAATGAATAGGCTCATAAACTACATACTGGACCGATTTTAAAAATTCTTTCACCATTCGAAAGCTACATTATCCACGAGTAACATAGGCTAGGTTTTATCCCGGAAATCCCACGGGAACGGGAACTATGCGGGTTTTTCTTTGAAAACGCGGGCGAAGCCGCAGGCGGAAAGCTAGTACAGTATAAGGAAAGAACATGATATAATATCACAAATATATTGTATAAAAGTCTACTTTTGCTTATACGGTATACCTACCTAGTTTTATCATGTATGAGTAGGTACCCGGTATTATAATTATCTAACATGGACAGTGTTTCATCAAAATCGTTTCAGCATTTTCAGAGGGACTTGCCAAAATATGTTGCCTCTATGAAAATAATGAAACATCCAATGAAACTTAAGTAAAAGTGTAAACAGTTTTCCACTAAGCATTAGCCCTAGCCAGTAACAGCACAGTAGCGTAAGCGAGCGCGTTGATTAAATTAATTATAAAAATAAATTCAATGCAGATTCAGTTTCAATTAACATCAGTATATTGATATAAAAGAAAATTTCACATACACTTTCTATATGGCACAATATCGCATGATAATTGATTCATTAATGAGCTTCTGCAAAGTTAATTCTTTCATAATGGCCAATATTACAGTAGGTACCTACTTAGTAAACGTTTGGATTTTATATATTTATTTTGAACTAGCTTCCGCCCGCGACTCCGTCCGCGCGGAAAAATTAAGATTTACTTTTTTTCTACGTATTTTTCCGGGATAAAAAGTATCCTATTTTATGCCCAGGATAATAAGGTATTATTATACCAAGTTTCATCGAAATCGAACCGTTAGTTTTCGCGTGATGCCTGAACATACAGACAGACAGACAGACAAAAATTTTTTTAATCACATATTTGGGTTTGGTATCGATCCAGTAACACCCCCTGCTATTTATTTTTTCAATATTTTCAATGTACAGAATTGACCCTTCTACAGATTTATTATATGTATAGATGTATAGATATTCTTAACCATTCGCTTTGCTAAGGTGGATGAAGTATGGTGAGGTGCGTGGATTCGATCCCAAAATTCATGGTTTTGTCTGACCTGCCATAAAAAGCTTACAAACATACCTAGCCTTAACACCTCCCACGTTATCGAGCTATGTTTATGTTTATTTATTTCAAAGAAAAGCTTGACTTAATAAACTATACCCATTAAAAAAAATGCATGTCTAGTTATAGTTATTTCGCAAAGAACTCTTATATTTGATCGGCACTTTAAATAAACCCTTCGTAATACGTCTATTCATCTATCGATTCAATTTATAATAATGAAATCCATTTACTTCGAATGCATAAACTATGATGCTTTTTCAAAAATGAGTAGAAATCTACGGCCATAAATGTGTATTTACGAAGATTGGATTGGCAGCGGGCACGTGCTAACTGCCATACGTTAGCCGAGCCGTCAGCATCGCTGATTCTCTGATGTCCTACTTCCAAGTTCAGACTGATCATAGGTATGCAATCCAATTTTGATTATTGACCTTGACCTCTCCGGTAACTATCTCGTAACTTGGTAAAATACCTACGATAGATTCGTAAACTTAATTCGTAGACTACCTATAAATCACAGAGTCTATAAATTAAAGCTTTTACAAGACACACACCTACATGCCTATAGGTATACTGTTTCTTGAAAAGTATACATTATTTTCCTTCTAATCTAGTAGCACATTAATTATTGCATAAATATTATATCACAATTCACAATATAAATAATTTTCTATAAAATTTTCTAAGCGCAGTGCACAAGCGTGTTGTAGGTAGACTGTAATTTACATTTCTTTGCTCTTTTCTCGCAAGCATTCTAATTTTCCATCTGCTACATATATAACGAAGACTTACCTAGGTCCGCTTTTGTTTTGATACACTGCAAACAACATTAAGAGGGTTAATGTAATTAGTATATTTTTCTAAAGACGTTACATAGGTGTTTACTGGACATTTTTCTTATATATTTACAATGTAGACTGTACTACTGAACTGTTATAGTACCTACATACTATCGTGTATTCCACTATCACTATGTTACTATATTATGGTTTTTATTGGAGTATAAAAAATAAAAATTACAAATAACATACCTATTATAATAAAACAACTTATGTAACCTACCTAGGAACGTAATGTAAAGTAAACAACGGTCATGTGTTTTTGCCTTGTTTTGAATTAAATTACGCCTAGATTAATTAACTAATGTTGTTTGATATAATTAATTTTAATGTTTTGGACTTTTGGGAATAGAACCATGTACCTACCTATAACAATTAATTATAACTCTACCTTAATTAATGACGAATAGGTACATTTGAATAATTATTGTATGAATGAATTGTAACGAAATGAGTAGGTAAAGAAAAGTCGACGAAGTTTCGATATAATTTTAAATTCATATCAGTTTGACAAATGATTTCTTACTCTCGGCGTGACACTAGGTTTCATAATTCTTAGGAATTAATCCTAGGTCACACGTAGGTACTCGCTAAAACCTAGATGACAGTTGAGATATAAATCTATTGTATGAACAGGTGATAAATTACAAGATAGCTACATACCACAAAAGGAATATTTTATGACAGCATGTACTTGCCCAAATAATATATTATCTTCTACGCACTCTACAATACTTTGTTAGTCAAATACTTTGTTTGTATTTCCTGTATTGTTTTAAGTTATTGTATTAGATTGATTAATTAAACAAACATATTTAAAAGAATCAGCTTTACACTTTATCATAAAGTTAAAATTCTCCATAATTTAATTTATTTCAATATTATGCTACTTGGAAATCTTTTCTCTCTAGATAGCATACTTGGGATTATAAAAAATTGAAGCCAAATAAAAACCGAATAACTTTGGATTATCCCTAAACGTCTAAATTGGAGCAATATTTAATATTAAATGTTAATTAATTTTTGATCCCGAGTATTCAGTCGAGGGGCGAACAAATTATTCTTTTTTCCCACGAGAGTAATGTCATGATTTATACAGAATGAATATGATCGGGAGCCAATTAAATAAATCAGTGGATTACAAATAATATCCCTTTATAATAATTATATATATTTATTTATTTAAGTCAAAAATTTAAAATAAAGAACCCAACTTAAAGTAGGTAGGTATACAACTTTCAAGACGATTTCAAAACATCTTATTTTATGTATGAAGGTACTAAAAAACAAGATCTCAAATTTAACATATTCACCAGAGGGTGCTGTAGGAACGTAGTACATCTACGTACATTCTACGCAAGGGTTACATGCAAATATTTACAGCGGCAAGAGATAGCGGGTCATAAAATTGTCATAAATAAACATAGCTACGTTAAGGATATTTCATTAGGCGTAAAACATTTGAGGAAGTAGAGTAGATTATTTTTATTAAGATAGCCGTTGAAGTGTGCATATTAGATAGTTGTTAATTAAGTAGGTAGGTATACAGCTGGTACTTCTTGTTGAGTTATAACCAATAAACTATAATTTCATATAAAGAAGCTTGGATAAAGATTAAAGACAATATTTTTGAATAAAATACATAAAATTTGCCTTTTTGTACATTTCGTTGTTACCTAATGCTGTTCTTATTTATAAATCGCAATCATATTTTATTTCATGAATTCGTCTGAAAGTTACATGACTGACAAAACCATGAATAATCTACTTTATTTGTGAGGATTATACATCGGAATTCGGAAGACTAGAATACTGTCAAAGCAGAGCATAAATCTATCCGGTTGCGCTGAGCTCTAAGCCCTAAGGCTTGCAAATTTAGGCAACGATTAAATCACATACGCTAAAATCATATAACATGTAGGTACACATAATATATCGACTAAATATGTATTTGAAATCGCTGCTAGCGAAAATGTGTTTCGTATTTGTAAGTATAATTTTACGATAAAACCTTAAAATGTGCCCAACTGACTATTTCTGCGACCAAACAGATATAGAAACTTGATGTAACACTAAAGATAAAATAAAAGCTAGCTCATCTTTTAATTCTCTGGAAATTGTAATATTGACCTAGTTATTTACGAAAATCGATATTTTATCTATTGAATAATTATTTGTTGAAACTATCTATTTAAAGAAGGTCAGTAAAATTTGCATTTAACACTGAACATCAAAGCGTAGGTAGGTACCTATATAATTTACATATTATAAGATCGGCATTCTAGGTAATATTAGCTTATCACTATAACGATAGATATAATATTATCGCGTTATGCAGACCGGTAAAATTATTGTTTTAATGAATATCAAAACTATAGACAGTTCAGAACAAAGGGTGATTTAACCGATTATGCAATAAATATTTTCTATTTGCATGTATGTACCCTTGCATGTACCTATATGGATAAAATGACAAATAATGAAATTTACCAACGTCAAAAACGTTAAATAGGCTATCAGGGTCATTATCGGCAAGCGGTGAAACTGATCCTTAATCTTCCTACATTTGGAAGAATTGCGTAACAGACATCAACGCGATACGTCAAGAAAGTACCTATAGTAGGTATCATTTCGATCTCGCCTGCGTAATAATGTTCGTTCTTCGTACTTTTCGGCATCTGTTCATGTAACGAGTTAATAACACAGCTCGGTAAGCATTAGTGCGATCCGAATCGCTACTGATAATTACAAATCGCTGAGCAATCGAATCGAACAGAAAAGTATCGTATCTTTATTCCGACAGAGGTGAATTTCCGCCAGCGACTTTAATATTAAAAAATGCTTCGGATTTTTGCGTCATTTGTTTTAAAAGTACTCTTACGATTTCACGTCTAGAGGATTAATACTTTCAAATGATAGCTTTGAGAGTATTGATTGAACTCTGACTACATGACGATTTTGTGACCGTGATTAAGACCTCATATGAAAAGGCAAAACTGCCCCGCGTGCAGATGTTATTTGATCTACACAGATCCCATGATATTAAAAGATTTTTCTCAACATAATGTGGACGATTAAATTAAATATCTTCTACAATGGTACTAAGCTTTCTTTTTAATCACAGACATGCATTTATAGCAAATCTAAATAGATTATAGTTACTGTACCAGTTATCTTGTATAATACTGTAAATCGGGACTTATTTTACTTAAATGTAAAAATATAACATATTTACAAAACGCATGACTTTCAGTCTATAGCAAACGCCAAAAAAGGTTCAACGCTTAATTTGAGATTTGATAAAACTCACACGTACCAGCACCTAATCCCATCCAGTCACCCCACTTTGTAGTCTTGTGTCGGATAGAATTACCAATTATTCCGTCCTCTCCATTTTCCAAGTGATTTTAGCTTCACACGATGTGAAAGCAATTACAAAATCAAAGTCACATTTGGGCTTATAATTGCTTTTTAAAACTCCGTCACACAATTTATTGTTTCAATTAGGTACAATCAATTCATATAGGTACGCGTAAACATGACCTGCAATGAATGTCGATTACCTAATATGGATGTCTAATAATTTCATAATAAATATATGAAATATTTTATGGGTTACCCGATTGGGTTCTTGAATGGTATATGGGTCCTTGAGTATACTATAGAGCATGGAAATGATTACATTCCATTACATTCGCTGTTATCGTTCCCTCTTGGGTTATAAAATTTTAATTTGTATATGAAATGCGAGAATATCTCAGCTGTTCTATCTCTTTAATTAAATTTTACCTACTGCTCAGTTATTGCACGCCTCATAAGCGAAGCGTTGAGGTGGGTACTACTGTCACTTCGCGCAAAACATCTGATTTTTCAAACTTAAAATGTCTTATGTATCATACATTGCACTTGTAAGATAATACATACACACACATATTAAGAAAAAACACTATTTTTAACATTCATGATATTTTTGATGTCATTTTTGTTATTTAAACTAGTTAAAAAACAGTTTAAAAAAGTTCTGTCTTGGACGTCCGTGTGTCTGTATGTGCGGAGGATTTTCTTGTTAACACGATAGCGACCGAAATACTTTACTAATCGAGTCTTTTTTTTTTCTCTTACGCTTGAGTATGCTCAGGAATAGAACCCTTTCATTTTTCAGGGTCTGATTCGATGTGGTTTAATTGTTATTAAATAAACAAAAAAAAAATATCGACTGTTCTCCATAATTTTAGTATATCTATATATATTCTTTTTTTTTTATATTTATAGTGTACTCAAAATTCACCAATATAAACTCGATTCTTTATACTATAAGCCAAGGTTTAAAAAAATAAGTTGGTAGTCAGTCCCTTAAACCTGCGCAGTTTCACATCTAGGTGGGGCCACAAGAAAAATAGCTCAATTATTACGGTACCGCTTTCTTTACTTTTCCAACTGTTTTATTTTATTTCTTTTTTATATTTATAGTGTATAAATAATCAATTTTATTGTAAAGGATGAGATTATGAGGCGTGCACTTTTGGATTTTCCAAACTATTTTATTTAATAGACACAGTTATAGATGTAAATCGTAAAGAATCTTCCTTGACAGCTAGAACACACTCCCTTAGGGCGCTTGTGCACTACAAGGAATTTTACTGTCCGGCATTCCGATTTTTTACGGTCCGGTGTGGCATGAAAAAACCGATGAATTGCTTGTGCACCTGTCCGTCTTTACTCGGATCAGTGCGATATAGTTCAAGAAAGTTTGGCGGTATAATGCTATCGTAAATGATTTTTTTAGCATTTTACATGAAACGAGTAAAAATTAAAGAAGGTGAAATATTATATTACTTTGTTATAACATTTAAAATGCGTGTTAGATAATAATTATAGGTCACTGTATATAAAATAACAATACCGACTTCTCAAATCTCATTGCCAACTAAAAGAAAGTAAAACAAGAGCTTGCTTTCAATTGGCATATGCAGTAAAAAGAGTAAAATCCAAGCAAGTGGGCATTCGAAAACAATTATACCTACAGCAACTCGTAGACACAAAAAACCATCCGGAATAGGGAAAAGTAAAATGTCGGACAGTAATATTACGTATAGTGCACAAGCTAGTATTTAGATTAATGGCGTGCCATGCCGGACCGTAAAAAATCGGAATGCCAGACCGTAAAATTCCTTGTAGTGGACAAACGCCCTTAATATAATTTCTTATGAATAAAACTTATTATATATTATGAATTTTCCATATTTCTGACATTAGAACAAAGTTTTCGTTAATTAAAACATTTATTACAAAGTTTGTAGAAAAATATAACACACAATTTATATTTAATTAGTCCAAAATTTCATGAAATGCGGAAACAAACTTTATGTTGTTGCCAAATTCGATTTTCTGCTCCAAGTGACCTAACTTGGATACATTAAATATCTCCTTCAACTTCAGAAATGTTTGAATTAAGGACCTTTATATTTCAATTAACTGTTGTTTTAGAGAATATTTGGAATAGCTGTTGTTTAAGATTGTTCACAGTTCGCAAGTTAGGAATTATTTATGTGTAAATTTAAAACTACGCGCGTAAACTTTTTTGCATCAAGACTAGCCACTTCTCCTGACTTTACCTGTGACAATAAAAACAATTCTTATATTACCCGGTAAACAGCTTTTTAGTTAACTGGTCTAATAAATTAATATAAAAATAGTACTAGGATTCGACGTAGTGACTACGTTAGTTAGACCGTTGTGCTACGACAGTCGTAGCACTGTCGTAGCACAATCGTAGAACAGTCGTAGCTTTAATCGTCCTTCTCTAATAGTAGAAGAATTCATTTGAGTGTATGTATTTTAAATAAACTTGATACGTTAAATGAATGAAAAATTTAATTTAGCTCCATCTATATTATACGAGTACCTAGTTATTCTTAATTAAAAACCGTAAAGTTCTTGCTTTTTAGTTATTTACTAAACGACCTTTTTAGTTTTGTTATTGCATTGAGAACTTTATTAACCTTGCTTTTAAACTCGACAATTTTTACAGAAGAAAACTTTTCTAGAGAGCCATTCTACGATCATAAATCTACTGTGAAGTTTACTCTAACTAAGCTTATAAAAACAGCCAAATGAATTTCAGCGAAAAGGTTTTTTCTTTATTATGAATGTATGCGGTGTTGGGGCATATGTATGATAATAACAACGATAAATTACAACTCCATTATCGTATAAATTTACGTTGTTTTATCTTAAAACATTTTTTAAATAACCTAGGTATAACATTTTCAGATAAAGCGATAGTATATTACTTGTAATTTTTTGGAAAGGGTTTCACGATAAGAATTCTATCACACGCATAAAATCTACATTTTCCTTCGTTTGATTAATTACGATTGAAGTTTGATAGAATAATAAACTGAAAATTCCAACTCATCGTGAGTCGTTAATTATAACATTAAAATGATCATTGTATTCTGTTTTTAATAAAGAACTGATTACCTTCAAAATCTATGATAACATTATTTTATGAATCGAAAGTTCAGTATAGTAGATATGGATTACGGTATAGGCCAGTTAATTATTGGTATATTCCATAGCCTTTGGTATGCTGTACACGTATGAAATGGACTTGGTCCAGGACCCTTTACCAGCGTCAATACGTGCTTTTGTAACGTGTATGCAGAATTGAAACGCAATAATAGCCTACCTAATGAGTATTTTGAGTGTGTCAATTGCCGTGTTATCTCCAGTTATATGATATGTATTGTATCTGTATCAATTACAGGTTTCTTTTGAAATGAGCTTTCTGTTTTCGAATAATCGTGTCGAGTACGTTTAAGAAATGACAAGAAGGTGGACATGAATATTGTAAAAAAGAGTTCGTTAAAATCGTATAACTATAGGTATAACAGTGATATCATAAATTATTGTGAGTCTTTAAAAAGTAAGGTCTTCACGCAAAAAATATTATTAACTTGACCCGTATACTTATCTTAAAATGTCATCGCATTCATAAGAACAGCAGTTATACAGGCTACGTAGAAGGTACTCATTCAAATTAAGGCAGAGCAAATACCTTTTTATTAATTTATTTTAATGGATTTCAAAACCTCCGCCGTGGAAAATTGCCAAAAAGTAGACAGAATTGATGTTGATGTAATACTTACATAAAAATTCGGTTTGAATAATAATGGATAGATCCGACCATCTATTGAATCCACTTTTTAGTTTTCGTCTAACTGTAGATAATAGATATAGGTACAGTGTGTTGTCTAAACTATAGATATACAGTGTGTTTGGGTGACGGAACATTGATGTATCGATATTTTCACTCACGATTAATACCTTCTATTTTCAGGAATGTATTTATTAGTTTACTCAAAAATTTCATAACATTCTAAAATTCATTGTTTTACACTCCAAACTTTACAATACGATACGTGATAGATAAAAGAATTAGTTACTCTTCTTAGATGTAATGAATATATTCATTTTATTCGAAACAAGCTGGAACGCATTTCAACCTTATAATACAATATAGTCGCATCAGAAGTAGTTCGTCAAACCCGCATGTAATTATTCAGTTCGTTGCTTTTCTGAATAAAAGATTACTCCTTCCAAGGAATTCTAAGGCCGCACGTTAGCGTAAATACTTTCTTTACTCAAACAAGCAATTTCTCTTACGTAGAAATACGTCAACTAGAAACCGTAATGCATTATGCAACGCGGCCTCTGGCCATCTCGGAGTATTCGAAACAATCCATCGGAGGCACGTTTCTCTAACGCATGTGCCAAATAAAGCAAATATGATGACATTTGCAACCAATTATTGAAACACGAGTTATAGTCGAGCCAATTTAATAGGCAACATTTGACGTCTATCAATTTTATCTTCGAAGAGAGGTAACCGGCTTAAAAACATCGATTAAAGTGAATTAATCGATAAGGATTTGAAACATTTGTCAATCGAATTTACTAATTTATGATGATTTTTATTCACAAGTAATCAATGCATTCGATTCTAGATGTCAGATTTCGATTTTTAGAGTAACGTCTCTGGTATTTAAAAAGAAAAAAGGTTTATTGACACAAAATTGTAGCGACGTCAGTTGTTCAATTCAGAAATTGTTTATTATGTTTAGAATGGTTTATCAGTAAAATGAAATCTTAAAATTACTTGTATCGGTCATTATTATTATAAATATGTAGTCGTAATTGAAAAAAGTTAAGCAAATGTGCAGTTTTAACAAAACGAAATATCATGTTATTCTATGTCGTCGTTACTAGGTTACGTTGTTGAATTTTGTTGAACTGTCAAATGTTGCCTATTAAAATGGCTCTACTATAGTTAGGTAGTTAGCTGTGTAAATTTGGGCCAATCAATTGCGCGACCTTGTGCAATGATAGTTATCAGTTACGGAAATATTTCATGAAATTTTGTAAAACTTGTGGTACTTATTATGGTACTTAATACACTCGGTTTATCAGGAAATATTTGATACACTTTTTGGGTGCATTCAATAAATTCAATTCAAATTATTTATTGCATATTACAAAACCTTTAATTATAAAAATATTTTCCTAGTGACATTTGAGATAAACCCAGACACATGTATGTTTTTGATATAAATTTTACTTTTTCGTATAAATTCGACTTCACTGCGTGTAACTAACTGTAACCCTTTGTAAGTTTTATTTAATATCTCCAACAGTAACATGAAAACAAATTTTCTCTAACAAAACATAGCAAATAGCAGCAGCAACAATTATTAAGGTCAGCCTTTCAGCTCACTTTGACATAAATGAGCTCACAAATGGCACTACTCATTAACGGGATTAACATGAATTCCATATTATTCCTTGAACAATTGCTTAGAATTTTCCAAAAGAATATGTTAGGAATTTGCGCGGTAATATTTATAGGCACGCAAGAAAGATTACTATAGATAGGGAGGCGAGGTAGCTAAATGGTGTAATTCAACGGCGTCGTCGAGACTTATCAAAATCGAAAGAGAAAATAATTTCGAAAAGAAAAGCTTCTATGGTAAAAACTATTTTAGCGGTGGGTTTGAGGTGTATGGATTTTCAAAAATGTAAAAAAAAACAGTTACTTGGGCATTCTCGAGCGCGTCAGATATTCATACTACGTATGCCCCAAGTGCCTCTGATAACAACGGCCAACAACTAATCTGCCGGTTTGCGTGGTGGGGCTAGGCATATAAATTCGTCAAAAATGCACAAAAAAAAATTTACTCGAGCGCGTCAGATTTTCGGAAGGGGTGTTAAGTAGGCCCCAAGGAAGCTCCCCTTAAAAAAACTGACGATTACGGCATGACGATAAGTTACGATGAATTTTTGAAAATGCAGAAAAAAAAAGTCCTTTTGAAATACTCGAGCGCGTCAGATTTTCATAGGGGAGGTTTATCTCGGTATCCAGAAAGCATATTTTCTTAATCTGACAAAAATGTTGGTGGGTTCTCTTAATCTGACCGAAAAAGGTTTGTGGGTTTCTTTTTTTTAATCATCGTTATTTCATATCAATCTTTCTTAACACCCTCAGTTTTCGAGATATACTCAAAAAACCGGAAGTTAGAGTTTTTATGATGCTTCAAGTAAAAAAAGTTTAAACTTTGGACTAAAATGAAAAGAGACTTTTTTTGTAAAATAAAATTACCTTTTTTGTTTATTTAAACTTCTTTTTTTGGAAAAAGTAAAGTTCGAGACTTATATGCTGCAACGCGTTTTTCGTAAGACGAAATGGCTCCTCCAGACTTCCGGTCATGCGGAAACCGGCAGATTTTGTATTTTTAGTATATAAGTTTTAGATTATATTATTCAAAATAAAAATAAAAAAAATCGCGCTCGAGAATGCCGGATTAACGATTTTTTTTTACAAGTTCGCGACCCTATAACTCGGCGGCGTCAAGGACTTATGGTCAGATTAGTTAAATTTAGTCTTAAAACACTAAAATCAACCCCCAATATCTTAATCTGACGCGCTCGAGTATTTCAGACTATCGATTTTTTTTTACTAATCTGATCGTCTATCCTAGGCGCGCGTCACTACATATAGAGCTAAATAGTTAACAAGGTTGTTCTATTAGGTCTAAGGTATCTCTCATATCTTAAACTGCCACGCTCGAGTATTACAGAAAATTCCCCTCTTCGCCTCCCTATCTACTAGCGTTACTTTTTTATTAAATTTTCAAACACTATAACTTTTTAGTAATTGATATTAAAGGAGAAGAGGAAAAGGGATCCAGAAGTGATGTCATAATGATTGTGAATAGAATGATTGACGAACGCGTTTTATGATGATTCAATATTTTAGAAGAAAACTAGTTATTCCTGTTTATCAACAAAGTTTAGATAACACGGGCCGCAAGATGGATTTCTTGGAAAGTTTGAAACGTTATCAGCCTTTAAGAAAGTTCCGCGCTTCTCATAGTTGCTAACTTAATTTGGTCACATTTACATGGTAACACTACTAACGCTATCCGTTCACAGTTCCCTATAATTTATGTCACGGGTCTTAGTAATAATCTCTTCTACGAAACTGTGAACTGTGAACGGCTTTAGAAACATTATTATGTAAACTAATATTATAGTGAAGGAAAATTTGTCTTTGTTTGATTGTTGTTAAAATTGTTCTCAAATATGATTGTCTTTTGAATATGAATTTTGAAAATAATTTTAACAGGAAACATCTAAATTTTTTTATCCCAGGTCAATATATGAGGTCGTATGTTATAGAATGGAGAAATAGTTTTTAAGCTTTTTCCGTAAAGCACGAATTAATAATTTCTCTCGTTGAAGAATTCTGTAATCTAAATATTGATACACAATGTTATAAATAAAATAAAAGTTGTTTAATGATTTTTTAACATTAAATCTTACTTAAAATTTTAACAAAGCCACTGACATGTTTAAGTGCTGTAAGCCATCATATAAAAATCGATTAGCAAATGTATAGATACACTTTACAGTATACAATATATTCATTAAAAATCATCTTAGTAACGTCACAGATATGATTGTATACCGAAAAAGACATGTGTAGAGCTGAGAGCACCCTTAAGTTGCATAAATCTCCTCCACACAGTCTCACAGACGTCAAGAAAGTAACAAGACACCTAATTTCCTCAGATAAACTCGCTAGCGACTTAAACGCTTACTCTGATATACAATACTACTTATATGAATATGCTATTGTTACATATTCAATATCCTTCGCTAAGAACGAGATAAATTTTATACATTCACGTCTAAAACAGTATTTCAAATACATTCAATCTGTACCGAAGATAAATAATTTATGTTTCGATTTCGATTCGTTCTCGTTTGCGTTAGTTTTATATGAAAACAGAAAAAAACGATGCTTTCAATAGTAAATAAGAATAAGTATAACACATTGCCACATTGCATTAAAATTAAATGTTTTTATACTTTTCACATCTTTGGCATGTTTTGTTTGATTTATAGCGTTGAAAGCAGTTATTATATATTTTTAAAATTTAAGTAAAGTTCATATGTCAAGCACAGACTCAAATTACGTTATATATTTTCATTTTATTCGAGAATTTGCCAATGTAAGGCTATAATTTTATTTTATTCCAACAAAGATTTTTTGAACAACCCTTAAATAATCCGCCCACGTTGCATTGACTTTGAGATCCTTATATTATTACATAATCCTGAAATGTCCAAAATTTCCAATTAAAATAACAGACAAGGATTTAATGTTTAACCACAGACTAATAATAATATACTACGTGTTTAACTTTTAAATAGGGAAAAGCGTGTCCCACTTAATATTAATTTAGAATTCAACTCACAGCTTGTAATTTAGTCTTTTTAAAATAATATATTCATATTTTCATATCACGCATGGATGGGTGGAGCATGTTCTGAAAACCTATTGAAATTTTATAACCCTGAAATAATGAAAACGTTTACGGAAGATGGGAAAATCTATTCTGTGCCGCGTTTTGATTACCGTTTACTTTTTATTAGCACTCATCAATTTCAGCACAATGTACGGCAATACACTAGCTACTTGCCCCAGCTCTGTCCAGGTTAAACCAGGATAAAATGATTAAAGAATTGTAGCGCGAGAATATAGATAGTTTTCCACTGGTAAAAGATCTAGAAGCTTCAGAGCATAACAAACAAATAACTCTTCCTTCTTACGATACCAAACAGATTTGACATATATCAAGAATTGGAAAAAGCTTAAGTTATACGTAGTCAAAATGTTACCCATGCCTTCATTTATATTCGAATCTTGTAACTCGCAATACAAAGGTTTAGTTTGATAGTAATATTATATAAATGAACTGATTTGTATCTATAGTCTATACCTATTAATTATTTACTAAGTACCTTTGTACCATTAATAAATTATTGTTTTCTAAATAATATAATTACTGCTAAATTACTTAAACTGTGTTAATGCAATAATATTATATCTTTGTAATAAAATCCTGAAGTTAAAATTATTTCCTATATTTAATTAACCACAATAAAGCTAAAGCTCAATCTTTCGTGGATATTAACATTTAATGAAAAATTTTACGTTTACTGCCTGACCGGCGAACATTTTGTACCTACAAATTTGGAAATTTAAACGTGGTTTTACATAAAACTGAATACATCCCATTTAGTACGATTAAAATCTGTTGTTGTTTTCAAATTATACTTCGTTATTGTGTTGATCCACTGCGATGTTTGTTGAACGAGTAAATCCTTTTGGGATTTAATATAATGTACATAGAAACTTTATTATATGCTGTGTTTGACCGTGGAATAAATTGGATTTCTTTTTATAAAAATAAATCCAATAATAAATTTTCTTTTTCCCTAAAATACAGAATTTATAACATATTATTATGTGTTGTCTCTTTTTTAATATCTGCTTGTGTTTGTGGTTAATATATTTGTTTTAGTCGAATATTTTTTGTGGGTGTTTTCAGAAATAATAATGAATTTGATACTTACAAAAAGTGTTCCTTTCATGTAGGTACAATTTATTTCAATTATAAATGTATAGGGATATGGTTATTGATAACATGGAAACAATTGAAAAGCATTCTATTTATTACAATTTGTATACAGAAACCCTAAAATACTGCGAATAATTAACCATAAAGCAATATTTTTACAAAGCGATAAAAGTAACCTTACTGATAAACGTATTTCATTTGTTATTTTAGTTACTAAAGAATTCCATTGGATTTCGTTACGCCACAAACTGAATTCGTTATCAAGTCGAGTGGAGCGGTATTTGAAAAATGTTGATGAAATTGTAACAGCACATTACGTCATATACATGAGGATAAAAGACGGCGATGTTAGCATTGCTTAAAAAGCTTTTTGAATCATTTGTGTTTCATAAATTACAGTACCTATGAATTATGGAACTTTGACGTTAGAAGAGGTTTCCACATACGGCATTTTTAATACATTGTTGCTTTGTAAATAAATAATTTCTTATAGTATTATTTTTTATTTATTTACGAAAACTGAAGAATACCAGTACCTGCAAATAATTGTATACTGTAATCTTGCTTCGTTCACTATATTTAACTTATTTGTTACCTACCTAATCAGCTACATCATGTGTGCGAAATTGATGATTATTTTTGTACCTAGGTATTATTGACAAATGACAAAAAAAACGGTCTGTAAGAATTCTTGGATCATATTTGTATATTCGTAAAAGTAATCGACCTTAATAATCTTAAAAACTAGTAATATTTTCCTACACAATTCGTAATTGCGTACGCAGATAAAATCAACTAATTCATATTGTAATCGTTCGCTTGACCCAACAGTATGAAATACACATTATTCAAATTTGGACACTCAAATTAACTATCGTTCTTACTTGTGGCTTATATTTTTGTTACATAAAAAAAAAAACAACGCTTCGTTAATAGTGATAATATTTTTTTATACTTTCATAGTTTAAAACTGGACAGTCAAAATCAGATAATAGTAAGCATACTATTTTGAACGTACTAAGTAATACGGCGTAATACAGATGCTCTTCATTTCCGTGGTATTGTCAAAATGGTCAATACCACCACAATTCACAAACAAGAAGAATGTCGAAGAACTACAGATCTCGACGGTTGAATTCCTAAGTAAATTTTTCGTTAGATAAGTAATTCAGTGGTTTTTATTTGACTCTAAAGCTTTTTGTTTCAAAATAATGGCAATAATTTTAGTAACAAATATAAAGGCTGATTAGTAGATAGAAGATTGCTTTAGAGATGAGATAGCATGATTAGATTATTTAACAGAAGGAAGTCAATCAAAGTAAAAATATGTCTATTTTGAGAGAATATTCATTAAGATTACCTTACTGAATAGTATAGGAGTGTTCCGTTGTTTTAATAGAAAGTTCCATTTTATGCTCGTTATTGGCTCCCTTGATAATTGTCTTATTTTACAGGTATTTCAACGGTTGAATAACAGGTGTAATGAATTCGTGGAAAGCCAGTGTTTACGGATCTCGCTTTAGGAAATATTGCTCTAAAGCACACATCTGTTTAAATTATCGTTATGTTCCCAGGTACATGTGACTTTCACACAATAACGTGAAAGCAATTACGCGACCAGTATCATCAATCTCGACTTATAATCGCGTTTTGGTTTTAGATGAGAAACCACGCACTCTCATATGGTAACAGTTGAATTCTATGGAAATTTTATGAGTTCGTGGTAATGGCATATTTAAATATATTAATGAAAGTATTGCGTATAGAAGATAAACGATCCACATAGCATTTTTATGTTTGGCTTCCTACCTCACATCACAGAATAGATATGTTCACGAAATAAACAATTCACATGTATAGTAGTTACGACTTCATTTCAAATTCACAATCAAATCTGGATTTTTATTAATATAATATTTTTCGTAAAATGTTTGTGTTCTAACTTCGAGGAATTTTTATAGAAATAAATATATGTTTCTATTTTGTAAACGTTACTTTTTATACAATTTACTTACATAATAATATTATCATTACTAAAAGTATTTTATGCTTGGAAAATGTTATTGTTCCCCGCGAGAAATAATATCTTCGCAGATAAATTTTCCTTTTCATCATTGCCTATCAAGTAAATACCTCCGCCAAGATGTTTAAACGAAATTACATCGCAAAATTGAAAGGTTTATTCATATAATTATATTACTGAAGGTGTTTGAAGATTTTGTTGGCGGAGCTTTAAAAAGATGGCAGAAATATAACACCATTTTAGGGTACACGGAAAGGCTGTCAGTAGCAAGTACACAAACAATCAGCGAGCAGTGAACATGAAGATGACGTTTGGAAAACAAATAGAATGAGGAACATTTCAATATACAATAGGTATACGTAAAACTATAACATAAAATGAGGATATATTTATTAAGTACCTAATGTATTATCTATTCGTTGTTAACTCTATCCTTATGTGTGTTCTCAAATGACGTATCGGTGGTTAGCGTTCTTTTAACACTCTTCTATTTTTCTAATCAGTGTTCAGAAATAACTAAACATATTATTTCTTATTAGCTTCTTATCCATTATTTTCATAAATCAAACGACATTTATTCTGTTTTATTATCTAGGGTTAATTAAGAATGTATAACGTTTATGTTTAATGACGCGTGTAGTCTCCAGTCACTCTCAACCGTCAAGGCCACATCCTTCCCGCGACCTAATTTTAGTTCATACGAAAGCTTCTAAATATTTAAATATGCGGGATCTACCCAAGGCACGGAAGTTAATGCAAATGCCCTCGTAATTTTAAAAAGGACAAGAAACACGAAACATTTGTTTTATTTTGAGAAATGCAAACATCTTTTCGTCGTTAGACCATTATTTCTTTTAATTAACTTTGTGTTTATATTGTCTGTACTGTCATAAATAATGAAATAGTAACAGGGCTGTTATAGAACTTTTTCTTTTATATTAGATATTAAACTGTAAATTTATAAGCTCATTTCGTACGGCTTCATGAAAGTTGTTGTAAACAAAATATGTATACAGCTTAAGTTGGGAACGAAATGCAATTTTCAAAGCCTACAATATTTTTTCTTGTTTACTTTATGAACGCTTGGCCTTCAAACGTTATGATTCAGATTTGAAGGAATATAAGCAAAATATTCAAAAAAAAATCGTACTACACTATGTAAATCTAAGAGGACACTCGTGATTGTGAGACAATTTTTTTTCATGTTTTGCATTATAGACGTTATCGTAAACTTCATGAGATGGGTGTACATATTTAAGTATTAAAATATGTAAAACCTTTTTTTTAACTCTGGAGCTCTATAAAATATAATATTAATATTAATATTTCAGTACCCGATATTTATTGGACAGTATATACTGCATCCAATAAATATCGGGTTTAAGCAAAGGAAATTGCTTGAACTTGACAAGTTGAGAGTAGACTCAAACGCGAAGCTTATAAGACTTGCAATTTACTTTAAAATGACTTCTGAAAATAAAATATTCAACAATATTGAATTATTTGGAATATCTATTACTTCATTTTGTATTTTTTTCCCAAAATAAGCTCAGGAAGGACATCATGTAAATGTCAATAAAGTTTCATAATGACGTTTGTTGTATGAATGTAAAAAACTTTTATATTAAATCTTTTCTGCCCTCATCAAGTATTATGTTGCAGTATGGTTGCAGTCAGTTTTTTCCAAACCTAGTGTGTGTAACCATCAGTGGCCCATTTTACTTTTGCTTATGCAGCTTTAAGGTTTACGCAATAATAAATTGATTTGTATGGTAGGTACAATATAAACTCTACAATCTATTCACGATCCTTTTGTCTTCTACACTGAGAAGACGTCTACTGCAGAGCAACGTTTGTAGTAATAATATAACTTCTATCGTTCCTACATCATTTTCAGTTAAAATCTGATGAATTACTTTTATCTATAGCTTTGTGAATTTTATAACATTGGAAGTGTAACAGCCGTCAATAATTAAGGTCAAGCTTTTAGCTCACCTTGGTGCCGGGGTTAATTTATAATAGTTAACGTAATAGTGATTGTTATAAAGTTTCCTTTGAAGTACCTGTGCTAGACGTCGATTTATCTTAATAATTCCTGGCTTTTACTTAGAACTGGTTCGTGGTTGATATAATTTCAAATTGTATATATTGGTACACTCACAAATAAATTAACTATGAAATCCTTATAGTCGTCTTTATATGGTATGACTTATATTTCTTACAAATGTAAGTATTTGCTAATTACTGTTGACCATTGCGTCTCTAAAAAATCTGTATCAAAAAAATAATGATTAATCTATCTAATGATTTATCGCTTCAATTATGGTGGTGTTTTTTTTATTTTTTAATAATTATGTTCAATAAGCCTATACAATTTGTCATATGAAAATCCCCTTAATTAATAAATATAAGTACGCTTTGATTACATAATACTAAAATTATGAGATACAACTTTTCATAAATTGTAAACTTTGCAAGCTACAACCTGCTAGCTAAGATCCGTGCACTAAGAACGAAATCAATTAGCAACTACTAACTTGTGCAAATTAGCACTAAACTCTATTAGCTCATCCAAGCTGGTATACTTTAGGTACCTTATATTTACCATTCAGAACGTTTCCAGACCGTCTTTGAGTCTAAGTCGCTGCAGGGCACAGGTTCTAGGAGATGATTTCTTACCATTTGGTTGGGTTTGAGCATTTATAAGGTAAATATTTGGACGCTAGCCGAATCCTTTGATTAAAATCAGGGGCTTGGAAATCTTTGGAAACAATACGACTATACCGAGGTGTAATACAATAATTAGGTGTAATTTGTTTCACACGAATCGTACGTAGATGGACTATATTATAGTTTGAATATATAAGTGTGAAAGTCTGTGAAGAATATTTATTTCCTTCGAGCACAATGTTTTCTTAATAATTGCACTCCTAGAAATGAGTAATGTGAGGTACCTTGCAGTCGAGGAACAATAAAAAATGTAACAAAGCATAATAAAATAGAGCTAATAAATTCATTCATATTTTACAATAAACCATTTTAAATTTCCGTCTCCAGCTTGAATAAAACACATAGTAGTTCATAGTTATGTAAACAGCATGAACACCTTTCCGTTAATTTTATAAAGGAACAAGGTCTACAATCAACTAGACACCTAATTTCTGTTCAGTGAATCCATCGCTAGAATTAATACTTATATTGAAATATCTTGTTGTTCTGATACTTGCGGATATTGCTTTCTTTATACATATTACGAAGCATTAATAATGCAAACAAACGTTCAATAACAACAATTGTTTTTTCTTAATAACATAATATCCTAACGACTACTGCTATCCTAACTTGAGTACTTACCTAGTTATTGTTTTTTAAATCATCACACTGACTATCATAATACAAAAAATAATGACCTTCCAGTAAAATCAATATAAAACATGAATATTCCAAGTAATTGACTACATTTACACTTAATATCGAACTAATTAGCGTAACAACAAAAAATATCAAAGGTTAATAACTAAACAACATTGATAACAGAGCAAATTATATAATCTGTAAAAACAAGAAAAAATTTAATTTCTGTCTCGTGAATCGTATAAAACTTCTAACAAGTCAAACTAAATTCAACTTATCACGCTCCGATTGTATAATTGGTCCCTTGGCATATTCAGAAATAAAGTTGTCTTTTTTTACGAGTTTTTGAAGGACTATTTATTAATCAGAACGGAACTTTCATATTTTTTCAATCATTTTTTTTATCAGTAAACGAATTTTTACAGAGAAGCCGTAAGTCAAATATGAAATAACGAAACTTGGAATTTCATGTTAGAGTCCAGACCCCTAGTGGCCCTAGTGCAAGATATAGTTTAGTTTGTTTTCTGTAAAGCAAAATGTTAGTCCCCAAGCAATATTTCTTTATAAGTTAGTTAAACTACATGAAGAAGGGAACTAAAATGTAAACGGAACTAACATATTTTGAGATCAATTTTTATATTTATTTTGTAAAATTTTAAAAGCTTTTGTGTGCTTTGATGATAAACGCTTTAAATAAAATTGCCTAAAGTGATATTGATAAGCGCGACTTTTCTCGTGTTTTTGTATAGCAAGAAACAAAAACTGGATGCTGGCATAAATTATAACTTTGCTGTGAATTTTAATACATAATAGGATACATTTTACTATAGTTCAATATTTTACGTGAAGTAATTTAATGTTACTTGATTAGACATATATATGTAGAGTATCTATACTGAAATCTAATGCGAGATGTGAAATCTAATGCGAGGAAGAAGGTATGAATTTAATATGTTTCATTAAATCTTGAAAAGCAACACTTACAAAATTACCAGACTACTTAATTTATCAGTTTCCAAGAATAATAAGTCTCGTATTAATCTTAATGTAATACCAATTACAAATAATTTTAATATTATATTAATTAGATAATATGAAGGAATGCAACATGAAAAATAATTAATTTTCTTTGTGTTTTATTCGTATTTGTTTTTGGATAGTTCATAGAAATCATTATATTCATGGTCATGAGTAATTTATGTGTGCATTTGTAATTGTATAAATGTTTGTTTCAAATATCCCACTGCTGATAGCGAACTCACGTTCGTTAAATAAACAACTCACGATTCAATATAACTGTAAATAATGTATTGCTTCGAAGTATAAATAAATTAAACTAAATATTTTCGGTAATTTTGGTTAATAACCGGGTTATTTTATTTAAGTGCTGTGTATGATTAAATATATTTCCCCTGAGGAGCGTGTAAGACTCGTATCTTTCGAGCATTGTTGGAATAATTGAGTATATTAATCAACGTCTTACTCAGAAGCATATTAATGCTTACAATGAATTATGATCCATTGTAAGATTGTATAGGTGGTATTACTATTGGCTACAGATAGTTGTTAGCTTGCAAGGATAGTTGAATAGAACGAAGAGACCACTCATTCAGACAGTAGCAAAGAGTAAGCGTCGCGTCGTCTACATTTTTTTCTAGAAATCAAATTAAAATTGATAATATTATGTAGGTGTTACAAAGAAGGTCTGTAACTATATAAAATGTAAAATTGGCCTGAAAACAAAAATTGTTGTCAAAGACAAATTATAATAATAAGTTCAAGAATTAACAGACTAAATATAACCAGAATCTCTATCAACCTCCATAAATTTTATGTTATCAAACGGTATGTATTAACAAAATCTCTCCAACCGTTAATCTTTACGAGAAAGTGAGACAGCTGGGAGTTTTTGCTTTGGTTTTGATTCATCTCCGCTCTGGATCCATCGGTAATCCGTGCTCGTTACACTAGGTAGTTTATCACTGAGGTATAACTGAGGTATTTTGTGTCTAGCGTCTTTAGTATTTTTTGCCCACCTCCTTGGTTCAATGGTTAAAACGACGGGTCCTGGGTTCGATTCCCGGTGAAGAAGAAGAAAACAATGTGTGCCGTTCTGGCAGGATACTAGAAGGCTGATCACCTACTTGTCCCCAAAGAAAGTCGATCAGTGAAACAGGTGTATGCATAATGTACAACTATGCATGTCTATGGTAATGTATCATTTGTGCTGTTCTTAGAGTATTTATACTACTATTGTAATATATACTCTAAGGTGCTGGTATATTTACTTACTGGTGGTCGACGGTGAGCGCTCTCCGGGGAGGAGGTGCGAGGGCTACGGGCCACGCAGCTTGGACTAACGACTCTCTCACAAACTGCTCCCAAGATGGTGACGTTCCTGGAAAAATGCAAATTTGAATATGGAATCATAAATTTAGTTTAATGTGCACAATAAATGGAAATTGGAAGATAAATGAAGAAGACGTCAGCCTTAGAAGAATGACGCGCGTTCGAATCTCGCCTTGTTATTGAATATTTGGAAATTTCCCTTTTATTAAATTAATTTCCATTTGAATGCTATAACTAAATCTCAAATACATATGGAAGTTCATAAAAAATAATTACAAGTTACAATGTAAAAGCTCTCTAACAAAGTTTCAAATGTAATCAACTGTTTGTGTCAAAAGCGGAAACCTTGACCTGTCAGATTTGGAACAGATATTATGCGTTACTTTAGAGCGGACCCTAATCGAATTCGAGGCTTTTACAACAGTAGCTTTCAGCTTCGGTCAGTTTGCAATAATTGGGCTTGCGCTTGCCGCCTGCCATACAATATGTGTCTAAAATAATTCCATAAGCAGATTATAATAGATTAAAGTGGTGGTTTAGGTACTATTTACTCCTTGCTCACTGGAACAACCCTGAACAGTAATCCATCAAACCCGTTCCGAACTTCGTGCGTTGAATAATACTACCAAATAGTTTCCAGTAAGTATTTCAAGTATTTTCGTAGTAGGATAGTACGGCTATATTAAACAGTGGGTTTCGTAATTATCTGCTTATTTTTTCAAACATTCATTCATACAAATTTTTATGCGACTCTACATTTATAGAGGCCTCATTAAAAAAGATTCAAGTCCAAATTCAACAACCACCATCAGCTCTTTGCATCAATCACGTACCCGCATTAAGAGAACATTATATTATGCTAATCGACATTCCACAGCATAATCGGTATGTGTGCCAAATTTCATAGATCAGTCTATATTGTGTGAAAGAGTAATACATCCACCCTGACCAACTTTCGCTTTATTATAGACTAGCTTTCCACCCGCAGCTTCGCCCGCGCAGTCAAAGAAAAACCCGCATAGTTCCCGTTCCCGTGGGATTTCCGGGATAAAACCTATCCTATTTTCCGGGGTAAAAAGTAGCCTATGTCCTTTCTCGGGTATCAAAACTTCTCTATAGCAAATTTCATGCAAATTGGTTCAGTAGTTAAGGCGTGATTGAGTAACAGACAGACAGACAGAGTTACTTTCGCATTTATAAATATAATATTAGTATGGATTATGTATTTTAAATTGCATTAGCATAGAATTATAAGCGGGAAAGCAATTTCCATATTGCATTTCATTTAAATTTATATTCATTCAGATACTGTTGGTACTTTCATGACTTCATTAGGTTTATTATAAGTAAGCAATTCACGAAGGTGACAAGCTGTTTTTCCAATGTTTATTATAACATAATATAAATGACTAACATTATGTACAAGTTTAAACATAACGTTAGTCATGTATACTATATACTTTATTTTATTATTATAAAATCTGAAAAGTTTATTTGTTTGAACGCGCTAATACGATTTGAAAAGTTATTTCAGTGCTAGATAGCCCATTTATTGAGGAAGGCTAAAACCAATAGGAGGGAAGCAATGCGGGTAAAACCGCGGGGCACAGCTAGATATACATACAATTCGTAATCAACATGGATCTAGAAGCTGACATAAGCAATAAATAGCTCGGGTGGCAATTTGTGGCAACGCTCGAAGCATTTTATCAATATAATAAGTAATAATAAGTAATTTATTCAAATAATTTTTTATGCATAACGTTAACTTAAACTTAACTTATTCCGATGACACTCAATTTTTTAAATTGGGTACTCATTTAATGAGTTATATGTTTGGAGTGCAATTTTATCTACGCCACGAAAAACGAAAACACTTTCTAGAGATTTTTATGAAAAGATTATCATACGCCGAATACGTAATCTATAATATAAAAATGAATCCCAAAATGTATTGGTAAGCTTAGAACGGCTGAACCGATTTCTTTATTTTTTTTTTATTATATTCCTTGAAGTACGAGGATGGTTCTTATGTAGAGAAAACGTGAATATGTACCACGGGCGAAGCCGGGGCGGACCTCTAGTACATAATACATATAAACGAAAATGTAAAAAATATATGTATTATGCATCATTTTAATGAAAACAATTAATTTTAACGGAACTAATATACAAGTTATTATCTGTTATAATACAACGTTTAAAATAATTATTACATTGTTCAGCCAGAATATACGAATTCACATTCAGACCTTACATTACGAAGAATTATATATTTTGACAGGTATAATTAAAGTTACTTTTCAGCTTTAAATATACATAATTCATACGGAGTTGCCGACTAGGTCCTAATCTCTCTTGGGATTAATAGCGAAACATAAAATGCTGGCTCCGTTACAGACAGCCCGAATATCCAGGGAATATATAACAGAATAACCACTTTATCTTTGACGATGTTCGGATACAGGTATGGTAGAACGGATTGAAATTAGGGCTTAGATACAATTATATTGTAACTTCATAATTAAAAGCGTTGATATGCAATAAACATGAAATAGAATACCATAGATTGAATAGAACTGTATCAGATTGCATCCGAAAGCGAAATCATTTGGATGTTTGTTTAAAGGTATGTCACAAATTATGAATGTCTGGCAGGCGCCAAAATATCTGCGTACTTAAAGTAATATTCACGATACTCCCTTCGATATGGGTTAGATCGTTTTACATGGAGCATGAAATACAAAAGTGTACTTTGTAAAATAATAAGTAATTTTTTTTTAAATATTTATACTGTAATTAAATATTTATGACCATTTCCATTTCATATTCTGTTTTGTATTTGCCGCAATACCTTTTGTACGCTAGAATGCTGAACAATTTGCATAGAGAACATATTTTGTATACAATAGTTTCTGTTAGACATTTAAGTTCTGTGCGTTCTTGTATCTTTACAATGCTTTTAATGAATTCATTACTGAGTGGCAACCATACTAACATTTCACGTTATGAGCTATATTTCAATCTAATTAGTTATTTGGATTTAACAAAATAAATGCCTACATATATAACGAAATACATTGATTCTAAATGTTTTTTTTTTCTAAATACATCTCGTATATAAGTAGATATTCTCTGTATATTATGTATTTCATACGTTATAAAAAAATGAATGTAGGAAAAACATAAATATTTAGGACTGTTATATATCGCATGTTTTCTTATGACAAAAATTCTTATGAAAAAATACACCACACCCACACACAAAATAGGTACATATTATTATACACCAATTTTATCTTTCACAAACTTTCAGAGTTTATTGTTCACCCTCTCCATTTATAAAAAAAAAAATATGTAAACCGCTAGACGCTAATTTGGACGAAAAAATTTGATGTAAAGCGATAAAAAATATTGTAATTTACACCATGGAATTAAAGAAACACGTCTTACATAATAATAAATGTAGACCCATAAAATGGTTTACAGGCACGAACGCGGTGTTATTACGTTGCTATATTATGTATACAGTATATTTACGTAGATACATACTTTTATGTACCCTTACTGCTGGGTCAGCACAAGACTGTCGTAAAAATATTGTATTATTTAAATCAGCAAGGACGTTTTGTACTCCTGCATACATTATACTTTATTTCTAAGATTTTTAAGGAATATTCTACTTGGAAAGCTTGGAACTCTCATTATCATTAGCTTTTATTATTATCCCAAACGTGTTTTGGGCTTCTACAAATGTTCGGATCTGACTAATGAGCCAATACGCTACACGCTACTAAAGACGTGGTTTTGCCTCACATTTTCATTCTTACATTTAATATTAAATAATGTAAGAGATTGTACCTATTACTTTTTATTTTCACGCGATAAAAGTGCAAAAACATTATCATCAAGGAAAATCTGAAATCATGATGCTTAGTAACAATATAACAATTGTATGCCTCATGCCCGATAGAGATTGGGTAAAATTTTGTTAAATGTTTTAAATTTTACTTTTTAGACTGCTTTTTATAATACTTCTAATCCGCCTTTTACACGATATACCTACTCATTTAAGATATGGAATTTCATTTCTTCGAATGTGTGGAAATTGCAAATACCTACTTTGTATGTTAATACTTTGGAGAAGCTATTTCTACGCATGTATCTACATTGTAGGTAAATATTTGCATATTATCTCGTTCCTTAATGCAAAAACTTTCTACGTGTATCGTATCTTTTTCCGGAAATTCTCTCATTTGTATTGGGGTCACGAAAACTCAGTCAATACAAAATTGGAATAGTTTATAAATGAATGCTTTACAAATCAAGGGGAGCGCGCTTCAGCAGACATCTTTTAACTCGTTACCTTAAAGATCTTTACAATTTACGGTGAAATGCAAATTGTTTGTATTCACAATACGTTTTATCTGTCCTTGCAGATTGCTGAAAATTTTTCAAATATATCTCATGCATAATACGATTTTATACCTAAGTTATAAAATACCATTACCTAGCAAAGTTTACAATGAATTAAAGTTCTCTCCACAAGGAATACAATACATAATAATATAATACGATAAATTTGTGCGATGTTTTGTACAATATCAAGCCCTCGTCAATCTGAAATAATATATTAAGACTCATCTAAAGGTAGTAATGATAAGGAATATATACAATTCAGTAACTATAATATTATTATAGTTACTGAATTGTGGTCGAAAAACAATAAGTTATGAAGCCTTTTATAACCTTATGACATGTTTCATTATACCCTTGTATAGGACACGAGGGACATATCAAATTAAAATGCTTACATTATTTTTATTATAATATAACATAAAAACTATGTAGTTTTAAAGGTATTCGATTTTCAAAGAATCGTTATAAAGACGAGGATTATAGATTTTATTTTAATATAGATTTTTTTTAATGGTTTATATTTTTGACATCCCAACTTTAATCTTTTATAATTATTCATCAATAATAATAATTAATTAATAAAAGTAGGTAAAAGCATTGTTTATATTACTTATACAGAGCAATATTTCCAAACGAACTATTTCATAAAACTCTTAAAGTATTTTCGATTTTAGCGTCTCTATTAATTATGATAATATAATTATTTCCAAGTTCGAATTAGATCAGATAATTAAAAAACTTTCCTTTAATCCAAAGAGAGGAAATAAGTGGAGCGAAGATTCTGAAGTATTTTATAATGCAATTTGAAATCGAATCACTATGGCCAAAGGCATAGAGGCTAAAGTTTCTAATTTTCGGTCATTAACAAATGAGCTTCAGGAGCTCAAATCATCAAAAGCATGCAATGCAATGCAAATACGAGAGAGTGAATTGTTATTTGCAAAATTGATTGAAATATTATCCATGGAACGAAAAGCTATTATAGATATCATTTAATAAATTGTGTAACTCATATTCTAAATGGTTTGCCTGTGCCAAGTGCCTTGTAAAAGTTTATTATTAGAATCTTTCAACAAAGAATTTTCCCAACTAAATTCTAATTTATTATACTGTATTTATATTTTAATGCACATTACGACTACACCAGTCATATTTCATATACCCGTTTATTTATTATTCAATGATGATCATGCTGAGGTGTTTAATAATTCACGTGTAGTGTACAGGGGTCCTTCAGATGGTACACTCGCAAACAAAGATGGAATTTCGTAATACGCATTTCAGTGGGATAATGAAATTTTAGGGTCGACTCGACTTCCGTGACATGGCTTTAATTAGGTGTAATGCCGTTTGCTAACTTCATCTAATATTTACTATTATAATTATAATTTGGTTAGCGTGTTAACGTTGACGGAGTAATAGTTTATAAGCAAGTAATTACCCTAAAATGAAATGTTGTTTTTCATCATAAAAATAGTTACGTTAAACAATTATTTACAGTCTGGGTATAAGCATATTTACTAGCGTTTCATAAAGGCTTTGTATACGTCAGGAAGCTCGTTCGGTATTGTGATAAGCTTTTAACAACTGAAAAGCGTTTTTTTTTTACTCTAAAAGGTTTAGATAATAAAATACCCAGTGAACAAAAATGTAGTAAAACATGCTGTAGGCCCATAGGGAAGATACGATCATTATAACCCAGATAGATAAAATCGAAACGCTCGTACGAAAAAGACCTTTTTTAGCAAACCATAAGCTGTATTTCAGTTCGCAACAGGACGTCGTTTCGAAGGTGAATTTTACGTTTTATTATTTGTTGAAGCTTTTGCAATTGTTTTTTTCCATATCGATGCCGTAAACGATAATAGATACACGAGTTTCTATTCATGGAGGCATCTTATTTCAGCCAGCTTGCGATATATCACGATGTAGCGGTTATTTTAATGTCTCCTTCGGGAGCTCATTGACATAGATGGATGTTAGCTTTACGGTGTTATGAACTAACTATAGATAACAAAACTGTAATTTTCTCCGTTATTGCAATATGTGTTATATTCTTTATAGCGCCAAGATATTGATGAAGCAGACGCCTCCATTTCCAGTAAGCGACATATGCGCCAGTGAGCAGCCACAGGAGTAAATTGCGTTTCTGATGCTAACCACAAGAGGGATTGGATAGCTGATGAGATTATTCATATGTTAGTGTAGAATTTTTAGATAATTCATTTTTTTAATAAAATGTTAGGGAAGTACATTTCATACTAAGTACATGCAGAGGTCATGATTACAATATACCATACAGCTACAATAGAACAATTCGATTCATAATATGAACCATCATCATCAAGTTCTGGTGTTTATAGAATTTCTAGGTTTATTTTAATAATGGAATAAACACATATACACACACCGGCACAATTAGTGGAACAGAAACCGATACGCGAGAACATCGTCTGGGATTTGAACGAATGGCAGCAGGTTCTCTTTACTGATGAGTGCAGAGTTCTTTTAAAACAGATCAATGGGAGACAGCGAATATGGAGACACAGAGGAGAACGCCAAATATAGTCTAATTTTGAACACACAGTGGCTTATGGTGGCGGCTCGATAATGGTTTGGGGAGGGATATGTTTGAGAGCTCGCACGGAGTTATTGATAGTCACAGGAGGGACCATGACAGCAGATAGATACATCAGAGACATTTGCCCCATTTATTGGTGAATACTTTATTCTAATGCAAGATAATGCTCGTGCTCATAGTACACAATCGGTACAGGCATATCTGAGCCACGTAGGTATACCGGTGATGCAGTGGCCAGCAAATTCCCCCGTATGAATCCGATAAAGCATGTCTGGGACTTGCTAAAAAGAAGGGTTAAATCCAGAATGCCACCCCCCAACAATCTGAATGAACTTGGAAACGAATTACTTGAGAAGTGGGAGCGGTTGCCTCAAGAAATCATCGATAACATAATCTGTAGCAAGCCCAGACGAATGGAAACCGTAATCAGAGCAAGAGGGGGAAACACTCGTTATTAATTTTGCTTTAATTTTATTGTCAAATCATTTAATGCTTACTTTTTTTATTTTTTTGTGATGGTTCATAATCATCTAAAAATTTCACTTATTTCAAATTTCTTAATTTTTCAATAAAAAATAACGAAGACTTTTCAAAGTCGTTGTTAAAAGATGTTAATCAACTTGTTATTTTGTATCTAATTACATTTTCGTCAAATATATGCGTTATTATCTCATAGTCTCACTTTTATTTTTGTTCCGCTAATTGTGCCGGTGTGTATATATAACAACTTTTTGATATTTTTTTGTAAGCCATAAAGATATACCGGCTACGTTAAAAAAATACTTTGTTAGACATAATATTAAGCAACATCAACGAGCATAAACTTTTTTATGTTGAAAATTTTAATAGCTTCATTAACAAAACATCTATTCAATAAAGGCGACTAACGGATGGTTTGGGTTGATAAAACACCTGAATTGTAGTATTCAACATGACAGTTAAAACCTCAGCCATTTATTGATAATGCACCCTCATTATATACGAGCTCATTGTCACATAATCTATATTATTTATTCAAATTAATATTTCCTGCATAAAAAATAAACTTCCATTCGGCACTAAATTTCCATATGGAATTTTATTTTCACTAAAACTATGATACATAATCACCCAATTTAGTTCTAGCATAAATGAAAAATACTTGACGCTGTGCTTTCAAAATTGTCTAGTTAATATACTAAGTAATAATAATAACGCAATATCTCTTGTTATTAATCATAACATTTTTTAAATAGCATAACGCGTTTGTTTGTTTGTTTGTTTGAACGCGGTAATCACTAATCTCAGAAACTACTGGTCCGATTTGAAAAATTATTTCGGTGTTAGATAGCCCATTTATCGAGGGAGGCTATAATAGGTATAAGCTATATTTAATCCGGCAAAAACTAAAAGCGGAGTAATGCGGGTAAAACCACAGGGCACAATTAGTTTTATATAAAATTCAATAACATTGATAGTGTTCTATAAAATCTATAGTCGTGCTTTCAATATCTGACAAAACAGTAAAACTAACTCCATCCTATCAATCTACATCAGTTCTAACTTTGCATTGAGTCTCGTACAGTGACTACGGATACAACTAACGACAAAGTGATTGATAACAGCTACCGAAATTTCCATGAAACCTTTGAAATTGCCTATACCTTAAGAAAGTGTTTTTCTTTTATTTGTTTGAAAGACTATCACATTTTGTGTTTGCTACAACTGTTCCAACTTTATTTTTCTTTTTATCACATGTGTTTATACAATTTTGTTTCAAATATTATTTTATTTTATCTTTTTGCATGCACAAGCTAAAAAATACGTACCCAGTTATGTAGCTCAAACAATGATCTGATAAGAAGTACCATTAAGTACCTTTTTATAATGGACAATGCGTTTTAAGCCTACTCAGAGACCTCGGCGAAAGAGCGAGACTAAACTCCGCTGTATTCCGTCGTCGTATATTATACCGTATATTAAGCAGAACTTATGAATTTATTCAAAAAATACAGCTATGAAGATTGTATCGTTATATTCTTAACAGGAAATACAATTAGGTACTGTATACATTATCTCTTTGACCACTCTAATCGTTTTTGTATGAAAAATATTTCTGAGTACCTCAGTAAAAGTTTAGTGTAGTATGCAGTGTGTGTGTGTGTGTGTGTTGTGTGTGTATGCTTGTGTTAAAACGTTCTGTTTTCAGTATTTCTACTATCTCAGCTAATGTATACACAACTTTAAATTGCTTTTAATACCTACGTGCATTGCAACACCTGACTCTCGGGATAAAATATAATTCTGGAAAATTTCTATTTGAACAAAACACAAGCTGTGAAATATTCGAATAGTTCCTATAAAAGGAAGTATTACAATCATACAACACCCTGTATATATAATGGGAATATGTCAGTTCTACGTGGGCGAAACGCTTGTCATTATTCGGCATGAAATACGGGGAAAATTGTAGCACTCTCTTTATTTATGATACCTGTCCTCATAAACTAGAGAAATTTGTATCATACATTGTATTTTAAAGCACCCAATTGTTGCGCGTAGACACGAATCAGATGAATAATTGTATGCAAATTTGGAAGTGTTATTTAAAGAGGTCAAACGAAGAGGGAATTCTTTGCAATAAAAACTTTGTCCATTTCTTTTAAAAGAGTTATAGAAGACAGATTAGGGTCTGACCATAAATTACTATAATCGCCCATTGTCACATAATGGCTGTATCAATGACGATCCATCTTTTCTATCCCGGACGGGAAAAACTTTGCTTTGCATATAAATTTATTTGGCTATTCAGTTATTCACCTTTTAAATTCAAATCTCTTGAAAAAACATATATTAGAAATAAAAAAGTATTTATTTATTCACATGTACCTGAAATGTGGAGTAGAAAGAATAGCTGACATAATATGTTAAAATAATAAAAACGACAATTTACAAATGAAATAATTCATTAATATCTAGAAATGTTTTCGTTGTATAATTTCATACCCAAATTTGCGTAAGATTAAAAAAATAAAACCACTCAAGAACAAATTACCGCAGACGTTACCAGGAGATTGCCATAAATTAATTTCGCTACACATTACTCAAATATATTTTGCCATTCGCCCTAGCCACATTAGCCTACTTGTACATAAATTTTGTACTTATTTTAATAAATGAACCGTAATATTTTTACTAGGGCAAAGTTTAGAAAAAACATCTGTGAAAGAATTTATAAAAGTGCCTTAATCAGGAGGAAAATAATAGAGTAAAAAATACTATAAATCAATTTTAATTTAAAATTGTATTATAGTTAGCTTATAACAGCATTTATGTCTTAAAAAAAATCACATACATATCGTTATGTTCTAGCCTCCAGGTACCTATAACAATGAACTTGAGAATTGTTATTATTATTGATTAAAAAAATATAGATCGTATACAATTTCATTCGTTATTTTTACGGTTTCTCTTTGTCAACTTGAAATGTTTTATGTTTTAACATCCCGTCTTTCTTAATAATATCTACAAACAACCAAATTGTAAACTCGTATCTAATGCCCCTTAAATATTCACCTGAAACATAAATTCAGTCTCTGAAACTCCTATTGCAAATAAAATAAATAAAATACATACGTAACTGATCAATTAGTTTACTTATCAGCATTTAACTTTAACACATTAATTATTTAGCGTAATCGGAGTAAGCACTGTATTTACCTGAATGGTATAAGCCTTAAGCCTTCATGAATATTGAATGCTTAGATTTATTTAGAAAACATACGTGTAGCTGTTTACTTAAATAATAATATGTTAGGTAAGAGCCTTGACTGCTCTGACTACCTGCATACGCTATTTATCCGTATATGTAAGCTTTGACTCGTTAACGAAAAGATCAATTTAACTCTATATAACATTAAATTGATATTTAACCACATAATACTTTTAATTTATATTTAAGCTTATAATCCATACTAATATTATAAATGCGAAAATAACTCTGTCTGTCTGTCTGTTACTCAATCACGCCTAAACTACTGAACCAAGTAATTTTTATGAAATTTGGTATGGAGATATTTTGATACCTGAGAAAGGACATAAGCTACTTTTTATCCCGGGAAAATGACGCAATCCCGGAAATCCCACGGGAACGGGAACTATGCGGGTTTTTCTTTGACTGCGCGGGCGAAGCTGCGGGCGGAACCCTAGTTCAATATAAATGTTTTTTTATTATTATTTCAACTATAAAATAGTTATAAATAAGGACTTTGAAAATAAAAATAATGGAATCGGTCATCGTGTAATTAGTGATTCATTCATCGAATGAGTTATTCCGATATTCAAACATATAACAGCAAGTGTGGTCATAGAAATATAGACTTATTCGAAATTCTATTTTTTTTTTATAAATTTAAATAAGTGCTTCGGAAAACGAAGAAATAAGCTATCTTTTCCTTCAGTCACAAAGGTAATAATTAAAACTAAGCAGTAAAGCATTCCCATCAATGTCTATAAAATCATATTCGTAAATGAAGTAACACTCCAGAATTAATATCCGCAGTAATAAGAAGTTTAAAACAGCAAAAAATCGAACATTTTCCCATCATTCCTAGAACAAGTAAAATGACTCTGGGTTGATTTTAATAAATAAATAAATAAATAAAAATAAAAATATCTTTATTTCACAACCTCAATTACAAAGTATAGAAAAAAAACGATGGTCCCGTACTAGACTATAGTCTGTATTACGGGTACCGATGACCTTCCAATGTTATAGTTGAGAAATATGTTGACGTACCTAATTTAAACAGAGATCCAAAAAATAAAAAATAATATATATATATAATGTAAAAGTTTGTGTCTGTGGGTGTGTTTGTGAGTGTATGAGTGTGTGAGTGTGGGTGTTTGTGTATCATGTTTTTATGTGTGTGCATGATTGGATGAGTGTGGGTTCATGTATTGGTAAAGAGTATGAGCAGAATTAAACTCTCACGTTAACAGCGGGTTCTAGAAATAATTACATTTTCTGTGTTATAGTAATTCTTTGAGAGCAGCCACTTAGTTATAGTTTCTCTACATTTTTTTTTAATGTTTCTACTTTGTAAACCGTTCTGACCCTCAACATTGTTTTTACAACTTATAACGTGATTTTTACAACTTGATTGAATTGAGACAATATTTTCTTATTTTACAATGTTCAATCATCGTTCAGTTCTAGAGAAAACAAACAAAGAAGATTGACTCTATTGTATTAAACTATTATAACCATTTCTTTTTAGAAGGTTGGCGTTGTAAATCAGTTATTAAAAAATGTTAAACAATATCAGAGTACACTAGTCGGCTAGATAGATAGTCGCTACTATTTTATAAAGTTAAATAAAGTGATTTTCAATAAGAGCACGTTAAAATACAAATATGTATATTGTATATGAACTGAGTTTGGATCAACTAATTTTCCACGATCGTGATTTTAGCGATGATACAGTTATTTAAAATCCATGTAAAGTAAATGGCACATAATAATAACGACTACAATTTTATTGTAATAAATCATAATATTTTATCGGCTTTATTCCTCATATGAATGTTTATTTTTGTCAACGATCAACGCCAAATCAAAGCTAAGTATGCAATACTTATGTAATAATTTCATATTTCAGTTTCACACATCAGATTGTTTATTTTAATTTAATTGTCATCGAGGAAACTAAACTATAATAATATTATAAAGAGGAAAGGTTTGTATGTATGTATGTATGTATGTATAGGTTTTCACGCATAAACTACTGGACCGATTTTGATGAAATTTGGCACAGACAATCTTTAGACCCTGAGAAAGAACATAGGCTACCTTTTATTGCGAAATATGTACCACGGGCGGACCGTAATTAATATATTTTTTTTATCTAGCTATCAATATCTGCTAATGAAAAAATTATGACCAACTCAAACTCCAACTGACTGGCTTGAATGTAAATAATTTTACAATTTATTAACAAGTATCATTAGATTATTATTTTTAATAATTTCTGATCCAATATACATTATATCGTACGAAGACACCATATTAAAGAGACTCGCAGTAGGTCGAAATATTGTGTTGTATAATTATAATATTTTGACAAATGAACCACAATTTTAGTCGTTATTTATTGTCTTCAGGCTTATAGGCATAGCTATATCTTGTTTTCGCAACAATTTGTTCTTTGTAGTGAGTAGAAAATATTTTTTAGATAAAGATTTTGAAAAATATATAATTACTATGACCAAGATCTAAAACAGCTTTATGGTATAAAATAAAAAAAAATGTTTTCATCAGTAATTTTCTGAACATGTCTCTACAAACTTTATCTTATAACGTATCAGGATTGGACCGACACACTCCGGAAGTATATCTCATCCCTTGACATCAATCCCTGCGGCTTAAACTTACAACTAGCTACGTAATAGTCCTCTTTGTGCAAAGGTATGAGTGTTCGTTGCAAATAAAGTAAGGATTAATGCATAATGTTGCCTTTTATTACGTATTAAAATTTAGTTTACTCAACATATACAGTGATACATTAGTAACTAACTTCTTAATGATTATTATAGGTGTGGTACATTTAATTTTTTATTACTGCTCATACGCTATATACCTTAGGTAGGTATGTATTATATCTCCACGTTAAAACAATAATCGAATGTATCGCACATTGTCAGAATTTCTCGAATATGATAATTTAAGAAATTTCTTTCACTTCTTACAATATTGAAATTACCTACGCTCAAGTTAAGGCAATATGAAAATTTCCTCAAGATTCTACAGAATTTATATAGACTAATAATAGATAATACTATATTTATAATAGACTAAATTATAAATGATAACTCAACCTTAATGGTTCCTATTTGAAGGTTTCTTTCAAACTCACCTATCATCCATGAATAAACCGGAATAGATACAGGGCATAGCCGAAAAAATACAAAGATCCATTTTTATATAGAGATATTTTTATTCTAATAAAAGGATATTATTCTTCAACAATATTGTATTACAATTTACCTCAAGGAGAATTAGTATTCAGTGCGGAATGATTGTTGTATAATTTATTTGGGTTCTTGCATGGCTTAGTAAATCAGCAAAGAAATTGACTTCATCCCATTTCATTTCGTCGATAATAAGCTTTGTTTCAAGACTTATGTTCGTTCAATAAATTGAATAAATGTTCGTTCAATGAATTATTATGAGTCAAAGCAAACTAAGTGAATTGGCCCAATTGTACATTTCTTTTTTTTTCTTTTACTCTTGAATTATTGTTTAACATAGATACTATTTTTACTTAAGTCACATGAATTATTGTACTAGATACTGTTTTTTTTAATTCTAATATAAACAGCAAGTGATATTATAGTTCAGGATACATCGCCCATTTTTGCAAGTGACTACTATCAAGCTAATTTTCCGTTTGTAGCTTTATTTTGATGAGACACCGAATAATTTCGTGTACGAAACTCTCGATTGTGGTAGCTAACAGAGATAACAAGGATAAATTTTTTTGATTTGATGGTTCTCAAATATTTATTACGCAATTTGTAGGACAATATGTCTGTTGAATTATATAAACATTAACTAAGTGAAAACAAAAAAATCTGCTTGTTAGTAATCATTTGTGATGACCTCGTTGTCGATACACTTTGGAAAGGGGGACTCTTTGAACAAACCATAGATTTTATAGGACAAATATTTTTTCGAATAATTTAGGTAATTATCTTGAGATTGAACAAAAAAAAATTCATTCAGTTAGTAATAAATATTTGAGAACCATCAAATCAAAAATTTTTATCCTTGTTATCTCTGTAAGCTACCACAATCGAGACTTTCGTACACGAAATTATTGGGCGTCTCATCAAAATAAAGCTACAAACGGAAAATTAGCTTGATGTAGTCACTTGCAAAAATGGGCGATGTACCCTGAGCTATTACAACTGTAATTAAATAAACGTCAAAGGCAAAAGCAGTCAAACATGTAGCATACAAATACTAAAATTTTATACATGTCTCCTTAGAATGGGACCTTTCCCATTCAGTTATGAAACAATCTCACGTTGAGTTTTGTATTAGATTACAAGTATGTATGAGTTTAGGGTATGCTGAAATGGAAGTTCTTTGTAAGCACGTCATTCAGACCTTCGTCACTAGAAACCAAGCTCACGATTACATAGAAACCCTAATGGGGAGACTTTGATGTCTGTCTATGTGTCCCTCGCAAATTTTGCGTAAATAATTATTTAGAAATATGTCGCTTTATTGTATTATTACATATAATGTATACAAACTTAAACAAATAAATATAGATACTATATGATATATAAGATACTAGCTGTGCCGCGCGCTTTCACCTGCGGACGAACCCGCGGGCGAAATCAAGTATTTTTATAAATCATGTTTTATTCTGATGTACAACCTATATTATTGTAAAGTTTCTGTCCAGTCCAGTCCAGTATACTCTTTATAATATTAATTCAGACTTTGGATAGAGCAACATTATTGAAAATAAGTTATAACATCATATAATATATTCACGAATGTTGACACAAAATTGCTTCAATAAAAATAGTCACATACGCCAACACAAAGGAATCTTTGTTTTAACAGAAAATACGTCTCCCCCGGGATATTTATTGTTATTCGAAGTAAAAATCTCTATCTTTTGTTCAGTATCTGTTACTCGATACCACAGGCTCACGTAAAAATCATATTATGTTTGACGCATATTATTTTACCATTTCTGGGAAATCCACAAAAATAATAGTAATATTAATATTGCTTGATGTAGGTAATATATCGTCGGACAACTGGGCTTATAGGAATCTGCCGACATTGCGTTATTCGGTCAATTAATATTATCTTCACATGTTATAAATTGAAACAGGCCGATGATGTTTGTAAAAAAAAGTTATGAAAAAAACTAAATATTTTCATTTGCGCCAATTAAAGATTCTTCATTATTATTCTTCGCAGACTCATTAAAAATAAAACTAAGTTAAACAAGCATATTTATACTTACTGGACTTTTAAACTAAAGTGTACCTAAATTATTTAATGAACATCACTAATTTTAAAATTTCCTAATGAAAAAAAAATCAGCAAAATCTAGAGAAGCAAGAAATAATGATTTAAATAATATTATTAGCGTAAATCCAAGGAAAGCCTGTGCGAAAATTGAAGACTTTAAAATTAATAATTAATCAAACAATTAAATTATTCCATTATACGTGTTTTAGAAAATATGCCTAAAGTCAAAGTAAGTGCCTTGGAGCACTATAGCCAGCTTTTTATTTTAATATTATTCATTTCTTTGATATAAGTCTTAAAATTTTACGCTTAAAAGTTTCAGTACATAAGTGGCAAATTCTGAACTTATGCATTACTGCAATATAATATTCTAAATAGCTATGAACTTTAAGAACTTTAAAATTTCACTCATCCTCTCATAAAGTTTGAGATAAATTCAACAATAAGTTTAAACTTTCCATTACAATTTGGGGTGCAAATTACACAAAAACAATTTATCACCGTATATATCATAAAATTAATATCACAAGCCCTAAATCATCGTCTCTTTTATTTGAAGGATATTTTATAGGCTACAGCAATAAAAACTTCGCTCGCACAACTTTGTGACCACAAAGGAAAGAAATTAATTACCCGAAAAATGATTGAGATAGGCTGATGTTGTTGCTTTCGGCTCTGAAGTATAATTACAGCGATAAATATTTATATTTCCTTACATTGAGTTTCCGCCATCAAATCTCTAAACTTACATTAAAGTCAGGCCCAACTTTTGTGATATTTATAGATTTGTCATTCAGTGACAAAGGAAATGAACGTAATGAAAAAAGTTGTTTTAAAATTATGTTTTTATTTAATGTGGTCATCATCTCTCACTCGCGTCACATCTCTTATACTAATAAAGTATAATAATTAATGTAAACCATACTTAATATATATGTAATACGAGGAGGCATGTCTGGCATGTGTTATGTAGGTTCTACCTGGGGAATTATCTTATATATTTTATTGTATTGTAATGTAAATTGTAACATTATCGATCTAAATTAAAATATATGCTCTATTCCATAGATTCGTTTCGATAGTACATTTAGTACTGGACGGACAAAGTCGCGGGCATAAATTAATTCATAATAGAAATGATGAAAATGTTTACTTTTCGCCAAGTCACTCTGTGGACACATTTTCAAGACAAAGTTTCGGGCTGGTAACTAAATAGAGTTGAGCAGTCAGGGGTTTTGCCAAGTTTTGCTTAGCAGAAATAAACGTATAAAATATTTGTTTGTTATTTGTTATTATACTTATAAACACAGTTAGAGATTTTTTGAAGAGAAAACTTCTTTTGCAAAGATTACCTTTTTGGAAGGAGGAAATCTTATGAGTCCGCTTCATTGATATGTTTACGTTATTAAACTATAAATTCCCATCCTAAAATACAAGTTACAAGTGTTCCCTTATTTTGGCAGTCAATGCAAATTTAGTTTAAAATTATTCTCACAGCTATAAAGGTATGAGTCGTCAGTGTTACGTAAATCAAGGTTAAAAGGACACTGAAAAATAACACAAAACATTTTGTGGCGGTCGTTAAATTCCGAATATAGGAATAAAAGTATATTTTAAAATGTACCTAAACTGGAATTGCGTTTGCAGCGATTTTTTAGAATATTGGCGTTACTGCGCAACAAACGAGCGGTGACGATGCATTCTCGTAATGCGACGTGCGTGGGTGTGACACGAATTTTGATATCTCTTATTGCGTTTTCTTACTAATAAATTCCAAAAAAGTTGAGTATAAATGTAGTTAAATAAATAGGAGATAGTCTAAGGTTTATTGAGTTTCTTGCTGATTCTTCTCGGTCGAATCATTCAAATTAGGAATGTCGGTTATTGTTTTAAAAAAAAATTAATGTTCGTGCATTTGCACGTCTGTAAATACTTTTAAATAATTGAATTCGAGTTTTACTGTGATGTACCTGAAAGATGTTATGTAAATTTTGATAAGGAAATAGGTCAGTCCGAAATGAAGAAAGACTTAACTTTTCAGACACGTACAGTACTCGTATTCAAGATTACTTATTTTCCATTCTATGCTGTGAGTAAAAACAAAAATTTCCGTGCTACTTATCATAGTACCTACATGTTTATTACACATATTACATGTATATTACTCAAAGGCTTTTCATAAAGACTGGAATGAAGTGATTTGTTAAATATAAACGTGCCGCAGTTTGGGGACAATGACATCCGTTCAGTGCCGCCGCCATTAACATTATAGAATTTAGTAAATAGCCCTATTTAGGAATTTTTCATTAATGCGGAGCTTTAAAAATGCCTTATTACTTTTTCATCGCTTAATGTTTTAATTTAAAAATTACTTAAATAACAACCGAAATTTTTAAGAAAGTTAAGCTAAAAGCTGATTTTAACGACACATTGTTTACCTAAATTAAATTGAAGATGGTAAATGTAGTTATAAATTGTAATAATTTGTATTAATATATATTAGATTTACATAGAAACATTCTTATTTACGTTTAATTATTTTTGAGCCCTAAAATTATGACATACTAGTGCTCATAGCACAAAGACCGTTCATAGTATAATGATGAGTTTAAAGGGATAATCGTAACACAATTAAAATCGTATTCAAATCAGTATTTTTTAATATGCATTGTGCATGTACAGATTTTATAAAGAAATGTCGACTAATTTCCTTTAATTTTCCTCTCAATAGATTCTTAAAGAACTGTCGCTGTCAACGACAATGCCACCCTCTCTACGCACATACAAATTAAGGTTAAGCTTAAATTAGTTACACGTATAATAAATAAAATAGAATTTAACGTAATTTCATCTTACAATTTAAATTTATTGGAATACCGCATTGCAGTTGAATTTTTAAATATCATAATACAGTTCGTCATTGACACTAACCTTTAATAATAATTATTATTAAAGGTCAATGAGTGTTTGAGTTTAAAATACTATTCAATGTATAATAATATAATATACATATAATAATAGAACCTCCATTCTAAAAAAAGCCTATCTAGTATCATAGTACCTATGTAATATTAAAAAAGAAATACTTTACTTGAATTTCTTATTGCATATAATTTCTAGTTTTAAATAGATATACGCTTTTCTAAATCTATACATATAATAAATCTGTAGAAGGGTCAATTCTGTACATTGAAAATATTGAAAAAATAAATAGCAGGGGGTGTTACTGGATCGATACCAAACCCAAATATGTGATTAAAAAAATTTTTGTCTGTCTGTCTGTCTGTCTGTCTGTCTGTCTGTCTGTATGTGAAGGCATCACGGAAAACTAGCGGTTCGATTTCGATGAAACTTGGTATAATTATACCTTATTATCCTGGGCGTAAAATAGGATACTTTTTATCCTGGAAAAATACGTAGAAAAAAATTAATCTTAATTTTTCAGTTTTATCCATAGACGTTGTTCCGTAGAACCGCGAACACACGTTGCGTATTATTATAGGCCTAGCCGTATTTGGGAATTGGGTCCAATAGTTAATAGTTATAAGATGTTATTGACAGAGGTACTCAAAATGGAGAAATAACCATCCACGCGAAGACCGACATCCGCGCGGACGGAGTCGCGGGCGGAAGCTAGTGGTTAATATGCAAATACTTTTGAATATGTAAATAGTAAAAATGGTTTTTATGAAGTCTGCTTCACTACATAGTATAAAACAAAGTCGCTTTCTCTGTCCCTATGTCCCTTTGTATGCTTAAATCTTTAAAACTACGCAACGGATTTTGATGCGGTTTTTTTAATAGACAGAGTGATTCAAGAGGAAGGTTTTAGTATATAATTTATTAGGTTTTAGACAAAGCGGGCGAAGCCGCGGGCGGTAAGCTAGCTGCTAGTAGATAATATTACCAGAAAAGTCCAGTCGCTAAGAGGCATTGAAATAACTGGAGTATAACACGCTCAGCAAAACTCAAAGCGATTTTTCTAAACGTTCATTCTATGGGATAAAACTTGCTCTTTCCACTCACGAAAATTACGAGACCGTAAAAAGTTTTTCAATTAAATCTTTGTTTTAAAGAAAATAACTTATACAACGTTAGACATGCATTAATTTCTTATATAAGGTAAGGTGAATTAATTTCATTAAAAATATAACTTAGGTTCGATTTATAAATTTTATAATTCTGTACTTTATACATTCTAAATAAAGATTTTAATATTATGAACTTAATTATATTTCAGAGAGCTAACTAAGGGTCTATTGTTTACAGGACAAGGACATAAAACAGGTAATGTCCCGAAGATTAACGCTAAGTAAGCGGAAATGTAAGGCATTAAACTCTTAAATGTGATTCAGCATCGGTAGAATGAATTATGTGAAGGAGCTCTTTAAATGGTCCGGAAGATACGTTCCGGGCACCCTAATAATGTCCTTGACTTTACTTTCAACAACTAAGAAAAAAATATTATTGTTTTTTGAAGTCGAATTTGTTAATGTCGTTTGCGAACTCGGAATAATATATATAATTTGTCTAACGAACATCAGGAAAATGAATTTTAAACTTATAATCAAAGTTGTTAAAAGGTAGAAAGGTGATATAAGGTTTAATTAAACTATCCCATTTATGTTAACTTTATTCGAGTGATGTTTTAGAAATACTAGTTTATCACGCGAAGTAATTACCTATTGTTCCCAGTAGTGCTGGTTATCCACACGACATCCTTTAAAAGCTTTCTAAAATATATGTCGAGTTTACAAAATACCAAAAGTCAAGTTTTCAAAATTAAACTTACAAAAACTAAATAACAAAGCGTTCTCGACCTCGATGCGAGTCAGAAATTCGAAGTTGTTCGAGAGCAAATGATCAATAAGAAAGTGATTGAGCAAACGTTGACTAACATTTTGAAGTCCAAGAGTCGCCCAAACGGGCCATGAATTAAATGGCTCTGCTAATATTGACCGGTAGGTACGTTAATTTGTATGTAAATCGGTTAAGCCACAGTAGAGGAAGGCTAACATAGGGTATAATGGATTAGAACGCAGTGATTTATTATGGTCGAATAGCGAACGGTATCGATATTTTTAAGTGTCACCCGTTGGATACAGCTTTAATCTTAATTTATTTGTGGATTTGAGCTTTTTACAAAGTATGAATATAGTTTACTACGTAAGCAGGAAAACCTAATTAACTTAATTATCACATCTTTATCCTTTATAACTGTTAGTGTCAGTTTTTTAAGACTAAAGGATTTTCAATTAGAAATTCGTTTGATTGCTAATAAGTAATCTTCTTTATCCTTTGTGATATAGTTTATTCTTTATTTTGGGATTGAGTCATAAAGCCACTGATTATTGAACAGTTTAACAAAATAAACCTTTGAGTTAATAGTTAATAGTTACCGATACCTACTTACCTCAGAAACAACGTGGAATACAATTCTCTATAATAGTAGCAATAATTTCCTTTTTATAATAATAGCGGTACATTGCTGAAAAACAAAATACACACTACACTCCAAATGAGGTCAGATTTAGACAACACTCATAGTGGAGGCAAAAACAACTGACCGAACAAAAATGGCAGAATATTAAGATAAGGATAGCAATAATGCTTATATTCTCTGGCGCAAATTGCCCCACTTTAAATGCAAATTATCCACACAATGATCGCTTTCACACGTCGACCGTTTAATTACGCGGTACATTGTGTTTTTCATTGGCTGACGGAGCATGATCGTACGTGATTTTTCAGGGATCATTTTTAGGGTCAGGGTTTGTTTCTTCAAAGTCCTATTTGTATTAGATTGCTATACAAATTTACTTTACAGGCACGTTATATTAGCAGATGTGCTGAGATTCGATTTTCATATTTGCAATAAAGAAATAGAAGGGTAGAGAATAAGGATTTATTTCCAACATTCAGTATTCGAAAATAGAACCTATGTATTCTTCAGTATGAGTGAAAATTCATTAGTATAATTTTTCGGCCTATGGCTAGACATAGGCCTCTTTTATGGCAAGTTAATAGGGTCTTCACCGCCTATTATAGCCAGTACCCCTGCGGAGTCGTCACTCCATCGAGCCGCTAGACATAATATAATAAAACCAGATACAGAGCAGATCCCTGACCTTTTAACTCGTTAATTAAATTAGCAATGCCGATGCCTTTTTGTTTCAAAGTGTATTATTTCGTTATATCTCTTAAAAATAGAAAATGGTCTTCTTGATAGCCGACTCGATTTTCAAATAATGGCATGAAAATCTGTAAATAATCAAAAGTTCAAGACTAAAATGTTTTATCCACAATTTCAATTGAAGTAAACAGTAGAAACACTCGCGAAAACATACGCGTTCAATCTAAAAGTATTTCGTCAGAAGAGGAAAGTACCTTAGTTTGTAAGTACATAGATTGTTAATTTTTAATGTAACTGGCCTGCTTGCTAATAAAGATTTATTATTATTTATTTATTTTTACCTAAATGTCTTGTATTTGTACAAGGTAAGTTTATAAGTTTAACTCCAATATAGAGAACCCTTTCCTCTGTTTCAATACCAACTTCGCCGTTGTAAATTTAAGAACAAGATGTATAAATATATATATTTCATACTTTACTTTACGTTATTTAATTGCAAATTACAAATTTGCACGTTTAATAAAATATATTCATAACGTTTGCTTATGATTTATGGAAATTAGTGTCAAATATCATCCAAATGATTAATTATGTATGCCGAAATATGCAAACACATATAAAGCTTAAAATTGTGCCAACGTTTCAAATTACAAACCGAATGCGTATTTGTTTAAAGAGAATAACAATTTTATTAAAAAGTTATATATATGTAAAATTCATTTTTAACTGCTGACTATTAAATATCAAATATTAGAACATGTATTTTACATTGCCTTATTGTAATGCATTCTAACTTTGTAACAAACGCGAGCGACTTGTAACAATGAAAGTCACGATGTATCGGCGATACATTATGCTCTATAACGTATTTTCCGCTACATCCTTCATCCGCTGGCTTTATCTCGATCACGTCCCTCCTCACACCTCCTCTTTCTAACAATTTACCTCATTAATTTTCCCTCTCGTATAGTGAATTACTTTTATTAAACTCGGATTACTAAAAAACGTATAATCACATAATATTATCAGACAAATTTTAATGGATTATCATAATATTACATATAAATAAATGATGCGTTTAAACAATTTTCTCGTTTACTAACAGCTCGTCCTCCCATGCATTATGGTTACATAACCATATGGAAGCATGGTTACCATCTTAACAGCATGCAACTTACCGATATTCTCCTATTGAATGATACAGTGATACAGATAGATACAGTGTGAACAATTTACAGGCTTCATTACATTAGAGAGACTATTTTTATGACTTTATATAATGAAACAACGACATCCATGAACAATCACGGATATAGTTAACGACCGTGTTGCTGCCCTTTAACATTAAGGAAAGCTCCTACACGACAAACAATAAATAAAATGAGAAGTTCGTTTAACGCCATGGTTACGTATATACGTGGATAACACAAGTTTAGCGTTAATGAAAACCAGGAATTGGGACTTACAAGGCAGAGATTAGGGAGAGAACAAAGGATTTGAGCGCGCTTAAGCTATTTGAGGAAATTCTTCATACATCACTTCCGACATTATTTCCGTTAATTGAAATTATTTAAAAAAAATCCTTCTAAACTTATGATACATCAAAAAACATACAGTACGAATGTAATTTTGTGTTTTATTCATAGTTTTGTAGTGAATCCTTTTAAGTTTTTTGAAAATATATAAATGTATAGTATATCTATTAATTAAATAGTGAACAGAGCATTAAAAACAATATAACTTCAACATTTATTTACGGGTATTTTCACGTGTGGTTTTAAATTTTATGGCATGCGATATTATCTTAAAACTTTGTAATTTTAATCTTCCTCCGCTTTGGTTTTGTTTTATAACAACAACGTAACTGCAGCGCAAATTAATATACTCCGAGGCATACATCCTCCTACCGGCAAGTAAAAACAAAATTTATGTGGTGCTCCAATTACAAATTTGTGTTTATCTTATAAATTATGGGCGTGGTTACGGACAATAATGACAATGTACGTAAATGATTATAAATAATAGATATTTAAATGGTCATATCTAATAATAAACGACCGATTTTTTTTTGTGGGTTTTAATTTTGCCTATTAACATTACTGCAAATCCTTTTGATTTTTGTTTGATTATTTTATTTTAAAATAAAGTCACTAATTTAAAAACAATAAAAGACTCAATAAGAACTTCTCAGAAAAAATAATGGTAGATCATATTCATTTATACATTATGTAAGTAACTTCACAAAGGTAAATTAGGCATGTACCAATACGATTTTTCACATTGTAAGATATATTCTATCTCATTCTTTCAATTCTTATACAACAAGTGAAACAAGATCAAAATAAGATGTTCATTATTATTCAGTGCTGGGTAGGCTTGGCCCAAAGTAAATCCTTATTTATTATGATGGAATTCTTGATACCGGAACTTGTATCTCTTGGGAAGAAACATAATGTTTTTGTGGTTGGGTGATAAGTGAATTTTTGTGTTCTTTACATAACATGTTATAACATTCAATCCATACTAATATTTAAATGCGAAAGTAATTCTGTCTGTCTGTCTGTTACTCAATCACGCCTTAACTACTGAACCAATTTGCATGAAATTTGGTATAGAGATATTTTGATACCCGAGAAAGGACATAGGATAGGTTTTATCCCGGAAATTCTACGGGAACGGGTTTTTCTTTGAAAACGCGGGTGAAGCCGCGGGCGGAAAGCTAGTGCTCTATAAAAACTGATATGACATGATTCGCAAAAGTCATTATTGACAGATAAAATAGAAATCATGAATGAGGTGACAAATTATTCATTATTTCTTAATTTGTAGCAATTTCCTTCTCCGTTTTTTAGAATTTACGGACTATCCGTAATTATATATTATAAAAAATCTATCGTTACGAAGACGGAAAGTTTTAAAGATAGGTACATTCAATCGAATTGACGAAAGCTTATTTTCTAAAAAGTAAATAACTCATCCGGAAAATTCCTCAGAAACAATTTGGAGAAAAACAACATGCTCCATTCTGATAAACGAATGTTATTCTTCCTTTTTTTTTAGGTGGCTGTTTTTGTTCTGTTTCTTGCTACTAATGTTTTTCACTGATATACTTTAAAATCATTAGTAGGTACCTACAGGACAAACCATTTATCAAAAGGAATGTGTTCATTGACCCATCCTTATTTTCAAACAAAATAAGTAAAGAAACTCGCAAGAAACATTTCGAGTCGTCTATTACCATAAAAACAACTCTGCGTTATGATGAATGGGCAAAGTTTTTGTGTCCACGTGAAAACTTTCCATTATTACCCATGAAATGAAAACGGCTTACAAGAAATTACTTTATATAAACAGATATAATTGAATCTATTCAAATATAAAGGTCCTTTTAAGACTGCAATATCTATTCCTTTTAAGAACTTATCCAATGTAATCATTGGATGAACTAATCCGATTTTATAAATCCATTAACTTACATGAAGAGACGGTATCATAAAAGGTACAAGTGATATTAATTTAGCTTAACACCCTGGCTCCGCCCGAGCAGGCAGTGTTTATTAGTTTCAATAATTTTTATAAGTAAAACAAAAATTCAACAGTAAGCCAATAACAGCTTTGATAGAAGTACAATTATTGACAGCTGGGAACAAAGTGGGGCCAAAAAAAACATGTGGGTGGGAAGGAAAAGGGTTGTTTTTCTATTTTCCTCGTCATTTTTACGCTTGCTTTTACAATGAAAAGCTTCCTCGTGTTCCATCATATACGTAAGATAATATCCGAATTGATTCAGCCTTTATTTATTTATTTTTGTGGAACACATTTAGCGATTCACTTCTATTTATTTAAATCTTATAGATAGGAAAAAACATTAATAATTTATAACGCTATTTAAAATACGTAAGTCAAAATTTTGAATTAATTTACATTTTAATCATAACTTTTAATCCCGATTGGCAAAACTTTGCAACAATCAATCAAAATTATTTTCCAACAAACGCGCAGTGGGTTGAGAAGAAAAGCCCATTTTCCGTGTATAACATTAACACGTGGAATAAGCCTCTAAGTTATAATTGATTATTTAACAAGTTTAATTGTTTATCAAATTTAGTTCCACTTCCAAGAAAATAGAGGTAAATAAAACGATTATAAAAAGTTTCGATCTGCTCGGAACTGGTGGCTGATCATTCTGCGAAATAATGAGACATCATATTACATTATATAAGAGACTTCTTAATTAATCTGTTAATCAATCAATACGTACGTGTGTATTTAGTTAATTAATTAAGGCTATCTAAACAGTTCCGGCTAAAACCACTTACAAGGCCTAAATCAAGTGTATTCGATACAGTACTGTTTGGTTAATTGAACAATTAGTGGCAGCACACAGTTCTCACAGTTAATACGAAGATTTTTTTATTACAGTACAGGAGAACCATGTTACCAGTCTCAGAATAGGTCTATAAATCTGATTTTTTATTTTTCCTCCATAAAACCTAGTCAAATAGTGAACTTGATCACAGTTCCTGTCGGTCACTTTGTATTATACGTATAGGTGCTACCATGTAATTATTAACACATAATTGTTTGAATAGCAGTGTCTGCCGTCTCATATACAGGGTTACTTGTAAAACACCAGCAACCTCGCAGGACAAGATAGTTGACATCATAAGTAACAACATTGAAAATAAAATCTAAAAAATTATCAAAAGTCATAGAACAAATTTTGTTACTTATGATGTTAGCTATCTTGTCCTGCGAGGTTGCTGGTGTTTTACAAGTAACCCTGTATATTAAAACTTGCTGCATATTTTGGCATAAGTTGGGAAATTAATATTTAATATATTATTATCTACAATCTGACGGACTTTTCAATTGAAAATATTTTTATACATATAAAATGGGTAATGAATGTTCCTCACATTAAATTACCTCCTCATGTAATATGTTTTTTTCTAAATTAAAATATGTATTGCCTTATCTTCTTCGTAATGAACACATACATTTTTCCATTTACCTTATCTTTTTTCCACGAGACGCATGGGAAATATTGAAATAACATTAACTTTTCATCTTTTTTGGCGTTATAATAATGTAGACCGCAATATTTTATGTACCTATATGTTAGCATTTATATGGTATAGTCACTGTGAATTCGGATTGATATATGAAAATAAATATAAAATAAAATGACTTATGAGATAAAGTCCTCATTAAATAAAAAAATGTATTGTTTACTAATTGAATTGTTATAGCTCCGATGAATGAATTTAATCGTTATCATCAAATCATAGGTACATCATATTATTGTTTTAAATACTTGTTTAAAATACGGTGGTAAAAGGATTAATATAGTTTTATTTAACTCTATGTTCTAGGTATTCATTGTTTTCAGTTCAATATTTACCTTTCACTAAAATAACATATAATTTTCCGTTTCGACAAACCATATACATTATTCACTTTTATTGTATTCTTAATGTTCCCGAGCATACCTACAATATTTATAGCTCCCAAGGCTCCAACGCTGACGATCAAAATAAAAAACTATGTTACGCTTTGTTGTATGAACAATAACAAATTGGTGTTGGATGGGTGTAGAAAAACTACGACTGCTATTGTCTCATTTCCAAGCTCTTGTTATAATAGTTAAACAATGAATTGATAAGGTATTACTTATAAAATGCCTGATAACGATCAAGTTTCGAATACTACAACTACGGTAGGCTTGAGTTGTATTAAAAATAAATATAAATTGCCATATTTTATTTGTACTATTTCTACTACTAAGATAGTAAGTAGGCTGATAGGACTTTATTAAAGTGAAACTTTTATTACATCGTCTCAAACTTTTTGGTCTGTGTAGCGCATGTCGCGTGACGCACGATAATTATCGTACAAATACGATAATTTTTAGTTTAATTTTTACAGTGTGAAAAAAAGTTTCACTTTTACCGTGGTTTCATAAAACCACACAACATTTTTTACATACATGATTATATAAATTATATTATTCAATAGAGACAAATTCAACACGCCAACAAGCTACATAATTCCTTTTGTTTTCCCAATCACTTAGGTCCAATGTATATTGATAGTCACTTTAACGCTGATTCGAATCTTCATCGCTAATCTATCAAAGTAAGAGAGGATCTTTGTATGTTACAGTAAACAACTTTTATACGTTAAATCCCTTTTGTCGCGCCTCTATAATTAATGAGAAATGCCTTTGTGGGGGATTCAACTCAACTATTCGAGCTTTACCGAGTTCCCGAGACATTACAAGTTATGTTCAATTGGATAACAAAATGAAATTCACGAAGGTACTGAGCCCCTTAGCTTTACCGTACCTATTTTATAAATGTTGGAAACAATAGTTTGAAGTGCACCCGTAAACTCATTTCTTTTCTATTAAAATTCTGTTAGAATTGAATGTTTTATTACTTTGACTATGAATTGAGAGGTCTTGAACGGACGACTACTAAACGTTATTGGCTTTTTTCTATAACACGTGTCAGCTGCAATATCAAAGTAAGAGTGGATCAAAGAGTTGTTGTTAAAAAGTTGCAGTCAAAAGAGCCTCAAATCGTGTCAATAGTATAAAACTAAGACTATCTTTATCATTCACCAGTCTTGTGTGATCTTTCATCCCATCGAAATGTAATAGTGGTGGGAACTACCGGAGTGGTTTTGTTTTCTAATAAATACTTTTTTTCAGCGTTTTCTTGTTTAACAACTCTGTAGCTGGTCGATGTGAATAAATTCCAAAAAAACTCATTCATAGAAAAATTCCTCAATAAAGGCTTTTAGCATAAAATATCGATGTTATCGAAACTAATGAAAGTCTATATATTTATTTGATTACTAGCTTCCGCCCGCGACTCCGTCCGCGCGGATGTCGGTCTTCGCGTGGATGGTTTATTTCTCCATTTAGAGTAGGTACCTACCTCTGACAATAACATCTTATAAATATCTATTGTACCCAATTCCCAAATACGCCTAGGCCTATAATAATACGCAACGTGTGTTCGCGGTTCTACGGAACAACGTCTATGGATAAAACTGAAAAATTAAGATTAATTTTTTTCTACGTATTTTTCCAGGATAAAAAGTATCCTATTTTACGCCCAGGATAATAAGGTATAATTATACCAAGTTTCATCGAAATCGAACCGCTAGTTTTCACGTGATGCCTTCACATACAGACAGACAGACAGACAGACAGACAGACAGACAGACAGACAGACAGACAAAAATTTTTTTAATCACATATTTGGGTTTGGTATCGATCCAGTAACACCCCCTGCTATTTATTTTTTCAATATTTTCAATGTACAGAATTGACCCTTCTACAGATTTATTATATGTATAGATAACGTAAATCGAAGCAAAAATCGAAAAAATATAGATAATTATTTTGCCGAAATGCCATTATCATTCATAGAAATTTAAAAAAAAATCTTCAGAATACTTTTCAATGAAGAATTGACTCCATACGAATATTGTGAATTCCGCTTTACACCTTCTTTCCATTACGAAATAAGCTATTATTTATTCAACAGTAAACAGCTCTTACAGCTGTGACAATTCACATCGAAAAATTTTTCCTTGAATTGGTTGTACAGTAACTTTTTACTTTTATCGGATCGCTTTTAGAAAAAGTAGTCCATAATTAGTTACGTTTCATAAAGTAGTCGTATGTACTGTCATTTTATAATTGCTACAGGGCCAGGGTTACATGGTTACATATCATTTGAAAAAAAACATATTATCACATTATTATGCTATGCATTTACATTAGCTATACTTCCATTTCATAAGTATATTTAAGTAGTTTGTCAATCCGTGGTTGTTAGGGTCCGTTCACACAGACCGGCTCGGAGAGGAGAGCAGATTCTTATCGCGATGAAAACAGAGTTTTTAGTATTTGTAGTAAGGTTTATTTTTGCGTGTGCACTGTTTTTGACATTAAGAATGCTTGAACGCGCTTGGTGTGAAATAATAAGAGGAGCTGACCGGCTCCGATCGCGTACTTTTTCTCGTTCGCGCAGCCGTTCGGCTCCGATTGCATGCGCATCCGCTTTCAGATAGCGTCCAGCCGGTCTATGTGAAATAGTTGGCGGCTCCGCTCCGACTAACCCTAAGCGTATACGATCCGGTCTGTGTGAAAAGAAAAATGCGCGCCGATGCTCTCCGAGCCGGTCTGTGTGTACGGACCCTTACGGTAAATGTTTGCAAGTAAACAAGTAGTTCATCCATCGCATAATATTTTGACCTGATAACAATGTTACAAAATTATTAAAAACAAATATCAATATAACATAAATTAACCGTCTGTTAGAATTTTCCAAGCATATTATTAATAAAGAATGTGTTTTCCATAAGCTATCCAAATTCACACGATTAACCTTTTGAACGCCAATGACATCTATAGATGTCATTCGCAATCGTGCCCTGTGCGCCAACGACACCTATACATGCCAAGAAACAGATCATAGATAAATACAAAATAAACATATTAAACCTTTACTTTTACGTGTTTTATTTATACAGTTTATGAACTGAATCCCCAGTTATTACATAATTGTACACAGTAAACAAAATTGCCAAGTAGTTATTCAAATATTTGATGACAAAAAGTAACTTAATTAATGGCTAAAAAAGCATGTTCTCTCGCGCCAATGACATGTATACGTGCCTACTAGTGATGTAGTGTAATATTCAAGTAACTACATTAAAATTTAAGCGAAATTACTCTAATTCGCTTAATTTTTGTAATAACTACAAAAAAAAATATATAAGCTTAGTCACTGAGAAAAAAGGTAAATACTACATTCTTTGGTATAATACCATATTGTCTATATTGTGGATATTGTTGATTTGAATATTTTCCTTTTCGCCAATCATGCGCATCCCTAGCACAGTATCGATATGCAATCCCTTCTGCGCCATTGACATGAATAGATGTCGGACTGGTGACGTCGTAAGCGCGTGCCGTGTTGTTAAGTGCGGAAAGTTGTAAAAATATTTTATCGAGTAGGTATCTACCAATATTATAATCAAATAAGTACAAGGCTATTAATGAGCATAATAATTATATAGATAGGTAGGTAAATGCAAGGCTGTTAATGAACATAATGATTATATACAATTGTTGATTTTTTATTATTTTTTATTTTATCGTCACAAACACAATGTATGCGTTCTAGCATAATATTTATTGTCCATGTAATGATAAAAATTCGCTTAGGTCCAAAATGTATTAAATATCTCTAAAAATCTGTAGGTACTTACCTATTTAGCAGTTTTCAAAATTTATTACCTAATAAGTATAATCAGTGCCTTTATTAGAATATTCTTATGATACAAATTGTCATTTGTCGCTATGTCATATCAAAATAAACTTAATAAATAAACTCGATAAGTTATAATAATATACAGCTACACATCCCTAATCAGAAGCGAGAGATTATAAAAAAAAGGATGGTTGCCCGCGCCATTGGCATGTATACATGCCAATGGGGCGTAACTGATAGAGAATAGTGCTGTAACTTGCTGCAATTTTATATGTATTTTTGTATCTCAAAAGGTTGATTTTTTTTGTTGATAGTTGCTATAAATGTGGTCTTAAGTTTTTACAGTAGGAGATGAGGTTAAATAAATATTATTTTTGTGTTATAAGCTGTTTATTCAAATATTCAGACGTGAATTATTATGTTTATCGATAACATTTTGGACTCCCTACTATTTTCAAGGTTATCTCATTGAATTTGTGGCTTGGCGTGGAGGGCACGGCGATGCGTTTTTGCTCTGGCGGTCAAAAGGTTAAATATAGATGATAAGATAACCATTTTTATAAATTCATTTATGATTCCGAGCATGTATATTGGAAAGGTTCTATGCTATTTTTTTTAATATACAGTACTAGGAAAGTGGGTTGACTAGGAACAATATTGGAGCTACGTAACCTTGAAATAAAACGCAACAAGAATCGTAAATGGCACCTTGCAGTAAGTTTTGAATCTTGAAATCGGTGGGAAATAATGATCTATTCATAAAGGTCGTAGTAGTTAGTAGTTCTAGTTTATGATACTTAAGTAAAAAGGACGAAATATAGTAATAAAATAATAGTATATAGTAGGTATATTAATTGCTTGATAAAAATACCGAAATCCATTAGGTCAACAGCACGTTTTTCTCAACAATTTGTACTAAGTATTGTTTCGCGTGTTTAATTATAATTGAATTGACTTACCTTGTTCGTGAGGTGCTGGTACTCGCACCCGACCGTCTTCCACTCGTCTCTCCATCTCAATCGATACACATTACACGCTTTTTACATTATTAGTTTTAATTAAACTATTTTACTATTTGTTTATCAAGAAATGTGTTTTGCAGCACCGCTTCAATTCTCAGTTAAAGCTGTGTTACTAGAAAAGTATGTATTTAATTAAGAAATTTACTATTTTCTATTTAAAAAAATGAAATATAGAAAATTTGAACATTATTATTTTTATATCAATTATCAGTTATATATGAAAAATTATTATATCTGAGTTGCATTTATGTTTTATTATTTACATAATAAAGCTTTCTTTCATCCTTGATTCAATATATTGTATTGTATACGATAAACGGCATACGTTCATAATAAAGCACCGTAGAGAATGCTACGAAATCGTAGCGCTTGCTACGCGCACGCTACAGGTTTATGTAAGGACTTTTAACGCGTAAAAAACATTGTATATGCGAAAAACAAGTGCAGAAACAAAGTAATCAAGTTTATAAAATTCAATCTCTACTTTAAAGTGAAGTCACGTAAAATAATAACTTATTTCTAGATACATAAAGTGACATGGTATATTTTGTGTTAATAAATTAGATTTTCTTCATACTTATTACACTTTTCATGTTTTATTTGAGTTTAATAACAGTGTAATGAAATAATATATTTGATTAACTTTACGATTCTTAATACCAAAAAGGAGCGGAAAGGACAACGAAAACAATAAAAAATATTTATACAAAAAAATAAATTATACGTACTGACTTTCAATCTGCTATTTAATTTAACTCACATAACTGCTGAAAATTTTATCAAGGCAGAGCTTTTCACTCAACGAATTTTTAAAGTTTACCGCCCTTTTCACGGTGCAAGTTAATTGTTATTCAAAAACTTTATATAAATTCACTAAAATGGCGATAGAATTATTTTGGTTTAAAGTATGACGCGAGTATTTTTTAATACAAAAATGTAGGTTTTTGTTTATTGTGATTTATTTTAGGGTATCCGTTACGGTAAGCAGAAAGCACGCTCGCTCGGTTAGCGGCTTCAAGCGCGACTGACCGTGGATTCTCAGTTTCCACTTGGTCACAGTAAACCTTATATAAGACCTAAGCCATTTCGGATTTAAACGTCTCAAATGTATATTCTATTTATGTAAGTGCACAATCGAAACTATAAATCTACAAGAGAGATGTTTTATGTTTAAAATTTTCATTATCTATTCGTCGCGCTATGTTCGATTTTCCTTTGTTTGGTAGAAATAGAACGCATTAGCATATTTTTATTTAATGATAACAATGCTAAGGGCTTTCATTGTAGGCATTGAGACGATTTTAAAGAATGTATTATGAAAATGTTAACTAATTCTAATTTGATTCTTTACTAGTTAATTAAACGAATATTAAAATGATTATATTCTCCCCTAATAGATAGGATAGATCTAAGATACTCTGTTTATTATTTATTTAATATAAGAAATATTATTTGTTGATTGCATTACAGAATTCTATTAATTTTATGGAAATTTTTATATTGATGAGTATCAATTGTATGTATTACATTTTTTTATAATAACAAGGGAATTTATTTCAATTTAAATAATATATAAATATTATACATAAGAATATAAATATTACACATCAATTTATATTAATGTTTCAACAGATATTTTAGTTTTATGATGATGATTAATTACCGTCTCCCTTGGTTATAAAAGTACCTAAGTAAAATACTTCGTTTAACTTATAATTGTCTAACGAAGCACCTGTCTTTAAAGACCGCTTTGTAATATAATATAAACCTAGAAATAGAGATAACTAAAAATATTTATTCCATTCCGTTTATTTCTATTTCGTTTTGTCTTTTTTTCCACATCTAGTACTTACCATCAAAGCTTCTTGTTCTACTTTGATAAATGTAAATAAGTCCTGACTAGCTGTCTCACAAAGCAATGTAATGTTTTAATTCTATTTCATACAAAAAATTAGTAAATCGTATTTAAAACTGGCTCACCAATTGCAGCTTCGTCGTCGTAGCCAAAGGAAATTCCCCTGGGAATTACATGTTTAACCACGCTAAAACATAGCCCTATGTGACTCTCTAACCTAAATAATATCTCCAAACACAAAATGGTATCATAAAATCGTTCCGTTGCGGCATGAAATAAAGACAAACTAACAATTTTGTTTATAAATTTAAAAATATAAAAATGTTACTTTACTAATTACATCGATCATCATGATCAAACAATTATTTACCACTGCACAGAACATAGGCCTTTCTATAGTTGATGCAAGACGTAAGTACTATATCAAATTTTATCACTACTCTAATAATTATAGTAGAAATGAAAAAGTAAGTACCAGTAGGTACAACTCTTGTACAAGTTGTACAACTACACCAAAAATGATTATAAGTGTATTTTCTAAAAGAATAAATCATACTTTTTTTTGTCTTTCACATAAATAATTAGGTAATTAAGTTACTGCTTCGACATTACGAGTTTGAGGAAGAACGTCAAATTTTATTATTTTCTAATATCTTCAGAAAAACAACATTTCATTCAAAATATATTTTTTATACGAACGAAAATGGTCCCTTTCATCAAATAATGGAAACCTCTATTTTAAAAGCAAGATAGACATGATATTGCCAAAAATATGTTTACACATGCACAAGTCTGGGGAGAAGCTTAAAATAGTTAAACCCTCATAAATAAGAGACAATACTGTCATGGCTTAGCTCTACATATCGTTATACAATTAAAATATCAAACAATATAAAGAGACCAGTTAACAATAATTCAATAACAGAAGAATTTAACAATGAATATATTTCTAAAAGACCGGAAAGAGCAAAGTGTACTTCTAAATAATCCTGTGTAGGAACACTTGAAATTCTTTGTGGTTACATGTTTCCATGCAACCATAAACAATTTCAGGTAACAGAAATGCAGCTAAAGTAAGGTTGAATTGATATGATAGGTTTATAAAATGTTTTCTTTTTTTGAACTCAGATTTAAATTATATGACCTTTTATAAGATACCTAAACTTAATGAAAAAATATTACAATTAATATAAGTACTTATATCTATTCCAGAAATTTCCCGAATGTGTGCAAATTTCGTCCTTGCAGTTGCAACCCCAGCCCCTGTGGACGATCAATATCAGTCACAACACAAAGTGAGCGGCGCGGGTCGGGACTGTCTCTCGGCGGGAGCGAATTCACAGACATCTCTACTTTGTTGTGAGTATTTTCTCACCTAATTACATATATTATATTTATTTCATGTTTATCATTTCATGACAATCTTTACATTTCAAACCCGTTGTGAAAGTGAAATTTACGTATATTTTTACGTTTTTTTTCTAATTTACGTATATCTTTCATTTAATTTTTTATGAAATAAATAGAAAAAATTTAACGATTCAAAATCAATTAAATCGATTGAATAACATTAAAATAATGATAAAAAATGTATGTTTGAGCGCGCTTCACTACGAAACAACCTGTCGCATTAGAACCCATAATAAGAGTCTGTATATAGAAATTCTTGTAACTAAAAATATTATAAGTATGTTTTTGATTATCAACTGCTCCCTTCTATATACACATGCATTCAACTTATATAAAGAAAGAAATGTTTATTGTTTCCGCAAAATATGATTGATAGGTGTGACTCCATAGTTCACTACCTATTATAAGTATAATAACTTTTCACCCATGGCTTCGCTCACGTTGTTTAAGAAAATTCCTATGGCAATGCCATGTTGCACCGCTCACGCTTTAAAAATTTGCATATGCAACTCTAAAACCTCTGAACAAAGTCCAGACAAAGAGATCATATCATACCATTGTTCCGTTGCGATATGAAAGAAAGAAAACAAACAGATACACCTTCGCATTAACAATATTACGAAGAATTAATAATATAGGTCACGATAGAGTACTCATTTTATAGATAATTTCAATTTTATAGAATGATAAAGGCTATCATATTTGATATTTCAAGTGAGTTTTTAAAGAAAATTAATGAGTACTGCTTCCAAAACGAGGCAGGATTAAAACTAGTTAATAAACATTGTATTTCAATTTTCCAGGTCCAGGAGAACTACATAAAAATGGCATCCAAGCGAAGTAATAGCACTGCAATTAAAGGCAACGCGTCAAAAAGAGCTCGGTCTTCACGAGACGATATCCAAATTAATCAACAACTAGCAGAAAAGGAGAAATCAAACACTGAAAATGGACAGTTTTCTTCAATAGATTCTGAAACTGCAAGTGATTCTAACAGTATCGAAGGAAGTGAAAATAACACCGATGCTATTATTTGCAGCACATTTAATGAAGAACCTAATCATGAGTCTGCAGAATTTAATTTAGAACAATCAAAAACATTCATATCTGAAAAACAAGATGAAACAAACCACACCAACGATTTACCAAACATTTCATGTGATATATCAAATTCACATTCAGAACAAGAACAAGCAAACGAAAACAATGAAGATTTCAATGCTAACAATGTCGGATATTCCCTCATGAATGGTTGCACTGATGGTTCTGTCAATTCAAATATCCTGAAAGCAAGTACAAGTAACGCAATATTATACCCAGAAAAAGTAACGGTGCCAAAAGAGACAATAACTTCATTCAATTCCGATAATACAAAACTTGAAATGGGCATCCAACTTAATAGTGATTTGATGCAACGGGAAGAAAATGTTTCGGCTCAAGCTGAAGATAATTCAAACTCTATGACAAATACCGACACAGCTAGCCTATCAAAAAATGATGAAGGTAATGAAAGTAGCCAATGTATGGAAAATGTATTAATTATGAAATTGCAGCAACGCAATGATTCGGAATATTGGTATCCAAGCAAATTTGAAAGTGGCATAAACGCTTTAAGAAAATTGTTCACTTCGGATGACGATATAGAAATTAATGAAAACTCAATAGACGTGCAAAAACCATCAGATACTAATAATAATGATACAGCTATAGGCCAATCAAACGTGTCAGAAACTGAATCAAATAATCAAATTTCCAACTCTGATAATTTAGAAATATTTGATGATCGATCGGAATCATTTGAAACTAATATTGACGATATTATGAATGATTCTGAAATATGGTCCGCTGAAGATTCTCCAAGATTCGACTATTATTTAGGTGGGGTAAACCATACTTCCTTGGATAATGAAGAAGATGATGGAGATGAAGACGGAGATGAAGAAAATGGCGATGATGAATATGATGAAGATGAATATGCAGAAGAAGAATATGAAACAGGTTCTAATGCAACAGAAGAATTAACTGAAGATTCTGATGATAGCGACAACGAATCACAACATAGTGAACCAGGAAAGCTTACTAGAATAAAATCAAAAGTCATTGAAATGTATAAAGTAGACGTTAAGGCTGAAGAAACGCCTGATAAGAAAATTCATGAAAACCTTACAGTTGAAAGAACTTTTCACAGTATCGAAAATGCAGCTAAATTGCGAAAACTGCGAAGAATTCTTGAAAATAATTCAATTCCGCGACCTCTTGAACGAGGAGCAAGTAAATTTAATATGGTTCTAGGAGAAATACCTGATATAATAGAAGTATTAAGAGCATATCCGGATTCATCACATCACGCTCATGTTCGTTTTATTAACCCGGAGCAAGAAAACTGTCAGAGTACGGTTGGCGATGTATACATCAGGAATGAACCAAGAAAAGTTCTTAGCGACTGCTCTATTTGCTTGCTTACTTTTTGCGGATATCCTGTTTCCACCTTTTGTGGCCATGTTTTTTGTGAAAATTGTCTTGAAAGAACATTGACTTTTCACAAGCAATGCCCTACCTGTAGAACACAGTTGAGAAAACCTTATTACCACAAAATTTTCATATAAATGTTACATATTTCAAATAATGTATACTGCCCTTGCACAAAAGTGATTGATTTTCTCTATATTATATTTAAATGGTTTTCTGTTCAACATAATTTGAAAAGACAAAAATACTAATAATAATCCGGTCAAGTTAAGCATTTGAAATAAGGATAATTCCGACATTTGGTGAGGAGCTGGAGTGTACCATAACAAATAAAAATTGAAAAGTCCCCACTTATCCCATGTGTGCTTCAAAAGTTATTCGGGGTCAAAGGTCAAAATTTGAGGTTTTCTGGATTTTTCTCGAAAACCGTAAATTTTATAAAAAAAGACTCCAGACCAAAGTTTTAGATCTTATAATTCTACACAAAAAAGGTCTCTATGATTTCTTTCCCAAGAGTTACTATTTCTGAGATATCGCGATTTGAAGAGATACATTATACATTTTGGTGACAGCCAATTTCAGGGAACGTTCCCATACTATGTGACCTAGTTTTTAAGATTTTTCGACCCCCGGTAACCACTTGTTGTATATATATGCAAAGACCCGGTAGTGACGTATTGACAAGTATGATTTTCAATCATTAATCGAAGTAGTGACAAGTATGATTTTCAATCATTTCACAGGCATTTTCATTCATTTCTTTGTCTAAAACCTAATAAATTATATACTAAAACCTTCCTCTTGAATCACTCTATCTATTAAAGAAAACCGCATCAAAATCCGTTGCGTAGTTTTAAAGATTTAAGCATACAAAGGGACATAGGGACAGAGAAAGCGTCTGTTTTATACTATGTAGTGATGTGTCTCTTCAAATCACATTATCTCAGGAATGGTAACTCTTGGGAAAAAAATCATAGAGACCATTTTTGTAGAGAATTATAAGATCTAGAAATTTTATTTGAGGCCTTTTTTTAAATTTACAATTTTCGAGAAAAACTGAAAAAAATCTGAAATTTTGACCTTTGACCCCAAATAACTTTTGAAGCACACATTGGATAAGTGGGGACTTTTCAATTTTTATTTGTTATGGTACACTCCAGCTCCTCACCAAAATTTGGCTTTGTCGGAATTATCCTTATTTCAATACTATTTTCAAGCTTAATTTGACCGGATTATAAATTATTGTAAGTAGACATCTACATTCTACCTACTTCATTACATAATGCAAAAAAAATTTATCAATTCTATGTCAAAGTGTTAAGGAAATATGTACAGAGTAGGTATATAGTTCTTAAAGAATTATTTGATTTAGGATATGTAGGTATTATTATATTATATAGTGCTAAATTTATAGGTGTATATAAGTATTGTAAAATTTTATAAAATTTATATTTATACCTAGATATAGAGTAGGCTTAAACAATAATGTAATATGTTACCATTAAAACCCATTTTCCGTTAGAACATGTTTTCCCTACTAAGAATTAATTGTATATGCCTTTCTAACTGGGGAAAACGCGTTAAAAACTAATACTATGGTCTTTACCTTTAACCACTATCATTGAGTCAAACCTTTTTGTGTCGATTACTTGTTTTTATTATGATTCATCGTTATTATTATCAATATTTTATACCGTCTAGTTTTTAACGCGTTTTCCCTAGATAGAGTTGTTGAAACAAAGACCTAGAAAAAGTAAGCTAGTTCTATGTAAGGAAAGCGTGTTCTGACAGAATACGGGCTTTACCTGTAACATAATATGAAATAACACCATCTCACAATGTATCTCACAATTACAAACTTTTTTAGAAAAAAACACTGAATATTTGACTGTATAGATTAGGTTAAAATATACATTAAGTTGAAACAACACTTTGAAGTTTTATTTCAAGTAAAATAATATTATTTTGCTTTTTAGGGATATACCTAGTATAGGTTCCTCTGTAATTGTTAGGTATACTTACCTAATGTCTATCAATAAAAGAATTATAAGTTGTCAATAATATTGAATATCTAGTTCAAAGGTGAAAGCCTTGTCGCCTTGTATAGAATATTGCAACCCTTTGTAGGAACAAAGACAAATGTCCCCTTGTTGAGTACGAGGCAGATACATTTGACATCTATATATCTGATTTATTCGATTTATCTGTTGCCAATAATTAGCAGACCTCTATGCCCTAATAGACTATGAGGCTTTTAAATCCCCTAGGCATTAATAAATAACTACTGTAACAAGGCGGCATTATTAAGGACATAAAAATTAGGAAGAAGTAAATTACCAAAAAAGACAAATCTATTGTACATATAAGTAATATTTATTTACCCATACAATTTTTTTAAGATTTACTCATAATTAATTATCACCTTGAAACAATATTATAAACCATTTTAAACTTATACAATTTTACATTTTACACAAACCACAAATAAAACTGATGTTTAATTACATATTTGTACAATATACTGCAATTCAGTTCAAGTTCATGAATGAGAGAAAAATTTAAAGTTGTTTTTCGCAATGTACTTACTTAATTAAATACTTTTATCACTGTACATATCATAGTCCTATGAACAACTTGTTTCTTAAATATCATTACTCATTATATTTCTTCTAGCTTCAAATAATAATACAATCATTCCTTACTATCACCACTAGTGCTTGCTACTTCATCAGACTGCAGATGTTCAATAGACGTTGACAACTGTTCCAAACTCTGCACAAGTTGGCTCATTTTGTCTTTGGATGAAGTATTTTCAAAGGTATCCTCTGAAGGCTTTTCTGGATCACCATATAATCTAAAGTGCAATCTGGCTAAATGTTCTTGTTGGTCCCTTACATTTATCATCTGTTCCATACTACATCCAGTACTAAATGCACTCAACTTCCCAGTATGAAAATCATCCAGTAATTCCAGCAATGCTTTTTCCATATGCTTCACATCTGGCGTTTCTTTGGGTATGTGTTTAGGCCTGTTGTTATATGCGCGCATGAAATCACGGTGTTGTCTTCGCTCATTGACGTACGACATTTTAGTGGAGTCGTTCAAGCTATTTGCTGTATTCGTAAATGCCTGAGCATTTTTAGATGTTAAACTTGCAGCTCCACTAGACATTTTGTTACTTGTTACAGGCGATGTTGCAGACAATGACACCTTCTGCTCTTCGTCCTCGCCGTCATTCTGCATGAGTTGTTGTGTTTCGTTACTTTCTTGCAAATCCAAGCTCATGTAGACAGTACGAATATAGTCATTTATTTTGGTTAAACTTGAAATAATTTAAATAAAAATGTAATTAGTTGTTTGTGATCTAAATAGTTTCCGTTATTTGTAATTGTTAATTCGTTAAATCTATCATTGTTTTGCTAAGTTGTTTAGTTAAAAAATAAATATACCTAATAAATTATCATCAAATGTCAATGTCAATAGTCAAATAAAATGACACCAACACTTGCTCTGTGGACACAAACCTTTTTTGCGACTAGACGACATGTCTTTTCGACTTACTGGTAGATAATGTCATAGTAAAACTGAACCCGAATAGGGCTTACTCTATTTTCTAGCTTACTAATATTATAAACGTGAAAGGTTGTGATTGATTTGTTACTCTTTCACGTAAAAAAACGCTGAACAGATTTTGATGATACTTTCCCGTGATGTAGTTTGACACAATGCATATACGTGCCATTGCCCACGGTACAAACCCCGCGTACTATTTTATAAGGTCAGAAACACATTTTATTTGATAAAATATAACGGGAGGTAGACCATAGAACCTATAATGCATCTTTCTTTCTTCTTTCATCTTATATTTCTTTGAAATAAAACAACCAAATGATGTTGATAAGTTTATTTAACATGAAAACAAACATGCATGTACATTTTTGAAATGTTATTACATTCTGTTATTCATAAAGTGCAAATATATGCTGCTGTGAATGATTAAACAAAATATTATTATGAACTAAAGCCGAGTGCAACTTAAAATATCTTCGAATGGGACGGACTGTAATTTTAAAGGTTGTTGTGGTACCATAGACCTTAGTATATTATTTGGCTATGGATGGGGACTTTGTAAGCAGTCTTTTTGATTCCTCAGTTACCAATTTCATTGAAGCTAAAGTAAAAACACAAGAATAAAAAGTAACCAATGTTGAATTTACTTCTATATTAAATTAAAAGAATGTAACTTCTTTCGTTAATCGTACTGCTTAGTAATTTGACACGTATTTGTATGGATATCAGTATAAATTACCATCATACAGTATTTTTTTTATACAGATAATTGCATAGTAACGTGATATGTAAGAAAATATAGTGAGAGTACATTTATATCTTGTTACTTCAGCTTTTGTATTCAATTTCGATCCATAAATTCCAGTAATATTCCATAAACAACTTTTCCGGAGTTGCAAAGGCATCATAATCACAGTAAACTATTTTATACAACGAAAGGTATTTCGTTTTAATATTAAGGCAATTATAAAAACTGAAAATGAAAACAGTTGACTATCGTCACAGTCTAATGCCACTGCATTGCAAAATAAATGAGGCAGTAACTTATTATTTTATATTTAAAAAATAAATAAACAATGCGCTGATCTGTTAGCGTAATACTAAAACGTTAGTATATAAAGTATCCCATAACAAAACAACATACACAATAAAGAGAGTAACTAGTAATTTCGAGCTTTCTAAATTTTCAACATTACGGTTATAAAAAATACTTAAACCCGAGAGAGTACCAAGTGATCACAGATTCTGAAAATTCCGTTCTTATTAGTACAAAAGTAACCAATATTGAAACGGATTCACCTATTAACTACACACAGTTTGAAAATCTGATACTTGCCCATAACAATATTTATATAATTACCGGATGTAATTGATTTTATTGACTTTTAAAACACATGAGCATGTACCAGTTTTCTATTAGCCTAAAAGACCAAGGATATGCTAGTACATAATATCTACTACAGCTACATAAGAACATTTGAAGGCCAGTACAGTAACTAGATAATAAAAATGCATATTTTGCTTTGGCAATTAGGAAAGAATGTCATCAAACATCACTTTAGTTACTTGTATAAAATATAAATAAAATTTAAACTCGTTAACTATAAGAGTACTGGCGTTCAAATGTAACAGATGGAAGTAACATGACGGTTGGTTCATGGAAATATTTTCTTTTATAATATGGAATAAAAGTAATTTCACCTATTGTCACCTCCGTCACTATTTACTGTATTGAACACATAGCCATGATTGTAGTGAGCGTCAGGTGCCGAAATTTTTGTTTCACCAAAAAGACCCTGTTACATATCAAGCTACAAATATACTAAGCTTATAATATCAATACAATCATGCCCCAGATCGACTAAGAGATGCGTCGAGGCCTAAATTGACCGCCTACACTAGGGTTAGAGACATCATAACAATATAATATACGATTACCCTTACGACGATTATGCTTATTAAGCTATAAGAATACAAGCTTCAATATTAAAGCGAAACGCAACAACTATCGACTTGAGTCGTATAAAAAATCGTTATAAAACATAAGTTTTTAAGCTTGGATATGGTTTATTTCCACTTATGCAAAATAATTAATAATAATAAACAAAAAACTTAAGGCCTGCCCAACCAGGTTACAAATAGAGATCCAAACGTTAACTAGGAAGATACAACCATCGTATGCTCAAAATATCTTATATTCAATGGTCCGGAACTACAGTTAAATTTTTATGAATGTTGGATTTTTGTTTAAGAATCACATTTCACAAAAATAGTTTTACAAACAATTCTGTTCTTTCGTAAACAGATAATAAACAACTAAGAAAATACAATGTACTATAGTTTTATTGTATTTTAATTTAGAATGCTATTTATTGTAATATTTTAATTCCATTTGCAATTATGCTGGTCTTTTTAATTTAAATACAGATCAAAACTTGAAACAATGGAAAATATCACGATAAAATAAACTGAAATTCTGCAATATTTCCCTATCTAAATTTTAAGGTCGATATTTCATTCGTAACATTGTGACCGAACCACACGGGACCTGTTTCTATATCTTATCACTATTTTTCTCAAACCTTCCTTATAATGTTAGACAAAACTTGAACAAGCGTGTAAGTTTTTTTTTCATACAGATAAAATATAGAAACTGGTCTTAAAAATTAACTGTAGATTTTGTAAATGTAAATAAATTGACGAAACACAAATTTCTCTCACAAAGCGCAAATTAAAACAACGCAATAGTTCAAAATATTATGTACTTTTATGACTGAGGTTCGGAACACATTGCGGTGTGGTATTTGTTTCACAAATTCGGGTGAGCTATATTCGATGCGTAAATTTAATCGTGGATCGGTTAAAAACACATCAATTAGAAAAAAAAAACAATCAATATGGTTTACCCGCGTTTGTAACGTGTTTTTTATACAGTAAACGTAAATACTGAGGTAAAAGCACTGACTTCAATTATAATAATACACTGGGCTTGCTATTAATGAAATAAAAAAATGTAAAGAAATGTATCATCTCAAAAATTTTCAGTTTAGAGCGCCAAATAAGGCAATTTGTGTGAAAGATGCAAAACTGAATAAAAGTAAATACGAAATTTCAAAGATAATTAATTTAATAGCCCAGCGAAGTAGTACAATGAAGGTCAGTGGGTAAAAGAGACGAATTTAATTTTACGTAATAAGTTTGCATATTTAAAATAATGCGATCAAAATAAGAATAGGAATGTTCCAGATAAAATAAAAATTGTATTAAGTCAATCAATAAAAATTGTATTTTCAACATGATTAACAGAATACAATTAAGGCTGTGCAATAAGAAGTTATATTATATTATGCAGTATATCTGAAATTCCCATTATTTTCTTGATCGCATTGACAGCGTTCTCGTGAGATGATTTCGTTACCATATTATTGTATATAATATCTTCGACATAAAGCGCATAATCACTGATTATCACTCTGTCTTGACAATTTAAAGCTTCGCATTGATTAACAGATTCGATGTACATACATTCAATTTTTAAAACTATAATCGATTTTCACTTTTAAAATAGCGGAATAACACACAAACTGCAATTTCTAGAGTTGATAAAGAGTTAAAAAATAAACCGCAGTAGGATTATATTCTAAACAAATACATATGATTTAAAAGCTCGTAAAAGTTACAATAAATTTCCATAATACATTCCAACCTAAAAAAATTTCACAAAAAAATTTGATAACCACTACCACTTCACAAATTAAAAAAAAAAAACAAAATCATCTCACGCGAGCGCTCACAACTACCAAGTACAGAGTATACAACGTGACGTTCACTTGAACTCGCCGCGCACGAACGCGTCCATGACCTTGGGCACGTGCTCGTCGACGCCCACTATGTCGAGCACGCCCTCGTGGGTGCCGTCTGTTGTGCCCACGCGGTGGGACGCGAGAGACAGCACGATTAGCCTGCAAAAATAATTTTTTTATAATTATTAACACATTATATTAATTAAGAGGGAAGTTTTTGATTGTGAATTTCTTCGGTTTATAATTGGAACTGGTTGGAATTGGAATTGGTTTATAATTTGAAAACTACTTTCGATTACGAAAATTGTGTCAACAGTAGAATAAGTACATTATTCTTGGGTCTATAGGGATTTTAAAGCATGGCCTAGCATATAACAAAACAAATTATTAAGAAGCTTCTAACAATAAAAATGAAGGTGTTAACTTTTTGTAATTCGGAAGTAACGCAGAAGTTGAACTTCTATATTAAAATGAGAACTTTATGTATAAACACAAAAGGAAATTTTATAACTAAAACACGAATTGTTAAATGAAATTTATCAGGAAATGGGACAAAATTGCTAAATTAGGGAGTGGTATAGTCAAAAGTAGCACTTACTTCGCATCCGGCACACCGACTTTAGCCCTGTAGCGTTCCAGGGCCCTAACCGGGCAATGGTCTATTATCTCCTTGTCAGCGGGGGGCGGAGGCCCATACCGACCGCCGGGTCCTCGCCCTCCACGCGCTGTGATATCCAGCTCCATGTAACGAGTGCATCGGTCAATCATGTTGATGAATACGTCAAACTTCATGTTCATCTTGCTCGCCCACTCTATTGGAGCGTCCATTTGCACGCGGCCTAGGTTCGCTTTCTGTGATCAAAAAGAAATTTGAAGATTTAATTATACATCTTTTAAATCTAGGATGGATACAGCAAATTAGTTTCCAGTATAGATATATTAAGTAAGACATATTTATTGCTTAATCCCGCTCGAAGGACCTAAACGAATTAAAATCAATATGTTATTTCCAGATAAATAAAAGCATAAGATGATAAGATTTTAGTAACTTAATGACGAAACAATCTATCATCAAAGTTTAAAATGTAATATTTACCCTGAGCACAAATTCGGCTTCCTCAATGTTGCTGAAGTTACGCTCAATGGAGACAAGATCAATGCCTTCTTCAGTGAATACGGCGATCTTAGCCTCTTGTTCACGCTTCAGTAATTGTAGGGCCAGGATAATAGCTAAAAATAAGAAAATTATTATTAACTTTAATATAATACCTTCCATTTTAATAAAAATATTATTTATGTTATTTAGATTATGGCTAAAAATAAGACATTATAATACTCTACATTCAATTTTGATCAAAGTATAATAATCTATTCCCAATTTTTTAATTTTGTGTAGTGAAAAACGCCTTTTATCTTTCGAATTTTTATTTCCTAGAAATAAGAGACATTTTTCACGTAGGTATTCCATTTCAAACCCCATAAAAACAAAAACAAAATGAAAAAATAATCCTTAAATATCTCTCATAATCACCTGCATGTCCAGGAGTCACATGTTTATTATAAAAGCACTCAGCGAACAGATGTTTCTTGCTCTCCGTCTTCTCTGTGTCTGCGTCCCCACCACCCGTGGCGGGGGTGCTTTTGGCGTTCGTCTTCTTGCCCTTCTTGGGCACCGTGTAGCTTTTGCAGAAATGACGACCTGGTTTAAAGAAATATTGATATAATAGACTAAATGATGTTGTACTGTGTTAACCCTATGTATCGCTGAAACACAATTTAGATGAAATAAAAATATAAACATTTATTCTTAAAGAAAAACATCTTTAGATAGGACTAAATAATATGATAGACATAAAATACAGTCTACAATTTTCTTCATCTCTACAAATACAGTGTTCAAGAATTATTTTACATAAATAACTGCATGAAACCTTTCATTTTTAACTGAGTGGAATTAAATCTATGTTACAAAGATAAAAAAAAATACCCTTAAACATGTGGTGTCTCATATCCAAAGTGATCAAGTAGCGAGCTTTGGTGGCGGGAGTGAGCGTCCAAGTCTGGTCTATGAGCTTGTTAAGTGCCGCAAGTACAGCTGGATTCGGTGGCTGATCGATTCCTGCGTAATTATTTATAAAATTATTATAAAACTTTATTACTTTTAAGTGATGCTGAAAAAAATAACAAGTAATATGGTAGGCTTTTGAATTGTAATAAATAAATGCAGTAAACATATTGGAACCATTGGCATTACAAACAATGCAGAAACTAGGTCAGGGTATTACAAGAAATTTTCATCTTGAAGGTCCATTGTGTGACTTAACTATTTTAATATTATTAAATAAACTTTGCAGGTATATTGAAACCAGTATTCTAAATCGCCTTACATGTATTTTACACCGTTTGAAAGCCATACATTATTTCATAAAGTAGACAATGCTTGCTGTATTCTGTTCATAAAAGGGGAATAACAAGAGAAAATTATTTTGTTCTTTCATAAGTTCTACTGCCAAAATCACAAATTTTACGCTACTTAAGCCTTTGACAAGTCGCAAGCAGCAGCTAATTTATTATGTTTATTATAATTCGCATACTCAGCATTGCATTAAAAAAGGGTTAAAAATTAAAAAAAAAAGTATTAACAATTAAAAACGACCAACCGAATCTCAAGATGGAATATTCCCTTCATAGTATTGCAACAATGGGCAATGCTCTATGTAATTGTAATAAAAACAAAAAAACTATCATGCAGGATCAATTGATCGATTTTTTGTGATACTTCCAAAAGCCGGTTTGTAATTCGTTTGTTCACATTTTTTTACCTTTACCATCAAGTCCATTACTAGTTTTTGTGGCAATCTAACAATTTTATTTCATAGTCAACTACATTGCGGTATAAGAAAAGAACGACGATGAAGCTTAAAGTTGTATGATGATAGATTATGTATTTCTTAAATTAACCAGGTTCTAAATCCTAAATTAGTTCAGTAATATATGCATGAAAGGATGATAACATACAGGAATCCAGAATTCAGGGCAATCATTAAAAATTTTGTAGTGATTGCCCAGTCCAAACATAAGCAGTGCACTTCTCTATGTAACCTACAAGTGTGCAAAGTTTTGAAATCATCTATCCATACAATTTTGTAAATTCAATAAATATATAATACACATTTTAATAATAGTAAATTAAAAACTGACCCCAATTCTTGATTTCCTTAGGGTGTCGGCGGGTGACAGTCCACTCCCAGAGCTGAGTCTTGCAGTCGAATATCTGTCGAGCGCGACGACGTTGTTGCTTCTCGAGTGCCACTTTCGCCTTTTCGAACTTCAGAGGCCTTAAGAGGGTAAAAAATTGGTCAAGTGCGAGTCAGGATCACGACACTGAAGGTTCAGTACGTCCAAAAAAAATAATTTTTTGTTGTTACAAATAAAATCTTCAATATTGATAGATGATTTGTGTTTATCAGATTTTTTATTTTCCTACCTGGTTTTCTTCTTATAGTTGCACAGAGTGATGTAAACTTCGATCGGAGTGACTGTCGATTTTTTGATGATGTCTTGATTGTTGAGGAGCGAAACCAAGATGGCTGTAGTGGTTGATTCACTGTTCAGGTAACCCATGTTGTGGATGCGTTGAATGTTATACAGCAGGTCTTGCAATTTGAATTGCGGCAGAATTGCATTCCATACCTGTGCAATGTAAAATAAAAAATTTATTAGTATAATCAAGTTCAAGTTTATATAATTATTGATCTTAAAACTCAATAATCTTCTATATTATGTTGCAATAATGTTTAGTTTGCAAATGCATGGATAAATACATTTTACATTTGATTCAATATGTAATTTTCAAGTTAGCAATGCATACAAATAACTATCCACATACCTCTTGTGACGTAAGCAAATGTCCTGGAACATGATCCAAAGTGAAGTTATTCTGTTCAGCTATGATCGCCGCCGCCACTGGATCCTCACAATGACGCATATCCTCCACCTTCTGGATGTAATCAAACACTTCCTTGGTGCCCTCAACATCGCCCAGTAGTTGCTTTGCGCGTTTCAGACCGAACAGTGCGTATTTCACCACTGCTTCTCTTGCTGCAAAGTTTTTTTTAATTAAATGTTGTATAAATATAAAGAATAAAAAGGTATACCTAATATGGGTGAAACAAAATATTCATATTATATTCGAATATGATTAAAGTGAATATGTACAACATAAATTATATAATTAATGCGAAGAAAGAATGCAATTATAATTAACTTTATAGAAAGATAACGCTATATGCATTGGATTTCTTACATGAAAAGTATTAATTATGATTTCAGCTTAGTTGCACATCTTTGGTACATGCAATGATTATGATTATAATGAACAGTTGAACACACTAATTAAAGAAGGAAATTTATTATCATATTATGCTCTCATGCTATGTTTATGGTATTAAATTTATTTTCAGTGTTTTTCTTGCAAGAAAGGCAACATTTTGTAAGTGGGTAAAAACTTGAGACCTAATATTATTTAGTTACAACTTTTTAGAATATAAACTATAAATTAAAAATCACTTCACATTACAGTTCTATCTTAGTTTGTAGTAAGTATAGTAATAATAACAACAAATAATGGAGTTTATAATATTTTCTTGTATAAAAAAATATCGATATATTTTTTTATTTACTGATATATGAAATATGTCAAGAAAATTAGCTTCATTTCATAATATACATATGTAACTTACCATGATCATTTTCAGCAATCTTTAAATGGGATTTCCGCAACAGTGTTTTGTGTGATCGGCCATGTCTCGCACGGACTCTAGTCATTTCCTTGGCAAGCTCCACGGGATCCTTGGATGTGTACCACTCCCACACATGCTTGCACCAACCTCTTCCATTACCTGATAACAAATTGCCATAAAGAAAAATTTTAAACAAAAATATAAACCATTTTGTACTTATTGTGATAGATTGTAATGCATGGGGGCTTTTAAAACTTACAAAGTAATTCTTTATAATTATAATGAATATTGGAACTTAAACTTACATTTGCTTGTACTTAAAGTTATTTGGAAATTATTAACAAGTTATCCATATTTTAATATTAAAACATCTTAGGATAGAATATGAGAATTAATTGTAGTATACCAGTATGCAGGAGCCTTGTAAACTTATTGAACTGCAACATTTCTTCCGGAGTCTTGCACACTTGCGAAGCAGCTTTGTAGGAAGCTTCCTTGACAGCACAAGAACCCAATAGAATGCACTTAGTCAAAGCAAATGCTATAGTCTCAAAACGTGTGTAACAGCCATTTTCATAAGCCTGAAAGAATTAATTTTATTGTAAATACATAAATTTATATTTATAAAATATATCACTGTTTTTCATAGAACAAAAGTTACCTTCAGGATGATGTTAACAACTTCTACATTGTTAGGATCGGTTTCAAAAACTTCATTCAATGCCGGTAATTTATCCAGTTCATAATATTTATGTGTTGTCCAACATCCCGGATAGTATCTCGGAATTTCATTTCCAGTATGTAGATATCTTGTAAGACGATTTCGTAATTTAGGATCGAGGGTAGACGACGCCGTCATTTTACGGCTTTATAAAGTAATCGTAGTTCGATATTATCGTAAGTTGTTTAAAAATGAAAACAAACACGTAAATAATGTGTACCATTCAGATACAAGATCCAGATTTTTTCTAGACGCCTTATACCTGAAAAGAAACAAAACTATATTAAAGGTAAGTGCACCATATCTTCAGTTTAGTGGTTTTTGTCGGTATTCGAGCGAAACATGTGTCAGTAGTGAAGAATTGAGGATGTGGCCAGAAAAAAATGGACAATGGAGGGGTCACTAAAGAAAAAAAATGAAGAAGTGAAGAGCAGTGGAAAAATTCAAATGTAACTATATATTAATACACACTTGGAAAACAACAGTTAATTTCCAATTACATACTTAAAATTATTGCATCTATTCATTACCTTCTTCGTTTTCACCAAAGCATCAAAAAAGTGTTTCGTAAAGTTTGACAACGATGTCAATTGTGCTATGCTTTTTTATTTTTTATATCGATTATTGATACAAGGAATTTGAAAGCGATGTCACAGCGCGATATTATTTTTTATTAAATGAAATCATAATGTTGTGTGCACAGTTGTGTGCTCAGTGCATGCTTAATCATCATAATTCCTTTATTATGACGACTATTTTAATGTCAGTTCAGCCATCAATTCCATGTTAGTTTGCGAATATCAATATTATGCTTGGACATTCGCCCACAACATTCACCCCAAAGATACCAATATTACTTACTCTGTGCCCGAAGAGAATAGGTATTAGCTAGTTCAATAAAGAAACGAATCTTCAATGGCGGCGCTTATCATTCCCTCTCGCTCACACACGGCCGTACGGTATGCAAAAAAAAAGGGAAAAATTAAATCACTAAAATGTATTTGATTTTCCCTATAATAGTTTTTATCATAAATTTACAATGACAATTATGCATTTGCGAAAGTAAATAATGTTTTATTGGAATTTGACAAAATATGTTCTTTGGGAAAAGTTGTTCAGTTTTATGGGCTTATTACAAGTATTATGGGGATTTTATTACATTCTGTATACGTAAATATGATAATTCATATATATATACACAAATACAATAACAAAAAAGTTTGTCAACAAACAATTTGAAATAATTAATAAAATAATTATCAATTTACGTTATTTTTATTTTCTTTTTTGCTGATCCTACCATCTGTCAAAGTCAGCTTTGGCCGCCATTGAAGATTCGTTTCTTTATTGAACCAACTAATACTGAAAGCGATGTCTCAGCGCGATATTATTTTTTATTAAATGAAATCATAATGTTGTGTGCTCAGTGCATGCTTAATCATCATCATTCCTTTATTATGACGACTATTTTAATGTCAGTTCAGCCATCAATTCCATGTTAGTTTACGAATATCAATATTATGCTTGGACATTCGCCCACAACATTCACTCCAAAGATACCAATATTACTTACTCTGTGCCCAAAGAGAATAGGTACAAATACTACGTATTATTCATGTGATTCACCCAAGATTCACCAATTACCTATTCACCCGAATAGCGAGACCACAGAGTACATTATTATAACTGACGAATAATAAAATGTATATTTTAATAAGATATTTTACTGCGTATATAATACACAGTTGTTTTCGTTTTTCGCAAGATTCCGCACTGTGAAGAAGAACACTGTGTGAAGTGTAATAAAGCTATATAAAGTTATTTGGCTGCAACAGGTTATTCTCAATAATTCGACTGTATTTTGGGTTTCTTAACTGGCACTTTTGGCCTAGGTTTACCGATTTTAACTTTTTTTTTTCCTAAGTCATTATAGCTTAGAGTATATATACTATCTATAGAGTGCGAACAACCAAGTGGGAACAGTAGGCACAGGTGGGAACAACACGACGCTCCCGCCGCGAGCGCTCGCAGTCGTGGTTGAGTGCTCACGAAGTGCGTTGCTCTGGATTTTTTTTATATTTACGAATAAACATGGTGAAATGTGCAGTTCTATCTTGCAAAAACGATACTAGAAAATACACAAAATTGAAATCCACTATCACATTTCATCAGTAAGTCGATTGTTATACTTATTTTTATGAAAATAAATCTAGCATCGCGGGGGTGAAGGGTAGGTGGGAGGCGGACACGCGCAGGCTCGCTCGCGCGCCTCACTGCCGTCACGTGATCGTAGTGATGTGACCTGACCAACGCTGTACTCGATATAAAGTTTACTAGAAGAACTATATTTTAACAAATTATTTATTTAACTTTAAAATTAAAACTCTTTTAAAAATGTATATTATAAATAAATTTGTGGTGTGTTTTGTATGATACACTTTCTAATATTATGAATGCGAATGTAATATAGTGTAAATGTAAAGTATGTAATGTTACGATATATTTTCTGAACCGCTAAATTGATTTTGAAGATTTTGATAGTAGAATGGATAAAATTAAATAAAAAAATTATTAATATTATTTATTATATTATCATTTTAAATTATTGATTATTCCTTAATATTTTTTACCATTTTTAAAACATTATTATTATTGTTTGATTTATTATTAAAGAAATAGCACTAAACCCGATCTTTTATTTTATTAACTTTATTATTTAAAAAGTACTCACGTTTTTCTGATATTCCAATTAAACATATTTTTTTAAAGTACTTATAATTAATACAAGAAAATTTCTTATATAATATTTAATATTCAAATGGAATAAACAAACTTTATTCAGTTGGTAAACAAATAAAAAAATTACATATTTATACTTTATTCATATATTTTTCCTTTAATAACTTATTGAACATAAAATTTACTTATGATACATATTTATTTACATAAATTATCGATAGTTCAACACGCAATTGATACCTACCCATCCCTATTTGTCACACACACATCTATATAGTATCTATAGCTCATCTGCCTACGATCCGCACTAGGCAATTTGTGCAATACACTCGCTCTATACTATTGTAATATATACTCTAAGCATTATAGTATTGCAAGTTTTCTGTTTCTAAAAAAAAACAATTGAATGATTGTAATGACAATTGACATTGACATTTCCATATTTTGCTAAAGTTGTTGGTAAAAGTCATTTCCGATTTCATTATTTCTTGCTCTGTGATTATTTCCTAAAAATTACACCGTTAATAATAAAAAAAAACTTACTATTACAATTTATTTAGTTTGCAATTCACTTTATATTTGCTAGGCCTATTATTTGTCTCTCAAAGCTCATCTTTCGTGATACATTTTTTAGTTAAGTAATTTGAATCATGATGGGAGACGTTGATAAATGGATCGAGATTGCTAAAAGGTGTAAATATCTACCAGAAGACGATTTAAGAGAACTATGCAACATAGTTTGTGATCTACTACTTGAAGAGCCGAATGTTCAACCAGTACAGACACCTGTAACTGTATGTGGTGATATACATGGACAGGTAAGTTCTAAAATATTTAAGAAGCAAAATATCCTCCTACTTTTTTGTTGTTCTAAATCTATTTTCATATGCGTTTTATTTTTATTAGTCCTGCTAAAATGAATCACTAGTTAAATACATACTTTTTGATCAAAAATAGTGGATAATCTAATTAATTATGAAAATTCATTGCGGTCTGTTTCTACTTTGCAATTTGTAAAACCAGAAAAATTTTCCTTTTTTTTTCAAATGTAGTTCTATTATTCTTTCCTATAACTTAATATTTTCTCTTACAGTTTTATGATCTAGAAGAATTATTTAACATTGGTGGGCAAGTGCCTGAAACACAGTATATATTTATGGGTGATTATGTAGACAGAGGGTACTACAGCCTGGAAACACTCACTCTTTTAATGGCATTAAAAGCTAGGTATCCCGACAGGTGAGATGTGCCATGTTTCGAGTCCTATAAAGTATTATTAATAAATTCAGAAATTCATTAAAAATTTAAGAATCAAATGACACCAATGGGAGTCTTATAAGAAAAAAAATGCTTCTTTTTCTTTTACCTGTCTTTTATAAATTATATTCCTTATGCAATTATGTTAGGGGTTCATTAAGGCTTGCATCTGCATCTCTAATTAATATCAAGACAATGAAACAATGTTGATATCATCTACTTATAGTTATCCCTGATTTATTATTGGTTTTTTAGGATAATTTTACTCAGAGGGAATCATGAAACATGTCAAATAACCAAGGTGTATGGATTCTATGATGAATGTCTCACTAAATATGGCAATGCAAATGCTTGGCGGGACTGTTGTCGTGTATTTGATCTGCTCACTGTTGCAGCAGTAAGTTGTTTCTTAAGTAATTCGAGTATAACATAAATTTCATCATGGATCTATGGTAAATAATTGGCTGCGGCGTTTAACTGTATACCTATTGTCTTATATAATTTTGGGAAAGTAAATTGTTTTTAGATTTATTAAAATTTTTGTCAGTTGATGTCTTAACTTACCTTTAATAGATTATTAATATGAAGAATGATATCTAAATAAAGCTAACAAAACTCAGTGGTTTCACTAGCATAAAGCTTAATAATACTTGTGATTATATTTCTTTTACTTGTTCATCCCAAGCATAGAGCAAGCAGCTACTGTAACAGACTTGTAAGAGAATTTTTGAGCTAATTCCTCTAAAAGTAATATTTTTTTGCACATCAATTGTTGTATTTGCATTTCCTTTTTTTAGTTAATTGATGAAACAATTCTTTGCGTGCATGGAGGTCTGTCTCCAGAGATATCAATGCTAGATCAGATACGCTGCATTGACAGAAATCAACAAATTCCACACAAAGGTGCATTTTGTGATTTACTATGGTCAGATCCAACTGATGATGAAGATGTTCAGAAGTGGTAAATATATGTTATATATTATTCAATAACTAAGATTCCTACAGTCTCTTTCAATCTATCTAGCAATGTCATTTTAAACCACATCCAAGTATGCATCCTACTCATAAGAGTAAATAGAAACTGCAAGAAATATTCAATGGTATGTTATCTAAAGAAGGTAGGTATAAAATAAATAAATAAATAATAAAGGTACCTTGCAGTTGACATTACAAATACTAAATATACAGCAAGAAGTTAATGCATAAAAAATAAACTACAGAATATAACTAATTAAAAGAAATTATCAACAGGGCAATAAGTCCTCGTGGAGCTGGTTGGCTGTTTGGTAGAATGGTGACAGAGCTGTTTATGGAATATAATGAACTTAACCTAATATGCAGAGCACATCAACTTGTGAATGATGGTATGTAATTTTTTTTTTCTTTCATAAGATCTCAAATTTCAAAATAGATATACAGGGTGGCCCGTTTACAGTGGTCCAAAAATTTTTTTCAGGTTGAGAGCATCATGAGTAATCATTTAAAACAAACTTTAGTTAAGCGAAAACTTATGGTTTAGAAATTATGATTTTTTTTAAATAATCCGGAGTTTCAATGTTTTTGACACAAAACTACTCTGTTATGAAAACTACTGGACCTCATCATCATCATCATCATCAGCCCATATACGTTCCCACTGCTGGGACACGGGCCTCCTATGAGGGTACAGGCCATAATCCACCACGCTGGCCAAGTAAATTAATTTTTCAATTTATCTACTGGACCTAATTGAATGAAATTTGGTATAGGTATAGCGCAATAACCTACCTATCGCGCTATAGGCTCATCTTGTGTAAATAATTACACTGCATTTTTTTATTTTAACTTTTTCTGTAGTTTTTTGAATTTCTCGGCAAAATGTCGATTTTTCGAAAAAATCCTGTGAAAAAAAAATGTACCACCAAGGTTTTGCTGGTACTGCTGAAAACTTCCTTAACATAAGGTTATTCTTTACACAAAAAATCATAGTTGTCCTTCGATTGTAACATCTTCAAAAACAATGTCATGTGCATTAACACATGAAAATCGAAAAATTACGAAATTTACCATAATTCAATTTTAATCATTTGGAACAATAAAACAACATAAATATTAATTAACATATTGTATAACAGCCATTAAAGAAAGCCGGCAGCCATTTAATAGGCTGCGAAGAAATTTCTTACGCAGATGCAGATTATGTTTAGCGAAAGGCGGACGGCATTTCAGAACTTTTGAAAAAATAAACAATATGTTAATTAATATTTATGTTGTTTTATTGATTCTCCAGACCTTTTATTAAGATTTAAACCTTAAAACTAAATAACAAAAAAAAAACTCAATAAATTGACATTAGATGCAGATGCAGCATGCAGATTGATTGCAGCCAAAACATTACTGATATAACAAACGACAATGAAAACCCGGATAATTCTAAGTGGACTGAAATTCAAAATCGCAAGAGACAAAGAAATAGTCCCGAAGCAGATAGAAGCCAAAAACAGTCTAAAATCAGCACATACTGGCTAAGCCAGCCGACACCCACACACAATTCCTTCTCTATGCTCGTAACGATGAAGATAAAGAGGACCATCAACCCCAGCCAACAGAAAGGATACCAAAACCTCCACCTATATTCATCGACAAAGTGAATAATATCCGTCCCCTAATAAAATTGCTGGACGAAACCGTGAAAGATCTTTTTGAAATTAAAGTATTACCCAAGGATCAGGTAAAAATTCAACCAGCAACAACAGACGCGTACAGGATCATTGTCAATGAACTAGATGCTAAGGGCACAGAATATTTTACTTACAAACCCAAACAAGAACGGAACTTTAAAGTCATACTTAAGAACATACATCCATCGACTGATACTGATGATATTAAAGAAGCATTGGCAAAGCTGGGGCACATCACCACTAATATCTGGAATATCAAACAAGCACTGACCAAAACCCCGTTGCATATGTTTGTGGTCGAACTCCAACCAAGCTCAAATAATAAAGATATTTATAAAATTAAAAACCTGCTATATTGCCGCGTAAAGTTTGAACCACCAAAACCAAAACGGACTATACCTCAGTGTGCCAATTGTCTTGATTACGGACACACAAAAGCCTATTGTCGTCGTTGTCCAAGATGCATTAAATGCGCCGGAAATCATGCATCGTCCACATGTGCGCGTAAAGATCGATCGGATGACGTCAAATGCGCTTTATGCGATGGAAATCACCCTGCGAACTATAAAGGCTGCTCTGTCTTCAAGGAGCTTCAGAAAAAGAAATACCCTGCTCTTCGAGTCAGAGTTCCTCAACAAGATCTGAACATTCCTACTTCTAATCAAGTCCAACATCCAATTCAGCCATATGCTGACGTCGTTCGCAACGGTCTAAATAAGAAACCACATAACCAAAGGCCTTACCAACCCCAGCATGTAACAGTTGCAACTCACGCTCCTCCGATACAGGATCCTAATCTGGCTAATACTCAAATCCAACAAACTGAAAAGTCCAACGTAACCAATAATGACATTAAAGAACTCTTGGATATGCTTAAACAAATGATGCAACAATTGAACAACATGACAAGCCTTTTGCTAAGTGTAATATCCGACTGGCGATCGCAAACGACAAATCAAGGCAGTTGCGAGGATTTTATTCAGGCGGGAGGCAGGCGGCCCACCGTGCCCCCCCGCAACTAAGTATATTTAAACCCATAATCCTCGGCTTGTGGAATGCAAATGGGCTGTCAAATCATACTCAAGAACTAGTATATTTTTTGCAAACTCATCAAATTGATTTTATGCTTATTTCTGAAACGCATTTTACCGTCAAATCCCACTTCCAAGTGCCAAGGTACAAATTGTATCACACGAACCACCCTGATGGCGGAGCTCATGCAGGTTCTGCAATACTGGTCAGGGATAGTGTCAAACACTATGTCCACAATCCAATAAGCACTAACGAAATTCAAGCCACTACCATCTCTATTGAGAGTGCAAGTGGCCCAATACTGGTCTCAGCGCTTTACATACCCCCAAAGCACAACCTAAAAGCTGAACAATATATGTCATTCTTTAATCAACTCGGCAATAGATTCATTGCAGCGGGGGACTATAACGCCAAACATACTGACTGGGGCGCAAGAACAACTACTACGAAGGGTCGTGAACTAAAGAAAGCTGTCGAGCAACTTAACCTATGCGTTACATCTACTGGAAAACCGACATATTGGCCTTCCGATCCAAAGAAGAATCCTGACCTGGTCGATTTTTTCGTAACGAAAGGTCTTCCTATCTCTTCCCTACATTGCAAATCTACATACGACCTATCGTCTGATCACACACCTGTCATAGCCATACTGTATAATGAGCCTGTGGAAGTAACAAAACCTTGCAGGATTCATTCTCGTAGAACTAACTGGGAATACTTTCGAGAAATTATAGTCAGCACAATAGATAAACACATAAACTTGAAATCAGATGACGATATGCCTGGAAAGCTACGCCCAAACACAGAGATATTAAGATCATACCCATGTATCCACAAATAGCAACCGAATTAATACTTAAAAAGAGACAGGCAAGAAAACAGTGGCATACCTCTAGACATCCAGAAGATAAGAAAAAATTTAACAAACTAGCGAAGAAAGTTAAGAACACTCTAGAAGACATTAGGAACATAGAAATAGAGAATCGCTTGCACAGCTTAGATGCCACCTCTGCAACAGATTACTCTTTGTGGAAGACAACTAAATCTTTAAAAAGCCCAATATCTTTCCAATCACCACTTCGACGGGATGATGGCACGTGGGCCAAAAGTGACGCTGAAAAATCAATCTTGTTTGCTCAGCACCTTTCGCGAGTGTTCACGCCGAACTCTGCTGACGGCTCTAGTAAGATACCTGAAGTAACAGAAGCTCTATCGACACCGCATCAGCTTTCACCTCCCATAAAAAAGTTCACGGCAAGTGAAGTTCGCTCCACAATCAAGAATCTTAGCTTAAACAAAGCTCCTGGTTATGACTTAATAACAACTAAAGCCATGAAGGAACTTCCTTCCGTAGCCATTGCCTTACTAACTGCTATATATAACGCTATACTGCGAAGAGAATACATACCTCCTCAGTGGAAAGTGGCTGAAATCATACTTATTCCCAAACCAGGAAAGGCTCCAGAAAACGTGTCCTCCTACCGCCCCATAAGTCTACTACCCGTTGCCTCAAAGATCTTGGAAATTCTCATTCTGAAACGTCTGACTCCACTGCTAGCCAAATCTGATTTAATACCGACCCATCAATTTGGCTTCCGCAAAGGTCATGGCACGATTGAACAAGTCCATCGTTTGGTCGAGATGATTAATAACGCATTCGAACACAAAAAATATTGTTCAGCAGCATTTTTGGACATTTCGCAGGCATTCGATCGTGTATGGCATGAGGGTCTTCTTTATAAAATATTCCAAGCTTTACCTATAAACTACTACCTAATCATAAAGTCATATCTTCAACAACGACACTTCTATGTTAAGCATGGAGACGACAGAACAAATCTCTACGAAATTAAGGCTGGTGTTCCACAGGGCAGCGTAATGGGTCCTGTATTATATCTAATATATACTTATGACTTACCGACTAAAGAAAATGTCCTCGTTGGAACATTTGCTGACGATACTGCTCTCATCGCAATGCATGAGGATCCTGTATCTGCCTCGGAAATGTTACAGCAAAGCTTAAATGATGTCTCAGTTTGGCTTAAAGACTGGAGAATAAAAGCCAACGAAACGAAGTCGGTGCAAGTGACATTTACCCTTAGACGCGATACTTGTCCACCCGTTCAACTTAACGGAATAACAATTCCTCAGTCAGAAGATGTGCGTTACTTGGGTATATACTTGGACAGACGTCTTACATGGAAGAAACATATATTCACAAAAAGGAAAGCTCTTAGTGTACAGTTTCGCAAATTGTACTGGCTCTTGGCACGTAACTCTGGCCTTTCACTGAACAACAAACTTCTTTTATACAAGTCTATCCTCAAACCAATTTGGTCATATGGAGTTGAACTTTGGGGCACCGCAGCTCACTCTAATCTGGAAATTATACAACGTTTCCAGTCAAAAATACTTCGTATCATATCTGGGGCCCCGTGGTTCATTAGCAATTGCCATCTTCACCGTGACTTGTTTATTCCAACTGTTAGAGAGGAAATTCTCAAGAAACTTAAGACATATAAAAGCCGTATAAAAAATCATCCCAACGTACTTGTCTGGAACATGATGGAGCCCACTCGCACTTTTAAGCGCATAAAACGGAGAGCTCCTCAAGACCTCCTTCCACCGTAGAATCAGACTCACCTTGATCATAGAAAATATTATATGGAGATGCCACTGGGCGTTTGCCATGCATGCCAACATTAAAACTTTTAACCACCCGCTTAATGCTTAATAAGGCAGATTGCAGGTTTAGAGGAGATTAAAAAAAAAAAAAAAAAAAAATTGACATTAGAATAAAGTAAAGTTATCTTGGCTAGCGGGTTTAAATTTTATTTCATTCATTTTAACTTTTATTGCCATGTGAATACTGATTTGTAACGACTTTAATGGCAATAAATGGTTCTTTAATCAAAAATTAGCCGTTCCAAATGATTAAAATTGAATTATGGTAAATTTCGTAATTTTTCGATTTTCATGTGTTAATGCACATGACATTGTTTTTGAAGATGTTACAATCGAAGGACAACTATGATTTTTTGTGTAAAGAATAACCTTATGTTAAGGAAGTTTTTAGCAGTACCAGCAAAACGTTGGTGGTACATTTTTTTTTCACAGGATTTTTTCGAAAAATCGACATTTTGCCGAGAAATTCAAAAAACTTCAGAAAAAGTTAAAATAAAAAAATGCAGTGTAATTATTTACACAAGATGAGCCTATAGCGCGATAGGTAGGTTATTGCGCTATACCTACACCAAATTTCATTCAATTAGGTCCAGTAGTTTTCATAACAGAGTAGTTTTGTGTCAAAAACATTGAAACTCCGGATTATTAAAAAAAAAATTCATAATTTCTAAACTAAAGTTTGTTTTAAATGATTACTCATGATGCTCTCAACCTGAAAAAAAATTTTGGACCACTGTAAACGGGCCACCCTGTATTAAACTAGGTACTAGTAGTTGTATAGTCTTTTTCATTTAATATATAATGTAGACATTCAGTTTTTTGTATACTTTCGTATATATCATAATGTTTATCATTCAATGTGTTTTTTTTAGGTTACAAGTATATGTTCGACAAAAAATTAGTCACAGTTTGGTCAGCACCTAATTATTGCTACAGATGTGGTAATGTAGCATCTATTATGGAATTCAAGACTGTGAATGATTGGAATGCAAAAATATTTCAAGCAGTACCCAATAGTGAAAGAGAAGTCCCTCCACAACACACTACCCCATACTTTTTGTAAATTTAAGTGCAATTTGTGTACATAAGTATTCCATGTTTGTAATTCTATACAATAAACTGTTAATCTATAATAATGTGACTTTTTTTAAATAATTTCTGTGTAATATTAACTGTCACAAAGAGCATACTATGTATAATAACTTTTTGTAAAAAATACCCATTTATTATATTCATTTTATATTTGATAATGTATTATGTATTGTATACATTTCAATAAAAGTTTTAGATGCAATGAAGGGTACAATAAAACACTAGTTTGCATTTATAAAATATTTTATTTTTTGGCTACAGAATGATGAGACAGCCAACATGAACTGGAGTTGTGACACTTACAAATATCTCTGATGGTAATGTGTTTATGAATTATACAATACTATGACTACAAAGATTTACTCCCTGTTATAATCGAAAGTATAATCAAAATAGGCTTGATCGAAACTCTGTACTCTAACATAACCGTCTTCACCACCAGAAGCATAACTTCTACCATCAGGGTGGAATGCCAAACTGTTGATAGGACCAAAGTGACCCTTTACACGTCCAAACTCTTCTTCAAACACGAGATGGAAGAAACGCGCATCGAATTTACCCTGTCGTGTAGATGTAGTTGTCACTTCCATAGCATCCTGTCCTCCACCAAGAACAACATGATCCAGAATGGGACTGAGAGCTGCAGAGTTTACAGGACGCTCTGTTTTATATTCCTTCAGTAATTCCAAAGAGCTTGTGTCAAACAATTTCGCCGTTTGATCTTTTGATGCTGTGATGAACATTGTACCATCGCGCGATAATTGCATGTCGTTTATTTGACGGGAGTGCTCCTTGATTGAGTGAATTTTCTTTCCAGTCTAAAAATAACATTTGTAGATTAAGATACAGATTTATTAAGTAATAACAACAGAGATAAAGTTAAAAAATTGTTTTTAGAAGACTATAGCAATATGCTATATTTTTACATGTGGTTGGTGGTTTTACATAATTTTGATTAAATACACTCTATATAAAATATTTTTTTTGAAACTATTTGAATGAGTAGATATTGAAATAAATAAAATCCTGTTTTTTCTTGCTTCAATAAATCTCAATTAAAAAGACTACATCACAGGTTTATGCATTATACTGCATTTTCATTTCAAAATATTTGTACATAATATATTATGAATACCACAAATTAATTTATTAACAACCACATACCCTCAAGTCCCATTGGATAAGGTCTCCAGCTTCATGACCAGTAATGATTGTCTCATCGAGGGAACCCCAAATCATTGATGTAACTTTTGAGTCGGTAATTTCCCACTTAAGAATAGGGGAAGCAGATGAGATGGAGTCATCTACTGTTCTTGTGTCAATAATAAACACCTAAAAATTCATGAATAACATTGGCACAGGATTCATATTAACAGAGGGAAAGTTTAATAATAAAATCTGTGCATGAAAATATTGTATCAGAATATATAATAATGGTAAGTACAAGTATGATTGGAAGTTTCTTATTCAGTTGATTTCAACACACAAAATATCATTACACAATATAAAACCAAGTCACTTCTTGTTGTATATTGAAGGTTATTAAGTTTTAACCAAAGCGGGCTAAGCCGCTGGGCGCACTGCTATTCATAAATAATATTGAAAGGATTTTCCAATAGTTTACCTCACAAGGGTGTCCCATAGCTTTATCTGTTGTATAAGCAGCTTGGTAGGCACTAAAGCTGAAATTACATGTCCTCACAGAAGAATTTGTCTTTATTGTTGCAATATTCTTGCCTGTTTCTAAGTCCCATAATCTGAAATCAAAGTATTTGTATTTGGTAACAATAAGAAAATCATGCTTGTTTTCATGGAAACACGCATGATTTTCTTCAACTTATTGATAAAAGTAAAATTTAATATTATGGGTGTGTACCCATAATATTTTACTTTAAATAATTAACAAAAGACCGTTCTGGTGCTCCAAGCATAGCAAGTCAAGGGGACTACTGAAAACTGGTGCCTCTCCAATGTATTTTTTTTAATTTGTAAATTTTTATTGTGATTAAATGTATTTTCTTTCTTTCTTTCAAATATACCTGCAAGAACTGTCACCACCGCCTGTTATAAGATGTATACTTTGCCAATCAACGTCAAGGCACCACACTACACCACCATGACCATTGAATGTGCCCAAGCGTTCACCATTGAGTGACCACCACACATTTGGCTTGGCATCTTTCGCTGCAGAAAACAGTAAGTCTCCTTCACGGTTGTATTTGATCTGTGTTATAGCACGCTCGTGCCCTTGCAACATTAAGGGTTTCTGAAAAAAGAATTGACTCATTAATTATACACCGCACCGAATATGTTTATACGAACAGTTATATCTTAAAAATGATGCAATACAGCTAGAGTTTATAATACAATATTTGAAATAACATAATCAATTACCATTTTGAAGTATTTTGTAAAACAAATTTATTTTATTGAAAAATATACTATCGTAACATGTGGCGGTAGGTAAGCCAAAATGACTTTGACATTGTCAGTTATACGGAATAGTGAATACCACAGGTGAATAATTACCGAATGAGGATGACAATCCAAGAGAAAGTATTATTTATGGTATTAAATTATCTGTGCTATTATCATCAAAGGAATGGTTATTATTTGGTTAGTAAAATCGTAAAAAAAATATGAACTGATAAATAAATAAATAAATAAATAAATAAAAAAAATGATAATTGTATTAAATGCTGTAATTGTTAATATCTTCGTAAAAATCGTCTCTGCACAGACTAATAATAATATACTACGTATGTCTCTGTCACAAAATGCAATATTAATAAAAGTGACATCTTCCGGTCTCTTGCGGTAAACGCTGTCGGCTGTATATTCACCAAAAAATTATATTCATAATTAATACGATTCGCGCACACTAGATGGTGTTGATATACATAAAATAATTTTAAATACTAGTTGTATGAATTTTATGGAAAGCCGATGATTGATTGATTTTAAATAATAGTACCTAAGTATCATTATTTTCAAGCAGAGTATATATACAAAAAAAATATATCTTTGTACGTCTCTATCAGATTCAGTCGCGATCCGCGGGGGGGCATCACAGGGTCATGACCTCCACCCAAAATAAAGTCTCATCTACGGCCTCAATATTGTTACAAACGTCCATTCCATCGAGACCACAATACCCATATGATGCTATCCTCCTGTGATCTGCCAAAGATAGATATTTATTTTGGTTGTCCCACTCAACGGTAAACCTGAAATTTCGTCAAGTACCGTCAAAGGCTCTCCTTTTCGGGATTACTACCTAAAAGCTTGTTATGTTGACTGTAAATCACCACACGAGCCGAGCGAGCGAAACGAGCGTGCTTTGGCAGCAGCTGGCAAGCCGCAAGTGTAAGCATCCACTTTTTATATGAATTTAAAAACGGCTTCACCTGGCCGACCGATTTATCTTAAACTTAACAAATTATAAGTACGAGCCCTAACCTTCCTCCGAAACGGATTTTAGTAAGTCTCGAGGAAGGGTTTAGTATGTATATATAATTTATTAGGTTTTAGATACAGTGACCGCCTCCTTGGCATGCTTTTAACGCATGAGCGTAGAAGGGCGTAGGTCATAGAGCGTAGAAGAGCGTAGGCGTAGCGTCCTGGGTTCGATTCCCGGTTATACTAAGAATATAAAAAATCTTGGTCTGGCAGGACACAGAAGGCTGATCTTGACTTGTTCGCAAAGAAGATTGAGCAGTGAAATAGATGCATAATGCATCTGCCCCGAACCCTACTAGACGACTAGAGGACATGGGAATTCACTATAGACAAAGCGAGTGAAGCCGCGGGCGGAAGGCTATTAGTTAATAAGCAACAAAAAGAAAACAAACAAATATTTCACATACATTTTATTTTCTTAAGTTATTAACCATTGATTTCCAAGAGTACAACTAAAAAACAAATTAAAGTACAAACACGTTTTGCATTTCTAACTAAACACAACTGTAGGTAACTTCTCTTGGCAAACCAGTACACGATTCTTTGACTTAACATTACCCGGCGCACCACTCGAACGAGACATGAAAATCCAAATACAGACATCAAAATCAATAGTACCTACTAACAGTCAAATCTTAACTTGGTCGAATTTTAACAACAGCCTTTTCCATCGAGAAACATTACAGCAATCAGCAACTAATGTGATTTGCTACAGTAAACATAGAAACCCTAAGGTATTTTAATACTTAAAAATACACTATTTCTGAAGCAATAAGTCTTGAAATTGAGCGAGCCCAACTATAAAACACGTGAACAGCACACTCAACCATTGAAATCTTATGATAATGATGTTTTAACTTCGGTTGTACACAAAATTGTTATGTGAGGCACTTTATGTGAGACTGCGTGGTAATCATACCGTGGCGATTCTAAATATTATGTAAATACTTAATTGTGTTGTTCGTTTAGAAGTCTTTGTTGTAAGTATGAAATAAATAAATAACATGAAGCGCACGTGTTTGTCCAAACGTAACGAACGAACGCTGTTAATTTATAATAAAACTTGGGGTATAACTTGAAGTAAGTAATAAATGTATATATATAAAGATATATATATGTATATATATTTGCCCTTTGAGTTCAAAAACTCATCTATGACACGTAATTACATACAACAAACACTCGTCAACATTTCCAAATATATATTCTCTTATTATGGTTTTACAATCGTCATGTTACTATTTTAATACAACGTCTAATGTACACAGTTTTAACCCTCCTTTTACCGAAATACATACATACATGAAATGCTATTTTATACACAACAAACTTACTCTACAATGTGAAAATATTGTTTTCGCATTTATTAGATGCAAATATTCAACGTCTATCAGGTTTTATAGAAAGTGTGAAATGCATATTTTTTTTATTGATTTTAACTTATAAATATATTAACACCATACACTTACGAATTAAGATTAATTAATTTATATCAGTCAAATTATTTTCGCGATAGTATCTAGGCAATTACTGACTTCTGTATAATATGTATTCGAATATAAGAAGTTAGGCTGAAATTATTATACCAGCGGTGTATAGTATAACAATAATTATTGTTAGATTCCTAAAATAATAATATCATGTAAACATTTAAGTTGAATCGCTGTACATTAAAATATGTAATTGTGAAAGCCTGAAATTATACGGTTCGGTGTTAGGACCACTTCAAAAGATTACGGCAGATTCAGAAAGCAGAAATAAGAATTTACTACACATATCTGTATCTAGTTAAAAATTTTATCGCGGATGCTTAAAATGTAGTCACACAAGGTGTTTATTCCTAAAAGATCATTAATTTAGAAGAGCAACGTAAAGCAGAAAATTACTGTACAAATGGTACTTTATGTACTAAAAAGTATAGCCTCGCTAGGCTTTAGTCTCCTATTCTAATTAGGTACTCGCCAGTAATGCGCCAATTTCATCGTTACTCACTAATACTATCCTTTGTACAACGCCAATAACATTCTTACATTCTATTTATCCTTTGATACTTCGCCATTATTAGTTTGCACTAATATTAAACTATTTTACTAACAAAATAAGTGTCATTATACTTACAATATCATAAACAAAGAAGAAAAGCGATGAACGAATCGCAGTTATTCTAGTTCTTCATTGATTACACGTTAAAAATCTATAAAGGCATCTTTACCTCAGACTTTAGATTCAACACCGTCGTGTTGATGGTGTTTTATAAACTAATTATTTAAGATTAAGTTATTACATTAAATGAATAATAAATATGCGTAGATAATCCGAATAATTATTATAAAAGCCTTTTTGCAATGGACAAAATTTTAAGCACCATACATATATGAAGGACAATTAATACGTATGATAATAAAAACCATATTATATAACATTCAAAAAGGCCAAAAAATCGCAATGAAAGCGGTAAATGAGGGTGATTTCGATATTTCGTCGCTGTTTCCCTATCACATATACGTAATAATCGCGAATAATATTTATAATTATAAAAAAAAAACAACAACATGACTTTAGGCATAAAATGGCAGTATTGTAACTGGTTGTTTTTCATAATTTATGTACAAAAGTATCTCCTAATACTTAACTAATGGTAACACGATGAGGAACGGACGCGTGTCGCTCATTCAGGTAACAGAATTTTCTAATTAAATATTTATAGTAACAACATTATACCTAACTTATAAAAAATTTCATTACGAATGAATGTACATTGTAAGTATATAATATTATTTGTATTTCCCAATATGATGCATGCATTAGTTGGATATTTTTTAAAGGTGTGACAGAGGTATTATGATGAAATTTCGGATGAAAAAATAAGTGAAGATGCGTATTGTTACATGGTTTTAAAATAATGTAGAAGAAATTTGTGAAAATGATAATGTCATGAAAGTCTATACGTATGTGATGAATAGAGCCGAAGTCTGCATTTGAAAGTTTGATCAAGGGATGTTAACGCGTAAAATTTTAACCTAGAACCTAAGTCCTTATAACGAACTTTTTGGTTTTATAATTACTTAATTTTTAAATTGGCGTACATCGCCGATACTTATTCTAATGGTAACTGTTCACCGTTGCTGGAACGTTTATTACAATTTAAATATTAAAGTTAATAAAAAAGATTAATAACGGCACATAATTTTAAAAACAAGAGGCAGTGATCATTGACAGTGTCAGTTTAGACGTCAGTTTTTACTTAGAATTAATTTTCAGGCACAATAGTGACCCGCGAGTCCAAACATATTTTTTACTGCGATAGCTAAGTCAAGAGACAAATATCAATTATTACTCAATGAGCTGCCGGGTTTTGTTCTCAAATAATATTGAAGACCTTAATTTTAAAAGATTGTAATTTGTTTCGTACAAGTCACTAGTGTACCCATTTTATATTAATCAGTAACTAAACTATCGATACCATGATTGTTATGACTAACGTGTGATATATTTTACATCCCTAAATATAGTTATGTACTTATCAGGTGATTTTCATAATTATAATGTATCACGACAATGATTATGTAAGGTGAACGTGAATAATACGATGATACGATAAAATAAATAATGAATGATGTTATAAGTTAATTAGAGTTAATTGTGAATGTTTAGTTATGATAAAAATACTACGATTAATTAACACTCAGTTATCAAAGCTGGTAAAGCTTTAGTATTATTAATTAGGAGTTTAAATTTAACAAACCACGCAGTCTGTATAATCTTTCGAGATAAAAATGTTTAGTTATTATGTATAAACGGTTCATATCATAAATTTGTATGAAAATTATTTCAATGTTGCTTTTTATCCATGCAGACTAAAGATTTCTATTCTTCCGAAATATTAATAAACAATTTCGTGAAACACAATGAGATACTGAGCACAAATTGCAATTGAACACATCAAAGGAAGCGATTACATTGTGTAATACGAAAGTCATGCAAACGACTACATTAAAAACAATGTTTTTACGAAATAATTTTACGAATACACAGATATAAAAACGGCGAATAAAGTACATAAAAAGTTTACAATTTGAAAAATTTACTGAAGTTATAAGCTATTTAGAAATATATGGGATGGGATAAAGTCAATTTTTACAATTTTATGCGAGATGTTGGCAGTCAAATGCAGGAATTGTGACTACCAAATTCAGGTGCGTTTCGCACTATCTTGCTATATAAGTTAGGATTAAACAGTAGAATTGTATACAAGCAGTCTTGGTAAACACTGAGAATAGGTACTTAGTTCTACTTACGAATTAGTCATACAAAATTAAATTAAATTTTTCAATAATACACACCCAGTAAAAATAATTCTACTGGTAAAACTCTAGACGATATAAAATGCAAACTAAAACAGCAATATTTCATTTACAAGAAACAACTTTCTAAAAACAACGACTTATCATCTAACACCTATTATAAAAATTACACTATTTACAGAAATAATATATTATGCGGTTCTCCGATTGACAAATTTAAATAGCAACATAATTATATATATTTAATCTATGTAACACTAAGTAGTATACACTACCACGTATAAAACACGCATTCAAGTCCCTGGTACCTAAAATAACTATTAATCATAAATCAGTCTGTCAATTGGGACGTTATAATTCCTGTTCTAAACAATATACCAAAACACACATCGACTCAGCATTACTTATAACGTACCGCACTCTGTTCGCACTATAATCACATTAAAATAGAATTCTTTGCGAAATCAATCGTCCAGATGTTTGCAACGGCTCGCGCGCTGACTATCGTGATAGGCGGGATACAATCGTCGAGGACTTATTGTCGACACCCGAGGCGTAGGAACAACAGCAACAGCGAGCGTTTGTGCTAACCGGTGGTGAACACAGGGTGGTGCGCGTCGGCCGCGGATTCACAAGAGGAGGGCGCGGCCGCGCGAGCGAGGAGTCTGCCGCTCGTACATCGAGAACTACAAACCCTGCTCGGCCATATACTATCTGATCTCAGCGGAGTTCAGTACGAACGGCACATAGAACATTTTGCTCTCCAACAGCAGGTTGGCCGCCGCTTGGATCTGGAACAGAATAATGTATAACGTTAAATTTTTTAAAGATAATTTAACTTTGATGGAAAAAATTGAAACATGTATCATCTCACATCACAATATTATTGAGTTTGGTAGAAATAATTTACCTCTGGTATCCGAGCGAACAATTCCTGTAGTCTCCCAGGATGATGCGGTGCAGTGTGTTCTAAGTAGCTCCGAAGAACTTGTACGTACCGATCTTGAATACCTTCCAACTCTACCTCTGTTACAAAGAAAAATATTTATTTTAATGGGTGTAAAACAAGTATAACAAGGTAGGAGGGCGCGCTATCAGGATCTAAATAAAGATCCTACTCGCCTCTAGATGGCGCTCTAAGACAACGGACCAATGCCATCAAGCGTGCGGTGCGGCGGTGACGTCACTCGCTCAGTAGGTCACTCCGATAGCGGGGCAACGACCGCGGCTAGCCGTTGACCTCCGCGCAAGCGAGCTCGCGTCCTCACTTGCTATTGCCGTCTCTCTCACTCGCGCGCGCTTTTCCCAGATATTATACCTACGTGTTACGTTACGTCTAATTTTCTGGTTTTAATTTATACGACTTTTCGGTCGCAGTATTTGCGTTTTGTGCTAAATATTTTGTGATAAGTACTTTTATCAAAATTTTGCACTCAATTAATGTTAAAAATATGCCAACTTTGCCCTTGAAACTAGTATGAGTACTTATAGAATGTTTTGCAAAATTTTCATAATTTTGCAAAACATTTTCAATTTTCATAATTTTGGTTTTGATCGATATCCAGTGGAATGAGTTAAGTTCGTAATTACGTATCAAACTCGTTTATCGAGTAGTGTGAACTAGTGATGCAACGAATACTACTTTTACGAATACGAATACGAATACGAATATCAAATCTACTATTCGGCGAATACGAATACGAATATTTCGCCTTGGTAATAAAAGACTTATTTATTTTATGAATGTTTACTCTTCTAATAATTAAAATTTACAATAGGCAAATTTTTATTTAAAAAACATAAAATTCGTAGATTTTCTGGTTTAGGCGATTTTTTTTTTCAGTCTGGATGTTTCCAGCCGTTGAAAAAAGTCTTTCCGAAGCAACTGTAAATGGCTTCAGTGAAAAATATTTTTGGGCGAGTTTTTCTGACTTGAAAAATGGACATTTTCTCGCCAAAAGTCCAGTGGATCAGCAGTCTCTGCACACGTCATATTTTTACGCGCGATTTTTAAATCTGTAGTAAATAGAGTTTTTAAATATTCGTATATTCGCCGAATACGAATATTCGGTAAATGTCTACTATTCGGCGAATACGAATATTCGTATTCGTATTCGTTGCATCACTAGTGTGAACGTTACGCAAGAGCGCGGGACTCGAGCTAGCGCGGCTAATCTGCTTTTTTTACCGCCAGCGCTCAGCAAAAGAGAAAGTTCCCTTCCGCATCTCGCTTTTCGTAGAGAGTGAAATGCTGTCCCGTTCAACTGACGTAACTTAGCTATTATACGCATTGTGCTGTTGCGTTCTTCGTTACGGTGATAAATCTTTACAGTATGGTTATTTATGCTGCCCTTTATAACAAATACGACCATTGTTGTTTTTTTACTTGTACTTGTATGACCTTTTAAACTTTCCCGAAAGTTTAAAAGATCATGCAAGAGAACAAAAGTTAAAAATAATTTAATTTGACCAAAAACATCTAATTTTCTTTAAGGAAAACGTAGCAATAATGAATTACGTATATGAAACGTTTTATAAAAGTAACATTTCTTTCTAAGATAATGGTATAAAAGTAAAAGTTTAAATCGCTCAACATATACAAAATATTGTGTGCTCAGCTATACACCCACACTAGCACAGAGAGGTTGCGCAAGCGCTTTCCATTTCACCAGAGTCGTTGTACATAATATGAATGTTACGGTACAATTGAATGAATGAGAAATCATATATCGAATAACAAGTTTCATAGTTACTTAAAAAGTATGTACATATTTGAAATGAACTATGCTTTATTTTAAACGCGCGTTTCACAAGTAAAATATATTGTGTGCGGTGAAAATAAATTTCAAACATAACAAGCCAGTAGTGACCTAGTTACAGCCGCGATAATGCAGGATGTCACAGTTTCATTGCGTTGGGAATATGCGAATACTTATCGAAAAGCTATTTTCCATTTCATGTTCTAATAATTTTACATATAGACAGGATGTTTATGATTTGTTTTTAACTTATATGAATGTTGAATGCGTTGAGAGATTTATACGTACGTTTTTGTTTTGCTCGCATTTAATAGTGTAAGGATAATTAAGTTAGGTATTTGCTCGTATTTACTATTTATCCTTATTGTGAGTACCTGTACTACGACGACCCTTTACTACTTTTTTATGAAAATATAAACAGTTAAATAATTTGAAACAAATAAAATTGATTTTATCGTGTATTTATATAACGAGACATGATTGAATGTAATAAAATAATTTAATACAGTGCATAATAAGACACCTAATGGTTTTCGGCGTCAACTCTCTGCAAGTAGGTTACTTGTGCCATAAATCATAATCATCTTAACGAGTAATGTTCACGTCGTATCTCAGCCATCAAAATAACCAATTGAAAGTTATTCAGGAAAATTCAATAAGTATAATTTCCTTCGTTGTTAATAGTTATAGTAAATATATAAAAAAACGCAGTAAAAATATGTTAAGCTTAGCATTTTACGTATATGCAACGATAATAAAGTAATTAAATGAAGATGTTTCGTAATTTTATATGAATAATGGCAAACAAAGAGCAAACCAAACTATGCAGAGAATTAAAATAAATAAATAATATAAATTTTAAAATGAAACGTCAAATCGTTTCGAGCGCTACAAAAAGTATGCGTTGAGTATATAAACACGCGCTATAAAGTACGTATTGAGTGCTTGTTAAACGAGTAGTAATGAGTCAACGTCACATAGGATGCCTAGATCGTAACTGACCTACATTAACTGTGGGGCGATGCACCCCTGACTCGTCTATATGTGGATTACTACCGCGTCCGTACTGCCATATACTTGCATATATATATTTAAATCAATTACGCAGCTCTTAGCATACATACGTAAAATTTCGTCAAACAATTTTTACAATGACGCATCTGACGTCAGAGGCATGAATAAAGGAATACATTAAAATGAATAATTATTGTTTCATTTTATAATACTTGTACACTTGTATTGTTTACATAGGGAGACATGTGTTTATGCTATTCAAAGTAAACAATGAATTATTTTGAATATGTAATGTTCTCGCTTTATCAATACGGAAATATTTTGTTTATATTTGATCAACCCAAATAAGTGCTTTATTGGTCTAATTGGTGAAAGGTTATCTGTTCTTAATTAGCACATTTGCAAACGAACTTAAAATGAAAATAATTATCGTATACACTACTTTCATCACTGAAGTTCATAACAAGAATGAAAGTACCGAATGACTCAACCACTTAAACAAATTTTCGTTTGCTAAAGGAGAAATTTTCACATACTTTTCTATTGCATACTGTAATAACTTTAATAATTTATTTTGAATAAAAATAGTTACAATTACATAAATTACTTACCCTGATTTAACAGTATGTAGACTTTCAGGCAGACATATTCTTCCATCTGCAGATGAATACGCCTAAACACACACGTGATCTGAGTCATTTTCTCGACCACCAAGCCCACGTCTAACCGGAGCTGTTCCAACGTGATGGGTCGTCCCATTAGTGATGTTAAGCAGTTTTGTAATGTCCTAAGATTTGCGTTAACCTGAAAATAATAATATAATATTAACGACGGCTCTATTTATATACCAAATTGTGTTTATTTGAACGTAATACTTCATTTTCTCGAAATACTCTAGTAATAAGGATCATCGCATAAACTTTAAATGTTAAGATACTAACATTAATGAGATTGTAATAAAAATGTTTGTCATCATACGTATATCTTTTGTAAAAACTCATAGAATTGAAATGAAGATTTTCTCATTTGTTACAATAAACAAAAAGAATAGAGCTTGATTTGCAGTTCACGTAATTGTAACACATAAGCGAGAAGGAAATGCACTAGACAATGAAACAGTTTTTGTGTAACTACCTCGATTACCGATGCACTTTATGTAATACATGCAACATTCATTTTTCTTCGTTTAATTGAGTTTTTGTTACTCTACTTTGATTTGTGTACGATATTTACACATAAGACAGACAGAATAATTGGTTGATTTTGAATGGTTTATCGTAGAAACGCGTAGTCTCGTTGCTTCAATAGATCGGGTTATGCATCACGAGCATTGGAGTGCAGTTTGAGACGACTTTCTATCGCTTATGCAACGATGCAGATCACGTAACTGCGCTCGCGCATATGGCGGAAGTGTAAAGCGAATGTGACCGCTCGATTACCACTCAAGTGAGGCTAGTCATTAGGATTGCTATAAAATATCGAACTCTATCGACAATCCTATATAAGGAAGTGTTTTGAAAGTGCTTACTCTATATTTCATAACAATTACGGTAACAGGATAGTTTTTATATTAATTGTACAATACGTATTACTAACCTCTTGCATAAAATCATGTTCATGATCTGAAGACGGTGGAGCATGAGCCAGTTTTCCATGCATCGCTTGATATGCTGCAGTTGTCAATACTGATATCTCATGCCATTTTTCCATCAACAGCTTTGAATGTATTTCCATAGGTATTTCCATTATGAACGGTAACTTCTTTGTCCACGCCACCATTTTGTGGACAATCGAGTCGCCAATTTTACATAATTTATCACCTATTTCTGATGTGTCATGAAGGAGATCAGGTAAATGACGCACGGTTGCAATATCTTCCATAGCGTCACAGTCGATCAGCGCTCTGATCATGTGCAGTGCTCTATCAAGCGGTATCGCCCTATCTCTTGACGATGATACAGCACTTTCCAGTCTTGCTCTCAGATGAACCACCTAAAAGTAGAGTTATTGGGTGAATAATAACTAATTGCATTAATGTTTCAATTAGAATGCTGTTTCGATTTGGAGCGACTTACCTCGCTAGGGTTCGTTAAAGCAGTCTTAAGTATGGTCCCGTTTACGAGATTCGGTGGGAGGGGCGGTAAAGGGTCCTTAGGTTTTTCAGGAGGCGATGCTCTACTTGTTGTTGTCGCTGCCTTCGCATTTGCCTTCTTATGCTTTCTATACTTTACTTTATATAGATTATATACGGCGCCACTATTTCGGCCTCCTGGCATACGATCTTCTCTCACAGCTGTTAAAGAAAAAAAATATGAGTAAATAGTTGTATATACATTATTTGAAAGAAAAATACCGGACGAATTGATAACCTCCTCCTTTTTTTTTGAAGTCGGTTAAAAAATAAAGACTGAATTTATATAAATTTACCTTGTAATACCATTCCTTGTTCTATGCATTTTTTAAATCGACAATATTGACATCTATTTCTTTGCGCTTTTGTTATTTCACAGCCACCATCCGCTACACAAGTATAGACTCGTCGATTTTGAACTGTCCTCTTAAAGAATCCTTTACAGCCTTCACAAGTAATGATACCATAATGGAGACCTGTTGCTTTGTCCTCACAAATCATGCAGATCATTGGTTGTTCATCCTCATCGCGTTCTGTTTCAGGGGCGTAAGTCCGGAGTTCAGGCCGAGTTGCTATCGAACTGGCGCTTGGAACACCTGATACTCCTCCCGCTGCAGCACTAAGGTTTAATGCATGCATTTGTTGGTGTGCGGGTAGTTGAGACACGTCGCCGGCCCATAACAGCTCCATGTTTAGTCGTGGTCCTTGCGTTCGCCTCAATTCACCCAGATTTAATAATAACCGAGCTGCAGATTCTTCACTACACGTATTGGGATCAGAAGCAGGCGGTGTCGGTGTATGCGATGCACTAGCAGCTGGTTCGCCGGTGGAAGTAGGTGCAGGTAATGTCCAGAACATCGTTCGAACTCCGCCTGATTCGCCCATAATAACAGCTGGCGCTCCTCTCCATTGGGTCGAACTTCTTGGCCCTGATTTTGGTTCTAGCGGTTGTGGTGGGAAGTGACCTCCAATTAGTTCAGGTTTAACTCCATTAATGCATGCTGCTGGAGGCCAATGGTTCGGTGAAAGAGACGAGTGGGGACTAGGAGGTGGTGGTGCCAGGCTGCGAGGCCTGTACGGCTGGGGTGGATCTGGCGGTGGTGCTTCTAATTTTACCGAAGAAAATTGAGAGGAGGGAGAGGAATCATGTTTTCCAGCAGAAGAGGTTTCTAGTTTGATGGCAGCAGGCGCTCCTTCAAACTTGATGACTGAATTAGGAGGCGCCGACCGGATAACGGTTGGATGGCAAGCCGGTGAAGGCGAGGGCGAGCCGCCGCCGTCGAACACGGGCGGCGGGTGCGGCGGCGTGCTGCAGCCGGCCTCTGCCATGCGCGGCGATGGTGGGCCCGGGTCGGGCGACGACGTGCTGGTATCGGCTGCCGATTCGCCTGTGAACATACGGGAAACAATTAACAATAAACCTAGAAACGCGCGAAAGAAAACGGGAATAGTCTTAAAGAAATGATAAATAGAAACTAGGTGAAATGTCAACGACCGCGCAGCGTAGTCGCAGTTTAGAAGGTGCGGGGCGAGACGCAGGGACGCGACACTGCACTTCCCGCCGCCGACTAGATTAGCCGGTTGCGTCACGATGTGAGTGTTGCGGCCCCGACTACATAGAAAACTAATCTAATGAAGACAATCTCATTGGTAAAAGCACTTGTACGTACCGGCGTCCATTAAATATATACCTTCGATATATCGGTAAATCCACCAGATGTTACATAGTAAACAATTTAATGGGTTTATATAACAATGCGGAATACGGAAAGTATTGAAAATATATTGTAAATCTAGGAAGCGTGGCCGCACGTTGCAGTCAGCGAGCGCGAGATGCGGCGTGGAGCGCGAAGAGAAAGTGAAAGCAGCGCGGGCGCAGATGCGGTGCGCGGCCCGGAAGCTTAGCGTTCGCGCGCGATTGTGCTCACAAAGGGCGCTACGTGAACTATATATTTCATGTTACCTATACCTAACACGTATATACAATTAAGAATATCCATTTTTTTATGAATTAATAATATTTCGTATTGAATTATTTACATTTTATAAATTATTGCTTTAATGAAATAGAAAAGTGTAATTAAATTTTATTCCATTCCTTCCAAACCAAAATAAAAAGACCAAATTAAACCCGTAAAAGCATACAAATGAAAAGCTAAATTACCGATATAAGGGCACTTATAACTTTACCGACTTTTTACTACTAAATCCATTGGCGTCGATTACCCTTAACATTTACATTGCAGGCACTCGCATTAAACTGAACACAAACCGCGATCGCGCGTGCGAAAATTGTTTTGTTTACGCGTGGAAAAGTCACGAAGAAAGTTTTCCAGCGCCGACTACGGGCGTCGGGCGCGCGCAGTGAGCCCGACCTACCGCAAGAGCGGCAGCGCTCGCTCCCCGCACGCTTCCCGGTCCCCTCCAGCCACTATTAGGTCACTCAGACGGCCGTGCGTGCGAAGTGCAACCGCACAATGACTAGTGCAACGCGTGTACCGCTCTCGCTTCGAGGACGATCTCTATTTCACTCAGCGTCCTTTGCCACATCATTGGTGGGGACCGATCTTTCTAGCCGCGTGATGCAATTGGTTCTAAGGTCCTAGGTAGGTGCATAGATAAATGTGAGTTTCATATTACAGTTATTATATTGGTAAACATAATAAACATTGCCAACTGTTGGTACTGCTGCCTATTTAGAGCTTACAATTTGATGGTGCAACTGAAGTTCGGTCATTTGGTTTGGCAATCCTATATATTGTAGGATTTTAGACATTATGTGTAGATTTGCACAGTATTTGATTTATTAATTCATAATTACTTGTACAATATACAAATGCATTAGGAAAATGGCAATTACGGTAGAATGGGGTAAACCCAGGAAAAGCATTATCAAAGAATGATATTTGCAAACTATAAAGCCTGAATGTAAATTAATTTGATGAACAATACACATAAAATTAATTTACATTCAGCTTCAAAATCTAAAATCCCAGTTCATCATAATAAGTATATTATGTAAAATTATTCACATAACTATACCGCTAGTTGTGTGCTAAACATTTTCGTACAAGTCATTATCAACTATTCTCGGAATAAAACACGAAGCACGGAAGCGTCAAAAACAATAGGAATTGCGTAATATAGTCTGGTTGAAAGATATTTTTTCGATCGTTGCAAACGAAGGTCGCACGCGGTCACCGACCGAGAGAAAGTAGGTCATTCCTACCCCATACACCTCCCCTAAGAGCTCCACGTGTCGCTGCGCCGCGGCCGGCTCGCCCCTTCAGCCCTTGTCTATTAATAACATCGTTTCATTACATAATCTTACGACCCTTTTTCTTTCATGATTTATTTTTATCTTACTACCGATCAATAACTTTACAGAATTTATTCAAACTGAAAAAATAAAAATAGGAAGCTATTAATAAAGTATCGAGTCTTAAGTAACAACTTTTAATGTCAAGCTCAAGATAAAAAACGAAAACAATCGAGTGGTCAGTGAGGCGTGGACTCACAGAGTCATTTACACGTAAAAGTAGATCCCGCTTATCTCTAGTGAATGCACACAAGTGCATGAATATCGCACGCAAGGGGTGCGTCACGGCACGAGCGCGACGCGACTCGCGAGCTCCGGGCCCGGGCGTCATACGACGTCACACCCCCGACGCGCGATCTACGTCTCGATCAACGTCACATCGCTATCTAGATTCATGCAAATCTATAAATAATTAGTCTAATCTATTTTTTACACATTTCATTACCGACGAAATCCAGATCGAGAAATCCTCGAGTTTAAGATCCGCAGTCCATTCATCTTGTCAGCTCGATTATTAACGCCTCGAGCAAAATGTTACGTTGTATGACAATGAATACATCTTTCTCTCTTGTATTATTCATGAGGTCACAATGGCCACAATTACAGCACGATCGTTTAGTGCTTTCTCCTCGTCATCATTTATATTTAATTTCTTTGCCGATAACTTGAAGTGTAATTACGTAACGGTGCTTTGAACCTTATAATTCAAAAATAGTTTGGAAAATCCAAAAGTGCACGCCTCATAATCTCATCCTTTACAATAAAATTGATTATTTATAAAGAGTACGTGACTATAAATATAAAAATGAAATAAAATAAAACATTTGGAAAAGTAAAGAAAGCGGTACCGTAATAATTGAGCTATTTTTCTTGTGGCCCCACCTAGATGTGAAACTGCGCAGGTTTAAGGGACTGACTACCAACTTATTTTTTTAAACCTTGGCTTATAGTATAAAGAATCGAGTTTATAATGGTGAATTTTGAGTACACTATAAAAAAAAAAAAAAAAGTCGATATTTTTTTTGTTTATTTAATAACAATTAAACCACATCGAATCAGACCCTGAAAAATGAAAGGGTTCTATTCCTGAGCATACTCAAGCGTAAGAGAAAAAAAAAGACTCGATTAGTAAAGTATTTCGGTCGCTATCGTGTTAACAAGAAAAAGGATCCGCACATACAGACACACGGACGTCCAAGACAGAACTTTTTTAAACTGTTTTTTAACTAGTTTAAATAACAAAAATGACATCAAAAATATCATGAACGTTAAAAATAGTGTTTTTTCTTAATATGTGTGTGTATGTATTATCTTACAAGTGCAATGTATGATACATAAAGACATTTTAAGTTTGAAAAATCAGATGTTTTGCGCGAAGTGACAGTAGTACCCACCTCAACGCTTCGCTTATGAGGCGTGCAATAAGATTTCAAATTTGGTGAAAAGTAAAAACCTTTAATTTCATGAAGTCATCTTATTTTTTTTTTTTAATGGAACTATAATGTCGTGGATTTTAATTGTCGTTTATTTTAATTGCTTTAAATAGCTACTCCAAAAATGTAGCGATTTTCAGAATAATTTTTATAATTACCGTTCAAAATCCAACATATAAGAATGAGCCCGTTGAACCGGATCTCATTTCGGCGGATTATTATTTCGTGTTTCAAGTGAAAGTCCGTATTTCACATCACTTGGCGCTCTTGCTACGAGTTATGTTAAACATCAATTATTATTCAACGTTTGAAGATGATGTTGATTATCAAACGTTTTTATTTTATTTACACCATTACATAACACTAATCTCACATAGTTTGAAAAACACTTATAATGTATAACGTTTTCTTTATTATTTTCATAAAAACTTTACAAGTAATATCCTTTTGGAAATTAGTCGCAGATAACATGACATTGACAGAGTCCTTGTGTATATTAATTACCACCGAATTTCCTACTTAAAACGTGTTTGTATTATTAATAGTCGTTGTACTGCGCATTCAGTCTGCTGTTGAAGATGACTGTTCCTACAAATTTAGTCTTATGAAAAAACTATTCATATAAAGTACTATTCCAGTTAGTGTACACACATATATGTATGTGTATGTATTAGTCGAAGTTACATTTATCAAAATTATTTAGAGACAAGATGTTGTATTAAAAGATACTTAAAGATTTTTCTATTATAATCAAATGAAGGTTAGTTTTATTACACGCTAAAGACGTCAGCGATTAATCGCAATACAATCACGTTGAAATGAAAACGAAATTACAGTAACGAGTCGAATTCGCTATAGCATTCGAAAGTGACAGACGCTCCGTGAGCTGAGTGGCAAGCGGAGATCTTGATCGGAATAACAATAGAACGTTCCTGACCTTACACTGTTAATATGATTCTGTTTCTTGCATCAAATAGAACGTTAGGCAACGGTCTAGGTTTGCTAAGGCATTTCAGGCGGAAAAACAGTTGCTGCTACGTCTATACATGGCTCTACATTGAAAATTCACACACGGAATTTTCCTAATCCATTCAATTATATAGAATTTTTCCCAGAGCTTATCAATATATTTTGTTGACATTCACCTAGTTTCTCTATACATACGTATATTAAAATAAGGCATACAACACCAACAGTTAAAAGAAAATTACCAGAACAACGGTGAGACCACAGGTGAGATATTCATTTATTACGTTGATTATATGCAAAAACTATCTTATTTACGACTAAATGACTCACCGTTCTAAGGATTAAAAAATGAGTGACTTACCATCGCTACTACATCGGGAGTCAACTTTCCGCCTCTTTAGTTTGAGGTCTTGGAACAGACTCATGTTGTCGAGGTCACACGGGCCGCGGCTGAGTGTCATTATTCCTGGGGACAAATAAAAGATAAATTAAAAAAAAACGCATTTGTTAAATAGTTTTAAAATGGTTGGTGAATATTTTTTCAGGCAATAGGAACAGTTTCAGGAATCTACATTGTACAAGTTTTGGTACAAGCCCAATGTTCGTAACCTGAAATTCTATCCATCTCTAAAAGTTTCAAAAGATATAAAAATCAAATGTATTTCATTATAATATTTTAAAACTGTATTTGTATGTTTTATAGAGTATCGTTTTTACAATTTCATGAACGAATTACGTTTCACTAAAGATCATGGCCACCTTAAATAAAACGCCCAAATAATACTCACTAGTTCGTTAAATGTGAAATTGAAATCGACATTGAAGGGCAAACAGCAATAACCGAAACCATTCCTTATAATAATTTCCGTTCATTGTTTTCATATCGTTTTATAGACGTATATTTGACGTTGCAATACATAATATAGTTCATATTTCACATGTTCGGCTACAGGCATTTATGAGTTAGCTGAAACCTACGTCGTAGATCAACGTGTATGGAATTATGTACACTGCAATCGCCACATACGTCACCGTACGTATGTTATCCGTCATAATGACCAATGTGCCCGTGTGCACATTAATTACTGGTCAGGTCCTTGACCTTGATTGATTTGTTGTATTTGTGGTCGTGAACTTGGGACGTTCATTAGTGAAATATAATTATATAAATACAATTCACTCTCCCTACAAACATTCGAAGAAAAATTTGTTACAGCGCTACATTATTCGAAGTACGAGATACTTCAGCTCTTTGCTACGAAATAAAAAGGATATTAAAAGTAAATACTACGTGACTAGTTGTGAAAAATCGTTGTTGTGTTATTATACCTATTGCGCAGAACTGAATGATGTAATTTATAGTTCTGTCTGCGACGAAGTTAAATGAATTAGGATTTGTTTTTGTATTACGAATAGAGAATTATAGTAGAGCCATTTTAATAGGCAACATTTGACAGTTCAACAAAATTCAACAACGTAACCTAGTAACGACGACATAGAATAACATGAGATTTCGTTTTGTTAGAACTGCACATTTGCTTAACTTTTTTAATTACGATTACATATTTATAATAATAATGACCGATACAAGTTATTTTAGGATTTGATTTTACTGATAAACCATTCTAAACATAATAAACAATTTCTGATTTTAAGAACTGACGTCGCTACAATTTTGCGTCGATAAACCTTTTTTCTTTTTAAATACCAGAGACGTTACTCTAAAAATCGAAATCTGACATCTAGAATCGAATGCATTGATTACTTGTGAATAAAAATTATCATAAATTATTGACATGTGTTTCAAGTTCGATTGACAAATGTTTCAAGTCCGTATCGATTAATTCACTTTAATCGATGTTTTTAAGCAGGTTACCACCCTATGAAGATAAAATTGATAGACGTCAAATGTTGCCTATTAAATTGGCTCGACATTAATGTGCAATCTAGCATGTAAACATATTTTTATTTGATGAACATATCTATAATTATATATTATATAAAATTCAAAGGTGACTGATACCGTGATTACGACGATAATTTAATCTATCAACGCACAGACCAAACCACTGGACGTATCGGGCTGAAATTTGGCATGCAGGTAGATATCATAACATAGGCATCCCCTAAGAAAGAATTTTAGAAAAATCATCCCCTAAAGGGGTAAAATAGTGGATGAAAACTTATACCATGAAAATTTATCTTTTCCACGCAAGCGACAGCAGGCAACAGCTAGTTGTTTGAACAAAATTTTAAAGGACAGGAGCTTGTGTAACTAGCTTAATATTTTACTCATTTTATTGAGTAAAATGTCTTTTTATAATCTCGTAAAACGTCATATTTGACGCAAAAACAGTTGAAATAAAATTTATGACGGAAATATTACGCACGTCTATGAATTGAGTCATTCGGGACCATTATTGTTTTATTATCGGTTTATATATTAAACGTTAGGCCATAGAAATGATGACCGATTACTGTTATCTTAACATACTGTGAAATCTATTTATGAGTTTGCATACACTTGATTTATGAAGCCTAAAGAAAAGTTTCGAACGTCATAGCCTATTCTTCTTTTAAATAAATAATAATAATAATTAATTAGACTGACGTTTAACGAAATGTTATTATCTGTTGTTGTTCTTAACAAATTACTAACGTTCTAAGAGCTTTAATTCAAGCTCTACATTTAAGCAGAGACACTCAAAATTATTTGAAAAGACATTTGATTAGTTTTTATGTGTAAAAATAACTGTTTGTTTGTTTTTTAAGCACAGAGCAAAGCCAAAACAATTGACATTCAGAAAAAACATGGTACACAAGAATTGTTTACGCATGATTTCAACATTGTTTCAGTTATCATCGAAATAAATTTGAGCGAGTCAAAGACCTTGATAATGCGTTAACGAAGCAAATAAAATGTTCGATGTTGTGGTTGTCGCGACTTCTACGACGCAACGCTAGTTTATTTAAGGTCGAATTAGACTTCCGCACCGCTTCAGAATATAGGAAGCTGTGCATTTAAATATTTAATTTAAGTTTGTATTTTTTATTCATTTTTGATAAAATTTAAAAAGTCTAAAACCTAATTGATTTAATGCATAAAGTGAACTTATCAAGGAGGTTCAATTAATTTGTAAATCTTGGGCAATCCATTTCGCAATTAAATCATTGTTAAATTATTGGCAGTTCTGGCCTCATCTAAGTCAAGCTTTGTATGATTTTTATGCCTTTAGTCATGCGATTTGTTAATAAAATGACGATTTCAGTTTCACCAAAGTGTATTTTGACCTTTAGAATACATTCTGCTGGCTGCTGCAACTTACAATTGCTATAGTTTTGTCTACTTCTGTATTTGAGGTGCTCTTGAGTTATTTGTTTATGAGTTTTTTGGTATTTCTGTATCTGAGTAGAACTTCTTTAAATTATTTTATAACAAAAAATTATGTTTATGCGTTCTTTTATATCATAAACACTAAAACATGTAAAACGCCTGAGAGGATTTTGATGTTTGGGGTATCGTTATAAATAAACCGAGTGGAGAACGACGTAGACAAAATAAATAACAGATTAGTAATTTTTGATGGATGATACATTTTAGCATTAGCATACATATTGACATTTTAAAAATGATAATCTTAACAATCAGATCACAGCGGTGTACCGTCGATGCTTTTTGCTAGAGGCCTTAGGATTAGTAAGTAATATATCAAGGTAAGGAAGGACCTCGATTATCTATACCCAAATGTTTAAGTGCATTAAAAATTCGTAACACGAAGTTCATCTCAGCGGTCAGTTAGTCGGAAGTGAGCACGGTTCCGGCCACAATGTCACTGCCGTACCGAGGCCGACTTGTTTCGGAGACAACGACCGCCTACCTATGTACGAGTAAATTACGACGATAATATAATCAGGTAAAGAGCTTTATTAGCCAACTATTAGGATATAGGCTATATACGTAGTTCTGGAAGTATTCTAATCATTTAGCTAAAGTTCTTTGTATTAATCCAAAAAACGCAATACCAAAAATCATCTCTTTTTAAATTTCAAGCTCTATTTTGGACATATTTTGTTATTTTAACTTAAGGAAATACAACCGTCAAGAATGACGTTAAATGTTAAAATATGCATCTACAATGATCTACAAAATATTGTTAATTTGTTGTTTATGACGACTGTTCTTTATAAAGTTTAATAAAATTATGCAAATTTGAAGTTTGTAGAGTTTAATTTATATTAATATGGATATGCATGATTTGTTTTAAATGATATTAATACGTATTTCATTCTCATTGATTACTTCACTCATACACAATAGATAAAAAACTGATTAATAATTTTAGGGAGTACAGTAAAGTTGATAGCAACAGTAATGAAATATTTTAAGTTTTAATACGTTTCAGACTAGTGAACGGATTTGTTTACTTGTATATTAAAATAATTGCGCAATGTAAGTGGTAACAATAGATTAGGGCAAAATATAGAGATCTTGATCGACTGTGTTCTCTGTAACTTAACCTTCAAATATATGCCTTGACATTCAGGCTCTGCACGATCACGCTGATCAAGCGTTCTATTTTAAAACCTCTAGTTACTTCCGATTAAAAGACTTCCTACATCATAATAATATATTATAAACAAGAAAAACATCTAAAACTTGCCAATGTCAATTTGTTAATTTCTTGTCCTTTATAATGTATTCGCGGAAATATAGCCAGCATTATTAAACAAACATAATGTTGGTTATACGTGAATTATACATAAACTAGCCTAACAATGAGCATTGTGCTCGTTAACAGCCATTATTATTGAAACCGAACACAGATATCCTCCCACTACAATGTTTTGAAAGGAAGCAGTGACATTCGGTACCTTTTCGCTTTCACCGCATTGGAAAGTGAGCGTAAAAAACGCATTTTGGCAACGACAAAACGATGAGATCATTGACCCCATCAAATCATAGACTACAGACAAAGGGCGGCCATTTTACTACAAAAGTAAAAGTGTTGCCATATATTAAAACAAAAACAATTGTTAAACAGTCGTGATTCATGAGATGATTTAAGAATGTCACGGTTAACCCGAAACGTGCTAGCTTTTGTTTCGAAATACAATACAGTTATTGAAATTTATATCGAAGTAGAAGCTATTAATTTAATAGTTTTCAATAAAATTTCGAGGCAGCTTTAATATGTTTGAATAAAGGCTAGCTTATGTACTAAGTAGGATTATTTAAATTTATTGATATATTAGTTTATTGTATACAGTTAGTAAATTATGTATGAATTTATGAGATTTTTTATTAAGTAGTACCAAAAGGTTATAATCAGACCTATAGAGATTTATTTTTGAATTGTATATTTCTTTGGCACACAATATTTTTAACGTATATACAATATTAGTAATAAAATAGTTATTAAATAATTGAAGGAAATATAATTTTTACATCATCGACCTGCATATCATTAAATATATCACAACCATAACATTTACAATAGAAGTTAATATTCGTAAATGTTATTTTTTTATAAACAACAGTTAAAAAAAATAAGATATATTTAATAAATTTTACGGAATACTTTTAATTCTATCAATTACTAATATTTAAAATAGGCGTTTATACATTTACTAAATATTTAATAACTTAGAAAACTGATCCAGTTATAAATGAGAAATCTCATCTCCTATCGAAGTTATAGTCAATATTACATAGACGTAGACGTAGCGATCACGTAGCGAGATGCTACGACAACGACTACGAGTAACGGCCATAACCGTTCTACGCTGTACTGCAACTGGTGAGATATTTTAAATTTTTGTATTTTTGTTGGAAAACTAAATTTTAAATTTATGTTTATTATCATAAAAATTACCCATTGTAGAGGTCATTGTCTGCAGTTGAGATGCGTGTGTGGAGGCGTCATGCGCCTCTGGCTCCAGCTTTTCGCCCGCCGACAGCTTGCTTAGCGCTTCAATACGCACATCACACAAAGTTCCACAAATTTCTCTAATTACCGATCACCTTTTCAACTTTTGTCTCCGAAATATTAATGTAACACCAACTATCAGCATACTTTTTCACCGCAGCACTTAGCACGATCAGTACGCGGGGGGCGGCACGGTTCCTGCGGAAAAGCACATGAGGATAGCGCGAGCGCAGACGGAGTTCGCTTCGCGACTGCATGCGCGCTCTCTGAACCTCTAGATTCGGCAAAATCACGATAACGACTGCGCGCGAATGTCGTCATGTCGAAATTCGAAACACTTTCACCTAAATATTCCGCCTCCGTTTCGGCGGACGCGGGCGTCGCTCTCGGCGCTCACGCACACACCGTCATGTCCGTCCGTACTCAATTACGTACGCTGTAAAAATTGCGCTAGTGTTTTTCGTAGCCGACCTTACGATCGTAGTGCACGCTGCCGAAATATAGTTATCTCTGTCTCGTACTCATTCACCGTTACGCGAGATGTTTTTTGTTTCATTTTTTTTTATCTGGCAGTTCGTCGAGGATAGGCGTGTGAGTGTGCGATTTCGATAGCGGGGTCGATGAACCTATGAAGGGATTTCGTTAAGTATGCAGTTAAATTTCAGTGTGAGGATGGGTTGCAGTAATCGGTGTGGTATGGCGTAGCATGGTGTATGCGATTCACCGACTGAGGGTAAGCTACTTGACGCTGTCGGAAAGTAGGTCAGCCGCATGCGCACGCGTTACTTGATGACGGTTTGAGCGATCTTTGAAGGTTTCAAGTGAAGTTTGTGAAATCTATGTTGTGTTTAATAAACACGAATATAACGTTTGTTTGATTCTAAATATTAATTGAATAGGATTAAAATTAATTTTAAAGTATTATTTAAATGTCATATAAATTTCAATAAATTGAAAAATATTGAGCAGTTGATATTCGCTTAACCTACATTGCAGCCGCCTGCCGCTTTTTGTCCAAAAGGTTAGACGGGCCGATGGCACAGTTTGGTGTTGGATTACATTAAAATAGAGTTCATTCGCATCGGCCTCTATTCGTGTATATCTAGATTACTGATTCATTGTGTTAACAAAGAACAATTTATATTAAACAGGTAGCAATTTCCTATTATTATTTGTAATTAGCTGTATGTACTAAAATATAATTATAAAATATATCATTCATTTAAAACCATAATGTAAACAATTTTACATTTATATTTATTTATACTATGAGTACATAAGAAGAATCTTTGTTACAAAACACTTGTTTGCTTTTATCTTTTCATTTCTATGAACTGAAAGAAATGACTTATTAATAACAATACCCAAGGATATACAGAACTATGCGTCGCATGCGCCGATGGTCAGGTAGTCAAATATATATTTAGACGGTCCAATGAATCTGGGTTAACTATTCTCTTGTACAACACTCCCGAAGTATTGACGCAACATATTCATGGTCTGAAAACAGGTAAAAGAAAAACCGGCGCCCCATTTAAAAGTATTCGTATACAGAAAAATCGACGTGAATCATGATATCCGGAATAAATGGCTTCAAATTGCATTTTTATGTGCAGCTTTGATAATTTCTTTCCTGTTTGGCGATTAATGTGCCCCTCAGTTTTATTAAGTATTTATTTTAAGCGGCACAATTCGACCATATAAAATATGGTCCTGAGATTTTCAAGCCGTAGGATTAAGCTTTGATCGTCACAAGTGTATTCAAAATCCACATCTATGAAGACAAATAAGACATCCAAATGATAGAATTTATTTTAATTTTTCTTTTATACATCAAATGAAATCTGGATATACGTAACAATGAAATGTTGCTACCTACAGCCTATTTATGAAACAACTAAACAAAGAGTTGATAATTTTTAGCCAAGAAGCTTATATCTTTTTAGCAATACTTTATCAGTCATTTGTCATCTATGAATTAATCACATTGCGCTGATATGCAAGAATACTCAGACTAGTTTTCAGGAAATACCAACAGTTGAATGACCTACCTAAATGAATTTTAATCTAACGTATTAGACGCGAAAATAATAACTCCTATCATCTGATAAGTACTGCCGTATCTCGCAATGAATATCTACTTATTTTTATATGTTTTTTGTTTTTGATTCTTATATAAAACTATGTTTTGTATGTATGAGATAAAAAATTGTTCATGTACCTATGATCTAATTCAGCAACATTGTGTTCGTACAAAAACATCTTTTGCGTGTTATACATGCAACTTCATTTCTTAAAGAGGTTTATCAAAATAAAGATCAGGCGGATAAAAAATGTAATTAATGTGTGTGTCAAAATTAAGGGGCCAACAACCCATGAATATTAAACTTATAAACTACGTTCGCTGGTGACAATCCAAATTTCGCCGATAAAGGTGTGAATGACCTCGCCCATCGGTAAACAGTGCCGAAAAGTGATCACGTTAATGACTGTATTGTCCAATTATTCTATACACTTTGTCTTCGATCCAATCATGCAGTGTTTGGCCAGAAGAATGGAATTAATTAAATTATTTTAATAAAAATTACTTAAGATTGTGTTTCATGTAGCGAACGTAGTCCTAAGCTTATTTCTGTTATTTCAGCGCTACTTATTCATTATTAAGTATAAGCTGAATGAAATTTTGAAATTCGAAGTCCACAAAAGTAACAATAAACAATAGTTGGATGTCAATGACACACAAGAGCCTTTATTGTACAACAATTACATTTCGGTACGCGGTAACCAAAGTAACAATTAATGAATGCCAGCCCCAAACAGTTCTCAATGGATAGATGTTATCGCTTTAGAAAGTTTTTGGAATAGAGCATTGATCGATCACTGTAAGCTACGAGTAATGTGCAAATGTCTTATATGTACCTACCTACTTGTATTTAAAAATAGCATATATGTATCACGTTATATATTATTTATGCAGTAGCATATTTTATATCTACATCATCTATTCCGAATTTCTGAAATTAAGAAGTATTCTGAATATTTATTTTATCGTCTAAACTCATGTACTCATGTTTGCAGATTTTTAGGAAAAACAATCAATCTTAAGTTTGATTGTTTTTCCTAAAAATCTGCAAATTATAGTTATTTAGACGATATAATGTAGTACTAGAATACTGATATATAATGTAGTATTAGAATAATACATAGCTATATGTATTATGTTGTTATATAACGTCAGCATTGTATACGCACCGCGTACCCTCGTGTCGAATGGCTGCGTCACCATTTGGTTTCACAACTCTCATCCACCATTGCTGTTTTCACTTTTTGGCTGTCAAGAACGCAGCAACGATAAACAAACTAACATTTGTTCAATAATTCAATTCCAAGAGGACCTAAGGACCAATCGATACATTGGGTTGTAAGACTTGATAGTTAGCACTTAAGTTCAAATTACGAAAATGGCAATCTGAATTTAAGGCGGAAAATTTACAAGCTAGTATATCAAATATCAAAACAGAAGGTCGTATGAATGAAGGCTACTTACATAAACTTGAGCCTTACCAATAGGATATAACGTTTAAAATGAAACAGCAAAAATGTGTGTTAAGGCTGTTATCACTTATCAAGAATAGTTGTAGAAACGTCGAGGCCGGTCATTGACCTTTTTTGGTTACATATTCACCATCGAAACAAAAGGTTTATTTTAATAATTGAGACATAGCAAATACCTTGAGAATAGAGTTCTAGTGGTGTCTTAGGTTTACAAGAATTATTATTAGGACATAATATATTAGGAAATTTTATATTAAGTCTAGTTGAATATACTATTTTCAATAGTCGTTGATAGTGAATAAAGGTAAATAATAATGAAAATATATTATACATTATAAAGCATTAACAACCAAATGTAAAATTATTTGGTTGTTAATGCTTTTCGAATAAAATTACACAGGGAAAAATAAGCAATATCAACCTAACTCAGAGGTCATGGTTATCAATGAAAAATATAATTTGTCAATGTTTCCGTTACTTTAAGGTCGCACTATTAATACGGGAAAACCACACTCTTGCAAGCACAACCCAGCACGATTACAACAAACCACTCGGTGCCTTCAAATAAACAAAAAGCCAGAGCCAAAACAATGATTTCAAGCTGCTTACTTGTCATAATAATAGCACGATTGCAATAGCTGACATTGCCTCTCACTGGCCCACGTAATACGTAAGTTACGCAAAAGGTCTTTACCCTTGTTTTTTTGGGACAGATTTATTAAGTGATGTTTTAATTTACGAGTATTAACATCTGTATTCGTATTCGTTGAGTAATGATGTACAATAGTTTCTATACTGTCACCTCGCTTCAATCACTTTTCTATACGTTTGAGTAATACGAGCTTTTAGCGACTTCGCGGCAGACATTCACTGTTTATGTTAGTATTTCGTAAGGCTGCTGGGTTTGTATGAGAACTGAGAATGTGTTCGCTATTTATGTTGATAAATTTAAAATACATTTTTGTATCTCAATACGTAATAATTGCGTACTATGAACAAAAATATACGACGAAGCAAGAGGCTTTGACTTTTTGAGAAGGTCGTTTAAATACATTTATTTTTTCCTCAATATAACGAACCTTTTGATAAAACGGTATCTGTAACTGTGAAATATCGTTACCGGTATTTTATATACAGGTGCTATCTTTACGTATGGAAATAGAAGTAAGGAGGTGCGCTTTCGCAAGTCGATGCATCTTTACGTAAGCTTTAGCATCGACAATGCCACAGTTATGTAAATGGCCGACAACACGGATCACATTGAAACGGTTTTCCTGTTCGCTGTATAGAACTGTACAAGTTTTAAGCCAGGAGTCAAGGCCTGAGTTCATATATAAGTTTATATCTATTGCGAAAACGATATTTATTACAAAATATACTCCTAATTTTCCAGTTTTCTCTTTACTACTGTATGGTTTGACACATTGAAACACATTGAAAGACGTAATATATTTATTGATAAAATAATTATTAAAATGTATTATTTACTCTATACCATTGTAAAGGCAAGAGATTTAAAATATACATTTTGTTACGATTGTCCGAAAATTAAATTGTTAGATCATACTGCAATAGATATTAAATTGTAATAAAAATTGAAAATACATGTTTAAAAATAATGAAATTAAGTTATTTAGCATTTAACTCGGTCAGTCTGTCTGCGACCACACGCAACCGCGTTACGCGGACATTGTCAATATATTACATTATGTCCATGCATATAAAATATATATGATAAGATTTATTTAAATTAGTAGGTAATTCAGAATAAACTTTTAAAACGCTATGTTTTTTATATATTAGTTGTAGGAACAAAGTAAACATTAGAAACGTTTATTTTCCTTAATATAGACATTGCATGGTTATTCAAAGTGTTGTTTTCGCTTTAAAATCTAATTTTAATATTGTATCTTTTGTAGATAATGCCTAGATATAATAATGAAGCTATCTAAACTATTCCAAGCTCCAGTATTAGTATATTAATATAACCGTACGTTGTTGCTTTATTTAGCAATAAAATGTTTGTAATGTAGTTCATTATGTTTGTAATGTAAGTATTTAAATTCGGGATAATTGGGTCGGTCGAGATCAGAGGGTTAGTATGGGTGGATAACACGCGAACGAATCACGCGATCGCCTCAGTAACACACTGCTAAAGAAACTGAGGAAAATGCCTTCCGGGGTGAACGGCCTCGTTGCGTAAAGAGCGCGCGGTGGCGCAACGTGCGCGGGCGCCCCACCTCGCGCAGCGACATCTACGCGAATGGGGGTGATGGAATTTTTTCGACTATTAAATAAACTATTAGTACCATAATTTAATAACCAGATACAACCGGTTTTTCGACTTGAATGCAAAGTGTACCTAGTGTAAAGACGTATCGTGTTTGTTTACATTTTTGTAGACAGGAAATTCACAAAAATTACAATCTATGACTATTATGATCAAGTTTAGTTTTAAGGCTATATCAGAACGTATTTTTTTCATCAATCTATAAATATAAATCTTTTCAGCAATTAAACAACCATAAGCGAAAATCTTAAAACTGTCGTCATGAATAATGATAATACGAATTTTTATGTCCGTATGTTGTCTGCAATGTAAGGCAAGTGACGAAATGAAACATAATACCTAGGTCAAGGTTTTGCTTCTCTTCGAAATGGGAAAATTGCCACATATTGTCGACCTTAACTTGTGGCGCACGACCAGTCTGCATGTGTCGCAAGAACTCAAGCTTAAAGCGAATTTCATACTCTATAGGAACCAATATCACGACCATATAAAGCAAATTACTTTTATTTACATACACACTTCAGACGAATTGGAATGAGACGACATATAGTCATGACTATACGCGGGAAATATATTGCCTGGTAGTGGTTGCAATACTAGTGGGCTCACAGCGAATTTCTGCACAGCTTACAACGCGTGTTCATGCAATTTATTTGTTTACTATTCAGGAATGTTTGTACTTTAACTTTATAAGTATTCGTTTTACTTACGGGCTATTAAATGATTTAATGCTGTACTGGTTTGTATAGTTACAACTCAACCATCCATAAGAACAATGAATAAAACATTAAAGAATTGTGGACGTTTAGCTATTCAACCTCACAAAGTAAGTAATAAAGTTAGGTGTAATTTTAGAGACAGATATAAGGTTTTATGTATTTTGAAATCTATCTTTAAGAAGTAAGAACACTATTAAAGTTTATTATAGCCGAGTCGTAACTCAAAGACTTAATTTAAGTACAATTTAAAACTGAGTTAAGGAAAGTTTTATTAAAGATTTTAATAAATAAAACAAACATTTCTATAGTATGTCAAAGAAAATGGAAAGTCAGTTATACAACAGCGACCAGCGACCACCTGACAGAGCCGTGAAAGGCATACGATTTTAATGTCAGCCGCCGTGGTCAAGGTTTTGTGTTTTGAGCGTTTGCTTCACGCGATTTTATCTCAGTGTTACAAGCATTGACTCCAAATAATGAGCAAGTATTGCCATTAAAAGTTATGTATTTGCACATAAGTGCATTGTTTCTGTGGGAAGTTGTATATTGAACGTTTTGGTATGATTTAGGATGGTAAATGAGTGGATTTGTTACCGCGTACGTGACAGAAAGTTGGTGATTTCGATTCTATAGTTAATTCCAGATAAAATGTGAAATGAATAATTATAATTCTGCACAGAAATTAGATAACCATCAAATTACTTTCTCAGTTTCGTAGCAACAAAAAATACTTTCTTTTTTTGATAACCTAATTTTCATATTTTAAAAAAGTAAGCAAGTTAAGCATTAGCTATTTAAAGATAAAACTAAACATCAACAAAAAACAAATCTGAAAAAACATTACAACAGAACAAATACAAAAACTAGTATTAAACGCGCCACGTAATAAAAATACCGACGCGTAAATAATTCCAACGATAGTCAAGAAAGCTTTAAATTAACAACGCATAACGAAGGCAGATAAAAGTTTTCGTTTGAAAGTGAGAGTATTGCCGGTCTAGGCTGCTCAAGCGCTGTAACGGCTTCGCGCGGCGCAGACGGTGCAACGGTACCCGGTGTAGTGACGTCACAGAACGGTAAAATGTACGCGCGCCTTTACGGTACATCCCGTAGGAACTATCATAGTGGTAGTGATGGTCAGGTTTGTTGATATCGACTTTTTGAAAAAAAAATATTGAGGAAAGTAAATATTCGCAAGAAGAAGGAAGAGGTCAATGTAAATTTTCTTGTTATATGAAAATTTAAATAGAAGACGTTACTAAAGACTAAAAGTTATTCATATAGTTTCCGACAAAAGATCATGCAAGCAAAAATATACTATGGTTGTCTAAATGTTGTCTAAATTCTACAATACATTTTATCTTACAATAAAAATAAATGAAAAGTTACTTATGATCGGCTTAAACAAATTAAATTAAGTTAATCCATCGATATCGACAAAGCAACTCAACACAACACTACTGGTCAAGCACCATAGACCTTAACCACTTTCTCTTTCGAACGCTACTAAATCACGCACACATTCACAGGTAGATTTTTATGTATGTACAGTATTGTTCCTATGTGTGCTATGATGGCAGTTACATAATGCAAGTTTGGCTGACGCATCCAAATGAAAGGTCAGTATCTATTTATAGGGTATATACATACGTTCACTTTCCGAATATATTTGATTTGATCGTTAGATTCATTTTAAAGATCGTTAACCTCTCGATTACATATTCACACTTTTACAACTTATTTAATGTATCAATTTATAGTGTATAATTTTTATTTTAACGGTTTAATGTCAACATTTCGACTAGAAACTCTGGAAGTTGTTTATTTAAAATATTGCAGATGTAGCTCTTTGTTTTCTTATAACAAAATTACTCTACACGCATCAATGATTCAAATACCTATTGAAAGTAAAAACATTAAGTCTTATCATCTATTATTATTCGTGTCGTTTTTGAAATACCATTTTAATGATTTGACGTGACAACACAGCGATTAATTAAACGAATATTATTTATAGCATTATAAATCCGTTCTATCTGGAGGAAAACGCGAGTACCAGTGGTTCAGAGTCCGTGACTCCTACATCATTGTCACAAAGGTTCAGACGCAAGGCCACCGCTCGCAAGCCCTGCGTGGGAAATCCATTGCCCTCATGAACGCGACTAGATTAACCTAAAAACTAATATTGTTTTAATGATTCGAGAAAATTCTAGATTTTTCTAGAATTCTTAAATGTAAATAATACGATAGGATGCATTTAACGGAGTTTATTGTTCAGTCCGTTGGATCGGTTTATGATAATGTTTAATTGCAAATAAGTGTAATTATATTATTACGATGGCTATTTGCACAATAAAAAAAAAATATGAATAACTTTAAAAAAGAATGAAATAGTGAATTTTATCGTATCTAACCAGACACTTTTACTATATTTAGTAGTTTTAGCTAGTCTGGAATTGATATTATTATTTTTGAATAAATAATTCTTATAGATGCTTATATAAAATCAATATTATTTGATTGTTTAATATACTTTGAGTACCTAGTGTATGTGTGTATTTTTCTCGCAGGTATGTAGGCTTTCCGAATTAATGAGTAAAATAATGCAAAACAACCAATTAAAACACAGGTTTAAAATATGAAATCACCAACATACACTTAACAAAAAAGCATTTGCTGGCATAATACATTCTATTAATAAAACCTTAAGAATTCGGTTCAAAATCAACTGTCAGTTCTTGCATATCGTCATTATTAAATATGACTACAATTTAGGTTAATTTTAAAGATAAATTTAAAGCAGTTCCGCCACCAGTGAGTTTACCATTCGCAGAAATACTCACATGTGGTTCGTATAGGCAGATGACTCAGTTATGGTTTTATGACTTAACTATCATTGACCCTAATTTCTAACTGACAACTGACATACCCTAGATCGTCATATTCACTTGCAGTTTATGAAAGTACCTACCTATTAAATGGAAATGATCACAGTAGTATAAATAAGCAGCGTGAATTAAACGATTAATTTAATAACTGTCCAATTGATATTTTATTTAAATGATAATTAATGAACAGTAAAAAATTTGAACCATGCTATAATTCCAGTTTGTAACTCTCTTCCTACTCATGAAACAATTGCTGTAAGGTACTAACTACTAAAAGTATTTACATCGGCAGTTGGCAAGTTATTTAGAACGTAACTAAATTGGCTATCGCGTTCTTTGTATTCAAATTGTACTTGGTTTTTACTTTTACTATAAAACGCTATCGTGTGGGAGCGATAATAGAGCATGTTAGCCATATTATGAACTATTTACGAAGCGTGACGGTTGCAATGTGTGCGTACATGTATTGTCGGTTTCAATCTCGTAACTAGGGCGGGCAGTCATCCCGACGGTACAATGCAGCGTTATGCAACTCTATCGCACGTCAATTTACGCGACTATGTGTATGTCTATTAGGAAAGTTGCAAGCTATTGTCTTGTAAAAATTCACCTTACGTTATGTACACTTGCCTTATATACTACTTTATTCGTAATCTTTGGTAGTCGAAAAATAAGTGACTTTTCGACTAAATATAATCGTTATTGTTAAATGTGATAGTACTTCGTGCCTATTCTTTTATTATAGAATATGTAGATTCAATCATTTCATAACGTAGTATATGAATAGCATAAATAATATATATGCTACTAGCGGTCCGCCCCGGCTTCGCCCGTGGTACATATTTCGCAATAAAAAGTAGCCTATGTCCTTTCTCGGGTAACAAAATATCTCCATACCAAATTTCATGCAAATTGGTTCAGTGGTTTAGGCGTGATTGAGTAACAGACAGACAGACAGACAGAGTTACTTTCGCATGTATAATATTAGTATGGATGGTGCAATGGCTATTACTAGTTAGTCAAGTCAATTATACTGGTGCGAAGTTATTAAGCGTCCGATCGATTTTTTGCATGACACGTTCTATAGTTCCAAGAAAAGTTCATACAGTTTGTGCAGGCATTTTTATCATAGGTTCTATATTTTTTGCTGTTATACATACGTTACGGTATAAAAGTGAATGTTTTAACATAGTGCACAATTACGCACCTAGCGCAAACATATTACAATAATACATTCCTAGTGACAATGCGTCACCTTGCCAGCGTACATTGACGCATCTACGTTTTGTTCGAACGACCTCATGCTTAGTGCGTTTTAGAATTACTAATAACAACATCTAATCTCATCTATCCCGCTCACTCCAAGTACATTAATTATGCACAAGATAGAGACAGACACGACGTAAGGAATTATGAATTTTGTTTGTGTGAGACCGACGCTCACCTTCAGCAAGGTAAGATACGGCCGGCGCTAACAAAAATAAAGGGCTAATAGATACTTCGAACATTTGAAGGTAACAACAAAGCAAATAAAGTATTAATTATCATCGAACCTTGTTCCCAAATTTTAAGGCACAAGTTGGTAAAATCTTGTGCCGATATTTTACTTCCTTTAGAGTAAATTTTGGTTCAGAAAATAATCCAACTACCTATTCTTCCCAAACACGAAGTTCAGTTAATTAAAATAATATTAATATGTGTTTTGAGAGAGAAAAAACAAAAAATGAATAAAAATTCTTTTTTCTGAACTTTTTAACATATTATAGTTAAATTATAAATTATCACCAATTTTAACAACTTTAGAAAAGAGATCAAAAGCTTTGTTTTTAAATTAAAACGTTATTTAATACATTAGATGAATATATTTTTGCTAGCTCTAGGAGCAAGTGCTGTACACCGCCTCTGTATATACAGTGACGTCATTCACGCTTTGCATATTATCCTTTCTAACTTTCACTAACCTTGACGGAGTCACGATAATAGAAAAGCTCTTCTAATAAGCTTTTCTAATGTTCATTATTTAGTTTAATATTTCACTTTGTTTTTATACACTAGAAAATTAAATATTGAGTGAAAAAAAAGTCTTTGACATTTAGGTGTACACACATAATATACTGAAGTGGAAAAGCTTGCCCTCGGTACGTAATTTTCTTTGAACTCAAGCAAAAGAAAGTTATCTTTATCATCTACGTAACAAGAACCATAACAGCTTGTACGTTTAAGATTGTAATATCATAGCGTTCGTAGTTCACGTCATCGCCCATCATCCATATTGCAAGTACCGTCTCGCCTTATCCGTAAAAGCATCAACTTTGACCAACTTAAAAGTAAAATTTTAAAGAGAAAGTATTCCGTACGGTCAGAGATAAGGCCAGCGGGTAGCATTTGCGCTTTGTTTCGATAAAATCAGATTTAATTTTTGAGACCCTTAACGTATGAATGTATGGCATTTTTGTTTATCAAATTAAATCAAATAGTTACTTTATTTTTTATTAACGACTAAAACATGAAATGTAAATTTAATTTTTACAAATACACAATTACTAGAGTAAAAATATACCTTGACTTATTATTACAAAACAAAAAATTATATAAAGCCGTTTGAAATAGTTAGTGAAAAATTGCGAATTATATTTTATTATTCTATATTATAACATAACTGCCTAGATTTAAGTACAAGAAAAGATTACTAAATACTTGCTACGTAAGTATAAGGTGTCATATCTATACGTATTTCAATTCATTCTTGATATACATAGAATAAATTCAATAGAATTTTATTAAATCCGCGCTTGCCAATAAAGCGTTCAATAAAGATAGTAATTTAGGTAAAGATTGTTATGCGGAAACGAATATTGTTTACAATGTGATATCTGTAAGAATAGTGCAAGAGACAGGTTGCCCGTCAGATAACCTAAACTAAAATGCGAACGAAGCGATATGATAACGCAAGGCGTTACGCGGACCGCTGCTACAATCATTAGATAAACATATAGGTCACTGAACCGACCTAGTTTCGATTGAGAGCCACCACGACGTTGTGTGCGTTTTCGTTAAAAATCTACGCAAACACTAACAGTAACCAACGCGGTTTACATACGTGCGCGTACGCAAGCTTGTATACGTATCCGCTTCAAAATCAAGGCGATTACTGAAAGATTTTTTCTGTTGTTTCGAAACAACTTTAATTGAAGAGTTGTAGAAATTATTTATCAATAAGTATGATTTTGTAACATGCGAAATAATGTTATAAACTACCAGTCAAACCTGAGCACTAAATTAATTATGAAATAGTTGTAAAGGAAGTTAAATACTCAAATGGAACTCTACATAGAGTAGTGCATTAAGCAAAGTACCATCTAGCTCATAGTTTGTAATATAAAACATTATATCTTAATGTAATTACAAAAAGAAATTGTTTCAGAAGTCAAAATACAATTATAAATTAGTTGCTTATTATATAACCAATATTAGCTTATTGCTTTTCAAATTCAATTTTATTTTTAAAACTCGAAGTGTTAAATAAATACCAATAACATTTAGTTTAGTATAGGATATCGTTGTAGCAAGATTTTATTTCAAAACATGCTGAAAACATTCCTGTAGGCTCGTAGCGTCTTAAATCTTGAATAGCTTTAATATTATTCTTAATTATTCAAAGAAATATGATGTTATCGACAAGCTTTTTTCAAAGAAATATTATAGATTGGCATATTCGCTAGTATGTTCTGTTGTGACAATAATCCGATAGGGGGCGATAGTACAAAACATCTCGTAGCAAATTCAATATGGCCGCCGGTATCTATTCTCCTTGAATAGTTTTAGCCTATAAATGTGCGTATTTTTCAATTATTATAGACAAAAATTCATATTTTAAATGAATTAGCTCATCAAATTAATAGAATATATAGTATTGTGCATTAGGTGCGCATATTTTTTTCAAAAATCCAATACGTGAAATAACTCCGACAGATACGTAGTTACTTTAAAAAAAAATGTATTTATAGACTAAAGAAGGATTCTTAGTTGCTTTTATTAAGCCAATATAATTAATTTTAGTTAAAAAATATGACAATAACAACGTTATTATTTAACTTGTGCAATTATTGTTATTTCGGTTTTATCTGAGGATATTTTTTTATAGTTTTGAAGTTTTTCGGAGATCATATAACTAATAAGCTTGTTGTCAAACACGTGTTGCTAGAGGTGTGTGCGTGACCGTTAAAAAAAAACAAACAAACATTTAGTAGATGAAAACGAGAGTGTATATGCCGTCGTGAACACATAGCATGGAAGCTTTCAAAGTGTACCGTAAAACATCGTCTCACCGTAAAACATGTTTTTCAAGCTCGCCTGTTTGCTAAGAATAATAGTGTTTCTGTCCATTCAACCGAGGCAGATGCGCGCGTATTCAGTTCGCTTTTCATAAAATAGTCCATCACTGATTCGTGCCATACACGGCGTCGTAAAGGTAAGCGTGAAGCGTACCGTCAGTCGCGCTCGCGGTTGGCGCCCGTACGGAAGTAGGTTAGTAACTAAAGTTTTGTTTGCGTGAGGCTGCGGCGCGCTGCACTCCGCTCGCTAACGCTGGCGCGCGGCCCTGCTCGCTCGCCCCACCGCCCGCGCGCTTCCCACCGCGCGCCCGCACATCTTTCACTTTCGGGCTTCGGGTCGCTGCCACCCGCCCTCGCACCCATTGTTATACCGCGCTGAAACTCCGCTGAGCACTCACGATTTAAATCACCCTCTCATTCACATTTTGAACCCTTACGTAAATTATTAACGCATAATGATTACACGCACCTTCCATTTACAGTAAATCCCATAGGAATTTTTTTATTTTTATTAACTGTTTTTTTAAAGTAGGTACCCTTTGACTACATCTCTAAATTAGGTATAAAATATTCTGACTAGCATACAGGAAAATGGCGCATATTTTAGCTATACGAACAACATGTTAGAACGGTGAATCAGAAGCTTGTAGTGTTTAAGTCTATATCATTATTACATACCTAGTTTTGTAATTGATACAACGAATCTTTTGTTTGCGCTTTATTTAGATTGACTGGATACAAGATGTGTAGCATTGAAATGTCAAAATTAATGATAGCGCAGAAACAAAACAAAGCTCAACGTGATTAGAATTGCTACATCATAATAGTGTTTCCCGATTACGATCTAGTCGATCTGTACCGGGTTTCTAATTTGGAGTAGTCTCTGGTATCGAATCTGCCATTCGAATATGGAATAGAATGTGTTGAATGCGGTTGGGTACATCACACGCATTCGCAGAGTGCTCATTGTCGGTGGTTATGTAAGGCAGAGGCCGCATCGATGCCGCTGCTGGAGTCAACGTACGGCATTGACACGCGGCCGTTCCCCACTGCCTGCGCGCTGTCGCCCTCCCCTCGCCTCCTCACCGCTGCTGAAACCAGCAGCTGCGAAATTGGGTCACGAGCTACGCCGCCTCACGTCTAAACCGACCAATGGATTTGGACCTCTCCGTTTGTGAGCGATTTGTTAGATCCGAGTCATTAGTTGAGAACGCCAGGAAGCGACTCGGCTCAAGTCAAACTGGATCTCGTAGAGCGACAAACAAATAACGTTTAGTTTAAAATAACTGTTTCAAATTGACGAGACAAGTATCAATGATAACGCCGAAATATTAGCTTATTTTACTTAGCTCATTTTCTGTATATGTAGGTCAAAAGTGTGTTATTTTTTAACTATTGATGGACTTATAAATAAAATGTTATTGGAATTTTGTTTTATTATCTGGTAATAAAATATAAAACAACATATTTATTCTTATAATGACATAAATAGTTTCTAATATTAATGCATGAAAGATAGAGAAGGAAAACAGCAATGCACCGGCATCGAGCGCTAGAGTCAACGAACGTCATTGAAGCGTTACTCGATGCTTTTTCTGCTCTCTGTGTAAGGTAATAAAGTTGAAAATCTTCTGTCGCAATTGCACAATCTAGCCTTGGCTCTTACTGGCCTGGCTGACTTAGACATTCTATCTACTTTTACGAGTACATTGGCGAAGGCTCCAGTACTTGGTACTTAGATATCTTTGTACTTAGTCGCTGCAACTAGTATTGCACACGCCAACTCGACGATTGCAGATTTAATTTGTGTATAATAAAATAATTGTACATTTATAACAAAAGTATTGTCTCTACTATAGTTATTTTCAATAGTAGTTTCGCATTACTGTTGAACCAATACTAAATATGCCACATACTTAATTTAAGTTTATTCATTGAACTTCAATATTATCGATGATTATGACTTTGGAACTTTTTCATTTTTTATTGTCAATAAATATAATTAAGGAAAAATATGTTACAATATTTTAGCAATCTTTAAACTATAATAGTTCAATTATTATATAACAATTACATAAAAACTATCGAGCAACGAGCACCTATAGATGAAAATGCTGATGTCATGATTTCCGTTCGAATCATATAACACCCACAACACATAGTACGGAATAAGAACTATAAAGGAACGGATGATTGTGTATATTACTCCATTAATAAAATATTCTTATGACTAATTGTATATTAGGCTAGGTTATGGTTGGTAAGGTAAGCGCCTTAGAAATAATAAATGCAAACAACACAACAAACAATCACCAATCGCGTTACATTGTTTCGTTTATAGTAAGGTTAAAAATATTTGTTTTTATAGCAAAAAGGTGTAATAACTATCGATTATAACAATTACGTCAGTAATATCAGATCCTTAAATGTTAATATCGACACTATAATAATTTACATTGAAAGCCAATTTATGAAGGTCAAGTTAATACTATTACATTCAATTAAATTTTACTTATAGTACGAATTTGAATTACAAGTGATAATTAATCAATGTAATTACTAATTAGCCTCTTCAATTATTTGTTCTCTAAAACTTTGCATTATTTGATTACAAGAGACATCTGAGTAAAAAAAAATATTGCGTTCCGATTTAAATTTTGAGTGGACGTCAATAAGCACTTATTATACATATAAATATTTATTAAAATAAGTGTGTGAATCAGTGGGAGGCATTTAAAAAAATTCTTATTATTTACATCCTGCTCTATGCACAAGTTTTACTTAATCTAACATTTACGCTAGCAACATGACCGTGAATATGATTTATTTCGTATGACGCAATTACGTCCAATTCAAAACAAGTGAATTGATTATATATGATGGGGGGTGGCGTCAAGTCGCCCCAGTTTTGGGTCGCAGGCTGCAGCGGGTGAACGAACGTCATTGACCCAACTAGTACCTGCGCTGTTCGCCCCTAGCGGATAAATGTGGCCATTGAAACTGCTTGGTAACAGAAATATCGATTCGTGCAACGCTGATTGTAATCATTTGTGGATCTTTATCGTGGTGGCTAGGTAATGCTTATGCATGTGAAGGAATGGCTGATGATGGTAATTAAGATTTTGACGCAAAATTTTGTAAATTATTTACTGAAAATTGCGAAAAAATAAAAACAATAGTTAGTCATAAATGAAATAAATTCACCGTTAAAGATACAGTTGTAGAATTATATATTACTTCTACTAGACTTGAAATAACTACTTTTTGAGAATAATAATTTATAAAATGTAGTATTCGTTCACATGTGAATTAAATTTAAATTAACGCAATTCTTATATTCATATTATTTTGCGTGAGATTTATAGAATTGTTGGGAAATTGCAATTTTTGGAATGTTACCTACACTTAGAAGTTAGAAGTTAGAATGGCCATATTGCAAAACAGTGAAATTGTTGATAGAATCTTGTATTTTATTGTTGTTATTTGTTTGAATTTGCATAAAAGTGCCCCATTTATATTACAATTTATTGATATCTGCGAGCTCTACCGACCAAAAGTTATTTATAGCATAGATAAATCCTTCAAAACATGAACCAAGTTATTGCAACCACTTTTTCAATTAAAAATTAAAAATGTGCACAGTTTTTATAAGGCTCGTTAAAGCGAAGGATGGTGTCAAGTGATCTTAACCCGGGTGCACTCTGGAGGGTTTTTGTGTATCACTAGCTTTGTAAGACGGGGATGGGGAGGATGGCGCGGGGAGCATGGAGGATGGAGGATGCGAGGTCAGCACGTGCGAATGCAGAGGGTGAACGAACGTCATTGACCTACCTCGGAGGCCTACTTATAATGTGCCGATAACAACCCCGCTGATAACACTTGTTTGCGCTCCTATTAATGCGCCGCTTCAACATCGGTGCGGAATTTATGAGTGTTACTTTATTATTAAAAATATACTATGGCGCGAATAAAGTTTGATTTTCCTTTGTATAGATAAAGCTGTTGCGTAATACCATGTTATAATAATAAAATAACATTGTGTTACGTAACAATTTTACGAGAGAATAAAGAACGTATGTTAATTAAACAAGAGAATGAAGATTTTATGTTAAAATACAACTTAAGATACAATTATTTTTTATTCACATTTTATCACATTATCAATTAAAAACTCTTTTAAAATTACCAAAAAAAGGTAAGCTCAAATGAGTAAATATCAATAGCATTTTTTTCTTAAATCATTTCATTATTTAAGCCCTGTATTCTATTAAGTTTTAATGCAAGATAAAGTCAATCGGGCTCAAGTTTAGTCAACTAGGTAACAAGTCGCTATTAGTACGTTATCAGCACAGATAAATATGTTCAAACCTTGCTCTACCAGCTCTATGATTTTCCTTCTAGTTCCTGCAATTTTATGTCAATGTCAAGTGTAGCTAGATTGTATTTGTTGGTCGTTAAATTATAATTGGTTCATAATTCGGCCATTCAGTTCGAATATTCGCAACAATTCGATACATGTGCTTCTAAATACTACAACTTTGAAGCAATTGGTTACAGTTGTATAAATACAATAATTCAAATTAAACAATAGTTATTCATTTTTTGAAGAATGAAAACTAACTAAACGTAATGGCCGACGTCAATATAGCAACGTCGTTTCAACCATTGCAAATGTAACTTCTATCTGTCTACGACTGTGAGATCGCACCGACGTGGAATCATTATTTTACTTAACGACATAACGGAGTATTGATTCAAAATACTTTCCTTATATCATACATTTTAATTAATATTACGTATTTAAATTAATCTAAGGGACTGAATCTACAACTTCACTACTAATAAATCGAGTACTAATCTACAGCTTAAGAACTTAGCAACGTTATTCCAATCTTTTCCCCTCTTAGCTGGGTAGTTATCAAATCGCTCGCGCTCGCTCTTAAAGGTATCAGAAATATTAGTGTCCGCTGCACCGGAGCCCATTTCCGACACCCCGGATCAATACAAGCCGGGGAAACGACCCCGTGACCTCGGCAGAAGTAGGACATCGCGCAAGCGCCTCTCATTAACTCGGTGCATCCGCTGCCATTTTGAATTGCTAATTTTCTATCTAGCAATAATTGACGGTGATGTATGTAGAAGCTTTTATCCTAATTATCCTTCGGAATTCAGCTTTGTTTAGATTCTCCTTGAAGATTTGAAAATATATGCTACGGAAAAAATTATGCGTGGAATTTCGTTATAAAAGTTTTATCATCACAAAAAGGTACTTTCGATCTCAGTATCATGAAAACAATAAGTTTTAAAAATATTTTTGCAACTACATTCCCTGTACTACAAGGTCCAATTGCGTTGACGTCAACTGAAAATTAAACTTTAAAGGTTAAATGTCACGTTGCAGCTCAACTCTAGTAGGATAGGATCGATGGAAATCTAGCTTTGAAATAAATATATAAAATTCGCATTAAAAAACCTGAAAATACATAAAGTTTCAATGACATTGGTTTTAGTAATAAATCAAAGCATAATGTTCTCTTAAATGTTTTGATAAAAATATTTATTTCAGTTAAAATATATAAAGAAAAACAGAAAATAAAATGAAACGTTTTTGCATCGTTTTCATTTTCAATAACAAATAAATGATACATGTAGATATAATTATTTTTATCTGCAATTGTTAAACATTAGGTATATAAAGAACAATCGAATGATGAAAATGATAACTGCGTTAAAAACAACCGACTTCAAACTTGCACTTGTAAAATTTACAAATACCTACAGACAAAAATGCTCATAAAATAAAAACTACTGGGCCTATCCGAATAAAATTTTTATGGGACCAATTCGACACCATCCCGCATCGAACAAAAAAATAATCACGTAAATCGGTTCAGAAACCTCGGAGTAATCGGTGTACATACATAAAAAAAAAAAATATATACCGGCCGAATTGATAACCTCCTCCTTTTTTTTGAAGTCGGTTAATAATGAATAAATTGGCTTTCTATCTAATCCATAAAGATTATAACATATATAAAGACTGCAATTTACACAATATGAATTAACAAAAATAATCTAGAAAGCTTTACACAAAGTTTCTATAAAAGTACCTTCTTTTCTTTCTATAAAAGTACTTAATACCCTGGATTCTACGGACAATTTTATCGTGTCTAAGAGGAATTATAAACGATAGAGCTACGGAATGTTACCTCGAGTAACACGTAGTAATTATTTAGTTTACATTTTGAGTGCGTTGAGCATTCAGGCTTATAATATATAGGCAGTTGCAATGCCAAGGTAACTGCCAAAAGGCGGCGTGAGGTCAGAGCCCAATGTCAGGGGCCCTAAGATTTTGTGTTTACAGCTCTCAATGAGGCTCATTTTGTAAGCCGATTTAATTCTATTTTTGGAGCTTATGCAAGTTTGTATTTATATCACTGTACAATATAGAATACTAGGTTTCCGCCCGCGGCTTCGCCCGCGCAGTCAAAGAAAAACCCGCATAGTTCCTGTTCCCGTGGGATTTCTGGGATTGCGTCATTTTCCCGGGATAAAAAGTATGTAACGGAATTTGTATGTCCTTTCTCGGGTATCAAAATATCTCCATACCAAATTTCATGAAAATTAGTTCAGAAATTAGTAGGCGTGATTGAGTAACAGACAGACAGACAGAGTTACATTCGCATTTATAATATTAGTATGGATTCTAAAACAAAGGACGATAGGATGTAGATGATTCATGAATAATGTAGAGCATAAATGAAATCTTATCAAATAGTGATAATTAACCTATAAATACGGACTTTTGCTTCTTACGTATTCATGTTTTACTTTTTTACTAACACTAACACTTTCGTTATACTGTTTGAATTTATTACATTTATAACACTTTTTTTTACAATGATTTTTTAATAATATAAATAATAAAATCTGACAACATACAACTAATAATGATTGCTTAATTCACGTTTAAACATACGATGTTAAACATCAAGTGATGTCGTAAACGTTTTGTGGGATAGCGTCAACTAATTAAGGCCAACCAAAATAAACTTTGAAATAGAACAACGGAAAACCGTTAAAAATTTAATGTTTTCATTTTCATTCGTTCAAGTATTTTTTGTTCTAGGTTATTTATCAGATAATGATTTAATGAGGCGGAATTTGTTCTTATAATCATTATACAAATACTTATCTGAACTTAATTTTCCCAAAAAAGGTTAAGATAGAACTGTCTCCAGATACGAAGAACTTTTTTTTAAATCAACATTTATGCAATGTTTATAATTTTGACCTTTAAAATGTAATTAATTGTAAGTTCTAAACTGACTTAGCGTAAATAATTTTAATATTTTAAAACACTAGCGGTCCGCTCCGGCTTCGCCCGTGGTACATATTTTCGTTTTCTCTACATGGGAACCATCCTCGTACTTCAAGGAATATTTTAAAAACAAATAATCATCGAAAACGGTCCACCCGTTCACGCGTGATGCCGTGACCAAGGAAAACGGGTTTCATTTTTATATATTTAATGAATGAATGAATGAATGAATGAAAGCCTTTATTGCAAGATATTTACAAGTAATAATAATTTAATAGCTTAACTAGGTTTCTTCTGGGTATCTTGCTTGCCTTTCGACAAAAGCCTCCTCCAAACTCTTCCATGATTGCCTTTGAAGTGCTATTCTTCTCCAGGTCGCTCCTCCTACAATTTCCTTTAAATCATCCTCCCATCTAATTTTTTGTCTCCCTCTGTTCCTTTTTCCTTCCCTGGGATACCATTCCAAGAGATCTTTAGTCCACTTTCCTTGTTTATTCCTCATTATATGCCCTGTCCAACGCCACTTTAGAGATTTGACTGTCTTCACAATGCTATGCAATTTCGTCTTTTTTCTAATATTAGTTATTTTTACTCTGTCGCGTCTTTTAATTTTTAACATGCTTCTCTCCATTCCTTGTTGGCACACCTTTAATTTTTGTAACTGTTTTTTGGTTAAACACCATGTTTGGCAACCATAAGTCATCACTGGGCGTATGCATGTATCAAAAACCTTACTCTTTAATGTCTGGCAGATGTCGTCGTTTTTAAAAATATTTTTCAAGGACCAAAATCGTTTCCAAGAACTTGCTACCCTTTGCTCTATTTCTTTTGTCATAAGATCATTGGGAGATATGATCTGTCCCAGATAAAAATATTCTTCCACATACTCTATGTACCTGTTGTTGACTTCTATTGGAATTTTAGTTCTATTGGTCATTATTTTTGTTTTTAATGTATTCATTAAAAGTCCTACTTTTGCGCTTTGGTCGGCAAGCTGTTGTAACATTTTTTGTAGAGTTTCAGATGTTTCAGCTATTATAATGAGATCGTCTGCGAATCTTAGATGGTTTAGGCGCTGGCCATTAATGTTTATACCACAAAGGTCCCAGTCTAGATTCTGAAAAATACCTTCCAGAACAGCCGAGAATAGTTTTGGTGACATGGGATCCCCTTGTCTCACCCCTTTCTGTATTTCAAAGTCTCTTCCAACTCTCTCAAGCCTAATTTTAGCCGAAATTTGACTGTAGATGTTTTTGATGAGGTTTATGTATTTTTGATGGACTCCCTGTAGTTTTAATGCCACCCAAAGATATTCGTGTCTTATAGAATCAAACGCCTTGCTGTAGTCTACAAATCCTATATAGTACGGTTGATTGTATTCATTACATTTTTCTATAAGTTGTTTAATAACAAAAATATGATCAAGGGTTGAATAATTGCTTCTGAAGCCAGCTTGTTCTCGAGGTTGTGATTCATCCAAGGTGTTTGATATTCTGTTTAGGATTGTTTTGGCAAATATTTTGTATAGGTTAGGCATTAGACTTATTGGTCTGTAGTTTTCTATTAATTGTTTGTCTCCTTTCTTATGCAGTAAGATAATCGTTGTGTCGGTCCACTGTTTGGGTATTTGTTCAGTCTGATATATTTCGTTAAATAAATGGGTAATAATAGGGAGGGTCTCTGATGCAGTCTTCTTTAAGATTTCGTTGCTGATTTTATCATCGCCTGGTGCTTTGTCGTCTTTTTGGGATGATAGGGCCTTTTCTACCTCGCTCACTAGAAGCGGTGGTATTTCTTCATTTTCTTCGTCCATCTTATAAAGTCGATTTTCTATAGGTAATGTAGCGGTGTCCTTGTATAGTGTTTCGTAGAATATAGTAGCAGTTTCTAAAATCTTTTTTCTATTTGAGCTTGTCGTGTTAGTTGTTGTATTTTTTATTTTAGGTATCCAATTTTTGTCTTGACTTAAAAGTTTTTGTGCTTTTTTCACTCCACCCGTCTTTTCTATTTGCTCTTGTATTAGTTTAATTTTTGTTTTCTTTTTAAAGTTTCTTATGTTCCTATTGATCTGTTTACTAATTTCTTCTATTTCTTTCTTATTGGATTTTCGATTTTTTAATAGTTCTTTCCTAGTTTCCAAAAGTTTTCTTGCTTCGTCCCCCACTTTATCTCTCTTAACTTTCACAGATATCAAGTTTTCTTTTAATTTTATAAGGTTTTTTTCTAATACCTTATATTTGAATAGCACTGATTTATCGCTATTTATCTGCATTTCGTTATTGAGTATATGGCCAAAACTTTTCAACATATCATCTGGAATTGGTGGAATTTTGTCATAGTTTTGTTTTATGAATTTTCTTGACCTTTTTGGTTCTATTGTTTTTATTGTACCTCTCAACAATCGGTGGTCTGAGTTAAAGTTAAGTGTATTAATGACTTCTACGTTTTCAAAATATTGTGGCTTATTTGTGAGTATAAAATCGATTTCGTTGCAGGTTTTGGCGTCCGGGGATATCCAAGTCCATTTTCTCTTAAATTTCTTCTTAAATAGTGTGTTCATGATTTTCAGGTTAAATTCTAATGCAAAGTTGATTAATCTTTTTCCATTATCATTTCTTTTACCGTAAGTATGAGGGCCCATAATCTCGTTTTCAGATTCTGTTTTTTGACCTAATTGACTGTTGAAGTCTCCCATTATTATTAAATTGTCGTACTGTGTTTCTTTTAATGCATTTGTTAATAATCTATAGAAACTGTCTTTTTCTTCTCTATCAGTTTGGTCGTGTGGGGCGTAGGTCTGTACAATGGTCCACATTTTGCTGTAACCTGGTATATTTATCTTTAACATGATTATTCTATCCGATATTCCTATGAATTCTTCTACTTCCTTTTTAAGAGCAATATTTATTAGGAAACCAACGCCATTCCTTCCTTTTTCCTTGCCTTTGTTGAAAAATATATATTTACCTTCTACTTCTAACATTTCTTCTTCGTTTCTTTTCGTTTCACAGATACCTATTATGTCCCAACGTATTTGTTCTATAGCTAGTTCAAATTCTGCTTGGCGTTCCTCGGTTCTCAAAGTGCGGACATTAAATGTGGCAATGTTGAATTTTCTATAATTTAAAGTTTTATTGTAAGATGCGGTTGATTGGTTTGGAGGGTTGTAGTCTGAAACCCCACGGTGACAAGCCGGATTGGGGAGTGCTATACTAAAAGTTCTTCTAGTTTGTAGTTGGTCTTTAACCAGCTGTCGGGGTTTTGTTAGTTTTTTGCAGAGGAGGGGATAGTGGAGAGAGAGTTGCTTCTTACTCTCATAATATCGAAAGCGTTTTTTCTGTGAGACTTAGATATTTCTGTAAGTTTTTGTTTGTTGTCCGGGATGTTTTTATTTGGTGATTCTGATCGATTACGTTTACGATTTTCATTCTTATTTTTGTTATCACGCACTATAAGTTTATCGTATTTTATAACTGCGTATCTTCCTTTTTCCCTTTCTTCAATTAGTTGCTGTTGTAATAATTTCCTTTTATCCAAAATATCTTTTGGGTAGTCCTCTACAATGTAAACGTTTTTAATCTTTTTCTTGCTCTGTATTACTTGTTCTTTTTGCCATAAACTCAAAAAGGAGATAAGAACTGGACGAGGCTTATCACTTTGCAAATTTTTCTTACCAAGGCGGTATACTTTGTTAATATCACTTGGCGTTAAATCAATTGCAGTTCCAGATGTTAATAAATTGATGGTTGTTTTTAATAGGTCCATACTTGAGGTTTCGTCTTCTTTTATTCCAAAAGCTATAATATTTTTCTGACGTTTTTCTCTTTCCAAATAATCTATTTTGGCTTTTAAATTTTGATTTTCCATTTTTAAATTGGTAATTTCTTGTAAAACTGGGCCGAGTTTTTCATCGATTCTGCACATTATATTCTTTGTCTGTTCCTGCATCTCCATCCTTAGTTTATCAAAAAGTTTTTCAAATTCATTCATTTTTATATTTATAAAATTGGGTAATTTTATACAACGGGTGGCAACCCCTGTGATTGAAATCGGACAGGTGTCAAAATCAGACAACTGTCACTATTATGACTTGATTTGTCAATTGAATCAAATCAGATGTTATAACCTCTTAATAATTACTGTTATTATAAAATCAATATGTCATTAATAATTCTTCAATTTTATTATTTAAATTGTTCACGGGCACTTTCACTATGTTTTATAAGTATTTCTTCCAAAGTTTGTGCACTTTTAACAATTGAACTGGAATTATTTACACTGGGTATGTTTTCGTACTTGTTGACACTTTGACAGCCGGTAACGGAAAAAAAAAATTTTTATATATTTAACATAATAATAAATACAAGCTACATTTATAAATAAACCATAAAACATTTGGTGATTAAATTGAGCTTCCAAGCTTCTAAAGTCGACATCTTAATAACGATTCAATGTGAACGTTTTCAATTGCAATTGTTTATACTATTCATTGAATATCTATTACGGTTTACGTATGTCAAAACTACAACTATACAAATCTAGTGTTATATTTATTTACAGAATAAAAAAAATGGTTCACGTAGAACAGCATGATGATGCTTTATGACGAAATCGTAATAGTATCGCCTCGGGTTATGATTACATTAATACCAGATTTATATAGGCAATCTTATATGCATGTGTGTGTTTATACATATGGCAGTGACAGTGGCTTGACCCCCCTTTGACCTAATTTCGAGTTTCATCCAGCGGGTTCGTGACGCACGCGTACGCGTATGTACTTATAGAGGTACTATGTATAGCTCAATGAGTTAAAGTTGGGAGCGAGCGTGACCACAATGTAGGGACCCGGAGTCATATATGATAGGATTAAATAGGATAAGAGATAAGCTCTTAAGATAAATATGAATACTTGTTTTTAAACTGATATATTGGTATGTTACTTCAAAAATTTCACACATACACAAATTAATCTATACGACTAGTACATAAGTACCTACCCATTTTATATTCCTACCTACATGCTTGCTTAAAGATTAATATAATATAAAGACTTTTCCTCGTAGAGATTAAAATAGATTAATAATTTACTAACCGTCAGTTTCAGGTACTATAAGTATATAATTGGTAAATAAATTATTAAAAACAACGCAACATTTACGATATGACGAAGACGCTTCATTTATCGATCTATTGAATAAAATATTGCGATATTAGTAGCAGATATTTCACTCTCTTATAGCTTAATCTGTGGTTGAAGTAAATTCCAAAATAAAATTTAATTTATTAATAAATAGCTTTCCACCCGCGGCTTCACCCGCGCAGTCAAAGAAAAACCCGCCCGTTCCCGTGTGATTTCCTGGATAAAACCTATCTTATGTCCCGGGGTAAAAAGTAGCCTATGTAAGGACAGGACCGAGAAAGGTCTCGGGTATCAAAATATCTCTATACCAAATTTCAAGCAAATTGGTTCAGTAGTTAAGGCGTGATTGAGTAATAGACAGACAGACAGAGTTAATTTCGCATTTATAATATTAGTATGGATTGAATACATTTTTTATCCAAACATCGCAACATATTTTCCTTTAAATAGCCATTTAGTCAGCGGTTTAATTTATTTTCTTAGATTTGCCCCTAAGTAGATTGTGTAAACAATCCCTTCATTGCAATAGATAATTGCGTACATTGAGGAAGAAAATTTCATCAACGAATAAATGGTTCGTGTAATTGAATAAAGCTACATTTTCCCCCGCTTACATAAACATGAAAGCCTCTCTGTTGATCTATAAATAAGATGCCATAATGGCGTCTAGGGCGGCGGCGTTACCATGGCAACGTTGCAGTCGCACCGACCCAGTTCCGCGGCCTGTCCAAATGTTAATGACCTCCAAAACCCAGGTCGAAGTTCACGCTACACGAGTAAGAGATTACCACCATCTACCCTATAGATATCTTCACGGGTCACCCCAGGTATTGATCGGGTCATGTTGCTTTCTGGCTTGGATTTAGTCACGTATACCGCTATTTTGTTGTGATGAAATGATCTTAAATTAATAAATATCTTTAGCGCTAAATCTAGTAGAGTAATTATAGAAGAACTTTGCATAATATAAAATAATCAAACAAAAAAAGAGTAATAATTAAATATGTATAAAATAACACACTATTTTTAGTACATGCTGACTTTTATACTCAATTAAGTTTTAGATTTACAATTAAAATTTCGTTCATGAACTTGTTAAAGCATAACTATTGTAAAATTGATGATATTATCTTTGTTATGTGTTGCTGCTTTATTGTAGAGTTTTCGTTTAAACTTCTCAGTCATAAAATGATATGTGACAAATGCGTCTGCGCATCGGTTCAAACAGTTTTAACAGTTTATACGTTCAAATGCACACATGGAAAGGGAAATTTAAACATATCTAGTGCTTAGTTTAGAGTGCCTAGGCGACGTGTACATATGTAGCATCGGTGTGTGCACGGAATCTACACGCACACACGCGTAGCTACAATATGACTGCGACGTTACAGTAACATATACCAGTTAAACCAAGGACTGAGTAATATGTATTTTGATGCAGATATTTCGAAGTGGACGAGAAATGTGCTTTTGGAAATATTAGTTACACAGGTTATTCAGAAGAGCGTGATTTTGTGAATTTATTTTCTACCGATAGATTATATCTTTTATACATTATTGCAAGAAAAATTAATATATATTTATTGTAACTGATAATTTTATTTTAGAGTTTAAACTTGGCTAGAAAACCACTCAAAGAAAACTTTGAGCTTGATTGTTTTGGGCTTATTTTCGGGGCGTCGATCGATCGCTACGTAATTTTATTATCCCCGCCAAATTTTGATGCGTCCACGTTCAAGGCGTAAGTAATTTATATTCCAAATGTTATCTACAACAGTAAAAAACCTAGTACAAAATATTCAAAATATCATTATTGTTACTCTCTACACGTATACGTGAATATAGGAGCAGCCATATGATATACTAAGTTCTGAAATAAACATAAACTATGTGATGCAAGAATAGGTTCATACACGATATCTAAATTCAAAATCTGTTCACCACACCAAGTACGGTTGTGTTGCGACAAAATGCAAGGTATATCAGTTATTCCAGCGCCAATTACCACACAATTTAAAGCACACTAGCTGGAAATAGCTCAACATTCTTCTTTAAATTGTATTAGAAAGACGTTACAATTGCAAAAGTAGTGCAAGCGATACACGTATACTGTTTGTATGTGTGTCCTTAGCGAGTGGGTACTTCGCTGGTGCAGGGCGGGAGGCGGGGGCGGCGCCTATTCCGAGCGCGAAACTAGGCCGGCCGCCGACCGCTGATCGCGGTCTAAAGCATAGGCGGAAGGATTTAATGCCTTATTTCCTAAATCATATACCTTCCTCACTAAGTGTTAAAAATTTCGCTGTGTATTTTGTATAAATTTAAGTGGAAAGCTCAGGTTTTATCGCAGCTTGTAAATAAATGTTGTATATAAAAAAAGGCTCATATTTGCTCTCCTTTGACTAGAATAAAATAGCATATCAACAAAATAATTCCTGCTGCCTAACTTTTTGTGGTCAATATGAAGAAAACAATAGTACGGGCTACGGGCTACGAGTAGTTAATATTCGAAGCTCAAAAAGCGTGGGATCACAGATTTTTTAAATGAACTTTCCAAAAACGATATCTTATTAATGTTAATTAATTAGGACTTTTGTACGATTAGCATATAATTTACTTCTTACTCATCATCATAAAAAGAATTTTATATTGCAAGATAATTCCTTTACGTTTGTAAAAACACTTAAAATTGACATGCATTTATGAATGATGCGCAAGGTTTTGTCAATAAAGTAATTATGTAAATTAAAGTAGAGGTTAATCACGTGGCAAGTCACACGTGACTTCGGTCAACGACAGTAGATGTTATGTATTTGCGAATTCAATCCCTTTTATAACTATTCGATAATAGTTTGAAGAATATGCTTAGCTATTACTTCACTTGATTTAATGCATACTTTATAGAAATTAACCATTTAAACTATATTTAATGCCTAATTATTTATAAGTGGTTGGCGCCACGATAGTGAAAACAATGAGAAAGTATCGAATTTATTGAACTCAAGCAATATAAGTACTTGACCATGCAAAGTTAGATAATAAAACTTATTTAATAAATGAATGACTTGAGCCTATTAAGAAACCATATAGAGCCATTAATACGATCGAATTGTATCGGAATCACGGAATGTACCGCGTTTAGAATATATTTACTGAAACAAGCGAATTCGGTCACACTTAGGCCATCTGGTCTCCTGACTCCGGACGCGTGACGATGCCAAAGAAAAATTACTTCTGAGAACAAAAGTTCAAGAACTACAAAAGCGACTCGACACAAGCTCGTAGGTTGAGTTTCAAGTTTTCGTCGAAACAGGAACTCGATGATAGTATTGCAGATTTAATTAGCTAGTTCTTTGAAAAACTAATAGCCAACTCATTTTTTAAATAACAATAAATTTTCTCTCATAATTACTTACATAACTTTTTTCTATAAGAAAGTAACTTTCGTTTTTTATTTAACATAAGCAAATCAGATTAAATTAGGCAATCGTTTGAGTGGAGCTTTTTAAAAAAACTTAAAATACAATTCAAAACTATAAATCAATAAATAACTGTCACGTTTATTAATGCGACAAGTTTAAAGGTAGTTAGAGTAGTGAAGGTTATATTTCGATTAATGTCAATAGCAAGTTAGGGGATTGAGTACGCCTCAAGCGCTCGTCTCGCTCTCATATAATTTCATTGCGCAATATCCGCATTCCCATTACGCTAATGTATACATAATGCCATCAATATACCAATCTATAGAAGCCAGAGCATTTCGCTTGCACTATAGAAAGTGAGTCTTTGTTTTCACTGTGGCGGTAATGAGGGGAGATCATTGTCGTTTTGTTCGCCGCTTGACTCTATCTCGCTCACGGAAACCAAAAACCCTGTAGAAATTGTTTTGAATAAAATTGTCATTGTTATTGTACACACGATAAAAAGGGAAATGAAATGCCATGTTTATGTATTGAATGTGCTAATGCAATGAATGCAGGTGTAGAAAAACCTTGACTATCATTCCAAATGCACTTTCACTAAATATCTACACATCGGTTACAAACTGAGCATTGGGCTATTTACAATGCTCAAATACTGAATAAATATTTTATACGTCGCGTCGTTGCGATATTGTGCAGGTACTTTTCGGACGAAGCGAATTATTCTTCTAATTTCTGTGTCACGCTATCGCAAAAATCCTTCAAATTTTTATGTCAATGTGTAACGTAAATGAAGTCACGGTCGGTTGTCGATCTCTTTAAATTATAACAGTCTTTATCGCTATTGTTTAAAATGCTATCTTCTGTGATAATAAGATAAGGCGACAGCAAAACAATATTTAGAAGACATACCGGCTATAAACTAATTTACAAGGTCTGACCTAGAAATAAAACTTCTATTAGTAAACATTTACATCCCACGTCAAGTACTAAATATGATTCATGTAAGAACCAAAAAATTATATTTAAATGAATTTAGAGCTTCAAAACCGATACGGAACTTTCATCGAAAAGCAATTTGATAGCGTATTGTAAACGCGTCTATTGTTTTACAAACTATTAAGATAATATATGTTGCACAGCTAAGAATTTCAATTGGAATAATTTGGCTGAATTAGGAGGCGCCAACAAATTCGCACAGGCCACGGTCTCGGGCTCGAACTTGTCCGATTTTTATTGCGAGTTTAAAGAAGCGAGCGAACTTGCCCCACTGACCACGGGTGGCGATTGATATAAATATAATGGAAGCGCGTCCCGTGATACAATTGATGGCAGATGGCCCGGCGATACCGCGCAACGTTCAGATTAACGGCTCCATGTTTTCTGTGAACTGAAATCTATAAATATGGCCTTGCAATTCCATTGCGTCAAAATATGCTGTCTAACTTTTGTTCTAATTACCATAATATAACTATTGTGTAGTTTTTGAATGGTACCATGTTAGGTTTAATGTTTAATGTGTCCGCTAACATAGGTTTTAACACTTTATTGTACAGCGGATTCATATAAAACCCATGCATCCGCGCGCTGTCGCAACATAGATTTAAACAAAAATTACCATCGCCTATAAACGTGGTATAAATTAATGTTTAAATTTTCCTTTATCATAACGATAATAGTTCAAAGGGAGCTCCTATTAACCTATTTTCGTGAACCACTGAAGTGCATTCGAATGAAGTGCATTTTGTTAAAACTGCACAGATCTGCTGCGTGGGGCGCGGGGACTCGCGGTAACCTACATACCGGTCAACACTCCGGCTCAGTCAACACTCGCTACAGGGACATTAGAAGCGTTTGCACAGCGCAGTCGACTGGCCTACTGCCGTTCCAGTAGTCGTTGAAACGTATGCTCAAAAATGTAACTAGGTTGATACTGAATAGATAGATCTATGTAATGCACTATGTTTTGTATATTTTTTCACGTTACCTGGTCAAATGGTAGTCGATACATATACTTTTTAACAGAATTTGTATAGGTATTATGATGAACGATGTTTTTTTACCTATAAATTTTTGGAAATTACTGAAATTTTACCCACTGAAATTTTAATAAATATCAAAGTTCACAGAGATAAGTTGAATCTATAATCATTATAACTAACCTTAACTCACTGATTTTCAGTTCCAATGGTACTTAATGCACTCACCTGTAAAAAAAAAGAAAATATATTAAAATGGGTCTTTACTGTATGTATTAGAAACTATATTATTAGACATAAACCTAATACTAATACAATGCCGTAAATTCTTTTTATTATTCACCATCTGTTCACACATTTTATAACCTACATCCCAAACATATTGTGATTGACCTACAAAATAAAACTGTACATTTAATTTCAATATAATTAAGACATTAAAATTTTACGATTAACAATCATTTATTGCTTTTTTCTAAAGAATATGTATTTTATATAGAACTAGCTTTCCACCCGGGGCTTCGCCCGCTTTGTCTTATAACCTAATAAATTATATACTAAAATATTCCTCTTGAATCACCCTATCTATTAAAAAAACACATCAAAATCAGTTGCGGGGACAGAGAAAGTGACTTTGTTTTATACTATGTAGTGATATAAATTTTATAAAATTCAATGTTAAAGTTAAAAACGTGCTAGGTAGAAAGTAAGTGAGAATTGTCGACTAAATTGAATTGAAACACTGAATTTTATAAAATTTATATTGTATATAAAATAAAAATATAAGTAAATGGTATAAACCGAATGGCCTCGATAATATACTTTATATTGATTGCTTATCAAAATTAGCAACGAAAAAATATTTCAAGTTCTTATAACTTTAGTTTGAATACTGTATATTGCAGATCTATAATATGAGGGAACGTATTTTCTTTTTGAAATTTTATTACAATAAAATTTATGAACATGTGAACTAATCAGGCCAGTAACTTAACAATAGATCCACGCCGTGTAAACAGACTAACGCCAGCATTAGATGCGACTAGACAAGGCCATACCTATCAGTGAAATGTCGAGAAGGAAAGAGAGGGAGAGACAAAGTATTTATCGCACACATAACAAACACTACAAGTGCAATCTACGCACACACTTGCAAATTTTCTATTTCTATTACGTGGTCTAGGGTTGTCTATTTGTGTTAATAAAAAGCGACATACTATACGTATACTTATGTGATATAATGTGTTGTTATCAAGCCCTCTTTCAAAATATACACAACATTTATGGAAAGGCTAATTCTGCTTTACATTAACATTTAAATGTTGGATCTTAGAGTTGTACACTTAATCATTTTATTAATTTTGTATATTCTAATATTTTAGACTTTAGAGAGATTTGCGTGTGCATTTGTTTATTTATAATTTGTATATACGTTATTAATTATACCTTATTTTCTGTGTATGAATTTATAGTAAAACAATTTAATGAAATAAAAAGTATAAGCAAAGGAGAATATATCTTTATAAAATTGCGCTCCAATCAAAGATTAATCCAAAAATTGCAATCACGCAATTCACTGCAGATAGCGATATTTATTGTGTATTTCACACGGCCTAAAAACCACCTATATTGATGCCTACAACAAAATCGTGAAAATCTTATCGCACTATAGGTACGTGCTAGAAAGTATATCGTCTAGACTACAAATAAGGAGGTTAGAGACTATCAACAAAATTGGGTGAGTGTAAAGCGCACTCGATAACGATAACCGGCCGAACTTGCGATTGCGACAACACGTCCTAGAACCCTCTTGAACCCAAGTACCCTCAATAACTACCAACCGAAACGTAGCACAGCGCCAAAACAACGTGCTAATAATATTGTATCGCTTATAAAACTATGTTGTGAACGTTCGATTCAGAACAGTTTCCCAACGCTTTTTGTCTAGCATCTGTGGCGTAACTTATGCCTTTGAAAATCTTCATCACATCTTTATATTTCACAAGATCATATGTGCTTTTCCTTGTACTGAGAAACTTTTTTATTGGTTTCAATAGCGGATGTCAATTACTAGTTAGGGTATAATTTTATAGAATTGCAATTAATTTCACGTAGGATATTAGAAGATGCGAGGTTAGTAACTAATTACTTCCTATATAAATGTGTACTCCAATCGCATCTTATCAAAAAAAAAAAATAGAAATTACTTTTAATTAATTAATGAGACATTTTCACGAAAACATTAAAATAATCACTATGTGTTCCGAGCACACGTTTCCCATAGAAATTGGGTTATCTTGATAGATCGACCTCAGTTGCAACATGTCCAGGAACGCGATAGCAAATGAGGAAAGTGTCACTTATGAAGAGTCATGTTAAGAAAATATATTTTAGCCAAAATAGAAAAAAAATTGTACGTATTTTATAAAATATATAGTAATGAGTGCTCTCTTTTAGATCTATGTTGTTTTTAGTTGAAAAGCTAGAGATAACTTTTTTATTGTCATACAAGTAAATAATTGCATTTCTGACTTTTAATCATTATATTTATTTAACGAATATATATTTTAAATTTTAATTAATCTAAATTTGATAACTATTATTTATTCTGTATGAACAAATACATCTCGTAGAGTCCGGTGAAAATGAAAGTAATGTTGTAGATCATTCAACGTCTCTCCGTCTACGATCACCTTTTGAAATTTGTTTTGTTTGAAGCAAAGTCCCTGACGTCGTCCTAAATGTTCATGTGAGACTGGCACACTGCCCAAATATAAATTAGTCATCGTTCACGTGGTTAAAATGCGATCCTAGAATGGCAGGTTCTTAGAAACGGCGACATTTGGTTAGATAACAAGAATAAGTTTGAGTGCATGTGCCATTTTCAATAATTTTCTAATTTTAACGTCTTATGCATAGTTTCAGATATTAAATGCCACTTATAAATGATAGATATATCCAAAACTTACAGTTGATAGAGTTCACGTAGAAACAGTTAGCCAATAATACTTTCATGAGTTTCATTAAAAAATATTGTTTAATTTTGTGTGTTTTTAATAAAGTTATAATCAAACACAATCCGTATCTGTTTACTACATAAAAACTATTTAATTTATTATAAATAAATGAAACAATTTAATAAATTAGAATTTTGTGTATAAATGAAATAAATATATTCTTACAATTAAAAATTATATCATATAAAAATACCTCCGTGTATTATCAAACAGATTTAATTAGAGAATCAGAAACGCATTGCAGTTGCGTCGCTTAACAGCTGTAGCCATCTATTGATAAGTGGCCGAAGTACATTTCGGCCACTCGACGCTAGATGGCTGAATTTTCAATTTCAATGTAACTCGCGCGCCATTTTAATTTTACCTGAATTATTTTTACATACTCGTTTATATAGTAATATTAATAATCATTTTATTGTATGGTTACGAATGTTTAATGTGCAGAAAATAATAATTTAACTAAAAAAAAATATTCCATAATATAGTTAATTTAACGTAAAATTATGTGGGTGTGTTGGTTTATTACTTTTCTATATAAAATACAATCGAAACGGACATGTAAAACAATTTTATTTGGATTTATATCTCAAAAGCTCGAAAACATTGTCTCCTGGGAAATCCAGTCTGTGTTATACTCGTATATCATTCATGCAACATCGATTTAGAGAGCGTCTACTAGACTTAAATTAAGTTTGCTTGCGGTGTGGTGGTGTTTCTTGTTTTATTGCTCATTATTATTTAATCAGTTTGTTAAGTTAATAATAATTTTAAAATCACACTCAATTTCTTGACAACAAATACCTACCTTGTTCAGAATTTGCGCGTCGTAATACGTTTACGGAATGGTCTCAACAAATGAATCTCAAAAGATGTTGAATTTAATTATGAAAACCAACGTAATTAACATTAAACATAAATGTTACCTTAAATTCTGTAAATTAACAAAAATGTGAATGCATTCATTTTGCCTTCATTGAATAATTAATGCAGATAATATATTATCAGATGCAAACATCTTAAATCCTTATATTATAATCTTCTTGTTACCCTAAAAGTATATGAAAAAAACAAAACATAGTCACTATTTTAATAATTGTTTAAACAATTATAATATGTTGATATAATAAACATTTAGGCTTCTTTGTATTAATATTTCAACATAAAATATTTACCAATATTTTTTATTTACCATTACTTCATAATTATTTTCCTCCATTAATAAACATTTTTCTTAGTCAAATTACTATAATGAGCACTGCACCTATAAATAAAGTACACAATTCAAGCGATCAACAATAATAGCAAAATATAAAAAATAAACAGTACACTCACACATGCACCGCCCAACCCCCAATAAAGTAATTGAACTTCAGCTGCATCTGTGTGAATGCACTAGGCACACTACGAAATCTAGACCCGAGTGCAACGCTCGGATTCGTTGGGGTAGGTCTCAAATATTGCACGAACATTCGCACTATACGTGTGTAGTGCGAATGTAGTTGATTAACATGTAAACAAAGGACGCTTGCTTGGACGGATCAACAAGATTTTCACCTTCATAGCAGGAAACAACACTCATTTGGTCTAGTATAGTATTAATATGTTAACTGCGTTTTGATCTTTTATAAAATTTCGGGAGGAGAATGTTTACATAAATGCTATTAAAAATCTTATTTATTTAATAGAAACTATACTGCATTAATTGCTCTACACTGCAAAAATATTAGATAGAAAATAACGTATAATTTTTATTTTCAGAACAAGACTCATTATTTCAGTGAAAAGGTCTATAAAAATATGTGTACCAAAATTATCTCTCTCTTCTATTAATAAAACAAATAGGTAAAAATATAATTTATTGATAAAAATCAACCATAACACACCAATCGCGAAAATACAATCAAAACGTCCAACACAGGCAGTGTTTACCTTCGCGTTTGTGTGCCAGACATATCTACATCTAGACGTCTAAATGTCTAGATAAGGGTGCATCGTTGGCGTAGGTCCGGGGGGGTAGGTCGCGCCCCATCCCCGATGCACTAAGTACTAACGCAATCAACCACGGCGGCGCCTGCTGTGACACTATGTTTTTGTTCGCAATCTGATTTGTTGATTTGCTTTTAATTATAAATTGCATTTTTTATTGGTTTTCAATCATTATTTTTTGTATATTAATTTTTGTGATTTAATTCGAATTCACGAATATGATGGGAGCTTTTGATGCAAATTTTAACAGATGTAATTATCTGCGTACTTTCTTACAATCGTAATATTAATTTATTGCATTGAATAAATTTTTACTGTATTTTTACCAATGACAACGATTGACAATGTTTCCAAAAATGTATTTTTTACTCTAGTAAAATAAATAGTACGACTATTAATCAACAGGTGCAAATATCGTGGTGTAGTTTTTGCATTTCTAAGAAATAAGTGTTTATTAACTTGTTGCATGCCATGAATACCTAGATATGTAGCTTGTTATAGTTCAGTTAAGTCAAAATTTTATTTATCCATGTTTTTTAAAACTAATAATAACATGGACGATTAGCAACTATTAACTGGGATTTAATTGAATTATGATAAGGTCCGCCTACGTTCAATCAGAATTAATACAATATGCGTTCCTTATGTGCGTAAAAAGATATATGCCTATTAATACATTTCAAAAAGATATTATATGCATATCGTGTGAAAACTTTCTTAAAAGGCGAAACTAATAATAAATAACAATTGATATGCGTATTACAATCTATTTGCGGTTAGCTCGGCGGCGGAACCACCAAATCATAACATTCGATAGATATTCATTATGTAATACCTACACCAATGTTTATTTACCAATACGTATGTCGTCCCGGTCATCGACCCCGCCATCCGTTCGGTGAATTTCGACATTGTCCGCACTTTAGAAGGGGATAGCTTTATGGGAAAACCAATGGGAATGAATGCGTGTCGTCGGAGGGTAGAGACCTTGAGCAAAATCAAGGGTAAGGCTATGTAAACGTGTGCGAACTCCGGAAATGTATGTGTGAGTGAGTCGATAACCGTTCTATGTTTGGTAGAGGTATGGGATATGTATAAATGCTTTTGGAATCAGGAAAACTTAAATTATATTTACTATCAGAGCGCTACATATTTACATATTTAAAGCAGTGCTTGCTTGCTGCTACAGCCGCAGTATAAATGATGAAATTAATGTCTTTATATGTATCATTAAATTTAAATAAACGTACATTTTTATATGAAGGTGTTTTAAAAACAAAAATATAACAGTTCTGGAAAAAACATTACGTAAACCAATAAACATTGCGCCGCCATAAAAACAAAAAGAACGCATGTCAACAAGCAACAACTACGACCACGTGCTACATCCGAAATAGACATTCACGCAAACATCCACGCATAACACACACGCACGCGACCACGAGGCCGCGGAGCCCGCGGAAAAATCAATATTTTGAGCAAAACTACTTCCCTTAACGTACAAGTGTGCGTTAGCTACCTCGCACCCGACGCCAAATAAGGTTCTATCGAGCTCCGAATTGGCAAACCGAATCACGCCTTATCCATTGCGGAACAAAGTGTAATTTTCTCTATTGGGTCGGGGGGTAATTGAATCATAAGGGTACTGTGAAGTAGTGTTGTTCTGCTCCAATCAATCGGATGGCCCGTTCTCGCGGCCGCGTGGCGCCGGCCGACGACCCCGGCCCGGTCGTTACCCTGCGACAGTTGCACCCTGCTACCCCGTGCCGAAGCTCACCCTTATTCTGCCGAATCTTGGACCCGAGCCGCACAGCGCTGACATTGACTCAGCACGAGGTTCAACGACCCTCTTGACGTTTCCGATTTCCGGGCTCACCTTTGCTTTTTTAATGTATGGTATTTTTAGTACTTGACTTGACAGTATTTATAACGCTCGTAAAATTAATCGTTTGTTTGATTTTAAGACACACTGAAATTTGCCATTTAAAGTTTGTGTTGTATTTTTAAAGAAACACTATTTTCTTAGTAAATAAAACATAATTAGAATTTGCACGTTTCTTATACAATTAACACTCTATTTTTAATTGAGCTTATTGTTTATTATTTATAATTAAACTCAAATAATTATTGTGAAAAAGTACGAATGTATTTGTACTTTTAAAATAAAAATTAAAAAGCGTACTGAACGCGTCATTCAGGAGTCAGAAAACACGCGTCTTCCTCATAATTAAATATGACTAAGACTACTTAAATTTGAACGTGCATTTTTATTCACGCTGAAGTACTTTTGGTCCTGCTAACAGGAACCCGTTACTGATTACTTGCACAACCATAAAGTTTATTATTATTCCCAGTATATTTTCAGCCTATGTTGCGGTATCTATGGGCTACCTATAATCGATATTTATGTTTTATATGGGGTGCTTATAAATATCAATTATTTGTTCTTGTATTTAATAGTATGTATATATAATTATTTATTCGTATAACTAAATGTGTTTTCATTTGATTTTAGTAAGTGCTCATATAAATATGTTATTTATTGATCGATTACCAATAATTCTATAACTTTGATGTAACTTATATTTTATCACGTTTCTGTATTGTAAAAACGTCTGTTCCTTTTTGTCTTTAAGTGCAAATAAGCTATAATTTAGTTTAAATGAAATTGTTAGATAATATTATAACACATGTTATACTTATATCTCTGTCTATAATCACTTGAAACATCAAATATTTTTATCAATAACGTTTCCTTCCCAAATATATTTATATTTAGGTAATTTTATTACACATTGCATTATACAACCTTATTTATTGAAGCTGCATTCATTTATCCAACAAATAATAAATTATGTTTTCAAAAACGTATTTACGTTGTCACTTGTTATAAGTAGTCAGTATTTAACGTTATTAAAATTTTCAATGGACCGGAAAGAAAACACGTGCATACAGTGACGACAGTGAAAAATTAACTTTTATTTTCTTAAGTATGCTTGAAATATATTTGTCAAGTGTGTTCGCTTGTCGCTTCATTTAAGTCGGTGTCGCCTTTAATTGGTTTTAAATTTTAACGAATAAATCTTATTCTCGAATATAATTATTATAATTTGAACATCGGTTACAGCGTACATCGGTTATTTCACTGTAATTATACTGTTTATCTATTGCATTTTGCGTTGCGTTTCATTAATTGACTTTACAGATTCTGACTACTTCTGGGAGAGTGAACTCTTACAAATTCAGATTTCAGCCAGTATGAACGATCACTATATAACATTAAAATACTAGTAATATGTTGTATGCTGGATACTATGATTTTAGATAAATTTTAATAATATTTACGAATGAAACGGGAACCTAATATTTTGTATAAACGAATATATCGTGTTAAAAGCTTTATCGAGTGTTTAACACTTAATTGTTTGTTTTCCTATTACACTATTCAAAATAAAACACTCAATCTGTCCTTTTGCGAACATCGTTTATTTCAAGACGGAGTAGGCATGTCTGTGATCCGATAGATAACCGTCAGACACTTACACGCACAGGCATACAAATAAACGCATAAGATGCGCCGCGCTAGTTTCAGCAACAGCTGTAGGTTTAGGCGGCCCAAGCGGTCGGGGTCAATGCCCATCTGTATTTTCAACATGCGCCGACGTTTTCCGCGTTCCACGGAAAGCTCGCCTGTCATCCCTTCGGAAATCTTCGGGATTCTTCGACTCTCTCAGATTAATGCAGCTCCAAGGAGACTCGGAGACTTCGGATAATGAGAGCCAAAGAGGTTTTTATATTTAGCCATTCCTCTACGTGGATGCTCTTTTGATATAAAAGAGCTTTTAGCTGAACGATCTCGAGAGCTCTGCACGGAAAACGTTTTTAAAAGCAATGATCGTTTAATGGTTCGATTCGAAACATTAAAAAGAGAATTATGGAAATTTTTCGAGTTCGTGTAACCTTGGTTTCTGTGTTATGTTATAAAACTATTTTGGAACACACAAACTAGATAAGGATCGGCTTGCAACGGTTCTCTGGTACGAATAAAGTATGCCAATAGCGTTGAAGTGGCCTTTGCGCAGACCTTGTCTGAATTAAATCTCATCACGAAAGTCGAAACACGCCCAGTGTCACTCTGTATTCAATGTCACGGTCTATGGTGACGCTGTTATGTTAATTTCTTGGCTTATATTAGATCTCGTATGCATTTCGTGTTGTACTTAAACCAAATGAACATAAAATCACGTAAAAGAACTGCTCTATGATACTGTAAGTTTGATGCTTAACACATCAATATGATCGAACTGTAAATTTTCTGAGCAGTTATAAGATGACGCCAGTATTTATTAATATTTTATGAACTAAAAAAAATGTACATAAGTACATTAATCAGCTTAAAACTCTTAAAGATTGTAGATCATCAAGTTCACACGTTTAGGATGTATTTCATCACTTCGTGACGTATTCGCGTAGAAATACGGTCAGAAGATATAATTAACAATAAAATGATCATAATCTAATTATAATTACTCAGTTCTCATATAATTACAACTTAAATCTAGCAAAAGTAATTGCAAAGATAACAAATATAAAGTTCGTGTTTTGCCAATTATTGTCAAAATATCGGCTTGGATTTAGAATTGTATTATTCAAACACGTGATTCTGTTTTATCGTTTGAGTAAAAATTACTACTAAAGTCTAAATAAACAAAATAATCAACAAAGGTACTTTCAATACGTGCCCGCGACCGCGACATCGTTCGCGCGTGCGCAGATTCCAATAGAAAATAAGTTCTTAAAAATAAATGAATAGTAATGAAATGTATAGGCTCATAAACTACTGGACCGATTTTTAAAATTCTTTCACCATTCGAAAGTATTACCACATCACACCATTATCCACGAGTAATATAGGATAGCTTTTATCCCGGAAATTCTACGGGAACGGGAACTATGCGAGTTTTTCTTTGAAACCGCGGGCGGAGCCGCCGCGGCCGGCAGAAAGCTAGTAGCTTCTAAAGCTATATGACAAAAGAAATATCACTAAAGTCTGTCTCTAGATCTTGGATGAAAAATGGATGAAAGATAATCTTCTACAGTTTTATTATATTGTGCTGTGATTAATAAATAATGACAAAGCGATTTTGAAAACGAAAACTGAAAACTACAATGTACATACTGAAAAGGTAGCACACACACATGCAATAAAACGTTCTAGAACCTTCGAGATATCCTAAAATCCCTCACAATGGTCCTAAATGCTGAGTTGCATTCGCAGATGCAGTGTTATTGGTTTCGTAACATTACAATGATGGCTGTATGCATGAGTCATGGCCGGCCAAGTTCAGTGTCGCTCGTCCGAACTTGAACCCACTACAAGGCAATTACTATACCGGTAGATATACATGTACGAGATATACGAATAACTGTTTCGGATGTTAAGCGAGGTTCAATGTGAATTTATTGAACGTTAAGGACCATGCGATTCGTGCCGCATGCCGAAATTATATACGAATGCTTGACCGGAATATTATATTATGTATATTTTATTTGGTATCTTTGATTTTTTTCAATTCCGTTAAGACATAACACATTGCCATTGGCTGTATGTATCAATCATTGCGGTTTGTTTTGTAAGAAAATAAGAATGGAAACAATGTCATTTAACTTTCTCTACATCAACCATCCTTTATAGTAGAGTTCTGAAAACTGTACCATGCAAATTGTTCTTCCTTTCTTAATGTGGCCAATACTTTAACACAACATTTATAATATTTAAATTCGGATTATTTCAAAGCTATAATATATCTTGCAGTGTAGTGTGGCCGGCATCAATGATAAGGTACGTAAACAAGCACAATCGTCTACGTGACAATGACTTGGCTTCATATCGGTTACACATGCGCCGATAAACGAACAATCACCGCTCATATTCGAGATATGTTTATTTATATTTTTACCCGTTTTCATATTTTTAACTCTCGTTTTTCAAATAAATTTTTCTATGGGAAACTGTACCTAATTGAAGAAAATGTATTTTAAGTAAAATTCCCATTTACACAGTTGGATAATATTAAATATTAATATTTACGTGATTTTTAACGTAATGAATATAGTTAAATAAAAATTCTACACGTCAATATAGTGCACAACCAAAAATATAACGATATATCGTTAAGCGATGAGAAGATAAGTTTTAAACTCACTGATCAGCATTCTCTAGAAAATTTTGCAAGAATTTTAGCCTGTGTTGTGTGGGTTATAATTTATAAGGATGTGTGTGTGTGAACCACACTTTTGCAGATATAAAAGTCAATGAATCGTGCTATAAATATGTGTATCAAGTTGAATACCCCGTGACGAACTAGTGACTAATGTATACGTAACATTGTTTAATATGGAGGATATTGAAACCAATTTTATTTCAATCAATTGTGTCATTGACTTCACCCTTATGGTCATCGATGGTCTAATCTTCATTCAACTATCTCGATGTATTCAGTGTATGATTAGCGTTGATTTATTATTTATTAATGCTCTATACATTAGCATTATGTTCAGAAACATTTGAATTCGTATACATCACTGTAATATAAATTAATACCTCTATTTAAAATAATTACTGCACTAATATTATCTACATTATCAAGCAACAAAATAATATTTAAAGTAAAAATACTTCGATAATTTGCAATTTCAGGCAAGCAGCTTTAACGACTTCATTAATTTATTATAAAAGCAATAATTTAAAAATAGATACATGACATTAAAAATAGCTCTAGTTTTTAAATGATTTAATATCTAATCGTTTTAATTTTATTCAGGAAAACCCTTGACCTTGCCTTAACACTTTCCGTAGAGCTAGCTTGCCTTCAATTATAAGAATTGCATTTAACATACCTCAATTACGGAAGCTGTGTGTGCACTAATCACGGAAGGAGAATCTCCGATCGTCGATCTACGGAACATTGAATCGTAGTACGAGGGCATAATAAATAAACGTACATTATATTTGGAGTTCAGTCGCGGCCGCCGCGGGGCCAACGACCGTCCTTACCGCGGCACGGAGCTGACAGACTACACCCGTCTCTTTCTAGCGGAGATCGCGCACCGCGTTCCATGCTATTACCTCTATTCAAATCAATTGATGTTTTAATACCGTTCACTAATTTATTCAAAAGTATGCATGTCAATGTTTTAATCATAATATATTTATCACTTTCGAGTGCTTCTGGATTTAAATTTTTCCGCCCCGTTGTATTTTTTATTGAATACAACCCGCCTCGTTATTTGCATCGTTGGTCGCGAAAGCAATAAGTCGTGGTTAATGCAAATTGATTGCAGTTTCGCAGGAATCGTACAATACATGTTGCAATGGCTAATTAACATCACAATTACTTAATCAATTAATTAAATAATATGTAGAGTTTGTTGTTCAGTTTATCTGCGCACTGCGAGACGCCTCTTATAAGTTATCACTGAGATATATTTACGTTATTTTGTTGCGTTGCGTAGATTTTGCATTAATAAAGCGGTTACAATGTATCAGCAAAATTGTAATTCATGATTTTGGTTGAATCGTTTATTGAACAGAATATAATGGAAAAAGGAAGCCCGTCATTTCATCTACATTTACAATCATCAATGATTCATGTTTCGTATTTTTTTTAGTTCAATATATTTTCAGTTCACTATATTTTAGGGAACTTAGGAACTTAGAACTTATCCATTAGACGTGTATTTTTGTAATCTATCAATAGTTTTAACAAATACCGAAAAACAGATAAATAAATTTGAAATTAAAACTGTAAAAACACACTTACCTAACATAACCCATCACAGTTTTAACTGTTACCTTTACGAATTTATTTGTTTGTATCTTTAGCAGGTTTTATTCGATTATAATTCCATAAAATCCTCCCATATCTACGTAATATTGTAGTTAACTTAATTAGAAGTGTAGTTTTGCATTACGGGCTATGTTCCAACAATCCGGTGGGAGTAGAAACACGCAATACATTTTAAACTACTTCTAAATGGAGTTAGGAGTAAGTCAGTTGTTACGAGCGACTTACAGATAATACCAGTTTAAATCATTGTCTTTTTTAAAGGCTCATTGTTAACGGAACGGGTAATGTTATTAATTGTAATGTACAGTTACAAAAATAACGAATTCACTATTATAAACATCGACGTAGACAACAAAACTTATTAACTAAATACGACTTAAGCTAAAAATAGTTAAAATAGAGAATTATAACATCGAGGAGGAACTTCAAAATTAAAATAAACAACAATGTTTTGGTTGTACTGAATTTTTTTAGCTATGTGGCTACGGCTACGGCTCTACATTCTTGCAAACCAAAATTTGAAGGCTTTCCTATCACCAATTATTACTTCGAATTTTAATAAAAATTAACAAACTTACAAGATATTCATATTTTAATCATATCCTGATTTAAATTGAAGTGATTTATCCAACAAACTAAGTTTTCTATCGTACGCTTAACTTTATTCCCTCACTATTTAATATTATATTATTATATATAATATTTAGTGTTTATTTGGAATACAATTATTTGATAGTGGGGTGTATTTTAAAAATAGGCATAATTTTAAATCAAAAATCATTATTTGCCTAGAATATTCTGCAATATTATTCGTAGTTTGCCGACGGAGAAAGTGCTACGCGGAAGCGTCGTTGCGGTGCGCGATTCCCATGTGTTGTTCACATCGGTGTCTATTACTTAAACAAACATAATAGCAACGAATAAATAATAGAATATAATAGAACAAAGATATTTTCCCTTTTTGTACTAGTACCAAAAGAGTATAAATTGAATAATTTTGGTTACCTTAATCATTATATATTATTTTATTTATATTGTATTTATGACTCAATATTTCATTTATGTAATGAGTAATTACTATTAACATATACATACATTAACATATTGCTTAAATAAATAATATTGTAAATATATATGATGATACCGCCTTATCGACTATCGTAGACAATTCAATTTTTTGTTTCAAAAATATTTATTATATTTTACAATTCTATTGATTTCAAATCTCAAAATGTCTGAAATAAAATTTTGCACAGCACATTCTTATGAAGTTATGACAGCAACTGTAAAGTTACCTGTGATTGGTTAAGCGTAGCATTTTCTATTTGAAAATGAACTCATAACCATATAGGGGTAATGAAATATACCTCATATCATGTTCACTGTACGTTGTTACAGTACATAGTGATCTATCAATGCGAAATGCAGTTACGTGTAAGTACAAACTAAACGCTTCCGCATGCAAGCAGGAAGTGAATACTTTCCCTTTTGCCTATGCGCAGCAGCCGACCGCACTACATCACTATAAATATAAACCGACAAACGTCTAAATTACTCTATAACCTCACGATAACTGACAATGATTGGCATTCGTAAGTTGGCCGCGTTATAATGCAGTTAACTAACGAATAAGGTTAAGTGCCCGCTCCTCGAATGCCAGCTGCGTGAATGTGGTGTATCTTAATGAATTACAGTTCATAATTTCAGATTAAATAACACAAGTTTCATATAGATATTTGCATATCTGTATAGGGCAATTTAAATGCATTTTTTTCGTGTTCCCTCTGTCATATGTATCATGCGCACAAATGTTAATAAACAAGAATCTAGTATGAAATTGCAGAAAATAAATTAGATAGGTCAACAATACGAATAAAGCCAAAAATAACAATCACACAAATTACGTCAAATGCTTGACATCTATTTTGGCCAAATTAAATGTCAATTCAACCCTTCCGGAGATTTTCACGTTTCAATTAAAGTCCGGTTTTTCGATTCATGAAAGATTTGAATAATACGTCAAAACCGGTTACGATAAGGACAAACTTGTCTATTTTTGAATTTATAACACGACGGGAATTCCCGATAATAATCAGAACTTGTTTTAGGTGTTTTTAAATGTATATCGACGGAATTAGAGACGAAATGGCGCCTACAGTTGACCTATATACCTTTGACGGACATTGACTCTATAGCTTTGTATAAATCAAAGAGAAGTTTGCCTTTGTGGCGAAATAATTGAGTTAATTTCATATTAATTTTCATAGAGAATATTTTAAGTATTTGCCACAGTATTTTCAGTACTAAAATAATAATATTTATTTGACTGCAAAAATAGAAAATATACAGTTTTTTAGATTATCATATTAATGATTTGATTTTATACAGAAAAATATATGGCATTAAATTAAGGACTAACGATACGGAGTCTAATAAGTTAGTACCTGATATTTGTAATGAAATTACTAACCTACCTTAATCATTTAGTAATAAGTTATCCATTACTAATACCTATAACAAGATCAATCAACCTACACGACACTAATAAGACACCTCATTATGCGACAAAGAATAATCAATTTCAACCAAAAACAGCTCAAAGATCCGTTATGAACAGTTATCGTACCTGATTACATACTTGCGCCTTTTTTCGGGAACCCGAGACTGTTTTAAAATATGGCGCAAAACGATCGAATGTTGCAGAGTTCATGATCGGGCGGTGACCTCCCGAAACTGGGCCGGTTATTCTGTAGGCTGTATAGCGTATAGTCTAGAACCTTTTGCTCGCTTAGGCTATCAATCATCCCTTTGCTACTGTGTTAATAGGTGCTGGTAGATAGCTTAATTACGTCGGGACGTTAACCCTAAACCCATTTATGAATTGCAAAAAATTATGTTTGCAAAAAAGTTTATCTATGAAAACTTGAACGTTGAACTACTCTAGAATTTGTTTTTATATACTTTATTAGGAATTTGTTAATTGTGAAAAATATTTCTCTAATATATTAATCAATATTATTATAATGAATACTTAGGTGAACTGATATATTAGGTGAAACTTTTTTAAGCTTTTCAGAAAGTTTACCGAATAGCAACAGTTAATCATTTTCTATGGCACTTATTGTTTTAAAGGAAATACAATAATTAGTAATTATAAAAGTCAAAGAAGTAGTGCGATAATAAATTTCCGCAAAGCGTATAAATTATTATGCGATAAAGCGTGTTACTACTTACGCCTTTAGTATTTATAATTTGGGTCAGAAAGCTTTCCAACTAGAAAATCTCCATAAATTTTACTGCCACTGAATAATGAAATACGTCGGCAGTGAATAAATTCATAGTTTATTCAAAAGAATAACCTTAATTGCACTTTGATTTTTGGCAATCATTTTGTAAAGTTAGTTCATGAATACATACAGGCGTGATGAATTCAAACTCTAATCAATGATAACATTTCGCGAGTGGTGAAAGCGTTGTTAATGTTTTATCACCACATATTAGGACACGATTCTTTTATTCTGCGATTCACAATTTTCACTAAAATGATAAAAAGTCAATTTTAAAACATCGTTTGTCTGAGGATAAAAAGGAGCACGTTGCAAGTTGCGATCTCTGAGGGAGCGTTGCTAATCTAACTGACCTATATAATGTGGGTGAAAGACCTCGTAAACTACTACTGCCGTGCATTATGACCGCCACAATACACCACAAAATCCATAAAAACAATAAGAAGCCTTAACCCGTTTAAATACGGGATAAAATACGACACACGACACACGACTTCAGCTTTTAATGCTTTACGCGGAATCATTTTGTTTAGTGCTCATTTATAGCTTGAATAATATCTAAAACGAGAGCATGCGATTACATCAATGGGTGCATTTCACTTTTACACATAATATTTCCATCCTGTTGTGAAATGTATCCTAGTGATAACTGTATTTCGAATTGATATAAAAATAAATGAGCAGTCTTTCAAATGTATGCATATTGTTTTTAAAATGAAGCTAGTTTCTACGAGAATATTGACGACTAACACAGCGCAAGCGTGGGTGGATCCTAGATTGGTTATTATGTTCTATTATTGTTACAATTTGGAAATAACAAGAAATCGAAATACATCTGTTAGTATTCTATTCTAAATAAAGGAGAGCTAAGACAATGTATTCCGTAGATCATATGTCATAGTATTTAAATATAAACATTGTTTACAGGGTAATGGCCTAATGAGCATTGTAGCGTTTCCGTCACTATTCGCGAGGGCGGATGTCATTACACTCGACCGAATTTTAAACATTATTAATGGAGATAATAAGAAAGGTTACGGTTAACACAATAAATGGTACCTACTTCATAATATGTACGTAATTTTCTTAGATATTAAGGAACAAGGAATGATGTAAGAGACAAATATTTAAACCATATTTAGACGGCGAGAAATAATAATTATTTTTAATATAATATATCATGTTAATTGTCGCTTAGTTGACATTATTGGATTAATTAAAAAATATCGCTTCAGGTTTACTTTTAAGTCCGTTTGCATCGAAGAGATATGTTTACGACATAATAATGTGCAAGAAACTTTTATTAATCTATTACTATTGAAGTGCCGTGATATTTTGTCAAAATGAGTTACTCAAGATATCGCAATGAGCTTACATTGTTGTGAAGAATTATAATTAATCGATTAACGCAATATCGGGTTTATAGCCAATAAAATTTGCGATGATAGGTCACTTAGCGCAAAACTGTTTAGTTTGGAAGAAGATTTCAAGCAGATTATATGGATAGGGGATAGATTATAGATTTATAGTTTAACTGAATCTATGAAATTCACTAATCTAAAGACAATTTAAAATTACAACAAAGATTAAGGTTGTCATATAGTATTGTGACAATAATGGTAAATTTCGACAAAAATGTGACAAAAATGATGTGCTTTTCGGCATTCGGTGTTATAATTATCATTAAAAGAGAAAATGAAAGGCCTTTTTTAATAAATAAAATTATGAATAATAGGTATAAGGACACAAACTAACATAAAAATTAAGGCGAGTTATAAAATTTGAAAAAGGAAAAAGGGGAGATTTAAACAACAGAAAACTTACATTTTTATTTGTAGTCAGCACAGGTATCCTTTCAGCCTTTTTCCTTCATCTCTGCAAGAGGGGAGAGAAGATAAGGTGAACAGGAGCCTGCGGAAGATATGTAATTGTAGAAAACTTCCCGGAAAAACCTTCTTAAAATATATTATGTTTTATAAATTTCCGTAATGAACTTGCAATATAAAACATGTCATCAAATTAAAATAAATCTATGCTTTATTTATTAGTTAATCATTACTTATATTTTGACAAAATAAATTAAATTGTTAAATAATGGTGTCCAAATATAGCTCAGTTATGCACGCTTTATTTGTGATTGTTTGAGGAAATATATAACGTATTTAAAAATATCCAGAGTAAACATCTATTCGACATAATATGAGTACAATTAATGAAGAGGTCTTGAATTATATAAGAAAGGGTGAAAGAGTGCTGTGTAATCTGCCAAAAAATCTCGTTTATATAAGTAGGCTATTTCTTATTTTTTTTTTATATGACTCTACATAAAAAATAAACCACAGCTTTTAAGGAACGCTTCTAAAAATTATCTTTTTATATAAATTTAAATTATTTAGACCTTTATTATTATATTTAGAAGCATGTTTATTTCCAATTATCGTCTTTGAAAAACAGTAGAGCAAATTAAATAGTAGAGTCCTTTGTAGAGTATCTAATAAGTTTTATATGTTGAAGCTTAAATTATTATATGTTAAAGAAATTTTTTTTTATTAATATAGCACCTGAATTTTTTAACAAGATGCAGCTATCAGCAGCATCACCAAGAAAATCCTTAAAAAACAATCCTTGAACGCAAGTCACTCTTCACTTCACACAAACGTTCACAATCCACTGAAAATCTAGAGAGCACCACATAAATCCAGGATCACGTTATGAGTTCAGTCGTGGCATGTAAGGCTAGCGCCTCGCACAACGTACATAAACATGGGAGGTGTCAGCGATCGGGACAATAGATGCGGCGTGCCAGGCGGCGCGAGCGGCAAGACAGCAACGAGCGCTCAGCGCGCCGGTGGAGCGGTGACTGACCGGCACACTGCCACGCCACCCCGCCGGAGCGCTCCTGCGGGACCCTTCCGCCGGGAGCGGACCCTCGCTCTCCTCCACGGCCGCGCTGTCACCCACATGACTCATCCAGCCGGCCACCATCCGCACATCCAGCCCGAGCGCTCTGACACCTTCCACACCTTCGTGAAACTGCAATGTCTTTGACCTTTGCGTGCTCGTAAGACAATGCATTGAATGTCAATATTTACGAACCACGTGTAGTTTACAATGGCACATCGTTCGTATGAGAATGTTAAAATGTAAACTGTGTAATCTACCGAGGCAACCTTCGATCGATGCGAAAGAATGAAGCGATTTGGGCGCTATTAAATTCTTGTTTTTATTGCGAGTAACGGTTGGAATGGTGTCTATGGCCAACGTCGTGGACAGTGAAAGTGGTTGCGGTCTAGGTGAACGCGAGTCGATTCATTCGAGTTTCTTTTGCAAAGAAAACTAATTAAATGCATACCCTTTGTCTTATGAAACGTTGACCGAGGCCTCTCAACTCGAACACGTCAATGAGAGCTTTGCTCTTAAGCCGGTACAAAGACTCCATGAAGCTAACTTACGTTTGAAGTACCTATCACAGTAGCAAGGGACTTTACCAACACGTTAAACTACACTGAAGAAAATGAACCTAAAACTATTTATTTATGCATATAAAAAAAAAAACTATTGCTGCTTAGAGTACCGGTTATTCATAGTTTTGAAATTACAATTTAATAAAATTTCCGGTGTATATTATTATTTTGTTGGATATCCTTTAATACATTGTTTGGGTACAATGTCAAAGATAACATAAGCTCATATAATAATCACCCATATTATGTAATAATAATTATAAGCACTCTAGAAATAGAGATGAGTAAATATAACTGGCTTTAAAACTAAACAAATCTTAACAACGATTTTCTTCATAGAATTATTAAAGGTTCCTTATATTATATCAGTATTTGTAGATATATTATAAAATATTCAATGCTTCATAACAATTTCATAAAATTGCGGTATTTATCCTTAACGAATTCACCAAAACGGCCAGTGACATAACTCTATCCGCGTCACGGCAATAAGAAAATTAAAAAAAAATTAAAGCCCAGGTATGTTCTAATTATTAATCTTGTAAACCTTTTTAGTCTGTATCGATGTGTATGTATGCGTGCGTACGTACGCAGGAGCGATTACGCAAACCGCGGAGCTTCCCCGAGGAGCGAGGTCGTTGGCAATGGACTCGGTTCAATGTCACCAAATATATCACCCAGCGGTGTGCGTGACTCGAACGCTGTTGATACTTGCTGAGACAACGTGGTACGCCGTACGATATTATGGGATAGTGATAAGCGTAATGTCTGTTTGAGCAATAGTATGAATGGTTATTTTATGTATGGCTTTGGTAAAACCACACCTCGCGGTTTCACCATAGTAATCATTTATTATATTTATGATTTTAAGGTACCTATATGTATTATTATTAACTACTTACACCTCACATACTAAATATGTAGTAATTACTTTATTATTTAATTAAATAGTCATAGAAACATATTTTAAGGTGGAGAGATTTGTTTGTTTGTTACGATTTCTCTAATACTAATATGTAACTAAAATCCTCACCCCGCTATTTTTTATCAACTTCAGGTCAACCCCGGTAAAGACGCGGCAAGCAGCTAGTCTCTTATACAATTTAAAGAAGTCTTCTATTACTTTTTCTTAAATAATAAAACAATACACTATTTTTACAAAAAATATGGTCAAACTATGCGATACATGTGCATACCTATAAGTATTATGATATTATCACATTCACATCTCACATTCCTTGCCAACCAGGTTGCCTCGCTCTTCTTCTATTTTTATTCTTTCTGTTTTTTTTTTTGCTCTACAAAGTGAAAATAAATAATATCATCCAGTTTACATTAATATATTTTTTTAAATGTTTAAAAAATAACTAAATAACACAAGCGAACTTTGTGCATTCAGTTTGCTATCTAACAAGTCGTACTCGGTACTACGCGCATAGTTAGACAAAATATCAAAACGTGTTCCGTCGCGGTATACGGCCGCGCTCCTGACCGGGTCGACGACCGCGCTTTTCGGCAGGCGCCCCCAGTTTCAGCTGTAACGCGATCCTGCACGCACACAGACGCGCACAGCTCCACGCTCACATACGCACGCTGCAATGTAGGAAACGGAAAAGAATCGTCGAAACTCGAGTTGTCACCATCGATTCCCAGCTCCTTGATAGTCACGTGTGAATTCAATACGTTTATGCGTAGTCGATGAGATGCGTGTATTGTATGCTAAATATTAATTTGCTCGCTCATTTTTAATTCAATATTAAATGCTAAATTAAAAGAAAAATCTTAGAGTCTTAGAGTGACTTGAATCTTAGAGTGACAAAAGAATAAGTGATATAACAAAGCAAAAATTTAAAAGAATAGTATTTTACAAAATATTTTAAACTTGTCCAATATTAGAAAGTCGTATAATAAACATGAAAAAAAGATGGTTATAATCCATCGTATGATTTCCTTTTTATTTCTACAGTATATTCGCCGACTTACACACAAGAGTAGGAGATAGACACGATTATGGCACAAGGAACAGGAATAGAATTGAAATGCCATTTTTCCGATTAGCTAAAGTTAAAAATTCATTTATGGGTCAAGGTATACGCTTATACAATAGAATTCCTCTCAATATTAAAGAGTTTAGTAGTTCTAAATTTAAAACTTATATAAAAAATGTACTAGTTCAGAGAGCGTACTACAGTATTCAGGAATATATGGACGATAAAGACCCATGGAGGGTTGTCGCGTAAAGACCACAGGACAGTTCTTTGGCATATTATGATATATTATGTATAAGTTAGATATAAGTTACATATTATGTAATATTGACATGATTTTAAAAGAGCAACTATGGAGTTTCTTGCCGATTCTTCTCCATAGATACTGCTTTCCGAATCGGTGGTAAATGTTAAAAATACTTATGTAATGACGATTCGAAAGTGCTACTAAATAGTAGTCTAATTGAATAAATGAATGTTTGAGTTTTGAGTTTGAGTTTATTATTAATTCATAATATTAACCTACCTGTCTGTCGGGACTGGTGACATTCTCGCGTTGGAAAAAACCAATGATTAGCTCCCATTCTTAATTTGACACTTCCAAATGAGAGAAAAGACATAAATATAATTCTATCACCACATTTTATTTTGTTCAGCAACATTAACAAGTATAAGATGTAGTTTGGTTTATTTAACAGTAGCAATAAAACTGTGAGTGTGACATACATTATTTACGATAATCACTGTTTTGATTGCATCATTAGAAAAAGGCTCTCTTCAATTAACCACACGAGATCTTCAAAAAATAAACTTAGGATATAGGCATATCCTACATCCTTAGAATAAAATATTAACTAAAGCATTTTAACTAGCTTAGAATAAAATATTAACTAAAGCATTAAATATCTAAGGCAATGGGCATATTATTATAACATTGTTATTCTAATTGTGACTCTATAATTGTGGCTTTTGTAACATTACTCCAAATCCGTAATCCAATGCTTGAATTATGATTAAATATATTAAGTGATCATGAAGGAAAGCTCAAGACAATTGTAAAATATATAACACATCAATAGTTTTAACACACCATTAAATTAAGATCATTAACCAGTTATAAATAGGTAAATTGAAATGGCTCATAAAACCCACGGAAATAATTGTGTTCAATATTTTCTGTTTTACTGTAATTAAAAGGTACAATAAGTTTCTAAATTATTGTAGAGATGGAAATGAAATTAAAACAAAACATGTTGTACTTTTTTAATTATTCAGTCTTCAGAGTCGTTTATCTGTTGAGCAAATCGGAACATAAATTCTTATTTAAGTTTTTCTAAAGATGGAAAAATTTCTGCACTTTCAGGCGAAATACCAGAACCAGCATATGAAGTTGATCAGTTGCGCAAACGGAAATTTTGTAATATCGTCGCTGTATACTCCGATATGGACACATTACAATGTACATGTTTGTCTAACCCATACCATAATATTTAATGTCTCTGTCTGCCCAGTCGGAGATTCTATGACGAGACAGGAAACATTTAGCTAAGACATAAATAGTCTCGATCGATCTAAGGTTCACGGCCACATTGCCGAATTTGTATCTTTCAGCATTTTCAGCCGTGACCTCCGCGACCTTTGAACTTGGGACCGAGTGAACGTACCCTTGACTCGAGCAGGCGGTCCTTGCCCTGCAATAATTAGACTGATAAGTGATAATGACGAGCAGCCATTGTCACGAACACGCAGCAATACCGGTATGTGTCTGTTTAAGCACACTGTGCCGTTTTTTGGCTGTTTAACTTATTATAACAGCACTATTTTGACTTATAATATTTCTTTAAAAGATAGCAAAATATCTCTAATTATGCTGCGGGTTTATGCAGATTCGACGTTCTGCTGTTCTCGTTTTTTATAAAATCATGCAAATTACAGAGTATTTTTATAATTAGAAATACAGCGTTGTAGCTGGGTGGAATAAAAATTATAATTTTTATTCCATCCAGAAATTATATAATACCTAAAAATTATAATATTTATAAGAGAAGATTTCGTAATCTAGATAGATGAGTAATGAGTATACTTTTTGTTATATTGTTCTATTTATTAAAAGCTACATTGAATCAGTGAATTCAGTAATGAAGAAAGAAACTGACATGTTTTGTATTTGACGAATACCAACTTTAAAAAGCTTTATATGCCTTTAAAACGAAGCATCGCACTTTGTTTGTGAGAGTTCTGTTATTTGACTGGACAGTTATTTTGTTTTATACATTTCGTATGCAGTATTCATTTGGCAAAGTTATTATGCTTCGTTATAAAATTCAGCTCTACCAAAGGAATACAGCTTATCTAGGAGCTTTACAGAAAGACTTTTCAGATCATTGGCCTTTAAAATATTGTAATATTTTTGTATAGTGATGAATAATATAAATAAATCACATTTCGAGTGTTGAAAATCTGATAAAATTAGGCATTATAAAAACTGTGAATATGTAAACACATTTTTCTAGATAAAACGTTTTACATAGTGATTCATAATAATAAAAAGCATTCAAAATAAATATATGAAGAGCATTACAAAATGTTCACTTTCAAGTCATTTTATTATAAGACTAAATCTTAAGGAAGATATTTCATGAAAGAGTATAACCGTGTTTTATTTATCAAATCTATTCAGGAGCAAACATAGATACGTTTCGTTAAAAATAAAATGTCTCCTCAAAGCATTAAGAGGTTGTTCACCCAATTTTTGAGCGTTGCTTCTCCCTGAAGGACTATTTGTCAAAGGAAAATGTCATTTTGTTTTTAAATTTCCGTGATGCTGTTTCCATGTACTTACCCGAAAAGGGCCACCTGTTCTGACATTGAATCATGATTTAAGATCTGTCAGTTTTAAAGCTACGGGTCTCTTAACTATTTGTTTATTTATATCATTTAATACTACTACCTAATGGACAGGATATTTTATATTTTATATGGATACATTTAGGCAACCTATAATCAACGTTTATTTTTACAATACTTCTAAATATTCATGCATAACTGAAACTTTTATAAACTATTTCAGAGTTTGCGATCTTATTTCTATTATATATAATTGACAAATACCTAAGTAACTTTCCCACCATTACGTACACGCGATTGTGTTTACATAACCATTCTAAAGTTAAGACTAAGATGTTTACACGTTATTAATCAGCTCAGGCAACTGAAATTCAAACAAGAAGGTTAAGACTATAAATACACATTTTTGATGTACTCCGATAATACGCTTATCCGCCTTGTGAGTATTGCATAATAATGTGTGCTTACGAGTGCATGGAAATACGTACAGAATAGAAGCAGGCGCAGCACACACACGCAGGCCACGTGAACGCTCACATGCGCACGAGATAAGAGCCCGGTCAGTGAACCTTTTGGAGAAATGGCGCCTGAAAATACTGAAAGAAAGCAATGAACCGAATCGATTGATCACTGATTGGGATGTTATTAATTTTATTGCTTTTAATTTTTTTTTCATTCGTTTTTTTTGGGAAAACATGCTGTATAATTAAATCATGTATTTATTTATTTATTTTATTTATTAATACTTTATTGCTCTTACAAATTACAAATTGAGACTTAAACTAGGATACATTGTAACAAACGGCGGCTTTTTCGCTAAATAGCGATTTCTTCCAGACAACCGGTACATGTATGTGTATAGAGAAGCCTTATGTATATAATATCTTGACAATTCAATCATTTAAAGCTCATGTAAAATGTAAGCACTAAAGGGTTATTCGTAATCAAAACCAAAGCGAGAAATTATATGTGCATGTCACTAAAGCACTACAAACGTAAACATAATATCTCCTATAGTTAAACTTTATTGTAAAGAGCATCAAAAGGCGGAACGGGCTATGATCTTGAATGGAGTGAAAGTGCCTTTAGATACCTACTTCCTGACACGTGGAAAGTGAACGTCGCAAGCGCAGTAGTCTCTAGCCCTGCCTAGGCTATACGCTAGATACTATCTCGATAGAAATGCAAGAAAGTGGGTTCAACGCACCCGTAAACATATCTGAGGAGAACTAAAATATAATGTTGAGTAATTTTAGCTTTAAAGTGCTATTATTAAGACTTTTTATTTCTGTAATATCACAATTGCGGTCGAACGTGTCATCTGCAAAGTATCCGTAATCATGAAAGTGAGGTTTTAAATTATGTACACTTAACATCAATTTTCGCTGTAATTTTCTAAATTTACTTGATGCTTTTCAGTGCCAAAAATAATTACTTACCAAAATACAAGTTGTACAGGTAGTTATAGGTGGTTGGTAATTATTTTTATAACTAAAATAGCGGTCCGCCCCGGCTTCGCCCGTGGTACATGTTTACGTTTTCTCTACATAAGATCCATCCTCGTACTTCAGGAAATATAATAAAAAAAGAATTATCGAAATCGGTTCAGCCGTTCTCGAGTTATGCGCTTACCAACACATTTTGAGATTCATTTTTATATATAAGACTAGCGGTCCGCCCCGGCTTCGCCCGTGGTACATATTCACGTTTTCTCTACATAAAAACCATCCTCGTACTTCAAGGAATATAATAAAAAAAGAATTAAAGAAATCGGTTCAGCCGTTCTCGAGTTATGCGCTTACCAACACATTTTGCGATTCATTTTTATATATAAGATAAAGTAAGCTTGTACCTAAAGTAAATATTATATCATTACAATTTCTTATAATTTTGCAAATACGCTGTTATATTTGCTTTTATTTTCCTGTTATATTATGCAAGTTTGTGTAGGCTACGTTGTAATGAAAAAGTCTTATCAAAATGATATGGTCCAATTATTACTATCTATAAATAATATATGTTCCTATGTTAAGTTATTTTTTTATAATGAAAATTTCGATAACAGTCGTATTTGAAAGCCTGAAAATAACTTTTAACAAGGAATAGTCTAAAGGATAAAAAGGACTTCCTGGTATAAATGCAATTCAATTGTTTTGGTATCACGCTGCGATGGATTATCATATAATTTTGCATAAGAGTACCAATCCGGTATATTTACGCGAACATCTCTGGATCATTCATCTGGTTATTCAGCATTACCATTTCGTGGCATCGCGGGCTAGCCGTACTTGATTGATGGTTTCCGGATCAATGTATAGGACTTAAATATTGAGATGGATTCGCCAGCGTATGAATGAGGTGAGGAATTATTCAGGTGATGGATGATGGGGCGTTCACCCCCGGCGGGGTCGGGGACCGGCCGAGTTACCACCAGCTGATCCCGCACGTCACAGCCCTCGGGCCGGCGTGTGCATGACTAACAAATAGTTTCGACGCTCTGTTATCACACCGTTACATGTTAATTTTATCGTGATTTATGGATGCGGTGACGTTTTTACGCATGTTTTTTTCATGTCCACCCGAATAGTAAGCAAATTATATGTTTTAATTTTGTATATCGAGTTGTTGAGGTGTTTTTCCTATTTTTGTTTGGCAATTTATTTTGTTACTTGTGCGCTATATTATGTGTATTGTTGGTGTATTGTAATATTTATAAAGCAATTTATATTTAATTATCTCATAATGTTGCGGGTTTTTGAACTCCGTTGCCAACTAAACTTGATCAATATTATTTTTTTTTAATTTTGACGTATATTGGGTTTTATTGTATTATTAAGTCTGTAGTCTGTACTAATCTATAATATGCAAACTTAATGCGAATATAATAATTGTGTATAAAATAAAGAAGCACAATTATAATCACATTTTAATGATATTATTAAAATATGATAGCTCTACATTTTTGTCTACGTAGTACAACTATTCGACAATAGATGGCGTTGTACACAATTTTTATATCGTACACTGTAATATATGCACTAAACGACTATAAAATATGGAATTTGGAAGGTAAATAAAGATAGTTTTTATTTGTATCTGTAAAAACTAATCTTAATTTATAAAAAAAAACTGTTATTTGTATAAAAATAACCTGAAATCATCTATTATAAAAAAACTTTTCAATCCATGAGAATTCAGAATATAATAATATTATATCCATAGAGATTAATGAAAACTATTTGTTTAGACACCCCTTTTGACATATTAATTTATAAAATAAAAAATAGCATTTTATTTTTATCCATATTAATATCCATACAATTATTGATGAGTTCCTTGGCGTGGACGGATTTTTTTTTTCAAAATTGCTGTAATTATTTGAATGCTACCAATTTTATTATATAAATATTTCAATATTGTTAATTTATAATGGGGCATAAGGAACATGGACCCGAAACAAGTTATGAGGAGAGAGTCCAACGACGGCTGCAAGTCGTCTACACAAAACAGACTCGAGAACGCCAAGTTTTCATGCAAGAGTTGAAAGAACTGCGAAGAAGAAGGGATAAGAAAATACTTAGGGACCTAAGAGATTTGATCGGCCCTAGATGGTATCAAACTCTTAGTGTCCCACAACGAGACGCTCTGGACACCCTCGAGTTTTCTATATATCAAGATCTCTTGGAGGGAAGACCTACTCGTACCGCTTCTGTTATGCGAAATTTAGGATTGTATCCACGGCCGAATGAAACTGATCTTATGAATTGCTTGTATCTCGGTCGCAGCGACCCTAAGGTAATGCTTGCTCAATTGTTTTACTGTACTTACGGACACCAAATCGAAGGAAAACAAATGTCCTACACACTTAATGCTAGACTAATGCTATCTGGAATATTTTATTTAGGCCTTGAAAACTTATTAGAATTACTCAAAGAGAGATTCAAAGCAGATCCTGAAAAGAAAACGCCACATAAGAAGCCAAAACCCAAGGCAAAGCCTCCGCTGAAATCACCGTACTTGCAAGATATGATTGCTGTTTTATACACCCCACCGAAAAGAAAACCTTTTAAGCCGGCACCTCTTCCAAATTTAGATGATTTAAATGAACCATACGAGGAAGAACCTCCCATACCAAAACCACCACCGCCTCCACCTCCGCCACCACCTCCAAAGAAAAGAATACCGAAAGCATGTTGTGATAGATTAGCTGGGATAATGAACATCGAGCCTCATTCGTCAGTTACCGCAGTCACTCTGAAAACGGTAACACATACACAGCGCCATAAAACTCGAGGATCTAAATTCAGTGTTACTGAAGTTAAAAAAACGTACGGAATAAGTGTAGCACGACCGAAACAATCAAGTCGCAGGAAGAAGTTACATGCCCCAAATACGGGCATTAGTAATGCACAGTACTTGATAACCGGGGTATACAAGGTACATGGAAAATCAGTTTTCGTATTGGGTAACGTTACTATCTTGCCGCCGATGGGTGAATTAATACATGGCGGATATAAATATATGGGCGGTGAATGCATTATCGTACACTCCGGTATACGAGGGCTACCTCCACCTCCGAATCCGCAACCATGTGATTGTTTAAAGAAATGGCAAGAATCTGTATTCAAATATGTTAAGGAAACCAAGTGTGTTTGTGGTCATCATTATGATTACGGAAATGAAGGAACATTTCCACCGGAAGAATTGCCATTCTTTCAAAAAGCAACGGCACATTCACCGTTCAAATTTAACTATGAAACTATTTATGATTTGGATGAAAAGCATCTTTTTGTTGAGAAGGAATTTAAAAGGATTTGGGAAACAGATAGCGCTTTGCATGTTGGCGATCCAAATGCACTAGGAAAAAAGGACAAAAAGAAGAAGAAAACAAAAAGATCATCAACGACATGTTTGGGACAAAATCCGAAGCCAGAAGATTATTTAAAATGCGCTTTACGGTTAATGAGGAGAATTAATATCGCAGCGAAACTGCCGGATGTACACCTTGTCCCAGAACTTAAAGAATGGATGCGGAACAGAATATACGGCCCATTTTCTGCCTACGCAAAAAAGGAAATGATTCGCCAAAGTACCATCTACTGGCAAACCTTCCTAACTCTAGCAGCAAAAGGCTATGGTCACGTCGCCCCACCAAAAGACCCGACGTACGCCGGTCATACGAACTGGGTCCATAAACAACAATTAAATGATAAATTCCGAAAGTTTACACAGAAATATAAATTGCAGTTATTCAGATCATTAGCTGAAGTAAACAACATGTTATGGCCAACTATGTTCCAAGCTCAATTTCCAGATAAAAAGTTTAGAGAGATATACTTCTCGTATCTGTTTGGCAAGATTGAAGATTTACAACTGATGCATCCGTATAGTTCGAAGGAATCGCTCGAACGTAAATTTAAATTGGCGAAAAAGAGATATATTTGCTTACCCGCTGGTATAGAAACGGATGATTAAAAATACAACAAGTCATGTTTATGTTTGAATTAAAAAAAATTTGAATTGTTTTCGTGTTATTATTAACTAGCAGTCCGCCCCGGCTTCGCCCGTGGTAAATATTTACGTTTTCTCTACATAAGAACCATCCTCGTACTTCAAGGAATATAATAAAAAAAAAATTAACGAAATTAGTTCAGCCGTTCTCAAGTTATGCGCTTACCAACACATTTTGGGATTCATTTTTATATTATTAATGAAATGGGTAAATTCTACTATAATCAGTATCAGTTAACGACATACTTTTTCATATCAATTAACTGCATAATCTTTTATAGATCACATAGTGTTTTGTGTAAAGGAATAAAGGGATATAAAATAAAAGAAATACATGTAATTCATAATTTAATGTGATAAGTATATTATAACATACCTATGCGGGTATATTTAACAAAATTTATGGCTTAAAAATTAAATTTTCACTGTAAAACAACTAAGTTGTTGAATGTCTATCGATTGCATACTCAAAAATTGTTACAATAGAGGATATTTGTTAGAGCATTTCCGAAATGCAGAAAAAGAAATCATACAATTTTCCATTCACATCACTAAACTCTACGCACGTAATACTCAAAGGTATTAAAAATATTTCTCTTCTATTCCAATGCCGAGCCACTACAAATAATCATACTTCTACTTATTATCATACAAGTCTTATAATATTATAAAATCTATAACACATTAAAATACAATTAGAGATACAATCGCAGAATACGCCACCATAACTCTAGTTAAGGGATATTCATCGTCTTTGGTATCATTGTTATAGAAAACAAAAAACTTCACTTTGAAATCAGAATATTATACAGAATACTGGTGTAGAGCTCGATAAATTGATTTAAAGCATATGTCATTAAAACTAACGTAACAACGTTAACAAAATAAATGGCAAATTAAACAATTGTGATCCACATTAAGTTAAAATAATACAATAACAATAATTTCAATAAAGGGTTACAACAGAAATGTCATAATTAGAAATGCATTTTAACTTATACGTCTTGTTCGTCATAGTTTGTGCAAATTAAATGAGAATATATGAGACTACCAATTACTACTATACAAAGATTAATGCAAAACCGTTACAGAGTAATATGAGAAATCGAATTTTAATAATGCCCTACATATATTTCAGATTGAAAAAAGAACGTTGCTATTGTCAAACTGTAAAGAATCGTTATGGGCTCTCTTCATAAAGCGCAGCGTTGGCCCAACAAATAATCGTCGATGTTTGCCGCCATTACGGCAATTATTATGAATAAACATCTACAATGACGATCGATCTTCTACACTATTGTGATTGCTTCGACAACGCTGCCCATTGTGAACACAGCCCGTCAGATTGAAAAAAATAACGTTGCTATTGCGAATCGTTAGAGAAAGTTCTAGATTTGTAGTTCCTGATGAGAGTGTGGCGAGTGAGTGCTATTGTTGTGTGCGGGCGCGGGGTGTGGGGCCCGCTGCTGTAAATGCACTAACGCGGAGAGAAGCCGCGTGTTTGCTTCATCGAGCGCGGCTATTCTGTGCTCTTGCGCTTCTATGACGCGCTGCTTGTGTGACAGCGCGGCCGCCATCTTGCGTTGCTCGCGCCGTAACTCCTCCTCCACGCAGATTAACCTGGAAAGATTTAATTACTTATTAAATTATTGAACCCACTTCTTAATATAATGTGTCATACATTATATTGAAAAACACTTTTGGTTATTTATATGTCATTATTTTGTTATTTTATAAAGAAGTGAAAAGACAATAATATCATGTTCGTTTTATGATGAATTCTTATTTGGGCATTACATAATGGGCTTTTAGCCTATAATGACGATTAATAAGGTTATTGTTATGTGTTAGACGAAAATGTTGAACTGCCTAACAAATTGAAAAATATGATAGAATGGAATAGAAATTATAAAATGTAACTTATCTTTTAGTTTATATTATATTATATTCTTATGATATTTATATTAATGAAAATATACATAAAGATGAAACAAAATGAATATTAACTTGCAAAGCAAATCTGCATATTGCAGTTATTATAATAGTCTAGTTTAGGAAAAACTGCAAATATTAAGCAGAGATAAATCATGTATTTGGTAATTAATTACCTTGATATAATAGCCTTCATCTTAGCATCGGTGTGGTCTGTGCCAGCGTCGGTGGGACCGAGCCGTCCGCGCAACAATTCCACTGAACATTTTAGTCGTTCTATTTCACGCTCATACTGAAACATATCACCAATTGCGATTTGAGATAATAGTTTAATTTTCTAAATAAATTAAATTTTTCAATTTTGGCGCGATACAGGATACTACATGAAAATTTTGTGTGCAATATTGAATGAATAGATTACGTAGGTAAGTCGTAGAAAAAGAAAACTAGTCTATGAAAATAAGAATAAAAAACATATACACACCGTTATGGATGACCGATATTGATAATGGAAAACGTGAATGAAAATTTAATGGTATACATTACTTTTATTTACAAAGTGAATAGTGATCTTATCTATATTCAGCGATACTTGATATCAAGTTTAGGATGTTCATAATAGTGTAAGCTATTTTGTAACCAACAAATTAAAGTATAAATGATTCCTCACCTGTTCAATAGTTCTATGATGCTTGGTCCGTCTCCGTCCCGTAGTGCTGTAGAGCGTGTCGTCCATCTCATCTGAACTGTCAGTGAGTTCCCGCGCAGACTCCAAACTGAGTCGTCGCTGCAGTTTGTCTCTCGCTGGGATGTCCCTCTCAGTCCTCACTGGGACGCGTTCACTCGCCTCACTCGAGTGAGACTCCCTACTGAACACACGAGACGGTGATTCCCGTCTTTCCCTCACACCATAATAATCCTGATGCCTCTCCATATCCTCGTTCAATCTACTGCTAGACATCTTTGCACCCGAATAAGCTCTATCCAGCGGATAATTCGTCTCCGGAATAGAGTTGTCGTTTACAAATTTCTCGGGAGAATTCTTCGCATTCTCCATATTGTACAACGCTTTCTGACTCCTCGATATCTGCAGTCGATACATCTCTTTATTCACTTCTTCGACGTTCGAATCCGATCTACTCATCGGATACCCTGAATCCGTGGATATGTGGTGCGGTTTACTTTCATACAGCGACTCGCCTCTCTGTCCGAAGTGTTTGAGGTTGAGTTGATTTTGGTTAGTCGAGTAAGAGAGCATAGGGTTTGTTCTGGGCATTCGCGTCTTGCTACTTTTGCGTAGACTTGGCGAATTACTAGACGATTCGTCGTCCCTTATTCTAGGAGAGTTACTGTGATTACTCCTCTGATAGACATCTTCATAATTACAATTATCTCTGGTGAGTTTTCGGTGGGTACTGTTATGATTCTGTTGGTCGAAGTTTCTACCATCGTCATTGAAGTTGGTAGAACCCTCTTCAGAATTAGTCTCCGCGTTGTCAGTGCTCAAGCCCTCCTCATCTATGGATGAACTGGATGAGCCACATGGACACCGTTTGGAGTTTCTATTTTCATTCTTTTTATTTTCTTGCGATTGTCGATTATCCTCCATATTATAAACGGGATTCGTGAACACCAATGGAGCAATTTTTGAGTTTGAATTTGTGTTATTTTGTACATTATCGGCAGTGGTAAAGTTTTGTATGCCATATTTCTGAATGTCGTATTCGATTTTTTGTTGCACTGGGCTCTTTGGATAGAACTTTTCGTTTTTACTGTCGTAATACTGTTTATCTCTTTGTTTTTGGTAATTTAGCTGCGAATAGCGACTCAAAGGTTGTCCGCCGTTTTCATAGGGCTGATGATGATGTGTAGTATTCTCGATGGGACTAGAACTTTGGCTGTACGTAGCGATGCTTTGGTAACCGGAACTGGCGACATTCGACAAACCACTAATAGAAACATTTGAGCCGTTGTTTGTGTAATTTTTGTTCCCGTTCACGATATTGTTGTTCGATTTCGATTGAGCTATATTCTTTTTGTTCATAATCTTTTCGTCAACTATATCGGAATCATCTGCGTATTTCAACAAATCTGACAACTCATCTAACGTGGCAGTTTCTTTTATGATATTCTGCATTTCGTTTGTGCAATAATTGTGATTAATACTATCGCTACTCGGAGATCTTTCGGTGCTGCTGTAATTAGAATTATTGTGATAGTGCTGTTGATTGAAATTATTGTTTGGCTTGTATCTGTCTTGGAAACGTCTCTCGAGGCTTTCGTTCAAGCCATTGCTGATGCCTTTTGGATATTGATCCGAGCCGAAACCAATTTGTACGACTTTCAAGTTAACGCAGTGCTCTTGGTTGTTGTATTGTGAGCTGTATCTGTCCGGGTTAACATTTTGGTTTCCCGGGCTCGAGCCATATCCATTTCTGGGTAGCGTTGCGGAGCGTAAATTAAAACTGGGCGATTTGGACACAGTTACGTATGATCCTTTGTACTTCGATTCATCTGCGTTAGATTTCGACGGACTTATGTTGAATTGGACCCCGTTTTTGTTCATGATGGGTGAACTGTGAGCGAAGTTACTGTTTATTGGACCGTTGGAAACAACGTTTTCATTGTTTTGTTTCGTTGGTGTGTTGCAAGTGGGATCGTTGAACCTGAAAGAAATCGATTATTTAAAATGCGTAGCTTGTGTCGAAACTACATTGGATATGATGCAAAGCGGATGGTGTAGCTTTATAAATTTAAAATATTGTTTTTAGCAGTGTAAATATTATATAAACATTAACTTTACAATATTTTTTTTTATTAATAAACTGAGATTTCTGGTTATATTTATAATTTATATTAACGTTGTTATCAAGTAACTCACCTAAATATATTATCAGTCATTTGGGTTGTCGGTCCGATATCGTTGCTAACTAACTTCTTAGAAAGTTCTTCCAATATGTCGGATAGTGGGTCCAGTTCCTGGAAAAAAATATTTATGTTACGTTAAAAATTTATTTCTTTTTCATATTTGAATGTTTAAATGTGAGTATGTAACTTCTTCTGCTGTAAATATGTTGCAAGAGAATTTTCAAAGTTTTTTTTTAATTATTTATTCAACATTCCATGACCGGAAGTACATGCATGCATGTCACAAGAAATTTTAGTAAACAATGAAATCAATCAAATGTAAGTTTAAAGTCAATTAAACTGTACCGGTTGCGCAGCACTATGTGAGAACCATTTGGTATTATTATGAGGGTAATATAAATTCCTTGGCACAAGAAAATTTTAGTAAACAATCAAACATTTAGTAAACAATGGTGGTAAATGTTAAAAATAATTATGTAATGACGATTCGAAAGTGCTACTAAATAGTAGTCTAATTGTATAAATGAATGTTTGAGTTTGAGTTTGAGACATACATTTCAATTATCCCGTTCTCTTACTATCTGGGATAATTTGGTAATGCGGGATGTAGGGTAATATATGCTCACCGGTATCCTCCCAGCGGGTAGTTTCGGCAGGCTATCCACCAACAAGCCATGCAATGTGGCCAGCTGCTTGCCCAAGTCAACATGTGGCGCCCACTCGGGGTCTGCTTCCACACTGCCTATCTGCGACTCTGATGTTGTGGACCCTTGTGACGTGGACGAGTTGCGCTTGCTGTCTTGTTGCTGTTGCTGTTGCTGTTGTTGCTGTGGCTGTTGCTGGGCTTGTTGCTCTTGCGGCCGTGTCTGGAAGTTAAAATTGTGTGTGTTTTATGATTTTGTAGGTTGAAAATGTATTTTGTTTTTGTGTAATGAAATACTGAATAAAAAAGAAAGGTTATCCTTCCAAAAATAGCGAAATAGTATTTTTTAAATGAAAAAATAAATAATTTGCTCACTACATTAATTTTTACGTCTCTTAAATAAATTAAAGAGTTGGAGCAGGTTACATTGAAATAATTTTCATTGGTTCAAAAATTTATTCAATCTTCTCTGCCTTTAATTGACCTTCTTTCAAAACCTACGTAGGAAGAAAAACTTTTTGATTACACTTACAGAAATAGCTCTCAAAAAGGCCTTCATATTGGGTGCCTCCTGTTCAAGGAAGTCGTTGAGGAACTCCATGAAGGCCTCCTTCCCCTGGAAGCGCGTGAAGTTGGCCAGCGTCTGCAGCGTCTTCGCGACCAGCGTCAAGTTGCGTGCCGCACGCTCGTTCGGGTATTCTGTATTCATTAAAAGGTTCATATTTTGTGATGGTAATGGCATTTGGTTTGATCCTTTAGTTGTACAAAATATCGCTAAACTCAAACACTTATTCATTGAACTAGAATGTTCATTTCACTTCTTTTAGAAGCGCTCTTGTGCAGTTAAATTAACATAAATAACTCGGAAAGTAGTTTCTACAGAGGAGAGCCGGTAAGAAACTCTGGAGTAGTTGCAAATTCTTTTGTTCATTTTTAAAATGAATTAACTAAAATAAATTAAGATGAATATGCAACAGCGAAGACCATAATATCTTACCGTGAGTAATTCCAAAGAGGCTCGGGGACAGTATAGCCGGGCATAAAAAGCGCAAGAATATTGAAGCGCTGATGAGATTGTCTGATATATCTTCTCTGCCCATCGAGGCGAGTCTGAAATATTAAATTGAACATTTCATTTCTTTTAGTAACATTGTTGCAATATAATTATATATTTAGTACGAATTTCTTTGAGTCTATTAAAAAAAACATGTAACTGTTTCTTTTATAAAATTCAGAAATCTAAGCTATTGTTATGATAGTAAATATATGTACTTGTTTGGAGAGTTTTAGGAGTTGGTAGCGAAGTGATCGATTTCAAGCGCAGCGTGCACCTGAGTGGTATGCTAAGCGAGCAAAACCACGACCACTATCTATAAGTATGATAAATTACCTTTCCCTAAAAGTAGCGAAGCAGTCCCTCAGCGGCGGCGGGAAGCGCGGTGCGGAGGCCGCTATAGCGCGCCAGGCGAGCGTGACCGCGTCCCGCAGCGCGGCCTGCTGCCGGCGCAGCGCCGCGCTCGAGCCCGCGCGCAGCGGGTCCACTTCGCACTCCGCTGCGCTTGGACCCGCCGCTGCGCATACCGCTTCGCCCAGCGTGTCCTGGAAGAGAATAGGTTTAGTTTATCTTGTAAGTTCGGTAATATTATAGTAAACTAGCGGTCCGCCCCGGCTTCGCCCGTGGTACTTTTTTACGTTTTCTCTCCATAAGAACCATCCTCGTACTTCAAGAAATGTAATAAAAAAAAGAATTAACGAAATCGGTTCAGTTGTTCTCGAGTTATGCGCTTACCAACACATTTTGCGATTCATTTTTATATTATAGATACACCTGGTCTAGTTTGTCCTGTGTACCAGATTTTCTTTTTTACTTTATCCTGTATCCAGCACGTTAATTGGACTTAAACCAATAGGACCTTTTATACCAACGTTAATCAATACAAGAATATTTCTTCATATAACTTTTAAAAGTGTTATTATTTGACAAAGGCTGATAAATAATTGAATCTTTCGTTGATATTGTATGAACATGGCTCTTAAAAATAACCACATTTACTAATTTGTATGACTTATAGCAGTCTCTGATTATATTTCAATAATCGCCATTAATAACTTAAAATATTATAAAAAATATATTCTGGCATTTTACAAAACTTCAAGACAACGAATTAAAATTTTATAATATCTAAAACTATCCTACACTAAAAATATCGCTACCAACCTGTAAATACTGATCACCAACGAGTTTCAAATACGCCTCCATGCTCTTAGTAGCGAGCGAGTTTCCTCTAAAAGTAAGCGAATGGTCGCCAGTCCTTCGTACATCAAGGGCCACTACATCCGCTAAGTATCGTGGGGCCAAGCCAGCACCGGCCATGCAGAGGACGAGGGCACAGCCGATATCCTCCTTTGCTTTTACACCTGTAGACGATAGAGAACGTTAATTCTGTACGTTGGTAACATGTTGGTAACTTATTCGCCTATTTTGACACCAAACGCAATAAAATTTTCGAAACTTATAAACTTCTTCATATGCCAGTTGCAAAGAGTCATAGTAAGTACACAAACAAGTATAATAATAATAATAATAGGGATGTGACGACCCCATCGCCCGCGGTTGGCATATCTACAATAGATATCCCAGCCGTGCAGTCAGTCACCCCGCAGGGCACCCTGTGGCGAGGTGTCGGGGAGTAGCGACCCCGCGGGAACCGAGCGCTCCCGGGGGAGGTCCCTGTCCTCACCTCTGGGCTGTCCCGGTGGCAGTTCGGAGTGAACAATGACGAGGTTCAGGATCCCCCACCTCTGGCTTGCCTTTGTTGGCCGTCCAGAGTGGAGCCGCTAGAGCTATATGCTCGGGGGTGGAAGTGTCTAATGGCGTAATAGCGGGGAAACCCGCTCCGGGCCCGAGGGCTCGCGATGGTGAAACCGGTGCCGCACCTCTCTACACCCCTAGCCGCTCAGCTGATGTTGCCCCCTTGTTGCCACTATCGGTAACCTTTTTGGGAGCCCATCGACCGAACTGGCGAGTCACCGTCTGCCATAATTTTCAATTTCTAATATTGAAAAGGCAGACGTCCATAGTCCCCATAGACCCAATATACCAGTCCATCTAACACCCCCTTCCATAACCCAGTTTTATTCATTTCCATTTTTCTGCAATAGTCCTACATTGGCCGCGGACTGCCCAGGGCTGTATCTCTATAGTGCTGTCATGGGCAGGCTGCGGCTGGTGTCCCACAACACATTAAAATTCTCTAAAGGGCCTCTGCGTGTTGGACCTGTGTCCCCACGTAAGCCTTCCAAAGGACCGGGTATCTTCCTTCTGGTAGTGCCCGTGTATTATGGAGAGAGACATAATAAATTCTTTATTTAAGAGAGAGTATAATTTGACTTGTAGCTATAATACTCTGGCGAAATATTACCGGACTTCTGACGAAGCAAATTATGACAATGGCCCTGAATACAACCTTAGCTGAACAATCGGACTTACAATTCGCCGTCCCCGGAGAATAAAATGATAATCGCCATTACCATAGTTTTATTGTTTTTCGATATTTGAAGCCTACGTAACCTAATACATCTATACAATTTTTTTTTGTATTTTTTCTCCTGTAATCCACAAAGTTATAAGACATTACAATAATATTCACTGCTTTTTCCCAGAACATATTCGTACTAGAAAAAAAAGATAGTACTATGATAGTGAAAAAGTTTCTTCACTCTTTATGTGGTAATAACTTTTACAATAATATTCTCGGAAAAAAGAAACGGCGAAATAATGACGAACGCCTATTATCATTTTATTCTCGTAAAAATATGTTTTGGCGCCATTCGTATGACCGTGTACATTGTGATCACGATGATGATCAGGAAGACTGATCTTTATTACTTTTTATTGTCTTCATTTTTTATGTAATAATAGTTGATTACGCTAATATTGTTTTTAAAAAAATCCCAGAATAAAAGTTCATTGGATATTATCCATTAATACATATGTCCAATATAAACGAGAATAAAATGATAAGTGTGTATTAGTAAATTTACATTTCAGTCAAATGCTACAAACTTTTTAAATTTAAATTATCTTCAGTTCTCTTAAAGTTATTCAAAATATTTTAAAACATAGTAAAAGGTTAAAAAATTAGCTACCACTGAGCCTTTTTTTATCTCTCTACGTCTATAGCTTTGCGAGTTATAGACAATTATCGGTTTTTTATTTCTCCTGAAAAGTTGTGTTTTTGCTGTTATCATTTTATTCTCCGGGGACGGCGAATTGTAATCTTCAATTAGATGACAATATGAATTTCAACAATGTAATGACGGTCGCGGTATAATGTATACTACAAGGTAAAGTAAAACATCATTGTTCAAATTCAACTTCCTTACAGGGTTATGTGAATTTTCTTTCGATAATAATCTGCAATCATTTAAACATTGTTTCACAATAGCCACATTCTAAAGTATTTCACAAAATATTTTTATTAAGAAACGAAGCAATACTTGAAACCTAATCGCTTGCATAGTGGTTCTTATTTATTTATCAAATAAATCACACAAATGCAAAGTACTTATTAGCCCTAACCAACCAACCATGTTATACTGCTATCTATCCTTGGCTTGGAGACAAGACAACATTTCTATAATTTTAGATTTAGATCCTGCAGAATTGGCTATTTTAATTATTTATTTTCCAAGGGACTTTGTCGCTTAGCGACCACGTCGTCCCGTAAATTTCAATAACAATCAACACTTAAATATAAAAAATATAAATACAAACTACAGTAAACAATACAATCATTTTTGTAATCCAACATCGGTCAGTCTGACCAGCACCCGCACCTCATCCTGCAGAATTGGCTTTAAAATTGAAAAAAATGAATACAGAATAGCTGTCCGGCGACTGATCTTGTGGCCCTCGCTCACCGGGCACCAGCGCTGTTGGGTAAAGGCTACGGGCACTCACCGATGACGGGCTCCAGGTACTCGCAGAGCCGGCGGTAGTTCCGCTTGAGGTAGTCGAGGAAGCGCGCGTAGCAGTCGAGCGGCAGCACGTCGACGCACTGGTAGCGGCACTTGATGCGCAGCGCGGGCGCGGGCGCGGGCGCGCGGCCCGGCGACTGCGGCTTGTCGCCCTCGCTCACCCCGTACCAGCGCTGTTAGCACACTGCACTCACCGATGACGGGCTCCAGGTACTCGCAGAGCCGGCGGTAGTTCCGCTTGAGGTAGTCGAGGAAGCGCGCGTAGCAGTCGAGCGGCAGCACGTCGACGCACTGGTAGCGGCACTTGATGCGCAGCGCGGGCGCGGGCGCGGGCGCGCGGCCCGGCGACTGCGGCTTGTCGCCCTCGCTCAACCCGTACCAGCGCTCGTTCAGGTAGCGGGACGATACGTCGTCCACTGGGATGCGGACTGTGCCTGCAATTATAGTGAAAAAACATTTTAAAATTCGATTTAAACAAGTTGGAGAAATTCTGAAAATTGGAAATTTGAACACATGAACATCCTATAAGATAAGCACTTCAAAATAACATTATTTATAGAGATACACGATAAAGTAACGCACCAACAAGCGCGTGCTTGTCCCGCTTGCGCGCACGCCGCTCGGGCTCGCGGTACACGTTGACGTGTATCGCGCGCACCGCCGGCAGCGCGCTGAACTCGTACACCTCGCCCCAGAAGCACAGCTCCGTTTTTAGTTTCGATGATGATCTGGAAATTTTTAACAAATATCATGTATTTTTTTTACTACGTTTATTGAATGCCCTGTCAAAGGCAGTTTTCGAATGAAACGAAATTTTTTTCAAATCTGATCTTACTGTTTGGCAAATTTAATCCAAAACTCATTATTTTGCATGCAACAAGAATATTTTTATCAAAGGAGTTTATTAATGGAGTTACTAAATGGTCAAACATAATGAGTATCGTGATACGTAATTTCTTAAAAGTTTGGATACTTTTATCATTCTAGGGAATTATAAATATGTAGTTAATACCTCGCATATAAGGTGTCATCTAGGAGAATCTCGCAATAGTATCTCTTTTTGGGAGGAATGGCTTTTGCTTCAAGTAACCAAAGCTTCACCGTTCGCTCACATCGCCTCGTCCGTATTTCATCGGGTCGTGCTGCCTGGCGTAAACTGAAAAATTAATTATGTTATTAATATATTTTATTTTGTCAGTCGTGAATCTGAATAAATGTATTAACAGGCCTTAATTAGATAATTTTATGTAATTATTGTATTGTCACCGATCCTTGATAAGTGTATAATATTGAATTAAATCTGTCCGTATAATAGAGGGCTAAAAGCGAGTCTTAAGGAGTCAGTTACATACAAACATAAGTAGAGTCAAATATAAGGAAACTAATATAATTAATAACAACGTATTTTAAAATATAATTACCTATATATCCATCTATCTCTTTCCTTACGTGACGCGCAAGCAAAATATCTAGGTGCACGGTTTTCTGCACTCAATGCAAAACAGTGCGGCCTGCCTAGCACCGACGAATGTAGAGCACGAATTTCTACCTGTAAAAATATTATTATTATTAGGCAACTTTATATTTTAAATATAATTTAAAACATATATTGCATAGATTGCATATATGTATAAAGTGAATATTTAATTAAATATTTAGAAGTCACGTAAATTATTTTCTCTGCAATACATATTTACTTCTATATGAAAAAAAAATCTATAAGTTAATATTTAAAAGGTAAAATACACGTTCAACAAAGTTAATCGTATTAGTCAATTGGCAAATGTTAAAACATGAGTCAAATCCTAAATGGTGAGTCAGAGGTTAAATTGCTTATTCGAAAAGCTTTCAATTTGCAATTTATTGTTGAATTAAGATAAAGCTTACATTAAGTAACTCATTTACGCATATTATCTTATTACCATTCATGTTTATTACTAAAGGTTTAATTGAACAAGTAGAGAATTCAAAACATCGTGCCTAATTACTACTTTAATTATATTGAGTCAAACCTCTAACATAAATGTTTACTAGGAAACTATGAAACAATGTGACTCTAACTTACTTGATTTGGAGGTCCCAAATCCATTGTGGATACAGCGGGCGAATGCGCCGATAACAAACTTTCATGGGATCTGAAAGTAAGCAAAAGTGAAATTAATTACAATCTTGTTAACATAATTAATTCCTTCGATAGTTAGGTTTCTATGTACATAGTCGTAAAAGCTTTTAGTGAATGGATACGACAGACGAGGCGGGGCTACACTCCTTAATAATGTTACGACACTTAGGTTCATAATATGATGCGGTCACGACATATTCTAATTACTCTTGTTGTCCTAGTACTTCTTTAATGATATAATTAGCGGTTTATGAAAAAATAAATAAAATATAAATTTAAATTTTGCTTCGTTTATACCATAGTATAACTAGAACACTATGTTTATACAATCTATTTAATACTATTCACTTTTAAAGGAATAAATTATCTTCTCAAAGACAGACATAATAAATCGATTGCGGATTCTGCAAAAGACAGGCTTTACTCAGCTTCGGGGCAATCAGTGGAATGCTTTGTAGACTCAGACGTCTGAGAGGAGTAACAAGAGCGAGATTAAATAAAATAGTTGACAAAATAAAATAAAAGATCTTCTTGTAGCGCAGAAATAGTCGTCCCTATTTTTCAAACCGACTAGATATTATTTTTGGTAATATTATAATGGTAAGTGGTAACCAACAGCAAATATTTACTTAGGTCATTCGTCATATTTCCATTAGAATTCTGCTGTTATTAGTATGTTTAAATCAATAAATTGAAGAGGATTAGATGAGATATAATTATATCCATGAAAATGTACTTGAGCATTTATAGAAGATGATTGATTTGCTTAAGGAAAATAAAATACCTTGAAGTCCGTAAAGCATGTGTAGCTGGATGAGTAGGGACCGCCGCGAGTATCCTCTCCCGTTCCAACTTGGTGGCGGATTTTGTTCGTTTCAAGGGATTGCTTCTGAAGGATCTCTTGGAGAAGAAGAAGGACGCAAGACGCGATGGACTGTGCTGCGCCTGAGCGCCTGGTATGGGCGTGCTTGGTGCGGAACCTCGCCGACATGCTTTTTCATATGATGTGTCTGTGGACAAGGAGATTTTGTTATTAGTATTTTATACGTTGTATATTACACATTGTTATACTGTGAGGAATAGTAATTGCACCTGAATAAGTATCATACTCATACATATTAAACGTTAATAATTGTATTGAGATTTGAGACAATTGGTCAATGTAATTGAATGTCGTTAGACGGAGACGTATAAAGCATCCATTGTGTATCTTAGAGTCACGATAAATTAATTGTATTTCAATTTATTTTCACAAGCAACGTTTTAAACTATTACTGTTTATACTAACCACGTCGATTCCATAGAAAACACATTTTATTGTGACCACAACAACGATTCTCACCTAAACAAGATAGTGTATGCAGGAACAACCGCATATTTCTTAGAGCGCTCAATTGAGTCCGTTTTACAAAGAGGCTCGCGTCAAATGGCCGTGAATACGGCAATCATATATACAACAGTCTGAATTGATTTAATGTAAAGGTGCAAATTCACTTTCCTATATACGTTATAAATAATCTTTACAATTTTATTCACGACAACTCCACATTATACTAAAAAATAAAAAATTTGTACTGCAGCATATTGAATATCGTACATATATTTAAATTATGGTATTTAAATTGATTGCCGAAAGATATATTTTATCATCTCTAAACGGACTTGTTCTCGATCTAGGTACACTCTTACTTTTTTTTTCACAAAAACAGTGCTTATGTATAGAGGTAGTTGCTGCAGGTAGCTACTCCCGATTCGTGAACTATTAAAGTTCGTTTTTATTTTTTAACAACGGTTTTTAATTTAAGACCAAAAATAATGAACAAATTTAATTCTTATCATTCGAATGTACTATGCTCTTATAGTATTGTATTACGAAAGCAATGTAATCAAAACAGTATTATAATATCGTCGACACAGCGATACGGCCACGCGTGGCTTCCGCAGGATGTTGCGCGCACGACGCCCGTGACCGCTGCTTGCGTTTACAAAACAAAATATCGACTTGGCGCTATTGTTTTTACTTTTATTACATGCATTCTTTCATGCATTTTGTATCGGTATTTTAAACTTTAACTACAAATTGGCATGCATATTAGCAGTTGTTTCTAACGATTTGCACAAATTGTACAGGTTGTGGTGTTCTTTCAACTTGATTTAAAATGTTTATAAATTTGCAAAAATATAGAAAAAATTGAAGACACGCTTCATTGAAGAAATATGCCAACGACATCGATGTGTCGCTGAACGATGCGAATATAACAGATGTTGTGTATAACCTATTACCGTTATTGCATCGGTTATGGGATCGTCAACATGTCAATGATATCGATCGATTATACTCGTGGTAAGCATTAATAAACTTTCTGGTTTCTTACATATTTTCTTGATATTCATAATCTCTTAAAACTTGTCTTGAATACAATGAGTTAAGATAGCAAGTAAAAACAAGCGTTAAAAATCTATTCAAAAGGAATCACCGCTGGGACTTTTCTTGGCATGTCATTATATTTTTTGTTTTTTAGACTGAGATGAGTCAGTACAATAAGATATCCGAAGAAAGCGGAAAGATAGGGTTTCGGAGATTAAGGCGAATTTAAAATTTCTTATATTTTTCTCAGTCAGTCTCATTTATGATTATTCACCCCTGTAAAGGTTATTGACCTAAAACCAATATGCTTCCAAGTTACATGGTACAAGTGAGTCATGCATCGTAATTATTGCAAGTTCGCTGCGCCACGCAAAACCCTGCAAGGGGCTCCAAGAATATACGAACAGTTAACGCTAACGTTCACTTAAAGCTTGGTAATTTATAATGAAATTTGTCAAAATGCCATATTATAAACGTGGAGATGTAGACAACCTGTAATGAAATTTACCGTAAATGTCTCTTCCCTGTTATAAAATTGTTTTGTTTATTTCATAACAAATCCTTTCAAAGTAATTTTGAATAAGGAACATTATGATTTTTTAACAAAACATTTGAGGACGGCATTATTAGATTGCACAATCACGCCTTGGATAACGAAGTGATAAGCGCCCACGAGGAAGTACTTAACAACATACATACGATAACAGGGCACTCATTTGTTGTTTTATGAAAAACTAGTATGTTTGGTGTGTTGTAATAAGAGATGGTATTTTAAGTACAGAAATTAATTCATTGCATGGAACTTTAATTATGCACTGCAAATCAATAATCATATATCCAGTATAGGGATCGTTTAAAAAGTAAACCGAACCGGTATTTACATGCAAACTGAATACGAATCGATAACGGTATCTCCTTTCATACTGAATACATAAGATATCCCTAACTTTCACGCACGCTAATATACTAAAATTATTAGTTAAATACATCGTATTGATTCAGCCGGAAAAATTTAATTACAAGTAATTTGTTATACCAGCTTCACACTTGACAGTCTTTATCTAACACGTGACTTTAATTTGTATGGAATTATTAATTTTGTTACTTAAATATGTAATAAGTATGTTTTTAATATTTAAATATTATATATTGTATAAACCATACACACAATACGTAAATTCAAATAAATAGCTTCTGTTCTTACCGGAATGCACGGCTACATCATCATCGACATCCAGATGATATCCTCTTCGAATGCTGAGAGGACTATTTGCAATTTGCTCCTCATTCTTCTTTATAAGAGCTTCTAAAACCTCTCTTTCACCACCATTTTTACCAACAAAGGTATCATAATCATCAGTTATATCCGTAATAATAACCGCGACTTCTTCTAATCCTTCTTCAATATTCCTTGCTGTAATACTTCGAAGCAATGAGTTGCTTCTCGAAAGCTTTGTACTTCGAGATCTTCGAATGAAACTAGTAATTTTCCCAGCGCTCTTATTAGGACTCTCGGGGGTGACTGTTATTTTTGGCGTTTTAAATATAGATGACGAACTACAACTACCTTTAATAGGTGACGGGGTGTTCAAGTTCTGTGGCAATGTTTTCGACTTCTCTTTGTTAGGAGTCTGTATTTTTGGTGAGTCGGGTATTAAGGATAAATTAGAATTTCTTATATCTGTACGTGATGGCAATTTAGTTGAAATATTTGCTATGGAATTATTTAATTTATTCGATGAGATCGATACTGCTAGAGGTTGGTAGACCCTGTCATACCGTGGTTCACACGAAGTCGTAGATCGTAGTCGCGGTTTCGAGTGCTTTATGAGATCATTTTCTGCAACTAGTCTAGGGCTCATAAGATCACGTTGACCTACTCTCGGCAGCGCTTCATTAGAACTCGCCGTCGTTGACAAAGGTCGGTGATATCGCCTTTCTGGACTAAACAAACTGATATCACTTTCACTTTCGGTCAAGGACGAATCGCCTCTAGAGTAGATTTGTAATTTTGCGCGATCAGAGGCATATTTTCGCTTAGGTTTTATCGGAGTTCCATCAATATTTTGCCCCGTTATTAAAGCCTCTTTTTCTTCTGGCGTGAGCGGTAAGTAATTGTCAAAGCTCTCGAACAATGGCACATAAAAAATAGATTTACGTCGCCCCTCCTCGTCGCACGCAGGTGAGGACTTCGGTGAGATCGTTCCCGACATGCTGGTCATTGCACGATCACGGAAATGCGCCACGTTACGGCAATCTGTGCTGAGTCACAGGAGCTTGTCCCATTATATCCATTCGTTCCATTGCTACCCGTTAAAATTATAAAACACAATTAATTATTATTGTTTTGACCACTGCAATCCTTTATTTCACTGCACTATGAGTTATCTATTAAAACAACAATATTATGTAAAATGTTGGAATACTTTGCAGTCATGAAAATTACTATAAAAACTGTTGAGTATCAGAAGTAATAAATAATTCAAAATTACACAAGTTAGAAGCTTACATAAAATTTTTTATTCGCAAGATATATCGATCGTGTTAAAACAAGAACTATGAATAATTTCACATTATCAAAGTGCGATAAGATTATCCACTACGGCAACAATGAAGTAACCTACTTTACTGATGGAAAATCATTGGCCATGCGACAAATATAGAGAACTGGAAAACTAATCTAATCTCGATGTTTATACATATGATACAACTTGTTAACTTATATATTGGAGTTAGGACGCGTCCTCTCGAACGCAGTACGAGACACGAACTAAATTTCGCGAAAAGCAATAATAGTAACAGCAGTCAACACATGTGTTCGTTGTTTATACAGAAAAGCGGCGGGTGTCGTGCAAATTTATTTAGGAGCGGTTACGAATATATTACAAACATACGCAATTAGCCTGAGAACCTGGAATCTGTTAATTAAATTAACGAACTTGCGTGTTCTCATGCACACAATAATTTAGAAACAAGGTAATGAACACAACACAAATGGTAATGAAATGAACATTTTTAGCCCATTAATATTTGAATGCTTTCCTTAATCATTTATGTAATTATGACAAATGTTTATTTTATTTAAAGTCATCATCATCAATAACCTATGTTCTTTATATGTAATATACCTTAATTTGGTCAAATATATGTGAACAAATATGTTTACTTATTCAACCTTCGTTATTTTTCAGCATAAGAATATTCTTATTTCATACACGTAGTTTCTATATTTTAATGGAATTCCGCACGAATTAGCCTCTATACAACGTGCAAAAACAAATAAAACCGCGATCCATTGAAATTTTCAAGACGAACAAGACGAGTAAAGTAAGCACCGGATGTCGTGATGTATAGAATGAGATCTCGGGTTGTTATGGAGTGCAAGCAAGCAAATAAAGATTGCGGAACGAATGCTATTAACCGGTCTCTGGTACAAAACGTATACGTGTTTACCAAATTCAGAGCCGCTTCGCAGTTTTTATAGCGAGCTCTAAAAACGGAATCATAATCACAAAAATTAACAACTATAGTTGCGTAAGTAATGTTCTTTATATCGAGGAAGATCATAATAATATGTGAATTTATATGAAATTGCCGATTTATTTTGTAACGGTTAGGAACGAACAAGCTCTACATTATATTTTTTCGATAACTCTATTATATTTTGCTTCAACAAGTCTATTTTAAATGTAATACAATAGTCTACTAAGATCTTAAAACGACAGTAGAGAGTGGATATCTATGTGACTAGCATGCAATCACGTTTCAAGGCAATCGCAGCGCAGGTTGTATGAATCTACTGCAACGCCTGTCAGTAGGTCCTTCAACTCTATTTATTTCTTATATGCGTACAAATTAACTCATAACTCAATACTAGTTGTTAAATGTGTATATAAATCTCTTGCAATGTTATAAAAGAGAAATTCTAAGAATTATGGCTGGTCTTTAAAGTTGTTGATGAGAAATATAAGCCCGTGAAAGTTTTATTCCTAGTTCTTGTCCATTCACACTGAAAATATTGAAACAAACTAGATCAGAAATTATTAAGTCATGAAAGTAATAACAAATAATAATTTCATATGACTGTCATAAATAATAAAATGTAATTTCTTAATCCGCATTCCATGGTCTGTCTCCAGCGTTCCAAGTGTGTACAATATGAAGACAAAAAAAACCACAACATGTCAGCAGCAAGATATTTTTCACACGCAATTCTCGCAAATTATTCAACGAAGAATTATCCATGTTATTTATTTGATGCCCGGGCCGCCGGGGAATGATAAATGCCACAACTACCTGTCTGGTTCTACCCTTGACGTGCCTATAAATGTTTATAAGGGGTCATTACGCATAAATTTATAACCCAATTGTACAATAAGAATATGTAAATATGCTTCTTAGACATTATAGTACTCATCATTAAGAGTATATATTTGAAATTTTTTGTTCCAATTCGCAATATGTAAAATTGGTATTCTCTCTTAAGCCAACTCTCCTATGTAGGTACCAAAGCAGTGAACGTAACAGACAACAGTACTGTATCCTAAGCTTGTCGCCAATTTCAACCACAATAAATAATGAAAGCTGCACAACCACTGCAAATTGCAAAACAGTATTAGAAGAACAAACAAATAGAGCACGTTTGATGTATATCTGCGCTTACTCATACTGTAATAGATTAGCAATGAACTATTCGTTTAGTTACTCAGAATGAGGTTAAGCAAGATCGTTAATACCGAGCACTACTCGTAAGAATCAGTGAAGAGCAAAAGCAGTATGGCGGATGTGATCATGACTTCCTCTCGGCCGGACAAACGAGATTCCTAGTAAGTACCTGGTACATTCAGGTTTGACGACCCGGCCCACGTGGGTCATTTGGTTTACTTTTATGTTGGCGCGTATATTGCCCATGCATACAAACATTGTATCGAAAATCGTTAAATCACAATCATATTTTAATATTATTGGACGAGGTTCTACATAAAGTACTATGTATTTAACTTCAAAACACCGTTGATATTAAATTGAAGTGCATAAAATGTTCTTCAAAATTAAACAAAAAAAATGTGAATAATAACACTGCAATTAATCTTAGTCATCATTATACAATTTAAACTATGCTGTTAAGGCAAATTACTGGTACAATGTAAAGACGCCATAATGAGTCGTTACAGAACATCAATCAAGATGTTCAAGAAGGGTTCTAGTTGTCAGTAATGATGAAGGAATTAAAAAAATATAAAGATAAGCCCTAAGCGTACCTTTTAATATGATAGTTATGTTTATTATATTTTACAAAATTTAAGTAATCTTTTCATTTTTCATCGTTATAAGTAATAGTTTGTTTTTTGTTCGATATTTTTTTTCCATCAGACCATTTTTTAACCAAAGTAGAACGATTACTAACGAAGCAAAAACTGATTGCAGTCCCGTTAAGAAGCTACACCATGATTGACCTGAAAAGTAAACCTACAAAGAACTCGTTAAGTACATCCGAGTCCAGGTTTCGTATTACATTTATAATTATAATAAAAGAAATAAACTTAACATTGAACAAAATGCAATTAACTTTGAGGGGCTTCCCTTCGCGATCCATATTGTATTACAATATGTTCACAAAACGACTCTTGATATTTAGGTGTCGCCAGCACCCGAGATATAGGTTAGAAAAGGTCACGGTAAAACCCTTAGTTACCGCAGCTCGTTTCAAAATGAGGGCAAGATTATGAGAACTAAAACGCATCTTGCATAGACACGTCGCACCAGTTTCTTTAAGACACGTATTGCATGCATCAGCATATCAAATACTGGCATCTATATGTTGAAACCGTTTGAGGCGGGAATCGGGATGAGCTTTAAATCAACGTGGAAGGAACCTCTGATGAAAATCAAACAGATTAGAGGCACGAAGGAGAAATTTCTGAGAAAGTCGAGGTCGAGGTATACAGGAACAAATTTTGAACAATGCAAGCGAGATACAACAATGAGGTTGGCGGAATATGTTTGACGGTAACCGGATAGTTGTGCAACCGCTGCGTGTCGGAGGCTGTGTTGGAAGACAAAGAGCTACTTGAAGGCTGGTATTTAATGCCAGTGTTTAAGGCCGCGTGGGCAATAGTAGAGCTCAGTCATATTGTCTTAACAATTAACATGAAGTTACGTCGTACAGCGTACTATCTCTGAACAGTTCATGAGTTAAGTATCTAACTCATTATATTTTATGAGATATGTGTAATCAATTAATGAGTTAATAATGCAGGAATAAAGCAGACCGATTAAATAATTCTGGAATATTTTTCTTTTCTATTAGATAATTCATTAAGTGCGACTGATACTATATGTATTAACATAATCGTGACTAGAGTCTTGCACCAGACCTAGATAATCGCCGTTCACCAACAAAAGGTCACGATCACAAAGTATACGATAGTAATTCATGTACTTGAATCATGTTTTAATTTGTATAATTTATTGTATTTACTAAGTACGAATGTTTAATAGAAATTATCTTAAGGTGGTTTGCTTTATTCTTTTTTACAATAACGTTTTAGTAAGTTCGATCAAATTAGTATCAAAAATTCAACATTAATTGTTTAGCAATTTATGACGAAAATGTACACGGAAAAAATGCAAGCAACTGCAATCCTAAATACTTAATAGTACCTGCGTTAAATATTAACGTGTTCCTTATCTAACATCGAGCCTATTTGTAAATGACATAATTTGAGTAAGACAATGCCTTATTATTAAGCTATTAGAGGCAAATTACACGAACAACCCGAGCGTGATTTATAATTACATAATATGTAAATAGCAGTTATAAATAACAAATAAATAATGCTAACATTATTTTTATTTGATTTTTTATCGCTATCAATAAATTTCACACACAAAACATGTTTTGATCACATGTGGTGCAAACACAATGTAAAATGCAAAAGTGGGCCAACTTATGTTATCTTCGTGAGATCAAATGACTCATTCCATCTTTATGCCAAAATACAACATCAAGATTTAAAATTCGTAAAATGTTTCACATTCATTTCGTGAATGCTTACTTTTTTCTACTGCTTATGTAAATAGAAATTGAGAGTTTATTACCACTCGTGGCTATCACGTTAATTACATCATAGTAATTATTGAACATTGGAAACAAGTAAACAAATAATATTGTTACTTTAATAATTAATTTGTTATTGCAAACAGTCATAACAATTCAAAATAATTATTCGTCGATATGAGAAGGAAGTAAAGGGCATTAAGCTGACATTCAGATAACCCCTGCTTCCTTTCAAACGTGTCCAACATAAGTTCAACATTATGTCATAATGTTGAACTTATGTTGACACATGTATAATGACCCCACAATAGTTTCATCTTCGAGTTTACAAATCCATACTAATATTATAAATGCGAAAGTAACTCTGTCTGTCTATCTGTTACTCAATCACGCCTTCACTACTGAACCAATTTGCATGAAATTTGGTATAGAGATATTTTGATACCCGAGAAAGGGCATAAGGATAAGTTTTATCCCGGAAATCCTACGGGAACGGGTTTTTTTTTAAACGCGGGCGTAGCCGCGGGCGGAAAGCTAGTCTATACAAATATTATAAAGAGGAAAGGTTTGATTTTTTGTTTGTTTGTTTGTATGAATTGAATAGGCTCCGAAACTACTTGGCAGATTTGAAAAATTCTTTCACTGTTGGAAAGCTACATCATTTCTGAGTGACATAGGCTATATTTCATTTTCAAAAAAAATAGGCATCCTTACTAAAATTACGATAACGTAATCCAAGGTGTGAAAAAAATATCAAAAAACTACCTTACATCGCGTGCGCTGCGAAAACTGTTGATGATAGAACAAAATGATATACTACATTTTTTTAGAACACACCATTGTCTACAAAAAATCAGCGGCAGCATATCTCTAACTATTACAGTCATGTCACAATAAGCGTTTTTTTATTGAAAAAAAGAAATTAAAATACCACCGCTACAAAAAGCTCTTTATTTGTACCTTGGTATTAACCCTTATCAAAATAAATGATGTATTATTTAATATTATATAATATTTTAATAGCCATAAATATTACACTGTTTTTAGCTTTGTTGATTCTACACGTTGGGAAATGTAATACTTATAATAAATGCGAAAGTTTGTGAGGATGGATGTACCTACTCACTCTTTCACGCAAATACTACTGAAGATTACATTGAAATTTAGTATACATATATAGAGGGTAACTTGGATAAACATATATGTATATCCCGGAAATCCCACAGGAACGGGAACTATGCGGGTTTTTTTAAACGCGGGCGAAGCCGCGGGCGGAATGCTAGTACTTATAATAAATGCGAAAGTTTGTGAGGATGGATGTACCTACTCACTCTTTCACGCAAATACTACTGAAGATTACATTGAAATTTAGTATACATATATAGAGGGTAACTTGGATAAACATATATGTACCTATATCCCGGAAATCCCACAGGAACGGGAACTATGCGGGTTTTTTTAAACGCGGGCGAAGCCGCGGGCGGAATGCTAGTTAGAAATAAATTTCGTAAAATATGTCGTATTTTTGAATAGGCGTTCAGCCAAACTGCACGTGTGTCCCTTTTCAAATGACTATTTACAAAGCAATCCCACCAAATGAGGCGTAAAATGGAAACAATAGGCAATAGTTTACATGTTAAATGCACGAGTGCACACATTTCCCAACGCCCATCTAACAAAAATCGAGACAATCTCAAGCTTGTATCTTTAAGTAAATGACTTGCACAATATTCTCATGTAAACGCATCAGAACCGTCATACACTCGGGGAAATGGTAACGGATAATCTCCAATTATGTCTCTATTATTATTCCTTATTAGTATATTACAACGAGCTTACTGCAAATATCCTCTTTATATTGTGGGGGAAATGACCCACAAATGCAAAATTACACACATTATATGTCTGCTTAAACCGATATAATTCTGGGAATTAATTTATCAAATGGAAGTCAACAGGAAAACCTCAAGATATATTGAAAAGCACAATGTAAGAATTCTTACGCGTATCCTTTAGTAGGGATATTATCAAAGCTTTTGTCCAGACTGCGCAGAATAACAAATAACTCAGGCAATTGTTACAAATTTGTTAATGTTGATTTTGTAATGTGTACAAAATTGGTTACCCTAAACAACATTATACCATCTAATGAATACTGTACCGATTTGTTACCTATATATAACTCTACATTTCAATTTAAGATGTAACGTCTCGATCTTGTTGTCAGTATGACTTTGCTATTAAATATTAGAGAAACTCGAGTGTTACAACATAGATAATTTGAAATCAAAGAACAGCATGTCTTAGAGCCAAAAACACCTGCCCTTCACGAAAACGACACCTGCCAGGCATGAGGCGACATATGGTGAACAAAAAGACTTGGGACCCCTATTGCCGGAAACCAACGGTCAGACAAAATACGACAAAATTGTATGTTGAATAATAAACAGTTATTTTGTAGGGTGAAATTGAATATTTGAACACTATGCTTGAAGTGTGTGACTAATGGCTTAGATAGAATAAAAAAATGATAATAAAATGATAGTCATATCATTAAATTGTATTATAAGTTTGAAATGTTTATCTCCACTAAAGGGCTTAATGGGCTAAAGCCATGATAAGACATACGTAAACATGTTAGTCAATAGAAGCTAGCTACACCTTAACACGCTTAAGCCGCCGACGATAGTTTAAACTAAAAATTGTCACTTAAAAAAGGAAGGGTTTGAGCGTCGCACTAGGTCCGGTTTGGCGGAGGCAGCGGGCAGCCTGGAATGTGACCCAGACCTCATGGGACTCGACTCAATGACTCATGTGAACTTACTCTTTCGAACAGACAATATTTAGAAAGTCACGGATAGCGTGGGCGCAGATAAATACACTTACATCACGCGCCTACATGCATTTTTTCATATGTCAACCCACATAAGTTATCATTAAAATTAAATTAAATAGGAATAATTGAATATGTTGTACAATTTCAACTCGCATGGTATAATGTGCTTTGAAATGATTTATTTTGGTCGTAACTTATTATGATTTATAATAATTAGTTATCTTATTTATTTGGGTGATAAAAGTATATATGTAAGTTATCTTACTTGATAACACTATTTACAACAGATATTGTATGTGATCAATTTATTATTTGGTAAATTAAATTAATAATACGAATATCTTATTTAAGCCAGTAATATGAAATATGTTAAGTATGTATTAAGTTTGTTAGTTTACATTTGAGAAGTAGAGAAGCATTATTATTTTATATAATTCAACAAGTTGGTAAATACTAAACTTTTCTTCCTCGCTATGTAGAGATCAACAACGAAATAAATTCAATACCCATTATAACAACAGGCTACATACAATATTGGTTTTTATTAGATATGATTTATCAAGAAGCTCATGATATCCATGGACCTAAAAAAATGGCAATAACATAAATAAAATAATACTCTATTTTTTCGCTCTCTACATCTCTATCGCCAGTACATAGAAATGATTGAAACATTTTCTGATAACTGCGATAGTGTAATTTATTGCTAGATTGTATAGTGAAATTGCTATAATATTTAATATCCATGAACTGCACATATTTCAACATTATTTTATCATAACACTAAATCACAACACTGAATTACGCTTACATCCTTATATCACTACACTATTAAAACACACTGTCACAAAACTCCATACAATTTCAATATAAAATCGCGAACAAAACAATGTTTTCGTAATATATTTATTGAAAACGCAAAAGCGCGCGGCCGCTATGCAAGCCCAAGTAACTTTGTTGACAAGCGTCAAGCGGCAAACTTGCTCCTCCGCCATGTTTGAATGCGTCGGCAATCTTCGGCACTACTCGTCTAGCTTCGGGTGGTACTTTCTGTTTTATGTTTGTCTGTTGACTATAAAATAATATACGGAAAATGTAATAACACACATTGAGTAGAACTGTGAGTAGAACGAAAGACTTGTTAGTTGGAAGATTTAAAGAAAACCAGGGCAGTAATTAATAAATAACGTTAAAAAATGAGATAATTTACATGTAACATATAACAATTAATGAAACATAAAAATAATATGTAACTCTATTTTTTTTATAAAAATAATTTAAAATCATATTTACTGGACGACTCTATCGCTCTATAGAAAAGATTTATCTATAGAGCGATAGAGTCTAATATTAAACGAGCAAAGCTCAAGCCTTTTGTTACTTTTTGTGCAACACACTTTTACTTTGATACTTTGTTACCTTTTTCAAATTTATTTTATACGACAAAGATTTAAGCATTTATCAATCAAATCGAAGAAATAGTGCCTTAAATTATGATCCAATAACATTCATTATTTGTTATTCATAAATTATGATTTCGATTTGAAAGCTTTCGTACAAACATTGTACTCGCCAAAGGGCATGGGTACATAAAATAAATCACGATACCTACTTGAGAGTTGAGGCTGGCGGCCGCGGCGGTCATGGACCTATTGAACTGGTTCTCCGATATTGTTCTTATAGGTAAAGTTTTTACACTTACAATGTTAGCTTTCGTGATTACATGATCTTTTAGTTGATACTTGATTGAATTACCGCTTCACATGATGTCTATGTTAATTTAATTGATGTAGAGCTTAACAATAAAAAATAAAAACAGTTATAAATGTCCGCTTTTTTACCTATTTTGATTTCAATATTACCTACCTAGTCTAACTTACATAAAAAACATATAACAATAATTAACAATTCACCAAACATCCTACTACGATATAAAAAAGCATAAATTACGAGTAAACTTTTAAACATTTTCATTCATTTTACTAGTGCCATCTAGAGGCGAGTAGTAGCATGAAATGTTTATCAATGATCCGATAGAGGGCGCTATTTATAATTTCTGTTAGCTTTATGTTTATATAAATTTATATTTATAGTATCTTGGTTAGGTTTAACCGGCGTGTAAAATTATTATAAACCGACATCCCAAGCCAACAGATGATAGCAAATGTTTTCAATCATATAAATGAATTTGTACATATTACTAATAATCTATTTTTAATTATGAAATAAAATTCGTTAACTCGTAGTTTTACTTACCTATATCTTTTATTACCTACTTTTACTACAAAGTTAATAAACAATGTACTACGAAATGGTAAATAGCATAAATAGTAATTAGCATTTTAACTATCGCTTCCTGTGCACGGCATACTTTTCAGTAGCGATAAAAAAATAAGTAAATGGGTTTATCATGAAAAGGAAACCCTATTTTCGATAACTGGGACACATTAAATTTCTATTTTACATTGTATTATTATTCTTTTTATATTTTCGTTTGCAAAAAAACTACGTGACAATTGAGAACACTAACAATTTAAAAGTGTTGTAAATTGTGAATGACTTATGACTACTATTTAAGAGTGTTCGCGTAGAGTAGAATTATTAGCGAGTGGCAACAACATGACAGAATTATCGGTATAAATAGTAGCCGGGTGCAATGTCCGGGACAATTTAAGCTGGAGATACTATACGTATATCTGAGTATCTTTATTTTATACGCGCGTAGATGCTGCGTATAAATTATTGGTGTAGGCATGTTTACTCATATAACTGCGAAGCGTACTTAGCCAACGTACCTAATTAGTACGAATTAAATTAAAAAAGGATTCCAAAATGTTTGTAAAATTTAAAAAGTAACTTTATAAAAATATTGCTATTATTTATTTATTATAATACTAGCTTTCCGCCCGCGGCTTCGCCCGCGGTTTCAAAGAAAACCCCGCATAGTTCCCGTTCCCGTGGGATTTCCGGAATAAAACCTATCCTATGTGTTAAGCACACATATAGAGGGTCTATATGTGTGCTTAATTTCATTGTAATCGGTTCAGTAGTATTTGCGTGAAAGAGTAACAAACACATACACATCCTCACAAACATTCACGTTTATAATATTAGAAGGAAGGATAGGATAGTATTAAACAAATAAGTTCATATGAATAAATCCAATACACATTTAAAATAGGGATAAAATATAAATACATGGTCTACTCTGCAATGCACTCGCTCTTAACACTTCAGGATTCAGTTTAGCGATATTAGTTCAACTGAATGTATAATATAGACCTAATCAATTACAAGTAATTCGATAAATGTTATCTTCTATCGCGCAACCTTGCCCATTGCAGCTGATAATGCATTATTCTATTCGATAATGTTGTGATGGCTATCATCACTGCAGTTATTTGCAATACGCCGGTGAAGTCACGTCCGTGTCTGATCTCATGATTCTAAACGCCAATGTTATAATTGTTCAACAATTAAGAGTTTGTGTTTTTATTTTATGATTACGTTAAAATTTAAGAGCTCTCTTCAAAGGTTAGGTTTTTATTAATTTATTGAACATACAGTGTAGAAGGTAGATTACATTTTTTAACTACATATGAATCTTTTAGTTCAAAAACTTCACATCTATTGCCACAATTAAATTATCTTAAATAGGTAAAATAATGTTAAAGACAACAACCAAACTTATTTAAAATAAAATAAAAAATATTGATAGAGTCAAACTGTCCGAAAATAATTAAGTTATAAATCAAGCAACATTCCGAAAAGTTCACACAGAAATTTAATTATCCACTTCACAGTATAACGCGTAAAATGTATGAGAATTCACTAGGCTCGGCGTGTTTGCTTTAAACATTACCACGTGAGTTACTTTCCGGTCCTCTTGAAATTTCATTCAGCACAAAGGGGAAGAATATAATGCAAGCACAAAGGCATATAGGGGCACTCAGCTTCCGTAGTAATAGATGGTAGACAAACCAGCTTTGAGACCGCATACCATAGATTAATATCGACGTAACTATACGTGAGGCAATATAGGTGTACCTTGGATATTATGTATCACGTTTTTTACGCCGTTACCTAAAGTCAGGGACCGGATTTACTAAGTTATATACAATTATTTAATTAAAATATATTCGTTTATTATACAAGTACATACAACTTAATTGCTGTTATTACACAAAATCATTAACGCTCACTAAACGCAAGCGTGACTGTCTTTCAATAAAGCACATTCGTAATTCGAAGATAATAGAGGTCAATTAAAAGCCTACATATTGAAGGCGGAAGCTTTGCTGGCACCGAAAAGGGTTGTAGACTATAGAGACACGGGAAGCGGATGTGCGGTGACTGCGCGCAGGTGCGCAGACACGGGCGGAATAACTAACTTGTGCCACATCAAACGAGCCACGGTGTACATGTAAACAATCAACCATTTGGACCAAACGTGAATGGAATCGCCAGAAATGTTGGCCACGTGCTGTTTAACCCTTGCGATATAAATAATTTGGTGCGACGTAAATGAATGCCACAACAGTGTTAACTTCAAAGAAACCTCACACTTCTATAAGTTTATACTTCATGTTATATTTAGGTACAAAAGTTGTTGATTCATGTTTATCTCTATGAATTCATGGGCCTCATTATTAAATATTCAATATAATGTAGTAGAGCACCAAGGCCTTGAGAAGTAATTATTGCGGAGGTTGTACAATCAAACACTGCGTGCTGGGAATCTAACCTTAAGAATATTCGAAAATAACCCGTAGTTGTTGAAAGGTTTACAATTGCGCCGCTACGAAAATAACATTAAAAAGCACATACAAACTGTTATAACATCGTTTCAAATCGTAAAAGTACTGCTTCTTACTTTCGTTCAAATGATTATACACAAACGCGTTTTATGCAATCATCTCTTTATTAAAGACACTATTTTACAATCAAGAAACAGGAAATATAAGCGCTGTTCAAACGATGACCCTAATCTCTTCATCTATGATTATTTCATAACGCCTAAACAAACGAGCCGCTCTCCACATGGCAGATTAGTCCTTGAGTTTATACAGCGGAATAATAAACTCATTCATTGCTTCTCAGTATTAAAATAAATGTTGGATCAAATTGGCGACACTTCCTATCCGGAGCTTTAAATATTCTACTAAACACGAGTTGAAAGCAATGTATCCGGTGAGTCACTTGAAGATATTACATCGCAATGCCAAGACCAAAGGATTTTATCTCTATTTACGTGGACTAAGACGTTTTGCTATTGTTCAAACACGCAAGGTAGCAGGCTATTTTACTAAATACGGAAGGTTTTCCGGACTGTGATTTAAAATCATGTTTTGTGTAACAAAAGAATACTACATAATTATTTATTTTAAGATTATTACGGAAATTCTATGTCTTGGTATTCAAATTTCAAACGGTTTATCAATCTGAATTGTATCTAAGTCTCTATACGAAGATTATATAACAGTAGATAATGTTGGTATACACTATACATATACCTATACGACTATTATTTCTGTTCTTCATGTATTATGTCAACCAATACCAACTCTCATATTATTATCAATGCGGTTGTAAACAGTTAACTTGGAATGTGATTACGGTGTCCTATGTACATACCTAATATGATCATACTGAGTCTAAATAATATGTTGGTGCACGCCAACCAGAAAATATTGTTAATATTATTGCCCTTTTAAGTATTTATACAATTTAAAATTGAATGTAATCTCATAATTATATTGCAAAGTTTATGGCACATTTACAAGTACCTACTACTTATAATTAATAAGACGTTACAATCGAGGTTAAAATATATAAATTCAATGACTCCTAACCTAATTAAACTATCAAATCGCGAAATCATAAATAAATAATCCAAATAACATGAATTGCATTTGTAAAGATACTTTGTTATACGGAATAAACAACGCTCATGAAAACGTCAACTCATTATAAAATATGTCAAGACTTGAAACGATAAATAAGTAATTTCTCAGCAGGCCATTAATTAAATAGTTAAGACAATCTATTATCTATTAAGTGAAAGTACGACTGAATGTATACGCACTATACTTTTAATAAAATCCATCATGTACCTTCTGTCATGTTATTTAAATTTCCGTAAAATTCGTGTAAGAATCAATGCAACCAAAAACAGTAAAATTAAATAAAATTTTCTATTATAGCAACTGAAATAAATCTGTAAATGAATACACACCATCTATATCATCCTGTGAAGACTCGAAATCGGCTAGTGTAACATTCGAGAGATCCTCCACGTACACCTGAGGCTGTCTATTCAGCGAGTGACGGCCACCGAGGGAGTGGTAACAGCTCTCTTCCTCATCCGCGGCCTCCTCCGTCGAAGAACCCTTCAGACAGGAGTGAAAACTCCGTGACAGGCGGCGCTCCGTACTCATTGTCACTCATGTCCCAATACACGACACAGGTTTGTAATATCGCGCACAACACGTGGACACCCAACACTGTATTTATTTCACTTTCATTCACGCGAATCCTCCGATGACTCAATATTTTTGCACTAATACAATTTCATAATTCGTCTACGTAATCTGTAATGATTTCGTTATTTTATTTTGTTATAACTCAAAATACGTGCACACCGATGCAAAGACACTAAAACCACATTTCTTTTCTTATCTTATCACCAAGGACCTGTAATCGTAGATATGCAACGAATCATTGAGTTTGTGCTCAAAGTAAATAAACAGCGGTCTTTAAATATACAGAGTGGGTTGGTACTACACGTCTTGGCATTTTTTAAGTTATCTTTATCAAGTTTCTAAGGCAGTTGTTACAATTTACGTAGGCATATTTCTAAATCTTAACAATATAAGATCGTTTTGAATTTCGACAGAGCCACGAGCTAACTTTGCGGAGGCGCTTGGAGTACAATGTCGGTTCATTGCACTCTCAAAGAATGAGCCTACCTATGCGACAGTGGACTAATGAATGACATTTTAACAAAAGGAAGCGTTTTAAATGAACGCGTATATCTAACTAAAATATATACAACATTTACGATAAATAAAGAGCGGATAATAAATCTTGTTACCAAACGCATCGCCTGAGATCAATTAGGAGAACACATTTTTAGAGATTATAAAGAACATAAAACTATCCAATACAACTGGTATTTTATCTTGTAATATTTAGTTTTTAGAAATTTAATTAAAGAATGCTGTTATAAATATATCCTTTTCCTGTGTTTATTTCATAAAATAAAGTTATTAATCCAAATGTTTAAGATGTGGTTTGGTGAGTTAGAAAACATCTTGTTCAAGTAATAATAGAAATGTTTCCTTGTATTTTAACAATCACAAAAAATAGGAAGAGGAAGATTATATTGCATTCGATGCAATTACACCATTTGTAATACGCGAATTTTATGACAAAAAGGTGAAATCTTCAACAAGCTATTGTTTTGTGGAAAGTTGAGTGTGGGAGCAACTCGACGTAAGACGCAAGAACCTCTTTAGGAGAAAACCTCAGAACAACCTTTTATATTTTACAAAGTGTGACATGCGCGCGGAAAGAGTATGCATATATTCATACTGATTTCATGTATAAGAAAATTAAGAAAGAGATAGAAACTACCGAAAGATCAAATTACAATTTGTGTTCACTAGGATATAAGCATGTAAGAGCTGTGTGTTTGTTCATTTTGAGGTCATATTATATTACTTTAAGTTAAGCTACTTAAGATATGAATGTGATATAGAACATGTACAAGGAATAGTAAATGAAAAATTTGGTAAATGACCGTGTTTGTCGCAGTATCATGAAAAGGTAGCTGCTATTGGAGTTAAGACGTCAAGTCTGGCGCAAAGCCAACCCTCACCGGCACGAGACCGATATTTTCACGAGATAAGCCAGTCCAGTGGGAGTTCAGACCAACAGTAGCGTGCCAGTAAAGAATTATTAGCACGCGAGGTCTGAAGGAATAAAAACATTTCTATTGCCCCAAGGTTGCCCTTAATCTAGCGGCCTTGTCAGGAAATCTTGATTCGAGAAAATTGATCAGCCAGCATTGTACATGAATATAAGGACATTATCGCAGATTAGATGTAAATCACATTCAAGTCGCATAATAGTCGACTCCTTAAAAGAGCTGGCTTATTATGGGACATAAAAGGCTCAACTTTTGTTATAGAGCGATGACAGCGAATAGGCTGTCGGGGCAAATAAACGCATCCGTCTGCGACAATCGCTGACACGTTAACTAATGACGTGACAGGTATAAATCATGTTATAATAGCAAGACTTTAACGAGCATCGCTGGAGGAAGAGGCCGATTTGCAACCATTGCTATAAGAGGAACACTTCTCAGTCAAATCGAATTATTGTTATTAATGGCTTTTCAAATCACTCGACCTATACTCCCAGATAAATGTAAAAGATCATTAAATCATCAGACTAATAGGTATATTCTCTTCGAGCACATTAAACGATATGTCATAGATTAAAATAAATATAGAAGTTACTATGTCATTTGTATTATGTTACGTTAAGTTTTTCCTTAACCTCAATAGTTAGATATGGTATTTTAGATCAAATAGCAATAGCATCATCATATTGCCATCTCCATCAATTTGAGTTCTAACTTCTACGGCTCATTTCGTAGATTATTATCAGATTTATTTATAATTTTCACTGAATTATTTTGATCACATCTAAGGATTAAATCACCAACAAAATAAGCAGCAATAGTATAACCGTCTCATAACACTTCCTTAAATTCATTGCCCATTAGAAATTATATTGTTAACATTATGAAATACGAATAGCTGAGTCTAAACCAATATCTGCAACATGTGTTTCCAAGGAGGTAAACACAGCGTTTAATTATTCAAACATGCTGTTTATTCACACTGCGCACTGAAATAGCTTACACTAAAATAAACGGGCCACATCCATGGCATTATTGAAAGGACATTTGGAAGCACGGCACTAGTTACCACATTACAGAACACTGTGACATTTGATACGTATTAAAATTCGTAAACAAAACACGCTTTCCGATTACGTGTCACAAAATATTTACAGAATGAAAACACCGCGTGACTGTCTTCATTCAACGACGCTGACGCACTGAAGCACTAACTACGGAGGCGAAGAGGCGCACGCGCACGCTCATTATGGCCAACCGTTTATTTACAATTCCATTTTAAATCCGACGATGGAACGATTATGATTAATCTTGATCCTATTTTACAGATATTATTTGGAAACTTTTTAAATATTAATAAGAAAATGCTCAGAGATAATACTATTGTGTGAGATTGTTATAATATGTAGCCACATACCTACTGAGTTAACACCAAAAAACCACAAACTTAGGTAATTTGTGAATATTACCATCGAGAGTGAAAGCGGTTGATCGAATGCAATAAGTGTGATATCTGAAAACCAGTAAATGTTATCGGCCACTCTTACTCTCTAATAAATATAATGGCAGGTGAATGTGAAGGGAACCATGGGCAACGACCGCATGAGGGTTGTCTGTAGACTGTAACACTTGTGTAATTATTTTAAGCCAACTAGACGGGAACGAGCAAATAGCGATAGAAATGTCAACACGCGTTATACACAAGGTTATACACATTTCTGAAGTCATAAAACTCTAATGAGTTTAATAGATATGTTTTATTGAGATATGTCCCAATAAATCTCCTATAATAAAGATTCCCTGCTAAGAATGTCAGACAACATACGTGATACGACTATATAAATTCACAGCTATGTAAACATCGTCAAAGGAATTCATTCAGCCGCTGCTTCAATATTAGAGAAGTTTTCAAATAGCATTTCTCTTAGAAATGTATTAAAGATTACGACTTTAATCAAGATATAATTGTAAAGAGTTATATTAGCTTTATGGGACTCATGAATCACAATGACAAAAAGAAGACTTCTTTTGTTAGATTACTGAATTGTTTCTACAAAAACTTGAATGGTAACGATATTGGTGTTAAACACGAAAAGATTAAGATAAGCGTATTATTATACCAAATAACAATAAACGTAGCTTCACCTTCTTTACGGGCTATTGAGCATTTAGTTACTCATGTTGCCAATATTTACCGCTATATTAGTAGTATAGGTTGTATTTTACAGATAAATTTTATGCTCGTATTTTAATGAGAAAAACAAAAAATCTGTACTAATGTTCTGTGCACTAATGAACAGAACAAAAATTGAATCGTCTATTTTTGTAAACATCGACTTTTACCTCTGACCTTTCAACAGCTGCATTCCTCCATAAACAATTCATGTGGAACGTAGAAGCATTAGCAAACCATGACCTTCCTTAACTTTTAAATCCATATCATACAAAACAAACAACTCCGAGTATAGAGTTTATATAGAACAAATAGAACTAAGAAACTATATAGCTTTATATCCTTCCAATGAGTGGTTCGTTATAAATCTTTCTTAAGTACTGCGTACGATGGTTCAAACCCGTAAGTCTTGTTTCAGATGCAGTCTTATAGAAAGACTCGAAATAAAAATAAGTGGTTCTTGTAATATACTTTAGATCGAATTATTACAGAATACTGACTGATATTGAATTTCTTGAACGCATTTATTATTGGATTATTTTAAAATGTTAATACTGAATTAATGACTGACTGATGCTGGAATTAAATTGTAATACTATATAATTATGCAAAATACTGTTTTAAATCGAAACAGTATCAATATATTAATTAATAATCGGTATTTAAGAGTTGTTATGAGTGGGAGAAGTCAGGGCGGGCAGTGGGCGGGAGTGAACTTGGCTAGCGAGTGTGTCTTGCGCAAAATACGCCCTTCGATTACACTAGAATGTTGCTTTTAGAAACATGCAAAATGAAATTCATTTAAATTACCAAAGGAATAAACATTATATAATTATATAGAGATAGTTATACTAATGTTATAAATGCGAAAGTAAATCACTCCTTAAACTATTGAACCAATTTGCATGAAATTTGGTATAGAGATATTTTGATACACGAGAAAGGACATAGGATAGGTTTTATCCCGGAAATCCCACGGGAACGGGAACTATGCGGGTTTTTTTTTTACTGTGCGGGCGATGCCGCGGGTGGAAAGCTAGTAGAGATATAAATAATAATCATGAAAGAAATCCTTAGATATAATGAGATCTTTGCAAAAAAATGTAAATACATATGTATCATAAAGTACATGGATATTGTGTAGGTTGCAACCTATATTGTACAAACAACTTAAGTGTATTGTTATGTATTTAAATATAATAATCGTAAGTAACTTATATATTACAAGGCCTTTTAAGTCATGTTTTTCGTGTACGTTGAAACATATTATGGAAAGCGTATTTTCTTAAACTAAGACATTAAATGAGGGACAAGGGTATTTAATTTATGTATACTGTATTAATTTTAATCATTTCGTCTAAAGAAGGTAAAGTGTAATCAACCAAATGACATGTAGGCAGCATGTGTAGGCTTGAGTAGCAAGAGATGGTACAATTGTCACAAATTGATGTGATAAAATTATCATTAGGACAAATGTACTTTGAATGAGCGCGACTATACTGAGAATTTTACTGGAAAATGTTAGTGCTAAAGTTATTTTTGTGGATGCATTTTATGCATGTTTTGGTTAGTTAACTAATACTTTTTGTCTCGTTAATATTCGTTAAAATATTTTTTTTAAAGCGTTTTAAGAAATTCGTGCTCTGCAAGAAAATACAGCGATTGAAAATTACTATTTAGCAGAACAATAAAAAAGGCTATCAGTTTTAATTACTCAATCGATCAGTCCAATACAACAGAAGACCATAAAAGTTAGCGGTATGAGAGAAAAAGTGGAATATATAACGAACTTTCGTTGTGAAGAAGTGGGCCAATAGAATACGGTGTGAACCGTGCGTGCGCCTCGGGGAAGTGAAGCAAATAACTGCATGTAACTGTTCATTGTAAGTGAAACTGGTGGAATATACGAACTTGAACATAATTAATCACAGTGACGTTATTTCTAGGAACTAGGAATGCAACGCTATTAATGTTGTTAAACTGTAGGTAATATACGGTCATCAAATTACCTACTGAAACTTGTAATTACGGAGCTAATTTTACATCATTTGTTTCGCGTTGTTTATTTTCTAATGCAATTATTATACATCACAAGCCAAAACATGTCACATTGACAGATTCTTTTATAGATCAAAATCGGCTATCTCCTACAGCCCATTTAAGCCTAGTCTAAACAAACTACACTCAAGTGAAGATAATTAATTAAAGGCCGTTGTACATAATAGGGGTTCACTGTGTCGTCCAACAAATACTCAATGGAAGAGATTAAGCACGGTACACAACGGTGTAGTGCATTACCGACCTACACAGTACACATACTGACACACTTTCTGCCGGCAATATAATGAGATCATGTCTCGCTAAGGAAAAGAATACACATATGTACAGGCACTGTTTACAACCGGATACGAATAAATAGACCACCTCCTTCTTACTTTTCTTTTAGAATACGTGTTTTAAGGTCGGATTTATGGACAATCCCATAAAATGGATCAGTTTAGGGCTTGAAAATGAGATTCGTTTTATAAATATTAATAATCAAGTTAATAATCGTCTTCTACGACGATTACATAATATTTTATATCTTATTTTAAATGCAAATTTGATGATAAAATAAATAAGCGTATTTAAACGGCAATTTTATTTTAAATAACTGGCGGTTAATTAATTTAAAAAGAAATTTGTGAAGTTTAAATGTCTGTATCCAGTGTGATTTTTAGAATAAATTAATACGAATGAATCCAAACCACTTTGAGAAAATGGTCATTATGAAGCAGATAAAAGGCATATAAATTTGATAAAAACGTTGAGAAATGTTATAACAACTGTCATCGTATTGCAACTTTTATCGTGCATGTCCGTTTGTTCATTTCACAGTCAGTAGCTCCAACATCCGGCTGACCGAAATGGATTTTGGGTCTGACATATGGCACAGAAAATGAGCGAACATTAAAATTTCATAATCAAAAATATGTGTCAAAGATATGGATAAAAATATTTTTATGTGGATTAACGTCCTTAAGTTCCACAGTATAAAAGACCACGTACATAATATTTGCATTGTAAATATAACAAGTTGCTACATACGATAGACCTGAGATAGAAAATTTTGTAACAATGCCATATGGTCCATGTACCTACATAACCATTTTAACAAAAAGCTAGATAAACGTGTAAAGGCTATAAAAATCAAGTCGGCCATATTTCTGTGACGCTCCAGTTCGGTAAACAGTGTCGGCTATAAAGCGTTTGGAAGGACGCCAGAATTGGCTCCCTGCGCTCCCTGCACGTATGCCACCATTACTCCAACCTGAACATATTATATTATCTGTGCCTGAACTGTGTAATGGACACCGCTTGTGCCATTATTCTCAACGTATGACCTATTTATCAATGATTTATTTTGACATCAATTAGCTAATTTTGGATGGTCTAAATAATTGGAATCTTTGTAGAATTTACAGTTTCTTTTATTTATGGGAATTAACAGTTTCTTTTATATCTTTAGAGGCATAAAAGACATGAAAACTGCCTGCAACATTAGTTGTAGTGTAAATATTGAATTACCTACATACCAGTAGGTATTAAACCGACATTGACGACAAGTTTTACGTTGTCTCTTCACTCTTGCAATCTCTGTTAAATTATTTTAAATTCATAACATCAATAAATAAAAGTCAGGTTATAACTATTCCTAGAACTGCGTACTTGCTTTACTTGTTTGGTTTCTCTTATAGAGGCTATGTCGTTGAGCAAATAAATATGTACTGGTTTAGCTTTCCTGTGTGTTTTCTTATAAATACAGATTCGTCTTAACTTCGAAGCGATACATTCGTATATGATCGAGATATGAATAGGACTACATAATAATCTAATCTACTCCATCTACGAAAAAATGTACAAAAAAATGTGAACCAAGCAAGCTTTTCTGTAGAGACCATTTCTCTTTATAAGTGAACAAATTTTAAGGACGCTTTTGAAACCCAATCTATGCTAAGTATATTAGGTAGTAGACATGCAATTTTCTGTTTATTTTTACGGTTAACCAGTTATTATTCCATTTTTGTTCACGTATTTAACATCTTCACGTATTTAGTAATCATACAGTGACATAACACTTCTTGTTGATGGTTTTACAGCAAAAGCTTAAAAAGTGAAAGTTTTTGTTGAAATTATGTAAGCGTCGAATAAACCTGTTATTGGTTTTCACTGCGTTTAACTTATTTACACTGTGGATAACACGATTTCGATTTAATTAATAAAGGAGAATATTAATTTATAGATACTTAAAAAATATCAATTATTAATTATTTTGTACTTGCACTGTCATCAAAATGTGTTAAAGCCAATAGAGTACGTTCCAGAATTTAAAACACATTTAAATTACATTTGAAAGTATACGTGCGACTCAACAACTTTCGCTGTTCGGCGAAAAGGCTAATGGACATGAAAGCAACTCACTAGACGCCAGGTCCAACGGATATAGGTCTACTGGGTATCAAACTGAAAAGAACTATGTAACTAAAGTGCTGACGAAATAGTTGGACACAATAATCTTTACATTTTGTTTTGAGCACAAAAATAACATGAAGTGAATAAGAATAAAGTGATGATTAACAAACATGAAAATGAAGAGACATTTTAGTCCGATAAAGCGTCGATAGAAAATTGTAGTATTTTCCTCATATTTTAAGAGTATAGAGATTAGTTTGATTCTATAATAATCTCGAATAATGAGAAAAGAAACAACCGCACACGATGGTGGATAATGTCAATTTGTTGCATGAACATGACCAAAATAAAACATTCGAGGACACATAGCAAGTCAACTGTGAAGACCACCTTCCAAACTGGATCAGATGTCGCTCACAGGAAAACACTTCTAGAATTTTGATTTCATATAGGTGTTGTTTTACATTCAATTATTTATGAATTTGTTATGCAGCAATTAATTGTACCATTACGAAATACTGTACAGGAATTATTTAATTTTAATTGGTAAAAGTATAATTTCCAAAGGTGATTGCTTTAACAATTGATAAGTAGGCATAATTCAAAGGCTATAATTATAAATAAAAAATATATTTATTTTTTACTGATCTACCACACGTAGCTTTAGATAAGAAGAATAGTTAATATCCTGAATATATCAAGAAACCAAAGCACAAATAAACCAGCCCTTTTTGCTGATATTTGTCTTCATTTCCTTGTCAAAATAAATAAAATAATAAATAAAAGATTCAACACGGGTGTTCTCACGGCATGTTATCGGATTCTCAGGGAATTTAGTCCGATGACGATAACCACACACTTATCTGTTACAGGGGACGTGATGCGATTTATGTGTTGACTTTTTGACAGTATTTAGGGAAGGATGAAGCAAGCGTTTAAATTATATTGATGCAATTACTTCATTAAAATGCTAACAAAATAAAGACCATTTTCAAGTTTGTGCACTTTAACTTTATTTTGCTTGGTAAAAATTAAATACGGATACCATTAAAGTTAATGTTGCGTTCAAGGCGAAACCATGAAAAAGTTTTGTGTTAATCGGATTTAGGTACCTCAAAATTCATAAATAATTTTAACGTTATGTATGAAATATTTATGAAGTATTTCTAAATACGTAATACTTTTGAACCCCAATACAATCGCCATTGTTTCATAAGTACCAGCACTAATTTCATGATTTAAATTACGAGGTCACTTAAGTTTCAAAAACATCGACAGAAACTTGAATACAACCATAATACAACCGACATTCTCGGCTCGAGTGCAGTAATGAAGCTCTTGATATGGGGGTTTTTATGTTTCTTAGAACAAAACAGGGTAAGCAGGTCTCCATTGTAATCGCGACTAGTGCAAGGGAACAGTAACAAAGCATTGTTGAGCAGGTACCAAGATGCGGGCAGCAAGATGTTGCGGCATCTGCGATGCGTGATTTTGAGCTACCGGCTGCGTCGCGGCAGATGCGATTCGCTACCAACATCGGAATTCGATAGGCAATTTCACCAAGAATTCGTAATACAGCAGGTGTACATCTACCTGTACACCCTAATCATTTATTCGTCATATATCTAGCCAAAATTACACATTCCAACATGTTTTTACCGGAACGTAAAAAACACATTAGTATGCAGAAACAACGTGGCGTCGTTTTCAAGTACACTTTAACGTATGGTTGAACCTTTAATTATGTTTACGAGTAATTAATGCCGAACATGTTATAAAGCGCAGCTGAGCCAACTTTCAAAAGAGAAATTTTTAGCTAAATTTGCGTTTCTCACTTTTATGCATGAAGTTTTTGGGTGTTTATTATGCAATGGGATTTTAAATTTAAATTTCATGAGTAGGTACATAATGAATATTATAATACAAATTGATTTTGCGTGCCTGTTAGTTTTTAATAGCTGGTTTATTATTCTAGTAACAGTTAATACCGCTCGTGTTAAGTAAATAAAGACGTGTGTGTTTATGGTTGTCATCGCGAAGGGCCGTGCTTACTCTGTGGGCTATATTTAGGTCTTGCAACGAACCAGCGACGTGAGATGTGATGTTAAGGCCACGCTAATCAATACATTGACTGGGCAATTAATTAGCATGGTACAACGCACTACGGGGCCACTGTCAGCGATATTTTTATAAAATAATAAAATGCAAAGAAGTACAACAACAAACTATTTACCAGCGCACAAACTCAATACACTCAATCAGTCAACGAACACAATCCGAAAGGGCACAATGGTCGCACAAAAGTAGAGAATGTTAATGCATCACTCGGAGTTAACCGCGGAGTTCCTGCGCATTGTATACTCGCATGACGACCGGTGCATACTGAGAATCTGTCAGGCGTCTGATGGCACGTGATGGACGCAACGCACACGTCATGCGTCGCGCGAGTTCGAGCCAGCACTGGCTGTTTACAAAGCAACTGGCAAGCACGACTCGACACCCAACGCATCGTCACAGCTGTGCACCCACCGACGGACCGAAGAACCGTTCATAGAAAAAATGGGCACGTTTGCGATAAGCTTTATCATATCGCCCAGGCTTCGTAGTAACGAAACTGAAGTTGCGTACTACTTATGCACACTGAACTGTTTTATTTATCTGTTTTTACATTGGACCGTTAAGTGTCCTTTATTTTATTTAAATTGCTGTTAATTTTATTCGTTAGGTGATAAGACACAGCAAAATAAGATACATATATGTAATTAGTTTAGAGTGTTATATATTAGCATTTGGCCTGTGAATACAATAGCAGGGAAATATAACTAAGTGAAATTAGAAGTAAAAAAAGTATATTCCTATTATATTCCGTATTTAGGAGAAGTATGGAGACCCTACTACTTTTCTTTATTTCTCCATTTTCACTTTGCGTCTTGTTTTATTTAGGCTAAGATTATATTGGATAAAAAGTTAATTTGAAGCAGCAATACTGTTACCATCAAATCGGAGGCCCTATTCATTCTCAACTAATATTATAATTAAATTCAAAGATGTCAGAGAATAATGTCTGCATAACGATACAAAAAAAAAATCCCAAAAGCGCAACATTAATCGGCCTATGTATTCATGTGAACTTTACACATTTAGAGAACCTGAAATGTTGAAACGCATGTTAAACGTACGTAAAAACAACATAACTTTGTAATGACCGGGTAGAACAAATTGCATTGCCTTAACTAAATATCTAATCTGGCGTAACTAAAACATAAACATGATACCGCGAAAAGCGATTATTTAACGCATTGTTTATGAAATATATTATGATTATGGCTCGTGAAATAAAGCGTGCACTGTTTATTTGCATACCAATATGCAATTTCAAATATATTTCCCTTAATAACATATCTGCCTGTGATTTCTCTCTCATTGCAATGAATATTTAGACATGAATATTAAATAATCACTGTATATTTCTCCAAAAAGCAGGTGTAAAACTTCCCACAGATGATACAAGACGTAACAACCATAGATAAGTTAATTATTTAAATATTTAAAAGTTCACACTATACACACGCAATATTTAACTGCAGTATACTGTCATTTATACCTAAGCAAATAATAATGTATGATAAATAGCAGTCTTTGGTAACGGTAAATAGTAACTACAGTTTTTAATGAAGTATATAATATGACAAACTCATAATTATTCGTACAGCGCAGCGAGATGATACAACGTACATTACTCAGTCTACTGGATTCTTGTAGGGTACATCAAAGGGTTACAATTAAGGTACCATTACTTTTAAAACTGTTGAGGTTCTCAGTTAGAGGAGATGTAAAAGCCTGTTTATATCTCAGTGATTTACCGCGGGAAGCTCCGGAAGAATTGAATAAACTGAGCTATAATTAAGACATGAACATAACGTGAGCTTAGCAAAGACGATAACCATTTTGTCGATGTGTCGAAGTGTGAGTCACGAGCTCTACTTGCACGTGTTATATTCTTATATTGATAGGGCCACGATACTTGATAGCGAAGACATTTGGATTAGTAAGAACTACATGCAAATTAACACAGAGTACCTAAATGCGGTAATTTTTCGCAATTTAAACTGGTAACTTGGTTGGTTTATGTAGTACTAGTGGGTAGGCATTTAACCGTATCGCCGGTACCCTACCTAACGTGTTTCCGCAACACATTATAACTGATTCAAAGCTTTTTCCAACACAATATATTTTTACATGTTTAAAATTTGTTGATAGAGGAACAATGATTATGAGTTAAGATTTGTAGCAGCAAATACTTGAAAATTACGGATTGCAAGGGTGCGAAATATCAATATTCCAAGTGAGAATCTTACGGTACCTATACCACAAATAAACACTTCGCCAAATGACTACGTGAAAACAACTGGTCTCATAAAGGAAAGTAATCTTTCCCAGGCGTCAATCAGTTGGATACCTTATAGTATACGTACACGAAGTACAGATATGTATTTTTCATCATTTCTTACTTATAGGCCATATTTTCCTTGAACGATACGATTGTGAGCCATCGTTCCATATATTTCAAAATTAAACGAACCGGAAAACTAAATCATTAATTTAAAATTGGATTCTGCAGATCTCTAGCATACTTTGCTTAATCCAATAAAACATACTTGTGTAATGTCTTTGAAACATAAATAGCACTAGACGTTCATCGCCTCACATAATGCACGTTGAAAAGAGATTTATTTCAATCGTTGTTATATTTCATCAAGCGCAATTCATCTGAATACCATTTTCTCACCATCGTTGCACAAGTTAACAAAACTGCATTACGAAACTAGTTCCTCGTGTACATCTGCATTGCTGTTTAATGCGAGTGAATTATTGGCTCGAAGTTTTCAAGTCGGACCAAATCCTGAGAACACGGAAATGCAGCGGCCTTGTATAAATGTTTGGAAAGAACGGCTCTATCGGTTTCTCTAAATACACTTCTTACATTGAAGGTGTTAGATTTTATATCTGTGTTTTTTTTTTTTTTAATGTTATATAATATTGTTGCAATTTCGTAAAATATTTTGTGGTCTTTAGTGACATATTCACAGACCAGATAAACCAAGAAAAAGCAAACCAGAAAAACAAACGTATACTTTGATTATAAAACAAAACACGAAAAAATAACACTAAAATAAAATTAAAATATAGTAAACGTTATTAGTAACTTCCGTTTGAAATACGCTATCACAATATTGTACCACATAAATATATCAGGTAAGACACGGAAATTCTCGGAAGCTGCAAGGCGATGAATTCGAAATGCCTTCATAAACAAACATGATGTTCACGCATCTTAACTAAAAAGGGTTGTCTATTTCGAGAGGTAGGAAGAGGAATAAACATCCTACGCAGAATACGAAACCACAATTTTTAAGTATAATCTAAATATCATGTACATTATCAATTTTCAAAACCATTTAATTGATAAATATAATTCCTGATATTTTTTTTTCAATCAGTGTTACAAAAAGCTTCAGTTCTATCTATAGAGTGTACAATATAATTTTTATTTAATTGTCATCGTTCTCGATTCAATACTACATGTACCCAGTATGCAGTAAAAAGCGCAATTAAGGCAGCCCTGATGCAAACGGATGCGATGTAACGGTATTTGTATCCAGCATCCACATTAATGCTGACATCCGCCGGCTACCGGTCAACGATACGATACCATTAATTCGGCCTATTGTTATTTTTGTATTTGGTAAACATTGAATGAGCAATATTTGTTCAAACTTGAAAATGGTCCTTAAATAGCTTTGAGGATAAAATATAATATTTCAATGATGATTTAAATAAGTTTTTCCATTTTATATTCGTAGAAGATGGTTCAAAGTATACCTATAGAGATAAATATATCATAATCATTAGGTGGGAATATCAATTTAAGAAAATCAAGCGTGACGGCGCGTAAAACAAGACCTAGTTGACCAAATAGCAGAAAATGGACTGTAAAGTATTTAAGAGTAAAACAACGGTAATTGAAAGTTACTTAATTAGCACTTAATCTAACATACCTAAATACAAAATGAGTCCGTTTGATACTTTCAGAGCATGACAAATATAAGCAATTTCTTCGTTAACGTACTTACTGGTAATTATATACTGTTAATCGTAATTGGCAGATACACTTACCTGTAACAAAAAACAATAATCGTTATAGATATGTATTTCGAATAACATGGGCATTTTTTTAAAGGAACACATATTTATTTTAGCTATAAATAGAACCAGAGAGAAAGGTAATAACAATAATTACTTAGACTATTTCCAAAATATAAATGGAATGAATACCAAATTGTACACAGACTTATTTCTCAAATGCTTATTCTTTCGCAAGACCTTCGCTCACACTTGATAGAAATTCAAACATCCTACACGTTACAAATATAGCTATCAATAAGATTCTTAGATGTTTATGAATCAGTCATTACCATCAAAGATACATATAATTAAAAATTAAGATAAAAGAGAATAGAACGTCCGCCATTTTGAGTGGGGTGATCCCGCCTTCACGTTTTGCTTAGACGTTGACTCATTCTTGAATGAACTCGAATGAATCATTATTTCCGAACACATAATTAGAAGGTCTAGTGCCGAAAGTGTGGGTGGGAAATATGGAACACAATGCCACTTCTGCAAATTCTTACAGAGAAAAACCAGAAAACACTTCCAGCTTTTAAAATTGCTTCTGAGAGCTAAGCAAGTAAAAACTGCTGGGAATTTATAATGATCGCCATCCGAACGTATATAACTAGTTTTTTGCGAGAACTGGAAGCTCTCTCCAGTGATCTGAGTACCAGTTCTGTGAGTTATCTGTGACGCGGTCCCACACTGCTGCATATATAGGCAAGCCATATGCATAGAATTTTATCCCTATGAAATCTAGGAAATGTGAATCAAAGGAACTACCATTGCATATCAATTTTCTCAGCTCTGTCCTGCATGTTAATAGAATGCGTTAGCAACAGGACTTGTGATTGTTTGAGTTATAAAGTGTTAGGACTTCAAGTGCCATGCACAATGCACGATGTGCTTTTATAATACGCTTCTGAAAGTCTTATAAGAAAATATGCAATCCTAAACACTGACCAGACGTCTCAAGTATATTATATTATTTGGAATACATAGTAATTTATTATTTTTGATTCTTCTCACAAAATTATTCCTTAAAATGTCTGTCTGAGAAGACTGTTGAAGGTCAGCTTAACAAAAGCATTTTGCAATTTACAAATCTTACAAATCACATCTCTTGTGCTTCCTCATATACTGCTCGTACTAATTGGTAGCTATATTATGCACTAATTTCATAGACTATAAAACCACAAAGATAAACGCCAAGGTCAAATATAACAAAGGTTCTCAGAAGACGGATGTTTAAATTGGGTTCAATTGACATTGAGGAATTCGCTCGAACCCGTAACGCACAATACGTCTTGTACAGAACATATTTATGAAAAGAAGTTTGTTTGGTTTCAGCAAAGGAACTTTTGGATACTCTATCGTCTGCCTTCATGCTGAAATACCCTGATGCTTGCAGCTGCAACTTTGTAGTTACATTGTAATTTGCTTTCAACGAATTTGTAATCTTGTAAAATAATAAAGCTAAGCAATCATTTAGCCTTCAATAATATCGACCAATGTTAAATGTATACTTCCAACACGAGTCACATTATTTGCCTTTTATGCGACTTTTCTCTCTTACAAAAGTTATACAATCTTATTGTTAAAAAATGCAATAAATTGAAGTGGAAAAACAAATTTCCATACATATTAATGAGTGCTATTGTTGAAAATACCAGGGAGACATAGCCCACATGGTATTGTAAGTGGGTCAGAGTGATGGCGGGTTGCAGCAACGACATTAGTTCCGCGTGTAATGTACACAAAACGAGGTACATGTGTTGTGTGTTTCTTATGTGGATCTACCTATTGATTTTACGAATACATTTTTAATATTTGAAATTATTGAATAGAAGGATTATAATATAGTCCATATTTAATGTCATAGAGTTTAGCAAGACAGTGTAATGCAAAATTCGGGTTTTCAAAATATAATTACTTCAATTTTATAAAGGGTCAGGATTCGAGAACTAGCTAGTATAAAACAACTTAATTTCTCTACTTTCTCAGAAATAATTACAATAGAACTTTGAAGTTTCTTCCAAATTACGAGCGAGCAAAAATATTTTATTGTTATGCGTTGTGTAAATCAGTAATCAGCAGATTTACGTAAACGCATGGAAACTGTGACGTGGGAGACACATTGTATGAGCTGCACAACAAAGCTATCTACTCATAAATCAAATATTATATAAACTTATCTTTACTGTTTAATAATTAACTACCATTAAGAGAGAATTAATTATGATAATACAATAATAGACGCGAACAGATCACTTTGTGAAGGCATTTACCATGTATTCTCTCAATAAACAATACAAGGTCTATAAGTATTTTTATTCTGAAATTATACAGTGTTTTTTTTTTTTTCATATGTACTTGATTTTCATTTGCTGCGGACAACCGCAGCTCACAATATATATGGCTCAGTTTCATTTACGGCCTACGTATTGTTTCTCTGTTCTACAAATAGGGACGTATTGTTAGGGTTGAAAAATTAACTTAATACAAAAGAATAAAAAATACTGTTATCCGTATTTGTATTTTATATAAATATGAAACATTTTATTTAAGCGTTGGCTTATTAATTAAAAGTATGTATGAATAACTTTTAATTACAATACAATACAATTTATTAATGTGAAAAAAGGCACAGGGTGAAAAGCCGATATTCGTAGGAAAATGCCTATAGGTACAAACTATGAAACGAGTAGTTTTTGTTTAATTTATATTTAACTAGCTTTCCGCCCGCGGCTTCGCCCGCCTTTTAATAGGAAACCCGCATAGTTCCCATTACCGTGGGATTTCCGGGATAAAACCTATCCTATGTCCTTTCTCGGGTATCAAAATATCTCTATACCAAATTTCATGCAAATTGGTTCAGTAGTTAAGGCGTGATTGAGTAACAGACAGACAGACAGAGTTACTTTCGCATTTATAATATTAGTATGGATAGATAACAATTGCGTTGTAGATTAAAACATTGGTTAAAACAACTTCAATGTGTACGAGAAATGATTGTAAACATAAAATAGTTGTTCCTATTTAGATCACCAAAAATTGTCATCCCTGAAAGAGTATAGTCACAGTATAGTAGTACAATATGGACGAGCGATGTCCTTTCACGCTTTTTGTTTCAGACAATGACAATTGTATTCGAATAACTCAACAGGCTCTAATGAGATGCTTTTTGTGTTGTTACATTGTGGTCCAGAACTAGACTTATATTACTTTTCACTTCCTCACACTTTTGTAATCGAGGCATTCGCGTTGCTTGTGCTTCGGAAAATTTTGAGTAAGCTGTATTTCCATTTTATATATCCGTCTGAATAAGGTTCTTTATGTTGCTACATATATTATATTACTGAGAATTGATCAGATAAGATTTATTTAAAAACCATTATTTTATGCCACTAGAACTTTATCAAAGCCTTGACGAACTCTTTACGTTTAGGAAGTTCATAAACTCATTTATCATTCAAATTCAATCTCAAGTAAAATACAATAAAGTCACGATCTCTGAATGACAATTGGCTCGATCTCAGGAAGGTACTTACTGTTCTTTGTGCGTGGGTCACGAAGGTAAATTCAGCAAAAATGTCAGGCAGATTAACCTTATTTAGAGGGCGGCCGCGGCGACTTGACGTTTGATACGCTCGGTTCATAAACACAATAGAATGAATCATGTTTTTCTCACAATAAAAATTGAACACGCTGCCCGCAACCTTTACCGAATTTCACATAAAAATGATTTTACTGTTATCTATTCTGTGAGCGAAGGTAAATTATTGAAAGTTCGAGTAATATAACTGTTCGAGTTTTTATCAAATTGTTCTTTGAATATTATTTTTTCAGATAAATCACAGACAAAAAACTCAATATTAACATAATATAAATATAAAGGACGCATTGAATAAATTAAATTAATTTTTAATTCAATATTATAAAAAAACGGTGCCTTTAAATTACTCATATTTAAACAAAAATAATAATGTGGTTTCAGTTGACAGTGCCATCTATCGCCGAGTAGAAGCAATACTTACATGCGCGAAGGGCATCAAGAGATGGCGGTAGTGTCGCGGCAGTGCCTCCCTGCATTGACGCTAGGGCGGCGTAAGTGTCCTCACAAGATATATCAACATCTGTGTACTTTCTTCTCTTCTGAATAATGGCTTTCCACATATTGAACTTTGTTTTTTTATTCCTTTGTAGACTCATTACATTTCTTTTATTTCACTTTATACACAAATATATTAATAATTGTATTGTGATCGTGATTAATGATTATCATTACCTTTAACGTTTTCGAAGTTGTTTATTTTTTATGCGAAATAGAGTTTAAAAAGAGACGGACGCGCTTTAAAAAGAGTCGTAAAATCTTAAAGCGCAAGTCGTATATTATGGACAGTTGTCAAGTAAGTCAAGGCGACGTTGATCGGACATAGGGGCACTGCCCCTTGCTATATCAGTACTTGCATCTACACACTACTCACATCAGGAGTCACTCAACAATAGTGTTAGAAATAATATGTTCTATGTATTGATAAAATTTCAAACCACGTTTTACTTTTGAGAATTATTTACACGTCAAAAATAATAATTTAAACCTATATTTTTAAATATACGGGCAAATGTATAATTTCCTACGTTTTCCAAAAAAGTAATAATTAACGAATTTTAGTGTCATAAATTTGCGGTTCATTACTTATTTCTGGTTATAATTTCAAAATTTCCTGGGAAAGTTTCATAAACGTATAAAAAAACACAAATTAAAACTTTTATTGCGTGCTCTACGTACCTATGAACTATCCAAAATGTGTGTTTATATCCGTAATAACAACAACCCGTTACGACTATAAATGTCTTAGTGGTGAGTACATAAAATAAAGGAGTTCAAGCAACCCATATATAGCCGTGAAATTGGCCACAAGTCACAACGGTCCGTGACACTTTTAAAAATAAATCACAGGTGCATTTGTGACTGTTATTACGAACTCTAAATATGTGATAACGCCTGACTTTATCGCCTGTTTATAAACCTGATGTAAGCCCTTAATAATAGCTACTTCAACAGGACAACCACTTTTAATTACATGAAAAATATACTGGTTCTCTTGCAAAGATCGTTTCATGTAGATTATACCGTTACCTTAAATTCAGTTAATTGATTCAATAACCTAGATCCTTGATCGAATTCGCATTTTTTTAAATGTCAAAACGTATCTTATTAAACTTAGATAGGGAGGCGAGGTAGCTAAATGACGTAATTCAACGGCGTCGTCGAGACTTATCAAAATCGAAAGAGAAAATAATTTCGAAAAGAAAAGCTTCTATGGTAAAAACCATTTTAGCGGTGGGTTTGGCGTGTACGGATTTTCAAAAATGTAAAAAAAAACAGTTACTTGGGCATTCTCGAGCGCGTCAGATATTCATACTACGTATGCCCCAAGTCCCTCTGATAACAACGGTATACTAATCTGCCGGTTTGCGTAATGGGGCCAGGCATATAAATTCGTCAAAAATGCAAAAAAAAAAAAATTTACTCGAGCACGTCAGATTTTCGGAAGGGGTGTTAAGTAGGCCCCAAGGAAGCTCCCCTTAAAAAAACTGACGATTACGACATGACGATAAGTTATGATGAATTTTTGAAAATGCAGAAAAAAAGAGTCCTTTTGAAATACTCGAGCGCGTCAGATTTTCATAGGGGAGGTTTATCTCGGTATCCTGAAAGCATATTTTCTTAATCTGACAAAAATGTTGGTGGGTTCTCTTAATCTGACCGAAAAAGGTTTGTGGGTTTCTTTTTTTTAATCATCGTTATTTCATATCAATTTTTCTTAACTCCCTCAGTTTTCGAGATATACACAAAAAACCGGGAGTTTGACTTTTTACGATGCTTCAAGTAAAAAAAGTTTTAACTTTGGACAAAAATGAAAAGAGACCTTTTTTTGTAAAATAAAATTACCTTTTTTGTTTATTTAAACTTTTTTTTTGGAAAAAGTAAAGTTCGCGACTTATATGCTGCAACGCGTTTTTCGGAAGATGAAATGGCTCCTCCAGACTTCCGGTCATGCGGAAACCGGCAGATTTTGTACTTTTAGTAAGTTTTAGATTATATTCTTCAAAATAAAAATAAAAACAATCGCGCTCGAGAATGCCGGATTAACGTTTTTTTTTTACAAGTTCGCGACCCTATAACTCGGCGGCGTCAAGGACTTATGGTCAGATTAGTTAAATTTAGTCTTAAAACACTAAAATCAACCCCCAATATCTTAATCTGACGCGCTCGAGTTTTTCAGACTATCGATTTTTTTTTACTAATCTGATCGTCTATCCTAGGCGCGCGTCACTACATATAGAGCTAAATAGTTAACAAGGTTGTTCTATTAGGTCTAAGGTATCTCTCATATCTTAAACTGCCACGCTCAAGTATTACAGAAAATTCCCCTCTTCGCCTCCCTATCTAACTATACGGTACTTTAATTCAGGAGACAGTAGCGCACAAATATGCTCCATCGAACCATCAAATAGTTCAATGCAAGAAACAGGGAAGGGAATTGAACACATTATGTTGTATATGATTTATCTAATTTTGTTATCTGCTCTTTAACTAGTACTAAGTATTCAGTAATGACATTTCACCACCCATTATATCAAGCAAACTGGCCACAAAGGCAATGCAATCGTCAATATTCTATTATAGATCGTGCAACGAGCCACTGTCAGTACAAATAACTTGAAGAACGATTGAAAGACCCAGTTAAAAGGAAATGAATAGTCTCTCTATGAGATAGTCCTATCAGCTATCAACCCGATGTAGTGTCCAGATAGAATGATGATCATTAAATAAGATTATTTATTGGAAAAGACGAACAAACTATTAGCAATTTTTTGATGGTTCTTTAATAAATAAAAATTTTGCAAATTTAAATTTGTTTCCTGCAGCCTTCTAGATACCGTTAAGAATATCCAGAAATGGATTGTTGATTGAATTTTATTCAACTCCATAAGAGTATTTAAGAACTATAATAATGCAGTGTTAACTATTTCAACCCATAGACAAGAATTTTTGTTTACGATAGGTACGCACTTAAATTTTTGAAAATCGTTATCAATTTTTTTATTTGCGAGTTTTTTTTTTTCTATTTCTTAAAGACAAATGGTTCCCTTAAATTAAGCACTTCTCACACAATCGCGAGAAAATCATAGTTGCAATTATTTTTATTTGTTTAATCTCAAAATGTATGATAACGTCCGTGTGATTGCTATTGTTTTGCGTTACAATAATGTGAACTCTAAGCGAGTTAATTTTTTTTCAAGTTGCTCAAACAATTTTTTCTTAATTAATTTCACATTAAGGTTTGTACTTTCACCAGACACTACGTTTTGTTACCACGGCAATTTAAAATAATTACAAGTGCTTTTTTACCTTAAAGCTTCATAAGAATCAAAACAAATTAGGTAAGTGTAGAATTTCGTTGAAAATGCATTGGTGCATCAAAACAATTGCATAACATTAAGAATTGCAACAAATTGTGTTATCTATATGGAGAGTCGTGAAGTTATCTTTACTTATACAAACAAAGGCTTCACGGTCATCTTTATCGATATCGATAATTGGTATCTATTGTTTGAAGAATTTCGTGCCATACCCAGCACACGCTGCCTTAACGGTCTCGAAGACAATCGCATAAATAATAATGATTCAACCGCCGTCTACCCGGTAGGTGACCTCCGGAAGCTTGTCATAACTATTATTAACATTACTGCCCGTCCACACTAAAGTACCGAAACTATTTGTTACGGAATTTCAATTGACTATTTCGGGTCGGTCGATTACGCCGGTGCGATGTTGCAAAATGCATGCGGGTCGAGAGAAATCTATTGAATGTCTATTTTTACTTTTACTATCAATGTCTACAATGAATGGTTGAAAAATGAATGAGGATTGAAACGAACCTCTTTATTTCCTAACATATTACGGATTGCTCCATAGTCTACGCAATATTAACTTGTCTAAACTGATCACTGCAAAACACACAAACACATAGTGGCCTCTACATTGTATACCTCACTATTATTAATAAAACACAATCACCTTCCACACCTAATTTAAAACAAGGCATCGTAAATGCGCGTTGATCTTTTGAAATCACGTTAAACATTACTCATCCTCATTTGCACGTGGGTCTAAGTACCACACCCACGTGGTAATTCATCTTATAGCTTGTATGAAGGTTCTCTGTTACGATTGCACGATTATCGTATTGGCTCTATTCTTACAATACAAAGAAGTACAAGTCGAATGCACTAGTAGAGGGCCTCTACTAGAGGCTTTTTTGTATGACATGTCAAATTGATATGCGTTGTAAGATTGTGGATGCATTGTTATCGTTAGTTAGGCAGAAATATAAATACTACTATTAGTATAGAACTGATGAAAAATGATACTTTTCAGGGATATTATTTGATAATTTCCTGAGATGTACGACGAAGGACAAAGGGCAGCATTACAAAACAATAATATCAACTGATATAAATTATCGATATTATCAATTATCAACTGCTGCAATTATAACATTGCATCTAGGGAACTCTAATACATACATAAATAATATGTTCATCATAAACTGTCAGAAATTATAAATACGTTACTTATTCTCGGCTCTACATAATACCAGTTTATAAAACATGTTTACGTATCCTCTAGGAAGTCACAAAAGTAATCACAAAGCATTGCTCATCAATAAAAATCACTTGCTACCGGTAGGTGGCGCGGTGCCAGGTCATTGTTTACATCATTACCAAAACTTTAATGGCGTATTCCATAAACTATTAATAAGGCTTACACAGTTCATTGTGAATAGAAACCTAACACCGGACGAACGGATGCGCTAGATTGACGCATTTACTTACATCATTTTCATATATACATTTTATCTGAGTCTCAGTACGGCATGTTTATAATAACCCAACATTATATTTTGTTATTTACGTCGAACGAAGACGTCGTCCTTGGTTAAAATTCGTTAAATTTTATAAATACAATCCGAATTGTTAAACACCACACCCATACATAAAACATTTTGCGTGATAAAACGTACATCATTGAATCGTTCATTTTGTATTGATAAAGCATTGGCTTTTTGTATTGACAACAAAGACAACAAAATAATTTTTTACATTCGTCCAAAATTTTTAGATGATTGTCCTTGTTGATATCAATTTACAAACGCTCTGCATCGACATGCAAAATGTACATTTCAAATTGAAATGTGCAAAGTATAAGGTTCCTAGAAGAAGTTATATTTAAGTTTTGTCAACCAACATCGCAATCTACATCTATTTAAAAGTTATAATCTTATTATCATACTCTAACTATAATATACGGGTATTATTTTAGTTATGTATTAAGAATTATCTAACAACTCTACAGTATAAGTTTTCTGAGCACGTCGTAACATATAATGGGCATTAAATAAGTACATATAGGTCATATGGGATGTGAAGACCTTGTATAACACATGATATGTATGACAATAAGCGAAAACAAAAAACCATTATAACGATCCTTATCGTACCATGGTATGTACTTATAAACGCAAATCAAACATATTCAAATTTGTTTACTTTATGAAGTTTCAATGAATAATAATTACATGTAAACAACAATTAAAATCAATTAAATGCTTTACTAGTGCAGTTATTATACCGCAGTTAAAGGGAATACGTAAATGCATAGAAAGAAATAAATTATTTATGGATAAATTAATACAATTTTTTTTTTTTTTTTTTTTTTTTTATATTTAAGCGGGCAAGCGAGCAGGCGGGTCACCTGATGGAAAGTGAAGCCCGCCGCCCATTGGCATTCGCGTTGTCAGGAGCACCGCGAATGTGTTGCCGGCCTTTAAGATGTTTATATGCCCTTTTTTTGAAGATTTCCTTGTCGAAGACGCTTGGAAACACCTCAGATGGTAGTTCGTTCCACAACGATGTTGTTCTTGGCAAAAAATGCCGGGTGAATCGCACTGTACTAGATCGCCATGCATCCAGATGATGAGGATGATACTTAAGTTTGAGACGGGATGTGCGGTTGTGGAAACCGGCAGCTGGAATCAGGTCGAAGAGTTCCTCGGAACATTCCCCATTATAGATTTTATAGAAAACACAGAGAGACGAGACGTCTCTCCGCAGCGACAAAGGATCAAGCGATTTGGCAATCTCGGTGTCGTCAATGATGCGGATTGCTCGACGCTGAACGCGGTCTAATGGTAGGAGCTGGTATTGGGGTGCTCCGGCCCAGAGGTGCGAGCAGTACTCCATATGGGGCCGGACTTGAGCCTTATAAAGTTGCAACAGGTGAGCGGGTGTGAAGTACCGTCTCGCCCTGGCGAGCACCCCTAACTTCTTCGAAGCAATCTTGGCTTTGTCCTCCAAAAATCCACGGAACTGCACGTCAGACGTAATCTCGACGCCGAGAATGCTGATGCTTGGTTTGATAGTCAGGGGACTGTTCTGGAAGGTAAGTGGTACGACAAAGGGACTTTTCTTGGTTGTAAATGCGCAGACCTGTGTCTTCGCTGGGTTGAAGTCGACAAGATTGGATTGGCCCCACGCAGAAATTTCCTCGAGAGTATGCTCAATGTTCGACACAAGCTCGTTTCGATGCTGGTTTGTTAGTTCCAGAGAGGTTTTTGCTTGGCCGGCATAGTTCGTGTCACAAGTGCTGTCATCCGCATAACATCTATTAATTTTTAAACGAAAGAATTTCAAATTCAAATTCAATTTTAAAATTTCAAGTTCTGTTTGAGATGCAAAAGTAAGATTTATGCTCCTTTCACTTAAAAAAATGTTAATTTAAAAAGATTTCATTTCCCACAAACCACTATTGAGCAGGTGAGATTTAATAAAAGCTTTTGTACTCTTTTCTCTTTTTTAAGTTTTATTACCGACTGATTTTGCATAGAATTAGGTAACATTAACTAATATAATCTACGCCAAAATTACCTTAATTTCTGATAAGATCTATTTTATGGGTGTGGTGATTATCAGGATAATATTTTTAAGGTTGATTTCAAGCGCTAATTCCAATTATTAAGCTCGTATTCCACAGTTAAAAAAAATCATATCAATAATTAAATATTCACATCTACCGTTATCACCTTTTTAGTTTAACTCATCCCAAACGAATAAATCAATACACACAGTTTTTAAAGCAGTCCGTATTTTATTACTGTATAAGGAAGCTTGCAAGACGATACATAACACCAACACCGCTGTTATTGTCCAAGGTGACCTTGTGCTTTATCTGACTGCGGTCGCTTAGCATTATTAAATTAATTAACGTTGCAATGTAAATCTCAATGAGATAATTTAATTAGAATACAACGCTTAATCAGACGCTTCATTAAAGACACTGAAAATGTAATTACAAAAGAATCAATTGATGAGACAGGTCATTTGTTTCTTTCTAACATTTGATTCGATTTGAATAAGAATTACTTTATCAATTACGAGATATTTTCCAGAATCGGATAGTATTTATAAATAATTCTTGATTTTAATTTCCTATTTCATGTCATTCTTTTAATTATTTACAGGCATTTTCTATCTCATCATCGCCAAGACGATCCAAGCGAACAAGCGAAGCGCACGGGCACTACCTACCTTTTCTCGAAGCGCTTCGACGTTTTTTTGAACCCTCATAACTTGGGTTTGGATTATGCTAGATCAACAAAATTTTCGAGATATATTGTCAATAGCGGACTTATTGAACATATTAAGTTTTAATTACATTAGCTTTTATACTTCAGATTTTATTTATATCTAAAAAACGCTAATTTCGTCACTGACTCACTGATGATCATCAAAATTCTTAAGGTATTTCCTAATGTCCTAGAAAGCTGAAATTTTGTATGTAAGCTAGTTTTAGCACACAAACAACAAAAAAATTATAAAACTTGTAACTTTCATCCCCCAACCCCTTAAACTAGGGGATGGGAGTTTGTATGAGAGCTGTAATTTTAAATTAAATTTTGATGACGCTAGAGCTCTAATCTAATAATCTAAAACTTGGTTCCCCTAGATATATATATGTATAGGTACTCCTTGTTTAAAAAAAAGAAAATTTAATCGACATATAAAATTTTGTTACAAACAACTTACAAAAAGAAATGAAATCCCACCAAAAACATTTTCATGTAAAATGTTGACAAGACGAGCCCATATGACTCGCACTGTCAAAAAGTTATCAGATCTCATGTAGAGCCAAGCTTCTAACACTACACGCCCTAACTCTACAAGGCCTAACTTCACAAACTCTACACCTTAGTCAAAATATGTGGCTTGGCCGTTCGTTACTACAAGAACTATTGTATAACACAAAAGTAATGAACAGTGAATTAATTTTCACCTTACGCCGATGTGAATGTAGCGAAATGGCCAAGCCACATATTTTGACTAAGGTGTAGAGTTTGTGAAGTTAGGCCTTGTAGAGTTAGGGCGTGTAGTGTTAGAAGCTTGGCTCTACATGAGATCTGATAACTTTTTGACAGTGCGAGTCATATGGGCTCGTCTTGGCAACATTTTACATGAAAATGTTTTTGGTGGGATACATTTGTCAAAAACAAACCCCGAAATGTACCATTAAAACGCGACATAAGTACGCGACTGTCGTCTACATTTAAATCACTGCACTTATATAAACATGAATGACTTTAAATGCCCATTCAAGTATATAATGAACCTTTTGTGTTTATCCGAATCCATCGTTCTTTAATGGATTCAGGCACCCTAACGTACTAAAGGGGAATTTCCTAGGTCGCCCCTCAGGCGTTACGGATGATACCTAATGAATTCAGGGCTCCCCTTTGCCTCCAAACGGAGGGTAAAATGAGCTGAGCTTACAATTTACAGCCGCTACCCATCGCATCCGTCACCTCACCCTATTTAATTAGTGCACTGCATTACATAGGCAGAGACGAGAAAATTTTAATAAATCATCTTAGTATTTTTTATTAATTTTTAATTTTTATGTAGAATTTATCGGAAATTCAAGACTAGCTAAAGATAATTGTGGTATAATTCATGGAACATTTTCATATCTCTATAATTTATGAACGTAGAGATAGAATTAAGTTGCTACTCTTTGGTTTACATAGGTAAATAGTTATAACTAAATCTGTTTAAAATTAATGGCTATTTATGTATAAAACTATCTCTTTGAAATATATGGCTTGAAATTAATATCAATTATCAATTTAATTTAAAAAAGGCTTAAATATTCCGCAAGATGATGATAAAAATTAAACCTTAGAATGAAACCCACAAGCAACCAATTATAAGTTATACTTATAAAATACCAAATTCAATTTAGCTCTTTAAATTTCATCACAAACCGTACCTATCTATAGAGTACGCAAATTCCCAATTTGAAGCGAAAAGCTAAACAGCCCTCGCCCCCTGCGCACCCCAACGACCATTAAGTTAACACGCCTCGTATATTTTATCAGATTTGTGTCTCTCTCTGGTGCATTTCCACTGCACAATATATGCAATGCAGACAAATTTTACAGGCATTAATTGCAACGAGCTAAACTGCGGCATTTCACACTATAATCGTACCGCAGTACATGGAATAAAATAAATAGCACATCCTGTATCATTTAAGTCAGTTTTTCTTTTCCATGAAACATACCAACCAAGAAAGTGGAACTCACATAGTACAAGGGCATGAGATGAAAACAGGAAAAGAAAACGACGGCGAGACGTCGCTTTGGTGCCAATAAAAACAAATCAGTCAAAGAAGAATATTTGATTCCGTTTAAATTTAATTCCACGGTAGAGTTACAAGGAATTTAATATTTTTCTTAGATGAAATTTCGCATTGCGCGAAGGTCACTAGAAATACGAGACCGATTTTGTGTTAGAACGCTATTTTTGCAAACAGTAAATGCATTTTATAAGCGGGCTTTGCGTTGTATAATAATACAATCCTTTATTTTTATTGCTTTTTATTGAATGAAATGAATGCTATAACTATTTAATTGGCTACATTGCATTAAAGGACTAAATCTTGTTATGCTCTATCTTCAATAGTTATCATCATAAATATTAAACTAGTTGCCAATGCCACAAGAAATTTTCATAATCACTAGAAAACGTTCAATAATCGTTTATGCTTCATTACAAAAACAATGTATAATATTTATTACATACTAATTAAGATACTAATATATATACATACTAACATTTGCTAACAATTTTTTCAGTGTCAATCATGTTCGATCAATTTAATTGGCTTCTATTATGTCACTCGAACGAGGTGCACATGTCATACTGAATTAATGTCATACATCGACAAACTCAATTACGCAATCTATTGGAAAACGATCTCAATTACCATAATTCTCATCAAATTCTCATACATATTGCGGCCGCAAATCAACTTTCGCCAGTTTCTCTCAGGTGATCTTATCTTGATATATTTGACCCCGTGTGTCGTCTTTACTATAAACTCGATTATGTAAATGGAATTCCATTTCTTTTCATGTTCATTCAGTTACCTAATCGTGCATAATATAGTCGTAACTCGTATAATTTTAAATATGTAAACAAAGATTGAACCTACAAAATTTATAAAGTTGAATTAATGTGCTTTCTGAAACACATATCTGTTTCTGATTAGGTAATAGTAATTCGTCATAATGATAAATATAAGTTTCTAAATATACCATTTATACGTAAAACCATAATATGTTATAATATATAATTGTAATATCTGTGGTATAACGTTAACAAGTTATTAACAGAAGTGAGGGAATTCCTAACAAAATCTAAAATTGATTTTCCTTGGTCAATACTGAAGACATTAAATATAGAATTCAAACAATCGTTTATGATTCACTGAAAAATCCAATCTATAAGGAAATTTCACTACTCAAAGACTAAGTGCTTACCTACATAGAAAGACTTAGTACATGAACAGAGCAAAAGAAAATTTTGTAGGTAAGTATGTAAATAGTTATAGAAGCTTGACGGAATATGGGCGATGCGTAAACAGCTGCATTCTAAGATCCATCTTTGGAGAGAACAGAAAGTTAACAATCGTTTCGCGTGATCGCACCGCGGAGCGCCCATACCGTCCATCGGTTCACATTATGTTCGGAACAAATTGATCCATTGCATCACCAATCACAGGAAATGTGTATAACAGTATCTCCAAAACAATAGCGAGCCTTCGAAACGGCTTAGAACACGGCATTTTATGCAATGGTCAAAGATCCTATTGCATAACTAATGTGCGAAATTGCTGATACAGTTTTATACGCGAAAACGAACGTAGATAACGGATTTACATATCCCGTAAGCTGGAGTGCCCTAATTTCATATCAAGAGTATATGTTGATGTTGTTGTTTTTTAATAATTTTGTTTTTGTATTTAAACATTATAGTAAGCTCATAACAGTATCAGGAAGTTTAATATGTAACAATAATAATTCTGTTCAGATAGAATTCTTAAATTCATTATTCATTCAATTACCCTTCGAACTAATTATTATTCAATTAATTTTAAGTAATACAAACAAATATAAATTAGTCATTTTCTTGTAAATTATTTTAAAATGAACGCATAGTGCATTCGCGCGCCATCAACGCCTACTTACATTATGATATCAAACGGATGTTATGATGAAAGGTGCTATTTTGAGCGCGAATTGTTCACTAATTGTACACAATGTGTTAGCATAGTAACACTTTTTACTATGGTGTTAGTGGTCTAAAAGTATTCTCTTGTAAGGTGGGTTTGGAGCGTGAAGTCCCCAAGTGAATGTCCAGGTAATGAGGGAACGATCTTATTACATGTATATTGTCTTGTCTGACGTAACAAAATGTACGTTTAAGGTTTTACTATTCTTACTTAGTTATTAATTTATTAATCGGAAAAATAAAGTTTGATTTCTGATTAACTTAAACGAAAAGGCTCTACCTAATGTTGAAGTTGGTAAGTAAAAAATAATTGTTAATTGAATTTTCTCCATTTTCCAATTCATATAATTCAAGAATGAATCTACTTATACATAAACCTCGTTTACTAACGTACCCATGAAATTAAATCGATTTCGCGCAAAATAAAACAAAAACTTCAGCATTAACCTTAAAATCGCTTGTAAACAATCTTGACTTCGATTTTATCGCTTGATTAATCTTTTTACCAGCAGTATTAATGAGTTTTTTCTTCAAATCCGTGTCTAAATGGAAATTAAATAGCTCCGGGTTGCAGCATCATAGCCTGGTTGCAACTCAGCTGTGACCAACTTTTGCTATCTAAAGCATACAATATGCGGTTATCTTTGAATATTTCTAAATGTACTGGCGACAAACGATAATGTTTAGTAAAAAAGTTGAAAAATTCGGGTATAAATGTAAAATTGAGATGATGATTGCGGGTTTCCCGAAACGAAATTCGTTAAATATTAAATAATTAATTAATATTGATAGTTGTAGAAGTAGACTAAAGTACTTAATAATAAATTTAATGAAGATAAGATTCATGAGTAATATTTAATAAGCTCTTAATCGTTAATTGTTTTCTAATATAGACGTAACTTAGACGGTGCGTGTCATATCAAAATAAATAATTTATAAAAAGTATTTCTCAACTTATTACAACAATTCATATTATTCAATTGAAATAATTCGCAATAATAATTGTATTATATATAATAATTAATAAGTAATTACCGCGTGCATTCGAGTATACCTCTACTCATCTAAGGAACATTGCTTTTTACAGTAATTTGCTTTGAAGGAGTAATTTTGATGTGAAATAAAATAATCCCGTTAAAGCTTTTTGTTTACATGTAACCAGAAAAGCTTGCACAACAAACAGCTGATATCACGATCACAACACACCTACTTTTCACCTCGCAATTGTCACGCACCTCGTAACACTTTTAGGAAAAGCAACGTGTGCGCAAACAATTTAACTAAACATCGATTAGATCCCGATTCCGAATACTCCGATTTAAAATCGATGTGTGGCGAGTCGGAAGCGACGTAACGCACTGACTCTGCGCCGCTCGCATCGCGACTGGCGGAGAAATGCAGGGGCGTCAAATGTTTAATTGCATGTTATTTTCCGCTTATTAATAATTAACATTCAGATCGTGTTGTTAATGTGAACACGACGTCTATTATGTTCGGTAGTGCGTCTTAACTGGCGCTGATATCTTCATTGATAAAACTACGCGTGGTGTCCTCTTGTATCTATTTAATAGATATTTAATGCTAACGTTGAAAAAAGCAAAGATAATATTTTATATAAATGATAATTTCCGCTGTGTACGCTCACTTTTACTTAACGTCATACATTAATAATGTACTATGTTCGAAGACAAATATTAATACCGATAGCTTAATGGCATTAGAGTTAATAAGATACACGCAGTAATTGAATATTGACTGCGTTAAGCAATACCGATATAATATTTAGAATTAGAAGATAGTGAAATTCAAAACTAAAATATACTACACGATCGCTAAGCTATAGATTCGCTTCGTTGCATTAAAAATGTATGAGTACGTAGCAACCCTATCGGAACATTAGTAAAGACAATAGACAGTAGAGCCGGCAGCGGCGCGTACAGACCGTACGTATCGTATGCACTGCATGAATATTGAAAACGCTGACTCAGTCTATTTAGCCCTCCGTGATCTGTTGCGGATTGCTGACACGATATAATCTGAATGTTTTTTGGCGTTTTCATCATATTTTTTAATATAAAAAGTGTGAATTTTTATATGTACTTTGCTCTATATTTCTTTAGATCTTCAACGAGCTTCCTCAAGCCATTGAACACCATAGCTAACGATTGATACCAGATAATATTGTTTTTTATTTTTTAAATTTGTTCATAAATACAATAGGACTTCAACACGTAAAAATTTATAAGATAAAAAAGAAATACTCAAAGCAGCTTGTGCTTTCTCTGGGTAACAATTCTATTCAAAGTTATAACGACGTGAAATCGTGGAATACAGAATACCGAGATATGAAATAAAAAAATATCTATACTAAATAATACAATATCAATTTAGGACGAATCAACTAGAGCGTGATTTATTATGTTCAACAAGGATCATCCATTCTGTCCCAATTCATTACTTGATTGGATTCGCTGTTATTAATGAAACATAATTAAATTTATCTCCAGGATAAAAATTGTAAAATCCAACGAGAGTCTCATTAAATGTGTACCCGCATTCAACTCGAAATGTAGTTCAAAATTCGTAAAACTTTTAAACACAAACTGGGTAACCAAGCGTTAACTTATAGGGGCAAGAAAGTTCAATAGCGCTGGTCGTGGCAAGTACACTCCTTTAAAGGCAACCTACGACCATGTCAAGTACGTAACTGAGTAAAGAAACTCTTGACATTTTTAATATTGATTAATCGAGAATTTTCTTATTGCATAACGAGGCGAAAAAATTGCCTTGGACGGCGCGCTATGAATTTTAACTTGCAGTTTGGGTGAATTTTAAGGTTGTGTTCTTGTGTTGAAATCGATGACTTTCTGATGTATAGATTTATCTTTATGTTTCTACGTGTTTTCTATATTATGTTCTGTTTGTTGCTAAAAAAATTAAATCCCATCTAGTACCTAGTCGTACATGTGAACTTTACTTCATCTAAAACCTGTTCAAAAAGATAACTTACATGTAGTTTAAGAAGTTAGAAGTTTTGAGTAAGAGCTTACTCATTGTTTTAGTCATAAAAACTACAATACTGGGTTATGCGTTATTGCGGCTGGTTTAGTTTCTATCAACTCTACAAAGAAAACAATTAAACCAGAACACTGATGTTATTGTTTCCCATTCCTAATTAATTGTTTGAATTTTCTTCCTTATTTTGTATCCAACTGTTCTGTGATTCATCGATCTTATTATTAACTAACGATACATATCCTTACGAACTTTATTCCATAAACATAATATGAGAGTATCGTTTATTTTATCTCGTATCTACAGTGCGGCTATATCATTCTTATAAAGTATAAAAAATAGGTAACCTTTAATTTTGAAATAAAAAATTAAATCAACTCGGATACGTCCTTTGATCGGAAAAACATCAGTCGTATAGAATTTCTAATATAACGGACATTTGGACGACTGACCTCCAGTCGCCATATCAGTAACAATAGTAGCCAAATATTCGTATGACAATATTTCCTAACCACATAATAAATTAGTATTCAGGTCAGAGAGCTTTGTTCGCTGGAACGCGTAAGCCAACACCTTAGTCTGACTGTTTGCGTCAATGTGACAATGGTATTCCCGGAAAATTATTGGTAATGAAAACCTACCCCACAAAATAATTAAGTAATGAAAAATATGACTTGATGAAAAATATCAACTACTTGTCAACTATGGAGTTTCTTGCCGGTTCTTCTCCATAGATACTGCTTTCCGAATCGGTGGTAAATTTAAAGAATGTAATGACGATTCAAAAGTGCTTCTGGAAGAAGTCTAATTGAATAAATAAATGTTTGAGTTTGAGTTTGAATATCGCGCTTTCTCAACAATTCTGAACAAACTAACCAAACGACACTGAATATGTATTAATTTAAAATCATAAAATGCAGGTATCTGAATATCTTAATTCTCCGATGACGTTAAAAGATCTACAAAGTGCACCCAGACAAATTTCAACATACCAAAGCTCTCAATGAACCACAAAAATATAAACGCATTGAGGACGACAAAAACTTGCACCGTACAAAATTAGAAATGCCTATTCCTCGCTTCGCCAGTAACGTCTTCTATTTCCGAGACGCTAATCGATCCTCTGTGACTGCACTGACCAAGGGGATAAGAGACACGGATCGCGTAAAAAATCGTCATTTAAAATCTTGGCTTTTACACTCATTACTTGAATTCAACCATTAGAACCGCTTTGATTGAGCTAAAACATTTCTTTATTTTTTAGAAAATTCGTTTGTTACAGCCTTGCAACTACAAAGAAAACGTTAATGAAAATTGTTAAAAAAATAAGCATGCATCCAATCAGCACACTCTGGTCAAAACAAAAGCCAGACAGCACACATTGTTAACATTTTCGTCATCTTTTTGGCACACGGTCCACGTTTCACTTGATTGTTCTACGTTTTTACAGCAGAAATTATCCATTAAACTCAGCCGAGTGAAAAAGAAATGGTTTAACTCTTTACGTCTGTGTTACATTGTTTGTAGTGAACTGGAGAAGGGAGCGATGTCAATTAAAAACGAACTTGTACTAATTGTCCGTTTTAGCCGGACGGAAAACATAGTACATGAATGGACATTGTGTACTGAAGCGAAACAGTAAGTTAGTACAGCTTGTAGTGATATACCTGCATAGTTTTATGGATTTGTGTCCGCTTGATTAAGGATAATATGTAATTAACAAAAGTAAAAAAACCTTGTTTGGTAAACCGGGGCGAAGTCGGGGTAAACAGTTAGGCTTTTATAATTTAAAGTAAAGCATGTATGAAAAAAATATAATAAAAATATTGTTCAGCAATGTGTATAATACACGATAAAGTTTATCATATTTTTTCGCTTATTCTTTGGAGGCCATTGACTACAAACAAACAAGTGCAGTCAACAAAAAAGTATAACATCAAAGCAAAACAATAAAACAGAACATTAAACTTGTTCATATTCTGTAAAAAGCACGTAAAAAGAGAGCTATTTAATTTATTATTAAAATTCAACGCAAACGATGTGTTAAATATGCAACGTATACTTTTATATTACTAGCATCTTTTCACTATTAGATAACAACAGCAAGCATCATTAAAGTAATTATGTTATATCATCACATGTTATTTTGTTTGATAACTTAATGAAGTCTTATCATGGAAATGGAGATTGTGTTAAGCGCCATCTAGTAGAGACTAGTAACATACGCATAACATATTTATCAGTGACATCTACCGGCAAATAGATGATATTAAAAATGCCAGCGCCGTCTATGGACGATAAGATACATTAAAATGAAATGGTTACATATTCAGTTAACACTACTCGACGATAGATGGCGCTGTACTAAAACTTTTGTCTTGCTTTTTTTGCCTTATAATATTATTTACTTGCCTTGAACAGGAAGCGCTCTCAATGATACAGCATCATCTTCCACTTCGTCTTCTGCTTCTTCTTCTGTGATGGACGGTGGTGCGGCCCAACAACGAAGTCTAACCCCAGGGTTACCGGCTTGAGTCCCGCCATCTATCCGTACTCGCGGTAAACTCCGTGTCGTATATTCACCGTTGTTATTGGAAGCCTGAAAACAATAAGTAAATATAAAATAATTATTATAATTATTACTAAAGATTTTTATGAACATAATATATGGTAGGGCTAGAAAAAGAATTACATTTATGATTTTAGAATTCTGCATACCGCACGCACACTTAATTTAGGCGTGCTGAAAAATGTTCTCGTTAATATTAATTCTTGTGGTATTATTTAATTAACTTTTCATTGTTTAAGATATTTTGGTTAAAATATTAGACTTTATTTTAAGCTATTGCATAGCTTCTATCGCGGGCCTTGAGCGCGGGAACCGAATCGAGAAATTCCGTAACGAAAAAACCTCACGCTCCCCACTCCGACGGGCGGAGGTGTGGCTTGAAGGCATAGCATGCATGATGCAATAGCTTTACCGTGGCAGTCCCCGAGTGACACACGTCTTTTTTTATATATTTTGTTATTACGCTTTGCATCATGAAAAAATGTATACCTATAAGTAGTACCTACTCGTGACAATTAAAAATACACGTATAATTCTAGTTCAGTTTATTTAAAAGCCTTCTATTTTTCATACAAAAATATCGTGAATGAAACTCAAAATGCGTTCTCTAATGATACATATTACGAAACTAAAACCACATTAGGTACTTATTACCATTAGTACGGAAATTACCAATTTCTAACTCATCTCGGACAGCCTTCACCTGGAAATGATAATTGCTCTTATGGAATCCAGAACATGCGACCTTTACGATAAAGACCATTACAAAAACAATAGAAACAACATACCTGAAGTGTGACAAAAGCTATACAATTACTCGCATCACGATTTATTATGAAACATTACATATGTTATCCAATATAAATGTTATGTTATATCGTGGTAGTGCTTAAATGACTCAACTGTAATTATTGAGGATTTTTAAATATTTTCTATTGAGACAGCTTTGAATATTCTTACTATCGTTCATGTAAACAGTATGAAGTTGAAGGCACAGTCGTGTATATAAATTTGTATGGATTACAATGTTTTGGCAGATTCATTAACAATCATTGCATGTTACTCAATATTTAATAGGCGTTTAAAATTGCATATTCCTTCTGCTTTTTGATTTTAATAAACTTCTACAGGATAAAGGGGGAGAGATTTTTTTTAGGATATAAAATACAAAATAAAGACTTATTTCAGTTCCCACGTCCTTTGAAAACCTTTCCATTATGGCCTGAATTATTTCAATCGACGCAATGCTTGAGTTATTAGCTCTATCATATCAGAGATTAAGTATTTAAGCTGGTCTTAGACTTATATAAATGATGTTTCCTTGCGATATGATCGCAATTGAGTAATTTGAATTAATGCTTGTGTTTATCGCCCATAAGTGGTTCGACTATAAATAAATATGTTAGCACCGTAAATGTTACTTGTATTTAACAGAAATTTGGTTAATTTTCCGAACAAACATATACCTATCCATAGCGTATATCAGTTTGTAACTCCTCTTAAAATATGACATTGATACAAAATGATATAAATAATACAAAATGTATATGCAATTGTGATCATTGAATATTGCATTTTATCTGGATTTGAACACTAGCTATCTCTTTGGAAGATAAAAATAGGAACACCATTACCGCCATGGCACACAGGCTATTAACCGCGAACAATAAACTACAGCAATTGTGTCCACAATTTGGCTGTAAATCACTAAATCATCATAACACGGTCATGATTCATATAATTTTTAAAACACAATTCAGTCATGCGAGCCCGCAATAAAAACACTTTTACATGTTACATGTATGACCGCATCGGACAATTTACAATGACCTAATTGTATCGTCAAACTAGTGGGAACAGACAAACAAACATGCAGACACTGTCCACTAATAGAAAGCGATAAATATAGAGAAAGCCATGAACAGAATGCACTCCGATTCCCTTTTATGTTATTACATGTTATGTTATGGATCGTTCCCTTTTTATTTTAAACGACCATTATCTTTTTGTTCTGCGTTAAAACAGAACACGACCATAAAACGCAATTATACTTATAAGTTTATTCATAGCTTACCCTGTTAGTTCATAATTCATATAGTGTATGTATGCATTATATGAGGAAGTAATATAAACTAAAATGACATTTATTCTGTTTTAAATTAAGAGGACGCGGTTTTATTACTTGAAATATTTACTCTTATATTTAGTAAATAAAGGTACTATTTATTTGAATATATAAAACCATTAGATCTACCTTTACCACTCTCTTTAAAATCTACTTGATATTTCATTTTCGTTTTGGGCTACATTAAAAAGATTGAATCGCGGCGTAGAAAATCATATTCTCTTTAACGAAAAATCTAGATTCAAAATGAAATTGAAAAGTTATCAGTGAATTGCAATTGCAGATCGATGCATCCGAACACTTAATATAAAAGTATAATACTTAAAGAAAACATATTCTGCAAGATTTTTACGATTATCCCACAAACAAGGACATGGCATACTATGCAGAATGCAGTATGCATTTCTCTAATCGGTCCTTAACGCAATAAGAAGTTAGCAGACGGTGCCACAACAATGGATATTACTCGTATCATATATCCGAGTGATGTCAGCACAATATTACAGGCCCACATTGAGGTCAGGACGCTTAATTGCTACAATATGGTAAAGTCTGTTATCCTAATTATGCGCTATAAATAACCGCGATACAATTAGCGCTGAGAAAAGTGGAGCAACAAAACTGGTTATACAAAAAGTAATGTAACTTTTATATTATAAACATTTCATCGTAGATAATATACATAGCGTTCAACACGCTAAACTTTACATTTAACATAATAGGTAGAAGCAAATTTTAAGCTTTATTCACAACTATTAAATATAATATTCAGTCTAACTTATCGTTTTTTTCTTCACTATTTACCACTTACACAATTTCTGCATACATAAATGTAATACAGGAATTTAATCCAGTTTAAAAATTTGATAGAGCTTATAATTCTGGCAAATAAATTTAATACAAAAATTCATCAGTTTCCACGTACTTTGTAAACATAGGGGAAGCATAAGTTTCCATCATTCTCGGAAAAGTTACAAGCGAGAATGAGGACAGCTGTTGAAGTTTATTAAAATTCTACGAAGCAAACAGTAATTACAAAACACCACCGCATAGTATTGTGTGTCTGAAACCGAAGATGGCTCTCAACCAGCAATAGGGTCCATATATAATATACCTATTAACCTTATTAAACGAGTATTATATAATCGTTGCACCTGCTTATGAACTAACGATATAAATAAACACCGTAGGTTTTTCTTACGACTTTGATGTTTAATATTTTCGTAACACGTCTGTTTTCTTGTCTCTGTTTTATGAAAGTTAAGTTAAAGTTACATGTAATAAGACATTAAATTGTAATCCTAGTCCATCCAATCCATATTTCCCTATATGAAATGTTAATTTAAAAAGAAAATTAATCTAAAATATTATACAAAGTACAAATCCTATGCGTAAATGATTTCAACTTCCACCTATGAGCAAGTTACAGAACAATTGTCCGATTGCATTTGAAGGAAACAATTTCAGATCGTTTCGGCCCCAATCACGAACGGTTATACTGTATTCGCAATGTCTTTCGTGACTCTGATACAATTTCCTGTTAACGTATTGTTTTAAATAAGTTTTAAACGCGTCAAACTTTGTAATAGCACAGCAACGAACGCTCCATCCGTTTATGGTAAAATCAAGTATCGCTTGTACAATTGAAACAGGATAAAATAAATGGAATCACGTTTTCACTTTACTTATGAATAGAGGATAGCGCTGCTATTCTCCCAAGATAAATCAACCGACTTGAATCCAGTGCTTACCGTCTGACGTGTCATTAGTTATTACCAAACAAATATTCATGAGCCTAAGTAAAATGGTAAAACTAATAGAACACATAAATACTTTAGATAAATGAAAATAATATATACGACTTTAGATTAAAATAGTGCATTTACCAGTCAATGTTATTTCTGAAGATATCACTTTTAATAGTTGTATAAAATAAGACATTTAGATACTTAACAAATTGTGGTATTTCACGTTTAATCTCACGTACTAAAAAATAAATAATACGGTACAATATATACGTATATGTCTATGCGTTGAAATTGGAAATTGAAAGCAAGTTATAAATAGACTTATACCGTATCAGGCTATATTGTACTGCAATAAAAGTTTAGCACTAAAATAGCACATTGTGTTAAACCTCTAGTCCAGGAATGGTCAACTATTTTATATAAATAGAACTATTTGAAGTGGGATGATAAACCACAGTATTAAATTAAATGTAAAAATATTCATATAAATGATTTTTTGAAATACATATAAATAGTATTCGAGTATATCATTAAATTAGATAAATTTATTAGCTAGGAATCTTGTTAGCATTAACATTCCTATGTTGACTCTACATGATAAATGTAAAAGAGCTGTTTAAATTGAAATTAATAATTTTATTTAATGCTGAAACTTTATTTTCTTATATTTATTGTATTAAATCAATTACGTAAAAATGTTTTTATTTGTTTTACTACTTATTCTACTTCTATTCCACTATACTCAGTAAATATGATTCAGTTATAGCACAGGTTATAGTCTACCAAATTATTTCCATATATCTATCCTGTTCACAGAATACCTAGGTACATCTTCGTGAACAGCAAAGGTTTGCGACATCTGACCTAGACATAGCAAAGTGAGAATCAAGGCGCGATCTGGTGGTTAGTTTATATTCAGGCGACATGACGACCATCCGCAGGCACCGGCGCCCACTAGCCCCAAACCCGTACTGTTTTATTACATTTCCTTTACATCATGTTAGTTCTCTTCAGTCTTTGAACATTGTTTTGATACTAAAATTATCCGTTAGATTATGAACTTGAAAAAGTGTAATAAGGTATTTTTTATCTTCATGTAAACTTTATTTTGAAAACAATGAATTAATATGGACAATGTAAAAGCATAATAGTGCTTTTAACATAAACCGTAAATAAATAAATGTTAGATTTATGTAAAAACTTCATTCAATATTTTGATGTTCAGGGAATACGACAGATGTCATTTACAATCTAAAATTTATATTGACACAGTAATAGCCTTTAAAATCCATATTATTCCGACCATACACAAAAGTTCAATAGCACGCGCGTATGACTCAAGTTGAATTTGCCTCGAGCAAATTTTTGCTGCACTTGTAAGGACAAATCATTTTCAAACGCACACACAATGTTCTCTTTTCAGTCGTTATTAACTCGTCAACCAATAACAGTCGCATATCATCACTTTTACGAATCTGTATACGCATATAGAGATGATGTCATTGACCAAAATAGCCAGCTTTTTCTGACTTTTTCGGGTGTAATTAAAACCAAATGTGTTAACAGCTACAATATAAAAATTCTTACAATATTTATGGACACTTATGTTCTTACGACAGATTTATGTCGCTGCAAAAATGTCAAACTGGACGAGCTTTTCATGTTTTTGTATAAATTAGGTTGTGTTTTACATGTTCGTCCAGATCTATTTGATCATTGCATAAAGGAATATTTCCTCTATATTTTATTAATGAAAATTATTTTAGGAGTAGAAATTCTCTTTTATTTAAATTATCTCGAACAACAATGGATCATGTAGTTATTAAGATAATATATAACCATTTCTATCATATTCATGTTGCACCATTATATTACTTCTTAAACAAAAAGGTGTACCTATAGGTAAACCAAAAACGTTATTTTTCCATATATTTAACAAAATAATGCATTTTAAAATAAAATGTATGTAAATACAATATCCATTTTAAGAGTATATGCATAAAAAAGGTCAAGAAGAGTCATGTGAAGACATAAAAATCATTCCGCTACAATACAAGTACAACATATGAATGTATTTACGATCAGTCCGCTAAACTTCCATATGAATACAATATTTTCCCAGAAAATAAACTAAATCTAGAAAAAGATCTGTTTATATTTATGGAGACGGGATGTGTTCCGATTCATTTATGTCAGATTAGCAATACGTTTATGAGTACAAGTAAATCAAAGTAAAATTAATGTTTGGCTCACGAATCTGACTATAATATATAAACTCAAAATAATGTTCAAAGAAAAAATGATTTTGCAAAATTGTTTATAAAACACTTGTTTTGAATATTTATAAACTTTAAATGTTACCGGAATAACAATCTTTAAAAAAAATTAACAAGCAACTATGTAAACAATTGTACAATGTGCCTATCTTGAGCAATAAACAACATGGCTCGCTTATCCAATACCAACAATGCATTACGGTTTATAAGTTAAAAAGTGAATTTGATTTACGACGTAAAAGGAAAGTAGGGCGCATGTCACGTTCGTACGACTGTTTATAGTACACGTGATAAAAATACTACACTGACCAGTAAGGCCAGGAAACCATATTTAGCAACAAACGATTATACCAGCAATTCATTATATCTTACTAATCCTATTCATTAATTATTTATGTCGAAATATCCCGCTAATTTATTGTTCCATTTATTTATTAAGCTAATGCATTCATCAAAAACGGCAAACGGCAAAATATTTTACAAATTAAACACACTACCGCTCTGGAAATGAATGAATGTTATTTATTAAATTCCTCAGAAATGTGATTAATGAGAAGATCGACACATAATACATAACGAAATAGGTAAAACAATGCATAACAATGTATTTTCTTAGTGGGATAACAACTGCATGACAAATGAACATGACCGACAAACGGTTACCAGAGGACAGACTTATGGTAATTGCACACGAATAAATACATTTAAATAATCAGCAACCATTAGTATTCCAAAGGACCATGAAACACACATTTTACGAAATTCTTACCTTATCGATGTAAAATCCCGGGAAAGACTGTCGGGCCGCGTGAAAAAATAAAGAATTGTCATTTAGAAATTGTTACCAGTATTAGCCAATATTAATAAGAAACAAGGGAACAAAAAAGGTCCATCGAAATAACTTTTTTTTTTATTTCCCGCTGATAATCCTATAAAAGTTGTAAAGTTGCCTGTGCAATCTAATTTAAAATATCATGTACTTATACAACATCGTGATTATACAAATTCCAAACGACCGATACAAATTGCATAAAATTATATCTCGGACATAATTGCACAATCAAATAGAGCACTCACACATCACACATACATCTTCATTGAAAGCGGAAAACAGTAACACCGCATTTCCTTTCTCATACCTACGACATCCTGCTATTCGATCATGTCTTCTTCCACCGTCCACTTTCCTAATAATAATCCACCGGGAATATTTTCCTTCTATATAATCATCCACAACCTAGTCAAGTGAATCAATTAACAAACTAGGTACCTAGAGCATCTATTGAGAAAAAGAGCATCTACTGAAAAAATTTTACTAGTTTTGGAATTCTGAAGCAGAAATTCCAACGAGTTGTAAACTGTAAACTACACCAAAAAACTTGAGTCGCTGGAATTTTTGCTTCGTAAACGAGGTTGTTGTAATGTTAGCTTTCGTTGTTAAACTTTGTAATTTTGATTTATGTGTAAAACGCCCACACAGCTAACATCAACGACCAAATCGTGAGCCGTTTTGTTCACATAGATAATGATCTTTGCTTTCATAATATAAGTTTTATTATCTGCCATTAAGATAATGGTCACGCAATTAAATAATTATAATCTATTTTGCTTCTTTGAAATATTAAAAATGACCCGAGAATTTCTGATTTAAGGTCAGGTACTAAATTTAATAGACTGAGATTGATAAGACATTAACAAATTTTTGAAGAACAAACTGGTGATCCAATTAATCTCATAAGTACACAGCGCTCCAGATAAAATCTAGAATAGTCATCGTTCGTTCCCGAGAAAAGTTGTACGTAGCCTGACTTCAATTATGAAATGAAATACAGCTTCAACTGGAGTTAAACCTTGTTCCCGTCTATTTTTTGTGAGACAGAATGGATTGGACATTGATTTTAATTGAATTTTGTGTAATATTTCCTCTGATCCAGACTTGAAATCTTGTAAAGAAAAACATCTGTATACAGACATAATATTATATGGCGACAGATCAAGTGAATGTCGAAAGAAAACCATAAAACCTTCAACCTCGTTAACTAAATGCATTACAAAATTAAAGATTTTATCTCACTGTCCTTGATAATATCAATTAATTACTCGGAAGTAAATGGCAAAACGTATGGTATATGACCTGACGCAATACCTAGCTATTTGTTTTATTTTTTCTTCATAAGCTGGTAATGTCATAATTATCATAATTGTAGTGCTCTACAAATGCAAAGCACTACACATAATGAAAAAAATATGCTCCATTCTAAGTAAGTAATTGTTAACACAAAAAGTTTAATGATATTAAGAAAGGTTTCAGTGAGGACATTGGACGAATATCTCAAATCTTTAAACTAACGCTTAGAATTTAAATTATAACATGTATAAAATGTCATCATTAAACATAATTATGATAGAAATCTGAACGTGAAGCACGTTTGTTTATGTAAAATGACGAAGCAATCCGAAATACATTCCCAAAATTGAACTATAACCATCTATATGTCGTGGTCATATCGTAGATTTGATCATTTCATGATATGAGTGACCATTTCACGAAATGGTTGCATATCGTGAAATGGCCAACATAGTTTGATCAGATCGTTAAATCGTCAACGTTTCACGATTTGGTCATCCACATTTGGCCAGATCGTATAAAATATAAAGAGTCCATAAAATATTAAAAAATTTCAGAATAACTATATTCTAAAAACTTGTTTAATGTCATTTAAGTTAGTGCCGCGGCAGCGGCCGGCGAATGCCAGAAGCGAATCGTTTTTGCAATAGAAAACAATTAGGTTAGGTTAGGTTAGGTTAGGTACACTTTGATAAACAACGCACGAGCCGAGCGAGCAAAGCGAGCGTGCCGCGGCAGCGGCCGGCGAGTGCCAGAAGCGGATCGCTTTTTAAAAAACAAACAATTATAATAATATAGTAGTAGTTTCTTAAATTATTTTATTTAAGTCGCATTTTTTCTTAAATACATATAAGATATCCACATTTTCCATAGTACTCGTACCTCTTCGTCGTAAATTCTTTGCTATGACTTTCTTCATAATATTGTTATTAAACGAATTATGAAGTTTTTAACTGCGAATAATTTAATTTTCGCCAGCGGCCGCCATCTTATCACATAAACACAGAGCTTGCAGCGCCTCTACCAACGATTAATGTAACTATTTTACGATATGATCAAATAATTTTGGTCATTTCATGAAAAAACCGTGCGTTAATTGGCCATATCGTGAAACGATTTCTTATCATTGATCTGCCCAAACCACATCATGATGTGGCCAAACTAAATTGGCCATTTCACGATATGCGACCATTTCGTGAAATGGCCACTCATATCATGAAATGATCAAATCTACGATATGACCACGACATCTAGAAGAAACAACTTTCGTAACATGACTCGATATTGCGATCGCTTATCACTTTATGAGTTACTTGACCGACCTGACGCCGGTATTTTAATAAATTGTAAAATAAATAAACATTGCTTAATAAGAAATAGTGAATCAGCATTCAACCGTCATGTTCAAGGCTTTTTTTTGTAAATAAGTAATAACTTTCGCTAACAAGGAGGGATACCTTCGTGCTATTAATCGCGATAATCGTTTGATTAAGAACAAGCGAGCCGCCCACGCTTGGTTTCACTTTTGAAGAATAATTTATCGAATTCATCTTTTCTATTTAACATGATCCTCTCGTGTATGAAACGTAAACACGGGATACATCTACCAATTTACGTTTCTCAAAACACATGCGTTAATGCTACTGACCTACTAATTCAAATCACAGTTCATAATCATTATTACGTAACGATAAATTGGTTATTGAATAAATAAACATCTGAATAAAACATCAAAGTGGATTTAACTGAAGTTTGAAGTCGGTTAAAAATAAACACGCTTCCTACTCATTCCAAAAGTATTCTTTTAACAGTTCTCAATTAGATATTTATTTTCCTAGCGTTAATTGCTTTATAAATGAGATATTTTTTTTCTCAATAGATGTCGTGTGGTGTTCCTTAGACACATGAAACCGAAAGAATAAATTCGATTGCGCTGGTGGGATCACGAGTGGCCGAGGTCAGGCGACGCAGGCGGCGTTTATTTTTTAAAAAATCGTCGGTATCAATTAATTTAGTTTCATAAATGAATAAAATTAATAAAAATCAAATGAATACTCACAGCAAGTTCCTCGCTAGTATAGGCGGTGAGCGTGCGTCGATCTTGCTGCAATACGCAGTAGAAGGGCTCCCAAGAGGGCGGCACTCCCAACGTCGCACCGCTCGTGGCACTCGATGCTGTATCTGAGAACAATGCAATAAAGAATTGTAAGAACTATCTTATATGTGTAATCTACTGAATATCTTAATTAAGAAAAGATTTGTAGAGATGTAAGATGGTAGGAGGAAATGTCATAGCAACTTTACCGAACAATGTTTTGGAGTAGAATATTTCATTTCATGAAATTAAGTTATAGAGTATGTTGATTAAGTTATATGTTATTGAATGTATAAATCGTGTTATGAACACACTTCATTGAGTTCATATAAGTAATGAAAGGAAAATATTATGCAATTTAAACTGCTTTTGGTTTTTCTTCTAATTCATATTAGTCTACTTATTACCTATATTGTGTAGATTTTTAAATATTATAATATATTTTTTACTAGCTTACCGCCCGCGGCTTCGCACGCTTTGTATAAAACCTAATAAATTATATATTAAAACCTTCCTCTTGAATCACTCTATATATTAAAAAAACCGCTTCAAAATCCGTTGCGTATTTTTAAAGATTTAAGCGTACAAAGGGACATAGGGAAATAGCGGACATAAGCGACTTTGTTTTATAATATGTATAGTGATTATACTTTTACATGAATTGGGGTTCCTGTGTGGGGTTCGCGCATGCTACAGCACGAATAGGTCTTGCACCGGGGAAGACACCACATGCCCAGGGAAGATCGGCGTAAAAGAGTAGCATAAGATTCCTACTCTTAAACATAACGGTATGGGTTTGAATGCAGTCGTAACGGTATGAATATGAGTTTTAATAGTTTCCTTACGAGTCTTTAACAGGCTAAACTTTCATTCAACTTTCTACCCATACACTATAAGGTGACAACTCAATTTCGATGTAATGAGGAAGGCGTAACTATATTAATATTTGTATACTAATCACTTAGTAGTTAAGTTGTTACATAAATTCAATTGAATTTAAATATTCCGACTGAAATTAGTGCATAGACCATCTACAACACTTATGTGGTATCGTAACAAACAATTTGTGCAAATGCAAAAAGAAATGAGAATTAATTATTAAAATAATTTTATCCAACTATACTAGATTCGACTGAAAATTGAAATAAAGTTTAATATACATGCTCACAAACTCTCCTTAACACTACTCGTACTATATTTCGATTGTCAGGTACCTAGTAGTGTTTCTAATTTATGTATCACTTGATTGTAACAATTGCTTCTGATGATAAATTAAAGCGATAAAAACATTAGTAAATGTTTACATAACAATTTCACGATATAATGTAGTAAATAAGTAATAACACGGTCACGTCTACGTAATTATTCATAGGCCCAGCTTAAAAAGGAAAAATTAATTATTTAGGGTAAAGTAAAATCGGTTCGATAATTTATAATTATTGTAATACGCAATCCTTACACAACTCCATAATTGCAATTTTACCTAATGCAGACCTTTTACGGTATTGGCTTCACACTATGTGATGAGGAAACAAACATTAATATATTTTATTAACAAGCTAAAATCAGATTATAAATGTTGTTTTTTAATTCTACTTGATTTGTGCTATAAATAGGGTATCTTATTCATTATCATTTTTCTCACTTTTAAAAAATTGGACTTAATTATTCCTAATCGTGAATAGCTAGAAACTAAAACCTATTCAGAACAAAGTGACACGAAATATTCAATTATTTTCTATCATACAAATTAGTGTCACTTAAAGTCCCTTTGTGCCCAAAGATAAAGTACATACAATCATCCCAATTGATGTACTTATTCAACTAATAAAGTACGCGTTGCGCACGACTACATGGATTAATGTGTTCCATTAGGTCTATTTAACGCGGTTGAGTACAGTTAACAAGAGCCAAAAGCTTTGGTACTTTTAGTATACTTATATTTATTTCTATAAATTTCTCATTTATGTTCAATAAAATCTCTCCGTTAGTTTGAATTTGTTCAATTAAAAGAGGGGATTTGAAAATAACAATCGTATAAAACACGTTTATAATTTATTTAACTATTTAGAGATGAGAACTGGATTTTGTTATTCAACTTCAATATAATAATGTTTCACATATTTAAGTAATAAAGAGATTCAACAACAATACGACTTTTTTTCCAACTATCATATCCATTTAACATATTTAATTCAATGTTAATTCTTGTTAAGATATATTGTGTGAACTGTACAAAGCGGATGCGTGAATTAAAATACATATTTAGATTTTACATATGAATTAGAAGCAAAGCTTGATGAATGCAGATGCGGATGACACATTTACTATGGATCTAAGGGGGTTATTTTAATTCGTTTTATTGCTAGGGAAGTGTCTACTAATTTAATGTTGCTCGTCTATTCTTAATCCTTAATTGCACTTGCACTTAACAATTTATAGTGAAAAAATAATGATTTTAAATGAATAGGAAGGAATAAGTGTAAGGAAAAATTAAGATGTAGAATCAGATTTATAACATATAGAAATGTAGGTATCTAACAAAATCTTTTTATGTACGTACAAGATAAACCATGAGGGCTGTCATGTTAAGAACTTGTCTCTATCCCAACTAATTTAAATAAGCATGTTATAAAAATTTAGAAAGCTTTCGATAGCTCAATCACAAAGCATCTAGTTCGTCAGTTACAACACAGCTTCACAAAAAAACAATGCAAGTACTCCGCTCCGCAACGTATATGATTATAGTACACTAAAGGTACATAAAATGAAAATGCCTCGCTTTTATGTTCATAGTGCCGCTAGCAATCGACGTCAGTATCTCGGGACTCGGTCACGCACGCTCATTTTGCACAGAGATATGGCTAGGTACCAAAAGCAAAATAAGGGCCACCAGCCACTATTGTGATACTATTTTTAAATGCACCGCATATCTTAGTTGCTTGCAGATTTTGTTTATTGTGGCCGTGCGCCTCGTTATTGTTATGCAAAATATTCTATTCAAATGTTTATTAGGCTCACAATTACATTTGCTAATGGGAGCGCTGAAGAATCGAAATGTTCACTTTGCTTTGCGCACCGCGATATTATAGACCGGGAGATACTGACACAAAATTTCGAGTCATTTTTAACAGGATGGCGGTTCTACAGGGGTCTTAGTACGCAATGACAAAAAGAAAAACGATGGTGTGAACGCTGGTACCGGCGGCTTAGTCGCGTGGGCGTTAGTCGAACTCGTCGGAAAAATAGCGAAAGTCAAACGATTTGTAACACAAAAATTTTAGAATTTACCGATAGCCCATAAAAAAGAAGTAGGCGGTAGTGTCATGCCATACTTTTCCGGTGTGACTTACAGCCCGCCATACCGACGCGAATGTGTTGATTTAAATAAAACAATTATTCAACCATTTGTATCAGGCTAACTTTTGCACAGGTAACCATCGTCGTGCAGCCATTTACGAAAATCGCCATGCCATACTTTTCGGACGATTCCAAATGGTCGTCGCCATACCGCCGAAAATCTGCAAAAAATTTTTATTTCGCCAAACGATTTTATATTCGTTGATCCTCAAACTTACAGGAAAAATAAGTGCCATACTGTTACAAATCGTTTGACTTTCGCTATTTTCCGATGAGTTCGACTAACGCCCACGCGACTAAGCCGCCGGTACCAGCGTTCACACCATCGTTTTTCTTTTTGTCATTGCGTACTAAGACCCCTGTAGAACCGCCATCCTGTTACAAATGACTCGAAATTTTGTGTCAGTATCTCCCGGTCTATTAATACTTCAAGTTATTGTTTTCAATAAAACACCACCTACGTAAATGCGCCTGAAATAAATCCTATTTTATGTATCAACTCGAAACTGTTTATTTTTATTCGTTTTAATACGAATTATCTGTAAGTAAGGTTATATTCAGGTTTGTGACTAGGTAAATCTTGTCTATCAAATTAACATTTAGTATAAATTAATATTCATGAATATATTACCAAGATGCTAGAACGGATACGCCAGACGGGATACGACTAGGCTTAAAGCATAAAAGGTGCCATCAAAGTGCATATACACTCATAGTCATATTGCATACTTAGAAGGCTATTTGAATTTTCTACTGAACTTGGTTTTAGCACCAACTTCCTTTACATTATTTGTACGATATCTTAATTATAAATTTCCATTTAAAATAGAAGGATACCTATGATACCTATAGGTATCGGTATGTAAAGTAGATACAACATACACTTAAGATTAGTGACAAATTAACTTGTTAAACGAACGACATCTTGGATGTATCTTTTACATCTTTTAAATGTACAATCCTTAAAAAAAAAACTTTTTTTATTTTGATAATTTTAAAGCTTAGGTAGTAACCAGTAACTAGTGCCTTTTTCATTGTCTTCGTTCGTATAATTTAGTTTTATTTATCTGTTTATTATGAAGGTAGGTACTATTTACACAAAATAGTAAAAGCTCAGCAAACAAACAACGTCTAAGGCATGATTACATGTCGTCATGACTTCGCGCCATTGAACTCAAAAGGAGCTATTATAATGCTGATTTATGCATAAGCGCATTGAACTTACAATGTTAAATAGAGTGGGAGGATGTTCAGCGGCACAAGTTTGTGCTTTAAATTTCAATATTTTACAAAAAAGGTATTGTTATTTGTGTTTTCGACAGCATTGTTTTGATCGTATTCTAGAATTCGTATATATTTGTATTAATAATCACATTATTATTTATTACAATACTAAATTGCAGCACTTGAACTTTATGTAATAAAACCTGAACGAGACTTAATTTATAATCATTAAACAGTGATTATATTCGACTCAGCGTCCTTATAAAGTACTTTGGCGCATAAAATTGAAACAAGTTTATAATAAAACAACAGGTCCTTTCAATTATTAACGCCGTGTTAAATAAATACCAAATCAAGTTTGTATAAAACATACCTGTTGAAGTTTATTCCAAATATGGCAGGGAAATTGGCCCTAAGTAGCCACTGTGTTATTGTGACACACGAAATCATTAAAAACCCTTTTTAAATATACACCATTTATTAATCATGCTTATAGTACTTATACCATGTATAATTTTGTCGCCTTTCTAAAGAACTTATTTTTTTTTTAATTAAAATATTATTTCAAGGCATTTCTCTAAATGGTCTGTATTATAGAGGTAGATATTACATGATTAAACTCTATCTATCGCAATAACCTATAACCAACTACATAAATATAAAGCTCCTCGTCATTCAGTACTTACGTTAACGATTAAAAAACATATCATTAAAATTACAAACATTATATAATGCATTCTAAAACTTGTAACCTTCAATAACAAGATATAGGGCGCTTACTCATAGTCAACATATACTACTTAGTTCGTCATAGTTCACCTGTAATAATATGTTGTATAGCTTGACCTTTACATTTTCTAACAAAAAATCCATTCTCCCCGTTTCCCTACGCTTAGTAAACCTAAAGGTCAGTCGTCGACTACAAAGGGCTTTGACTCATTCACGCTGTAGACAATTGTACACAAGCCGTATGCAAAACCCTAATTATAACTTAGTTCACAGTTCACATTCGCAAACGTCCATTGACATTGAACAAGAAATAACGTGGGAATGTATAAAATAATCTGCTTAATTGTTTACAATTCTTTAGTCAGATGTAGATGAAGTATATAATAATGAGAGCCTAAAGATAAATTACTAGTCAAATAAATGCGGCTATGTGTTGAAGAATATATTTACGATTACTTCTATACATATCTGTTTCATAGAGGAACATACTCCGGCTTTAAAAAAAGTAGATTATACTAACTTAACTATAGAAACATAGCATATGCATATATAACAATACTTATGACTTGTGTTACTGCTTCCCGTCCGCTGATAGTAGCGTAGGCGGTGAATCCACAATATTCATAAGGATAGCGTCGCATATTGCCAGTCTCTCATTTTAAGTTCGATTTCTACCTAGAGTATGCACTTTCTACGAATGGAAGCTGATTTTTTTAGTTACTTGTTAGATTTATGCTCGAATTATAATATACATGTTACTTGATGTGTTTTAACAGTAATATATTATGTCCCTATTATAATGTTCAATAATTTCATTTAAAAAGTGTTTTGTGAATAGGAAGTAAGTATGACAATGTACTTAGGTCATATACATATATTGTAACCTTTAAAAAAATAGTTGAGTAATAGAACCAGTTGACATTATATTGCATTAAGTAATACATATACCTACATATCGGAATAACAAGTTACTAAATAAAAAATGAATAAACCAATAGCAATTCTATCAAGACTGCTATTTCTACAACTGAGTTTCTTTACAAATATATTCAACTAACAATATGTGTCCAATTAATTTTAGAAGTTGTGGTGGATTGAATTTTATACAAGTCATCTCAGTATACTCCTCGTTAGCGAAGTCATAAAAATATGATATCAAAGTGATAAACACGGAAAGTCTTATTTAAACCTATCACCACTTAACCTAATAAAACAAGTTAATTCATATTCATGTCAGTATTGACTTACGTAACATATACTTGTGTGTAATATGATTGATTTTATATATGTATGTACTTTAGAATTTACATATAGCGTGGGTGGTAGCACGCAGGGCCTCACAACCCACATAGAGAAAGCAATCTGACACAAATAGACCGGGACCAGACTTAAACAAACGAATTAAGATTAATCTCGACTACTATTGTGATGAATGACACTTTGATAACAGCTGTAGTAATATAATAAGGTATTTAATCAATTAGAGCGCTTAACGTCCATCACTTGTAACGGTGTCATTATAAGCAGTTAATAGAATTTGATTGAAACGAATCACTTGTGATTAATAATTTTAAACAGCTAAATTGCTCATGGACTTCAAAAGAACGAGGTCATACATATAGTTTTTGTAATCTTTTTTAACTATAAAGGTTGTATAGCTGCAGAAATAATATATTAATGATTCCTCGGACAAGAAGTGTTGTTCTTCGTACCGCAAAACTTTATCCGCAATGTTAAAGCTTCATTTAAGAGGGCGTGAGAGGCTTGAAAGGAGTGCCATTGAAGTAGGTCTTATTATGATGAGGGCAGCAATCCGCACACTCCATGAATCATACAGCTGAATGAAAACAAACGTGTCAGCTTAAAGCGATACACGATCGCGATCATATTACCCAGAAAACGTATTCCAACAATGATAATAACAAACACAAATATTCCCACAACCGTACAGTTGATGTAACAAAGATAGTGAATAACACACATCTATTATTTTACGACGGAAGCAATGTGACCTCTCTTACTTCTCGTTTTGATGATACATATGCAATCTTGCATGGTACCTAAGTTTATCGATCTATCTGTGCAAATTAATGTATGAGTAATTAGCAAATAGACTCATTATTTGAATGATTATGTAGAGGCTGTGGTCCGGTTGCAAAGGTACCTAGTATTAAAAGTTAAGTATTACATTACTGTAATATTAATTTATTATGATTGAATGTGCAATATTATGATATATGACAATTTATTTATCTACGAACTTCCTCTACCACTTACTCTACATTTAAAAATATAAACAATCTTTTCAGTCGTGAGCGTTCCAGTTAAGAGCGACAAATGAAAACATATTAAATACGTTACTATTCCACACTAGATCATAATAATTAACGTAATGGATACTATACGTTGACACGTTCTAAACGGAAGAGTTCGTTATTAGAGGTTGTGAGTTCCCATAATTACCTCATAATACTACGTTCATAATGTCACTGTACGTGTACATATCACAGAAAAAGAACTTTCACCATTGACGCTCTTGACACGTGGCACAGGAAGTTAGTGTGCACGCGCAAGCTCTTAGCATACTTCCATGAAGTGATGCACTTCCTCTCGTTTGTATTGACATGTCGATACAATGCTTTATTTCATTATTATTCAATACCCAAAGGATGTAAAACAGCTTGAGAATACTTCAGCAATGGCTTGACAAGCCAAGTATATTGTAAAAGGAAATGAGAATGTTTTAAATATATCGTAAAAAAATAAAATGATACAATATTTAAGCCTAAACACATACAAAGTTTATAAGATCTTCAATCCCACGTGACTATTCAATTGAAACTAATTACATTTGTCTTACAACTCGACACAAAGAAACGTGAACATTCATAAAAGCTTCTTATATTCTGAATATGTCACGTCTTCCGAGCGACCGACCTCATTCAAGATCATATCAAAGGAAATCATATGAATACACTATTCAATTTTTCAACCCATTTCTCGCATAGAGCCGTGACTCAAAGGGGATTATAATTTATGAATCGGCTGCACACTCGAGTCACGAACTCGACATTCATAAATAATGTAAGTACCAAACTTCAACACCTAAATTAATTCGAATACAGAAGCCGAACATGCCAAACATACGAAGTCTAAGTTTAACCCAAATAAACCAAATAAATTACATTTGGCATGTAATTATTATAACCACTTTGAAATAGCAATAATCAAGAAATGTTCCATGAATTGGTGTTTTTGTTTGCTAAAAATACAGCCTTATTATAATAACTTGCAGGTACATACAATTTAAATGTCAAACGTAACTTTAAATACCTTTTAATCGTATACTATCTTGGTAGTTGAGTTTCTCGTGTCAACGTATTTCATATTTGCGAACCACTATCTCAAAATGTAGTAAATATATAGTGAATGCAACGCCTTGTTAATTCTAGTCGACTGTTCATAGTATTATAAATGTACCTACTACCTGTGGAATGATCAATTAACCAATATCCTTTCATGCATGGCTGCTCTAGATAATGTTACGTTAATTAACGCAAACGATATTAAATCACAAGTTGTGATGAAATCATGAAGTATGAAATGGTTTGAATAATTAATATAACAAAAGCCGAAAGTGGTCATCACGATTTTTTTTCTAAATGTTATGTCTGACGTCACTGTGGCCAAGAGTGAGTATGAAAATGAACCAGTTGGGCGAGTGACCGCAAGTACAGGTGCTGGGCAAGCGCGTGCGCAAGCTGCAAGCTGCCTTGTGCCCATACCATTTTATTGTACACATTCTTATCAGCGCACATGGTGTTCCAATTGTTTGAGAACACATGCCCATTTTTCAAATGCTTAAGAATTAAATTCCTGTTATTCATAATTTTTTTTCAGTTACACAAATAGATTAAGATCACTTGTTTGATTAAGACGATAAAGCCTATTTTCTTGCACAAAAGCGTCTCTTATATTAATTATTTGTTATTATATGCAGTATACCATATAGTTAAGTACTTTGTGAACTCAATTTTACTCAAATTATTGTAATTTCATAACTTATTTAATTGTGCAAAATGTTATATAGAAAGGTTGAACTCTGCAAAATGACACTCACAATAAAACATGTGCATTATAAATATAAAAAGAACAAGCTATTTAAATACATATTTGACCTTTACAAATGACAAACAAATTAAAAAGCTTTTGCGTTATGCATACAAATGTGTATTATGTATATTGCTTATTATTTTTAGCAACACAACATATACAACCACTGCTTTTATGAAAAAAAAAATCTTAAAAACTTCAGAATAATTAAATAGAATTAATTTGTTATCTTGATATAATAGGTAAAGGAAAGACAAAGATAGTATAGTGTGCCACAACAATTTGTTTTTTTTTTAAGAAATTAGTCAAAATAAAATAAATTAGTCATTTTCCCTCTCGCCAATTACGGTAATCACATTTTTAATAAACCCTTCTCCAGGCTACATCAAGTTTTATATGAACTGTAAATTGATATGCCTACATCTGATACATACACAAACAAAACAGAAACTCGAACCGAATTCTAAAAAGGTATCTACAATTCCCACAGCCGCTACTCGTATTTAATGAAAAACACGGAATCTCATATTACTTAGCCTTGACATAAGTAGATATGTGGTAAACTCGAAATAATTACGAAACGCTCGAAACAGAATTCATTGATTTATCTAGGTCTACAAACATATACTTAGTGCAAGTTAGCGAGTAGATGCAATCATTTAAACCTACAATCATTTCTATAGGCATAGACGTTAAATCATATGTTATCTTTGAATTACAACACGCATTGTTGGGAACACAAACGCGCAATTTATGCACCGAAAGTGATACATAGTCGTTAAATAATATCTATTAAATAGTATATATTAAATCATTTACTACGAATCGCTGGAACCGCTACCGAGTTTTAATTTCAACGACACAGATCACGTCTTTCCATTCAAAGCGAGCCAATGACCGCCACTACTGAGAGTGTTGGTAAGGAATACTTATGCAATCAAATTGAATTCCAGCTCTACTTCTACCTTATAAGAATAGTGTAATGTACCAAGACTATTCCATCGAACTATTTGGTTATTTTTATTAAGTACGGCTGTCTTTCTCAAATCACAAATTTAAGAGAGCTTTTGGTCACTGCTCTATATTGTAGCGCAATGGTTATTGATTTCATGATTTGATTAAATCAATTGTTATTTGATTTAAAAAAATCCCTGATAATAAAAAATAAGATTTTTTATTATCAGGGAAGAATTTACGGAAATTTCCTTACTCACGAAAATATAATTTATGAGATAATTCATATTAAAAAAATATGAACCAAACTTTTATAAATATAAACCAAGCATACTGTCCATTATACATTATGTTAATATTATTTACTTTAAAAATAAGTAAACAAATCCATGTGAGCAATTATTTCTAAATAAACGTTACGTCGAGCTTATCAAGGACTTATCTCAGGCTCTATCTTATCTTAAGCCGTTTTAATAGGTTCGCTAGTGCTTATGTTATTTCCTATTTAATCGATGTGTTCCGTCGGCCATAAGATAAGAAGAATTGACTATGTAATCGAGCTTTGTCGTAGCTTCTCTTTCACTTCAATTTATTTATACATTTAAGTACACATTATACCATAGATAAGAGTCTAGATTTACTCAAACAAAGATGATAATATATATTATTTTATATGATGATAAATCAGTTTATTTGATAGGAATACATTTGTAACTATATCTTCTGTGTTTGTAACATTAACTAACTACCCATAGAATTAAAAAAAAATCGATATAATCGATGCTCACCTACATCTAACATCGTAAAGATCCATCAGTAGATGAAACTATCGCGTACTAAATTTCGCAAAAGCCGATCGATATTGAAACAAATACTTTATAACGGAATTAAAACGCAATTTACTATTACATTGCGTGACGATTTAGATTAGTTGCAGTGCACGACGATTCTAAAATAAATCCTAGAACATAGTTGAAAAATCGATTACAATAAGTATATATTTTGTATTTACTCTTAAATTGTAAACATTGATGAGCAATAAGTGAGTCAAGTGGCAAAAAGTAAACATCAATTTATTTCTGTGATCAACATGTCCAAAATTCGCGTGGTTGGAATCATAAATATGCATGATACGTGAATCGATCAGGTGTTAGGTACTTAATAGTTAATACCATTTTGGGTGTTTTCTTATTAATTGTATACATCCGTGATTAATACTTAAGTAACAATATTATAACAAATTTCATCAATTAGACTCTCTGGTTTGTCTTTCGTTTATTATATTTGAAATATGAAACAATACAAAATACGAATGAGATAATGTTTAAGGCACGTTATAATCGAAATTTAAACCACATCAAAGCGACCATAATTAGATACCGTAAGCTCAATTTCACATCTGTATTGTTTCGCACAAATTGCTCACCATTACGCGAAATAGCAAACACCGCAATAACTGTCTCACTATGAGACGTAATATGACTACTTTTATTGAATCTTTGTTTATTGCTATACCGTTTCAGTCAAATTGAAATTTGTGATGTAAAAAAGTAACAATAGAAAAAAGTGGCCTAGTCTCTAGCGAGACCCAAAATCTTTAATGAGTCCCTGAGTCAGCGAAACTGCAGTAGCTATTATATGTAGCAGTTACCAACGAACAACACAAATTGGTAAATAAGACAGACTATATATTGAACTTCTATGTGGTCGGTAATTTATCTATTTATCGCATGAAAATTCTATATAAAGCACAATCCGAAAATACTAAACTCGTTATTTTGTATATAGAACGGTCTACAATAGCATTGAAATCTTCACATCTCGGAGTGTTGCACCGCCACAGAAGTTAATTAAATGAAAACAAGAAAGCTTCCTAATGAACGCCGCTAATAGCTGAACTTCCACGTTACCGGTTGGAACCTAACTAACAAACTAGTCGTTAGTGTATAAAACCAAGAAGTTGGAAAAGTATTATTTATTATAATGTTCACAGTGAAATGTCTTGTTCCTTAGTGGAAAATAGTTGTCATGCCTTAATTGTCGTTTAACTGTTCATTTGCTTCGATCTTAATGGTATCTTGATTTATTCTTTTAAGCTTCGTAATAAGCATATAAATCGGTGGAATTTGAGGATGGAAGACCACATGATAAAAAATTCAAGTTTAAAATGTATGCCAGTGCTTAATACACGTAGGTATATAACGTGGTCCGAATTTACAATTAGCCACACATGAATGAATCGTTTCAAAATAAACTAATAAATTATTTTATGGACTATAATAAAATGTATAACAGCCTATACTACTTTACTTTTTTTATAATTTGACCATGGTTATTTCTTAAGATATATGTTCATTTGTACATATGTATCTACTTATAACGAAAAAAAATATTTTTGCTTTCCTTATTATGTACGCAATTTACCTAAGCTCATATAAACCATTTAGATCAATATCAATTTCTCAAACACACTCACAAGTCACAAGCTTAGCATTAGATAAAAATAAAATACACTTGTCACCTACGTTAAACGAAACCAAACACCATAAAGCACACTACATTGACCCTGCGGTTTCTCATCGAGCGAGCTGATGTTTATACGGTCCGCCACGTCTCGGCCATGGCCTCTGCTGTTAACAATAGCAGTACAAACACATTGCCAATATTCTGTATAACTTTACCACGAATAATGTGATTCAAATTATACATGCGGCAATTTTACGCCGGCTTTATTGCCTGTTTCTCGACCATTTCAATAGCGACACAGCTTAATATGACCATAAACATTGATATCTTTGTAATATGTAGATAATGAAGAGGTATGTATTTGATTTATTGAAATTGTAAAAAAATAATCTTGTAATGCAATGCAACACATTAAAAACCGAAATTATCATCAAATATAATGATTCGATCATTTAAGAGCATAATTGTGTTTTAGCTAGTTAAAAGTGATGATTTACAAATTACCATTTAAACATAATCTCGCTGCGAGTCTACCCCAAAATAAGAAAATAAATACAGTTCAATATCAATCAGAAATCTTCAATCATTTCACTCAACACGTCCCTGATTTACTTTTAAATGTAATAATATTTGCCAGCAAACCAGATCTCAAGAACCTGTTAACAAAATATCTCGTCAGACATACCAAATTTATCAAGCATCAAGGAATTTTAATTCTACATACATATTTAATAATAGGTTATATCACATCATAACCGTTACTTTTAAATATTAATTTTCACACGGTATTCATTTGATCGTCATTCGTTTAATAAATCAGATCATGTAAAAAGCAGTTCGTATAAAACTCTAAGTAGGACACCACTAATGAATACACGTATTGTATCTGCTTTATTTTGTACGAGATCTATCGAATTTGCATGTAAGTTAACAATCGTCCTCTATATCCACCGGTAATTATTAGAAACTTCTGAGTCGGTAACGGTACGCAGTTTGTTGCACTACGACTCCCATAAAAGCTCTTAGACTTCCGTGATGAACAGTTTCATATTAGAAATACGGTTACGTCTCATAATGATGACATACCAAATCACAATCTAATAACCTTAAAGTCTACATCATATTATTATGTTTTATTTTGATCCATAATAATTATGTATACAAAAACATGAACAGTTAAAGTGGCAGACGTCTATCTTTATCAAATATAACGGTGAATAGCTGTTGAACATGAACATAAAATAAATAGAAATGTCAAGCCCTTATGTATTGCGGATCATGACCGTCATCCTATTACCATGCGATGCTTACGACATTCCTCTCTAGTTATAGTTAGTCCGTGATTTTCACAATACACTTGCTCATATTGCGACTATGACAATGACTTTGAGTGATTGATGTGATAGTAATTTCCTACACACCGTTGTTCGTATCCGATACGAGTACCTCGGACGCAGACCACATGGTAGCTTAGCGCAATGAAATCGCCTCACAGTACACCGCGAAACTAATGACTGAGACATCTGCAAACACGTAGTGATGCCATCTATGAAAAATATATCAACTTACCACTACTATCAGGAAGCGCGTACAAAATTCCGCATAAAGCTGCAGAAACAGAGGTCGTATTTTGATCTGCTGAATTGCCTTCACATCCCACAGGATCAGATTGCGCTGGCTCAAATAATGCCAAATCCAAGCCATCCATATCACTCCGTACTGATACACGATCTTCTTCAACTATTGTATCACAAAAATTCTCTGGCGATTCGACTTCTTTCGGACTGCGACTACACACCCCATCACTGAGAGGATCACAGCAACAGGTGTCAGAGAAAGGTTCAAAATCCCTACAATCAAATTCGCATCGCTCAAAACTGTCACAAGTACACGACGACAATGCATCTGATTCCGACCCCTCGACAACAAATAGGTTGGCACCGTTAACATCTCGCTGTACTGCTTCTGTTTGCGTAGATATGAAAAATACATTGGAAGCATATGGCACTTTTTGTATTTGAACTCCAACACTGCTATCCAATCTTTCACTGGGGTGGTTACGCTCTTTTGTGTGCGATTGGATGCTTTCTACGGGAGAGCGACAGTCTTCATAGCGAGCAAAACTCGAGGTGTCCGTCAAATTGGAAGATCGGTCTACGGAATATACATCTGCGTAGGGATCTCCGGGATCGCTATGTAAAGGCGGCAGGCGATACGGAACATGAGAGCGGGCTCCGTGGAAGATAGTTGTATACGGACAGGTATGCGGAGGTCGAGAGCGGTCTGCACGACGAGGATAGCTGGCGGCGAAGGGGTCGCGAGGTGGAGCCCCCTCGGCATCTATAAACGCCTCGCTCGTCGACAGCACGTTGTATCGCCAGTCTGGCATCGCTTACAAACACCATCACTTTACGAAATCACTAATACTCATCTCATGTCCTCATATTTCACTGAAGAATATGACCTACTTTCATTAACGAAACTGAGTAAAATGAATTTCACTACGGTTGGCATCCACAACTGTGCAAATATTGAACGAAAACCAGTTATGCACTTAGAATGACATCATTGAACGCATGATTGCCTTTGCATGTTGTAAGTGTAAATAAAATTATTAGCCCAATGGGTCAATAGTTGAATTTATTTAATTGTTATCAAATGTACTCTAGCAAAGACATGTACATGACTAACGTTTGAGTGAATTCACTATTAAACATAGCACGCTGACCACTGAATGGTTAGACCACTTGGTGCAACAATAATTTAGGCAGTATTTAAAAAACCCGTGGATAAGCTGTTAATAATTTGTCCGTTAAGGTATTGGAATTGTGTAAGTGAACAAAAGGTCAATGCCTGAGAGTCGTGCTTAGAAAACGCAATTATTTTGTAAGTACTCTGAAATTGTTATAGCGGCTTGATAATAACAGATGCGGGCTCGTGACGGTACTAACGTCCATTGGGAAGAGTTTTTAATCGTACTCTATCACAGCTTAAGCTTTGTAAAACTACGAATTGATAAGTTCGTGACTTCGCAGCAGATCCTTAGAAAATATCATTGTTTACAACGTAGATTATATTATATTAAATTAAAATTAAATTAAATTAAATATTTTATTTATTTCTCCTCACAATTCCCAGTCACAAAATTAATCTACATGCATACAAAAAATTATAAACAATAAGCTGGAGTTGGAGGAGCTGGTGTCTGAAATGGGTTTTAACCGGTATCACAGATCACCAGGTCCCCGCCCTCGGAACCAAAAAACACTTACAAAAATAAGTTTCACATACATAATTCAAGAGTTTGTGCTTAGGTAGTGAGAACGACATAAGTTTATTGTTATTTAAAATTTAAAAACAAAAAAAAATTAAAATAATATACCTACATATGTGTTGTGTGAGTGTTGTGTGTGTGTATGTGTGTGTGTGTTGTGAGTGTGTGTGTGTGTGTATGCGCGCGTTTATGTTTGTGTGTCATAAATATTTTCCAATTCATCCATTTGTTTATTTATATTCTAAATAAAATAATTTACACTGAAAGCAATTTTATCATTTTACCTACTGTAATAAATAATTTATTATTATATTATTAATAAAATATATAATATTATGTTAAGTAAAAGCTACATAATACGAAACAATATGTATTTGTTATTGTTTGATAATGTTCTATTATTATAACCATTTAATTATATAGAGCAAATTCGTAACAATTGTGTACTTTATTTAGAACTAAAAGTTTATCTCTACTTAGAATTTACCTAAATGCATTGTTACCTGAAATTTTTTAGTCACATTATCTACATTCTTTTATCCTAGAGGCTTTTTTGTAAATTTAACAACAAGGATGGCAAATATTACAGGCGAAACATTGATTTCATAAACTGATCCTGGTTACTATAATAAAATCTCTTCAAACGTTATCAAAATTATTATGAATTAATATTTAAGTATGGTTGCGATTAAAGCAGAGGTGCATGATGCCCAAAAGGGTCATTCACCAATATCTATTTTTACACGTGCTCTTTGTTAGTTCCCTATAATCTTCATAAACACCGCCCTAATTTTCATAGACAATATTTCATGGGATATGAACTACTGCTACTACTATAAATCTACATTGTGCGATGGCGTATCTCTTAATCATATAAACATAAATAATAAAAGATATCTAAGTAAAAATTTCCACTTAGCTAGTATGTATAGTGAAAGAATTCCACTATCATAGTTAAAACCGAATAAAACTCTCACAAAATATGATTTAAAATTGGAATTGTTTTGGAAATAGTTAAACTTATAAATATGTTAACTATCTTGAAGATAAATATTGGAATCTCTTCAGACGGAATGACCACCTAGTAAGTAAGAATGGTAATAATATAAGTACCGGTGAGAGCCGCATTGCATTATTGAGGATTATAAACCAGGTTTGTTGCCATCCAAATTTATTTCTACTTAATACCTTAAAGCTTTGCTAGGCTGAGCTGAATAAAAACTTCATGAATAATAATATTAATAGTGACTTCTGGTTGTATGTACAAAACACTTTTTAACACATATAATACCTATCATTGTTAAATTATATATTTTTATTTTTTCCACTTTTGAACTCTTCATATAAATCGGTATGTAATATGTAAATATTCAAGCGTAAATTAGCACAAACCCTTCCACTACAAAAGCAATCAATAATTTATATCGTTCGTTATAAGTTGATTAGATAGCCGGATGCCGATCGTAGTAAAAACCTTATCAAAAACTTGGATAAATACGAGCACAACACTATCTGTCACAAAAAATCTTCAGGTGATCGGATGTCATTCGATTACCGAACGTATACCGGCTGCGTGCGCGCAAAATAGCAGTGCGCGTTGCTGGTCGCGCCCGGCCAGACTGGAAGTTGGGACTCGGAGCCGCCGGCCCACCGCGCGGAGGGCGACTCGTTCCATACAAACATTATGAGCACGAGGCGCTCATCTGGTCGCACTTCCAACTTGCTCGTACCAACTTACGCTACCATATCAAGCTGATCCTTGTCCATATTCATGAAAACTTTTATATACTACCCTGATGTACAACTTAAAATGCCAACAACACTATTTAAGGACACATAATGGGTACTTAGTACGAAATATTAGCCTCTAGTAATGTAAGGATTGAACTGAAGTATCGTAAATACAGTTCGTACACATCAATCTTAAGTCCTCCGTAAAACTGTTGGGAAGCTTTATGTATCTTTTGAACAATGATGAACCATCCATTACTATACTCAAAACAACTAACAAAAATATTCTTATCACAGAGCCTGGTAACTATGTATTAAATAACTGAAACAATATTGAAGTAGAGCAGCCTAACATTCCTATTCTGATGCTTGACCACACGTACGATTCAAAACTAAAAACCTAAACATATGCTCAATATAACGTTTTAATAGTTACCAATTCCATAAAAACATGGGTTTGAATAATGCACACCCAAGAGTTATTACAATATCCAGATGTCCCATAACGCATCGATGTCAACACCCTTTTATAAAATTATTTCTCATTGTTAACTTTAATTCAAAAGCAGTTGCGTCCAAAAACTACTGTAGTATCTCTAGTCTAGGGGACATCGGTTTTTTGTGATGCTAGTTAGAAAGGGAGTCGATTCAATAAAACGAACCCCTCGTAGAGATTGCAGCGTTATCAGCTATGAGTCTATGAGCCATGCGAGCGCGCATTACCTTATCGTCTTTAACAGAGACCGGTTCAGATCAGTCGTATTTGCATTTCGCAGACCTTGTTTGAATTCAACAAGGCGAACTAAGATTACTATTTGACTATTACTTTTAAAATTTTAACACCATCTGCATCGCCGCAAATATTGCACAGTTATAAATTATAATGTAATTTATTTATTTTTTGTTTATAGTAGAGTTCACTACTGAGATACCTATATCGCAACATTTCCAATTCGTTAATTCAATAATGGTTAACGATTAGACCGTGAATTTATATCCAAGTCAACATTTATAACAATAATAACTTGAGTCATGTTTTATCTTTTTTTTATTAACTCGATTTACAGAGCGTAAACTGTAAATCCGCCTTATGCATTTTTTAATGTCGACTCAAATTCGCATTGGGTTAATAGTTACCTTCTTACTTTATTGATGCTGCATAATATTGTTTATCTTGAGCATAAAATCTTCACACGGGAAGCTACTATTTGTTGACACTACGTAATAAGCTGTGTCTCTACAGAGTACGGTTAGCTGGGTTCTTAGTCAATATTAGATTTGGGCAAGTAAATATATTATGTTAACCCCGGTTTATACCTATACAAATATATTGATATGACTGAAATATAGGTACGCCGTTTCTCCGTCGCAAATACCAAATACCATTGATTTAAACACTTTAATTTTGCATTTGTAATTTATGAGTGAGTAAATCAATGTGAATTTCATAGGATTCGTGATAAAATTTAGCACGCCCAAAACGAACTTGATTATAGATAAAATTCTTACTTTACACCGTAAGGGGTACATATTATTTTGAAACCAGATTAATAGGTGTGAATATTATTAGGTCTAATAAAAATAATTTAAATTTTTTTAAAAATTTTATTTATTTTCTTATCGTATTTAACCGACTTCAAAAAAAAGGAGGAGGTTATCAATTCGGCCGGTATATATATATTTTTTTTTTTTTTTATGTATGTACACCGATTACTCCGAGGTTTCTGAACCGATTTACGTGATTCTTTTTTTGTTCGATGCGGGATGGTGTCGAATTGGTCCCATAAAAATTTTATTCGGCTAGGCCCAGTAGTTTTTATTTTATGAGCATTTTTGTCTGTACTCGATGACTTAATTGGAATGTAGCAAGTAACTTTGATTCACTTCCCGGTAACCGATTGAGCTGAAATTTTGTATACGTATGTAAATTGGATAGCGATGAAACATTATCATGACATAGAGCTGATTTGATGATGGAATCGGAAGGTGGCCATAGGAACTCAGTAATATATTGACTCAACTTTATCGAGTTTGGGCTCGTTTGATTCGTGTTGAAAATTACACTAAAAAGTATTAAATAAAATTAACTGCGTTAAAAACAACCGACTTCAAAAACGGAAAAGTAAAAAATAAAAAAGATTTGATATTATTAATTACTACATATTATTTAGATGTGCTATTTATTAAATAGGTTTGAAGTCGGTGCCAAACACTAAGCACTTAGTATTAAGCCCGTGCACCGACATCAAACCTATTTAATAAATAGCACATCTAAATAATATGTAGTAATTTATAATATCAAATCTTTTTTATTTTTTACTTTTCCGTTTTTGAAGTCGGTTGTTTTTAACGCAGTTAATTTTTTTTAGCATTATTATCTTTATCTGCAACTTAACTCTCCTTAATCCTGCTTAAATTACAAAAACCGAAAGTTTATTTGATGTATTATACCTAAATAATGTTTTTAATCGTTCGTGTAAAACTTCGAATCCAATTTAGTGAATTTCTGAACAGTACAACTTATAAGTACCTAAATAAGTGTGCGTTCAATTCATTTTTTTTTTTATAAAATACGTGCATTTGTAGGAAACTTGATACTTCTTAAATATCAAACACTATAGGATTCAAAGTAGTAATAGAAATAGCGTTGATATGCCTTTTACTGTAATTTAATAAAAATATCGGCCGTTAATTACCTCAGTTAATACATTTAACTTTCAATAACTTACAATTAACGTTAATATGTTGAAACAAGTCAAATTATCAGTAAATAAATAACGCTAGGCTTACAAAATAAAATGTAACGTTTCACTTTGCAAAATATAGGTTCTTCAACTCTATAGCAATTAACGAACAATAACGCCCACGCTGACACCAACATCCGTCATCATCAGCAACTACTTATTATATTGTTGCAAAAATTATAATTATAAGATATCATATTGTTTTATTCTTTATGAAGTTTAAATTATTATTTACACAGTACATATTATTTGAAAATAGCTTCCCACCAGTGTCTTTGCTTGCATACTTTGTATTTACTTATCTACTAACATTTTTATAATATGTATGTAATTTTCAAAAATATTTTAACCAAATTTATTCAATAATTCAAATGTGAAAACGTTCGCACTTCTGAATTTATCAATATAAATAAAATCCACACTAGGTATATATTGCAAATACGAAAGTCTTTCTATAGATATTATATTAAATTATGACAGCAAAACTAGAGCACCATTTTAGACACAGATACGTCTTTTACTCTTTGCCAAATAAAATATAGAACAATTTTTCATTACTCCAAGCTACTGAGGGTAAAATAAATAATGAGTTGGTACGACACAAATAAAAAAAATATTATAATAGAAGCCACACCAAAGTGTGATCTAACGAATTGTATCCTAAACCCGGACCTTGTAAAAAGGTTGTTGTTTGAAGCCTTTCATATCTGAGTCCTTAGATTACAAAATAAAAGACAGATGGAGCGTTGCCGAACTAAACCGAATAATTTATCGTCATTTTCAATAAAGCTATGTGTGCTGTCATTTCGCCGCTGCACTGTACGTACACGGTGCTTCTGTGTGCGTGTAATGTTGCCAGATATTGAAAATTTCCCAAATTTTTCCCCGACTACGGAAAAAAGAGGGTTATGTTTTTCGAGTTCATGGATGTATGTATAATATTTCTTTGACACGCCCTGCAGTATAAACCGTTGGACCGATTTTGAGTTGTGAGGTTTCATTGCAATGATCTGAATTATTATGTTAGTGGCGGTAGTGACGTAGGCTATATACATAAATGAGAAGTCAAGTTTTAATTTTTATTTAAATTCTTTTATTACATAAAGTACCTGCCTACTAAAGTTATATATGGACAAAATAATTGTATTCAATTTTTTATTAAATAAATTACATAAAAAAGTTTCAATATTAACTATAATAATTATATTATTTTTTATTTTTCATAATATATGAATACGAATAGCGGTAGTTTTTAGTCGAGAATACAGGACATTTTATTTTCATCATATCCATCATGGAGTTCACATAAATTAAATCGCTAGCGAAAACGACTATGACGTTTTTAAGCTTTATAAAAGTAACAAAATAATATATTATGCTTATTAAAATAATCTAATAATAATCATGAACCTTTAGTGCACTGTACAAATAATCACATTCACGATCGAAAAATCCAACAGCATTACCCTGAAGATCTTTTAACCATTTTACCGTTTTACCAATAAAAATGGCAAATTCATTTTCAAAATACTGGCAACATACGTTGAAGTTTTGTATTCCTTCATATCTGTAAAATTATTATTCGTATTAAAGAAATAAATCAGCCAAATAATCTACAGAAAACCTGTGAAACGATGTTTTATCTTTTTTTTTGTTTTCGGGAACAAATTTTACAGCGTTTTATTATCACAAGACGGCATTTTTTTACTAAAATTGCAAACCCTTTTTGACGTATTGCATGACACTTTATGCGCTATAGCACTGGTGCAGCGACGTATTTGTTTTTGATTTCGTATTTTCTTTGACAAGGGCGACGGGCGGTTGTCATGCTCCATCTGTACTTTATTTTGTAATCTAAGTCTGAGTCTAGTTTAATTATGTATTTCAATAAAATTAAATTTTATCATGATTGTAAGAATAAATAATATTTATTAGAAAGCCCTTTAAAATAATAAAAATTAAACATAATACTAGTACATAACACGTAAGCTATAATACACATCGCATTTTTTAAATAACTTCCGTAATACCACAGACTAATAATAATATACTACGTATACAAGTAATACCCTCTACGTATCAACGCTATGTAAGCTTTTATCAACACAGTGCGTTGCTCTATCAAACTGTTAACTTATTTCTTATGCTAGCGACATCTATGTATACAGCTTACACTAAAGTGAAACCAATTCAATATTGTTCCAGCCTCTGAATCATAGATGGCGCTCTATCCAGTGTGTACATTGATTGCACTATTCAACACTAGATGGCAGCATAGACAGTATACTTGAGTAATTTATGTTATAATTCACTCTAGAACAGACAGAAAAAACTATAAAATAATTTTACATTAAATTATATGCACTTCAATATACAAATATTCAATGTTCCATTCTGAAATTAGGTTTTCTTAAATTATAATTAAATTACAAATGATTATTAACAAATCAATGTTGTATTCAAAACAATGACAGTTAGCTATGTAATGTTAAAACAAGTGGAGTTATTAAAATTAGATTACATGAAACAATAATTCATACATATAGTTATACAATTTTATTCAGCTTAAGCAGATGGATTCCACATTCATCCTTCTCTCATTAGCATTAGCAACAAGCACGCCCGCCGGGTTTGATGTCCATAATTTGCAGTCCTCACTAAGGACATGCATGCTTATAATTCAAAGTCAAATATTCATCGAACAGTTATGGTGATGAGATCACTGTTTTGGTAAGGCTTGTCCGGCGGAGTGGCAGGACACGGAGCGTCCTTCCTCACCCATCCGGTGAACTTCAGTCGGCCTCAGCTGTCCCGTTATCGTATTTGCACATCGTGACTGCGCTCGTTTGGGCGAAGCTTTCCACTTTTAAACACTTGCCCATTGAACCGAAATCATCACCTAATTTGAAGCCGTGAGAAAATCCACTCGACCTTGTCCAACAATTGATTTCTATGAGTAAGATACCACAATTAGAAAACGTGTTTATTTAACTGATTATTCATCCAATCTTAAAATCGTACGATAAACTTCCTCGTGAATCAGGACAGACAACTTTATTTATTTCGCACATTACTAATCCGATAGCGTTGTTTATTACGGTATATGTATTATTCTATTTGTATAGGTGTGTACGATTTTGAAAAGAGTTAGTAGCAAATATAGATACTATAAAATTAATTGATTAATGAGATTTATATTGCTCCCCATTGATTAAATATTAATCACTTTTTCTCTGAACAAGTTTATATCGCATTTTTTTTAATGTATAACATCAGGAAATAGGTAGCTGTCGTGTACATTTCGTTGAAATTTAAATGATTAATTATTCGTATTTATGTGCTATGTACACCCACGTGATGACATGTCGTATTGGTTAAAGAAATTATGCAACATATTACTACCTAGTTTGGGAATAAAAAATACGTTCTTACTGTATAAATTTAACACTGGCGTAAGCCGCAGTACCAACCTTTCAACATTAAGATGCAAATCTATTCATAATAAATTTGATTCTTTACAAGGCAGTATATTTTTTTTTCATTTTTTGTTATAATTACATAATATAAGACCAGTATTTCCCCAAATTGTGAAACATTCAATAATTTCAAGAAAACAAGCTGTGTTTATTTTATTTTTACAATTCTATATTGTCCAAATCTTATAAATTATGGTTTGAGAATTCTTCAAACCCTTAAAAAAATAATTTAAGCAAATTAAAAAATAATCTTTTACTGTACCCATGTTACTATTCTCAAATATTTTAACCTCGATTCGTGAACACGCCTGCTACCAACACATCTCAATAGCTATCTATATGGACGTTCGTATCTCCCGAGTTGAAAATGACTGGGGCGGCACATTTTCCCTGTTGGGAATGTGTACCTGTATGTACATATACGTTAGATGTATATTTTCATGGCAAAACCCTTTCTACATCTAGCTACACGCTACACAGCGCTAGTTATCGATTTTTTTTTAACTGTACCTAACGTCTTAGATACTTAGACACTTCTGTATTTATAGAATAAAACATGAAGAACACCAAGAGAATTATATATCTATACATAAAGTTTAATTAAAGGCGAAACTAACTACTACTACTGTGCCTAGCCTTATCCCAGTTCACTTGGGGTCGGCTCTCCTCGTCATTCTTCGCCAGAGACATCGATTCCGGGTCGTCGAATCATTTACTTGAGCTTTCTTCAGGTCTTTGTTGATAACAGACATCCAAGTTTGTAGAGGTCTACCTCGCTTTTTCGGTCCAGAATTTATGGCCAAGACTCGCTTGGTCATGTGCTCTTCAGGTCTTCTCATCACGTGGCCATACCATTGGAGACGTCTTTCCGACAGCTTCTCTTCAATTGGTCTAATCAAAAGGCGAAACTAACTAAAAATACAAAAAATATTCAAAACAGGAAAGCAATGTGAAGGAATTTCAACTTCAAAGAGATAATATAATAATTACACGCCTACATAAAGTAAATAACAATATATTACTATTGAATATTAAATAAATAATTGAACTTTGTGAATGCTATAATATGTTAATATTTATGACTCAGAAAGCTCCAAGCTTAAGTAGAGCTTTCGTGAGATTTTAATCAACGTATTTTGCAACTAAAGATTTCGTCTGTTTCGCTAAGAAACTTTCAGAAAGAGAGCAAAATCTAGTTCATTCAAGAGATATGACCGGTTTTTTATCATTACTTACATGTTTTTATTTTTTTCCGCAAACAACAAGAAATTATATACCTAATATAAATACGCAATCAATTTCTCTGATTATGTAGGACTTTTTGAAATCAGGTTTTTTATATCATGTATCATTCCTATTCAACAAGTTCTGTCTTTAAAAAATTAATTTACTTATATATATATATATGTATATTTTTTTCCATACGTGAAAGGCGAAATCATGTTCTGTTGTTAACTTGTATAAATGGACATATAGATATCGCAATGTAAACATAGCTGTGACCGAGTAAACACTAATCCATCTGCAATCAATACATGTAAATGGGACGAATGTAAACAGCATTTATTCAGATTAATTCAAGTAAGCCACGATACAAAAGCATCGCCTTGTAGTTCCGTATATATCGTTGACCTTAATTACTCGAATAGCTGAGGCGACGCTTTAACAATCTTCAATATAAAGTTACCAAATTAAAACAAGATTGGCGCCGTAAACGTTTGACTACACGATCAAATTGTAATTATTTATGCAAGTGTTACATCACTAAGTGTCTAATTTATTCCACGAAATTAAGGTAATTATTTTCAATTTTAAAGACCTAATTTTGCTTACACACCGATAATGTTGTTAAGCTAGCACAAAAATAAGAGTAACAAGGCGATTAATTTATTTACCGGACATACTTTTTGTACATATATTTTAGTTTAAAACATTATTATTAGCATAAAATGTATTTCTTGTATTGACGAATTCACTCGTGGTGCCTTTTTACGTTGTCATAGTTACAACTTCAAAATAATATGAACACAAATAGGGACCCTCCGGCGGTCAAAATTCGGCTGTCTCACTTGAACGACTTTCACTATGTTCCACTGTATGTATCATGATGAATGATACACTAGAAGAATTTGCACAGTAACCCAGAAATAACAATCTATCTACACATCATCTCGTGCACAAACACACAAATATAAAGATAAACTCAAAATATAAGAATAGGAACATAGGCCTATTTACACACACACAACAAAACATCGTTAAAACTAAGGTTAAAACATTTTGCCGAAAAAAATATATTGTATAATGAAAAGTTTTATGTTTACTTTACATTGTAAATATAATTAAATATGTATTATATTTTAATAAATACTAACTTAATATAGTAGGTATACTTATCTCTGTCTGTTCCAGCTAATCTCTAAAACAGAATGATCGATTCAAACAAAGCTTTCAGAATTATATCTACATCGAATGATTAACTATACATGAAAAAACAGAAACTAGGCTTTTTTCTGCAGATATAAAATTTAATAGAAATGAAGTCAATTCTTTTAGGTACCTAATACAAATTAAATGCGTAGAAAAATAATCCTAAGGCGGGAATTCGATTAAGAGATTATCGAGGAGCCTAGTTGGTTGGGGTTGCTATGGTGAAGCGAAAGACGCCACGTATACAAACACAAGGAACAAATAGACCTCTTTGAAACACAATAAGAATGTAATTTCATTGTTATATAGGTTTATTTCTATATATACCTACCTATATTGATTTTAAAGTAGCATAATATGGCAACTTATATAAAATGCAAGATTATCGTTTGAGTCACCTATAAATGACTACCTATGTAGACATTGAGCAACTAGGTGGCCTCGATTGCTAATTGAATTAAGAATGCAATTTTCTTCTTTGACATTGATACCATTATTCAAATAGCTGTTAATATACCATGATCAGTTCAATCAACGAATCCATTTACAAAAGTTCGCCTTTCATTCATTCTTTTATTGAGTGGCAAAATTTCCCCCTAACGGCTTTTAAACAGCAGTGGTTTATTATCAGTTGTAATGTGGACATAGTTATTGTGGCGAATTAATAGTAAAAATATATCGTGACACGCGCGCTGCGTATCAACAGGGTGCAGGGGTTAGATCCCCGTCTGGACCGGCGTCTGTCAATATTTCGCAGAAATAGGCGTTGTCATGACAACGAGGGTTCGCCTCCCATGCCGGTCGGTGCCCTCCAGCCATGCACAATGCAACGGAGGGACGAAGGGTGAGAAGTAAAAAGGTATCCGTTGTCTAGGGCTCAACACAAGGGAGGCTTTAAATAACGTGCCTACATTGCGAGTATTACGATATATTAATGACCTAAAAAAATACATCAATTTCTTTTGACTTAAAATCTACTTACTTATAATTTACTTAATGAGATATTTTTTCTGCACCAGGATCATTGACGAAAAATCGCACGGCAATTTATTTTATAACAAAGAACCGCTTTAAATTATAGTTCTCATGAAGCTTTACATTACTGAGAACAATAAGTAACGGTGGAAGTCGTGACATAAAACAGAAGTCAATGGACAAGAAGCAAATAAACAAATTAATTTATCAAAATTGAATGATGATAAGATCTTAGATGATAAGATTTCATTCAATCATTCTCTTGTAAGCTTTATAAATATAGTACATATTTATAAAGCTTACAAGAGACATCAACAAAATTATGACCTTTGTCACGATTACCGATGACGTGGCACGTGGGAACGGTAGACCTTCGAGACCGAGACGTTCATATTTAAGCGGGAAATTCTATGCATGTCGTTTGATTTACATTTAGATAAAATACAACGGACGTAATTAGCCATTTCATTTTTGAATCATGTGTTACGCCGCACATTTTTTGATTTATTCCACGTGATTACCAAGTATCTGAAATCTATGCAATAAATCTATCAAAAACAAAGCAAAAGTTCGCGTGTTATCGTCCAACTATTAAAATTAATTAATCATTGTTATTGTCATAACGAGCTCTTTCAAAGTATATTACCAATTTCCCATGTCAAGAAATAAGTTTTTCCCAGAGTAACATGAGATGTTCCGCAACCCAGAGTCTTATGGACGTGCTTCATTGAACAAGCTCATCTAAATAAAATATATTATAAATATAATATAAGATGAACTTGATTAACTATTACTGATATTAAAATACCTTGATTGAATAGATTTTAAAATTTGAGGTTTGTTAGCTTACAATTTACTACCTTTAAAAACAATAGCATACAAATCTATTTAAAAATAATTAAACATTTAAAAATATATTAATACGCCAAAAATATATTCTTACAAATTATATTTTATACAGAAAAATACAAATTTACCAAGCTGAGTACGTTAGAATCATTCCAATTATATTATCTAACCTTCAAATGAGCTCTGGCTTTAAATGATCTTGATTACAGATCTCTTCCAACATGAACTAATGCAATTTACCCCGAATCAACTCTCTTTGTGAATATCATTACGTACTATATTTTATTCATTACAAAATTATATGTTAGGAAAGGTCAAAGGATCCAACGCCTTTCTGCTTGCTCTATCTATCTTTATTCCTGGTATTTCAGAAAATGAGTATGTAGTGAGTAAGGTAGTGACTTTATTTCGAAATTCAAAAATAACCGTTTGCATATATGTATTTAATATGTTATGCTGTTATTATAAGGTAGGTCCTCGAATATGAGTATTGTATGGAATGGACGCTAACACTTTGAGGGTCGAGAAATGGCATAGAATAATAATTATTATTTATCTGGGCGAAGTCAGCTTCTTTTTCCCCTTACGCAAAACCTTACACGATCAATAATTTAATAACAATTTTAAGCGAATTTTTTAAAGCCATTTATTTCAACTGCTCTATGTTTTCTGAAGGTTTTCTGAATCGAATTCACCGTTTGTATGAAAAACATTCATGATTGCTATTTCGTTGTCTTGGCGACAGAAGCGAGATAGCCCAGCGGAAATAAAAACAAAACAGCTTCTCACTGAATAGTCACACAAAAACTTATTTTTAGATTGCAGCGGTAGATACCCGCAATCGTTCACTCGTCATTCGCATTTTTCGTCACGAGCAACATTTCTTTTTCTGAATGCACTTCGAGTCACTAATAAAACACGAAAATATTTGTGCCAGTATATTGCCGGTATATTGGTCATTATGAGTATTTGAATGCATAATTTTATAATCCTGCAGCTCTTTTTTAGCTTTTATATATTTTGGGATTTAAATTTATGGTGCCTGCTTTATTTAATTTCTCAATAAGTTTATCATATTCCAACAACTACTCCAAGTTTTACCTTTCGTCGCTGACTTCATTGCCGCAATAAAAACACATTCCTTTGCATTTCGTCAAAAATTTCGTAAAGTAGATCACTTCTATTCGATTTGCATTATCTATACACAGTTGCATCGACCTAATCTACATTCAGCCTTTTACCAATAGCACTAAAAAACGAAGTACCTTCTACCTATCTACATTTTACAATTCCCAGTTGTGTTACGCAGTGTTCAGATTCAGAACAATGAGCGTACGCAATGCGGCAGATCAGGGGCCGTTCCAGTTTAACTGATAAACAGCTGACCGTGGGAGGAATGCCTCCATGACCTCTCTAAACATCTAATTGAATGATAGACCACTAAATATGGATAGCGTTACCTGTGGCGTTACTCTGTTGCCTGTACCGAATGTCTAAATCAGTGGTCGATGAACTGGTTCGAGCAGTGCGTTCGTATCAATGAAACAATATCTACAATCAAACGCGATGAAACGGAGTTCCATTGTCGCTACCACGCGTTAAATTTAATGTATTTAATTTATATCTCATACGTACTAACGTATACATAACGTTGTGAGTTGTGACCTGGGCATAATGATTACATTATGCCCAGGTCGCAACGTGGAAGCTGATTATTTCATACAATCTATTTCGGCGCAAGAGGACATTTTATTGTTTTGATCAGATCATAGTAGCAGAACCGGAGGTAGTGGTTTGATAAGGATTATTACGAACTATATTATCAAAACAATTGCATATCAATAACACTGCACAAAACTTTAATACGCAATTGTGTTCATAATCGTAATTAATATCTTATCTATTATTAAAATAATCTTAAGTATCTTGAATATGCGAGAATTTTTTAAATAAAAAACCTTCAATGAACATCAAATAAGAAATCAAACCATCACCAATCACCTAAAACCAAAATCTAACGAAGGTTAATTTGCTATGCAATTCGATTAAGATCGCATAGGTACCTACGTAATTCTCATCGATTTAATAATTGCGAAAAATATTTTTCAATGAATGAATATTCGTAAATGATTAATATGCATTTATTTAATAGCTTGATATGTTACAATTTTTTTAAACTTGTAGATATTATGCACTATGCAAATGTGCAGAATTAGGTAACTATAATTGGATGTATCTACATAATATTATTATGAATTGCACAAGTTTTCCTGCACTGCTGATAAAGAACCGTGCCAAACAAATTGTTACACATTAGTTGCGCTTTTCTATTGAGCATACATGTAAGTGCATTCATAGCATTATGAAGGATTTCCAACTTTATACTCTCAACGACGTAACATTATATAATCTTGAAATGTTGTTATTTCCTGACTGATACACTTTACTTATACATTTAATTTAATTTTCAAGACATGTGTTGTTACTAATAATAAAATAAGAAACCTATGTGGCTACTTGCTAAAAATATTACATACGCTACCTAGAACTTTATACAAAATGCCGTAGTGGAAGTAGGTACCGTTAGTCTAAAATCAACCAGAACATTGCTGTCAATGCGTAAAAAATAAAATTGTCTTGAACAGATCGGTAAAAAGAATTAGAAAGTCGATATCTAATATTGACACAGGTTGGTTTCCCTTTACTGATTATTATTGCACAATAATGGACTTTGTATGATGCAACAAGCAAGCACAGGTGTGTACATAAAACATAATAAAGGTAACACAACCGAATTAGTAGACCCGCATTCCATTTTTTTCCACAATAATTTCTACATTCCAATTCAGGCAAATTGAATTAAGAAATAAAGAGGAGATTGACTCTCCATCTTATCTGTTATAGAAAAATTAAAAATATTCATCTCAGTAACTGACTAAATTTTTTATTAAGCCGTATAAAAATCCACCCATCATCTATTCAGATTCGAGCTTTGGCAATTAACCTCTTAAACTTTTCCACAGTCCTAAAGAATTATAACTAAGTACCAACTTCTACTGACTGCCCATTTGACATTTACGTAGCAATTTAACTGTTGGAAAGCACGGATTTTTATATTATTATTATAAACATCTAACAGTTTTATATTTTAAATAAATAAGCATTTATATACATTTTCCGTTGCAATTTTAATTCAAAAATTCTTAGCTGACCTTTCCACAACACTGACGTTCTGTGCCCAATTAAGTCAAAATGGTATTTAATGCCAAACGCGATCTATTTTGAAAGCCATGAAAATCTCAATTAGTTGACTCAACAGCAATTAATTTACTAATGGAAATCCGGGTGACGAGATCGAACGCGTAAGCCATTATCCTGATTTATTAGCATCGAATCTCCCTTGCCGAATGAGCCAAATGACCTGACGCGACGGTCCAATCTTTCCCCGGAGGCAAATAATTATCTCTTCACGAGTACCCCTCTACTCTGTTATATTACCACTCACCCTCGGACTAAGTGTCGCTTAACTCCAGAATACTATGTGCCGCCCCTGCAGCAGCCGATTTAAACTTAATTAATGGTTAATTTATTGGGATAAGCCGATCAGACGATAGCACGCAACGGTTCAGAGATTTTGGATTACGCATGAACGCGTATAATATCATGTCGGACCGTGGCTCCATAAACATATTTTACCCTACTGTTAGTCTGTTAGTAATACAGTACATATTATTATAAATTATAATATTTATCCTTTCAGTTCACATTTAGCTAAATTTATCAATCATCCAACCATATAATTTAATTAAAAATATTGCAAGAAATTAAATTAAATTAATTTAATTATAATTATAAAATTTAATTATAAAAATATAATATTTTAATTATAAAAATTAAATTAATTATTAAATAGGTACTATATTAGAGTAATAATTTCATTTAAAAACTAGGTAACTACCACGAAAAATAATAAAGTTAAAGTGAAATAACAAATTATTTCACTTTAACAATTTTAAGAGAAGCAATCAAGTAGCCGAATTTAGCCCATCTGTCATAAAACCTGACCTTTTGCTTATTGATTTCAGATTTCAGAAATTAAGATTTCATAGATTTCAACAGTTTCTAGGTCATGCAATGGAGGTTCGGTAAAGGAATAGGCGGAAGAATATTATGCTATAACTATAGGTGATTTTATTGCGCAGCTCAATTATCTCTACGTTTTTGGACATATTGATAATTAAAATTAATATCTAAAATTAACAGTTTATGTAGGTATTTAAATAGTTGTCTTCAATTTAGGTAAAATCCTTTTAAATTTGGATTTCGTGTGTTGACACAAGAAACAATGACCACAACGTTAAAGTACTAAATAAGTCAATAGTATACTTTCTATCCGAAAGTCATTTACAGGCGTGGCACGTGTTCATGACGAATCTAACGGCTTTTTCACACCAACCCAACACGTGATAGGCAATCTTCTATTACGATTATTGACATAAATCTTAAATAATATCTACATGTAATTAAATAACATACAATTAGATATGTAGGTATGTCATCATTTAAAGAACTTACTACACTACTCATTTTAAACTGCTCTCATGCTTCCACGGAACATACAGGTAATAATATGTAAATTTTTCTATTACTCTCATAATAACTGTTCTACAATAGTATCGCATGTCCACAAGTTACAGTGCGATTTAATACGACATACATTACAACATCGCTTAATCCAACACGATAAGCCAATCTAGGCTATCTAGTTATTGTAGCTATAGGTAATGCAATTAAGAACCACTGTTTTTAGAATATTTCGCTTGGAATGAAAGTAGATATACTTAGATTACTCATCCAAATATCCCAAGCTTGTCTATAAGTTGTAATGCGCGTACACACAATGTATTGCAAACGTGTCTTACATGTTTATAGGCTTTCAACGATTTCTTCTTGTTTTAAAGCATTTTAAAGGAAACAAGACGACACTCGCATCAAGGCTACCGCGTTTTACAAATAGCGAAAAATTTAAATCAGGCTCTACACTTTAACAATGCAGGATGTAAACCAGATTTGACGTAGGTATCTAAGGCGTGTCTTAGTTGTTATTTTTTTTTTTTATGTGGATTAGTTAATTAATCACAACAATAAATACTTACGAAAATCTTAAGACAATGTGTGTATCAAGATTCTGGAACAATAAAAATCATTATTCAAGCCCAAATTATATTTTACAGTTCACCTCCGCCACGATGTCATTGACACGTACAATGAATATACTTTTCTCAGGATTTCTTCAATCCATAGCGACCATAGCTATACACATTGTTAGCATATGCAAAAATAATAATTTAAATAGCTCAATAAACTAGGTAGTTAATCCTATTGACGCGTGCTATTTAATGCTAAAATAAATATTGAACCTACTATAAACTACAAAGTGACTACAACCACGCACTAATGATCGGCTTCATTGGACATACTATCACTAAATACCTATTGGCCCGTAATAATTTACCCACTTGTTCGACTTTATAATTGCTATGTTAATTCAATTCTTCGTATTGCATTTATGTTTTGTCATTTATATTCACGCATTCTTTACAGATACGTTTCACTTTTCTGTAGCTATTCAAATCCAGGCTTTACTGTACGTACCTATTACAAAATACAAACCTGATTGCAAAATAAGACATGTATTAAAAACTTTTATTTTGTAGTGCCATCAAAAGCTACTTGTAATGTCTTTTTTTATTTTAGAAGGAAGTTTGCTGTGTAATTTTGAGTAAATTTAAACAAATGATTAGTTTTATAAATAATAAATATAAAAATGTATATTGTTCACTTTACAACTACCCACCTACATAGCTACATAATAATTTAACTTAATCGCTGTTGAAAATCCTACCTAGTTTTAAATAAGATAAGGAACAATGTATTTGTTATAATTAACCAAGTGGACTATAAAAATCGGTAATTATTTAATATTTCCCACTAAGGTGTCACTGTCACGTGTCACCATTTCTCTCGGGACCCTAAACTAGAAAGCGAATCGATCAAGCCGTGCCTGGTGAATCGTAACTCGGTAGAAAACCACAGACAGCCTGGTATAATTTTCACTACATCCAAAGATTCTACGCCTTTACGAAATAAAAAAAAATGTTAAGCTTATCCCTCTATATTGAAGATGATAGATGGAAATTGATGATTAAAAAGTTGATCATTCATCTATTATTCCTTTGGAAATCATTCAGTAACGTAATATTGTATACCTACTACTTTATTATTCAGTAACGTAATGTAAGTACTAAACATCAATAATTGAAAATTTATGAAAAAAAAATGTTTGTGTTCTAGCCTCTAGGTAGGTATAAGTATTTCCAATAAGATTTCATAGGAAAAAATACTAAAAAAGATGATTGTATGATTATAGATATGAATAAAACAACATTCTGAACGAGAGCTTATTACCTAGCTTATAATATCTCCTATGGGATAGGTAACTATCAAAGATAAATTATTGTAGGTAGGTTGGTATTATTGATTATAGTTGTTAACTATAGCTATAATAGTTGTTAACTATAGCTCCCACACTATCTTATTTTGTCCATTTGTTGCTTTTGTAGCTTTCATACAATTAAAGAGATTAATTTATATTTAAGTAGGTAGTTATCTTCTATTTAATCGTCGTCGTCGCATAAACATAATATTTTATAAGATCGGATAAAGTAACGTCGTTGGAAGAAGTGCATTTTTGTGAACGAATGAATTACGTAATTTGACTTTCTATGTACGCAATAGAAACTAAAAAAGTAAAAATAAAAAAGCGATATGAGTTAGGTGCGTACCTACTACTTATATACCTTACTATACAGTCTATACTATACATATGTTACACTAAGATGTTACATATATTATATATTATTAAATTTCTTTATAATTATATTAATAACGGCATTCCCACACATTATAACATTACATAGGTATTAACTCAATGCATAATAACAGCTTATTTCTGTACTTATCATAATTTATAAGATGAAGACAAGTTGACCAATCACACAATCTTAATAAAAATGAATCGCAAAATGCGTTGGTAAGCGCATAACTCGAGAACGGCTGAACCGATTTCGATAATTCTTTTTTTATTATATTCCTTGAAGTACGAGGATGGTTCTTATGTATAGAAAACGTAAACAAGTACCACGGGCGAAGCCGGGGCAGACCGCTAGTCTATACAAATATTATAAAGAGGAAAGGTTTGATTTTTTGTTTGTTTGTTTGTATGAATTGAATAGGCTCCGAAACTACTTGGCAGATTTGAAAAATTCTTTCACCATTCGAAAGCTACATTATCCACGAGTAACATAGGCTAGGTTTTATCCCTGAAATCCCACGGGAACGGGAACTATGCGGGTTTTTCTTTGAAAACGCGGGCGAAGCCGCGGGCGGAAAGCTAGTCTTATATATAAAAAAACCGGCCAAGTGCGAGTCGGGCTCGCGCACAAAGGGTTCCGTAGCAGCAAATATAATAAATTACAGTTAAATCAACCTATCTCAAAAACTATAAGAGATACTTTGATCAAACCAAAAATCGTTGAAAGAGTTAATTAGCATGCATCACCTCTATTTTTTTTAGAATTTTATACCCCGTAGTTATAAAAATAGAGGGGGGGGGACATACTTTTTACGACTTTGAGAGCTGATATCTCAAAAACCGTTCACTTTAAGAAAAATGTTTTTTAGAAAACTTTATATCATTTTAAAAGACCTTTCCATTGATACCCCACACGGGTATGTACATCGAAAAAAAAAATTTCATCCCTCAGTTACATGTATGGGGGGCCCCACCCCCAATTCTTTTTTTTACTATTTAGTGTCATATTTTTGTAGCGGTTCATACAACACATATTCCCATCAAATTTCATCACTGTAGTACTTATAGTTTCCGAGTAAATCGGCTGTGACAGACGGACAGACGGACAGACGGACAGACGGACATGACGAAACTATAAGGGTTCCGTTTTTGCCATTTTGGCTACGGAACCCTAAAAATGAATCGCAAAATGTGTTGGTAAGCGCATAACTCGAGAACGGCTGAACCGATTTCGATAATTCTTTTTTTATTATATTCCTTGAAGTACGAGGATGGTTCTTATGTAGAGAAAACGTTAATATGTACCACGGGCGAAGCCGGGGCGGACCGCTAGTTTAATAATAATAATTGTGATTGCACGCGCCACGATTCACGAACATACAATCGAATCATTGTATCTACCTATGTACCTAGTTACCTACCTACTAGTTTATCGTATTGCGTATAGCGAATATATGAGATGAATCATTGTTCATTCAAGTTAAACAGCGTACGAGTTTTTGAAAGTACCTAGGTATAACTTTAAGTACCTAATTCGTAGTGTACATTGGTAACTCTATCATTTTTAAATCACTGCATCATCTCTATATTAAAAATGTGCAAATAGGTAGGTAGTTAGTGTACCTATCAATCTTATCCATTAGTTAAGTGTGCATTAGCTAAGTACCTAGCATGATAATTTATTGTTTAATGTTACCTAGGTATCTAACTACCGGCTACCCATTCATAAAAAAATAATGCTACACAAATATTTTATTTGTTTATAAACATTGATATGATGAAGGAGAGAGCTTTACCACTCTAGGCAGCTACCTACCTACCTACCTGCCAAAGGCAAGATTTTGGATTTTGAACCTAATAAAAGCTTAACTCTGTAAGTATAAGTTAAGTCAAAAATGTTATACAATTTATGATCAATATTTTATACACAAGTGTAAAAGCTTTGTTACCAAATATTCGACATCACTTGATTGTTGACCTTTATTACTCATCTCTACCTTCGTTGGTGTCATACCTAGCTACCTACCAAAACCACCGCCAAAACTGCTTTAACGTAGATCGCCTTGAATAACTTTACAATAATAAACACTTGCATAATGCATTTGTTTATATTCAAACAATCATTTGTTTGAATATATAGGTACTTAAAAATATTTGTTTTATTCGCAAACATTCGTAAAAATAAACTTACCACATCTATCCACCCAACCTTCTACACGGCATGGGTATTGGATCACCAAATTTGTTTTTTCGCTCATCTTTTCACATTCACAGTCACTATATAAATATTAACAGTACCAAAAAAGACACCATCAATAGCAAATCATGCATCGCCGTTATAAAGTTCGCATAGGTACACTGCAATTTCCTTTAGTGCTGAATAATATCTAGCATCTACCCAATGCACTTAAATCTGTTGAACATAAACAAACCCTCAACTCCTAATAACACTACAAACTTTCACAAAATTATTATTATAAACAAAAAAACTAAAGAAACTGATAAAAAGAACCGAGCGTTGAGATTATGACGTATTAGTATATTCAATTAAGTTTCACTTTTACTCGTTGTACATAGTTTAATTACTTTCGTTTGAGTGATTAACAAATAACATTATTATTTAATTTATTGTAATAATATTTTATCCTTATAAATTTTTTAAATAAGTTATGACAGGCCTAACGCATTTGTAAATATAATTACTTAGTTACCTACAATATATTCTACCCCCAATGATTAAAAAATAAATTTTAATAGTTTATTAACTATTTGCAGTAAGAAACTCTTAAAACAATACAATACAATTATTTTTATTTTTGTTTATAAACGCACACGTGATTGATACACTTTTCCAACATTATACACAGTCACCACGTAAACAACTGACAAAAAACTGAATTGTGATTCGTCAATTGACGCTGAACGACACACTGCGAAGAACAAATCACGAATGTCGGAATGTATCCGCGCGTAGCGAGAATTGCCGAGCATCGGATCTATTCACGATTTTAACTCAACAATGTCTGAGAGAAATAGCTCTATGCAACGTCTCTATCATCCCGTATTGACCCTCCCTTTTATTACTGGCAGAGTTATCACTACATGCGCGCGCACATTTGAAATTTCATACAAAATTATCTGAAATTATTTAAATATAGTATGTGGAAAACAAAACATTAGTGAAATGCTATAATAAAACTTTCCATCTTCATAGAAAATATTATTTTTCTTTGCGATTGCTGTAGGAATTAGGACACGGACATGGTCTAGACTCTAGACTCTAGACTAGAGTAAAATCCATTATTAAAATAATAGGTCATGAAGGTAGACTGTTTTCTTAAAGTACCTATAATAAGAAAACCTACTTTTAGTTTCATGTATTTAAACAATATTTTATTAAATACTAGCTTACCGCCCGCGACTTCGCCCGCTTTGTCTAAAACCTAAAAAATTATACTAAAACCTTCCTCTTGAATCACTCTATCTATTAAAAAAAACACATCTAAATCCGTTGCGTAGTTTTAAAGATTTAAGCATACAAATGGACATAGGGACATTGTTTTACTACGTAGTGATTGAGTACCAGGCATATAAAAAACCTAATAACCAAATACAGAACTTGGTCTTATTTAAATTATTACTAAAAAACATCGGCTAATTACAAGGCTAATTAATAAGGAAATTTGAGGAAAAGGAAATTGGTAAAAATATGAAATTTGAATTACCATTTCGGATCTAAGATTATCTGTGTAAGATTAGAACGTGTGTATTGTTCATGTACCTATTTAGTTAACATTTAGGTGTGTCTTATTTCAATGAATGGCATCATACAATTTTGAAATAATACAGTAAATATTATTTTAAAATATTTATCGTTACAAAAACAAAAAATGATAGTCTTTTTTAAGAATTTTACGTTATTGAAGTGAAACTACTCGGGATTGGAAAAAAATTAGTGTAACATTTTTTCGTTACGCGTGAAATTTTTCCGTTACGCGCCATCTAATGTTCAAAGAGATTACATTTATTTGTTTTTGTTAAAGTTAAATCTTAGTTAAATACACATACCATGTGAATAATAACTGTGATAATAACAGTATATTATTTTTTTCGTGCATAGATATATTAAACGTAGCACCAAGAAGCTTATATCTACTTTCACACCTAACTTGGCAAGTTGATGTGAAAGGGATGAAGGAACAACCAGGCGTCATTCAAGGTCATACCTTCCCGTGACTTGTCAACGTTCATAGTGCAATCTCCAGTGTACTATATATTTAAGCTTCTTGCGTAGCACCAAGAAGCTTATATCTAATACACTGGAGATTGCACTATGACCAATAACTTGTAACAAGAAAATATGATCTAGAATGACGTCAGTCATGTTTTTTGTCTCTTTCTGTTGAGTGACCACGCTGGTTTGTAAATTCAGGATTTTTCAAAATAGAAAAAACTAAAAATCATGGTCTATAAATAATAACGACAAAGGTATATTTTTAACAGTATTTATATTATAATATTATGGTCATACTTTATAGGTACATAAAATTTTAATTGGTATAGAATGATAGTTTTAAACAACTTTTGGCTACAAAGCTTGGATATGAACCGATATATAGCATTAACATCCTTTGTAAATAGAGGAAAGTTGTGATTTCCATCAGATGCTGTTTACCAAATTGTAAGCTACTCAGATCTTCTTTTGAAACGCGTTGCTTCCACTGGTCAATTTCCAGCCAAAATCATCAAAGAAAAACTGTTTAGCGGCCTTGCACAAATTTCAGCTAACTTTACAAAGTTTATTTTTCAAAAGGTATTTTTTTCTGGGTCGTAATCCTCAGTAACCTTGATTTTACTTTTTGGAAAGCTGAAATACGTAAAACAAAAAAATATAAGGTAAGTTAAAAAAGTATAAATTTCAATGTAAAAACGAACAATCTTATAACTGCATGTGAGTGCAATACCGATGTCGTGTGTTGTTTCATTACTAGTAACAATCTTTAAAATGGTGTTCTAAATTTTCATCATAATATTGTTATAACAATATATTCTCCTCGCTATCCATAAAAACTCGTCATCATGGTTACCTTACTTGTTAAATTTGTTTATTGAAAACTTGTTGAAAAATGATAAAGTATTGGGGAAATAACAAATTTACCATGACTGCTTACTAAAATGATGCTAAATTAGATTTTCTTGTTACACGTCAATGTTCATACCGAAATCTCCAGTGTATTAGATCTACGCTTCTTGCGTAGCACACAAAGATATTGTTAAGCCCGGCATTCACTACACGCACCGCGAGCCGAGCCCCGAGCCGTACCAATCCGTGGACAAATCCGTCATCGCCCACACACTACACGTCTATCACCTTCTATCACTCTCCGTCTCCAGACGGCGAGCGCCGCGCCGAGCCGCGAGCCGCGCACAACTACACATACACACGCAGATTTGTCCGCGGACTTGTCGCCAGCTACAAATCCAGCGGATGGGTGCGCCTGTGAATGGTACCCATAATAGTACAACATTGAACTTCGAAATTTATTATTATAGCAACATTTATCTAACTTCAGACGGGTTCAGGGTAATCGTTGATCGTTCACACTTCAGTGCATTGTCAAATGTCAAATAGAGAAAATCTTTGTTGAATGAAAATTCTTAAGTTTTGTGCTCGTTAATCGCTGTTATTGAAACAAATTTTACAGTTCAAGATGGCTCTAAAAGCTCTAGTTGGACAAAGTAAGTACTATAAGTATTATGATATATTTTAATATGACCAAGAAGCTTAGGTTTATGACTGATCTTTACGAAACCGTAACTCTAGCCCACCTATCTTTTATCGATGACTAATATTTTTAGTCAATAATAAATAATAGTGTATATGGAATAATTGTAAAATCAACTAATGGTTAACGGGTGAGAAAAATAAATTCCTGTTTCCCTATAGTAGAATATGACAATCAGAAATCACATTCCAAAATGATTAACTTTTCGTAGTTTTATCATCATTAACGAGTAATATTAACAGATACATTCATCATTCCATAATAATTATTATAAACTAAATCTGTAAATAAATAGTGAAATAAAAAAATAAAACGTCGCTAAAGTTGACCTAGGTGTCTGTTATTGATTTTCTTGTCACTTCACAGTGGGGTGGGAACGGGGTGAGAAAACGTCATACATTGCGGTCATACTACTTACTGCCCACTTTATAACTATTTTTATAACTTAAATGCAAAATGCCATCATGTTTACTCAATAATTTTAAGCTTTAGCTTATTTTCGTAATAAAAGTAACTATAACTAGGTTTAAATATTTTTTTTTTGTTTTATTTGCAAACTTGGATACATAATTGGCTATAAACTGCGCAGTATTATTAAAACCAGAAAAATAAATGATCACTGTAGGATTTTGATGAAACAGAATTTTCTAGTTAAGAAAGAAATATTAGAAGATTTTAAAAGTTATTTTAAGATGCTTGTCATAGATATAAGACGTATGTAGATAGTATAGAAGACTTTATGAAAGGTTTTATCTTGATAATTATGTAAAAAAAAATATAAGTCTATGTAAATCTATGTAATTAACTAATTATGTATGCTAGATCTTTAAACCTATGGAATTAATCTAAATTTGACTGTGATGCATTATTATATTAGATAAAGCCGGAGCAGGTCACTACTCACTAGTAATCTACAATATACAATAGGTCTAATGCATTTAATAACCCTGGTTTTATTGTAGAGCTAATAAAAACAATCAATTTTACAGAGATTATGAATGAAGTCATTCGGTACCGGCCCAAAGGTAAAGAAAATCAGAAAGTGGAATGGAGGATCCTTATTGTGGATCAGCTGTCTATGAGGATGGTGTCTGCTTGCTGCAAAATGCATGACATTTCCGCCGAGGGGATTACATGTATGTTGTTTTCTTTTTATTATTGTCACAATTTCATTATAGATGTCTTTTAAATAGCAATTGACTCAGCATATTTGCTTTTAATAGAGAAACCTTATTGGCTGATAAATATCAAAATTGGTTAGTGAAAAAAGCAAACAATAGATTCTTTAGGTAAAAATAAGTTACTAGGTCAGTGCTAGCAGTGTTTGTCAAGGCAGAGATTTTTAGTATTGTTCTGAAATTTTGTTTAGCTATAGTGTAGAATATGTATACCAATCTATGAAAACAAAATGTTGGCATAGTATTTTGTAACAAAGTATCAAAATGATGTTTAATTAAAAATATATTATTAAATATATCTATGGTACTGAACCTTGTATGTTTCAGTGGTGGAAGATATTCATAAGAAGAGAGAACCACTCTACACAATGGATGGAATTTATTTAATCACTCCATCTGAAAAGTCAGTACATGCTCTTATCAATGACTTCTCGATAGGCAATCGTATTATGTACAAGGCTGCACATGTGTTTTTCACTGAAGGTAATATTTTAAAGTTATTATCCATAACAAAAAAATTGCTATAGTACATACACATTACAGTGATACACACATTATCCATTTATTCACATATCATAATTCATAGTTATTTATTATTTATTTACATTTATTAGCTTGATATTTAGTTGCATTTTCAATTTTATTTTACTTTTACTTACAGCTTGTCCTGATGTACTATTTGATGAATTATCCCGTAGTCGTGTAGCTAAATATATCAAAACATTAAAGGAAATCAACATAGCTTACATACCGTATGAACAACAGGTTTGTTCTTTCAGTTTTGCTTGCCCTCTCAGTATTTCACCGAGTAGAATTTATATGTTATTACGAATTACTATGTATACCATAAAACTATTTTGAGATTCCATTATTACTTTACACGCTGCTCTAAACTAGTGTGTCCTGAGGAATTGTTCAACGAACTATGCAAGTCTTCTGCTGCAAGAAAAATTAAAACATTGAAGGAAATCAACATCGCCTTTTTACCTTATGAGAGCCAGGTGATATGTTTGTGAAAATAGATGGTTCATTTTATTTCAGGCCAATGTATTATTAAATATTTAACAGACGATTTATTTCCTGTTTGGTTCTCTGTCTATAAGCCTCAATATTAAAGGTCTTTTAAGTAGAAAAATTATGTATTTAATTATCTAAAAAAAAATTAAGCTAATCCAAATAATATGATGATTTCTATTAAGTACACTTTATTAAAAAATTTCAAGATATCCTTCTTTACATGTTGTTTCAATTATAGGTGTTCTCGCTGGACTCTCCGGAAACCTTCCAATGCATGTACAACCCAGCGCTCACCCAAACTCGCAATGCCAACATGGAGCGTATTGCAGAACAAATCGCTACGCTTTGCGCAACGCTTGGGGAATATCCGTCGGTGCGATATCGCAGGTAATTCACCAACTTTCTGATATTGTTCAAACTGATAATTAATTTGTCTTAAATATTAAATTAATAAGTTTCACTTCACAACTTCAATGCAGTAACTTTAAAAAATTTTAATACATTTTGTTACTTATACTATTTATTTTTATGTTTGATATGATTTTAGTTGATGCCATAATATCTTTTTCAGCGACTGGGAGCGAAATGTGGAATTAGCACAGCTTATTCAACAAAAGCTTGATGCTTACAAGGTATGCCATTTTTTTGTATTCAAATAAATCTATGAAATGCATGCTTAAAGTGCGAATGATATCATAATCCGTAACATTTTATCATTTCCGATACCATATTTAATAAAGTATTACAATTTCCTATAAAATATTATGTTATAACTTCCATTTATATATATTTATCAGGCTGACGAGCCAACCATGGGTGAAGGTCCGGAGAAAGCACGGTCTCAGCTGTTGGTTTTGGATCGCGGGTTCGATTGCGTGTCCCCACTCTTGCATGAGCTCACCCTGCAGGCCATGGCCTATGATCTGCTGCCCATTGAGAATGATGTCTACAGGTTTGTTGACTTGCTTTTTACTAGCTTTGACATTCTATGGCATGGGGATTGGGGATAAACATTTGTTGAACATTTCCAAATCTACATAACAATTCACATTATTTAATTTAATAAAGTCAATTTATTCATACAATGTTAATGGGACATTTTCAATAAATCGTTAATATGAAAGTCTCAAATTCACTAATATCCAAGATTCTAAAAATTATTATAATATACCACAAAATTCGTAAACAATCTCATAATTTCTGAATTGATTATACATACAAAATAAATAAAGTCTAAATTTAAAAATTAATTATTATTAACTGATATATAATGTTATTTAAAGATATGAAGCATCAGCCGGGAGCATGAAGGAAGTGTTGTTGGATGAAAACGACGAGCTCTGGGTGGAGCTGCGCCATCAGCACATTGCTGTTGTGTCCACGTCAGTCACCAAGAATTTGAAGAAATTCACTGAGTCCAAGCGCATGGGAGGAGGTATGTTTTTAATTTATTCTTGATATTTAACATTAAAGATTAGAAATAGATAGCATTGAGCTTATAGTTGGTATGTGATAGCAATGTGTGCTCATATATTTCTTGTTAAAAGTTCATCATTTAAATTGCAACTTTTTGCAATTTCCTCACGCAAAATGTTTAAAAGATGTAATAGTTATTACTTATTATATTGGAGGAATATGTTAATCTTTTCCTCCATCTCTCAAACATTTTATTTAATTAACAGTGTTTTGAAAGCACATTATATTATACTAAGGCCTATTTTTCACGTAATACGCTCGCTGCTTTTGTCGTGCGTCGAGTTTTGATTGTTTATGCTCAAATTCCTTGCAAACGTAAATTGACGAAATTGTGCGCATTACGTGCGAACTACGTAAACAAAAGGCTACAATATAAACTATCCATACATAATTAAATTTATTATCACTACAATTTCTGTATAAAAAATTATCCCATTCAGGTGACAAACAATCTATGCGAGATCTATCACTCATGATCAAGAAGATGCCCCAGTACCAGAAGGAGCTATCGAAGTACGCTACTCATCTGCGCCTTGCTGAAGATTGCATGAAGGCATACCAGGGATATGTCGACAAACTCTGCAAAGTTGAACAGGTAAAAATTATTTAAATACAAGTGAAGTTGCAAAAATACAATTAATAAAGTATTTGTTGTTAGTACGTTAGTAGATAGATTTTAGAAATGTTATATCAAAAATTCTATAATATCTTATTTTGTATTGGAATAGTTAGTTTATTAATACTAATAATTTCAAACTTAATTAATAATTTCTTAGTTTATTAATACAAAATCTATGTTAAGGATCTTGCAATGGGTACTGATGCCGAGGGAGAGAAAATTAAAGACCACATGAGGAGCATTGTTCCAGTTCTTTTGGATCAGGTACAGTTAAAATATATCATATTTATTAACACTTCATAGTTACCAAACTTACATACTTTTGTCATATAGTTTTTCTTATATGAGCGTATACACACACAATAGTTTTAAACATAAGGTGTATGGTGTGTGTCACGAAATAAGGTGTTAATTTAAATAAGTATTTTATATAAAGCTGCTCAGACATTTTAGGCCACCTTTTAATATGCGATTGTGACTAGTTGTAGTTACGGTATTAATTTCTCATAGCTCTAAACTTTCTGCTACATGCTTATTTAGTGATCACCTTTTTAATTGAAAAAAAAAATCGGTGGAAGTTGTCCATTCATAATATGTTCAGCATATTTTGTTCACCATTTTTAATAATAATAAATAATAATAATTTCACAGTCCGTCAAGAACTACGACAAGATGCGTATAATAGCGCTGTACATAATGTCGAAGAATGGCATCTCGGAGGAGAATCTCAACAAGCTGGTTACGCACGCGCAGCTAGAACCATCTGATAAGCAAGCCCTGCTGAATCTGGCCAACCTCGGCTTGAATGTTGTTGTAGATGTTAGTATATACCATATTTTTATTACATTTTTCATTTGGGATGGTTACCTAGGCATTTATTTTAGTTATTTTTTTTTAATGATATTATAGTGGGTCGTAAAGTTTAAATCATTTTTCATGTTTCATACGAAAATAATGATTATATTTTCGAATGTGATTTTTCATATGGGAATTTGTAGTAGATGTTAAAAAAAAAACTTACAGTTATGTCAAATAAAAATTGTGACAATAACCTTATAAATGCTTAATTGATAAAACACCATAACATATTTTGTTATTTTTTTTTAGGGCAACAGGAAAAAGCAATATCAAGTGCCACGGAAGGAGAGGATCACCGAACAAACTTATCAGATGTCCCGATGGACACCTGTTATTAAAGTAAGAATTTTTTTTGCCAAAAATATGTAGCATGTATATATATATATATTTTTTTTTGAAACAGTTATCATATTTTAATAATTGCCACAACAGTTGTTAGTTTGTTGTTATACATTATGTAGTAATTTCAATCAAAGATCTATAGAGGCTTGCACTTCACTTTAACATAACTTTTTTGCGATATTTTTATAGGACATAATGGAGGACGCTATTGATGATAAGCTGGATCAACGTCACTTCCCATTCCTGGCCGGTCGCGCTCAAACTTCCGGCTACCAAGCTCCAACGAGGTAAATAATATTATGAAATCTGATATTGCATTAAAAAAACGTATTTTAGTGTGTATTTATTTAAGTATAAATATTTTACGTATGAATTGTATGTTCTTTTTGCTCTTTAGCGTCCGTTACGGCCACTGGCACAAGGATAAAGCTCAACAGACCATCAAGAATGTACCTCGATTGATCGTATTTGTGGTTGGAGGTAAGTCACTTAACAAAGCAGTAATAAGGGTTTATTCTATTACACTCCATGTATTGTATTATTCAAACTCGTTAAATAAAATGCTGTTTATCGAGAAATATAAATTTTTTTTATAAAAAAAATCATCAAAATCCGTTTGTTGACGTGAGGTGACTTGACATGTTTCCTACATTTAGTTCTTGGATATGTCGTTTTCATCACGATCTCTTTATAGATAAACAAGTGATAACTGCGTTAAAAACTACCGACTTCAAACTTGCACTTACAACATTTACAAATACAGAAAAAATGCTCATAAAATAAAAACTACTGAGCCTATCCGAATAAGAATTTTATGGGACCAATTCGACACCATCCCGCATCGAACAAAAAAAGAATCACGTAAATCGCTTCAGAAACCTCGGAGTAATCGGTGTACATACATAAAAAAACCATACCGGCCGAATTGATAACCTTATATATACCTATATATGATACTTCCAGGTGTGTGTTTCTCGGAGGTACGTTGCGCGTACGAAGTCACGGCGGCACTCAAGAACTGGGAGGTGATCATCGGCTCCTCCCACATTCTCACCCCGGACAACTTCCTCTCGGACCTCAGCTCTCTCACGGCTTAAACATTGACCTCTATATATCTTTGGTTTTTCCTTCAAACCTCCCGATTTATTCACCGTTAGATTGGGTTTCGTTTAACGCGTTTTGAGGGTACTTTGAAAAGTACAATCGTGTCTTAATTGCCTATGATTTGTGATTTTATTCACACGAAATTAAGTATTATAATTATATCGAGATGGGGTGTGACATCTAACTTTTCCTTATTATTATATAGATTATATTAAAAGACAATGTATAAAATGTTTATTTTATTAATACTATAATTTATGTTACATGTTATAAGTTTTAAAAGTGTTGCTGTTAAATGTATAAATTTAAATTTGATTAAAGCATTGGTCAGTGTGTACTTTATAGTATTCATATTTAGTACCTACCTTACTCTAGTTAAAATCATTTAAGTATTGCTATATAAAATTAAATTTAAATGAAAAATCAGGTTACCCATATTGCAATTATTTTTGTAACATTTTTTTTTATTCACGTTTGTTTCAGTTATATATCAAATAACCAATGCATTTATTTGAACTAAAATGTCCCAAAATTATAAACTTTTCTTCCTTAAAGTAGCATATGTCGTTATTAGAATAATTCAGATAGCGTCTAGAACAAATGAATGTATGTACTAGTACTTATTGTTATAATTCGTATCAGAACTCGCTTTGATGTTTAAGATAAATAAATTACCGTTTTAGCTGTATGGGATGTTAAAAAAAATATTGTTTGATTAATTTAAAGGAAATTATGTTGAAATTTTTCTCATTGAGTCATATTATTGCTATCTTTCAAGATATTATTATGAATTTAATCAAGTAAACATATTTATAATAACAACATGTTCAACTACCTATATATTTTATTATTTATTATGAATTTGAGCTAATCTACATCAATTGTTTACATTCCGCAGTAGAATATATCATTATAATAAATTAATCACATGACTTTAATCAACGTTATATCTCTTATATAAATAAGTCAGTTTCTCTCGGTAGTGTTAAATTATTTAATATTAACAAATAGTAATAAACCTTTGACCTATATTTAGCACATAGAATGTGTTTTATGGTTTTATCTATATACTTATGTAGTTATGTATTTAGTGTAGTCGGTTTTACTACAACGAAGTCATAAAACACTTGGCTTTTTGGCATATATTGATGCTACGGTATTTTTAAAACCTGGACAGATCATTGTCGACCTTTTCTGATTTTCACATATTTACGACTATACTAGATATATAAAAGATATACACACATAGTGATAAACAGCTATATTATAGATAATAGCTACAATCGGTATATGCGAGGGGAAAAGCGATGGGTCAGATTACAAATTTCTCTATAATTCGGTCAATACAAATTTATCATGTGAACTCCACTTGACCCATGGTTCTTAGCTTCGTTTTAGTTATTAAAGATTTGTGCAATTATGTAGAAATATGCATATTAATTGTATTGTCAGTATTCATCTGTTAACAGTTTTATTAAATTATTCTTAACCATTATCATCGTTTTATTTATGTACCATTGATAAGGCTTCAATTTGATCAAATGACTTCAGTGAAGATGTTGGCGACCTAGGGGTAAGGGTTATCATTTTGTTTAATAATAGTGTTAATAGTACACATTAGTTAGTTGGGCTTCAGAGAGAGAACGCGTCATGGCTAAAGAACTTATTATTTTGGCATATTCTGGTGGATTAGACACCAGCTGCATTTTAAAATGGTAAATTTAAATTAATTTTGGTTCGGTTAAAAAAAAGGCTATGAAAAGTATTTACTTTAAAATAATTTTCTTTAAGTATCTATACGTATAGTTTAATAATTTTATGAAAAATTACACAGGTTAATTCAGAAAAACTACGACGTCGTTTGTTATATGGCAGACATTGGCCAAGATGAAGACTTCGCTCAAGCTAAAAAGAAAGCTATGTTAATTGGTGCGAAAGACGTAAGATGTTTTTTTTTTATTTTTTTTTAATTCTTTCTATTTAAGCAATAAATATGAATAAAAAACATTTAAAAGTACATAATTTAATAATTATTTTATTTTTTCTTGTCTTTTATAAGGTGATTGTAGAAGATTTACGCAAACAATTTGTCAGCGATTACATGCTACCAGCAATTCAAATGGGATTAGTTTATGAAAGTCGTTACTACTTGGGAACGTCTCTAGCCCGTCCCTGCATCTCAGTCGGCATTGTAAACACTGCAAAGAGATTAGGAGCTAAGTAAGTTTTTACTTACAATAACTTAAAATTGCCTTAAAATTTTGTTGAAGCAAACATGAACATGTTTACGATTATTTACAGGTATATTTCCCATGGTGCGACTGGAAAGGGGAACGACCAAGTCAGATTCGAGTTGAGTGTTTATTCTCTCTGGCCTGAGGGAAAAGTAAGTCGGGATCGCAATTCTTAAATAATTTTAAATAGATTATGAATACTTTGCAAAGATACACAAGTTTCACGGGCAATTTTTATGTTATTATTTATTAGGTAATTGCTCCATGGCGCCTTCCTGAATTCTTCAATAGATTCCAAGGACGTAAAGATTTGCTTGAATTCGCCAAACAAGAGAATATTCCTGTTTCTGCAACGCCCAAAGAACCATGGTCCACAGACGAGAATATCATGCATATCAGGTTATAATTATGTTATTTTATCCATTATTATTATTCAGTAAATTATAAAAATTATTTGAATAAAATCGCATTCAAATAATATCATAAAAAATGTGTAAGTGCAAATTAAAATTCATTTACTTTTGCATAATATAGGCGTACTTATCTACGTATTAGATTATTATAGCAAGCCAAGCCCCACAAATCAAATAAATCAAATACTTTCTATTAAAAAAATGTATGATATTTTAAAAATTTAAACGTTCGTTGCAAAACGGCGCGGGCGTGGGGCGCCACCGAGCCCGCGGTCGAAATCACAGTCGAAATCAGTTCGAATGCTGTCTCATTGTGATCATTTCTGATTCGCAGATCGATCTTCTTTTGTATTCCTTATATTTTTCAAATATATAAGCATTAAAGCCAAAAATGAAATTAATACATTCCACACATTTTCTTCGTCTTATTGCGAAATCTGTTTCGAGTGAATAGTAATTTTTATTTTATTTACTTTTTTAGCTATGAATCGGGAGTCCTGGAAGATCCAGCCGCAATACCTCCAAAGGGGATTTATAAGATGACTCGAGATCTTCAACAAGCTGAAGATTACCCCAGCGTCATTGATATCACTTTTGATAAAGGTTATATCGATATTAATAATTAAAAAAAGTAGTTACTTGAAAACCTCTGTCGTTTTTAAAACATTTTATGGTAAAGTTTGAACAATTTGTAAGTTTGTTTGTAGGAAGTAATCTCTAGTACTGCCGAGTGGATTTAGAAAATTTAAATTCACGCTAGAAATTTATTGCAATATACATACGAGTATTTCTTCAAGCTACAATCATTTAGAGTAATCAATATGAAATTATTTATGGCTTATTTTGTAGGATTGCCTGTATCTATCAACATTCCAAGCGGACAACAGAAGGCTTTATTCATTAATGATCCCCTTAAAATTGTTGAAACTTTGAATAAATTGGGAGGACAGCATGGTGTAGGTCGTATAGACATTGTAGAAAACAGATTTCTTGGACTTAAGGTAATCAAATCGGTTTTGAAATTGTATATATATATATAGGATTTTTCTATGTACTACTAATATTTGATAAATTCAAGAAATAAGTAACATATTTATAAAAATGGATATTCCCTGAGATATGCATAATTTAATTGCAGCGATCTTATATCTTTTAAACATTATATTCACAAGAACAACCAGTTTCAATGGAAATATTCCCCTTTTATCTACATCTATCGATTTTATATAAATAAAAAAGTGGATAAGTGTTAAAATGTTCACATGATATTTCCTTCTTACAGTCTAGAGGCCTATATGAAACTCCAGCTGGAACAATTTTGCATGCGGCGCACCTAGATTTAGAAGCTTTTGCTTTGGATAAGGAAGTTCTAAGGTTACATTCAATACATTTGTATCATGTATGAATTAAATTTTTTCACCTATCTAAAATCTAAACCATTTATATAAGTAACATTATATTTACATTGCAGACTTAAGAAATACCTTCAAGATAAAATGGCTGATTTTGTTTACAATGGCTTTTGGTTTTCTCCAGAGGCCACTTATACCAAAAAGTGCTTAGAGATGTCTCAGGAATCAGTGAATGGAACAGTCACAATACAAATTTATAAAGGAAATTGTAAGCATCATTTATAGTATAAATTTCATATCATAACTATATTTTTTTAAGTTCTTTTCAAGATTATTAAAAGTGAGATGAGTATCATAATGTAGAGTCGAAAAATTCTTCTTTACGCGCCGGCTATGATGTATGAGATTCGAATTAAAGGGGGACGGTTTATTCGTCTGGTATATATGGGTAAAAGCAATCATGATTCATGAATCAAAACGATAGGCCAGATTATATTATACAATCAATATTGTATTTTAAAACGACAATTTATATCAGACTTGATCGCTCAAATGTATAAGGGTCAACTCACACCAAAAGAGCATCGAAGCGGAGCGCAGTTTCCGTGTCATATGAATTTTAACTTTATTGTCATTACTATAAAACTTATTATCGCCTGAGAAACTCAAGCCCGCGGCGCCGCTGGAATTCCGCGGAATTCCAGTGGCGCCGCGGGCATCCGCGCGACTCGTTCGAGTTTCTCATGCGATAATAAGTATTATAGTAATGAAAATAAGGTTAAAATTCATATGGCACTGAAACTGCGCTCCGCTTCGCTGCGCTTCGACGCTCTTTTGGTGTGAGTTGACTCAGACGGGCAATCACCTAACTTTCGTATTGCCATCCTTGAGCGTGAACGTTTCTATACCTTTAAAAACATGGAAACGTTTCGAAGCCTATAAAAAGGAAAAGGAACGGTCTCCTTTAAAGACTTATGTAGGTAACTACTATATGGGAGTTCGATGTTTTTTTATTTATCTTTTTTTTTTATATTTCAGTAACAATTTTAGCAAGAAAAAGTCCTACAAGCTTATACAACAAGGATCTTGTATCCATGGATATTGCTGGAGGATTCTCGCCTGAAGATAGCACTGGATTTATCAATATTAATGCGATACGTTTAAAGGAGTACGCACGATTTGTAAATAATACTAAAAATTAAATAAATCTTATGTATTTACATACATTATTTATTTTTCTTCCTTCATTTCCACTGTGATTTTCACATAAAAAAGACTTAAAACATAGATATTAAGAAGTAATGAAATTGATAAAGATCTTGACAACACGAATTTCGCGACCACAGCGACCAAGTCCGCGACCACAACCGCGACATAACTTTATTAAAAAACTTATCTGTGGTTAAATTTTACATCGCCTCTTGAATTGCCTCTTGATCGCCTGTATTCCAAGTGTCAAAGTCAGATGAGAATTGAGATGTCTGAAGTACATGTCAATTGTCAAAGTCACAAACACAGCAAGTAGGTACTAGGAGTAGTAGGTAGGCATTAGGTAGGTTATAGTTACCTATAGGATAGGTTGGGATAGGTATTAGAAATTTTGTTTGTTGTTGTATGGTTTTACCGTGTTTAAATAAAAAAAAAAATAAGTAAAAGTCCCAAGTAGTACATTCATTTATCAAATTTATACAACCATTGAATATAAAAATGCATCGTAATTTACCCCAGAACAAGGAAGCTTTACTTAAATCATACACAACTCGGTTGAAAGAAGATGTTAAAAGTATGCTTGAAAATTTCGAAGGTAATACATATTAGTATTAGTAGTTTTTTGTACAATTTTACAGTTTGTTATTGTAAAGTTGTTTAATTCAATTGAATGTGTAGTGTCAATAGTTTAATAATTTACAAATCTAATTTTATGTTACAGAAATAATTAAACTTGCAAAAGGTGACAATGAATCTCAATTAAATAGAATGACACAAATTGAACAAGACACATTTGAAATGCAAGTGAGAGCTGCGAATATTGGTATAGTATTTATTATTTAAAATGTAAATCATTTGGTGGCCCATCATTTCATTATCTGTACTCATCATAAGTTGAATGAATGAATTTTGGTAGACCAAAATCCATATCTAAGGCTTTTCTTATAAGTTGCATCTGAAGTAATGCGAACAAAAAGGTTTATTTTGTAAAATGTATATTTAGTTAAATATACATTTTAAAAATAAACCTTCTAGGTAGTTACCTGTGGCCCATGGTTTTACTCACATTGCTCTGCAGTCTGCATATGCTCTTAGTGTGATGATAAGGTTACACCTTTCTCGATAAATAAGACTACCTAACATTAGCCAGTTCACCAAACAACCAAAAAATTTTTTCAGCTTTATAATATTAGATAGTATAAATTAATTGGGTATTATATTATATTTCAGTGCGTGCAGGAGAGTCACTAATGAAACTTGTGTCAGATATCAAACAATATCTAATATTAAATGATTTTCCATCTGTGAATGAAGCAATAACCCAAAATTCAAAACTGTTTAGAACAAAACAACAAGAATGTGATCAGAAACTCATGTCACTAAGAGATGACATCGCTGCAGACTTGTATGACTTAGAAGATGAATACTTTACCAGTATATACAAGTGAATGATAGTATAATTGAAGTATTTTGTATTTATTAGAATAAATTAATTAAGTTATTTTTAGGAAAGTAAAAGTTTTCATCTATCTTTATTATAATCTTTCCTCCTGCATTTTCAAAGAAAAACCCCGCATAGTTTCCGTCGCATTTATAATATGAGTACATAGTAGGATAGGATACCAGCTGTTCTATGCGGTTTACCCGCAGACAAACCTATTACATTGTAAAAATTTTAATGTGGATCCTTATTTCATCTTGTATTAATATACCCTATGTTCATTAGGGGTAATGTAGGATTCTAATGATAACTTCTCGATGAAAATAAAGCTAATTATTTTCAGTAATAAAACAATTGACCTTTTAATTTTTGTGATTCTTTTTTATAGTTTCATACCACATATAGAATATTTTTTTTTTAATTTTTAATAATTTGTGGTATTGATGCAAATCACATGTTTCTTCATGAAAAAGATACAAAATTATATTGTATTTCGTTTATTCAGGGTCACTAAAAATGGAACCGTTTATTTCAACAAATTTTCTTTGACTAATAACAATAATTAATTAAACCATGTGCAGTTTAGTTTGTACTGAACATGTAATGAGGTCCATCCTTGGGATACTGCTTCTCAGTGACTGGTCTACCAAATTTATAGTCTTCCAAGTAGAAGAAGAGGGCAAAGAAACCGGTCATGCAACCCAAGAACCAACACCACTGCTCCCACACAGGGATCCTTGGCTTCATACTAGGGTCATAGCGATCTTCACCAAATAATTCTGCTGTAGCATGGAACTGAAAAAATTATACTTAACATTAAAATAGGTAAAATGACTTTCGTTTTTTTACCTATAAAGCTGCTATAAAAGTAATTCATTTGCAAAAGAATTAATACAATACAAATAATGTGTTTGGTTATATTACTACTTATTATGCGACAATCCATATAAATATTAGGAATAAGTTGATGAATATTATATTCTAATTATGAACACTGCCTAAAGATAATAGAATAAAATACATACGGGCTCATTAAAGTTCCTCTTCAAATCTGGCAAATCATACGGGTAATGGGGATCTTTCGAATCGGTACCGATGTCGGGAAGTTTAGGATAGTCTCCATAACCCATTTCTTCCGGATAAGGTTGGTATTCTTCAGGTAACAATCCATACTTCTTTGCGGCTGCGTCTCTTTCTGCCTGAGACTTGGGAAATGGACCAGGCTTGTATTGATAATTCCAATCTAAAATTGTTACGTCATAACAGTAAAATAACAAATACAAAATCTAAAAGAAAAATGTAATGTCAGAGAATTCTTACGGTTTCGAGTAGCATTGCAGAGTATCCCTACTGATTTACGAACTACATTTGGTTTCAGCAATAATGCTTTTTTAAATAAAGAAGCCATTGAGCTTTATTTTTTCGGAGGTTGTGGTTCCGGGTTCGGATGACAGAACTCACGAAAACTGTCAAAACTCAGCTGTTGAAATTCGAATGCTCCCAAGAATCCTCGCACCACATTTGCACAGAGTGTGTATAATTACGCAGATTGCATTAGTTTTTTTTTTGTCACCACTCACTCATGTCACCGTGATGTCACCACTCACAGTGCCAATTACCACTCACACTCTATTTGCTAGGTAATTACCGCTCAGGCTGCCGCGGCCGGTAACCGAAAACATTTAAAATTCTATCCAATATTAAAAATGCTAAAATACTCTGTCTGCCCGTCTGTCTATCTATCTTTCAAGATGAAATTTGGTACAGAGATGGGACAAAAACAGGAACGAAAATTATGCGGATTAGTACGTGGGCAAAATCTAGTATCATGGGTTCGATTTGAAATCCTTCGCATCTTCGTATTATGGTGGGTACAGACCAACCCAACGAACGCCCAACGATGGATATTTATCGTTCGCTAGCGTTGGCTTCCGCACGCTCGTTAATACATCCAAATACATTTAGTGCTTGAACGAACGTTCGTTGGCACTTGATTCCGGTTCTTTATATAATATATATAATTAAATTCTACTCGTAAAGTGCTCATCGCAAAAAACTGCTGAACCGATTTTGATCAAACTTCCACTCTTCCCTAAGTTCATCGTTACATAAACGAACAAAAAAAGAATCATCCCAATCGGCCTTCTAGTTTTCGAGAAACTCACTCATTTAAATCGCGCAAGTGTTTGATAATGAAAATAAATAAAAATGAACTAAATTTTAAATAATAAAAATATTTGCGAGGCCCCCTCAGGCCCGAGGATTTGTTGGATCCCAAAGACACGGCTTCTCTTTATACAAATCTATTAATAAAAACATATCGTCGTTACTCCATTCTTTGTTTTTCTCCATGATCTAAATGGTGGGAAATCAAATTGGACGTCTACACGCTACGCTCTCTTGCTTCAACTGAGCGTTCGTTCGTTGGCCTTCGGCGACTGTCCAAACAGAGTTCGATCAAATAGCTCGATTTCTTTGATGTTACCGCCACGCTTCGGATCGCCGGCACACGCCAACGAGCCATCGTTGGCATTTGCTAAGCCGTCCAGATTGCAACAACGAAGGTTAACGAAACCCGTTCGTTGGCGTTCGTTTGGCCGGTCTGTACGCAGCTTTACAGAGCCACAGACATACCTATATATTTTTGTAAGGAGTTCTAGCCACATTTGTAGGAAGGGATTTCTAAAGTCCTAACTCCGCTGTAGGCTTTTTTTCGTGCCAACTACTGCATTGTATAATACATAAAATTGCCTCTTCACTTACCTCTTCATCGGTTATTTGTACGCGAAAGTAAGAATCAAGATAACCAGATTGTGATATCATATCTGTGTTGGTAATTTGACAATTGACATTCTCAGTTGTCAATTTTGACGTCATTATTTTCTGTGTACTATCGACGCACGACGTAAATTTTTGTACACAGAATTTGATAATTTAAAGATTGAAAATAATGTTCTTCTCGGAGTGGTTAACTACTAACTTTAAAAAACTTTAATCATTATCATAAGATATGGGTAACGACGCCTCACAGTTGAAAGGGCTTGAAATTAATGAAAAGCCAACTGAATGTACGGACTTTTGGTCTCATTATCAGGCAAATATCCGAGATAGCTGTAGATACTTTGGGTTAAAAAGTGATGGATCAGTGTCTGTATTCAAAGGAGAATCTATTTTAGGCCCACTATGGACCGTCTCCACGCCATTAGAGAAATTTTGTAATGTAAGAATTTTATCAACAATGTACTTTGATATTTGCTCAACATAAAAATAAACAATTGCATATCTTCCAGAATATCTTAAAATATCGACATCCGTTCATAGTGAGATATATATCAGCATGGCAGCAGAGGTCTACATTTCATTTGGCTACTGAATACATACAACCTTTGGGACATGTAATATCTTTGCAGACACCATTGCAAAAATGTATAGGACTTAACAATATTTTACAGGCATTAGTATTTCTACATGAACAAGTAAGTTGTTAAATATCTAATACAATTTTCTTGTTACTAAATCTTTTTTGTAATTAATCAGATTTAATACATATTACAGGGTAAAGTATCGCACAACAACATAAGTACATCTGCAATATATGTATCAGGAGATGGACAGTGGAAGCTAGGAGGGTTGCAGTATTTATGTAATTTCTCTGAACAGACCTTAGCTTATTTAAAGCAATCTAGAATACATAGGTAAATAATTAGCATAGAAATATTGATAGTTAAAACCTTTACTCTTTCAAAAGTTTATAGCAAAATGAGCTGATATATTATTAAATTCATTTGACAGTGTTTGTAAATAAACTTATCTGAAACAGAATGCCAATCTTTCTTAACTATATATATATTTATTTTTTTATTAGATAAGTCTGAGAATAGGTTGCTATATTAATTTACATTTTCTAGATATGATAAAGCAGTGGACCCTAATGAGGACACAAATGAGCCAACAACAAAAGTGGATCAGTATGCATTTGCAGTGCTTGTGGAAGATATTTTCAAAGGTTGCAAGGATGGTATGATTTAATTCTTTCTGATAAATATAGAATATTTAATGGTAGTTTGCTATCTTTATGATCATATAAAGATAAAAAGTGTGTGGAAAAATTAAATCAAGTCATTTTTTTAGATAGCTACTTGGGAACAGGATGCAATATATTATTTGTATATTTATTTCAGATGAGGTGCCATACTTGAAAGAATTCAAGAAATTTTGTAGAGAAAGGCTTCAAAACCCAGACTGCAAACAAAGACCTAGCCTTTCAGAAGTGATGCAACATGAGTTTTTTAATCATGAATTCATTTCTGTTTATAAATTTTTGAACTATTTACCACTTAAATCTAATGAAGAAAAGATGGATTTTTTTTCAAACATTTTACAATGTCTAAAATGTTACGATGAGGAAACCGTTGCAAAGCAATTTGGTGGTTTACTGTTATCTAGGCTAACCCTCTTAGATCAAACTGCCAGAAAAGATGTTATTCCATATATACTTAAGCCTAGAAACGGTAAGAAAACTATTAACTATTATAATGTATATTATCTATATATTGTTCTATATAACAACATGTTAAACAGTAATGTTAGCTTATGAAATATTAAAGAATTAAGAGAATAGAGCAATAATTATTTATATGTTTTATTACAGATAGAACTCAAAATGGTGAACATAGTGGATTTTTCAGCTTAAGTGTCTTTAAAGAGCATTTAAAACCAAGAATAATACAATTATTTTCAGTGAGGGATGGACAAATTAGGATGTTACTATTAGCACATTTTTCCAAATATGTTCATGTATTTTCTCATGAAGAGCTATCACAACATATCCTACCAGAGGTACTTTCATGTTAATTAAGACTAATTTATAGAATGTTGAATGGCTCATTAATGTATGAATTTAATTTTCAGAGAAATTCTAATTTTTTTATTCTTTCCAGCTCTTACTTGGAATAAAAGATACAGATGATGCCTTGGTTTCTGCTACCCTTGTTTGTTTAAGTGAACTCGTTCCAATATTGGGAGCTGATACAGTTGTAGGTGGAAAACGCTCAAAACTTTTTACTGATGGCAGACCAAATTCAAACGCAAATACATTATCTATAGTCAAAAATGGAAAATCAAGTTTAATTGAGACCCATGTTCAAGCAAAAACTTTGCAAGATTATCCATGTTCGGAAAGTATTTATCCTCAAGATATTGCTACATCTGTATTTGAGCAAGCATTGTCATTGAATGAAAGGCCTTCACCCGTTGGAAGTGAATCAATGGACATAGAAATAATTCCGGTGAAACCATCATACCAAGTAGCAGTTGAATCTGAAGATGATTGGGATGACTGGGATAACAGCAATCACAAATTAAGAATTGAAGATTCTGGAAGTTCTCATATAGATGAAACATTATTTGAACCTAAAACTTTGCCACAAGAATTTACAGAAACAGAATTTCAACATACTGAAGGTTCTAAAGAACATTCCATTTTGTTACAAAAAGCAGCATTAGAAGCAAAAAAGAATATCATTGATATATCAGAGTTAGATATAAAAAATAAGATTGATCAGAGTAAGAAAGGCTCAGATGAATTTGACTTCTTTGCTGATATGACACCAGTCATAGAAAAGCAAAAAGTAGCCCCAGTAAGGGATGAAAGTGAAGTGGGTGATTACAGCAGTAAATTAAATTTTGTACCTAATAATGAGCTGGATGAAAATGAGGGTTGGGGGGACACATGGAATGATTGATTGTAAGAAAAAATATAGTTTATACTTATCATTGTATATTTATTGCATTAAAATAACAGGGATATAATAGGACAAATTATTTCAACCTCTAAATGAGGTAATAATGTATATAATGAGATCAAAAAAACTTGAAAGTTAGTGACATAGATGTGAGATTCTAATATATTATAATAAGTGCATGTTTGTTTAAAATATTTAGTAATAATTAAAACAAATACAACACATACATAACACTTGTAAATGTATCACTTTTAGAAAGCTTCATGATTATAATATATAAACAATATACACATTTAAATGGTTTACTTATGTATCCTTATGTATTTTGAAACATTAAATACATAATATAATTAGCTATATCAGTAGTTACAGAAAATTAGCCTTCATACATACTCCTGATTGTATTTTATTATATTGGAATTATTGAAGTAACAAGCACTCAGTCTCACAACCGCTCAATTAAGACACAATTATTTTTGTTACACAGCCAAAATGCAATACATAAGTGGCTTTGCCAAATATATTTAATATCTTTAAAAAATTGTTTCATTTACATGGTAAATAAATGAGATTATGATTAATTATATAATAAATAATACTTTGACTGAATACATTCTGAATAACTAACTCTACATGACTAGAAAATGGCATCAATGGAAAAACTTAACTAGTCTTTCAAATAAATAACATGGAGACTATAAATAAAAGGCTCAAGATAACGACACATATGGCGATCCCGTCCGATTAGGGCCCTTCTGGCCTCCTCCACTAAAACACTCCGCGTTAAAATGTAGAAGCCCTTCTGGCTAACATTGAGAAACACCTTACAAAAAAAAAAAAAAAAAAAGACACATATGGCACAGAAACTTATCAAACTTAAACAGCAATCTTCTTCTGCCTGACTAGATCCTTAGAGCTCTCATTGAAAACTTCTATCATTTGTTGTCGTACCATATCTGACAGAGTTTCCAAATCATCGCGTGTCATGCCTTTGGTAGGAATTGGTGGTAAAGTGGTAATGACAACTTTCCCTAAAATAAAATTCAAATAACTAAGTAGGTACTTACAAATATTTCTTACGACATTTTTTTTTTTGAAAAGCTTTGTATCTTACCTGGCTCAAAAGTTTTTGTTTCATTATCAAGAAAATAATACTGACTGAATACAACAGGCATGATTGGTATTTGGGAATCAATGGCCAAATAAAAAGCACCTTTTTTAAAAGGCTGAATGCAACCTTTGTTATATCTTGCTCCTTCAGGAAAAATCCACAATTTGGTCTGAAATATAAAAAAATTGTTTTAAGTTAGTTTTAAATATAGGAACCCACTTTATATGACTATAGGGACTAATATAAATAAAATATTTTTTTTTTTTACCTTTTCTGCTATAACTCTTTCCGTTGCTTGCTTCATAAGTAGTCGAGCTTTATCTGTTTTTAAGCGGTCTATGAAAACTAAACCAGACAGCCAAGCTCCAAAACCGAATGCACCAGCGAACATTAATGGTCGTTTGGCGACAACAGTGCACCGCTTCATGCGGGGCCACATTTCGAACATACCTTCAAAGTGACAATGGTTTATAAATAAACTGTAGTTAGGTGGAAGTCAGTTAAATAAATTACATGATCTTACCTAGTATATCTAATGAGCTTTGATGATTTGATATAACGATGTAGCACTCTTCATTATCCCAATTCTCTAGTCCTCGTAGTTCCCATTCTATTCCGACGATATGCGAAGCATAACGACAAAATCTAGAAGCAACTCTGCAACAGAAATAAATTATTTTATTGCTTAAAGGTCAGGAAAATATAATTAAAAAATAATCAATAACTTACACAAGATTCGTCACATCGCGTGGGTAAAGAAGCACAACTGGTAATAAAACGGTACATGTTATTAAAACATAAGTGTAATATAGAAAAAACTTTAAGTAATATCGAAAAACATTGCTTTTTTCGTATAAAAAGGGCAAGGTAAATATAAAACCCGCCAAAAATAATTCAGGATATGAATAGAAGGAAGCCATAACGAACCATAGACAAGAGGAAATAAAAAAGTACCAAATGAAAATATATTTAACCGCAATGTTACTATTTCTAATAATTTACTATAAAAATATCTATTATTTAATAATAATTTACGTATCAGCTCACACGTATCTTGAAGTAATTTAGTAAAATATAATGAACATGAAATTGTATCTTAATGGCTAAGGTGCAAAAAGTTATTCCATGCTCCACCAAATTTACTCATGATTTTTTTATTATGTGATCAGTATATTATGTTATATGTTTATTATTATGTTTGTTTGTGTGCATTATTAACGTCTTAGATCATTTAAGTTACTTAACGATCTAAGATTAAGGAACATTTTATTGGTTTAGTTACTGTGTACATTTTTTATGTGATTTTTTAGTTGTTTTTAATTAATGAAGATACAGTTTCAAAGTTAGGATAAATCTTATTATATATTTCGTCTTGTGTTTGTTTCGTTTGTTAGATTAATTAGTCAAACAGATTGATAAAAAATTAATAATAGGGTTAAATAATTATTGGCAATAAAAAAATTTCAAGGATATTACTTAATCTGTGGTGTATGATGGTCTATGGACTATGACTTTGATTGCTGCTCGTATTCGTAATTTGTCATTGTCAAACAAAATTTCTTTTTCAGGTTACGCCTCCGCGCGAGTAACCGGAGTGCGCGGATTACGTAGATTTAATTAAAATGGTGAGACTTTCTTGATAAATATTATAGTGAGTGATACCTAGTATACAGTTTAAATCTTATTTGTAAAGTATTTCTAAATTTTAACTCAAGATGCCATAAATAAACAGTGATTATTGTTGCCGTATGTATCGTCTAGTGATATTGCAATGCCCGGTGTCTGAATAATATTGTTGATTTGCTCTTAATTCAATTATTAAATTTATCTTTCAGAACTGTATGAATAACATTCACAAAATGCGTGAAAGTAATACAAAATTGTATACATATTTTTTTTTAATTAACCTATATTATGATGAAAAATCGACACATGCGCGTCATCTGATGTCGTGGACGACATAAATTTATTTGTTTCATGCCATGTTTTATGTGTATGATACAATAGTTTATGTTCGGAAGCGACAATCGTGATTATAAAGTGTCTCTGATAAAGCCATAAGATATAATCTATTAGTTAATTTGTATCTCATTTGCTGTAATAAAATATGATTGTTACAGGGTTTCGTGAAAGTTGTTAAGAATAAGCAATACTTTAAAAGGTACCAAGTTAAGTTCAAGAGGCGCCGTGAAGGTAAAACTGATTACTATGCCCGCAAACGTCTTATCATTCAGGTAAAATAAACTGCAACCGATATACAATGAATTTTCTTTGAATTTATGTATATGGCATAACTGACTTGCAGATATATTTATTATTTTAGGACAAGAACAAGTATAACACTCCCAAATACCGTTTGATTGTGCGTCTATCAAACAAGGATGTCACCTGCCAGGTTGCATACTCCCGTATTGAAGGAGACCACATTGTTTGTGCTGCCTACTCCCATGAATTACCACGTTATGGTATCAAGGTAATTAAATTTAAATATTTTATCAAAGGGAGATTACCAATAGAAAGTTGGGCACTTGAAGCCAGTTAGTTGTACTTCTACTTTTGAAAATATCAAATGATGATTTTGAACGGGCGGTCTGAAGCAATGTACAAATGCAAAACACCCTGTTGATATATGTTCAATACTGATAATTTAAAACATTTTTTTAATAAACATATATTTATTACACAGATTTTAATCAATTCACAATTGTTTACCATAGGTGGGTTTGACCAACTATGCTGCTGCATACTGCACAGGTCTCTTGCTGGCCAGGCGCCTGCTGCAAAGGCTAGGATTAGACACTCTTTACACTGGCGCGACAGAAGTCACTGGTGATGAATACAATGTTGAGCCAGTCGACAATGGACCAGGTGCTTTCAGGTTAGAAATTGTAATATTTTGATAGCTGTTTATAGTTTTATTATGATGATATATTACGGGCGGACAGACAGCATACAATCAGGGAGTATGTGTTTATGGTGCATCGTAATTTGCTGATTTTTTTAATGATTTACTATCTTAGATTAACATTGTACTATATAAATTTTTTTTTTTTTTCGTTTTTTCTAGGTGTTATCTGGATGTTGGTCTAGCCAGAACCACCACTGGTGCCAGAGTGTTCGGAGCCATGAAGGGTGCCGTTGATGGTGGCCTTAATGTTCCCCACTCTCTTAAGAGGTTCCCTGGCTATGATGCTGAAGCGAAGAAATTTAACGCTGAAGTTCATAGGTACTTCTTTTGTTTATTTTACAAATTAAATTATGCTCCATTCATCCTTTGAAAAAAAGGTATATCTTCTTTTCAAACAGCATTTTGGAGCAAGAGCATAATTAAAACTTTTGGTTGTCAAAAGGATTATTATTAATTTTTTGAACCGGTTTTAATAACAATCATACCCATATAATTACTAACTATCAAATTGTTGATGCTGATAATAAATTAAATTTGTAACCCTTTCTTCTTCCTAGGTCACATATTTTCGGTCTCCATGTTGCTGAATATATGCGTAATTTAGAACAGGAAGATGAAGACTCATTCAAGAGACAGTTTAGCAAGTACATCAAACTTGGTGTTGCTGCTGATGCGGTAAGTCATACAAATGTATAAGCTACGTCCAGTCAAATTACTGCATAATTTTTATTAGAGCAGTGTCGATGTTGGACAAAATCATTGCATTTTAAAATTATATTTATGTCTTGAAATTATTTCAGGAAAAATATTTTATTTTGCAACAAATACATATGAATTTATAAATTCCTTTAAACTGTAAATTCTCATTGAAATTTGATAATTATTAATTTTGTTTGTTTAAATAGGTTGAAACATTATACAAAAAGGCCCATGAAGCAATCCGTGCCGATCCATCATACAAGAAGAAGGAAAGCAAGAAGGACCCAGCCAAGAAGAAACGCTGGAACAAACGCAAGCTGACCTTGGCCGAAAGAAAGAACAGAATCAAGCAAAAGAAGGAGTCTTACGTCAAGAAACTCCAGGCTCAGGCAGAAGCTTAAATGGTTTATTTTATCAAAATATAGCCATTTATTCGACTTTTGAGTTTCATTTGATTTCCTCTAACTCATATGACTTGTAATTAACATATTATGCCTTATTTAGATGTCCTATCATTATACAAAACTGATCTAGTACCTTGGCATAGGTATATGAAAATATTTCTTCAATTTTCAATTTTTGAGTTATAAAAACTAGGTTTCCGGCTGAGGCTTCGCCCGCGCAGTCAAAGAAAAACCCGCATAGTTCCCGTGGGATTTCCGGGATTGCGTTATTTTCCCGGGATAAAAAGTAGCCTATGTCCTTACTCGGGTATCAAAATATCTCCATACCAAATTTGGTTCAGTAGTTTAGGCGTGATTGAGTAACAGAGTTACTTTCGCATTTATAATATTAGTATGGATATACCATTTTTTTATACCTATACCCTGTGCCTACACCTGTATTCAGGCAGGCTTCAATTTTAAGTTTACTTTAATTGAACATATCTTTTTATAATATGCCCTCATTTCTTACACGCGTCTTCTACGTATCTATGCACAGTATCTGTCTCCACCTGTCTCCCCACATTTAACCATAATGCATTGATGCATTTCGCTGAAATTAGGTTCTTAAGTTCTTAGGCCGCCTGTCCACCTGCAAGAAAACTTCCGCGAGTAATGTCCGACAGCAACTTGCAAGTCTAATTCCGCGTTTCCACCTGCAAGTAGACTTGCAAGTTGCTGTCAGACGGACTGTATGTCGGACTGCTGTCACAGGATGATTTGAACAAGGATAGAATGTATATTTTTTATCTATACTTATAATAAATACGTAGGAAAGTCAAGTCAAAACATACTCTTTGGTCAAAATTGAACATTGAATCCTGTGATTGAATCCTACTAATATTATATAGGTCTACCAGAATCTGATGGCATATTTATATTTAAGAAATAAAAGATTTTCATGTGGCAACTTATTTGACAACTATCAAATTGGTTGTCAAATTATTTGTCTTTTTTTGCAGTTGATGAATAATTTTTAGGATTTTGTCTAAAAAATCTTCGAAAATGTCGAAAAAGCCGCTGCGATCACAAGCAAGATGTGTTGTTTATAATGTGTATAGAAAAACATTCGATGAAGAAGGGTCAAACACATCACAATTTTCAATTTTGAAGATTTTATTGGTAAATTGGACTTACCCGTTTTGATACTTAAAATTAAAAAATATTATATGTAGGTAACTATAATATTGTTTGTTGATTAGAATGTAATTTTATGAAAACTTATTACAGGAGTTTCCAATACGGCTATTCTTCAAGTCCAAGCTGTCCAAGTCAATTTTATAATGTGTGTATCTGTTAATACTTACGAAAATAAACATAGTTTTATTTTATTTTTATTTTATTTTATAAAAAATTATAAGCAGTTTTGATCTACATTATCATTATATCGATATTTTCACATGGCATACTAGTAATGAATATACAAATATAGTAATATGTATTACCTGTATAAAAGTAATATGTATAATTGTACCTATAATATACATGTAAGTATGTACCTACATAATATTAAGTGGATATCTCATTATTAAGTACAGTATTGTCCACTTATGTAATGTGACTAATGATATTGAGGAGAAAATAAAAAATAAGCAGTATCAAGATCGTTCAGTCCATTTTCCCTAGGGTTGCACACTCCAAATTTTGATTTCCCTAATTGCCATCAGATTCTGGTTTACCTATAAATGCGAAAGTTTGTGAGGATGTGTATGTTTGTTACTCTTTCAAGCAAATACTAATGAACCGATTTCAATGAAATTTGCACACATATAGAGGGTAACTTGGATTTACACATAGGATAGGTTTTATTCCAGAAATCCCACGGGAACGGTAGTGCAAGTTTTTCTTTGAAAGCGTGGGTGGAAACCTAGTATTCTTATAAAAAAGAATACTTTGGGCGTAGGTAATCTACAATTGAATCGAAGCCAAAAATACCTATAGTTTTAGGGATTTTTTTCTGTATGTATGTCCGGGCTAAAATCAAAAAGTACTGCTGCTACTGCATTACTAATTGGTCGGGTCAACTTAATATAGGCTATAGACTTGCTATAGAATATCATCACGGTAAGACCAATAGGACCGTAGCAAAGCGGGTAAAACCACGGGGCACTCTTCTAGTGCAATCTTCTTGTGGGGATATTGTGAAGACAATATCCCCACAAGAAGAGAGTTAATCATGGAAATCCCAAAGGTCTAGTTTGCAACTTTTGCTAGTTTTCCTCACAGAGCTAGTAATATATTTTCCTTTTAAAACGCCGGCGAAAGGTTTGTAAAATATGGTAGATATGGTCATTTATAGATGTTGTAATTACTATAAATTACTACGTAATGGTAAAGAAGTTAAGCACTGAAGATGGTGCCGAAAAATTTTTTGCCGATTGCAAAATGATTCTGTAAGACATAAAAATACTTCAGGATATATTAAACACGAGGGCGTAAACTAAGGCCGCCTATCCACCTGCAAGAAAACAGTCAGACAGTCTGTCCGACAGCAACTTGCAGGTCTACTTGCAGATGGAAAGGCGGAATTAGATTTGCAAGTTGCTGTTAGACAGACTGTCGGACATTTCTCGCGGAAGTTTTTTTGCAGGTGGATACGCGGCCTTAGGCGTAAACCCTCAACCTCGAGGCGTGTCGAGCTGTCTAGTGTCTATATTACTTGCTCTATAGTGTCTATACTTTACTCTTTACGTCATTTGTCAACAGCTTTGGCATATTTTGACTTTTGATGATATTGTCTGTAAATAAATATGTACCTATTTGTTTATTTATGTTTTTGGTTTCAACAAATCTCTTAGAAAAGTATTTTTTATTAACTTGATTCTATGTAAAGAACAATAATGAATATCAATACAGTGTCACAAAGTCTGTGTCGAATTTGCTTGAAGTTGGTTGAAGAAAAAGAACCAGTTATCAATTTATTTGTTGATACGAAAGAATCTAAAGAAATACTTAACACAATATACATTTGTTTTCAAATGATTTTAACTGAAGACAAGTATTTACCATCAATAATATGTTTTGATTGCATAAAAGAGTTAAACGCGGCTTACAGTTTTCGTCAAAAATGTATTACATTCGAGGAGAGATTTGCCGTGTTGTCTAAACAATTTGAGGCAATTACTCCCAAGTGTGAGAGTCAAGAAATTAGAGAAGATGATTCACAAAACGATACGTTGTTCATAGATTCTAACCAAGTCGATCATGGTATTTATTCCTTTCTTAGATCTTTAACTAAATCTCAAAATCAATAGATGATGATGAAATAATAGATAATAAGATAATTGTTTTATTCATGCATGTGAGATGGTCATTTCTAATTCATACAGTTTTATTAATTTCATATTTTTTCATGTAAAGACATTATTTTCAAAAGTCAAAAATGTACATAGTTTGAATATTTTACATTCTATGGATGTCTTACTAAGAATATGACACTGCTACTTACTGCCAATAAGAATTAAGAACACAGTATTGTTAAATGTGTTATCACTACATACAAAAAAAACAAAGTCACTTTCTCTGTCCCTTTGTACGCTTAAATCTTAAAACTACACAACGGATTTTGATGCGGTTTTTTTTAATAGATAGAGTGATTCAAGAGGAAGGTTTTAGTATATAATTTATTAGGTTTTAGACAAAGCGGGCGAAGCCGCGGGCGGTAAGCTAGTATCTTATATATAAAAATGAATCGCAAAATGTGTTGGTAAGCGCATAACTCGAGAATGGCTGAACCGATTTCGATAATTCTTTTTTTATTATATTCCTTGAAGTACGAGGATGGTTCTTATGTAGAGAAAACGTAAACATGTACCACGGGCGAAGCTGGGGCGGACCGCTAGTAGAATATAAAATAAATAATTTGTTTTTGCAAAAATAGCCTGTGTGCTAGACATGTGTGTGCTGGTGCATCTTTTGATTGATCTCAACTAACTATGAATATAGCTGAGAATCGGCAGGTTACAAATGTTTTCAAGTAACCAACATTACAGATATAAAAATGTTTGATTTTTTTCATTTCAGACACTAAAGATGTGGATGTTACAAATAAGAATAATAAATACCAATGCACAATATGTAACAAGGTGCTTAAAACTGAAAGTTCATTATTAAAACACCATGAACAAATGCATAAGAAGCGAAAACATCCAGGCAAAGTTACAGGGTTTGGCACAGATAGGAGGTACCACTGTACAAGATGTTCCTATAGCACGCCTCACAGTCAAACCTTGGTAAATCATGTGCGTAGACATAATGGAGATAGGCCTTATCATTGTGAGTGTGGGAAAACATTCACACAATCCTCAAGCCTCTCTGCACATCGAAAAACACATGACAATACTACATACTATACTTGCACTGTATGTGGAAAACAATTCAAACACGCTTTCACTTTGAAAAAGCATTCCCGTGTGCATGAAAATGCACAGTTTACTTGTAGCATATGCAAAAAGAAACTTAAATCACATGAAAGCTTACAGAGCCATATGCACAGACATTATAATATAAGAAACTTCAATTGTGAGGATTGTGGTGATACATTTGTAACTTCATCAGAGCTGCTTAATCATAGAAAGAAACATAACTCGGTCAAGAAAGTTGAATGTCATCTTTGTGGCTATAAGACACATACAAAGAAAAATTTAATTGTACATTTAAAAAGGTAAATGTTCGATTTTGATGATTTTTATTTCAAACCAATATTTAAATATTATTATATGTTAATGATTTCATAGTAATTAATTTATTATTTCTCCTAGGCATGCCGGTGACAAGTCTTACAAATGTGATCAGTGCCATGTCACATTTTTTTCAAGTGGTGATGTTCAGCGACACCAACGCGTACACACAAGAGAAAAGCCCTTCACTTGCCCCATATGTGTCCAAAGGTTCACTTACAGTCCCAGCCTCAATAAACATATGCTCACAGTTCATAATATTAAGTACAAATGGGCAGATTTCAAGTGGAAAGAGTCAAGGATGTCTTTGAAAACTTCTGTGTAAATAAAACAACATTTTGTATGATAATGCGTTTCATTTTATTAATACATTTCACATCATTATGGATTAATTAATCATTTAAATAAGTAAATTAAATTCATAATGTCTTATGCAGAAATACTCAAAGTATTATAAGTCTTCTATATCCTAGAAAATCTACTATTCATCCATTTATTTATGGGATGAAGCAAACATATAGGGTAGATATTATGTAGTCAAACAAATCATTCTATTTGATACCATTTCATTAAAATGTTTCACATTAACTACTAAGTCTACAAAGTCTTATTATAAAATGGTGGCAGGTAAAATGATATAAAGCGAATAAATAAAAGTATGATCAATAATATGAATGAATGATTACAAAATGAATAATGTACAGTTGGTTACTAATCAGAGTGGACCAGATTAATTCCAATTCAATAATCAAAACAAAAATATTGTCACATGAGACAGTCATTTATATTAAAATTATCCTTATATGGAAATTCAAGAATATCGAGATAATATAAAACATTGGGTTAATTCTTAAAATCTAGGTATAGTCCATGAAAGAGCTACTAAGCAGCTATTCTAAACACATAAGTAACCAATGTATACGAGATTTTAATCTTCTTCATAATCCTCATCATCAGAGATGTATTTACGCGGTTTGCGTTTTCTGGGCGTCGCTTTGCTTTTTCCCTTCCCCAGTTTGATTTTCATCTTCACGGAGCGGTTTGATTCGCCGTCTGAGTCATCTTCATCTACATGAAAAAAGAAACCTCTTATTATATTATGTACGATTAAATAACACACATATTAAAGAAAAATAATGGAATTGTTTTCGAATTTTATGATATTCTTATTATTTGTTTGATTTATATTTTATAGTTTGTTCGCGCGTGACTGGTGATAATTTGAAAATAAATAATAACATAAAATGCTATTTAATTAATCCCAAATACGGCGGCCAAATATCGTTCCGCCGCAGCACAAAGAAATGATTTTCCAAATCCATGAAATCTATATTTTATTTATTGTTCATATATCTACGGAATTGAAATAATGATATTATTAATTTAGATAAAAATGCATTACTACAAGGCTATTATTATATAAATATTTTGACACATAACGGAAAGTTTTGTGAAGAATAAAAATTATAAACAAATATGTATCCATTGTATGCTTCCATCAAATTGGGGAGAGGTATTAAGCGACATCATTTTCATTGCTGAAGACGGGTCTATAAATTAGCTGTCGGTAATTACCGACTAATTTGTACAGACTACCGGTACGGGTTTAAGAAAAAAAAATCCTACCTTTATCATTATCATCCGAGTCATCTGAATTGTGTCCGCTATCGTACCGTCGCCGTAACTCAATGAACACGTTGCGCAAACGCACCGAGTCCTCGTATATCAGCGACGCCTCCTCGTTGTAAGTTTGAGCGTTCCCGCATAGCGTGAAGAAATCGCGTTCTAAGTCGGTTATATCGTTGTACTGAAATAAAATAATGTAATAAAGGGTATTGAATGGAATATTGTAGTTACGTTTCTTTTATCGCAAATTAAGACTTTTTGAATATGTCCAGCAGTGCACGTCCTACAAATGAGATGCTGTCGACTTTAAACAATTGAGCATTCTGATGGAAACTGATTGGGCATCAATACGGCTACAATAATTTAATGTGTTTACAATTATTCAGTAAAATTAATTGTGCAGGACACCATGCGATAAATTATTTCTGTACTTACCGACCTTTATTTTGTTTATTTACTATTTCTTAAAATTGGTCCTTCGAGTCGGATTATAATTAATATTTTAGTAAATTACCTTGCCATCCTCTATCCTATTCATAATCTTCTTGATGTCGAGTGGTTTCTTGATGACCTCATAGTAATCTGGCAGTTCTCTGCGCGATGGGAGCTTCATGAACGGCTCTGATAGCACCCGACCGTTACTGTGAATACAAATAAATATTTATCACATTTGAAACGTGTTTTTAATATACAGTATAAAAAGTACGTAACAAGTATATGTTATTTGACATTAATTGCTTTAGAAAAAAATCCTAGGTTCTTAAACATGTACCCTTAAAGTTTCATTACTATTCACACAAATAATAATTTTTCAACTTACTCATCAGTATGATCAATAACTTTCTTCATTAAGTTTTTCAAGCGCTTCTTTAGCTGATTAATTTCCGTTTTACTCTTTTTCTTGGACGAGCTTGGTACCTCTTCTTCATCCGAATCCTCTTGGCGTCTGTAAAAAATTTAATTGCATAAATGTTTAAAATATTACACAGAAAAAACGTTATAATTGTGACAGAACACTTGGTATAATTTCTTTAGTCTACCATCTGTGCCTACAATCTCAGCCTGTATCTATCTGCTATGTGCTTATCTTCTAACACTCTAACATGGCCACCTCGAGCCACTCCCTCTATGTGAGCGAGTCCCCCCTACAGCCAAAGTAGAGTAGTATAGAAAAAACGCACGTACCGTCTCTTACGTCCCTTCTTTCGCTTCTTATCCAGCACTTCATCGTCGTCATCGTCATCTTCCTCATCGTCAAATTCATCATCAATCGCCTTGAGCCACTCCTTCTCTGTGAGCGAGTCTGTGTAGTCCACTTCTTTGCGTTGTCTAGTGCCACGGCCGAGCATCTCGTCCTCGTCCTGGTAGTTCCAGCCTTGCCCCTGTTGGAATTAATGTGTTCATAAAAAATAGTCTATTGTATTTCTTATATCAACTGACTGTTAATATAAGCGGCGGGGGCTTTGTCTGCGTCGTCAAAGAAAATTTCCGTAGGACTAAAATGTTTCATGATGGTAAAAATTCAAGATCAACAGATACAAAGAATAAATGCTCGGTTGCGTGATTGCAATTCTTACTTGTTTATTAAATGATTAATAAATAAAGAAGAATTATAAAATTTAAGTTTAATTGTACGCGCTAATCTCGTGAACAGCTAGTTCTAATTAAAAAAAAATTGTATCCATAATAATATATGTTTACTTCATATAGACAATCTGCATCTATATTCTATACACACCTTATTGCTCACAACTTCATCGTCCACCTTGACCAGCCAATCAGGCAGTTCGGACTCCTCAATGAGCCGTGACTGCGTCTCCGTCTTCTTGCGCTCGAGGTCTATTTGCTTGAAGATCTCTAGCTCTTCTTCAGAACGAGCTATCATCTCGTTGATGAGATCGTCGTCAGGTACTTCGTTCTCTTCCTTTATAAAAGAGTAGAATATTGTAATTGGTAAAGTGTTTATTGAAGATGTGATGTATGTGTGTATGTGATGTCTGGATATGGGATATGGAACATTTGTTTTTCACTCGTCAGGAACAATTATTTGGATTTAACATGCTAGTTATTTCGTAATTATATAATCAAGGTTATTTTTGTTATCTGTATTTTTTTTGGGTTTTAAATAAATCTTATTGTATTGTAAAGTATATTCTTATTATATGAAATGATTGTTCATTTTGAAAGTTAAGATATTTAAAGGAAGCAAGCAGGAATAAATATCATTATTTACTTTATAAAACATTCAATGATACGAGTATAGTCTCGCTATAATTTTCAATGCAACAAACCTCTTCATCATCGCCATCTTGATGTAGAATACTTTGCAAGAATTGTTGTCGCTCAGAGCCAGTGGACTTCTGGTCGAACATACCAGCTTGGATAACTTTCTCGTCCATGTTTAACTTGTATCTGGAAATCAAAATAATTAATTATCAATAATTGTTGTATTTCGTACATTTTATAGAAGGTAACGAGTTTAAAATTTTAACGTAAATTAATAACTCGGTATTGAATAAATTAGAGATGGCGAATAAAAACTTTTTAAAAATAAAGTTGATACAATTCTTTACCTAGCTGCTGCTAAGATTCTTTCTTCCACAGAGTTAACCGTCATCAAACGCAATACTCTCACTTCGTTACGTTGACCGATACGATGAGCACGATCTTGGGCTTGCAGATCCTAAAATAAGAATTGAAATGCATTCAGTTAATGAAATAAAGGTAAAATTAATCTGCTTGTCGGGTATAGTAGCATTTGCTTGGTTAAAGTAAACTAATTACGTATAATAATAGAAGCAGATAACAATGCAAATGAAAAGATGAAACACAGTTCAGTTAAATTTTATCCAGAAAGATATGTTAAGGAGTCAGTAAGAGTTTTAGCGAAACAAATAATTATTAAATTGCCTACCTGATGTGGATTCCAATCAGAGTCGAATATAATAACAGTGTCCGCGCTCTGCAAATTGAGACCGAGACCTCCCGCTCGCGTTGACAGCAAGAAGATGAAATATTCTGAATTAGCGTCGTTGAATTTCTTCAGCAGCTCACCACGGTCCTCCGCTTTTGTCATACCGTCCAATCTATAATAAAAAAATATTTTAACAGAAGTCTCTTTAACTTATTCAATTTCCCTATGCATTTTTATTCGGTCTTAAGCCTTATTAGTAGAACTAGAATATTTAGAAAGCATATTTCCAGAAACAATACAAGAATACAATAGTCTGCATTATTTTAATTCAAGTAGCAAATCTGCCATAACATTATATTGTAATTGCAATAAATTTAGATGTTGGGGAACCTTATACTATTCCATTCAGTTATCGATTAGTCGGAATGAATAATATTGTGGGTATGTATTACCTCAAATACTGGAACGCCCTCCACGACAGGTAGTCCTCTATGATGGTCATGCACTGCGTCATCTGACAGAACACGAGCACCCTGTGCCCCGTTTGCTTCAGTTTTGGTAAAATGCGGTCCAAGAGCTCGAACTTGCCAGACACTCGGTATAGATCCGGCCTAATGAAGTAAAAAAACGAAATTGGTAAATAATATCGGAATAACACCAGAAATTACGTACCAAATACTAAAAAATGAGACTATTTAAGATCGAAAAGATTCTTATAGTTTATGAGCACTAAATACAATATAAATCTATACTAATATTATAAAGCTGAAGAGTTTGTTTGTTTGAACGCACTAATCTCGGGAACTACTGGTCCGATTTGAAAAATTCTTTCGGTGTTAGATAGCCCATTTATTGAGGAAGGTTATAGGCTATATTTCATCACGCTACGGGCAACAGGAGTGGAGCCACGGGGGTGAAACCGCGCGGAGCAGCTAGTCCTTTATAAAAAAGTTAATACAATAAATAAACTTCTAACTAATCTTTGAAGTAAATAACACATTTATCAAATATTGTACACTATGCAGTATACACTTACCCAGACACAACCCCTCCACCGGTGCCCTTGTGGTCACAGAACTTCTCCTCAATGTGCGGGAACATGAACGGGTGGTTGCACAGTTTGCGCAGTTGCACAATGGTATTCATAAGTGCCTTGGCCCCGCCCTTGCCTTTGTTACCCTTTTCTGATCCATCAGTAAGTAAAACGCCCTTGGACTGCATGTGTCTAGAAGTAGGAAGAAAGATTAGGTTTTGTTTTAAGTTGATAGGAATGGTAAAAAATTTTGTTCTAAACATAATAAAACATTATTAAGCTATTGCATAGCTTCTATCGCGGGCCTTGAGCGCGGGGACCGAATCGAGAAATTCCGTAACGAAAAAACCTCACGCTCTCCACTCCGACGGTCGGTGTGGCTTGAAGGCATGGCATGCAATAGCTTTACCGCGGCAGTCCCCGAGTGCCACACGTCGTTTTTTTTTATTGCTATTTTTCCAAAAATGTTATGCAGAAAAAGAATCTAAAGGAAAGCGGACAAAAAATATAATAATGTAGGATCACAGGTCAAAGTCAAGATAATCTACACAAAAAATGTAATTATGTAAGAAACTCACTTATAAAGCACGCGTTGCAGGCCGCTCATATCGCACTTGATGATGTACTCCACTTTATCAGGCAGCTGGCTCTCCACCTCTTTCTTCAATCGTCTCAACAAGAAAGGTCGCAGGACTTTGTGCAAACGACGGATGATAAGGATTGTTTCTTCTTCGTTCAGCTCCACCTGGTGGATGTTGTTTATATAGCTTTTGCATTCGCACTTTTCAATAACTTTTGATTATTACACTAATATAAATATAGTGATAATGTCTTCAAACATTCCTATATAACAACTAGATACGCAATCAGCAACAAAATATCAATAAAAATATCTGGAGTTTACGTACCAACTATAAAAATCCGAAATGATGTTCTGAAATTTTTTCTGTGTATTTTTTTTACACATAACATTTTATCTACTACTATCACAACCAACCTTCTCTCCGGTAGTAGCAAATGGCGCGTTGAACCACTGCTCAAAAGTCGAACAGCTCTTGAATATCGAAGGCAGCAGGAAGTTGAGCAGCGCCCACAGTTCAGGCAACTTGTTCTGTAGCGGTGTGCCCGTGAGCAACAAACGGTGTGGGGCTACATAGTGCGTGTTCAGCACTTGAGTCAGCTTGCAGTGGTGGTTCTTCATTCGGTGGCCCTCGTCGATTATCATGTACTTCCATTGTAGCTGCAGGTGAGCGGTGGAAGTTTAGGTTTAGTTTTTTTTAATACAATTCAGTTTCATAAAAAAACAAATACACTTTGCCACAATAGGTATACGAATTTTGAAAAAACATTTGACTTTTAATGGGGACAAAATGTCGTAAAAAGTATAAGCGGCGGGACCGCGATGCTCTTCACTTTTATAAAAAATAAAATTTATTTATTTATTGTATAATAAGATCTTTATGCAAAGCATGATATCACAAAGTACTATCTATTAACACCTAAACAAATATATATTAATAAATAATTATACCTTAGCAAGGACGCCCTTATCCTTGATAACGTATTCGTAGGTAGTGAGCAGCACGTTGAACTTAGTGGAGCGCATCTGCGTCTGCACGAGCCGGCGGGACTGCGGCGAGCCCTTGTACGACACCACTTGTACAGTCGGCGCCCATTTCTCGAACTCTAACACCCAGTTTGATAGTGTACTAAAAATAAAATAATATTGAGTTCAGCGTTTGTTGTAAGATCGAGTAAAAATTACATAATAATTTCATTCAAATTTAATTCTCATAAAATCTTATGCATTAGAAGATTAACTTTTTATAAACATGGAAAAACTATGCAAAAATAATTTAACACAACATTCATTTTTATTGATTGAATAGCTTTCTGGCCGTAGCTTCGCTCGCCTTCTGTTTGAACTAATAAAATTATATAATCCTTCCTCTTCAATCACTCTGTCTTTTAAAAAAAATCCAAAATCAAAATCTGTTGCGTAGTTTAAAAGATACAGATTCACAGACAGTGAATAGCTATTTTGTTTTATTCAATGTACCTAGTGTATGTTTTATAAATAAAATTTTATATTTTTTTTATGAAATAAATCTGCTTACCTTAAAGGTACGATTATAAGGAAAGGTCCATTGACTTTCTTCTTCTCCATGAGATAAGTGACCAAAGCAATTGTTTGGATTGTTTTCCCGAGACCCATCTCGTCAGCCAGAATGCCATTCAAGTTATTATTGAACAAAGACACCAACCATTCCAAACCCTACAACAATATAATTATAAGTTAAATAAAAATAATGAACTTATAACCACTTTCTTTTAAATAATAAAATGTAACAAACCTTAATTTGATACTCTTTTAGTTTTCCATTCACCAAGATGCTTGCTTGCTCTGTAACTGATTCATGAACTGTGTGAGCAATGCTGAAAGAAAAAAAGGGAAGGGAATAAATTGAGTGTTCACTGTTTATGAAAACGGTAAATTATAATAGTTTGCAACCATAAGTAGAACAATTATCGGGAAAAGCTACATAAAGAACCTTATGCTCGTAAAAAATGTATCGAATTACGCCTAAAAACAGCGACTCTTTGAGCCGGACGAATACGTAAAACGGAGACAACTAGACATTGATTATAACATATCAAAGGCAACCTTAAAATAAAAAATTTTACTTTGAGCCTAATATTACCTATAGTACGTCTGTTCTTCCGTCTTGTACTCGTCATCTTCGACTTTGGCCTTCTTGATCATTTCCCGCGCTTTCTCCTCCTCGCTCTTCTCTTTGTCGCTCCTTTCGTCTTTGTGCTTGTCTCGCCTTCTTCTATGTTCTGAACGAAAATAATAAATATGTATAATATTAGATTATAATTTGATGTGTTTGTAATTTATATTTTATTCCTTGTGTATATTGCTTTAAAAATATTTTTTTTTCTATCTACTCAACACTATCTCAAAGAAAATCGCCATAAAATTGTTGATCCTACTGTGTTGGAGCCATTACTTATTTGCACAAAAAGTCCCAACATTTCATAAGAAAATTAAGATTTTACCAAACATTTTATAAATAAAAAGAAACAATTTTTATATAAAATCCATATATTTACCACCGTCGTCCTGGCTGTCGTCGCCCGAGTCGTCCGAGTCAGAGAGCACCTCCCAGCCGGGGTGCGACTCCATCCAGTCCTTCAGCTGCGACAGCAATGGCGCTTCTTCTCCTTTTAAAACCTAAAACAATACGATTCAATGTAATATTGAAGAAGAATAGTTGATTATTTTTATTTCATACCTTTAAATGCAATTTATAAAATTTTGAAAAGAAAAGACGATTGTTTGGAATCTGCCTACTGATAGATAGATAGATTTTATTTAATATTCTTTATTTTTTGTTGTATTTAGAATATTATGAAATAAAGATATTATCATTTTTAATTGATTACTAATTGTTTTTTTTAACTGACTCCGCTGCCGTTTTTAGGCCTTTTCTAACATGTGACGCAGTACCTTTTAATGAGGGTATGCAATAGACTTTGAACATTACTACCACGAAATAAGGTGTTAATTTGAATGAATGTTTTAATGATATCTGTTTATGAGCAGTTATTTATTATGTAGTATTTTATGATGTATCATTGTTATTCCCACTAGGGAGTACATTCTAACAGATTAAAAAAAAACTCAATCGAATTTAAAATACGTGTGTACTTCAGTTAACATTTACTTTTATTTATATTTTACTTTTAGATTGAGTTTAATAGATTTATATATAAAATTTGCTTGTCAGTTAAGAGAAATTCACAAACCTCGCCAGTCTTGGGATCCATGACGCTGACTCGCGAGTCGGACGTTTGTGAACTATCGTCCATTGCGTCGATTTCACCGCCCTCCAGTACCTTCTTTTTTCTTGATTTCTGTTAAAAACGAATAAATAAAATCATTTTTTTTTTTTTTTTTTTTTTTTTTTTTTTTTTTCTCGTTTATATTAATTAAGGATATAACTATATAAGCAATATTTATGATAAATAAGTATTAGTGCTGATTTACACAGGGTCAGTAGACACCCCCCCGTGGTCCAAGCCTTGTCGCGGCGGAGGGGCTCAGTAGCTTGGGGTGCAAGCCAGCACCTTGAGTGAAGCGAATATGGACCGAGCTGGTTGCTCTCTGTACCTCTCTTATTAGAAGAGTAAATAGGAGATGCATGGCGCTTTGGCGCGTGTCTGTGGCTCAAAGGGGCCAGCGGAGCTTTTGCTCGCAGGATGGCAGACAGGGCCGGGAGTTCTTCGGGACTGCGGGGAAGACAACCCCTATAAAAATTACCCCAATCCTAAGTCAGTGACACTCGGCGAGAGGATGAATGGTCGGTGGGAATCCGGCAGATAGAGATGTCTCAGGGGAGCGCCCCCTGGTTAACAAAAAAAAAGCAAAAAAAAAAATGGAGGTCAATAAAACTAAAACTACTCCAGGAGGGTACCACCTCGCTTCGAGTGTGGAGAATCCCTCACGGGACTGTCCCGACGGGACAGTACCGTCAGCCCCATCGTATTCTGGAGGGGGCACTGGCCGCCATATGGGTGATGCATCAGGCCCTAATGCTACTGAGAAACTGACCACTGGCAAACGACTAACGGAGACCGATAAGCTTAGCGAAACGGAACGTGGGGTGGAGGCGCGCACCCAAACGGGGCGTGTTGAAACCAGAAGGAGGAAGACTGGACCCAGTGGGTTGTCCACGGCAACGTCCGTAGATAGTCTCATGACGGTCCAGTCATATGAGGAGGATAGACTGTGGGCCAAGCGAAAGCGGTCCTCTGGAGCGAGCTGCTCAGGCTCCTCCACGGAAGAAGGCCGAACGCGGCAGGCCAAGAAAGCCTCGAAAAGGGGCAAAGGGCGAGGGGCTGCAGCAGCGGGGTTCTGTGCAGGTACAGCCTCTGCAAGAAAGACCTTAGCGGACATGACAGCCGCTAGGAAGGCCTTGTCGCGCGTACGGAGGGAATCGGAGCTCGAGGCTAGCGAGGAAACGCAGGTCACCCGAGCCTCTCGAGCCGGTACCTCCCGCGCTGGAGAAACTGGGGACGGACGTCTTGCCGACGATTCTGCCGCGGCCCTCCAACGCCGTATAGAGGAGAGCCTGGATGCCATCGAGCAGGTGCGTGCAAAATCGACAAACCTAAGGGTGGCATTCAAACGTTCCCTCAAGGAAGCCTCGGACACCATTCAAGAAGCGGCGGTGCTTCTTGCACAGCGTACTGCATCAGAGGAGACGCGGCAGCTGCAAGCTGCGAACACCCAGTTACAGGCGGAAATCGCGGGCCTCCGAAAAGAGATGGGAGAGCTTAGGGCTATCATAGGCACCGCACAGCCCATGCAAACGCGAGTGGACTCTGATCTGACCGCGGAGATTTTGCGGCAGGTCGGGGGAATGGTGGACGCCCGGTTAGAAGCGTTGGAGTTGCCTCCAAAAAGGTGTGTAAGGCCCCCATTGGCGGGGGATGGCAGGGTTGAGGGAATGGCGGTTGGGCAAGCCCCAACCGAGGACTTTCCTCCTCTTCCGCCGCCAAAGCCCCCTAATGGGGCACCAGCGAAAGGTGCTGCTCCAGCAAAGGCGAGAAAACCGGAACAGCCTGCTGCGCAGCCTGCAAAACCGGGTCCAGCTGCAAAAGCCAAGGGGAAGGGCAAGGGGAAGGCTGCACGGCAGCCGGAAAAGACCAAGCCAGCTGACAAGGCTGTGCCCACCACTTCTTCTGCTCCCCAGTTCCAGCCACGGCTGGAGCAGGAATGGACGGTCGTCGGAAAGAAGGGCAAGGCGAAAAAGAAAAAGGGGCCGGCGCGAGTGCGCTCGAGGGCGCAGAGGTTGCGCAATCCTTCGTCCTCGGCTGTCGTTATTGCTCTGCAGCCAGGCGCAGTGGAGCAAGGCGTCACTATGCCTCTATAATGGCTGGATCACGCCAAAAGATTGATTTGGCGGAAATCGGTGTAGGTGCGCTGCGGTTCAAGCGTGCCGCGACTGGGGCAAGGATCTTAGAAGTCCCTGGTGCCGCAAGCTCGAAGGAGGCAGATGCTCTCGCTGCAAAGCTGCGGGAGATTTGGGACGAAGGCACCGTCAAGGTTTCCAGGCCGGTGAAATGCGCTGAAGTGCACATCATCGGCTTGGACGACTCGGCGGCTGTTGAAGATGTCGTGGCTGCGATTTCTCGGGCAGGAGAATGCCCTACAGAACACGTTAAGTGTAGTGGACTGCGCGTGGGCTCTCGCGGCTCGACTTCAGCCTGGGTGAGCTGCCCGATAGCCGCGGCAAAGAAGGTGGCACAGGTAGGCCGTATCCAAGTAGGGTGGATCTCTGCAAGTGTCACGCTTGGCAAGGTGAAGCCACAGCGTTGCTTCCGCTGCCTAGAGGTGGGGCACGTAAGAGCCGAGTGCAATTCGCTCGTAGATAGGAGCAACGTCTGTTTCCGATGTGGAGAAACAGGCCACAAGGCCGGGGAATGTTCTGCCTCCGCCGCTCGCTGCGTTCTATGCTCCGAGGCCAAGCTACCGGCAGGCCATCGGCTCGGGGGCACAGCTTGCAAGGCTCCCAAGCGGAAAAGAGGAAATCGGGGACGCGATGGTCCAGGTACCGCGCCGTGTCCTTGTCCCGCGCCCGTCGAGGCGAATGTGATGGTTAGCGAAATGGAAACGCAGTAATGGCTCTACTCCATTTCCTCCAAGGCAATATCAACCACTGCGCCGGAGCCCAGGATCTTTTGCTCCAGAGTCTGGCGGAGTGGCAGATAGATGTGGCGGTGGTGGCTGAGCCCTATTTCGTACCGTCCCGGGACAACTGGGCGGCTGACTTGGATGGACTGGTGACGCTCGTAACGCAGGGCGGCACAGTAATGGAAAGGGTAGTCCGGCGGCGGGGTTGTGTCTCGGCCTCGATCAAGGGTAACACAGTGATCGGGGTCTACTTCTCTCCCAACCGTGGCCTGGATGAATTCGAGCGGTTCTTGGCAGATCTGGGGGAACTGATTGACCTAGCTCCTTCGCAGCCCGTGCTTCTGGCCGGAGATTTCAATGCCAAATCAATGGCATGGGGATCATCGGTGAGAAATGCGCGGGGTGCGGTGCTGCAGGAGTGGGCGGTCGCGGCTGATCTCTCGGTCGTAAATCGCGGGAGTGAGCTTACCTGCGTGCGGCAAAGAGGGGGCTCCATCGTCGACATCACCTTCGCTAGCCCCCCCCTTGCAAGGCGAATTACTGACTGGAGGGTTGTTACTGATGTGGAAACGCTGTCGGACCACAGATACATCCGCTTCAGCGTCTCTGCGCCATCCGCGTTTCGCGGTGAGCCTTCCCTAAATGGTGGACGTCCGCGTTGGTCGATTCGTAGTCTCGATAAGGAACTCCTAATTGAGGCTGCCATAGTTCAGGCATGGATCCCTGCACCGCGGATCGCAACAACAGTAGAGGACGATGCAGCGTGGATGGCTGATGCCATGGCGCAGGTGTGTGATGCGGCCATGAGTAGAGTTCGCTCGAATCCGCGCAGAAGACCGATGTATTGGTGGTCCGCCGAAATTGCCCAGCTGCGCGCATCCTGCGTGGCTGCGAGGCGGGCGTACACCAGGCACCGGCGCCGGAGTGGACGGGATGAAGTGGAGGAAGCGCAACTGTATGCCTCCTACAGGGAGTGCGTTACCTCTCTGCAAGAGGCAATCAGCAGCGCCAAGGATAGAGCATGGGAAGAGATGCTCGAGGGTCTGAACCGGGTGCCGTGGGGTCGGCCGTATAAACGGGTGAGGCAGAAGCTCCGCCCGTGGGCTCCGCCCCTGTCTCAGTCTCTCGAGCCCCGTCTGCTAGAACAGGTTGTGGTGTCTCTGTTCCCGGACCGAGGAAGATACTCTCCTCCGCCGATGGCGGCGACACCTGCGTCACAGGAGGAGCTTGCAGAAGAAATCCCTGCCGTTACCCATGAGGAGTTGGAGGCGGCAGTTACGCGGCTTAAAGGGAAAAACACTGCTCCTGGACCTGACGGGGTACCTGGTCGAGCGTGGGTGCTAGCGTTGGAAGCCCTCGGGCCCCGTGTGGAGCGGTTGTTTTCGGCTTGCCTTGAGCGGGGCCAATTTCCCCGTAGGTGGAAGACAGGGAATTTGGTCCTGTTAAGAAAGGAGGGGCGCCCGCGCGATTCGCCCTCAGCGTACAGGCCTATTGTATTGCTTGACGAGGTGAGCAAGCTTTTTGAGCGCGTTTTCGCAGCTCGCCTCGTCAACCATTTGGAGGGAGTGGGACCAGACCTCAGCGGGAACCAGTTCGGCTTTCGCCGTGGTCGGTCAACACTCGACGCGATATCTCGCGTGAGAGCCACCGCAGAAGATGCGGCCGCTAGTGGAGAAGTCCTCCTGGCGGTGTCTTTGGACATCGCCAACGCGTTTAATACCCTACCGTGGGGCAGTATCCTGCAAGCTCTCCACTATCATCGCGTGCCGGGCTACATGGTGCGACTGCTGCGGTCATACCTATCAGATAGGACTGTTGCCTATCCAACCCGCGATGGATGGAGTGAGAGGGAAATGTCGTGCGGTGTCCCACAGGGGTCGGTCCTCGGGCCTCTTCTGTGGAACATCGGGTACGACTGGGTCCTGCGCGCCACTAACCTCCCAGGTGTTGGCGTAACTTGTTACGCCGACGATACTCTGGTGACTGCGCGTGGGGCTACATATGAGGAGGCAGCTTTATTAGCTACCACGGGAGTTGAGCAGGTGGTGTGCCGCATCCGGCGGTTGGGACTACGGGTGGCGCTGGAGAAATCCGAAGCCATCTTCTTTCCCGGTCGCCGGAGGCTGCATAGCGCAGGCTCAGAGATCCGGGTGGATGGGGTAGCGATCAGGGTCACCACCACCATGAGATACCTAGGCATCGTGTTGGATAGCCGATGGAGGTTTACGGAGCACTTCCGTCGCCTCGCCCCCCGTCTTGTAGGGGCGGCCGGAGCACTGGGAAGTTTGCTGCCAAACCTTAGAGGTGCTGGGGGTGGGTGTCGCCGGCTATACACTGGCGTAATCCGCTCCATGGCCCTCTACGGGGCCCCCATCTGGGCAGACACCCTGAGCGCCCGTACCAGACCCCTCTTGCGGAGGCCGCAGCGGGTCATGGCGCTCAGGGTAGTTAGGGCATACCGCACGGTGTCTTTCGAGGCTGCCTGCGTAATGGCCGGAACGCCGCCATGGGATCTGGACGCCGAGATGCTAGCGGACGTGTATCGCCGCGTCTCGGCGTCTAGGTCACATGGGGTGAATCCTTCCTACGAGGAAGTAGAGGAGTGGAGGGCCGAGGCTGTCGAGCGGCGGTTCCGGGAGTGGGAACGCCGGCTCGAGGAGCCCAGCGCGGGTGAGAGGACGGTTGCGGCCATACGTCCAGTCCTCCAAGAGTGGTGCGACAGGCGGCACGGGGCCATAACCTTCCGCCTTGCGCAGATACTGTCCGGGCACGGCTGCTTCGGGCGGTACCTGTGTAAAGTCGCGAGGAGGGAACCCAGCATGGTCTGCCACTGGTGTGCCTGCCCGGAGGACACGGCTGATCACACCCTTGCCGTGTGCCCCGCGTGGGCCGAGCCCCGTGCTCGCTTAGTCGCGATAATCGGGCCGGATCTCTCTCTACCCTCCGTTGTTCGCGCAATGGTGGATGGCGACAGATCCTGGCGTGCGGTGATCGCATTCTCGGAGAGTGTGATCTCGCAGAAAGAGGAGGCAGAGCGGGTGCGCGAGAGGGATCCTCACGCGGACCCGATCCGGCGCAGACGTCTTATTGGGCGTCGTCGCCGTGTTGCGGCCGCTTTACACGGTCGCAACGTGCCTCCTTGACGAAGGGCGCCGGGCGGTGGAACGGGGAATGTAATCCATCGTCCGGTGCGGTGAGGCGACTTGAGACGTGTCCCGCTCATGCCGCCAACGGGAGGGAAGAGCAGGCAAATCACCTTTCCTGTTCTTGGCTTGCGCCTGGCCTGGAGATGGGCTGCCGCCGAGGGGGTTGCGGAAGAATTCTAACAAATACCCGCGGCCCCCTCATTAAAGCGGCTCGACGGAACACAGTGGGGTTTTAGTCGGTAAGAATCCGACATAACCCACGGCTCCTTCCCCGGGGGCCGTGGGTATCTTTGGAAGATTTCCCCACTATAAAAAAAAAAAAAAAAAAAAAAAAAAAAAAAAAAAAGGGTCAGTAGACACATTTACACAGGCGCCGCGACTGACTTTAACTGTTTACATAGACTTCAAGCCTCTGTACTGACTTCAAATCTGTTTACACAAGGTTTTTTTCGGGTCAGCACTGATTTGCCTCGAATTTGTAGTCAGTTACTGACCCTGTGTAAATCAGCACTTAGTTTGAAAAACCATTACAATTTCGCAATATAGATTGGCATTCACAATATGTATTAAATATTAGTGGGACGACGATAATTTGTTACTATATGGTATTAATTCACGGAATTTTTGTAACTTAGGTGCTTTCACTTGATTGGATGTGCATGAAATTTAGCTAAGATAAGTTGCAAAATGTAGCGGATCCGCTGGCTAAAGAGCAGTTAAGAAGATGTGAGCTAAAAGAAAGCTATTTACGTAAAAACACCCACCCGTTTCCTACGCTCTTCCTCTTGCTGCTTCTTCCTCTGTTCCTGCTTGTGCATCTTGACCATCTCCGTGAGACTGGCGATGTACTCGTCGGTCTGTGATAGCAGGAACGCCAAGCGCTTGTCCTTCTTCTGATCGATGAGCTTCCTGTAGCCCTCTTCGTCTTCTGCCATGAGACTGGGTAGAGAACAAAGATATGAGTATATTGGGAAAACTATGTATATGATCTTTAATACAAATAATTATTATTATTTATTGGAACTTCTAAAAGAAGTAAAGTTGAATGAGAAGTTTTTAAAGAATATTTCTTCTAAATTCGAACTCGGGGGCGGGATTTGAAACCGCGTCTTTCACCATGCCAGCGCAACTTAAATGTATAATATTATATTATTTTAATAACATATAAACGTACGAATTCTATTAATATAAATGTAAATAAAACGCATACCGTCGCATACGCTCCTTCTCAATACGCTCTTGCTCCTTCTTCTGTTCGCGCTCTGCGTTCGCGTGGTAGTTCATGATGCCCTTGTTGATGCGCGACAACTTCGCCACGTTGTTGCGATGGTACTCCTTGAAGTCTTTCGCTAAAGTTACAAAGAAATAAAAAAATTATAAACGTAATCTGTGAATCTGTTTAGTGCTTTTCAATATGTAAAAGTTGCCTCTTGCATCGATTGTGTTGCGTGTCACAATCGATAATTTCGCAAACAATAATATTTATAAAAGAAATTGTTCTTCCAGCAACATTTTTAATAAATGACATTGAATTAAAAAAAATTTTTAAAATTTAAGACGGATAAAAAAATATGCCGCTGTTTAAAATTAAGAAAAATGTTAGCTAAAACTCAGTCGTATCCTCAATTCAGACTAACCATGTTGTAGTACAGTTTGCAAGAATTCCTGGTGTTTCTGGCGACGTTTTCTCTCGGCTTCCAGTTTCTGTTGTTTCTCTAATTTCTCCGTAGCTCGAGCTTCACGTAAGCCCTGGCGTTTCGTGCGTTTGTACGCTTTTATGTTGACAGCCGTCTCTAACGTAGTGTCGCGACGTACTTGGCCCAAAATCTTGAAATAATCAATATTAATTCAGGTATATACAGTGGTGGTCATATAATTAAGAACGCTGATACAAAGGGAAGATTTTTTCAGACTAAGATGCATAACTAATTTCATGTAATTATTTTTATTTTTCTCGATATCGAAATACTTTTGCAACAAATCACTGTATTTATTAATACACGTGATTAGCCTAAAAATTAATAGAAAAACTTTTTACACTACTTCTAAACATTGTATTCCTATTTACTGGCTGGTCACGTAATTAAGAACGCTAAATAGTTTATACTTCTATTCAAATTGGAATAGAGAAAACTCTACTCGATTTGTGGTTGTAGGTTACTGTTTGTATAATTTTGGCGCCATTATGTGTTGCAAAAGATTAAAAGTAATTACTTCTTATTAAAAAATAAAAGTTGTGATAAATCTACTAGGGAAGTTAAAATAAAACTTCGTGGGAAAAATTGGTCTTATAAAAAGATAGCTGACCATCTGCAATGTTCAAAAACTATGGTTTTCCACGCCATAAGGCATTTTGATACGTATAAAACAACTTCGGATGTCCCACGTATACCAAGACAGAGAAAAACAGCTCCTCGAGATGACCGAAACATCGCCCGTATGGCGAAACAAATCCTTTTAAAGGGTCCAATGAGCTGAGAAAAGAATATTTCGGGGAAAATAACCCTTCAGCAATCTCAGCACGCACTATTCGAAGACGTTTGGTAGAAGAAAAATTGCATGGTCGGATAGCAAGAAAAGTTTGGTAGAAGAAAAATTGCATGGTCGGATAGCAAGAATGTTGAAACTTTGTCACAGGCAAGCCCGGCTTAGATTTGCAAGAAAATATGAAAACTGGACTGTGCGACACTGGAAAAATGTACTTTTATCTGACGAAACGAAAATAAACAGAGTATGTTCCGATGGAAAACGTTATGTTCGACGTCCTCCGAATACAGAATTCGACACTAAGTACACGAAAGTTACATTAAAGCAAGGTGGTGGAAATGTGAAAATTTGGGGGTGCTTTTCTGGACATGGTGTTGGACCTGTAAAGTTGATAGAAGGTAACATGGATCAATTCTAATACAAAATTATACTGGAAGAAACAATGTTATCTTATGCTGAAGAAGTTCTACCGGTTATTTAGACATTCCAGCATGACAATGATCCAAAGCACACTGCACACACTGTAAAGGAAATTCTAACAGCGCCGTCATTTTCTGTTTTGGACTGGCCAGCTAACAGCCCTGACCTAAACCCAATAGAGAATCTGTGGTTCGAAGTAAAGAAAAAGGTTTCAAATACACAGTGTCGAAATTTAAGTGAGCTGTACGACGTTTTCTTACAAGAATGGAACTCAAACTCTATCAATATGTCAAAAATGAATAGAGTCAATGCCTCGCCGGTGTGAAGCAGTAATTAAAAGCCGTGGACATGCTATTAAAAATTAATTTTAGTTTAAAATGTATAAACTTGCTTTATAAGTTTTTCGCGCAACGTATTATTGTAATTTTTTAAATGAAAGTGTCATACAAAATAATTCCCGAGCCACACCCCGGACACTCCATACAAAATTATAGTTTTGACAGTCACACTGTAGAGACTGCAAATGTGTGTGTAAACTCTTTATGGTTGGCACATTTGTGACTAGCGTAAAAAAAAATTCGCGTTTTTCTGATGAAATACATCCGTAAACAGCACAATATCTAACCATTTTCTACGAAAAACGATAATCACAAATCCAAAATAATAAAATTGCTTTAAGTCAATTTGATTAATGTTGTCAATCTTCGTTGCGTTTCGTCTAAAGACGTCGTTGGTATCGTCCTTGCGGGGAAATGGGTACCATAACATGTCTGATCGTGCGGGGTGAGGTAAGTGTTTAATTTTGGCGGGAGGCGGAGAGTGTCCGTTCTGTAGCGTTTAGCTACTATTATGTATTCTGTGCCCGAGCAGATAAATTAATCGTTCTTAATTATTTGTCCAGCTTCACTATTATTTGAATGTGTTGCTTTGGTAAAATAAATTATTTTTGAAAAAAATTGTTGGCGATTTTATTATTTATTCTTAAACTTAGTTGCTCTATTAATGTGGCTATTTTATGACATAACTAGTTGCTTCTCAGAAGGTGCACATCTCTGTGTATGACATTATTTAAATAAAAATTTCTAGTACTTCAAATCGTTCTTAATTATATGACCACAACTATATATTTATTATAATAATAGAACATAGAATACTTATCGAAATTCAACAGACTATGAAAAAAATACGAAAATTTTTCTCCATAAATAATAAGCATTTTTTTCGACGTTAGTTAAAATCTTATGAAAACATACCTCAGCGCGTAATTGTTTTTGGAAATTAAGTACACGAAGAGCTCTCAGTTCAATTTGAGCTTGGAGACGTAGATCGTCCGGAATATTCGCCGGCAAGTTTGATAGCACTTCTATGCGATGAGCAATGCGTGCTGCGATTCTAGTACAAAAAGTTTTTATATTAAAATTTACATAGATGTTATGAAATAAAATAAAAAAATGATTAATTCGAAAACAGGCACCATCGTTATTCAGTCTTCTAGTTGATGCTGTACAACAGTACAAATAAGTATATTGGGACCACAGATGATCTAATAGCGCATACCTATTCTCTCGTTCATTAAGCACTTGCAGCGGGTCTATCCCCACCGGCTTTGGTATGCTGGTGACGCGATTCTGCTTGCCGCCGGGCGCGGGCGCTCCTGGAGCACCCGGGGCGACCGACGCTGCCGGAGCTCCTGGCACTGTCGGCGCTCCCGGAGTTCCTGGCACTCCCGGAACTCCTGGCGCTCCCGGAGCTAGCAGCGCTCCCGGGGCTACCGGTGCACCCGGCGGGCCCGGCCGGACCGGCGCCGCGCCGCGCACTGGTGGCGGCCCACCCACTACCGGCTGGGAAGATATTTTGTTACGTTAAAAGTTACGTATAGCAGTTTTGTATTATAGTCGAAAAAAAATAAAAATTGGTAAGATTATTAAAAATTAATTTTTAATTAAGATTACTGGATTAACAAGCGGTGGCGTGGGTTGCGTCGGCGGTGCCATTTGACCAGTCATCGGAAGCGGGGTGGGGGGTGCTCCGCCCCCACCTCGTGAAGGCTCGCCTGCGGCAGCCTTGCCTCCCGGCCCCGCGCCTGCTCCTTGCCCGGGCCCGGAGCTCTGTGAACCTCCCGCATTTCCTCCGTAGGGTGACGGAGGTTGCGCCGGAGGTGTTGGGCATTCCGGGGGAGAATCGCCTGTGCGCTTGCCGGATGCCATCATAGCCATCTGCTGCGTTATAGGTTGATTGCGTGCTAAGTTACGGTACGCAGCGATCTGAGCCCTATAAACAAGATTTACGGATAAAATAAATCATTTTTTTATTATTATTATCTTAAAAATATTTTTTTTCAACTTACTTCAATTGATTCAATTGAGCGTTCGAAAAATTAGGGTTGTTTCTTGCCCGTATAGCTAACAATTGAGAATATCGAGGATCTTCTTGCATTCCTTTCTCTTCCATTGAATCAATTGCACGTTGTAAAGCATTCAGGTTATCTGGACCCGACGCTGGTAATGAGCCTTGCATAGGAGACGATGATGGAGCCCCATTTGTCGAAGAAGTTGGTGGTGGAGCAGAACAATGGGGCGGTGTTTGCGCGGTCGGTGGTTGTTGCGGAGTCACAGATGGTGGTGCACCGCTAGAGGCGCCACTCGGTGGTGTAGAGGACCCTCCGGGAGATGCAGCTGCGTGCCCATAACCACCTGGTATCATATTATGATGAGCAGGCATTGGTGGGATGCCTTGTGGATGCGCACCATGAGATGGAGGACCCCCAAGTTGCAAAGGCATTCCAGCTGGTCCTGGAGGTCCCTGTGGTCCACTTCCTTGTGGCGGGGGTCCACCTCCCATGCCCATAGGAGCCTGAAAAATTTAAGTAATCTTTCACAATACTGAAATATTCAATTATAGCATACAATATATTATTTATAAGTTATATGAAATGTCTTGGTTAAAAGATTTTACAATCTTTGATACAATTTTTGTTGAAAGTATAAAAAATACCTCTATATGCCATTAAATATATGATTACTTTCTTCAATTTCAAAGCCTTTTGAATATATTAAGTATTCCATATTGCACACAATAAAACTTCTATTAAGAACACCACTATTGATAGATAGATTATTTAAAAAATAAATGTATTTTAATAACTCAGCCCCCGGAATCACAGACACAATAGAAAATCTATTGTGTCGTGGTCCAATCGGGCCGCTCGGGGCTCAATGGTTTAAAAAGATATTGTCTTCTGCTTCCACAACTATGAATACACAAATAGATAACATATTATATATTTTAATGGAATCTAATTTATTATGGCACATGAAACAAATATTTTTCAGATAAGTTAATTCCTACTAAGTTATCATAACATGGGTGATTGGGTAAAATTATATATAATTAAGAAATACCAATAGTTTTTACTTTGTTTATAAATATGTTAGCATAAATAAAGCCAGAATAAAATATTTTAGTACAATTTTAAATGTAACACTTATCAGGTCAAGGTTTAATATGTATAAATATTAAATATTAATATTAGCAGTATTTTATGTAGTGTAGACTGCAGTTTCCTAACACTAAAATGGCTAGACTCTTTAATTCTATATAAATTACAAAAAATACTAGGTATTACTATTTTTATTTCTTAAACTAGTAACTCACTTGGTTGGGTGGCATGTGACTTAGTTGATGAGGAACATATCCATGAGGTGGTCCTTGACCAGGCATATTTGGATGTTGTGGTGGCCCAGGCATATTTGAATGTCCATTAGGGCCAGGATGTGTTCCACCAGCTCCAATAGGATGACCTGGAGGGCCCGACATATGTGCTCCCACCATATGTGAAGGTATCTGATGGCTACCCGGCGGCATATTAGGATGTTGAGACACTCCTGGCGGACCATTCACATTCGAAGCGATTGTATGTGGTGGGCCCGGCGACTGCATATGATTCGGCATTGGAGCTTGTCCAGATCCAGCTGAATGAGACGGCGGCGGTCCATTTACATGTTGCTGATTGAATTGACTGTGCGGTGATTGTGGAGGTGCTGGGCTTTGAGTAGGTGGCCCCATGGGACTCGGAGCTTGAGGCGGTGGCATTGGACTGCTTTGAGGAGACGGGCTAGCCATCTTTTACACGTTATTTAATCAAGCACATCACAATCTCAAAGTCACCGAACAAAACGAACGCGAACTTGTCACTAATTAGGTGCTTTCAAAAATTTTCATCCGTTTTTATAAGCATTCTTTTTGAAATGATTGATTGATACAAGTTTTTAAAATTGAATTCAGAAGTCCATACAATAAAATGGATTTAATAAAAATAATTTGTTTTTTAAAATAATAATAAGCCGAGTGTCACTCCAAGAACCGCATTTGCCATAGACCACAGCCATAGATTCATAGAGTAATATAATTTTGAGAGTATTATAATCTTTGATTATAATATATCGGCATAGATTGTAGAGTTGTAGACCCCTAGGCACACAGCCCCTGGGCCCCGGGGCCCTGAGCAAGCGTCTAGATCAAGAAGCTTATATCTGTTGTGATGACCACCTTGAGATGTTGTTTTATATTATTATATAAATTATATGGGGAAGGAACTGTTATCTTTAATAAAGGTTACCTTCTCGGTAACCTAGCAAAGATGCCTGTCTCGAACCGTTGATTGATATATAGGTACCTATCATTATACAAATGTACAACACCTAATGTATTTAAGTTTGATTGAATAAACGAATTTGAATTTGAATGTAGAAAAATCAAAATTTAGGCGAAAAATTAGGGCGTCATTTGATTACTCCTTGTTAACAATAATTTCACATAACTCATTTCAATAACTCAGACTAGGTACCTAACCAAGGGCAAACTTTATTGTCCACCCATTAATACGTATATGCTCCTCGGATATGACCATGACTAGCGCCTCCAATTCTACTACATTTCAACATTTATTTGTGGCAAGCTCAGAGCAATAAACCTATAGAGTTCTTATATTGAGACAGAACAAAATACATATTTTCTAATCTACTTACTCTTATTCAATAACAGCATAAGCCAGATTGAGATAGCGATAGAGTATCTGCACTGTCTTCAAACGTAGCGCGCCGGCAGTCAGTTTGTTTGCCAACCAGCTGGTGGGCTCAGTGCGTCAAGTGTTTTTAACGAAATATTTAGAAAATATAAAGTGTACAGTGTATCTTTTTATTTGTCAGTGTGCTAAAATAACTATAGTATGTTTAGATACCGGCTATCACTAGTCGAATGGGAGTTTTGGATAAAAACAATGTAAAAATATCTTTCCATCGGTAAGTGATTTTCAGCAAATTGATAAATATTTATGTTTTAAACCTATTTGAAGGTTTTATCAAGCACTTTTTTGTAATTTTATGTTGTAACTGTAACATTTACCCACTTTATGGGGTTGTGGAATACAAAATAATGAAATAATTTTTAAAAAATGTCACAATAATATCACGTTTGGCATTTTGTTTACCACCGTAGTGTTGTAACACATCTAGCGTATATTAGCGATTTATGACAAAAAATCTATTTCATATTAACGTTGATTTATTTATTTTGTTTCTTTATCAGATTTATATGTAGTTGTTGTTGCAAATAATAGATGTAAATTTTTTACCGCAGGAAAATAAAAAATACCACGTGATTGTTTTATTTGACTTATGTGTTTTAGTTTTAGTTTGTTGTTTATTAATTTCTCTTTTAGATTATTAATAAATTCATTTTGTTTTAGATTTCCAGAGCTAAATAAAAAATGGGTATAAAACATGAGACATGAGTAGATTGGACGCTGCCACAATTTGCTATAATATTGTGTTCACTGCATTTCGAGCCTGCGTGTTATCAAGATGGATACTCTAGAGTCTAGAAGAATTGTGCAATCTTACGCTTACGTTTTTTTTTGTTCCTGTAGATAATAAATACATTTGATTAAAGAAAGTGAATTTTTATTTTGAAATTTTTTACACCTAAGTTACTTTAAATGTGTAACTATGTGAAAATTAAACGGTTGATTAGATGACAGTTCTAATAGATGAGAAACTATCTGTGGAAACTACTATTGAAATACATATACATACATAGTTCCCATTCCTGTTGGATTTACGGGATCAAAAGTAATTTTTCCAAATTTCATTGTAATCGGTTTAGTAGTATTCGCGTGAAAGAGTAACAAACATCCATCCTCACAAACTTTCGCTTTATTAGTAGGATGTTAGGAAAATGTTTTCATTAAGACTGTCCTTTTATTAACTTGTTAAAATTAAAATTCTGCATGATTCCTTCATGCTGACTGTGCCTTTCTCCTCACTCCTTTAACTTTATCATCATTTCCATCTTTATTTTAAATTAGTTACATTTCAAGTTTTAAAATTTCTTTTATAATATACTAGCTTTCCACCCACGTTTTTAAAGAAAATCCTGCACAGTTCCCGTTCACGTGGGATTTCCGGGATAAAACCTATCCTATGTGTGTATGTACAAAATTTCATTGTAATCGGTTCGGCAGTGAAAGAGTAACATCCATTCTCACATAATTTCGCATTTATTATATACGTAGGATTAAACAAAGAATGTATTCAACTGAAATTAATTATTAGTTTTGTTTTTTTTTTTTTTATTATTTCACGAAACCGTAAATGCAAAATACATTCACGATTTTATCGATTGAAGCACATCCCATCACTATCACCTTCTATCTATCTAAATACGTACCTATAGTAAAAATGGTGCCATGACTATGTTGAAACGTAGCTTGTTGTCTATAGCTGTCTCATTCTTTCATAGGACGTTTTCTTTAGATAGAGAGAAACAAATATATTAAGTAAATTGTATACGCTCGATACAAGTACTCTATAGGTTTATTGCTCTGAGGTGGCAAGCTTATGTCACAGAATACATAATAGTAGCTAAACGCTTAAAGGCCCTACTCACGGTTCAACACAACCCACAATCTGCTGACACAATTTGTTGAAGTCGCGATTGAGCGTTCTCTACTCACGATTCATCCAACCCTCAATCTGCTGATACAATTTCATTCCGCGATTGCTTGCCACAACGTGTGCACGTCACGTTGATGCCTGGCCTGATGCTAAACCTCAACGTAATAATACGCATTATTAATGGATATACTAATTTATGAAATATAAGATAATTATCTTTGTAAAGCTTGTATTTTTTCCAATTTTATTGATAGATTTCAAGGGCTATAAAGTATAAACGGCTATAAAATATAAACATCTTCCTCAAATATGTAAAAATGTCTTTCCCGCGTTTATCTCAAAACCGCCATTTTGCGATTACTGCGCAGCGCGATTGAGCCGAGATTGGAGCAATCACAATACTCACGTTTCAACACGCACACAATCTGCTGAGACAATTTGTCGGGTTGCTTCCGCGCCGATCCAATACACAACATGTTGGGTTACGCCCCCAACGTGCCCTCAACTATACTATTCACGACACAATCTGTCAGCTCACTGCAGATTGTGTCAACAGATTGTTACTGAAATTGAATCGTGAGTAGGCTACTTTATATTTGCGGAATAGTTTCGAATTCAAAATTTGATTTTTTTTTTATAAATTTCGAAATTTAAAACCGGCTAGAGCCGGCATAGGTACTTGCTCTGTGGCTTTACATTTTGACAATAAACCTAGGTTTATTCTCTGGTTTATTCAAGGTATTGCTCTGAGTTTTGACAGGTATCGAAAAGACAATTATTATTTAATGTCAAAATTTTCACAAAAACATTAATTGATGAGGCGGTAAGCGGTTAAATATTTGATCAGGAAATTATATCAAAGAACGATTTTTAAAAGATGTAAAGTTTCAACAAACGATAGTCGAAGTTATAAAAACCATATATGAACAATAATTATTATTGTTACTCAGATTCTCAGGCAATAAAGTACAATACAAAATGAAGAAACAGGAATATAACTCAGACCACTAAAACAGTACCTACCTACCTATAATAAAATAATTGAGTTAAAAAAGTAAAACAATGGAAGAAGAAGAAGAATATATAGAGAATTCCTGGAGTTACTTAACCTTTTGCATTGAACCTACACTTTATGAAGGATTAAGATTTGCGAAAGATCTGCTTCTTGCAAATCTTTGTTTACGGTTTTCCATTCAGTTTATATCCGTACCACAAAATGTTCGACATAGCATAAGTTTAGTAATAGGAAGTCTGTTACTGTATTATAATATTGGATCAGCAATTTCGTGGGTTTATGGACTGACTGCAGGTGCCTATTTATTAATCTTAATGTTAACAAATGTAACAAAGAAAAAAATAGGAGGTGCTATTACCTGTGTAAGTGTCATATCTTTTTTATTATTATGTGAATTATACTTAATAAATCCAAAAATATGGCAACAAATAAGAGGGATACAAATGATTGCATCTATGAAAATTATTTCAATAGCAATAGAACTAGATCGAAGTTTGTTTAAGAAAATGGTTAATCCATTTGAATTTGCTGGCTATATTCTCTGTCCTGCAAATTGTATGTTGGGGCCTTGGATTTCATATAAATCTTATGAGAAAGATTTATGTGTTAAATTTTTATCTCGAAGATGGATAAAGATAATTCTATATAATCTATTTTTGGCAATGATATTTTTAATTTTGTCTAATTGTATTGTCCCTTGGTTTATTGAAGACAACAGTATGAAATGGTTAATTGCATATAGAGATGCCCAAGCCTTCAGAATGTCTCATTATTTTGTATCAAGTATGTCTGTGGTGTCAATGGTAAGTGCTGGCTTTGGCTTGACAAATGATTGCCACTCGGAAATAGATATAACTAAACCTTATTTTATTGAACTGCCAAGATCATTGGTGCAAGTGGTTATTTTTTGGAATATACCAATGCACCAGTGGTTAAAAAATTATGTGTTCAAAACTTGTCAACCATATGGACAATTTTTTGCAATCTTTACAACATATGCAATATCTTCTCTGCTTCATGGTTGTAATTTTCAACTATCAGCAGTTCTTTTGAGCATTGGAACATTTTCTTATGTAGAATATAATTTTAGATATAAGGTCGCATCTGCTTTAGAAGTTTGTTGTTTGGCTAATCCATGTGTTAAACAATGTGATCATAAATATAAGAAAAACAGTTTTATGGCAATGTTTATAAACTTTTTATTTTCTCTCATAACAATAATGCATCTTGCTTACTTAGGAGTTATGTTTGAAGCATCATTCTCAGTGCAGGAGACTGGTTACTCTTTTTCACATACAATTAGTAAATGGGAAAATCTCGACTTCTTTAATCATGGTGTTGCTGCTAGTATGTATGTTATTTATTTAATGATGTAGCTGTATTAAACTTGTATTTTGTAAGAATCTCGATTGGGGTTGTTAAAATTGTGATTAATTGTATTTGTGATAGTAAAATGTATTATTTTATATTTCTATTAGTATTTAATATTTGCACAAAATGTAGTGGTAATTTATGTTAATAAAAATATATACTTAAGCAATAATTAATATTTCACCATATAGAATCACAATCAGTATTCAGCCACAGTATCAACTTCTGAAAATTCTTAGACAATACAATTTTCTCTTGAAATGTCTTTGCATTCTTATAAATTGTGCTGAATTTATTGACGTACAATCTGATAATCATTTGTTGTATTATTCATATACTTAATGTATTTAAGTACTAATAAAACTTCCAGTTCATTAAATGAAGTTGTTTTTTTTATGATTCCCAAATAATTTTTCCATCAGTGAGCTGAAACTCTTTTGTAACCAAGTTGTCATATGATTGGACAATTATAAAGTTACGCTTTTCATTGCTAGTAGATACTTGGATGCGGTAATTTATTCTTTCATCAGTAGGGTTTGAGCAACAAGGTTCAAGTTTATCAATGGTATCTTTAGTGCTGCTAAAGTAATCTGGTCTTGTATAAAAAACAACAGTTTTGAAATCTCTACAGGCTTTTTGAATTGTTTTGATTAAATTTTTTATATAAATATCCATTTTGGTAACTTTGAATTCTTGCTCAGACCAGTAGAATGCTGGGAGGGTGTTAAAAACAATTAATGATGTATTTGGATGTTTTACAAGAATTGTACCCAGATTGAACACTGTAATATAAAATTGAGTAGCATCATATAAATAAATGAATTGCACATTTTTCAGTGTTAATTCAAGTAGATAATCGATTTCATTAAGGCTTTGGTTTTCTTTCCGATTGACTAAATGTTTCAATATCTTATCTTTTAGTATTTTGATGAAGGTAGCGTTATTAAAATTTCCATCTGTAATAAATATGATCACACCCGATTCTATACCGCCAATTTCTTGTGGTAATAATATTTCACTAATTAATTCATATAATAAGAAGTTAGGATTACTATTACTAAATATTTCAACAACCTCTCCATGTTTTAATCCACATTTGAACAAAGATGTATAAAAGTTTTCAAAGCTGGCCTTTTTCGTTAATCTTGATAATAATTGAACTCCAGTCTCTAGTTTAAATTTCAATGCCATAATTCTGAATCTGAAAATTCACACATTTTCAGTTTAACAGCTTACAGTTACAACAACCACACAACAACTTTTCAACTTCCTGTTCTTGATGACTTCCTGTTCCTGTTCTGTACTCTTTGATTTTCTGTCTATAAATCGCCTTATTCACGGTCCATTTGGCTGTACGTCCCGCAAAACTCATACACGATGCACGACGGAAAACAACAGTGAATAGTATTGACGTTTAATATTGACGTACGTCAATACTATTCACTGTCGTTTTGCGTCGTGCATCGTGTATGACCTTGGTGGGACGTACAGCGGGGATGGACCGTGAATAAGGCGCTTAAACCAAAGATGACGTTATATTTTGATGTGTGCATAAAACAAAAAACCGACAACATTCGGATGGCCTGCCAATATTAGCGCCAACTAGGCCAATAAAGCCAACATACCGCCAGGTAGCTCTCTACACGTTGGCCCAACACCACCCCAACGCCTTGGCCCCATGTGTACAGCCGCCATGACTAGGCCATGACAGTTTCATAATCTCGGTAGAGAGTATAGTCTAGTGTTCTTGTAATCTGTGGTCAAAGTCAAATCTACATGTCAAATAATTGTCAACTTGTTGAAACTCCGTATTCCCAGATAAAGTTTAAATTTGAAACTATGTTTGAAACTCATGAGACTCCGGAGTTTTTTTCTGAATAAGTGTACATACCCAAATTAAATTTTATTATTTATGGTCATTTTTAAATGTAAAATTTGCTCAAATCCGTAATACAAAATTAAGTATAAAATCCATAAAAAAACAGTGGTTATATTTCTCAATTCTTTACTAGTTATAAATTTTATTATGTTGTTTAAGTTGTATCATATTCTTCTGTTATTGTTTATCTTTAACAATGTCAATTATATATCTACTGAACCTTTATCTTTGATGTTAGGGGGTTCAGTTCTTATGGGCAGCTGGTTGGGTTGGGATATTATAAAAACAAATACTATCTGTCGTTACACAGAGTGTTGTAATGATCAATATGTAACATATGATTTAAACAGTGAGTGTTGTTTTGTTACACATAAAAATACTATGAAATTTATTTTTGTATTACATCTTTAACAAACAACTCTTTTTATTTTAGAGTTAAAACAGTTGTTTTCACAAAAAATGTTTGGTCAACCCCTAGTCAATGAATTAATTAGTATCCTAAGTGCCCATAAAGAAGGTTTATCAAATGAAGGCAACAGAAATAAAAAAGCTTTGGTCATAAGTTTACATGGTTGGTCTGGCGTCGGTAAAAACTATGCTACAAGCATGATAGCCGAATCTCTCTACAAGAAAGGAATACATAGCAAATTTGTGAAGGTTTTTATGGGTAAAAAAGATTTTGATTGTACTGACATACAAAATACTCAGGTAGGAATGTTAATATAAAATTAATTCATGTTAAAAATTGTTAACTTGCTTAATTCACCATTTTATTACAGATGAAACTAATACAAGAAGTAAAAGATATTGTGAGGAATTGTCCGACTTCCCTCATTGTTTTTGATGAAATACATGAAATGTGTCCATCAGTATTGGATGCAATAAAGCCTATGTTAGACCATCACCAAACAGTTGATGGTATTGATTTTAGGTATTGTACATTAATTTATATGTTCCATTCAATAAAAAAACAAAACCTGGACCACAAAAATAAAATAACAAGAAGACATTATTTTTTCACAGGGATAGTGTGTTTATTTTTATTTCCAACATTGGTGGAAAAGAAATAGCAAGCAATTTATTAGAATTATACAGTCAAGGTGTCAATAGAAATGAAGTTGATTTCCATCATTTTGAACCAATTATAAGGAGAACAGCTTACAGTACAGGTATTTGAAACTGCTATTGTTATTTATAATATCATGATTCATGATTATTGCATTGCACAATTTACATTCATATTGTTTCAGATGTGAGTATAATTTTCATATGCTTATGTAGTTATGTATCTATTTTAAATTGATCAAAGAGTGATAAAATATATTTCTATTACCTAATTTATCTTTTTATAAATCTCAATAATTTTTTTATATTTTTAAAGCACTAAAATGGATTCTGCAGCTGTTTGTGTTTCTCAAAACAAAACACAAATTTAGCTATTGCGTATTTATAAACCGCAAATGCCAAGAATTTCCATCTACTCATACTATTTATGTTATTTATTTTGAAATGATTTATAATAGCTAATTTCATTATATTGTAATCTTAAAACATTTCAGGGGGTTTCGAAAAGTCTGCTACAATTGCCCAGCATTTGATTGATCATTATATTCCGTTTCTGCCTTTGGAACAAAATCATGTTGAAAAATGTGCTTTAGCTGAGTTTCAAGCTCATGGCATTTACCATCCAACTGAGGAGATGATGGCGTAAGTACTTTTAGTTGACAATCAATATGACTTACCTTTTAAAGAAATAGCACATCTTAACAATGGCAATTAAATAGCAATAAATAGCATTTGATAAAATAATACATTAACTCAGTTTATGAAGGTTACTTCTAACATTATGATAAAGTGAATAAGGATTTTTTAACTGTTCATAAAATATTTGGGACATTAAAAATGTAAAAGATGTAAATGCTGAATTTTCTGTTATATTTTTATGTAATGTTGTGACTGAAATTATGTCTAAAAACTTTTCTGTTCAATTTTTTAATAAAAACAAATTTAGCATCATCATTTCTTTTAAAAATAATTATAAGAATTTAATCTAAGTTTTTTTTTTTTGCAGTGATGCTCTATCAGTCATCACATACGGCCCTACAGAAGATCAGCCTATATTTGCAAATAATGGGTGCAAGAGATTTACAAAACAAATACCATATATCATACAAAAAAATAAAGCTAAGAGTGAATTATAATTATAAGGCGTTTTAGAATATGACAAATGTGATCTAATAAGAAAAAAATTAAGCTTCAAAAGCTTATAATTTAGTCATGCCATTATTCCAACTGTCATGTACCTGTTGATTTTTAGTTTAATGATTTTTTTACGAATTTTTATAACTCACAATTTTCTCTCTATGCATTATTTATTTAGTGCAATGCAAAGCATGTCTATAATTATGTGGTAATGAAGTTAACCCTCATAATGTATATATTCATCAAAATCTCATTGAAAATATTATTTTGTATGAAATATATGTACCTACATCTTATCACATTATATTGTTTTGTTATGTTTCTGCTGAGATCAATGTATCAGTATTGTTGTTTTTAATTTTTTGTTGTAACATATTGCAACAGTTTTGGAATAAATGAAAAATGCACATACAAGAAAACATTTTATAGCTCATGATTTTAAACATATAATTTACTTTTTAAATAATCACAGTCATTTTAATGTTATTAACATAGACACACATGGAGAAAGTTGTCAGGGTAGCTCATATGTTCAGACAACCATTGGAGTGGTGTGTCAATTGGAATGTTTATACCATGTGTTCTTAATTTTACTGAAATGTGAAAAAAAAGTAATTAATGTCTAATAAATATATGGTTACTAAAAATATTTTTTTTCCTTTATGAATTATGAATAATAATAAATCACAGACAGACTTAAAAATAATAGATCAGAAAAACTAACAAAACCAGTAGGATATGACTTCACTCTATTCTCATTTAATGTAAAAGATAATAAATTATGATTACCATCAGGTTTATCAGGGTACAATTCAGAAATAAGTTGTTGTACTATCTTCCTGCTTCCATCAATATTCTTTGGACTGATTAGACGTTGATTGCATGTTCCGTCTTCTGAGTAAATCCTTATTGGTATATGTTTAAAGCCTTCATTGTCACCATGAGATTCCATAAGCCTTCTATTAATCGCCCAAAATTGATCAAATTTATCTGTTTAAATAAGAATTAGGTTTATTTAAATAAATTCACTATTTTACTATGTTTATTTGGATACTAATATAAATAAATACCATTTTGTAATCCCAACCATAATTGGTTGTGGTCTTTTTTCTGCATAGCAGACATAACTTGTCCCCGGTGTTTTAGAACATCTGCTTCTTTTACGGTTGACATATAGTGAGCTTCAACTATGTCCCTAAAGGAAATTTCATTAATTTTATGACAAATACAAAAATGAAATGAATAGTTTCAACTATCCACAAAAACAAAATGTATTGCTAGATTTCCACCCGTGGCTTCGCCCGCGTTTGCAAAGGAAAACCCGTATAGTTCCCATTCCCATGGGAAAACTCTGTGCCTCCAGTGAATAAGGGAATAACTCAAAAACAGCACTTTTCAGGAGAGACAAAAAACTATATATCAACACTAAATCTTTATAACTTCAAATTTTTAAGCTTGTATGGGTAAGATATGATGTTAGACTTTAGTTTTACATATAAACAGATATTGTAACAACCCCATAAATATACTTTTTTCGTGTTTTTTTGTAGTTGTGGCCTTATGAACGAGTACTTCATGGAATAACTCAATGTATTCACATAATTTTTTTTTTGCTCTTTGCAATATAACGACTTATGCCCTAATGCACTATGTTCATAATCACATAACACGACTTATATTATTGCCAGCTTTGGTTTTATAGAAATGATGCGACTTATTATGCTTGAAATTTGTGTACTTTATGACTCAATTGAGGCCTTTTAGTGGAACAACCATGCACATAGCTTGAAAAACGAATAAAATCAACGGATTTTTTATCGTTATTAGATATAATAAAAACAAAATAACATTTAGGTGTTTATATGCATTTAACCCTAGAAGTCCAATCTACGTAAATTTGACGTACACCGCGGCGAAATATCTTTGTCTTTTCTATATTTACCATCGAATCGCTTCGAAATCCAGAACCAACTCATTAGCCGTCGAGACCTAGCAGTACATAGTTGGCTCATCCCGGTAAATTCCCCTATTTTGTAGTAAAGAGGATGTTGTACGTCATTTTGACGTATAATTGGGCTTTTCGTATTTTTTACGATTGTTTCAAATTTTTTATTTTGTGATTTATTTGAATATTTTTATTCCAAGTCACGTTTTACATGATATAGTATTATATACTATATATTGAGTATAAAATAGGATCCAGAAAACTTTAATACTAGGACGTAAAACATTCAATTTTAGTAAATGACGATTATTGTCCTCCGCTGGATATTTGGACTCCAAGCAAGAGAATTGGGTGGCTGAAGATGTTGTCCGGAGAAAAACCGAATATGTATGTCATGGTGGTTATACATTGAGGATACAAGCACTATAAAGAGATAAGAGAAGCTCGAAAACCATATATTCCTGTATGTTCAGTTACCTTACAGGGAAAGTTATAGGTGGTCAGTGGCGATATTTTACGGCATGATATTATGGAATTTCAACAATTTCTATATCATATAATATCAAAATAATATAGATAAATAAAGAAAATACAATGAGCCGCAAAGATTTTATGAAAAAATTAAGCACAGATTTGAAGGTGCCTTGGATCAATACGAGTGCAAGTGGCACGCACTTTGAAGTATCTTGACAAATACAAGACTAGAATTTTGACAATATCCCAATTTTTTCAAAATATGTGGTACCAGAGTATCCATATTATGTTAACGATAATGCAGGGCCAAAAAAGTATCGATATTGCGGATTTTTTTTCCTATAAAAAAGGCAAATCACCAAATTACAATGGCTAAAACGCAATATTCATAATAATTGTCAAGACCGGTTATAAATTTTTTTTCTATACGACTATAATTATATTATTATTGTAGTTAGATTAAATTAAAAAAAAAGATTAAAGACTAGTTATATTTTATAAAACTTACCCAAATATAAGAAGAAAATGTAAGTTTAACATTTTTGTTGGCTTTTTTTAGATGATTCAATTATCGTTCTGTATTTATATAAACAAAGAGTATAATATTAGCACTTAATGTGTTAATTAAAACTGTATTTTTAATATCTATTGCAAAAAATAGTTAATTTCCATAGAAATATTATTAGTATCCCAAGTTAACTGATAAATAAAAAAAGATTGAAAAATATTATTAAGCAAAAAGGAATAGTGTCCGTTGTTTCCGTGCAGTATTCAAATAGACCAATAGCAACACGGCCTTAATGCGAAACTGTCTCATGTCGTCACTTGAACCAATGACACTAAGAGTTGTTCCTTTATGCTCATGTTAGAAAAATGACACATCTGCGTTTATACTAAAATAGTGTTAGCACGGATGGAACAAAATGAATTAAGTCTTTATTCAAAAAGTATAACTACACATATGTCTTTGTGTTCGTGGGTTATTTTGACTCGAGACGAATAGTTCCTTTGCGATTGCCTAAAATGATGGATAAGGTAACTTATACCGTTTATCACACCCTACTTATACCGTTTGGGTCATTCGAAAAACTGGGTTAGGATGCAGCTAGAGATATGACCTTTTGATATGTTGTGTATTTTAACGAGCTGAATCCAATGGTGCAATAAAAACCAAAGGGAATAACTCGTCTTACTCCCTTATTCACTGGAGGCACAGAACTATCCTATGTGTTAATCCAAGTTACCCTCTATATGTGTGCTAAATTTCATTATAATCGGTTCAGTAGTTTTTATGTGAAAGAGTAACAAACATTCATACATCCATACTTACAAACTTTCGCCTTTATAATATATATGTATTATTTTCAATACCTATACAACAATTTCCTCAGAGTATGCTCCAAATTGCTGTTTTTTTAAATATACATGTATAGTAAACATATTATATTGTAGTTTTAAATAAAAATTAATATGCCACTTACTTATTAGGACAGTGAAGTAAAACGTTTTCAGGAAATTTGCTAAAATGTACTGTTAAATTCCAAGGCATTTGTGGATCATTTCCACAAAAGAGATCATATAGAAAACCAATTGGATAATGCCATTTTAAAGGCTGCCCATTATAATCCAGCCACATTTCATTATCTGCGTTTTCTTGAGATATGTAGCGTAGAAAATGCCTTTTCATCTGAAATATGAATGAACTTTTACTAAATAAATATCGAATGTGATTATTTGATGTAAATTTTCGAAAACATGAAATTTGCTTGATTATTACCTTATCAGTAACAAGTGGGAAGTAACTAAGTCGAGGAACCATCACATAAAACGGGTCTGGTTGCTGAATTCCCATTATCTCCTCTTGGTCGAGCTGAAAGCATACTGGCAGTTTTCCGTCCCAGATTTCACGTAAAACTTCTCTGTCATTTGCCATACTTTATCACACTTCTCAGATTACTGCATCGAACAATTCGATACTGAATAATACGGAAATATATTATAATTTATTCCTATGAAATCATTCTATCTAAATAATCAATAACAATGAGATTGACTTTGACATAATATGACAATATATGACGACTCGCGACAGTAGACGACATGTCTGTGTTCAAAGCAAGAAATGGCAAGTTCAAAGCAATTCAAAGACATGGGTGATGGGTGTTCAAAAATCGTTGAAATAAGTGTGACTCTCGGATGATTTTCTTCTGACTGATACTGGCTCGGATACTGGATACATTTCAACTCTTGATCGTATTTGACAAAATCCATAAAAAAATTAGTAGGTAAGTAGGTAGCTAATGGCGCCTAGTTTTTTTTTTTTTTTTTTTAAATATTTAATGGCCTGGCTACGAGACCTTTAAGCCAAACTGCGCCATGTTTTTTGACTGCACCACCATGACTGCACCAATCTAAGAGCAATAAACCTATAGAGTACTTGTGTCGAGCGTATACAATTTACATATATTTGTTTCTCTCTATCTAAAGAAAACGTCGTATGAAAGAATGAGACAGCTATAGACAACAAGCTACGTTTCAACATAGTCATGGCACCATTTTTACTATAGGTACGTATTTAGATAGATAGAAGGTGATAGTGATGGGATGTGCTTCAATCGATAAAATCGTGAATGTATTTTGCATTTACGGATTCATGAAATAATAAATAAAAAAAACAAAACTTATAATTAATTTCAGTTGAATACATTATTTGTATATAATAAATGCGAAATTATGCGAGAATGGATGTTATTCTTTCACTGCGGAACCGATTACAATGAAATTTTGTACATACACACATAGGTTAGGTTTTATCCCGGAAATCCCACGTGAACGGGAACTGTGCAGGATTTTCTTTAAAAATGCGGGCGGAAAGCTAGTATATTATAAAATAAATTTTAAAACTTGAAATGTAATTTAAAATAAAGAAGGAAATGATGATAAAGTTAAAGGAGTGAGGAGAAAGGCACAGTCAGCATGAAGGAATCATGCAGCATTTTAACAAGTTAATAAAAGGACAGTCTTAATGAAAACATTTTCCTAACATCCTACTAATAAAGCGAAAGTTTGTGAGGATGAATGTTTGTTACTCTTTCACGCGAATACTACTAAACCGATTACAATGAAATTTGGAAAAATTACTTTTGATCCCGTAAATCCAACAGGAATGGGAACTATGCGGGTTTTTCTTTGAAAACGCATGTATATTAAGTATGTATTTCAATAGTAGTTTCTCATCTAAGAGAACTGTCATTTAATCAACCGTTTAATTTTCACATAGTTACACATTTAAAGTAACTTATGTGTAAAAAATTTCAAAATAAAAATTCACTCTCTTTAATCAAATGTATTTATTATCTAACTACAGGAACAAAAAAAACGTAAGCGTTATGCCTCCTCCACACTACTCGCGAAGTTGAACGAGGTTAGACGAATAGAATAATGTAGAGAGTCACTTCGGCTTACTTCGTCCAACTTTACCTCGCCTCGGCCGACTTCCGTTTGTTGTCGGTTTTTGCGCCCGAGTCAAAGGGCACGAAGTTACCTGAAGTTCGTTCTGAATATGAACGTATGCGCTCCTCGCGAAGTTGAACGAGTGTGTAGTGTAGCACCGCGGACTTCAGTCAACTTCGGCCGAGTACTTCGCCGAGGAACTTCGCGAGTAGTGTGGAGGAGGCATAAGATTGCACAATTCTTCTAGAGTATCCATCTTGATAACACGCAGGCTCGAAATGCAGTGAACACAATATAGCAAATTGTGGCGGCGTCCAATCAACTCATGTCTCATGTTTTATACCCATTTTTTATTTAGCTCTGGAAATCTAAAACAAAATGAATTTATTAATAATCTGAAAGAGAAATTAATAAACAACAAACGAAAACTAAAACACATAAGGCAAATAAAACAACCACGTGGCCGTTTTATTTTCCTGCGGTAAAAAATTTACATCTATTATTTGCAACAACAACTACATAATATAAATCTGATATAAGAAACAAAATAAATAAATCAACGTTAATATGAAATAGATTTTTTGTCATAAATCGATAATATACGCTAGATGTGTTACAACACTACGGTGGTAAACAAAATGCCAAACGTGATATTATTGTGACATTTTTTTAAAATTATTTCATTATTCTATATTCCACAACCCCATAAAGTGGGTAAATGTTACAGTTACAACATAAAATTACAAAAAAGCGCTTGATAAAACCTTCAAATAGGTTTAAAACATAAATATTTATCAATTTGCTGAAAATCGCTTACCGATGGAAAGATATTTGCACATTGTTTTTATCCAAAACTCCCATTCGACTAGTGATAGCCGGTTGATAAACATACAATAGTTATTGTAGCACACTGACAAATAAAAAGAAACACTGTACACTTTATATTTTCTAAATATTTCGTTAAAAACACTTGACGCACTGAGCCCACCAGCTGGTTGGAAAACAAACTGACTACCGGCGCGCTACGTTTGAAGACAGTGCAGATACTCTATCGCTATCTCAATCTGGTTTATGCTGTTATTGACTAAGAGTAAGTAGATTAGAAAATATGTATTTTGTTCTGTCTCAATATAAGAACTCTATAGGTTTATTGCTCTTAGGCACCAATTAATTTTCATCTGATCCGTCCTTAATGGGATCGGGAAGGCCATAAACAAAAAAGAAGAAGAAGAAGAAGAAGAAGAATTTTCATCTGTCAAGTGTCAATGTCAGAACCAATTGTGTTTACCATGTTTACAATGTACCTGTGCAATGTCGAACCCACGTGTTAATAATTTGTATTTTTAATTTTATTAATAGTTGGTGTGTTGATATTTAAACGGTATTTATATATATTTATTTCACTCTTTTTTAACTTATTTATTATACAGCTGAGGAAATGATGTTATATCTTCATGTCAATAGATTAAATTATTAATAACAATAAATGTTCCGGATATTATAATTTATTGTATCGTCGTAATTATTATGTTTTTAAACAATTATTGTTTAATTTATTACCGAATTTCGTACGTTATGAATGTTACATAGTCATTCAATAACTGTTTTAATATAGTGAGATTACACAGAGCAAGTAATATAGGTGAGGTTATAGAATATATTTATTTTTTTCAGCTATGGGGAAAAAAAGAAAACACGGAGAAGCAAAGGATGACTTTGAATTTGATCCCATACCTAAACATTTAGTAACGTCTCATATAAAAAAACAGGAAAAACGACTTATAGTCATTCTTGAAAAGGCTCAATTGGAAACAGTTAAAGTAAGAATAAGAATAATTAATAAATAAACATTTAACAAAATGTTTCTAACCATATCCCTGTATCCATAAGGAAGAATGTGCCTTGGTATAGATGGATTTTAAAATTCAGTTTTGTTATTTTAGAGACTTTATAGGTACACATTTCCTTTCTTCATATAAACTATGGATAGTACACTGTACACCCCTTCCACAAATTTGAAAATATGTTAAGACATATTTAAAAGTTTTAAAACCTTAAGCTCCTATATAATATAAAAAGTTGTAACTACTTTAAAAATTTACATTCATTTTGTTTAAACAGAATAAGTATTTGTAGTATCATTATGGTTTATTGTGTCAGTTATAAATTGTTTAATGATATAATTGGTGTAATTTCAGAATGGAAACAGCTTCGAATTGTTGAATTGTGATGATCATGCCAATATTTTAAGGAAAAATGACCGTGATCCTGGCTCATGTCGACCGGATATCACTCATCAATCACTGCTTATGTTAATGGATTCACCATTAAATCGTGCTGGACTTTTACAAGTGTACATTCACACGGAACAAAATGTTCTCATAGAAATAAACCCACAAACAAGAATACCTAGAACATTTAAAAGATTTGCAGGACTAATGGGTGAGAAAAACAATTTTTAGTATTTGTGATTATTTGCTTACTTCTGTAATATAAATTGTTTTTTTTATTTTTATTTTAATCTTAACGGTTGCAAGAAAGGTGTTTGGGTACTTTGTATGGGCTAGTGGCTTCGGGCTTTTGCAGCGTTTTGTGATGAAAACTCAGAAAAATCTTATAATAAATCATCTAGATTCTAGGTAAATTAATAATACAAAACCAAATATCTCTCTTCCTAATACGTTTGGAGATTAATGTCCATAATAACACTGGCCGCAAATGTTCATCGTGATGCCAACTATACCCAAACCCCTTTGGCAAATGTTTTTTATTTCTTACTTTATTTATTTTACTAGTTGCTATCATTCATTGATATTTTAGACCATTCTAAATTACATTTTTTTTATTATTTCAGTACAACTCCTACATAAATTTGCCATCAGAGCATCTGACGGACCAATGAAACTTCTGAAAGTAATTAAAAACCCAGTCACATCCCATTTGCCTGTGGGTGTGAAGAAAATCACCATGTCTTTCAGTTCCAAAGTTGTTCAGAATTGCCGAGAATTAGTACCTAAAGATGAACCTATTGTGTTAATCATTGGAGCCATGGCACATGGTAAAATTGAAGTAGATTATTCAGAAGATACAATATCCATCAGCAACTATCCTCTGTCAGCTGCATTGACATGTGCTAAACTTTGTTCAGCCTTTGAAGAAGTGTGGGGAGTTGCATAAGAATATTTTGATTATATGGAATGATTGTATTTCTGAGGTGAACATCTTCACAAAACCAAGAAAGTACTTATACAGTACAGTATTCAATAGCAGGAGACTTGAATAAAGTATATGTATTATAATAATAATGCTTTATTTTATTTATGCTGTATTTAAATCCTAATATTTTAAATTTTTAAGCATCTAATCTACATATGCATAATGAACACTTAAATACTCAATTTTATTTATTCTTTCCGTGTTTCTATTGAAGATTTTATTTGTATGACCTCATTTATACTTTTAGTAAATAATCTTTAAATATGTATACACTGTATACATTAGTATATTCATGTTTTCTTTGAACCTCATGCATAAATTTAAGAGCTCCGAATCTCAAAAAAAGAAAACGGAACACAAAAAGGATCACTTTGTTCTCTGCCTGTCTATAGATTATATATGTATATGTAATAATGCATATTATTAGCTCAAGAGTTAATTTGAATAAACTGTTTCGAATTGAAAACAATATTTGTAATATCAGCTCAACGATGTGGATATAATATAGGCTCGTAGATGCGTTAGGCCGGCCGCACATCGTCAGAATTTTTCTCCGCCGATACCACACCGACGCGACGCCGCTACCTTCCGAATTTCTGATCAGAAAAATTCTGACGTCCGATCGCGATCGTTTGCATCCGGCACCCATCAGAAACGTCAGAATTCTGATAGTATGCACTATGCGGGGTCCCTAACAAAATGTATGAAAAGAGTGGGTCCGGCGGGCATCAGAAATTTTCTGACAGAAAAATTCTGACCATGTGCGGCCGGCCTTTTAGGCCGCGTTTCCACCTGCAAGAAAACTTCCGCGAGAAGTGTCCGACAGTCTGTCTTTCAGAAGTTTACTTGCAGAAGTTTACTTGCAGGTGGAAACGGGGCCTTACGCACTCACGAAGTTGCACGAGAACGGTTGACATTATTATACTGTTTTGAAGTGAAACTTCTTTATCGAGGTTGGAAAAAAATTTAGTGTAACATTTTTCGTAACGCGCCATCATAAAATTGCATAAAGTAAATTATTTTTTGAAAAATAAGGTTATAAAGAAGTTTCACTTCTTACGTGTGTACTAGTACACGCACACATTTTTTTTATGTATGCGTAACCGGTGCCTTGATTTTGCTAACTATTAACTACTTACATGTATGATGTAACATATTATGCATGTACGTGGGCCACACTGAAAGTTTTGCGTAACTAATAAACAAAACAATTTATTCGTCCAATATTATATTTACTACTTTTTAAAGTATTCTCCGTTACATTTAAAACACTTTTTCATCCGTTCAAACCATTTCTGGAAACATGAGGACCATTGGTCCGAGGGTATGTTTTCTGCGTGCTGTTTGAAAGCAACCACGGCCTCTTCTGGTCTCGTAAATGTCGAACCACTCATTGATTCATAGATTTTTGGGAAAAGAAAGAAATCGCAAGGTTCTAGGTTAAGACTGCGTGCGGCATGAGTCACGTGCTCTATGTTTTCAGTAGCCAAAAATGACTTTGTTTTGTTCGCGGTGTGCGCCGAAGCACTGTCATGGTGCAACAAGATGCGACTTCTAGGTCGCTTTTCTCTTATTTTTTCTAAGAAATTGGGCAAAAAATAGTGGTGTACCACTCGGCATTAACAGTCTTTTGTTACTCAAGTGGGATAGTGCAGACAGGATTTGTCTTAGAGAAAAATAATGCAATCATTTGTTTGCCAACCCTTCTCGCCTGCCTCAATTTGGTTGGTTTGCTGTCACTTCTAAACACCCACAAAGAATATTGGTGTTTTATTTCTGGAATATAACCATATACACATATTTCATATCCTGTCACGATATTATACACGGCGTTAGAATGTCCGTAATTGTACTTTAATAGCATTTCTTAACACCAATCTACTCGATGTCGTTTTTGTTCTGGAGTGAGTTTAGGAGCAATTCACAGGCAACCAAGCTTCCTAACTTTGAAATGTTCATGTAAAATTTTCTGAATTTGTCTCATACCAATCCCCAAATGTCCTCGAATCTCCTAATAAGTGATATGGCAATTTTCTTAAATTAGTCGTATGATGGTAGCCATATTTTCCTCCGTGATCGCAGTTGAGGGTCGACCTTCACGAATTTCATCATGAAGAGAAACACGGCCGCGATGAAATTCAGCATATCAATGCCTTACAGTGCTCAAATAAGGTGCTTCCCTCCCAAAAGTATTTTGAAGGCGAGCAGTGCAAGCTTTCGGAGAAAGCGAACTTTTAAAATCATCAAAAATCATCGCCCTAAAATTGTTTCGTGTTAGTTCCGTTTTTGCTACGGACAACGAACTTCAACTTGAGATAAAAAAAAATTGACACGAGCTTCCAGCCAAATTTTTTTTTCCTCAACTTATGAGACTTCATAGGTTAAAAAAATATAACATTCAAAATTCAAACATTTATGGGTGGCTAGAAACGCAAAACTTTTAGTGTGCACTAGGTAACGCATCTACGCCTTTTATATTATATCGATGTATCAGCTAATGTCCAAATATGTCAGCACTCAGTGTTAGGGACGTGCGAATCCTCATAACTCATATACAGGGTGTCCCAAAAAGTAGTGATGAACGGAAGCTGGGAGGTAGAGGACCTAAAGGGCTATCCGAATCACCCCCATGTATGTTATGCGATTTTTCGTATTTTCGGAGTTATGACGTTTTTTCAATTTTTCACCTATCGCCGAGTACGATGATATTTTCACTCATGGTGACGTCAATTATTGCGCTAGATGCTTGATTTTTTTATGTGCTAAGCTGATAGATAGGCCAATTCAGTATGATAACATTTACTATCGTCAGACCTTTGAATGGAATAAAAAAAAATAATTAAATGCCAAGAAAGATAAAATTACCCAGTATGTTCACCACTTCAAGGGCCCGTAAAAAAATAAAATCACATAAAAAAAAGTTTTCAGTTTTGCTTTTAAAAACTTGCTTTATCTATCAGGTAACTACCCTGAAAATTTCAATTTAATATTCAGGAGGCTTCAATCGAAAAATTGAAATCTAAATGTGGTAAGTGCAAAAATTGAATTAACATGATGATTAATAAAAACAAATTAAAACCAATAACAAGGTGTTTAATTACCAGAATTTTTTAAATTGACCCCGCTGTTGCTTAATGTAAGTCCGACATCACCGTAAAAAGTTGTCTTTTAAATGTCTGAATGCCCTTTTATCATTTTTAATAGTTTCTTTTGCTACTATGAATTTTCGGGTTATTTCGTCCAAATTGTGGCAGTCTCTCGTCTTTGCAGTATCCCCGCGAAAAAAAAAAATGAGGTTTATGTCCGGGAACCGTGGAGGCCAGGCTAAGGGGCAAAGATACCCTGAATGATGGATTGGTCGTTGCAGCCTGCGCATGCGCCGGTGACGCCTACCTAAAAGCCTGGCCTCCACGGTCCCTCGACCTAAATCCCATTGATTTATTTCAATGGGGATACTAAAAAGACCTCGGCTACTTGAGAGAATGCCACAATTTGGACGAAATAACCCGGAAATTCATAGTAGCAGAAGAAACCATTAAAAATGATAAAAGGGCATTCAGACATTTAAAAGACAACTTTTTACGGTGATGTCGCACTTACATTGAGCAACAGCGGGGTCATTTTAAAAATTTCTGCTAATTAAACACCTATTTATTGGTTTTAATTTGGTTATAATGATCATCATGTTGATAAAATTTTTTCACTTACCACATTTAGATTTCAATTTTTCGATGGAAGCCGTTTGAATAATAAAATGAAATTTTTAGGGTAGCTACCTGAACCTGATAGACAGAGCAAGTTTTTAAAAGCCAAATGGAAAACTTTTTTTATGTGATTTTATTTTTTTATGGGCCCTTGAAGTTGTGAACATACTGGGTAATTTTATCTTTCTTGGCATTTAATTCTTTTTTTTTATTCCATTCGAAGATCTAACTGCTTTCAACTCGGTCGATCATGATATTATGCTAGGTTTGCTTGCTTCTCTTAACATTTCATCAGCAGCTATTGAATGGTTCCGTAGCCTTTTTCAGGGACGCCGGCAACGTATTAAAGTTGATGACGTTCTGTCGTCGTGGTGTGACTTAAGGGTCGGTGTCCCTCAAGGTAGCGTGTTGTCACCAATCCTTTTCTCAATATTTATTGACTCAATTTCCTCAAATTTAACTTCTCCCTACCATATGTATGCAGATGATTTGCAAATTTACTCACATACAGCCATCTCGGGAATTTCAGAAGCTATACAACAAACAAATGCTGATTTAGACACTATCTCTACCTGGTCCCACAATTTCGGTCTCACTGTTAACCCGTCTAAGACTCAAGCTATCATTATTGGTAGCCGTAAAATGACTGCCAAGCTAGACTGGAGCAGCTTACCAAAGCTTATTCTTGGTGGATCGCACATTTCATTCAGCGAGTCTGTCAAAAATCTCGGGCTCCATCTTGATAAGAACTTGTCTTGGAATGTGCAAATAGAGACATTACGGAAAAAAATGTATGGCGCTGTAGGTTCCATTCGTCGAATCCGTAATTTTCTGCCCATTCCTACAAGAGTAACGCTTGCTGAGACTTTACTCCTTCCTATCCTGGATTATGCTGACATTTCCTACCCTGACCTCTCCGAACAACAACTTGACTCCCTTGAGCGACTCCAAAACGTATGTATACGCTACGTATTTGGACTGCGCAAATATGACCATGTGTCCGAATTCCGAGCCAAGCTCAAGTGGCCTCCCATCCGCGTCCGCCGGAATGCTCATATTCTGCATTTATTGTACAAAATTCTATTTGATCCCAAAACCCCTTTTTACCTTAAACAAAATTTCAAATTCCTGGGTGAAAATAGCCTTACTCTCCGTTCCTCTAATCTACTCACCTTAAGCATCCCTTCCCATAGATCCAATTTCTTCCATTCTTCCTTCACTGTGTCTGCAATCAACCTCTGGAACTCTATTCCAGAATCGATAAGACGTGCTCAGTCAATAAATGTATTCAAGAATGCATTAAAGCAATATTTATCGCAACCAGCTTCATAACATAATATTATAATATATCTACTTTATTTATTTGAATTTATTCCTTGCCTATAATTTATGTAGTTCCACATGTATGTTGATGTTCCTCTTTAAGTTCGTATGTGTATTTGTGTAATATTTATGAATGTATGTACATATTTATTTACGTATTTATATGTGAATATTTGTTATTAGTTATTACTTAATATGTATCTATTTATTTATATATATGTATTATTTTATGACATATTTATTTATTATTAATTTTATTCAATTTTAAAGCATACTATGTATCCAAAATGTACTGCACCACCACCACAAAATATGTAATCCTTTTAGTTTTTCGGGTTGTCTGGCAGAAATCGCTTACAGTGATAAGACCGCCCTCTATACATATTATAACTTGTATCATTCTTTTTTGTTATCTTGTATTTTTGTGTGCAATAAAGAATTTTTCATTCATTCATTCATTCATCTAACGATAGAAAATGTTACCATACTGAATTGGCTTATCTTTCAGCTTAGCACACAAAAAAAATTAAGCATCTAGCGCAATAATTGACGTCACCATGAGTGAAAATATCATCGTACTCGGCGATAGGTGGAAAATTTGAAAAAAACGTCATAACTCAGAAAATACGAAAAATCGCATAACATACATGGGGGTGATTCGGATAGCCCTCTAGGTCCTCTACCTCCCAGCTTCTGTTCATCACTACTTTTTGGGACACCCTGTATACATCATATTCACATAGGTACTTAACAAAGTAATAACAAAAAATCTCAAAAAACAATAAGCTTTCCTGCCCCCCTAGCCAAGTGGCGAGTGACTATTTTTTTTTCAAATATTTTTTATATTATTATCCTACGGAATTGACTTTTTTAAACCATATATATATTTATACTGTATAATTATATATTCAGACAATATTGATATTAGGTACAGCTATCATGTACATATAGCTAATTAACCTTAATTAAATAAGCATTTCATGCAGCATACGTAATACGCGGGACGCAAAGAGTGTATCCCTCCGTTGACATTTGGCAACGGAAACGACGACATCCGCACAATTAGCAACAGACTGAAAGATACACGTAGAAATATCTACAAATGTTCAATTAGTAAAAGCTTTGAGTGGCGCCGACACAAAAAAAGGACATACCGAACACCGAGAGTAAAATAAGGAAATGTATCTTCATTAACCGACTTCATTTTAATTTGACTGTCGATCGCATTACGTAGGTATATTATAGTGTAGGTATCATTTGTATGGCCTCTCGAAAAATGTGACGCGTTTGTAAAAATAACTATGTAAGTATATGTACTTTCTTCTGTTCTTCATGTAACTTAAAGATTACGATTTAATCTTTTTACATGAAGAACAGAAGAAAGTCTACGGAATCTACGGAAAATGTAGTAAAAATAATATCTAATATCTAATAGTCGGTCAACCTTTTTCTTAGACCTTTTTCGAAGTTTGGTTTTAGTTGTTGGTGAAAAATTTGTGTGAAACTGAGTCCATAGGCTAAGCTGACTAACGAAGTGAAGTGTCACAATGTTAGTCAGCATATAAATATGTGATTTTTTTGTGGTATACAGGATGTCCCACTTTTGTTATACCTACTAAGCGAGAAGGAACTTGTAGTCCTGCATACACTGATCACGTAAAAATATCACAATATGTTGCCCCCTTGTCGCACTATTGCAGCGACTTATTTCGGGGGCCCATACAGTGAGAGGGCGAGTCACCACCTGCCAACATATTTTTACTTTCTTTTAGTAGAAAGGCAGGTGCCATAGTTTCCCATAGTCCCCAGTACCAGTCCATTTAGCATCCCAATCCATAGCCCAATTATTAAATTTCCATACCCTGCAATAGTCCTACATCGGCCGCGGACTGCCTAGGGCTGTATCTCTATAGTGCAATCATGGGCAGGCTGCGGCTGGTGTCCCACAACACATTAAAAGTCTCAAAGGGCCTCTGCGTGTTGGATCCGTGTCCCCACGTAAGCCTTCCAAAGATCCGGGTACCGTCCTTCTGGTGGTACCCGAGTATTATGGAAATGAGAAACATTATAATAATTGTAATTCATACCAAATACTCAGGTCTATAATACCTTTAAGCTGTAACAAAATCAAACTTCTATGTCAAGGCAATCAAAAGAAACAGCAATTTAAGCTGCATATTTTGAAACTCGCAAGTACTCGCAAGGGAATCAAAACCTAAAGGGTACTTCCAGTCGACCTAGAATCTTGAAATTTGGCATGAAGCAACGTTTTATAGCACACATAAAGGAAAAATTCCGAAAACCTTAAATTTTACGGAACCCTCGGTGCGCAAGTCCGACTCGAACTTGGCCGGTTTTTTTTTTTCTTGAAGTTGAAAAGAAGTACTTATTATAGTTCACGTTAAATTGATAGGTAGGTAGTATGAATGAGATTAAGATCTTGCTAAGCTAAAGCCACTCATAATAATAAAATACTTTACTATAGAGTACAAGAAGCTTTGAATGATTTTGTTACACAAAGCAAAGACAATGAATGGGCTATGAACACAAAACATTAGCGTAGGTACCTACCTAGTGAATGCAAGTCTGGTATTTGTTCTCTTTCGCGTCGATTTTTGTAAAGATCAATCAAACTGCACATAAATAATTTCTCAAAGTAGGTACCTATACTTATTTATTTTCTAAGTATGGAATGATGGATAATGGATATCAATAATTGACAACATTTCAAAATTTTAAGCTACTTATTTTTTTTATTTTAATGAAAACTAGATCAAAAATTATGATACACGAATTTTTTGCTTTTTCTAAATATGGAAGTTTTCATTCATCTTTTTGAGTTTTAAAATCATCTCATTCTAAAATGTCGTAAGCGCCAAATGACGTCATACATACGGAGGAATACATTTTTTCCTTTGCCACATGCCTAAATTAAAAAAAAAATCTTGACAGTTGACATTTTGGCACATTTGTCAGTTTGATTCGTCAAGCTTTGTAAATATTGTTGTTTGTTATATGCTGATCCAAATTTTAAACAAAAGAAACTTATTCACAAGTACTGATGATGATGACTTTATGCAGGATTTGTTAAGGGGTGCTGAAAATTTCTAGGAAAACAAATATACTATCTCAAAAACGTTGGAAAGTGTTAAATAAATACAACTTTTAGTAAGTAAACAAAGTCTTTTATTTCAAGAAAATTATGAACACTATAGGCACTATTTGTTCCAACTCCAATCAAACAAACATCACGCTAATGAGATTAAATTATAATACCAAAACACAATAACACGATTTAAAAGTTTGTTTACATGATTATTTCACAAAAATGACAATAAATATGAAATTTGACACATGCCATACCCTGTAAATGTCAGTGATAGTTTTTTTTTTAACTTTTTTTAAATTAGGCTAACGCATTTTTATTCCTCCGACCTCCGTATGTATGACGTCATCATCACATTTATCCTCTTAAAATATGCGATTAAAAATGAAATAATTTTTTTTCTGTAATCGCAAGAGCAAAATAAAGAACCGTTTTTTTTTCTTTCATGGCCTTATAAAAAATGAAATGTTGTCAATTGTAGCATAAATGAATTCTTCATTTTTAAGTAGGTATAGGAATATTTTAACATCTTAATATTTTCTGATAAAAACAAAAAATCTTTACTGTAAGTATGTATTTTTGAAAATCATTTAATTTTTTGAAGAACATTTGCAATGTACCTACCTACATTTTATGTCGTAAACCACGTGGAATGCAACAAACGCTTTGTCATTGCAATCAACCTTCCTCTTACTACCTACAAGCACAGACTAATAATAATATACATACCACGTATACCTACAAGTATGAAGTAGGTAAATACGTACGAACTTACCAGTATAACTATAATACCTCCTGAAGGTGTGTGTATAACTTTTATTACCTAACTACCTATATTTGCATGACACGTTTAACAGGTGGCGTGATACAGTTGTGAGTAAGTGTAAGTTTCATTGTAAATATTCACCTAAGTTGTTTTGGCATTTTGATTTATTGAGTGGACGGTTTACATTTTATTTAACGCAACACTTTGTCCCAAGTTTATTAATCATCATCCAGTTAAACCACTTTTGAAATTCCTATTTGAATTCATGGGTAATACGATAATAATTATTATAGTTGTAAGAAAAAATGTTGTGTGGTTTTATGAAACCACGGTAAAAGTGAAACTTTTTTTCACACTATAGACATTTAACTAAAAATTATCGTATTTGTACGATAATTATCGTACGTATCGTGCGTCACGCGACATGCTCTACACAGACCAAAAAGTTTGAGACGAGCGATATAATAAAAGTTTCACTTTAAAATAAAATTGAAGTCTTCTATACATATAATAAATCTGTAGAAGTGTCAATTCTGTACATTGAAAATATTGAAAAAAAGTTTGGAAAATCCAAAAGTGCACGCCTCATAATCTCATCCTTTACAATAAAATTGATTATTTATAAAGGTGTATATAATATAATATAAATATGTAGATACACTTGTTCTCATGTGCCAATGCTCTTGTACTGTCTCAAGATCTTTCAAGGTGTCACTACTGTTAAATTAGATGGAAATTTAAATTGAAAATTAACAGGCTCGATAGAGCCTGGCGCCAAGTACCGTTCAACACAATATACGTGCGTAGCACGTGTGCGCCAGCTCTTCGAGTCTCTATACCGTAATCAGAACGGTATTTTGAGGTTGTAAAATTTATTTTTTTCCCAAAAATTTTTTATCACTCAAATATCAATTCATGTCAAAATATAGGTACACTTAAATAAAGTATATCCATCGTTACTGACCAATTTTTATAATATTTTTATAATAAACTCTATTTTTAATTAATATTATTTATTAGCTCAAACTAGTACCCCCGATTTTTAGATCTTGCCTTTTTTTCATGTAAAAAGCGGACGGGCACAGACTATAAAAAAAATATGATCACATATAGTTATCTCAGAAGTAGATAGGATACTACAGTTTAAAAAAAATTGGTTGCCTGTAAAGTCGGTATACGAGCGAAAGTTTTACGTGACAACGACTTTTTATGTCTGTCTCTCTCGCTCTTAGGCGGGCTAACCATGCCCGCGTGCCTCTTTCGGTGACTCATCGTAACGTTACCGAGCGTTACACTTTTTCATAAGTGACTCCCAGCCGCAACCTAATTTAAGACGTTGTCACGTCAAAAAATTATCGATGAGTAAAGTATTTCGGTCGCTATCGTGTTAACAAGAAAATCCTCCGCACATACAGACACACGGACGTCCAAGACAGAACTTTTTTAAACTGTTTTTTAACTAGTTTAAATAACAAAAATGACATCAAAAATATCATGAATGTTAAAAATAGTGTTTTTTCTTAATATGTGTGTGTATGTATTATCTTACAAGTGCAATGTATGATACTTACATAAAGACATTTTAAGTTTGAAAAATCAGATGTTTTGCGCGAAGTGACAGTAGTACCCACCTCAACGCTTCGCATATGAGGCGTGCAAAAAAAATAAATACCAGGGGGTGTTACTGGATCGATACCAAACCCAAATATGTGAATAAATAAATTTTTGTCTGTCTGTCTGTCTGTATGTTCAGGCATCACGTGAAAACTAACGGTTTGATTTCGATGAAACTTGGTATAATTATACGTGATTATATCTTATTGTCCTGGGCATAAAATAGGGTACTTTTTATCCCGGAAAAATACGTAGAAAAAAATAAATCTTAATTTTTCCGCGCGGACGGAGTCGCGGGCGGAAGCTAGTTAAGAATTAAAATTTGTATACATTTCTAGCTATATCTATTATCTAATAATTATTATAATAATTATTGAGTAGGTAGTACATAATATAAAACTATTTAAGTACTCGGAACTTAAGTATAGGTAAACCAGAATCTGATGGCAATTGGGGAAATCAAAATTTTGAGTGTGCAACCCTAGGGAAAATGGACTGACCGATCTTGATACTGCTTATTTTTTATTTTGTCCTCAACATCATTAGTCACATTACATAAGTGAACAATATTGTACCAAATAATGAGATATCCACTTAATATTTTGTAGGTACTACTTACATGTATAATATACATATTACTTTTATCTATATTTGTATGTTCATTATCATTATGCCAGTTGAAAATATCGATGTTATATCGATAGAAAACTAGACTGCTTATAATTTTTTATAAAATAAAATAAAAGTAAAATAAAACTATGTTTATTTTCGTAAGTATTAACAGATACACACATTATAAAATTGACTTGGACAGCTTGGACTTGACGAATAGCCGTATTGGAAACTCCTGTAATAAGTTTTCATAAAATTATATTCCAATCAACAAACAATATTATAGTTACCTAAATATAATATTTTTTAATTAAAAGTATCAAAGCGGGTAAGTCCAATTTACCAATAAAATCTTCTAAATTGAAAATTGTGATGTGTTTGACCCTTCTTCATCAAATATTTTTCTATACACATTATAAACAACACCTCTTGCTTGTGATCACAGCGGCTTTTTCGACATTTTCGAAGATTTTTTAGACAAAATCCTAAAAATTATTTATCAACTGCAAAAAAGACAAATAATTTGACAACCAATTTGATAGTTGTCAAATAAGTTGCCACATGAAAATCTTTTATTTCTTAAATATAATTAATATGCCATCAGATTCTGGTAGACCTATACGATACGAACGAACGTTACAGTTTATAAATATTATGTGAGTACTAGCGGTCCGCCCCGGCTTCGCCCGTGGTACATGTTTACGTTTTCTCTACATAAGATCCATCCTCGTACTTCAAGAAATATAATAAAAAAAGAATTATCGAAATCGGTTCAGCCGTTCTCGAGTTATGCGCTTACCAACACATTTTGCGATTCATTTTTATATATAAGATTAATTTTCATATTACCTACCTATCAGGATTTAGGAACGTATATCTACACAAACTGCATAAAGGATAAGTATACGGAAGGCCTCGACGTCATTGTTAAATGGATTAATTTTGTAATCGTTTATGCTCAGTAGCAGGCAACGGGCGCCGCCTGTGCGGGGTTCACCGGTACACGCGTCCGTGCGTCCGTCCATTGTGTGCTATAATATTATGCTGTTGCCTGATATTATGTGTGCGTAGGTCATAGAGGAAGGATGTATAACTGGCGTAGGTACATTACGCACGCCACACATTATCCGCCATATTGAAATCGGGGAATGGAGGTGCTTGATAAAAAGAACTCTATATTGTATAGTGTACTATAAAAGATGGTTCATGGCAGAGACGAAATAGGGCCTGCTTTATAAACAAGCATGAAGTAAAAGAAACGACAAGGAACGCCGACGATTTTCACTTTAGTGGTAATCGAGTGAGACTCGCCGACTACGCGCTAGACTCGGCGGCGGCGGCCTCGTGCGCCCGCGACGCTCCACCAGACCGTTCGGCGCCTGAGCGCACAAAGGGCTCATTGTGTTCCTCGCCGTCCAATTCTTTGAACGGACCCTAATCTTTTTTTATAGAATTCTCGATGCCAGAATGACATCAAACAATGAGTTTCCGTCCTTTTATTGGCACCTAATTTTTTGTGGGCACTTAAATAGACGTAGGTACCTACCTAAGTTTTAAAATGAAAGAACAACCTGTCCTCTTTTCGCTAAAACATAATGGAATAGAATAAGACTAGAAATAAAACATTTATTTCAACTAATTATATAAGTAGCTTTACGAATAGGTACTAATTAAGTATATACCTAGTAGGTAGGAATAGTTTACTAAGTAGTTACATATTATTCTAGGTATTTTTCTCGATGAATTATTTAAAGATGTGGTGTGGTGTTCACTTAATTTCAAGTACCAATTTTCTCATTTTTTTATTTTGTATAAGTAGGTGAGTAATTACTTATTTCATCAACCTATCTTGTCACATTATAAAAATTGGGCCTTTTGATTTTGTGTCGCTTTTCAGTTTCGTCTCCTCTTCCCAGGTTATACTGTTTATTATCCAGTATCATTTCGACATAACATTGTTAAGTATCAAATTTCAGCTTAAAGTTGTGCGTTAGGTGCGGCAGACGCCCACGGCCGGTTAGCCACGAAACTGGTTCCCTCTCACCATCGCCTCTGCGCCTCTGTTTGACCTGTGTGCGTGAAAACCGACTTCGATCGAGACACTATATATCCACTTTTACAATGTGGCTTTCCATTTTCTGAATAACGGGCATCTTGGGGAAATTCCATTGCTAATTAATTAGGTAGTTTTTGAATCGTACTGTAGTAAATAGTAATCAACACTCGATTTCGATTGCTGTGACCAAATTATGACTAAAAGGAATTTTCTAAGTATTGAATAATAATAATTAATAAGTAATAAAAAAACATAGAATTTATCGACATATAGATTAACTAATCAGTAGATTTTATACAGTAAGATTCAGTTTTGAGGAATTTTCCCACGTTATCAAAAAGAGCGTGAACATTTCGACTGCAATGTGTACAATGTACATGTTTGAATGATGTCAAGCTAGCGTAATGTTATCTACATCCGCCTGCCAAGTGCCACGCTGACTGCCTGAGTCGTTCCACCGTGGGGTCTTGTTGTATGACACAGTCCGATACCATGTTATCATTGTGATTGATTAGGAATTTGCTATAATTTTGTGTATATATCTACATCGCAATAAACGCTTGATAAGATTAATACTAGGATGTTTTTAAGTGCATATTTATCGTAAGTTGTCATCATTCGTATCGTACGTAATAGTAAATAATATGTAACTTATTCGTTTTATATAGACTCTAGCCTGCTCTATATAGAGCAATATAGAGCAAGCTCTTCGTCGTTGCAGCAATTAATATACATAAGTAATCCTTAATCTTTTCTTCTTAAAATATAGAGATGTATGTAGCTTTAGTATATAAGAGGTACGTGCCATTGAATAAATTTTAAATTTGATAAAGTTGTTGTCAATATTCATTGAAGGATTCTAAAGTAGATAGATAGATTAACTTATAGTTTATGGTTAATTATATTATGTATTTAGTTAGGCAGTTTATGATTCTTTTACAATTTGTTCAAGGTCACCCATTCCGTGTGAGTAATCGCATAATAAATACCTAATTATTAATTTCTATTACTAAACTGATAACTATCGATTCATATTAGGTAGGTACCACAATAATACCATACCTTGTTGTTTACTTAAACGGGTAAACGATATCTGTATAGAACATAATATATGTAACTGTATGTTGTAACGAATATATGTATATAGAATCGCAAATAAACGACCATGGCTAGCGTGCCCTGGCTTGGCGCCACCGCTCGCTCGCACTCATTGCACAACTTGCAAATAGCATTGCAACTCTCTAAATATATGATTATTTATACAGCTTAGACGTCTAAGAATCTAACGAGTTGCTTAACAACCAGTTTATAATTTAATTCAAACTGAATGCAGTGATATTATGAGAGATAAATATAGGCATGACCAGGCAATATCTCCTATGTACCTACCTATAGCGAGATATTATCTCGCTATAGGTAGGTACATAGGTATTAGGTACCTACCAACTGTTTATCGAGAAATGAGAACACTCATGATAACATTTTAATTAGTTTCTCCATATAACTGCATATTTACGTTATTAATGTATATTAAATATTTAAAACTTATGTAAGTATATTATTAGTATATTAATTACTAGAGGTCCGCCCCGGCTTCGCCCGTGGTACATATTTCGCAATAAAAGGTAGCCTATGTCCTTTCTCGGGTGTCAAAATATCTCCATACCAAATTACATGCAAATTGGTTCAGTAGTTTAGGCGTGATTGAGTAACAGACAGACAGACAGACAGAGTTACTTTCGCATTTATAATATTAGTATGGTTTAGGTATTCACAATGGTGGGTTCGGAGTTTCATTGAGGTGTGAATTAGGGGATCAATATGAATGAACAAATCATAAGTAGGTACCTATACCTATATATACGTATATAATAATATAATATCTGTGTATTTTTATACAGCTATTTATTACGGATGTTGTGCCCACCTACCTACGTGTTTTTCATTATTCTGTCCACGCAAGAGCATGTGCAGGTGAAAGATGGCTTCATAAATAACTAACAGAACACAAAGTGCATGTCTAATAGGTACTAGTTGCATTGAGCATTTTATTCCTCTTGGATTCGCGTTAGAGTATAAGTAGTATAAGAGTATAAGCATAAGTAAAGTTTATATAAAACCATTGTGATATCAATATAATAATATTGAAAATAGTGTTAGATAAAACCGTGCAAAGTACTGCACTGTAGACAACGCGCGTTGCCGCACGTAGGCGCCTGCCTGTGTCCTTTACTTGTCGAGATATCGAGCCGTGCTCCTGATATTGCATTATTTGCACATAATATGCGCTTATTGTTTTCTGCATATTATTACTGCATATCTACATATTATTATTATTATTATTTATTCATGTTATGTATATGAAGTGCGTGCGAGCAACGAACTGCGTATGATATTAAACAGTTGTTCAATATGTCTTACACATGGTATTATAATATTTATGAGTGGTTTTAGGTTTCGTGTTTCTTGTTTCTGAATCAAACGGATTGGTGCGTGTAATAAATATATTTCAAATGTGTAAGAATCCTAAGAACCGAGTAATAAACACATTTAATTAAATAGATTAATAAAACTGCTTTAATCTAAAGCAATTTTTATACAAATAAATAGCTCTACAACCGTCGCTCTTTCGATATATTTTGAGAGTAGGTGGAATCCACTTGAGTCACGCTAACGGCTAGCGTTAGGTTACGATTGAACAAGGTATCATACTGTGGTAGGTACCATCAGCAAGAATATCAGGTTAGAAACTGCTTTAATAATAATTAGTTGTGTGAATCCGATTCCTATCTTGTTCGAGTAACGGTGCCGGTGTTGCGACGCCTTCGGTGGCCACTTGCTAACCGAATGTTGTTATGTGAGACAGATGATCTTTCAATCGAATATTTTCTTGTGACTTTGTGAGTCACTCTTTTATATGCTATATTGCGAATTATTTAAAAAAGCAAGAGCACCACATCATGTTAAACATGCACAATAAAATACTTTCACAGCAATTAATTAACCTTCGTAAAGTCGAGACCTAATTTAATACTGACATCGAGATGTCAGTATTAAATTGTGGATAAATAGAAGGAAAGTATCTAAATTTGAGAATGTTACCGTATTTCTTTTGAATAATTAATGAGGAGAGCTGTAAGAGGTCACTTTGGATGAGTGGTAAAACCAGGTGATATGAGATGACCAAAGAACCGGTTTCTAGTGGTCCGACGTATCTTTTCCTTTTATTTAGCGCCGCTTTTACGCAGTTATAAAATATTATGTAGGTAGATAGTACCTATAAAACTATAGTATTACCTACTTACCTAGTACTATAATATTAAAAATTAAAGTATGTGATCAAAATTTTCTCTATATTTTATAATATTTTTAATGTACACAAAAACGCAGACTTACACACAAGAGTAGGAGATAGACACTGTTATGGCACAAGGAACAGAAATAAAATTAAAATGCCACTTTACCGGTTAGCTAAAGTTAAAAATTCATTTATGGGCCAAGGTATACTTTTTACAACATAATTCCTCATAGTATTCAAGAGTTTAGTAGTGCTAAATTTAAAAATTATGTATAAAACGTATTAGTTCAGAGAGATATTATATGGAAGATAAAAATTAAAAACCCATGGAGGGTTGTCGCGTTGAAAACACAGGACAGTTTTTTGGCATATTATGATAATATACAGTTACATATTTTGTAAAATTAAATTGTAATACTGAAATAATTTAAAAGAAAGTAAATAGATACTGCTTTCCGAATCGGTGGTAAATGTTAAAAATATGTAGGTACCTATTGACGTTTCAAAAGTGCTTCTCGAAGAAGTCTAATTGAATAAATAAATGTTTGAGTTTGTTTGAGTTTAAAATTGTAAGGACCTATTGTAATTTGACCTATTGTAAAAGGAAGAAATAAATAATTTGAATTAATTTGAAATTTCCAGTCGTTTGGAATAATAAAAATATTTGTTTTAAAGGGCAAGTTGTTAAGTTAATCAATATTCAAATAAAGTAGGTAGTTAATTGGTGTTTAAAAATAACATCTCATCTGAGTGAAAATTTGTATAGGTAAGTTCCGTTGAACTAGGTACATAATATCAAATATAAATGAATAAGTTAATATTATATTGTTCGTTGGAAGTGTTCATCCAGGTAAAATGTGACCCTTAAACAATCGGAATGCGAAGGCATCTAATGTTCATTAGGAGAGCCAAGGACCCATATCAACGTTACGATCTCGGGAGATATACTATTGAGCTCAAACTGGTCCCCATTTGGGTGGCGTTCGTAACGCACGTGTGCTTCACAGTTCACACTAGCCTTCATACGGCTCTGATACTTTATAATGCAGACAATTCTGTACTTTATTCTAATGCGCGACGATTGAAATCTCCTAAGCGTGATCGCCCACGTCATTATTGATACAAGATTATGGTTTCCACTGAAGTGTTTTATAGATTACTTTCATTCATTGCAATATATACCGTATGGGTTCGAAATAATGGTTACTGTATCTTAACATTGTAGGTATGATGCCGCTGTGTGCTGTGGAAGTCATCGGTATGGCGCGGGCGATCAGGCAACGGCGTCGATGTGTCTGTGGGACTTATTAGTTCATTTTATGATTGGCGGCCGTTTGTCTGTTATACGAAATGAACAAATACATTATAAACACATTAGCTAAGCTTATTCACGAATGATAGCAAACATATTGTGTAGGTACCTACTTTACTCATGGTAGATAAGATAGGTAGGTAGGTTCATACGTAGGTTTTGTAGGAGACGGAAATGTGAACGAAGTCTATTTTTAGTTTTTACCAACTGTAAAAATAACACTTCGCATAAAAAAAATGAAAGACATCGAGACAGAATACCAACTTGTCAGTTAATTGCCTTAATTCTTCTTACGTAGGCTGGTAGGTACCTACCTAGTTATTTAGACCTAACTAGTTACGTATTTTTTAACATGTAATTTCTTTATCATGTATTTTACATTTCATGTTATTATTTTGTCATATGTAATATAAAATAGATTTTAATTTTGATGGATTATGGATTAACTACTTGTTGCAATTAATGTTATTTAAAAATATTTGTTATGCAATCAAATGTATGCCTGCAATTCTTCTGAGTCAACTAGTTAGGAACGCATCATGTTAATGTTACAAATATTTATAAGTACTCGCACTTATAAAGGAAACTATTTGTTTTCTGTACCTAAACGGTAAACCCACACATACAAAACTCCCTTATAAGTTCACACTCAGTAATTCAGTATGACTACGAGTTATGACTTATGACTCATAAGAGCTCTTTATTGAACAACGCAGTACCTAAGTAGTTGATAAATAGGTAATAATTGACTTGAAATAATAATAGGTATGTTATAATAATATTTTAATGATGTCCTGTATACAGTACACGATTAGAATAGTTACATAAGTAGATATTAAAAATTCTAGGTACTTAGGTACATTAATTAAATTAATCTACATTCTATAATCCTATATCTACCTAAAGTACCTACCTGTAGTGCTATATTATCTGTAACCTCGTGCAACCTAGGTGTAATTATTGTAAATTGTAAATTGTAATATCACTTTGTAATGCAGTTTATTACACGTAACAAGACTATAAGTATTAGTACGGGAGCTAGCAACGTTTAAAAAAAAGTCATTTTAGTATAGTTGGGTTTTTGATATACTGTTTCTCTTGCTATTTCGGTTAGAGTCCGGGCTGTCTGTCTGGCTGGCCGCAGTGGTTGCGTTTATTAGTGCGCATCTTATCTGCACAGGAAAATATCCTTAATTTAAAGTCATTTTTTAACGCGTAATTTTTAATCTTTTGCCTTTAGATAGATCCATCAGACATAATTTTTTTATTGCAAGACGTTTTTTTCGTTGTAAAATAGGTGCCATACGCAATTTTTATTTCAAAATAACTAAAATGTCATCGAAATAAGTGAAATTACATCAACATGAGTCCGCTTAAAAGGTAAGTAATAACTTTATTATTTATATTATATTATCCTTTTTTAATACTTATATTGAATAATTAGTAAACTAATATTTTTAATAGATGGTTTCATATTTATTACACTTTTGGGTATAAATATGAATTTGATGATATTTGTATTTTCTAGTGTTTTATTTTACGCGAGTATTATACATTTTGAAATTAAAGACTTGGGAAAATAATACAATGAATAAATCGCGTTTAAAATCCGTTAAAAAGTCTTTAATTTCTTGATGATATTTGGTTTTTATCAAGTTTACATTAACGTCCTATTTGAGGTTCGTTGGGAAAAAGGAGGCGATATGGTAGATTGTTGCAAAAAACTATAAATAGTAAAATGAATATTATATATAGTATAAGTAACACAGTGATTACTTATCCTTCACTGGGACTCATGTTGATGGAATTTCACTTATTTCGATGATATTTTAATTATTTTGAAATAAAAATTGCGTCTGGCACCTATTTAACAACGAAAAAAACGTCTTGCAATAAAAAATGTATGTCTAATGGATCTATCTAAAGGCAAAAGATTAAAAATTACGCGTTAAAAAATGACTTTAAATTAAGGATATTTTCCTGTGCAGATAAGATGCGCACTAATAAACGCAACCACTGCGGCCAGCCAGACAGCCCGGACTGTAACCGAAATAGCAAGAGGAACAGCATATCAAAGAACCAACTATACTAAAATGCTCACTTGTCAACGTTGCTACCTCCTAGAATATATGAGAATAAGCGTTATACAGCGAACATACCTACCTCACAAATCTAATATTATACTGATGTATATATGCAGTCTATTATTATACCTATATTATTATATATATTATTATACCTATATAATACAACCATATTTATTGCATTATTCTGTTAACTATTTCTTTACAAATATTGAAAAGTATTTCAAATTTTAATCGAAGACAAAAAATAAAAGAAAAACCATACGTAAGTGTATGTGTAATTAATTCTCATTTATGATTGACTGCAAAAACTAGTCTTGTCGTGGAATATTACAAACACTATGATGTCATGGTGGATTAAATTACTGAGTACTATGACCTTGTTTCTAATTGTCATGTGAAAAGTTTTAACAATAATTATTGTTATATTTAAACTATAATATTAATACTTATGCTAAAACATCGAGTAACTTTAATTAATAAATATTATGTAGGTATATGTCGTGGCCATATCGTAGATTTGCTCATTTCATGAAATGATCGATCATTTCGTGAAATGGTCGCATTTCATGAAATGGTTGAATGTCTATTGGCCACATCAATGAGCAGATAAATGATATGAAATCGTTTCTCGATATGGCTAACTAAACGTGCGGTTTATTCATAAAATGATTAAAATTATTTGATCATATCGTAAAATAGTTACATTAATTATTGGTAGAGGCGCTAGGTAGGTGTATTTATGTGATAAGATGGCGGCCGCTGGCGAAAATTTAAGTTTATTCGCAGTTAAAAACTTCATAATTCGTAAATATGAAGAAGGTCATAGCAAAGAATTTACGACGAAGAGGTTCCACTACTGTGGAAAATGCGGATATCTTATATCACAGACTAATAATAATATACTACGTATACAACTTATATTGAAGAAAAAATGCGTCTAAAATCCTATAATACAAAACTATATTTATATGTCCTACTAGATCCTACTATAATAAGTATTATAATTGTTTCCTTTTTAAAAAGCGATTCCCTTTTGGGTTGTTTATTAAAGTCTAACCTAACCATTGAGCTAATATTACTACGTATAGAGGAGACACCACGAACAAAATCTGTGCGCCAAGCGCGGCGCGCGGCGCGGTGCGGCTTGTGAGTCTAAACTTATCAATTAAAAACTTTTCAATAAACCAATCAATGTAACAAAAAAAAAAAAATTCTACGTAGGTAATTTATTTTCATATTTTCATGTTTTAACCTTTTTTCAAATAATATCCACAGTACAGTTCTGTCCTTTTCAGCTATGATGATTCCTGTGACACTTCATCGTATTCCGACTTACGTATTTTATGTTTAAAACGCCAAAATAACTTTAGTGCATAATATTTTTATTTTACGGCGGCATTATTACCAAAAATATAAAAATGAAACATCTTAAGCTTATAAATCAAACACAGTATTGTTTAGTTTAATATAATGAAAAATAAAATAAAATAACACGAAAATATAATACCTACGCAATTCGTGTACATGAAATGGATCGTTGAAAAATCATAGAGTTGGAAAATCATATTATAATCGGCGCCCATCTTGTGATCGTTTGTCAATCGAGTCAATCGTCTGTACGAGTGTGTCAGCCTTTAGGTCAGCCTTGTATACCTACAAGTTGCATTTTTATATTGATACTTTACGTGGTATTCTGTTATTGTTACTAATTGTTATTGTTGACTTTTTGTTGCTCTTGTTTGCTAAGTTTTCTTAGTAAATTGTTGGCGAAATGCCGAAAAAACTAATTTTGGTACTTTATTCAAATCGGTTTCATTTCCATATAAAATATTATCGATTATCGGAAAAAATTGATATGATTTCAGTAAAGACATCTCTACACGTGTCAAAAATCAATGTGTCACAGAAATCATCTTATGTGGAAAGGACTATAATAATGCGCATGGAAAAATTCGTGACTGTTCGGCAACTGTCATATTCCCCGAGCTTCCGAAGACGATATGTATATAGAGTGGTTAAATGTATTTTCTTCATCACATCATCATCAATTCAATGTAAGTTAATAGCGAGGATAAGCCACACGATTGCAAATATATACTTGTTGTATTTATTTACTCTGAAAATTCTATACTTAAAACTATTAAAGTGTTTTACTGAAGCTGGCGTAGGTAGTGATGGATGTATGGAAGGTTTAAATACCTAAGACAATGTTTATATTTAAAAAAAAATATTTTCAAACACTGGTTTACAAGGATTTACAGAATTAGGGATTATATCTATTTCTGATATCGTAGACTGATCAGAACTTTCATTATGCTCTTATAAACTTTCACTTTTCCCCTGCTATCTGCTACCTGTGTAAATAATCATTTTATCGGAAAATTCAACTTTGAAACAAAACTAAGAAGGGTATGTAACAGCAGCTCTATATAATTCTATACAGAGGTAATACGTGCGGTCTCCACCAATATAGGTATAAAGACGACTGAAGGATTTTTGAATTTTTTGACTGACAGGCTACCATCACCTATCGTCCGAATTGTTTTCGATTGTGTATGACTCTGAATTGACTCTTATTTCTTTCGAACAAGGTGCAAGATGCAAGTGCATTGTTTAGGGCACTTACGATTCAAAGATTCGGGGTGATTCGGGTGTTTCTGGAAATACGATAATTAGCGAAGATCTGCATGCGCATTATTAATTTTGGACTACTGTACAATATGTTCTAAATGTGTAAAATTATTATTTTCCACAATAAAAATTTACGTCATGTAATATTAATATCTAAACATCTTTAATACCAATATGCCATTTCTTAAATTTTGAGTCTATGTCAAATTAAGCAAAATGGCGCCCGCCAAAAATTTTGCTCGAACCAAGTTTTAAAAATGATTATCTAGTTAATTATCGATGAAAAGTTATTTAATGATGGATGTATGGAAGGATAAGACAATTTTATATTAAAAAAATGATTTTCAAACACTGGATTTCATTTAAATTGTAGAAATCTAATTATCAAAATCTCCGTGCAAAGGATTTACAGAATCAGGGATTATCTCTATTTCTGATATCGTAGAATGATCAGAACTTTAATTATGCTCTTATTAATTTTCACTTTCCACACTGCTATCTGCTACCTGTGTAAATAATCATTTTATATTAAGTATAGTTAGAGTTACATCTATCTACCCCTGCTACCAGATGATGACCATGGATTATTCTGTCAAGACTCAAGACTCAAGAGAGACACGACAAAGAAGATAGAAGAAGAAGAGATCGTAAAAATCTAAAACAAAAGGAAGAGAATTTTAAGTTGTCACATGTTATCTAGGTAACTATGAGTATTATAAAAAAAACTAGACCATTTCTGTACATTAAATAATATGTATTGAATAAAAATGAATGTTTTGTTTAATTGAATTGTCAATAAAAATACAATTTGTTTGTCTGAATATATGCCTGCTTTAAGCGAAAGCACCAGCTTTCAAATACTTAATAATATTATCATCAAAATTGGTCCATCCAGTTGTAAGTTCTGAGGTAACAAACCCAAAAAATGGACAGTCGAATTGAGAACCCCTTCCTTTTTTGAAGTCAATTGAAAATGAGATAAAGGTTTCTAATTAGACCTTTTGCTAAAATAAACAGTTGACGAGGTAAACACTTCTGAACTTTAAAGTCGGGAAAAAGTAAGTATACCGTCCATATACCCGTTTCTTCGAAAATTCATGAGGTTCAGAATACATATAGTCCACCTGAGCGTAGCCGCAGATGGAAAACTAGTTAACAATAATAAAAATCGTTTTACAGGCAACTAAGTACTACTAGACTTATACAATGTCGTCCATGCGCATGTAACCGCCCGTAATATTACTAAACTCTATATATACTAAACTCTTGAGTAAATAAATAATACATATACCTAACTACCTACTTACATATAATAATATTAATATACCTAGATAAGTTAAGGCAGCATTATAATATAATTTTTAATTAATCAATACCTATACTTACATAATATATGATAATCTGATCAAATCTCGGAAGATACTTATGGAATATACTGAACCTACCTAAACTACTAGGTACTATCTACTACAGTACCTCTATCTACCTACCTACATTTTTATAATGCCAAAACCAGAAGTCAAAACTCCTACCTAATGTTTGGGGTAGTTTGTTCTCATTTAACTACTACCTAGTTTACTTAATAATTATACGTATATAATATATATAATATGTATACTTACCTATTTAATAAGTTTTTTAAAATTTAAATTAGGTATTCGAACTCGAAGTAATCAAAACAGTAAACACCATAATAATTATTATTATTAATTATAATAAAAATATTACAAATAGGTACATTTTAAGTATTAAATTATTATCATATTTATAGATCAAGAAGAATTAAATCTTTATTTGCGAGCAAAGGGACGCTGTTTTCACGGTCACCGGACTCGAGGTAGGCACAGTGAGCGGTCTTATCGTGCATATATCCACAAAAAATAAAACTGACTTTCCTCGAAACGACGATGGCGCTAAGTTGCCAATGCATATTGAAAGGTATTATTATCCCCAAACTAGCACTGTACATACGCCTTTTTCTATACGGACGAGTCGAGCTGAAATAACTTGTTGATGTGAGTTGCGGCAAAGCGGGTGTGCGCGGGTGCAAGGGGGTAAGCGCCGCTGAGCGACGGCCTGTCTACGGGCGGCGAGCCGGCGACACCCTGTCTGCCACGGACGGCGACGTTGTCGCACCGTGCACATTCTTGTCCGCCCGCGCCCCCCCCACCTCTCGTTCTACTGGCTCATGAACGCCCGCGCGCTGTGACCATTTGGCAACATCGCATGCAAACTTGTTTCGTAAACGGATGTGGCAGCGACCGAGGCAGGGCTCGGTATGCTATCTATTTCTTTTACTCGCATATAGTTGTGCTTGAAAGAAAAGGATAGCAATGGTGGCGCTACGTGCTATCGGCTCCCACTTGCGGCATTTTTTCACGCCGAGAACGAGGCGAGATTAATATATAAAGTTGTGTTCACATACTTGATCATATTATTTCGAGTAAATTATAAAATGTACGCATCACCAAGTCTCACAGATCAATCTTTAAATATTTATACTGAATTTATTAACAGGCACAAAAAATAATAATAATTTATAACATTAACCCTAGAACACTAACCTTATTTTTCGACGTTTAATACTAACCTTCGTCGTTTCGTCTACGCTGTTTATTGGAGGGGATTTAGGGGTTTAATTAAAAAAATATATTTGTAGTTATGTTTTTATTTTAAGGACAAGATATTAATCTACATATAAAAATATTAAAATATTTATTTTAACATAGTTTTAATTCAAACAGTCATCAAAATGAGATCACAGTTTACACGATTTATGAACATTCTTAAATTTTTTGAAAAATTCCGTACATATAATATATACCTCTAAATTGCTCGAAATAAACTATTAATTACAAAAATAATATCTGGAAAATTAATTAAAAATATAATTTTGATAATAGCTTAGGATCTAAAACATTTGTGACACACATCAAGTTTGTGGTCCCCACACAACGATTTATGCACTTTGTGCACCTATTTTTAGGTCTACCTTTGTTTTACGGAGGGACATATAGCATATATGTTTATTTTAGTTTGCTATGGAGGCACATCAGCAGCATTACTTTGCTCAGTCTCATTTATAACTTTCACATTATTTCTTCCTGGCATGTTTAAAATTTATGTAATTGAGTCCCACAGAGTATCAGTAATGTCACCAATAATTATACCTGAAAAACATTTTGATCTGGAAATTGCTCTTTATTTACAGTAGAAACTTCATCATCACCCTCCGTTTCATGCTTCTTCAGCCTCAATGTGGTCTTCAGGCTCTCTCGCAGATGAATCTTCCTTATCGCTTTCAACTTCTAAAACTAACATAATATGAATCGTATCTAAAAAATAAAATAATAGGCACCATTATAAAAGATAAAATAACGTAATTTTAACTTAACTAAATAGTACGAAAAGTTACGTTAATACTAACCTTCGTCGATGTGACGAGCCATGGTTGCTGGAACAGCGCGTGTGGACCTTCCACGCACAAAGCACTACCGTCCATCGCAAGCGCAACGGGTTGGTTGAGATTAGCTGAAGTCAGAAAATCATATGGTCGCGCGCGTAAAAGTTACAGCGATTTTTTTGGTGACGCGTCGTCGAATCGACGAAGGGTAGTAATCTAGGGTTAAACATTCTTCTGCCTCCGCTTGGCCAATTTTTTTTTATGAAACATCTCCTTAGTAAGGTACTTCTTTAATATATACTTATTACGTTATTCGTTTTTGTTATGGTAGGTTAATTAAGGGAAAATACAATTTAAATTTTCACATTTCGTATATGAACACGAATAAAAATGATAATAATAGATTGAGTCATTGTGTACAAAGCCTAATGGATATACGCGGCTCAGTCGAGCGCTGTCGGCTCGAGGCCTGTACGCGCCGCGGGCACCAAGCGCGCCGCCAACATCCGCGCTGCGTTGAGCGAGCGACAGTCAGTTCGGCGCCGACAGCCATCACGCGTACACGTTTATCTAGTAAAATGGCCGCTGCCCACACGCACTCGGCCCCCGCACCCTCCGAACGTCGCCCTGAGGGCCGCGCTGGTTCCCGCCGTATATTCCCACCACAATTCAAGCTACAAGTTCTCGATGCGTATAGACGAGACGCCCAATGTCGAGGAAACCAACGTGCCACAGCGAGAAAATTTGGTATTCACCGCCGGCAAATCCAAAAATGGCTACAAGCTGAACCGGCTCTACGAGCAGCTCTTTTGAGAAGAGCCCCACAACCTGCGCCTTCGCCACCGCCATACTCTGTCGGATCACCAGAGAGCGCCCGATTGCCTTCTCCACCACCAGCAGTTCTACCTACATCTGTGCAAGTGCCTACGCCAATTGCAGCTCCTGTTCCAATTACGTTCACGGCGGAGCCCATTGATCTATCCGTGAAACGGCTTTCACCGCCTCCTGCACCGATTCCGTCCTACGCTCCGCGTGCACCATTCGTACAGGAACCCACGCGAAAGCCATTCAAGTTGTTTAGACCGTATCTATTAGAAGACGATGAAGAGAAAAGACCAGCTATTGCATCCCTGCCAGTGACGAATGGCGTTCACGTGTCGGCGTTTGTGCCCGTACAAAGTGCGGCTGGATGCGCGCTCGCCGCGTGCTCAGCGCCGCATTGGTGCGCGCCCGGTCCCGCTTACCAAACTCCTCTGAGATGAGACCATTCTGCCGGGGTTCTACCCCAATTCATCTGTGATCTAGTCGCCGAAGACGCCCTACTGGCGCCGCCCGGGGCGTAGCCCTCCATCACCGTGCCTTAATTAATATTAATATAAAATGTCGCCATAGTGCTTTACGCCGTCGTCTCGAGACGACTGCTTATTTTTGTGTATAAAATTATTCTAGATTTAGGTTAGATTTAAGATAAAAATGTATTTTTATATGTGGGATTTATAAAGTATACCTACATTATTGAAGATTGATTATGATTCTTTAAATATTATTATTATATAATAAAATGTTGTTTACTAAAATATATTTTATTTTCGCTTACCTTATTATGTGGGAGGCAGGTAGCGCCGGCGCCATCCACCTTACCTACCTGATATTATCCCATCGCTTACACAAAGTATCTGAACAATACCGTATACAATATTCATTCATCATTTTTTTTTTCAATGCAACCCTAGATAGGTAGTTCGAAAGTAAAATATAACTGATTTAATTTCATCATTCTGTATTATTAAATCATTGTAACCGTTATTCCATACTTTAACTGTCAGTAAACAGTTACATATACTGTTATTACTTCGAAATCTTATTTATTAAATAATAATAATCTAGCTTATAAAATAATTAATGTAGTTTATAAATAAACAAATTATAATCTGAAAAGTTGGAACATTTCATCTTTGCATAACAATACGAATTTTTATAAGCGATATGATCTATTCTTACTGGTTGGCGACTAGAGTCACCTCTACGACTACACAATCCACATGACCAGGGCTCGGAACCGGTTTGAAAAGAGCGGTTAATTTAGATTATATACCGGTAAATATATCGTTCCTTCATTTACCGGTTAAACAAGTGAACTGTTTATATGTAACCCAAATGATTAAGGTTACCGGTTACTTCTGCACAAACGGTTTTGACACCCAAATTAACCGGTTAATTCCTTTATTATTTTTGCCTCATTTTTTAACGCTTGCCACAAGATATAGTGAATCTAATATCTATACATATATAATAAATCTGTAGAAGGGTCAATTCTGTACATTGAAAATATTGAAAAAATAAATACCAGGGGGTGTTACTGGATCGATACCAAACCCAAATATGTGATTAAAAAAATTTTTGTCTGTCTGTCTGTATGTTCAGGCATCACGTGAAAACTAACGGTTCGATTTCGATGAAACTCGGTATAATTATACCTTATTATCCTGGGCATAAAATAGGATACTTTTTATCCCGGAAAAATACGTAGAAAAAATAAATCTTAATTTTTCCGCGCGGACGGAGTCGCGGGCGGAAGCTAGTATCTAATATATCTAATATATTCTATTCTAAAATATAGTTTGTAAGTATGGATGTATGGATGTTTGTTACTCTTTTACGTAAAAACTACTGAACCGATTACAATGCAATTTAGCACACATATAGAGGGTAACTTGGATTAACACATAGGATAGTTTTTATCCCGGAAATCCCACGGGAACAGGAACTATGCGGGTTTTCCTTTGCAAACGCGGGCGAAGCCGCGGGCGGAAATCTAGTTATCATATAAACTAAAATTGCGAACTTGAGTGCGATTAAGAATTTTGTAACTAAATGACTTCGCAACGTCCAGGCCCGTCGAGCGAGGGTAGCGGGGGCCGAGGATCCTTGTGGAACTTGGTTTTAACCGGTTAATTTTCACCACCAAAACCAATATTAATGAAAAACCGGTATTTTGCATAAACCGGTAAAAACCGGTAAAGTGCAACCTTTAACCTAAATCAATTTCGGTTTGGGGTCAATGACCGAAACCGGTTAAGAATTTAAACCGGTTTCCGAGCCCTGCACATGACTATCAGAAGCGTTTACGTCATTCGAGATAAGAACTGACTCTCAAGTTGCGCCTGCTACGAGTCGAGTAGTGTGACACACCAGAAACAAGTGTTATAGGTATGTAGGTAGTATTTATTATATTATGAAAATTTATGGTAGGTAGTTTGGTAAGGTTAGGTGGTACAAATGGACGACATCATTATGGTGAGCATGTTGGAAATGAGGCAAAAGGATGTGCATATAGATACTCAATGTTTCTTAGAAGTTTGAGAATTAAATATTAAAAATTAAAAGTACAGCAACAAGCAGCATGGAGTTTGTGCTTTTTCTACTAACATCGTAACGTACGAGTATAAGTTTGACGTAGGTATCTGTCCAGTGTCCATGCGTGAGTCTCACGGTCTGTCTATGCCCTATGGCATCTTACTAAGCATCTGACCTACAGAACGGATGAAGCGATTTCAGTTTAGTCTTTTTAAATAAATATAACTAATTCTTATTTATAAAGAATAGAAAAAAGCATTTGAATGCATGCTTAGACATGTTTGATCAAAATAGGATGACTGGGATGAGCCATTTAAATATACTTAGGTATTCATCTCTTTTCTAGTTGATGTGAGGAATAACTTCCTCATTTTGCAACTCTCTCAATATGGATATCAATTTAGGTTAGGTACCAATTTTAAGGCACCTACATTTCAAAATAATAACGTCTACGCATTACGTTATTATTTTGAAATGTAGGTTTTTTAATTCAATGCCTCGGTAAATATGTATATACTACGATATTCTTGTACTGTGAAATTGTGTTGTTGTTATCAAATGTTTCTAATACCTATACACAAAGCAGATAATATTTTACATTCAGAATGCTTCCCACTACTTTGCACCTGTGGCTGAGGACGGGCGGCTAGCTTTTTGTTATCCAGTGTTTACTGTTAGCCAGATAATATAACTAGTGTGCTACGTGACCATTTAATTTGAATTTAATGTGTTGTTTTGGTAATACCCCACATAATGTAATGACAGGTTGCCCGTTGATCATTACTAAAATCAGTTAATATTCATAAAAATTAACATGACGCACTTCAGGAAGCCGGATAGTAAACAAACTTGAAAATTAGATTAATCAAGCAACTTACTTTATGCTTTATGTCTTCATAAATGCAGACAAGAAAAACATATATAAATTATGCGCTATTATCATTTATCTATATAGATTTGACCTAATACGTTTGCATATGGCGTTGTTGCGCTTGCTATAATATTATTTCATACATATTTGCAATAGATAACAATAATTTATGATTGATAATGTTTTGTATTCAAAACAATTGTAGAGGCTGGTCCAATGTTATTGCGCCTTAATTACTGTTATACAAAGATTCTAGTTGTTAAAATATTTTGCTCTTTGAGATTAAAGTGTTTTTGTAATATGTTATACACGTGTTTACAATTCATATCAGCTGTAAACTTGTAAAGTATTTAACTGTGGTATTTTTAATAAATCAAAAATTAAAATAGGTATATTTTTTATCAATGGTTCCTTTATGGTATGCTTGATGGTATGTAAATGTTCAAAACAAAATAAAAGTATAATTAATCGTCGATCCCGCAGGGCAATTTATCACTTCTTTGTAAATTAATAAGAACAACTGGCAACGCATAATATTTCCAAGAAAGAAGAGTCATGTGGCAGAGTATGCTGCAGGCAAATGATAAAGGCAATAACTGATGGTTATGCTCGCTTATATGTACGTCGAGCGTCGAGCGGCGACGCGCAGTCTGGCGTGGCGTGGACGCGCCTTCAAGTCTCACTGCTCACATAGTGTAACTAGGTATTTGGTGTTTGTATTATCTGTATTCTTTTGTGTCACTAAAATCTATATTTATATATCTTACTAGCTTTCCACCTGCGGGTTCGCCCGCGTTTTCAAAGAAAAACCGGCATAGTTCCCGTTCCCGTGGGATTTCCTGGATAAAACCTAGCCTATATTACTCGTGGATAATAAAGCTTTCGAATGATGAAAGAATTTTTAAAATCGGTCCAGTAGTTTATGAGCCTATTCATTACAATCAATCAAACAAACAAAGTTTTCCTCTTTATAATATTAGTGTAGATATACAAGATATTATGTTCCAAGGTTCCATGTAACTCCGTTTAATTTTGTCTGGTTTTTTTAGGTGATTGAGATGCGCCATAAATACCTATTATTTTGTAAGTTTAAGAACTTAAAAAGTTCTTCTCTCAATATATGAAATACTTATATCGTTCAAAGTTTAAACAAAAAAAGAGTTATTACCTAGGTAATTAAGATGCTAAGCGCCGAGTATAGATTCTCATTTCATAAATCGGTAATACGAAAACCAGCCTACTGCCCAGCCTACGAACTTTCTCTTCTGCACCAACATCAATACCAATAGTTATCTATTTTGTTACAAAGTTGTGATTACATAATTATTATATTTTACTAGCGGTCCGCCCCGGCTTCGCCCGTGGTAGGTACATATTTCGCAATAAAAGGTAGCCTATGTTCTATCTCAGGGTCTAAAGATTGTCTGTGCCAAATTTTATCAAAAGCAGTCTAGTAGTTTATGAGCCTATTCATTACAATCAACCAAACAAACAAACAAAGTTTTCCTCTTTATAAAGAGGAAAACTTTGTTTGTTTATAAAGAGGAAAACTTTGTTTGTTTATCTACACTAATATTATAATATTAGTGTAGATAAACGGTCAAGAAGATTTACTTAAAATATTTGAATAAAAAATTATTATGCCTGTATATGTATAATGATGATGATGATCATTTTGCTTCACATACACTGGTTCATTGATATGTACAACTGCAGTCCCGTCCGATTAGGGCCCTTCTGGCCTCCTCCACTCAAGCGACAGCCCAAGCCGAGGTTCGAGATCCCCGTCAAGGGGGGACGCCCTTGTGCATGTCGCTACCAGGGTGAACCTTCAGTTCACCCCCGCGTCCGCGTTAAAATGTAGAAGCCCTTCTGGCTAACATTGAGAAACACCTTACAAAAAAAAAATGTACAACAGTTATACATAATAGTACGTATTTTATCTAATATATAAAAATCAATGCCACTTTTCGTTGTAATTCCATAACTCGAGAACGGCTGAACCGATTTCGATAATTCTTTTTTTATTATATTCCTTGAAGTACGAGGATGGTTCTTATGTAGAGAAAACGTTAATATGTACCACGGGCGAAGCCGGGGCGGACCGCTAGTATTATTATATGTATATTGTCGAGGGAATGGCACATGTTGGATATTGCACACTCATTGCATTTGCAGATGGTTTTCAATATTTACGAGCTTCTGCCGGACGAGCGAGATGGCTCATAAAGCTACAATTTTGAGCACAACACTGATGTCAGATGTATTTCTGGCACAAACACAGACGACAATTTTTGTTTCAGTCCATTAATTTTGAACTTAAGCGCTAGGATTGTAAAATAATAAAATGGGGCGTGTATTTTAGGATGTTTCACATCGAAAAATCTAGGTTCTGAAGTGAAGGCATATGGAAATGTCAGGGTGATATGATATTGAATCTCTTCCACCTAAAATAATTCCATAAGTATGTACATTGTACATACTTATATTTTATGCGATGTAGAGCGTTCAGTACAGGTAGTAGGTAGGTACTTCATAATGATAATATATATATATTTTATGTAGATGCATTTAAATTTAGTTTAGTAGGTAGTACATTCATACTATTATCATCAGGAACTTTTGTCATAAATGAATGTTGTTGAATGTTGGATATACCTACTAATTAATATTTTTGATTCTTCGGTAACGCTATTATAAGATTACCTATATCACACCTTCAATTTAAGGAAGGAAAGCGATATACCGTTATCCGTTTACTTATAGTTATTTTATAAATTATGCTTCATTCAGCCGGAAACAATAGCCCTTAAGGAAAATAACTCCTTCAGAGATGAGCAAACATCGTACGGTGTTACCTGAGACCGACACGAAGAGACAAAAGGTATTAAGTTAGTCCTTCAAATAAATTGTAGGGTTGTAACGGAACTCCGCCTCCGCCTCTGTTACTGCGGAACTTCCGCAAAGAATTTAACCTCCGCCTCCGCATCCGCTTCCGCAAAATTTATGCGGAGTCATATCGGAAGTTCATTTACGATCACAAACAACGCGCAAGGAGCGACGCTAGGCGACGCGGCCGCTCGGCTGCGTGTTTTCAAGTGAAATGGTCGAGAGTTTGCCCACCAGCCCCCAGAGTCACAGACACAATATTAAATCTATTGTGTCTCGGTCTCATTGGGCCGCTCGGTGGTAAATGGGTTAAGCCGCGGGAACACGGCCAAGTGGGTGGTGGGAGTGTGAGTGAATGAATAACAGAAATCAACTTGTCAAAGCGTTCGTTCGTCAAGGAAGATCCCATAATGTTGTGGAGATATAACATTAAATATAAAGTTTTTGCTCCCATAGTTCGCATTTACTTATCGGCACCACCAAGTTCAGTGCCAAGCAAACAGTTATTTAGTGCTGCTGGTTTAATTTACGAACCCTTGTGAAACCGCTTAGAAGGTGAAAAAGCCGCAAAGCTTTTGTTCGTAAAATATAATTTGCCTCTTGTCAATTTTGATTACTAAGATGAATCATGAACATGTATGTACAATTGTACACATTATTATATAACTAGTGGTCCGCCCCGGCTTCGCCCGTGGTACATATTTCACAATAAAAGGTGGCCTATGTCCTTTCTCGGGTATCAAAATATCTCCATACCAAATTCCATGCAAATTGGTTCAGTACTCAGTAGTATAGGCGTGATTGAGTAACAGACAGACAGACAGAGTTACTTTCGCGTTTATAATATTAGTAAGTATGGATATAAATAAATGTTGCTGACTCTATTAATCATAAATTTATTTATATTTTCCCAACAAATTTCACCTCCGCCTCCGTCTCCGTTAACCTCCGCATCCGCGGAGGCGAACCTCTTCACCTCCGCATCCGCCTCCGCCTCCGCTAAGAAGGCCTCCGTTACAACCCTAATAAATTGTTTCCTCGACGCAAACAGAAAATAATTAACTGCGGTGCTTTTGTTTGTGTCCTCCAAAATTCCTTTAGGTCTAGGATCTTTTGTTTTAAGCCGACGTGAACTTTCATTGATGCCTATGTTTTTGGGAGTATCCGAATATAATAATGGTTTAATTTCATGTATTGTTATAATGGTAGTAAGGATCTTTGTCATTTTTTTAATAACGTTCGGTACCTTTAAAAATAAATCCGTGTTTATCATATTATTACAAATGATGCGATTTTTTCAATTATCATTAACCGATATTTGAAAAAATAGGAGGATTGTTTTTTTTTTTAAATATCCAAGTTTCATCACCTGCCGCGAAATGTCATTACGACCACGAGGCACGACGACGCCGCGGCCGCGGCCGCGCAAAAAACATAGGTATCTAGTTATTTACTCAATTTGCACTAAATGATCAATAATCTTACTTTGGATAATAACTAATTTGAAACTGCATACCTATCTTTATTCTATAACTAGGTACCTAATACCTCCCTCAATATCTATAGGTAGGTAGTCTATAATATTATGTTTGTGATTGTGAGTGGTGAGTGCAGACGTGGAATCGTGAAGTGCTGCAACTAAGTACTAAATTAAATTATAAAATATCAATAAAGAGGCTTTCTCCCACGACGAAGCCATATATAGGTACCTACATACGTAGGTAGTCTGTAAACCCAAGACACAATTTTTTGCATATTCTGCGTGACTGACCCCTTTTTGTAGTACAAAGATGGATGAAAATTAAACCTAATAATCTAATGTGAAGAAGATGTACACTACCTATTAAATATTATTAGCAGTTATTCAAACAAAAGAATAGGCATAATTATTTATTATCTATACCATGGTCCAATATCTTTACCCAGAAATAAACGGCAACCTTTAATACTATGAGAAGGCGAGCTAAATAAATCAGCTCGAAGTCATTCGGCAACGCGGTCATAAATAGCTCAAGTCACAAGACAGACGCAGCGGCGCGCCTCGATAGCGCATACTTCAGCTCACCGGGCTATTGCACGATGGCGTGATGCGTTGCCCGATGGCCGCTCGCTTGGCGCCAACACAGCGTTTGCGTGTTATTTCCGACAGCATTACTCACACTGGCTTCGACTAATTATAATATGCTGCGAGCCCGCATCGCCCACGTCACTGACCGCTCGCACATCTCAAGCTGCCACAGAAAAATAAGTTTTAAGTACTCGCCTTTCCTAGAAATGAGAATATCTCGCTCAGCTCGAAAATAAATCGTGTTATTATCATAAATAAACATCACCTTATTTCTTTTAATTGATACTGGCTGAGCGATTCGGTAAGATCAGAGAGATGTCGGCGTCGTTGAAATTTCTGTATCTGTAAACAAGACAGTATAGCGAGCATAATCAGTACGCCCTCTGACATCATCCGACGCTAGAGCGATAGCGCACTGTCGCGGTCGCACAGCGCTCCTCTTTATTGAATACCTACATATAATTATAATATTTTAAAGAATAATAATATGGAATATTATTTATGCGATAAGGTAAAGGATGAAGATATCGAGCTAAATATAATAAATATTTGTAATTTTTTATAGCTTTGATAATAAGTAGGTATAATATAGTTCTATGTTATAATTAATTAGGTATATATACTAAAATTAGACTGTGCTTCGGACGAACTTGCCGGCAAAATCAAGTACATATTTCTGTAGCTTATGTGTCAGTCTGTTGTATAGCATAAATTACTGTAATGGCTGCTGTACACGGGTAGAGTCAACGGTAGAGTGAACTAGCATACTACTCTACCAGTTCTCAGTACTCTATCATTTTATTACTTTACTCTACCAAAGGTGTCTACATTTGTATAGACTACAGTAAGTACTATAGTTAGTACTCTACCGCTCTGCTCTACCGTTTACTCTACCGTTTACACTACCCATAGGTAAATAGTGGCCATAACATTTCATTCTTATTCGTCAAGTAGATTTTTTGGAGGAGTGACAATTATTATACATCCTATTACATCCATCCTAACACCATATTAGTAGATATGATAGGTATACCTACCTATTACCTACTCAAGTAGTACCTAGATACATTTTAATCAATATTAATTTTACATAAATTTTATTGATTAGGTAGGTAGTAGGTAGTAGGTACTTTAAATACATAGCAATTTTGTTTAAAATAAAATTTCTAGATGAGTTATGAAAGTATTGTACTCCGTCCAACGATATAATAAGTAACACATTAATAGATTCTTAGAAGTCACCTACAGATATTTATTTTTGTAGGTTTTTCATGAACGACGACCGACCATGACGTTGTGGGACCATAATTAACGATTTTCGGATGAAAAATTTGTTGTCACCTTTTGTTGCACACGGGTGTCAGAGCAAAGTGCCAAGATTTTGCGTGCTTAGCAACAAAATATCACATACAGTCGCTGATATATTACCAAAAGCCCCAAACTATGTATTCATAATAATTTAAAAATTCTAACCACCACGGGTTTTGTACCTACATTTTGCAGTTATATTGTAAAAATCTAAACCCGATAGTCCATTGATCTATTTTTTACACGACCGCAACGTTGAAATTAATATTGTTAATTTAGTTCATAAGACTTGTATAATAAACTTAATCGTTATAGTAACTAAGTACATATTAGGTACATAATAAATCTTAATTAGCTACAATCACTAATTATAAGAATTAAATTATTACAAAACTTGACCTAACATTAATTAATATTAAATTACCTACGAATAAAAATACATCTCTTCTGAGTTCTGCTGCTCATATGACTTCCACTGTCCAATGTCATTTTCATTACAATGACATCAAAAATAATTTGTTTTAGGTAGGTATGACAATTGACAATCGAATGTGACGCAAACGAAGCCATTGCCAAGGTAAGTCAAGTCACTCAACCAGTTTCTAGGAGTGGATATTGTTAATAGGCACCTGTCTAATAATTATACTTGCCAAGTCACACATACATACGTGGAAACATGCGGTAATCTCTTATTTTAATATTCTCTTAATATTCCATCTTGAGCTAACTAAGTATATCAAATTTCCTTGTGGTTTTGGCGGTTGGCCTGTTGATAAACTTTTCACGATTAAGGCCACCCGAGCGTTTAGACCACCCGAGAGACGTGTAATCAATGTCGTAAATAGCCGTGGCGCAATCGGGATCATCCTCACTGTGTCACGCTAAGCCCTGATAAGTCCGAGATACTTAGCGATAGCTTAACACCACAATGTTAACTATTTCACTAGGTTCATTTATCTCCTTGAAGCTCAGCGTTGATAAGAGGCGGAAATCATACTGGCACTAATTATAAAAAAACGTAAATCTGTTACAATGCAGTTATCACAATTTATAACTATTTTTCTGTCCGTAAATTTTCCCTCACGAAGCTAGAAAATTATTTCAAAAAATGATGGCAAGTTGCGACTGTAATAATTATTGAGGCAATTCGTGGTTTAGTAATATTATCAATTAAACTTGCAAAATCCACATGAAGTAGATGACCCACTTTGAGAACAAAGAATGAGTCAGTGGTACTTGTCATTGTAGAAATATGCACCAGTTTATGTCCATACTCGCTGCACGCAAATATTACTCAACAACGTAGAAATAAAATGTTACATTGTCGAATCGAATACATTAATTGACTTAAAAGATGCTTATCACCTATTGAATATGCCACCGATGCCCGAGCTTGTAACTTTTTCGGACGAATAGATCAAATTTATTCAGTGACTCTACCATCTTTACATTCATATATCAAAAAATAGTAGAGCATTTTACTAGGCATTAAATTTTAATTTTATTGTATGTCCCAAACTTTTACTAAAATTTAATCATGGGTCCAATTACTGAAATTTAAATCAACGGATGTGCCAATGTCGATGAAACATCAGAAAATTTCTATTGATAGTAGTAGTAGGTAGGTAGTAGATTTCCTATGTAGGTAACTACTGACCTAGCTCTATTCAATTAATAAATATTCATACAAATTGTTTAAATTATAATAAAAATTGTTTAAATACAGCAAAATCAGATTCAGATTGATTATAAAGCATCGCTAACATAACATAAGCCGTGAAGTAGAATTCAGCGACAAGTTGTCTGGCAGGGCGAACGGCGCCTGTCGCCTGATTACCTCTCTCCCCGCGCACCGTCCTCTGCAGGCAAGATTATTATGGGCTTGACGCCGGCATCGGCCCCCTTGCCCCTTGCCCCGCACACCTCCCGCCCGCTGCGTCCGCGCCATCGCTTCTCAGAAAATGACACCGCGCGGCGATACAGCGAACGTTGTCGGCTTACGGCCGCGGCTGTCGCTGGTCGGCGGTCGCACACAGCTACATGACATCACACATGAACGGACATGATACTTAATCACATACAATGATATCTCCAACTGATTTTTATTAACGGTCGTTTGCCAACTCATTTCTATATAAACCTCATAAGTAGATAAATGATGTATACCAAGGCATTTATTTTATAAGCTCTTTGTTTGCGGTAGAGTTCTCATTAAAGTTTTCAGAATCGAATGTTAGGCTCTAGTTTTATAAGATAAAAAAGGTACCTATTTAACCACATATATTTAACTAAGCTCAAATTCTCTCTCAATTGAAAACCTTAAATCAATCACATCAGCAGCTCTCAGCTCATTGCAAGGATATTTCTTGATTTTATTATAAAATGATAAACTAAATTAACACAATATTATTATGCATGCACACACGATAGCTAATATAGACGTGTGAGAAGTAGTGGATAGATAATAGTGTGTGTAAATAATTTATCGGTGAGCGCCGTTTAGTAGCTGTGCACCGAGTTAAGGTGGGTCGCACACTTTATATGGAGACTCGTCTAATTCTCTGTATAAATTATTGAAGTTTCTCTTGAATAACTAAAATAAAGCAATACACGTTCGTTTTAGTAAATATTTCAAGACTTTAGATTCGGATAAATAAGAATATTCGTTTGAGTAGGTACCTACTTAGGTACTTTTATGTCAATGCAAATAAAAAACTGATAATAAAAAAAAACATGTAGTTACGGTCTACCTAGGTTTTGTAACACTTGATGATTAGCAATCAGCATTAGTAAGTACATAATATCCGTTAGTACTAGTGATGCAACGAATACTACTTTTACGAATACGAATATCAAACCTACTACCTATTCGGCGAATACGAATACGAATACAAATATCTCGCCTTGGTAATAAGAGTATTATTTATTTAATGAATGTTTACTCTTCTAATAATTAAAATTTACTATAAGAAAATTTTTATTTAAGAAACATAAAATTCGTAGATTTTCTGGTTTTAGGCGATTTTTTTTCTGGATGTTTCTGCTTCAGTGAAAAATATTTTTGGGCGAGTTTTTTCAGACTTGGAAAATGGACATCTTCTCGCCAAAAGGACAGTTGATCAGCAGTCGGCGATAAATTTGGGAGCTTTAGATAAGCATGGTCGTTGCGGTTAAGGGAGGCCCTTAACCGCGTAACACACGTCATCTGTAGTAAATAGAGTTGCGTACAAATATACACATTCGTTTTTAAATATTCGTATATTCTCCGAATACGAATATTCGTTAATTGTCTACTATTCGGCGAATACGAATATTCGTATTCGTATTCGTTGCATCACTAGTTAGTACGGTAGTACCTATATAATATAAGTATGTACTAAATTTTATTTACGTAGGTATTAGTATTAATTTTAATTAAGTATTGTAAAAAATCATCGTTGGGTAATTTAGAAAAATGCAAATTTTAATTTATTTATATTAATTAATGAATATTACATTTTTATATATTTTTTGTGCAGTTATAGAAGGTAACTTATTACACGAAGTGGACACGACGTAATTTCTTCACGTGTAAAATGTGAAATGGCTACAACTTACGGGCTACTCGGTACCATAATAACATATTTGACTTACAGATCGCGTTTCCACCCGACACGCTATGTAAATGTGTGCAATGTGCAGTGTGCGTAAATGCCCATGTGTAGACACTAATTGTGCATAAGAGACGTGGCATGCGTATTAAATCATACCTCTGTATGATTTAATACGCAAAAATCGATAGACAATTCCATTTAACAAGGTGTAGCTATTGCTGTTCTGTTAATTTTAAAACTAAGTACCTATGTAGGTATATGTATGTGATTAAAACAAAAAATACCTAGCTACCACGTAAAATTTTTAAAATTGTAATGATTTTCTATCATCGAAAATTATTTGATTTTGTGATAGGTATACCTACGTGGTTTGATGTAAGTACGTATACTTACAAAATAAGATGTTATTGGTGTTAGGTTTTTCCAAGAAATAGGTACTTACAATTTTCTAATTACTTATTCGTCAATTCAAAAATAAGTACAATTAACTAAGTATTTAAATATGCTATTGCTGCGCACTTGCTCATTCTGTATATACATATATATGCGTTCTCGTAATCTGCAATGTAAAGAGGTGACCTTGTCTTTATATGGGGCAGGATATACACAACAAGAAAACATTCCTATCTAACTTATACCATATATTTTTATGTACAAATGGTTGATAATACTAAATAGTTAAATACCTATACATCACAGTAAATAGTAATTATCAATTGGATAAGGCCAGAAAATGAGGAATATTAGGGAATTAGCCATTCGCACTTTGTATGTTGACCGCCTCCTTGGTACAGTGGTTGACGCGTGAGCGTAGAACCGAGGGGTCCTGGGTTCGATTCCCGGTGGAGACGACGAAAAAAAAAAATGTCTCGGTCTGGTAGGGCACAGAAGGCTGATCACCTACTTGTCCCTAAAGAAAAATCGATCAGTGAAACAGATGTATGCATAATGCATCTGCCCCTTACCCCACTACGGGGACATGGGACTTCACTTACTTTGTATGTAAACAACACAATTTTTGTCTGCAGTCCCTTTGGTACAGAGACGCTGAGGAGTGAGGATGCCAAAAACGACGGATGTCGATGCGTAGCCTCTTTTACAAATTTAAAAATACTTGATGACGTAATTTTGATCAAAAGGTGGGAAAAATAAATGAACTGATATTAATGGTAAAATGAAAATTGGTAAGGCTGGTTGCAGAGTTTGACCGACCATCAGTGCGTAACGTCGGTCCTGACGATACGCATCAACAATGTGTATGACTATGACACTAATACACATGACAATACGCGTGCGTATGGTCGGTCTAGCTATGAACGGTTTTATGAATTTCCATACATATGACAAGCGCGACTGACGTACCCACTAATGGTCGGTCAAGCTCTGTAACCAGCCTAAAACCTTAAACAGGGTGTCCCACTATTGGTATACTTAGAGCGAAGGAACTTGTGGTTTTGCATACACTGAACACGTAAAAAATACTTAAACAACAAAATTACGTCAAAAATTGATTGCTAATTTTTTCCTGAAAATCCATGTTTTCTTCCCTAGCTTCGCGCAGCCAGCATGTACCGCTTCTCTAATGTGAGCATTTTGTCTATGTTAATAATTGTAAACGATTGTAATGGATACGTACACATAGAGTTTTACTTTATTCATCTATGTATTTGAAAAAAAAAATGCGTCTGGAATTTTATAAGTATTTTTAACAAACTCAGCGTATGCAAAACTATAACCTCCTTTGAGCTTAGTATACCAACAGTGGGGACACCTGTATAGGTATAAAAGGTATTTGTTATGAATGAGGGGTAGATTCTATGGAGGATTGAAACTCACGCCATCTTTTAAAATCATATCAATGTACATTTAACATTTAAAATTGTAGGTAAGTATATATAGGTATATCTACTGTTCTGTGGGTATATCATAAAGCGTTATTCAGCCTTTACAACGTGTAATTTAATTTATGCCACATTGGATTATGTACCTGGTATTTTAGTATAGTTGCACAGATAATATAATAGTAGGTATCTACCTATACTATACTAGTAACGGAAGTAGGTATCAAGTATTATTTATGTAATTAATAACAAAATAACCTATATTTTACTGAGCATTAGAAGTTAGATCTATACAACTGTCCATAATATATTCTATATTCTTATATTAGGTAATATTAATATTAAAAGAGGAACGGTTTGTAATTATGTATGTATGTATGGTTTGCACGCATAAACTACTGGACTGATTTCAAAAATTCTTTCACCATTAGAGATAGAGAGCTGCATCTTCACTGAGCAACATAGGCTAGGTTTTATCCCGGAAATCCCATGGGAACGGGATTTATGCAGGTTTTTGTTTGCAAACGCGGGCGAGGCCGCAGGCGAAAAGCTAGTATTTTATATTATATCGGTAGTTTTAATTCCCATATTGCGTCACCTTTATGTGCGTATTTAACTATTTATATTTCGTAGAATTAGCACATAAAAAGCTTCTTTGACTGTGGCTCATGTTTATCCATCTAAAACCAGTTAAGCAAGCTTATGACAGATAAATTATTATAATGGTTATGGGTCTCTCTCATAATTTTAATAAAATTATCAAATATCTAGACTAGTCATCCGGTGGCTTTGCCTAGAATATTTTCCGGGAGCTTTGAAAATGGGTAGATAATTTTATAGATTACTAGCTTACCGCCCGCGGCTTCGCCCGCTTTTTCTTAAACCTAATAAATTAAATACTAAAACCTTCCTCTTGAATCACTCTATCTATTAAAAAAAACCGCATCAAAATCTGTTGCGTAGTTTTAAAGATTTAAGCATACAAAGGGACATAGGGAAATAGGGACATGAAAGCGACTTTGTTTTAATACTATGTAGTGATTTATTGCTATATTCGATTTTTTAGGAGTTTAATTTATACCTACTGTAAGTATATTTCGTTCCAATGTTAGTTGAATTGTCTAGCGAATGGGTTGTGTATACTTACCTAGTACTTTTACTTAGTTCTTAACCGATGACAGAAAAGGGTATGCTTTGAATTTGTATGTTGTAATCTTGTAAGTACATGTATCTAATATATAAAAATCAATGCCACTTTTCGTTGTAATTCCATAACTCGAGAACGGCTGAACCGATTTCGATAATTCTTTTTTTATTATATTCCTTGAAGTACGAGGATGGTTCTTATGTAGAGAAAACGTTAATATGTACCACGGGCGAAGCCGGGGCGGACCGCTAGTTCTGTATATTTTTCAAAGAATTCTAGATTTTCAGATCCAGAATCCACAAAACCAAAGAAAATAACAATTTGAATGATTACCTACTAAATAAATTACACTTTGTCGTAAAAGGCTTAGACTAGAGGGTTACTCATATTATAATATGCATTGTAGTTTGTACTTGAATGATACCTATGAGATAATAATATACCTACGTAACTATTCGTATTTAAAGGTATGTGAATAACACTACTGCTCTACAGGCTACATGCTACAGAGTACCTACAGATGTTGGGTGTGAGTGAGATGAGAGTGTTGTGCTAGATACTAACTACAGATGAATGCTTTATTGCTTTGAAAAAAATATAAATACATATACATAAAACATAGACAAGATTTTACAGAAACAGCAAAATGTGGCCTTATCGCTTATACAGATGTAGGTAGGTATTTATTATAGATCCATTGATTTTTAATATTGTTAGTAATTAATATTTTTGTCACTATATTAATTATTTTATCTATTCAAAGTTGAATTCATGAAAATATGTAGGTACTTTAAGAAATCTACAGTATTTTTACTACAAACTGTAAAATATAGTTACTCATTAGTCAACTTCGAAGAAAAAAATTGAACCTTTTTTTTCCTCACCTTTCGATATCATCATGCGCATGTGTTTTGAAGGCAGGGCGGACGTGGTGGATTTGGATTATTATTATGTGAAAATCATTTGGACCGTGTGGGCGCGCGCCGCGGCCGTCGCCCGTTGGTTTGACTAAACCAGACTTCGTGGCGCTCTACTACCTGTTCGCCTTGACGCTCACGCCGCACGTTAGCGGCAAATCATTGTAGAGTTATATGAACATGTGTCAACTTTAATCGAAAGTCATTATTTAACAAAGAAATCGTTTATGGTGAACGTAGATACGAGTCAAAAACTAAATAGGCTAAATTACATATTTTGTAGCAATGTAATGGATTATGTAAATAATATTGCCTAATATGTATTCATAATTTATAACAGAAATAGCACAGTTTGCCACGAAAGCAGATTGTGGGTACCTATTAGTTTACAATTTAGCAAAATTCGAGAAAAGTCGTTTTAGAAATTATAAAAATTACCTACTTACAGACTAACATCCGTTACATTCACTATCAACCATTACGCATTATAAACAGGTAAGCAGTAGGCACATTACAAATGCTTAAATCTATTGAGCTCTTCACTTCACAACGATTCTCTGATAAAACAAATAGGTAGGTATGGAAAAGTTGAGTCATAGTAACATCGTGATGCTTGCCACGTTCCTAGTCGACTTTATAATAATATTATGTGCCTACTTCTTCCTTTTATGAACTGACTCTACATTTTGATATTTAATTTAATTCGTTTTCAAGTACAATTATAAGTTACATTAGTCTCTTCTTATTGTATACAAATACTTGCAATTGTTTTTGAGAAAGTCAGTTTTATTTTATTTCATTGGTAGGAAAGGTTTTTCATTAAATCTCAATGTAGCGTATTCAAAATATTATTAACTGTATTCACTTAAATCAACATAAACCAAACTTCATTATATGATAAGAAAATTGTTTTTTTTTGAAAACACATGATGATTTTTGGAAAATGTGCTTCAACAATCGCAATACTCATACATTTTTATCGTACGTAACATTTGCAATCCTATCGATATTAAATTATAATTTTTGGAACGGGGTTATCTAAATTTAGATTGGTACCGAGCTAGTTATAGGTATCTAAGATAGTGTCCAGAGACATGGTCTCAGAAGTAAGTTAATATAATTAATACATAGAGTTCGGTAAGTAGGTTCTACGCGTTCTTATTCTGTGGTATGTATAATGTATAGGAACTATATCTATCAAGCAAGTTGTGACTTCTTGCGGGCTTACCAAAATCAGATAACTGTTATAGTTACAGAGGTAATTTTTAACCGCTAAATAGTCAATCATATTAGGTAATAGTCAATTATATTATTGATATGATATAATAGTCAATTATATCATATCAATCATCTATACATATAATAAATCTGTAGAAGGGTCAATTCAGTACATTGAAAATATTGAAAAAATAAATAGCAGGGGGTGTTACTAGATCGATACCAAACCCAAACATGTGATTAAAAAAATTTTTGTCTGTCTGTCTGTCTGTCTGTATGTGAAGGCATCACGAAAACTAGCCGTTCGATTTCGATGAAACTTGGTATAATTATACCTTATTATCCTGGGCGTAAAATAGTATACTTTTTATCCTGGAAAAATACGTAGAAAAAAATTAATCTTAATTTTTCAGTTTTATCCATAGACGTTGTTCCGTAGAACCGCGAACACACGTTGCGTATTATTATAGGCCTAGCCGTATTTGGGAATTGGGTCCAATAGATATTTATAAGATGTTATTGACAGAGGTACTCAAAATGGAGAAATAACCATCCACGCGAAGACCGACATCCGCGCGGACGGAGTCGCGGGCGGAAGCTAGTATCTTTATAAATTTATTATCAAATGTGATAATATATTTTCGTCGTATTAATAGGTATAATATAGTTAGTGTGCACTTTACTAGCTTTGACTGTTGTCTAACAAAGCGAAAACTAATAATAATTAATTAATGATAATATTACAGGATTTTGTAATGGAGCAAGTTATGATGACATCATTGGAATCGAATACAAAACTAATCCAGCGCCAGATGGTCATAGGTATTTTGATTATTAGGTTGCTACTATTGATTAAACTAAGTACCAATATGTATATAAGTAGGTACTTCTACTTTTTATTAGATAACAATATTTCCTTCATTGTGAAAAGAAATTGCCATTATCTTTCTCAAAGCCTACATTAAGTACCTAACTCAAAATTCTACAATATAATTATTTGGCAAGAGCCATGGGAAATTCAAGTTGAGAACCTGTTTCATTTCGTAATAATCGTTTATGGTGTCTAATAAATTCTATAATGATGATTATTAATAGATGCGGCATCTGTCCTACATACTTTCAAAAGATTTGCGCCTTCAACTTCCAAACGAACTCCACATATATATTCGACAACCACTGTGTGATGGACCTGTATAATTGTATTCATGGAACCGGTAAATTCTCTTTAATTATATTACTAGATTCTCAAAAAGTAGGTGTGGGCAGCGTGAGTGTTTTTTCATGTTTGATGTGGTACAGTTTAGTTCAAACACTCCAATTAATATCGTTCCTCTTATACATATTTTATCACAATATCCATCCAGTCTTTATTATTAGTTTTATTTGGAATATTGAATTTACTTAGTTACCTCTAAAATTTAATTTCATCTTAGTATAAAAAAGAGATGTAGGTAGAGTGTAGAGCCTCAGCCGTGGATGCATTCCACGCCGAGGTGACAATATAACTAAACAATGAAAATCTCAGATGAAAATTAATTGTATCAATTTTCAGTGTTTGTACAATTGAAAAGATATGAAAATTGTTTGTACATAGGCAACTTTGCCTATGTTCACGGTATTAAGCGAGAAGATTCCGACTACGGAGAGGACCACATAGGAATTATAGATACGAAGAAAAATCCCGATTTTGTTAAATAAACAGAATTTATTATAACTAGTCAATATTTTAAATACCTACTTGCAATTCAAAACTGTACATTGAATATTTTTTTTAATAATACTTCGCGATGAAAGAATTGTTAAAATCGGACCAGTAGTTCTGAGATTAGCGCGTTCAAACAAACAAACTCTTATAGTATAGATTCAATGCAGTCCCTAGTCTCACTAGAGATTTTATTCTATAGGGTTCAAGTCAGAGCCATTAATACTAAAGCGTACAGTAATAAAACTTCAATGTAAAATTTTCATACTTTAATAACTTATAAACCTACTTATTAGATATTTTAACTTAATTATCTAAGCGCATGAACAAAAATTCCTTCAAAGTTCATTTACTATATAAAGTTAATCTTTTTTCACTTATGTATTATCATCTAAGAATGGTAATTATGATGAGTTTAAATAAAATACATAGGCTAAGTAACCGCCATGTGGCCAAGCCTCTTGTAGTCTATTTTGTCGAGTTGTACGAGCGGTCGCAACTGATCCGCGAAGGCACGCATGTCTTCACCAATAGCATCTTGACCCTGTGGTGCTAAAACCTACAACAAACAAGTTATTTGATTTTTAAACTGAACATAAAATTAAATAATAATAATAATAATAAACGGGCGTAGGGATGTGACGACCCCATCGCCCACGGTTGGGATATCTATTGTTTACGTGATAATAGATATTCCACCCGTGCAATCAGTCAACCCGCAGGACACCTTGTGGCGGGGTGTCGGGGAGTAGCGACCCCGCGGGAACCGAGTGCTCCCGGGGGAGGCCCCTGTCTTCATCTCCGGCTTGCCTTCACCGGCCGGTCGGAGTGAAGCCTGACGAGGACAGGACCCCCACCTCTGGCTTGCCTTAACCGGCCGGCCAGAGTGGAGTCGCGAGAGCTTTTAGCTCGAAGGGTGGATGCGAATCGTAAGTGGCGAGTGGGCACGTGATGCTGGACCCTCAGGGAGCGCGTGATCGGAGTTTAAAGTCCAGGGACGCCTCTCCACCCTTAGCTGCTCACAATATGTTGCCCCCTTGTCGCACTATTGCAGCGACTTGTTTCGGGGGCCCATACAGTGAGAGGGCGAGTCACCACCTGCCAACAATTTTTTGCTATATCTTAGTAGAAAGGCAGGTGCCATAGTCTTCCATAGTCCTTAATTCCGGTCCATTAACATCCCATTCCATAGCCCAGTTTATTTTGTTTCCTTATCTTGTAATAGTCCTACATCGGCCGCGGACTGCCCAGGGCTGTATCTCTATAGTGCAGTCATGGGCAGGCTGCGGCTGGTGTCCCACAACACAGTAAAGTTCTCGAAAGGGCCTCTGCGTGTTGGATCCGTGTCCCCACGTAAGCCTTCCAAAGGACCGGGTACTTTCCTTATGATGGTACCCGTGTATTATGGAACTGAGATAATAATAATAATAATATTTTAATTACAGATATTTCATCCATATTTGTGTTAGTATACATTAATCTTAGAAACTATGTTAGTAATACGATTATAAAATTAAATTCCATACAAATTAAATTCAAACACAGATTAAAACCATTAAATATTATTCAAATTATCCATTATCCAATTATACTTATTGCATACAATGTAAATTTGCCCACCGCTTAAGGAATGGTCCGTCTACTTTCTCAATTAATGTCTTCAGAATACCATTGGAACTCTCACGCATTCTCCTCATCATAGATGCTGCCCTTTTCCTCATTATCGCGAAAAAATCGTCGGTCTGGCAATTGGCAAACATCTGAGACGCGCTACAGAAGCGTGGAAGCCCCAACAGTACTCTGAAGCCATTGTTATATTGTACACGTAGGACATTGTAAGCCCGCCGCGTAAAAGATAACCACAGGCTGCAAGTATAAAATGTTTGGCAGTACGCCTTAAATAAAGTTATTTTAGCCTGTGGCGAGCAACGAGCAAATTTTCGTGCGAGCATATTGCAGCGGACTGCCAATGCCCTACGCTCCCTCTCAATATCTTGTATATCATTCATATCTTCTGTCACAATATGCCCTAGATATTTAAACTCTCCTACTTGTTTAAGAGGACTGCCATTAATATACACAGGTGGTATGTCATGTACAGGGACTCCCTTACTTTTAAACACAAGAAGTTCGCATTTTTTTACATTATATTCTAGACCGTGCGAAGCTGCATATGACTCACAAATTTTAATGAGCTGCCTGAGAGCACCAATTGATGGACTCAGCAAGACCATATCATCCGCGTAACTAAGATTATTTATAGTTAGTCCATCGATAGAACACCCGATACCAGTCTTGCTGAGTTCATCAATCAGCTGGTTCACATATATGTTAAAAAGTGTCGTAGACGTCAGGCCGCCCTGTCTAAGGCCGCACTCTAACACATATCTATCAGAATACTCCCCCGCCCATCTGACTGAGTTAAACTGGTTGTTATACCAATATTGCAACACTCTAACAATCTCAAAAGGAACTTCAAGGTATCTTAGTTTTTCCCATAGCTTTTCGTAAGAAACACGATCGTAAGCCTTAGACAGATCAAGAAAAGCTGCGTAAACAGGTGTCTTCCTGTCTGTGTAATATTTCACAGTCTGTTTTAATGTTAATATAGCATGTTCTGTGGAAAGGCCGTGCCTAAACCCAAACTGCGCATCGTTAAAGTTTACACATTTTTGGAGGCGTCGATCGAGCAAGCAGTCAAAAACTTTGCCAAGAATCGCGGCTAGTGAGATTGGTCGGTAATTACCTTTATCTCCGATATCACCCGATTTGTTTTTAACTACTGGAACGACGACGCTCTCCATCATGTCTGCAGGTAGATAGGAATGACGGATACAAAAAGTATACAACATTGCTAGGACTCTGTAAATATGTTGACCCGCGTTTAAAAGGTGTTCTACGCATAAACCATCGTGCCCTGCTGCTTTACCTTTCGCTAGATTTTTTACAGCGAACTTAACATCATTGGCATTAAAAGATATTTCACTTTCTTTTATAGGTAGGCAAGCATGAGACATCCGCTGGGACGACGGTATATTTGGATGTACATGAAAATAATCTTTAAATATATTTGCTATACCTTTTGGCTCCGTCTCTCCATCGACACTCATAGGGAGGCCCGCCCTACAATTCAATTTGTTAGTGGCTTTCCAAAACTTCTTAAAATTTTTATTTTTATGCAAATCTGCTATAATATCCATTTTAACCTGATCGCTATTATTCTGATAGTATTTTAACTTATTTTTAAACTTACTTCGGCTCTTTCTCATATCTTTATAAATATTTCCACAGAAAGGCATGCCACACGCTTTCCAAAGCAAAAATTTACTGCGCGCCTCTCTATGAGCGTCCTTTACATATCTATTCCATCCTACAATATGCCTACGCTTACGATACAATCTAGTTTGTTTACTCAATATTGCAGCATCTTGTAAAATATTTATTATTTTATAATACAACTCGTCAATAAAAAATCTATGCTCCTTATCATAACACATATTATCACAACAAATTCTCAATTGGCAAGGAAGATCAATATTTTTAAGGGCTGAGTTACATATTTCAGAATATTCGTCTACATTTATATCCTCATTCCAATGTACTGTATTGCTTTTTTGTGAAGCTACATCGTGACTATTTATTTTTATCCTTAAACCATATATATTGCAATTAATGACTAATGGAAAATGATCAGACCAAAAAACGTCACTACGCACCTCCACATTTGAAATAGATAGCCAAGCTGACTCAGATGTTAAACAATGGTCGAGCCAGCGACAACAACCATGCGCATCGCTTATAAAAGTAAAAGTATTGCTATCTAAACCAAGCTTAATTACATCTGCACATTTCCATTGTTGATCTGAACAAAAATTAAATAGTTCCTTACCAAAGAGTTCACCAGGGTGGGCATTGAAGTCTCCCAAAATATAAACCGATTCAATATCACACATTTCCACCATGGCAACAATTTCACTCAAGCATTCGTTAAATTCCACTATATTGTCTAAGGAGCATGTAGGCATATAAACACTGAATATTAGCATTTCACGATTCGACACTATACCTTTTATTGCCACTATGCGATCACTAGAGCTCGATACAACCGACACAGAACTGAAGAAATTTTTACGCCACAGAAGCGCAACGCCACCAAAAGGCCTGCCTCTTAATAGACCGTCACCGAGATTCACACTTGATTTCCCAGTATATGAAAAATTATTATGTATATCTCCAAGTGTAGGTATATCACTTGGCAAGAGCCATGTTTCCTGGAGGGCAATAATGTCCGCTGAGTCACACAGCGCCTTAATACATCCACTAGACCTCTTGGATCCTTTACAATTAAAACTTATTATACTCATATTGGCATTATTATCCATTATTTGAAAAATTTATTCTCCTCCATATTACTTCGAAGAGCCGGTTCTTTAGATTTGAAATAGACATAGCGCCGAAACGCTACACCCATTGGCCAAATATTTTCGTCCATGAATAGGGATAATTTACTTCTAGGTATATCAAATTTGAAAGCTTGGTATTGTTTATTATTTTTCATTGTAATTTTAGAAAGCTCAACTCGAACCATAGTTTTATTTTTCCACCATAATTAATTTGTTATAAGTTAATTTGTTATATTAAACATTTCATTGTAATTGAAATGTCTCTAATTAAATTGCTTAATTCAATTCAAATGTATGCATACATTTTAGTGGTAGAGATTGTCCTTTACATATCTATTCTGTTCTGAAAACTGTTCCAGGTAGGAACTGCATTTGCAAGTTCAAAGTATTGTAAGTCCCTATATTGTTATTTCATGTCTGCACACAAAATTTTAATTTAATCTTGGGATTAATATGCAATAAAAGAAGTTTCAAATCTATTGAAAAAAAAAAAGCACCATAACATATATTTTTGCACACAGCAGTGCAATTTCCGACTGCATTAAATCAGTAAATGATTATTATTCATACTGCTACGTCAAAGTTTGTAAAAATTAAAATTAAAATCCAGGAAAATCAAGCGAAATGAACAGGGTTTCTTCAGGGTTTATTAATTAGACAATAACTTTAAAGCTGGACAGAAACAACGTTAATAAGTATTCTTCTATAGCTTTACTGCATCTGGCACATTCCACTCACAATTGTGTCAAGTGTCAACCTAATACTTATTCACAAGCTATATAACATGTGAGCATTAAGGCTATTACGCTGTTAAAGCAGCCATAAAAACACAATATAGTCATTAGTTTATAACAAGAGCGTTTAAATTTAAAAGAAGTCGTATTTGCCATTGAGTTACTGTGATATTATGCATATGAGGTAATTGTTGACAGTGAAGGCCATACCTACATTAAATCTCAATCATATCAATTTAATTTGTATAATTTGAATTTTCTCATTACTTCCTTTTTGCAATTAAACGTTTTTTTTTTACTATTTTCGAATATATAAGTAACTAGTCTTGAAATTTAAGTTGTAAATTCTGTAAGTTTAATATTAAACTTAAAGATGTTTTCAAATTCAAATTCTCTTTATTTGCTGAATGTAGTTACATAGCTGAAGTAGTTTTGAATATATACTCACAGATAATTCAACAAGATAACTCTGTGATATTGGCTCAGGAGGCATTGAACTTTGAGATATCTTGAACACTTTTGCAACTGTAATTTTCATTCTGCCTTTTCTAAACATATAACCTGTAACAATTAACTAATTTTAGGAATGTTTATGGTTGTAATCAATTTGATTCCATCCAATTTTACCATTAAAATTTATCCCTCATATAGTAGCTACATATTTAATATGAAATATATGAATATCAGCCTAATATTTTCTCACAAATCTATAGTATGTTTTTTAATTATAAATATATAAGTACCTAATGAATTACCTTTAACACTATATTCAAACTCAATCCTACAGCCAAGCTCATTAAGGAATTCAATGAGCATTCCACTGCAGGCAATATCCAAACTTGACCTGACAACAGTTGGCCGATTCTTGTCTCCCAAGTCAGGCTGTCCAATATATCTCAGCTGGTACGGCATATCCCTTGCATCTAGGGCCTTTCTCACTCGGAGCATAAGAGGAGCCATCTGGAATTATGAGTTGATATGTATTTATTTATTTATAATTAAAATGGTATTACACCAATTACATTGGGATATTTGGCATCTGTTCACAATTTAACAACTTCCTATGATAAAGAACATTCATATTGTATAATACTAATATTATAAAGCTGAAGAGTTTGTTTGTTTGTTTGTTTGAACGTGCTAATCTCGGGAACTACTGGTCCTATTTTAAAAATTCTTTCGGTGTTAGATAGCTCATTTATCGAGGATGGCTATAGGCTATATATCATCACGCTACGACCAACAGGAGTGGAGCCACGGGGGTGAAACCGCGCGGAGCAGCTAGTGTTGTATTACCTGTTGATTTGGATCACGTAAGCTGAAACAAACTTCCTGATCATCAAATGTTTCTGGGCCAGCATCAACATTATCACACAGACCTCTTAATCTATGTAATAAAACCTCAACAGCTGAATCTAAGACAGAACCCTGAAAAAATGAGATGAGACCTTTATGAGTACTTTAGTATTTATTGAACAATCGAAAGATTTAATCATTCGAAGCCACTGATTAATAGAGATCTTAATAAGATTCACTGACCTGTAGTAAATATTCTTGGTTTGGAATAATATTAGCTTTCAGTGCTTGCGACAAACTGTCGGTCGCAGTGATAGGAGCAGCGTTTATTGCCGACATGGTATTATCTAATTGCGCCAGCACAACAAAACATTTAATTAATTAATTCATATGCTTAATTTTATTTCCTAAATATAAACATATGAATTGCATTTATTAGGATAATATTTTGAACACATTCACAAACACTGAAATGGGTAATGGCAAATGACAATTTGATTTTGACAAAACACTGACAGCTATCAATATAATCACCACAGAGCAAGTAATGTTAATCACAGAATAAAAATATTACAATTAGAAAGAAATAAACACAAATAAAATACGTAATGTAAACAAAAAAAATAGATCAAAATTATTAAAATAAATTGAAAGACAGGCTTCGTATTTCTGAAAGGTTTCTGATTCAAGACAAAAAGAAGTCTGTAGTTTTTTTATTGTCAATCCGTGAATGACGAATGTGGTGTCTAAATTTGACTGTGACACTCCAGTATATATGTTCTGTCATCTGTGCACTTGACCATAGAGTATAGTAATATATATTGCACTTGACAGTTGTCACGGTTGTCACTTCCTTGTTTATTTACTTTGCACATTTTGCGGTTTTGAGAATCTAAATTTATTTTTAAAATTATAACTTAATGTTATTTAATTAATCTCATAATGTCCGGACACGTTTCTATTAAATTAGCAGCCGAAAGAGTTAATCACAGTGTGGCTGCTAACAATGAAATACCTAGGTTTTTTACCCCAGGCGAGGTTATTTGTGGATTGCAGGATTTTATGCGGTAATTTACTTAATTTTTGAGGGAAATAAAAAAATTGAAATACTTTATTGTATTTTAATTATTTTTGGTAGTTAAATAAAAGCCTTGATTTATTTCAGAGGACACGGAACATATGTGGAGGATGATTGCATTAAATCCTCTGTTGCTGGTGTTATGCAAAAGGTTAACAAGTTGATATGTGTGCGCCCGTTAAAAAGTAGATACGTTGGTGAAATTGGCGATGTTGTTGTTGGAAGAGTGCTTGAAGTACAACAGAAAAGATGGAAGATAGAAACTAACTCTCGATTAGATTCTGTTCTACAGTTATCCTCTGTTAATTTACCTGGTGGTGAACTGGTGAGACTTTTATCTTATAAATCATGATACTAATAATTTAAAGTAATTGGTAAAAACAACTTATTGCCTACAAATAAAGCCATATAGCTTTTATTAAATAAAACCAATACTAACATATAAAAGTATCCAAAAAAGTTTTACAATCTTGAATAAAATATCATAATATTCACAATCACTATCCAATTTTTAAAAGGGACTATCGGTTTAAAACAATACTTTATTTCCAGCGTCGGCGATCAGCTGAGGATGAACAGATGATGAGACAGCACTTACAAGAAGGGGATCTGATCAGTGCAGAAGTACAGAGTATATTTTCTGATGGTTCTTTAGCCTTGCACACTAGAAGTTTAAAGTATGGAAAGGTAATTTGGAATTTTAATTGATATAATTATGATTTTGTCTGCATTTATATATGAAGGGTACAGGTGCAAAACAAGAAATGTCACTAAAACAAAAAGTTGTGTAATAAACATTTTAATTTTTAAAAGTTAAAAACTTTTCAGTATCACTTAAAAAATTATAAACTACTAATAGAAACTTTAGCTTACATTATAAAGTCTTAATTTTAGGAACATACAATATTAAAATAAGACTGTATTTTTTTTTATTATAAAAAAAATAAAGTAATAGACTTTTGGCAAATGCAAAAACTGGAAATGTCCACTATGGACCATACAAGGAATGTCCAACTTAATATATTTTTTTACTAATTATACATGAGGAATGCTTTCAAAGTAGGATTGAGCCCCTTCAGAACAAAATTTTTTTAAATCTAATAAGTCCTTGTACTTTTCTGCACTAATAGGTAAAAAATTAGTATAGGAAAAATCTGGCAATTCAAATTCTTTTGATGTGATTGATCCAGTTTCCTTTTTTGCCACTATGGGTGATTTCTCCCATAAACCATTATAATTACTTCTGTGTAAAATAACTCTAGGGTGTTCTCTTACACACATTATTTCTCTTTGGGACTGCACAGGAAATGAGCATTTTTTCAGATACTGATTTTGAAAAAAGACTGTAAATTTTCTGATTAGTTCGCCTATTCCTACCTCAATCACCTCAAAAGGTTTGGGTCTTTGGCGACTAACTCTCAGCAAATCATACCACTGATATGGAACCTCCATGTGGGTTTTTAGATTGATAAGGCCCATATTTTTGTCACACTCTAAGTATGAATGTCCTCGGACAGGATATGTAATTTTGATGGAATCCAAAAATTTCATTTTATGGACTACAAAATGAATGAATCTTATCACTGTGTAGTTCTTATTCTGTCCACCTGCTGAATCACAATATATTTCCAAATGCTTCACACGATTATCCAGGTGGTTAGTCAAATAATGAAATAGAAATGAAACCACTTCATCTGATCCCTTGCGTCCACACGTTTCAGGGTAGGTATAAAAGTAGGAGCTTCCGTCTCCCAGTGCATGAATATTAAAAGAGAACATTGATAACTGACGCTTATAATACACATCGTTTGTAGTGATGTTTGGCAAGGATACATTCTTTTGGTAGTCCATAGCAATTGCTTGGAATTCTACATCTCTTTTGCTCTTCATTCTTGCATTCTTTTTACGATCATAAAATGTTTGAGCCTTTTTCTTATGCAAATTGTTAAGAATACTTATTCGATTAAGTTCAACTGTATTTCCTTGAACTCTTAAGGCCTTTGCTTTTATTGTGAATTCATCACAAGAACTGCATGTGTCAGTCCTTGGATAGCCAAATGATATATTAAACTCTGTGTTAAAGATTGTTCTATATGTTTCATAAGATACATGATTTTGTGACTCATGTGCATCCAAGTATAAGCTATACATTTTCTTTATGTTAAGATCTTCAGGCAGATATTCTTTTTTTGTATCATTTAAGCTATAGTGACTTAACCTTCCTTTGAAGGATTTAATATGATCACAAATCAGATTTTTAATGTTGCTGTTTAATCTCTTGTTTGAACTTGACTTGCCTCTTTTGTCACATGGTGCAGTACCTGTAGTTTTCAATGACTTTTGAAGATGTTCAAGTTTTCCTTTAGTAATACCAAATATAGATAAAAATGCCTTACAACAAACAGGTACTTCCTTTGTGTCATCATTCTCTATCACCCTCACTTTGTAAGTGAATTGAGTTTGGTGGAAATTAGCATCCATTTCATCTATCTTTCTACTTCGCCTCCTTTTTATTGAACACACATTCATTAAGCCACATAAGTATAGATTCTGATCATCTATGCTCTTCATGCTGTTGAAGTCTTTAAGTAATTTCACACGTTGCTCTGATGATATTCTATCAAAACATTTTAATCTTTTACACCTACAATCATCTCCCGGCTCGTGCGTAGCGACTCTCAATTTTTTCATCACTTCCCGCATTCTACCTGTTTTCTTTCGTTTCTTTGTTTTATGTACAAAGCTATTATTATTTTCTTCGTAACTATCACTCATTTTACCAACGCTAGACCAATACAACAACTATCTCTTCGAAATCACACACAGCCACTCCCAAATAAATACTCGTTATAACCTCAAAGCAATTTGACACTTGACAGCTTGGACATTCCTTCTTACGTTCCGTTACACTATGGACCTTTCCTGTTTTGTTCCTGTATACAGATTTGAAACTTTTGTTATACATCTGACTAAACTTGTTATTACACTTTTTGTGTAATGCTAAATAAAAATACGCGGGAAAACGAATGTATTGCCATAAAAAAAAAATTTTGAATTTTAGTGACATTCCTGGTTTTGCACCTGTACTCTTCATATGTATTTGGAGTAAATTTATATTATTTAATCCTTAACTTATATGGACATTCAATTTGTAGTACATATTGTTTTTTTGATATTAGAAATAAGCTTAATCTTTTGATTTTTAACCTTTGGCTGATGACCTGGTCTAAATGTAACATTAACGCCGCAGTACCGTCTCATAGACGTTAAAACTTAAATTGAAATAAAATAATATAAATTAAACAATACTATACTGTAACGGTTTTACAAATTGATTCATACATGTTTTAGAACAATTTAATACAGATAAAATAAAACTACTGTCCTTAATTTAATAATAATCAACATTTATTCTTGAATACACTATAATTGCTTAGCTAAATTTAGGAACTCTTTTTTTTTTATAAATCTACACATCAATCGACAAATGAACTTAAATAATCGTTACTTCTTTGTATTATAATTAAAAAATAACAAAAATAATTAGTCTTTCTTCAATAACAAAAAAAATGACAAGGCACATATTCGGTACATTTTCAACGTCGCGTCGTAGTATACAGTCATTGCATATTTGAAGACAGCATGTAAGACACATTGGCTTTCTGCATTGATAGTACTTTGTTCTTTTTTTAGGTGATTTGCACATAATATTGCACACGTCTTCCGAATTCCAGGTTCCAGATTAGCTTGGCTTTTTAGAGACGGAGGAGGTTCAGAGGTCAGGCATGTCGGTTGGTCCAATGCAGTGCCGGTGGAGAAGTTAATCTTTCAACTGGGGTTCTTTCCCGGTTCCTTGGCATACTCCTAGCTAGCATAGGTGTTTGTGGCATACTCTTTGGTGCAGATTTTTTTTTTCTATAGGCATTCTGCGAAAGAGAATAAAATTAAAACCGATGTGACGTCAACGAGACCTTATGTGGCTACCTACGTAAACACAGAGGTGACGACCAAGAGACATGCTTAGTTTTTGTACATAAACACCGTACTTACGTCTGTGAGACGGCGATCGCTCCTGTGGGAACATCTGTGCACTCGGCGCGCTGGTAGCCATTACTGGCGGCAACAAGATGGCAGGATAGGAAGGTAGCGGGAGGGGTAACGCTGCACGTCGCGTTATTTGAAAAATATTGTCATAATAAAAATAATGACGTCTGTGAGACGTATACCACGTCAGTTAAAGGTTAATAATAAAACTGTTAATCATTTTAGCTATCACAAGGTGTATTAGTCAAAGTATTTCCCTCATTAATAAGGAGAAGGAAGAACCATTTCCACAACTTGCCATGTGGAATATCAATAATTGTGGGCAATAACGGCTTTATCTGGATCAGTCCACAACAACAAGAACATAATATGGCAGTTGAGGACGACAGAGATGATTCAGAAAACTACTTACAGGTATAATTCCTGTGTTGTTATTTTAAATATGCAATACAGAAGTTTTTAAAATAAATAATTTGAATTATTTTATGGAAAAATAAAGATTAGGTAGAAATTTATATGTAATAAATTTTATTGGTTAATTATTGTCGTTTAAGTTTCGTTAAATTAAATAAGGGTAATCTAGAAATCACATTTCTATATAAGGTAACTGCCCCAGTAGATAAGTTTTACACTTAACAACACTGGTTCATTGGCGAGTCATTTTTATAATTAATTTATTAGGTACTAATTTTCCGCCCGCGGTTTCAAAGAAAAACTCGCATAGTTCCCGTTCCCGTGGAATTTCCGGAATAAAACCTATCCTATATTACTCGTGGATAATGTAGCTTTCGAATGGTGAAAGAATTTTTAAAATCGGTCCAGTAGTTTATGAGCCTATTCATTACAATCAAACAAACAAAGTTTTCCTCTTTATAATATTAGTGTAGATATCATTGGTTATTTTATTTGCAGCCAATCAGCAGATCAGATAGAGAAGCAATAGCGCGACTAAAGAACTGTATTGCGGCTCTTGTTGCATCAAAAATGATGCTCGATGACACTAGCATAATATTTGCTTATGAAGAAAGTCTTAAATATGAAGATGTGAAGGATCTATTAGACCCAGAAGCCATGCTTGATATTGCGTTCTTAACACAACACAGAATAAATGATGTTATGGAAGAATAAATATTTTGTTATTATTATTACTGTATTACATAGTCGCCTATATTTAATTCTTTTGTGGTTCAAGCAGCTAACATTTCTTTTTATTATGAAAAAATATTGTAAATTTAAAACTGTATAGCATTTTGTAGGCAAAATCGATTGAGATCCTTATGATTAATTAAATTACAATTTTTTACACTTTTATAAAAAAAAATGTATTAAGAGTTATAAATGAAATAAAAGTGAATGAAATAAAACAAAAAGTTTTGTTAAAAGTAGTTTAATAAAACTAATAATTATAAAGACACTCTTGCGAATTAAAACCGCTATAACTAGCGTTATAAAAATCTTATAAAATACACCAGTTGTCACAAATACTCACAATACAATAAAGATTTCGAAATTTTTTATTAATACTTTACCGTTTACATTATATTTGGCTTTCAATATTCCTGTAGCAGGTATAATATTTCAAAATGTATAATATTAATATGTATATTCGTGACATATTCACATATCTATCTTATATAAAATTAATAGAATTTAAGGATATAATCTCACAACTCTTATTGACATTGTTTGGCACTCTGCATTGTTTTTAGTATAAAAGTTATTATTATTTTAAAATATTTTCCACGCAATTATTTGCAATATTTTAAATCATACATTCTACTAGAACTCTCTAGGCTGTCTTAAAAATGACTAATTTAAGAAACAATCAATAAAATGGTAAATGTCTATCTTAGTTTCTTATTCTTCTTACCAAGGATTTTTAATAGATTCTTAGACATGAAATAGGGTTTCTCAGGCGATCCGTCATTTCTTTCGCAGTCTTCCACTGTAAAAAGTTATTTTTTATTTACTATTTGAAACTTAAATACAACGACAACTTCATTTAAATACGGTATTGGGTTTCTTATACGGCAAACTAATTTGATATAAGTATATACCTATTCTTCATTAGGTATTTAAGAATTTGTATAGATTTTATATTTTTTGGCATTCAAATGCTTTATAAATTTATATTTGTATAGATGTGAATATAGTTCTTGAAATTTTAAGTGAGTTTTAGCCCCGGAACACAATGTAGGGTACTTATTAACACTTTGGTTTATCCTGATATTTTTTTAAATATACTTACAGAAGCAGAGGAATAGAGTATCCACAGCCATTGAATATACATTGAAGAATATTGTACAGATGAGGTAGGTAGCAACGCTTAGTATGATGGCGGGAATATAGTTGTAATGCAAACGTTCGCCTTTAGTTATCTCGTATACATAGTTCCATTCTAATAAGTAATAAACAGCAAATCCGACTCCTATAGAGATCAATAATTTTGATAGGAAGAATATAAAATCTGCGACCTGAAAAAAAATGTATGAATTTAGGTATTTCTGTCGTCATAAAAATTGATCACGCTGCATGGTATTGTTATTGTTATTGTTGGTGTTGTTATAGTATCAGAAAGAAATTGTACTAATGATTTCTTATTATAAGTATTAATACGAGCTAATTCGGCTTACTTCGTTATTCCAGGATATCCTTATTATTTAGGCGTATTAAAATCGATCCCGCCGTTTATGACAGACGAAAATATATAAATATTTAGATATAAGTAGTTTTATTTTAGGTAGTTTATGCATTTACGGAATCAAAAAAGTGTAAGTAAGTAATCATAGTACATATCTACTTACATCATTTTAGATATTTACACAAAAAGAAAATCTAAAAGTTTATGTACGTGTAAGTGTATATTTAAAAGAGTCCTTAAAATATTACCTTGTCCAAAATAACTACACGAACAATATTTCTCATGAGCAAGGAGAATGCGTCGTGAGCGCTCTTACAGAAGTTTTTCCCGTGTACCGCGCACATAATGTACGCATTTTTATTGATAAACTTCAAGAAGTTCTCTAAACACCAGAAGAAACATTTGCAGCAGCATAACACACAACGCGATATAATATTGTCAAATTTCTTCGCTTTGTTATCTATATATTCCAAAATTACTCGTATAACGCGCACTATCGCTATTATAAGAGCTCCTAAGGCCACGGTACCTAAGTGGAATCTGAAATAAAACAATTAATAAATTTATAATTACGCAAATAATATCTTTGTTTAGGTACTCAAACATGTAATTACTGACATCTGCGTATCCTAGTATCTATACAAGTACCTAACCGTAAACAGTAAACTGATAAGTACTTACTTTGTTACAACTTTGAACAATTCATCGTTACTTTTAACCGGTTTGTCGTGAAAGTTAGTACCTAATACATATTGCATACTTAAACCGAACAAAGCAACAAATATGAATGCTTCAATAGGGCCAGATATAAAGAAATGAAGTTAGATAATTAATAATAATATTACATAACAGTTTATAAAGGAAGCTTTAATTAATTACCGAAGAGTCCGATATATGCCCGATGTGAGAGTGAAAAAGGGCAAATCTCTTTTATGGAATGTCCAATACCAAGTAGAAAAGGTGCTAGCTAACATCATATCAGCAATGCCGCTAATGAAAAACATCGTCCAGAAGAAACCAAGCAAATTAATCACTGTAAAGGAATAAATGAAAATCAATATATAATTAAATACATAAACATTTATAAGATTATAAGCATAGGAAAAACGTTAGTGCCCTTACGCACTAGCGGTTAACCGCGATTATTTGAAAACACGCTTTATAATGATCTCATTGAGGCATCTATCAGCTTAATAGATGTTAATTAAGCACGAACATTGCATTGTCTTGTATCAAGAGTGAGACTATAACACTCAATCGACACTCATTATATGATTACAGAGTTAGTTGTGTGGAAATGCCCAGTAAAATATAGAATAATATGTACACTTGGAAAAATAGAATTACTATTACATAATAGATTTACTAGGTACTTATTGTATAATAATAAATTACTCACAGTGTAAAGCTATCACGTTATTTGGATTATCAATGCCGGTAAAGTGACAAGACGCCAGAGAGCACGGTAATAGACCTCCGGGAGAGCTGGTGTCGCGGCAAACACTAACAAACTTTGCTGGGTCACAGGCCTGTCCCTCCTGAAAACATTGATCTTTGAATTTATAATTGAACTTATGTATGGTTTAAAATAAAAGCAGTAGTGGAACAGTGCTGAGGACCTCGGACTTCAAATCGATAAGTCTGTGTCCCAGCAGTGCGATATAAAGGGCTGATAATAATATGATGATGTCAGATGGTTTGGAAACATTAAGGGTAATTAATAAATGTTTCAGGACACTAGGTATCCCAAAACCCTATAAAAACGTCACCATGGTGACAACGGTAATTCCAAGGTAATCCTTAAGGTAAACCAGTATATTAATTACTTTACCTCAGTATAGACGTCGCCACAGCTGCAAGTCGTGTCGTTGCGGATGTTGACCACCCGGAATGCTGATTCTCCTATCGACAGCAGATACACGAGAACCAACACTCCATATGCTATGACAGCACACTGCAATATCCACGGGATTATAGGGAAAACTATTGTAGATTTAATTGCCGTTACTGCTCTGAAATTTTAAATTAAAAATTGTTGAAACTGTTATTGAGTTAGATACTTACCTAGGATATTGAAATGTTTTAATTTCGTAAACTTACTTGCTGCCTTCACGAATTAGAGCAATTGCAATAGTTATTCTTTTGCGCAAGAAAATGACTACCAAGAGAAGTATTAGGAATATCACAGCCACAATAGCGAGGATGACGAGCCACGTCGAGTATTTAGTAAACATTGACTGTGCGTAGCCCTTCAAGTTGGTAGTCTGATAGAGTCCTACTGGATTTGCTTTGTAATACTCGTAGTTCTTGTAACAGACGTACATAGCTGAAAAGAGAATGAGTCATAAGAATTGATCGAAAAGTATAAATTGCATAGTTACTAACTTTGCACTCTTTAAACTTACCGAATCCGAGTAATGCTAGCAACCCAGCTATCGAGACCCACACTACCGGGGCGACCACCCATCGGAGTAAAAGAATGTATATAAAGCACACGATAACCACTGCTACCAGTGCTCCAGCCAGATACCATCTTGACTGAACCAGATCCTGAACTATTTGAGACGATAACTGTTAAACAGAAAATAATGATATAGTTTGGGCCCAATGAAACAAGTGCATGACATATAGTTGTTATATTGTTTACAGGTAGTACATACCTACAAATATTATAAATGCGAAAGTTTGTGAGGATGGATGTGTATGTGTATGTTTGTTACTCTTTCACGCAAATACTACTGAACCGATTATAATGAAATTTAGCACACGTATAGAAGGTAACTTGGACTAACACATAGGATAGATTTTATCACGGAAATCCCACGGGAACTATGCGGGTTTTTCTTTAAAACGCGGGCGAAGCCACAGGCGGAAAGCTAGTACAAAACAATGAATTGTTTTAAGTAAGCTTGGTACATTTATGTACGTTTACAGTACCTAAGTAATATACCAAAGAAAATAAGCATCGTGAATTGTCAATATTATTAACGAGCTAAAACGAAGAATGCAGCCAAAAAATATTGAAGTTAATTTAGTTATATATTATCTTGGACTAATAATGGTATTATTATGTATAATATAAAATCCATTTTATCAGAAATAGGAGGAAGAATAAAGTGTTTAAATAAACGCTTATTAATTCTATTGAATTGGAACAAAAGTTGATAAATTTTTCACGTCATACAGGAAATCGAGTATAAATATTTAATTTGCTGAATACCGTTAATTTCGAACAACTACTATAAGTACTACACTAAAATTGAGTAATATTGTGTTCCATTATCATACAGGAAGTGTGAACCTAAAAATGCGGCGGCGATGCACGTATCCATAATACGCCGAAAGGTTATTTATTGCTGAATAATATAACTTTACATGAGAAAACATGCAACTTTAAAACAAAAAAAAATGTAGTTACAAAAAATTTAAAATAATCGGATGCTACTTTACCTGATTGAATTTTAGCAAATTAGCCAATTGTTGAAGCACTTCCTCCTCCGCCAGATCAACGCCATCGATTTGTCGTATTACTTCCACTGCCGAAGTCACGTTAACAAAGCACCGAGCGACCACTGTTCCAGACACCAACGGTGCATTAGTTATTAATATATTTGTGCCAGTAGCATTAGTAATGGATCAAAAGTATATTTGGATTAGGGAACATTCGCAGCAGTAGGATATGTGTCACAAGGATGGTTCTTTTTTCACGTCCTTAAATACTCACCTAAGACGCATATTCGAGTCGAGAGATATTAATTAATAAGCTTTTACCCGTTACCTTTTTAACAACATAAACTAGATACAGGTGATAGGTCTACATGCAAAGCGATCATTACTTTGTGAAAACATGCGCATAAATGTTCTGGGCATTGCACAGCCTTATTTTTACGTACTATATGAGCCTCGCGTTCATTTTCCCGTGTGAAAAATGTAACCCAGCTTGCAGCAATCCAACCAACATACGAATCAAGAGCCGTGGCACTATTCAGCAAAGATTTTTGCGCCTCAGCTGGATTCCGCACACATGTATCCCCAGTGCTTTGCTTAGGACTCTGGCATTGCAGAGTTGAAAGGTCCCCGATGCAGCGAAACAACACTGAAGCGCGTTCAATCGTTGATAATCGCAATGAATCAAACAAAGCATCACAATTACACACATTAATAAAACAAAACAAAATAAAACAAAAACAGGCAAAAAATTAACCACACGGGAGCTAAGTTAAGACATTGCAAATTTATAATAAAACACATTTTAATCATTGAGATATACATATTATGGAGACGACACCGCCTACATCACTTATGTTCCGCTCAACATACGCCATATGGCGTAACTGCACGCTCATTTTTTATTTGTTTTAACTTTTAAAGTGAAACGCATCAAATATGCCTTCGTGTGTGTTACGATATTGCACAAATAATACGGAAAAGTGCAAAGGAATAACTTTCATCGGTAAGTACCTAACTAGATAATAATTTTTAAAACTTAGTTAGAGCAAAAAAATGGCGCACAGATTTTGTTCGTGGTGTCTCCTCCATACGTAGTAATATTATCTCTATGATTTTAATATAAATTACCTACCTGGTTGACTGGAAATGATAAAGCTGGCACATTTTTCTTCTTGCATATACTGAAGAGCTTGCGAACTCGTCATCGTTTGAATATTTACTTCATCTGTGCACACCATGCTCGGCCTAAAAGTTTCGAACGCTCCCGGGTTTAGCCGTATTTCTTTTTCGAGTAAAATTGTATTGGTTGGACATTTTTCTACACAAACCTGAAAGTGAAAAAAAATATGATAAAAGAATGTTTCATATAAGTAGATATTTATCCATTTCATTTTATTCATTCACAAAACTCACCTGTGTAGTTGGACAACCCGTTATCGGAGTTCCGGGTGCAAGACATTTTGCAATGTTGAAAAATATTAAATACGGTTTGTTTTCTAGTCCTGAATCTAATCCACAGCGGCGGCCTTTGGTATCAATGGGTGCCAATAGTTTCTCAACACTTCCTCTTGTCATACCTACAATAGTCAATTCATCTTTACTATGGTAATTAATTAGACAAATATAAGTTATCCAAATAAAACCAACGTCTTGGCAATTGACGAGTCAATTAACAAGCCTTGAAGACGAAACTACCGAGTGTCGAGAACATTAAATTATAATTTTCGCTTTATCCGCACATTGTCAGAGAGTAATAACTATAGTAACTATCGACATTGTTTACTTTCTCACTGTTCCAATCGGTGGAAGGAAACGTGACGAAAGCAACATTTTTAACCACAAGTCCACAAGGCCAAGAGCGTGTTGCACATGATTGTGGTTTTTTTTTTTTTTTTTGTAAGGTGTTTCTCAATGTTAGCCAGAAGGGCTTCTACATTTTAACGCGGACGCGGGGGTGAACTGAAGGTTCACCCTGGTAGCGACATGCACAAGGGCGTCCCCCCTTGACGGGGACCACGAACCTCGGCTTGAGCTGTCGCTTGAGTGGAGGAGGCCAGAAGGGCCCTAATCGGACGGGATGATTGTGGTCTTAAGTCTTGGTTTCATTGTAAGAGTTAAGGAAGATAGTCTGTGCTTAGGCCACTAACTTTCTTATTATTTATTATCAACTACGAGATAGTTCTAGGGGACAAGAAATGTTTATTTTAAAACATAATGAAACACGACAATTCGAAGAAAATTAGGTGATGAGAATCACAATGTTATAACCTGCCAAATTTTATGTTTAAATAACTATTTCTCATTTTATGAAAAAATCTGAGCACTTACTATAATATCCAACGAAGCCCCACGCTCCGAGGAAAAGGATGAACACTATTAGCCATATTATGTCCGTGCAAGACCGATTGCGTGTAGGTCCATTAAAGTCAGGATCGTACCGTATCGGCTCCCCTGGAAATTATAAATTCTATAAATACATACTGAAAATTATACATTCTATATGTACTTTGAAACACGTTACAATTTTTTAATTGAATATACATACATATACATTACATTACACACGTATATCGTGTTGATCTGCACCTACCCAAAAATGATTGGTATACATTATAGTACCTATATATAGCATCATTTTTGGGTACATAGAATATATACATATAATAAATCTGTAGAAGGGTCAATTCTGTACATTGAAAATATTAAAAAAATAAATAGCACTGTTACTGTGTGTTACTGGATCGATACCAAACCCAAATATGTGATTAAAAAAATTTTGTCTGTCTGTCTGTCTGTCTGACTGTCTGTCTGTATGTGAAGACATCACGTGAAAACTACCGGTTCGATTTCGATGAAACTTGGTATAATTATACCTTATTATCCTGGGCGTAAAATAGGATACTTTTTATCCTGGAAAAATACGTAGAAAAAAAAAATAATCTTAATTTTTCAGTTATATCCATAGACGTTGTTCCGTAGAACCGCGAACACACGTTGCGTATTATTATAGGCCTAGCCGTATTTGGGTCCAATAGATATTTATAAGATATCATTTTCAGAATTACTCAAAATGGAGAAAATATAAACCATCCACGCGAAGACCGACATCCGCGCGGACGGAGTCGCGGGCGGAAGCTAGTTTAAAATATATTATAAGTACAAGTTCAAAAAAAATCATCCATCTATCACTGAGACTCATGTATGATGTTCATGAATACAATCTACAAATAAAATTTTAGACAGAGATCAAAATCTGTGAAGAGTCCCAAATCCCAATAGTCAAATAAAACATATTCTCTGCAGTTATATGAGAACATAAGAAGAATAATAATTGTTTGCAAGTGGACAAATTCATGATTTCTTTAATCAAGAGGGCAAAAAATGTTTAGAAAATGAGTCATATAAGCGTATTATAATAACTCACTTGATTCTTTTGGAGATACACAAGCATCCCCGCAACACACCATCATTTAATCACTTCTTATCACATGTATACAATCATTCACAGTCCACAGTTTTACAGTTTTCATAAAAGGTACATTTTAATAACCAAATTGAGTATTTCGTTTACATTTAGTAACTTCTGTTGTATATCATTTCGTATCAGTGAGCGCGGTCCCTTATCAGGTTGAATGATAACATCGTTGGTAAAGTATATTTTACGATCAATAGATAATTATCAATGATTACGCTTAAATGTTTTTAAATTCGTGAGCCACGGCCTTCCTGAATGAGAAAGTCAATAAGCTAATCTATTTAGTTAAATCGATAGCGTTTCTGCGGGATTCAACACCTCCAAACAAAACAATAATATTTTGAGATAGTTTCATATTGTGCAAATTGATAAAAAAGTTTTTCATTTAGGGTTTACTAAATAGTTTTCATTTATATTTGTTTTGCATAATATGTGAGCAGCCCTACGCACGATAAAATACTGTATAATATTTTATCATTTGGTATATTGTGACATGATGGTCTAATATTATCCCTTCACACCCCATAGGTCTATTCCTAAAATACTTCGGATCGTTCAAACTCTCTTATTTTTTTAATACTTAGCTGTTGCGTTTGAAATTGCTCTGTATTTGTAGAGTAGAAGCTATCGTTTAGTATAAAATGAGTAGACAAAGTTCGAACATAAGTAAGTTGAAGGTAACAACTCACAATTTTTTTAATCGACATCATATAAGCATTACGCAATAACTATTAAGATAGATAGTTGGGTACTATAATCAGATGCGAATGTAAGTACCTATTGTGTATTTCAAAATAGATTATTAGGTACCTACTAGCTTTCCACCCGCGGCATCGCCCGCGCAGTCAAAGAAAAATCCGCATAGTTCCCGTTCCCGTGGGATTTCCGGGATAAAACCTATCCTATGTCCCGGGGTAAAAAGTAACCTATGTCCTTTCTCGGGTATCAAAATACCTCTATACCAAATTTCATGCAAATTGGTTAAGTAGTTAAGGCGTGATTGAGTAACAGACAGACAGAGTTACTTTCGCATTTATAATATTAGTATGGATTTAATGTATCCGGAACTGTACATCAATGATCAATCTTTCCATAAAGATTATTAATTATTATTTTGAAGAGCTAAGAAAATGTTAATATTGTAATGGATTACCCGGAATTAATATTAATATTATCTATATTCAATATAATTACCTACTTGAAAACTGAAATGTATGTATATACCTACCTAAGTAACCCCAAATTCAATTCTTCCTGTATTTGAGCCGATTTTATAATCACTATTTTAAGTTAGGTTAAAGATACCTATTGTAAACAAATTTTTGATTAATTAAATTTATAACAGCTAAAACTTAAAATACGAATACCAAAAATAAGCACTGTAGTCAGTAAGTTATGATTTAACAGAATAATAGGGGATAAGAAACTTGGATTTAGGCTCTGATTTTCTCTCAGGTAACTAATCACAGGATATAAGGAAATTACACAATAATTATTTGTTGGCACGAGAACGTCACACGCGATACTGAGTTAACATAACTATCATTACCTTGATTTTCTACCAATGTGTAAAACGTAATTATATACATAAAGACACATATACATGACTGATGTAGATAGGTACCGCTATCGATAGGCCAGCCATGGCAAAATAATTATAGTATATGATATCATCTCTTTTTTTTATTCTTCGACATGTTGGTTTCCTTACGATGTTTTCATTCACCATTTGAGGAGTGATGTTATCAACATGCGCAGTGAATTTGAAAATACTGTTTTCATGCACGCTCGCCTGGTCTCGAAACCCTGACTTATCGATTTTAAGTCCGAGGTCCTAACCACTATAGATTATTATTGTCAAGTTTAGGTTATTAAATATCGATTCAATACACACTCGTTTTGGAGGGAATCCTTGTTTGTGTACTTGACATAAATACTCTCATGCAGCGTGAGAGATTAAATGTGGATACAGTTTCAAATTGACTAAGTACCTATATTGTATGTATGTGATATTGTGATAGTGATTTAGTTATGTCCTCGTCCTTATACTTTTTACCCTAGATACAAAATAAACTTAGAAGAAGCTATATATCTGCAGTTTCTTGAATAGAATAAAGTGCCCGTAATGAATAACAGGAAGCGTCCTATAATCTGTTTAGTTCTACGTGTTCCACTTAGAATACTACAAAGAAGCTTATAAAAGTTAATCCAATTGGCCTTTTATTAATAATAAGCAACATACCGTTCAGTACAAAAATGAGGATACACGTGCTTATTCAATAGATAGGTACGTGGGCATTTTCGCCAAAATGTCTACAATCCAATTCACGGGATGTCCCACACATAAAAATTGCAAAAAAACTCAGGATTTTTAATTTAGAAGTGTTGAATTAATTTTAAATAGTTAAGGATGACTTAAGATTTCTTGTTTTTTATTTTACTTATGAGAAAATTAACCCAAAGTTCCAAAATTTAATCCTGAAAACTGACATCTTACGGATTGCAGTACTGTCCCCTTTTCGAAATGTGATCTTTATTTAACAATTTCTCAGCAATTTCGCTATTTATTACTTACTGCAAACGTTTAAATTATTGTAATTTCGTTGTAGTTTTCAAGTGTAATAAACTCATAATACATTTTAATACAATTATATTATTTAAAATTAGTTTTAATCGTGTCCCCTTGGTATCTGTTAACTGGACATGTCCTGCACCGTTACCGTAAATGCTCAATAATTTCGTTCGGTTTTTTTTCTACCTTCCACAATTTTTTTATACAAATAGCAACACCAAATCGAACACGAGCTATGTCAGCAACCATTTGAAGTGTCAGCCGTTTTAGCGTTCATTTTTGACAGTGTTGTGAGCGGTAACGGTCATTTTGCAAAGTTTTCACCTCATACTGAGCGGTAAGTGTTTCACGATTTTAGAACGATTTTGTAATGTTAATGTTAAAACAAAGGTAGTTTCACATGGTGACATTATTTGTGGCTTTATATAGAATAAAGATATTCAATTATCTTAACATATATTCAGTTTATGATTAAAAATCTAAGAGAAGATGTGCGACCGTTACGTCCTTTTCGTTACCAAATGGCTGGTAACGTATTAGCTGGACAAAAAAAGTAACGAACAGGACAGCGTAAATATGTGGATACACTGAGAGAATTTTTAGTACTATTTAATTTTTAATTGCTCTGCTTATTAGCCACCTGCCAAATGTAACTTGAGGTTTATAAATTTGCTTTTGCTCTGAATTTAAATTTATAACAAAATGCATGTCAACTATGAGAAAAATATGCTAGCTACAAAACTACATTAAGTAAAAGCTTTATATTTTTTAAATTACGGCCATGGTCGAATTTTGCTAGGTGGCTCGATTTAAGTCTCTAAGTGTATTTTTAGAAGATGTTGTTTCGACTTTTTTTAAATTACGTATGTTAATTTAAATAAGATAATTAATTATTTAAAAAAAAAGATTTTTGATTTTAACTAATAGTATGAACACAAACCGTTTTGAACTTTCGTTATTTTTATATAAGTCGATTCTTGTCCGTCTGTTTGTTTGTAATTTTATGTTTTAGGTACTTATAAAAATGGCACATACCGCTGCCGAAAAAATTAAGCGGTATAGGGAACGAATAAAAAGTGATCCCCAAAAATATGAAGAGTATCGTAAGAAAAATATAGACCGACTTAAACAAAAGCGCAAGAAGATTTTGATTTTTTTTGAAGTTAAATGAAACAGCATTTTTGGTGCTATAATTGTGATTTTAGACGCCTAGACACAATAGATTTTCTATTGTGTCTGTGATTCCGGGGGCTGAGGGATTAAGAACAACTTTTTATACTAAGTGAAAATTTTAAAACCTAAGCTCGTTTTAAAAACAATTATAGACTGAATTGTTGATTTTTGATCTCATGTAAACATGTGCCTTAAATAATACCTAATGTAATGAAAGTCAAATAAAAATGATGAAAAGTAAGGTAAGCGGGTGTATTTAATTAGTCCCAGTATGTCCTCAACTTTACTATGTCAGGACCGTTACTGATTGGTCAGATATACGTGACTGTCCCCTGAAATATTGAAGAGTTTTGATAGTTTTTCTTTATTTTGTGAAAAAAATTTAATACTTTTTTATATAATTTCGAAACAAATGCATTCTCAAGTACTGATTGGTATTGAAATTCAAGATTTGCCCCTAGTTATTTCATTAATAAAATAAAAGTTAAGTATTGCATTTTCGTAAAAGTAACGGTCATGACAATTTGTTACAAGTTACAATAAGTAATTATTTCGTTTTTGACTAGAGTTTATGATCATTTGCTAGACAGGACAATTATTAAGCTACTACATGCCAAAAAAACCCAATTCTAACTTTAGTTTTATTTCAAAAGCAAAATATTCTTAGGTAACGTTCTGGACCAAAAAACGTGCCTAAGTTACTATTTTTCACTATTTCATATAAAATCGGGGTTTAAAATTAAATTCAAAAGCGTTTTTAGTAAAATTTAATTAATCTATTAATCTAATAAACCAACAATTACCCAAAAAACTGAAAAAAATATTCAGTAGCATATTTTGAGAGGTGGTACCAATTGAAAAAAAAATGCCCACGTGTTTCTAATGAAAACTGACCGTTGTAAAATAAAAAAAATGTGTGTAACGTTTCCTTTTTCAAAAATACCGAAGCCAGCTAATGAAAAATATTATGTTAGATTCCATGGTTAGATTATTATAATTTTTAATTTTAGAAAACCTAAAAACATCGCCAACAATTAATAGGTAGGTAGGTAGGTACCTTTACAATATCAACATAGCTTTATTTATAATTTATAGTCAATCGTGCGTTATAATTATAATGTAACATCGGAATTATTGTGAGCTTGGCTTAACGTTTTCTGTGAAATACTGTGGTAGAGAGGAGCCTCATAAAGTGACGTTGACGATGACGGTAGCTATATTTACGTTCGCGTTTAGGCGTCGCCATTACGCGACCTCTATTCATATATCCACCTATTTTATTGCATTTCGTTCCAAAAATAGCAGTAATCTGAAAAACTGTTATGTGAGATAAATTAATAGTCCCAAAATTAAGTATTTATAGTATACCTACCTATGTTATTGAACTCTGACAAAACCCCCAGAAAAATATTACCTAGGTACCTACCTACTTAATTGCTTTTAAACTTTCTCTCTTCATAGTTTATGCAATTATTTACCATAGTACCTAAGTACTTATATTAAGTTCTTATGTCTCCATACTAATATTATAAATGCGAAAGTAACTCGCTGTCTGTCTGTCTGTTACTCAATCACGCCTAAACCACTGAACCAATTTTCATGAAATTTGGTATATAGATATTTTGATACCCGAGAAAGGACATAGGCTACTTTTTATCCCGGGAAAATGACGCAATCCCGGAAATCCCACGGGAACGGGAACTATGCGGGTTTTTCTTTGACTGCGTGGGCGAAGCCGCGAGCGGAAACCTAGTATATTATATCCATACTAATATTATAAATGCGAAAGTAACTCTGTCTGTCTGTTACTCAATCACGCCTAAACCACTGAACCAATTTTCATGAAATTTGGTAAAGAGATATTATGATACCCGAGAAAGGACATAGGCAATTTTTTATACCGGGAAAATGACGCAATCCCGGAAATCCCACGGGAACGGGAACTATGCGGGTTTTTCTTTGACTGCGCGGGCGAAGCCGCGGGCGGAAACCTAGTAACCATATATATTATATAGGTAGTCGTATAAAATAAAGTATTCATAGCATTTAATTCAACTAACATTGGTTAACTAGATATAGATAGGGAGGCGAGGTAGCTAAATGGCGTAATTAAACGGCGCCGTCGAGACTTATCAAAATCGATAGATAAAATAATTTCGAAAAGAAAAGCTTCTATGGTAAAAACCATTTTACCGGTGGGTTTGGCGTGTACGGATTTTCAAAAATGTAAAAAAAAATATTTACTTGGGCATTCTCGAGCGCGTCAGATATTCATACTACGTATGCCCCAAGTGCCTCTGATAACAACGGTAAGTATACTAATCTGCCGGTTTGCGTGGTGGGGCTAGGCATATTAATTCGTCAAAAATGCACAAAAAAAAATTTACTCGAGCGCGTCAGATTTTCGGAAGGGGTGTTAAGTAGGCCCCAAGGAAGCTCCCCTTAAAAAAACTGACGATTTCGGCGTGACGATAAGTTACGATGAATTTTTGAAAATGCAGAAAAAAAAGTCCTTTTGAAATACTCGAGCGCGTCAGATTTTCATAGGGGAGGTTTATCTCCGTCTCCTGAAAGCATATTTTCTTAATCTGACAAAAATGTTGGTGGGTTCTCTTAATCTGACCGAAAAAGGTTTGAGAGTTTCTTTTTTTTAATCATCGTTATTTCATATCAATTTTTCTTAACACCCTCAGTTTTCGAGATATACTCAAAAAACCGGGAGTTTGAGTTTTTATGATGCTTCAAGTCAAAAAGTTTTAACTTTGGACAAAAATGTAAAGAGACCTTTTTTGTGTAAAATAAAATTACCTTTTTTGTTTATTCAAACTTTTTTTTTTGTAAAATGTATCGTTCGCGACTAATATACTGCAACGCGTTTTTCGGAAGACGAAATGGCTCCTCCAGACTTCCGGTCACGCGGAAACCGGCAGATTTTGTATTTTTAGTAAGTTTTAGATTATATTCTTCAAAATAAAAATAAAAACAATCGCGCTCGAGAATGCCGGATTAACGTTTTTTTTTTACAAGTTCGCGACCCTATAACTTGGCGGCGTCAAGGACTTATCGTCAGATTAGTTAAATTTAGTCTTAAAACACTAAAATCAACCCCCAATATCTTAATCTGACGCGCTCGAGTATTTCAGACTATCGATTTTTTTTACTAATCTGATCGTCTATCCTGGTAAATAGTTAACAAGGTCTTATTAGGTCTAAGGTATCTCTCATATCTTAAACTGCCACGCTCGAGTATTGCAGAAAATTTCCCTCTTCGCCTCCCTATCTAATAGGGTCATTGCGCCTGTTCGCGTCCACCTGCCTATTCGCGTCCATTTTGCGGACATCTTTTAGAAAATTCACGAAAATAAGTATACTTTAAGTAAAATTGTAATAAGAAAAATTTCCGATAATACCTCAATGTATAAGAGATATGCACACATATTCAAAATATGCCTGCGGACCGCCTATCCTATTAAAAAAAATATTTAATTTTGGCTATTAAACGAGGGAGCTAAAACGCGCGGGATTTTGAGAAAAAAAATAGTGCGCAGCGTCGCGCTTGACGGTAAGTATCTTATTGTTAAATGTGAATTTTTGAATATGTAACTGTTTCTTTACTTTGCTAACAAAAGATGGAATAGTATGGATTATAAATCAACTTATTTACTTAACAATTAATAGCTAAAATAAGGTGGACGCGAATTACTACACCGAATTTGTACAACTTCCATTTTGCGTCCACGGTGGGCGCAAACTATACCCTTAGTGCATAACAATAGAACATATTGCGTCCACATTGTTTTTCATTACGTTGCAATGAATTGTTTGTTAATATATGTAATTTAAAATAGATAGTAAATTTTTGACTAAGACCACAAGTTGATAATTTAAATTTCATTCAAATTAGCAAATTTTTATGCTATTTTTTACTTTGATATCCGTCCGTCTGTATGTCCGTCTGCCGGTCTGTCTTTCTGTCAAAACCCTTTTTCTCAGTAACGAGTGGAGGTATAAAGCTGAAATTTATATTGAATACTCAAATCTACGGTCCCTTGAAGCAGTGAAAAAATCAAACTTAGAAGCCAAAGCAATCAAAAGATACAGCCGTTTATGCTACAAATTTTCGCAAATTTCGACATTTGCAAGGAAATCAAAACCTACAGGGTACTTTACGTGAATACAGCCACTTGAAGTTTGGTACGAAGCAACGTCTTATAGCACAAATAAGGGAAATATTGAAAAAATAATCATTTACAGTTAAAACATATGAAAAAAACAGGATGATACCTACGGAACCCTCAGTGTGCAAGTCCCACTTGCATTTGGCCAGTTTTTATTAAATAACTATATTCGTTAACAAATAATTTATTAAAATCTAATTTTTATTTGCATTTATCTGATAAAACCCAATACACTCTAAATTCCTTTTCTAAGCTGGTGGACGCGAACTGGTCCACGGGTGGACGCAAACTGGAATTTTTGGACGCGAACTGGGTAAAACGCCTAATTCTGATATTTGTCTAGATAAATAAAAACCACATGATATTTCCAACACAATTGAAAGTAAATCTTAAAATAGACTATGTAACGAACACGTTACATAAATTTTGCGTTGAAATTTGTTCTGGAACATTTTTATTTTCTCCTTCAAACTTTCCAACTGCACTAAGTGGACGCGAACAGGCGCAATTACCCTAGGTAGATAAAAAATATTAAATAATAAAATAAGCTTTCTGAGAGGTTATTAGGTTACTATGATTCTCATTTGCGTTCGATTTTCATATCAATCTGCAAGATGATAAGGACTATTATCAATACATTATACATACGTAGGTACCTATATTATGTATATTTATACATTCTTCAAATGTCATTGCTGATCGCGCAATAATAAACATTAGGTATCTGAATTTATAGTTTATAGGTATTAATAATAAATAATCAACTAGCTTTCTGCGGCCTGCTTCGACCGCGTAGTCTAACTCATCAAAGCCCGCATTGTTCCTGTTCCCGTGGTATTTCCGGGATAAAATCTATCCTATGTCCTTCCTCAGCACTCAAGCTATCCCTGTACCAAATTTGAAGTAAATCCATGCAATACTTCTTGTAATGGATGTAACACGCTGGCGAATGTTCTCTAAACTTTCTGCCGATTTTGGTGCGGGGAGCTAAGCTCCAGTCATACATTAGGTAGGTAGTTAAGTACCTATTTATGAAACTTTTTTATCTTTATAGGAAAAGCAATGTTATATCGAAATGATTTAAAAAAATTGTGATTCATAAATTTTTATGAGTTAAAAAATAGGAAGGCAATAACGGTGTTTTTAAACTCTGCATAACGGGTACCCGCTTTATTTTTAAAAAAGTTTGGAATATGGGTAGGTAATTTTTTTTCCTCTTTTGGCTTCATACAGTACCTATACCTAGGCCTATTATTTTCGGAAATGTACTCAACAAACATAATTTAATTATAAATATGTAGTAGTTATAGTACATTAGGTAGTTAGCATAATGGGTTTTATTCAAACACTAAAGCAAACAGTAAATCGTGCTGAAATCCAAATTAAATTTAAAGGAATAGGTATTATAAGCGTCCAATGACCTACCATAATCCTTTCCCATTGTTACTTCACAGTTGCGGAATGCAGCTTCACTGTTTCTTCAGCTCACCACTATATTTTAGACGCACTTTAACCGTAATAATTGGATTATAATAGTGAGTCAGTATTTCGTCAAGTAAAGCAGTGATATTTTCGAATGACCGATGCGACGAGAAATTCTCACTAATTGCATTTAAGTGCCACTTTTGAAATCTCAAAGATTAGTAACTGAAACTTATTAAGTGAACATATTTAAATACTAGTAACTAGTTCTTAATGGTGTTGCAACTTTACTTTGGTCACAAACTTTTGTTTACGTTTGTTCGAAAGTGAAAGTCTGACACTATAACTAGGTATAACACTCGCGTCTGTCTCCCGCCGGAGACCGACTGTGACTAAACTACTAAAGTAGTAAGTACGTTCGCCCGAGTACAAACACTGCACTACATTTACAACAATACAAAATATGTGAAGTGAATCACTATTCAGTATTCAGTATTCACTTCATTCGTTGGAGTCGAGGCGAGACAAAAGGATCACACATTACAGCGATGCGGCACTTAATGGTCCCTCTCTTATCTAGAACATCATAATATCAATTAAGCCTCTTGTGTATGTATGTACAATGTGTACAAGGCACACTGTTCATTTGATTACAAATTTTATACCTAGTCGAGAGAAAAACAAGGGTCGGACGCCAGTTTATTATTTATAACATTAATAAAAACTAAAATGCAAACAGCGAGAATATCATTGCGTGTTAATACAAAAATAAATTTACCTCCTACAATAAATTATAATAATTTGCTCAATCAACACGTTCAAAATTAAAAAATGAATTGAAATGAATAGGTAGTTAGGTAGTTACCTTCAATAACTTTGTCTTTCAGTGTAAATTGGCACAACACAATACAAGTCTCAACTCCACATCTTGAGCATCTCCATAACTTCTGTTGTGCTTCTGTGTGAGATTTGTTTTTGGTCTGAGTAAATTCGAATTCAAAGTGCAAATTCTGCACAAGACGCATGTGGCTCCATGTCAGACTCCACCGGAATTCTCATATCTATACTTATTATTCTACGTCCTTTTCTGTCCAAAATAAAAAATATCTCAGTCTAGCAGGACGCAGAAGGCTGATAATAATCTACTTACTCGTCCCTAATAAAATCGATCAGTTTAAAGATTAGAAAAAAATACGAGACGGGATTCGATTCGAACCCCCGTCTTTCTGCCATTCCAGGGAACTCTTTTCTATTCTTTAAAAATATCTCATATATAAATCATTTGAAAGCTATAAAACTAATATCAAACTGCAAACATACATAATATACGGGACTTCACCTAATTTGTATTTTATTAATATAAGTTATAAGACTTATAAGTAATATGACATACCTATTTAAGTATTATGTTGCAGGCAAATTGTATTATTTTGCCGTTTACAAACGCTCGGCATTTTGTAATATGTCGAGAATTCGTAATCAGAAATGTTTGGTTTGGATAAGGGGGTGGGTTAGGTTAGGTTCTTGTTTTTAAAACTACACAGAAATAGGAGCCCCGCGAAGTGGGGCTCCGTCGCGGTCGTCGGTTCGCGACTGTCTTTTTACAAAAAAATTTTTCCGTAATTCTACAGAATTTCGGAAAAAGTACCTACTATTTATATGCTCAGCATTTTACAAAATGCCGACTGCCGAGCGTTTGTAAACGGCGAAATAATATCTAAGTACAATTTGCCTGCGACATATAGATAAAATAAGGTACGGTAAATATATCCATTTTAAATTGCTTTGATAACAGTATCTTTATTTAACTTTGTTTTTAATTTATAATTATTGGTATTCCCGTGTTCGTGTAATCATGGCATTATTATGTTCGTTCTCAGAACCTTATCAGTCAGCATTTCATTAGAAATTTTCAAGTGACAAAAGTTTGATTTCGCCCGCATTTTAAAAGAAAAACCAGCGTAAATCCCTGTGGGATTACCGGGATAAAAAGTAGCCTATCTCTTATTCTTAAGCAAGACCGAACTAGAGTAAACTACTAAGGTGCATTGGCGTAATTCCGGCCACGGGGTAAATACGTATAAATTCAATTAATAAGTAACTAGTGTTCGATTAAGCAAATATGTATGCTTATAATATCAAACCTATAATATATCTTCATGCCCTTACTTCACGATACTTACGATAAAGCGATGCTAAGTGGTATTCACAAACTTCCGAAATTACCCCTCATTCGAAATTCCCTCAATGCACTATACATAATATAAACAGTTTCAGATTTTTTTTTAAGAAAAGTATCATATAACTCTATAAGCAACCGATTTAAATTGATTAGAAATATTTTATTTCAAAATGCAATAATGAATAAAGGATGGAAGTTAGGTATAACTAGTAACTATGGGGCCAATGGGGGAATGTTGTAGGACCGTGGAAATAAAAATACTTATTACTTATCTACTTATATTCTGAACAAGTTATGATATTCTTGGTATGTACCTACAGTACAAATCACTACATAGTATCCATGATAGTATAAAGCAGTCGCTTTCTCTGTCCCTTGTATGCTTAAATCTTTAAAACTAGGTACGCAACGGATTTTGATGCGGTTTTTTTTAATAGATATAGTGATTCAAGAGGAATGTTTAAGTGTATAATTTATTAGATTTTAGAGAAAGCGGGCGAAGCCATGGGTGGTAAGCTAGTTTTAATATTTTATTTGTATTGCGGTTTAACTATTGTTTTCAAAATTAAATCAACAATTTTTCTTTTTATTGAAAATTATTATTTTTTAACTAGATAATATTATTTTAGGAGAGTCATGTACTTACATAGATCAAACCTAGAATATCATAACTTGTTCAGAATATAAGTAGATAAGTAATAAGTATTTTTATTTCCACGGTCCTACAACATTCCCCCATAGCCCCATACTAGTTATACCTAACTTCCATCCTTTATTCATTATAATTATTGTAATCAAGTGTTATATCAGATATTTTATCTAAGATCGGTTATTTTCTAGAATTTCAATAGCTGTTATTATTATCTACTATCTTTAATCTTTTAAGTTTTAACAAGGAAACAATTTAATGCGTAGTTTACAATAAAACAATTTTATACGAATCAATTTTTTTAAATGAAGCTCTTATATGTAAATGTTACTTCTACATTGACCGCCGGCCGTTTCATATTTTAAAAACATGATCCCTAGGTAGGTAGGTACCTATTATACATGATATTATCTGACCTATCCCTACTCACGGGAACGAACGTCGGAACTAGGTACGTATAATATGTAAGGTAAATAATAAAGGTAGTAAGTACAGTAACCTAGACGCGGTCATAGCCCTTTCTTTGTTTTCGTACGCTACCTTCATGAGTTTACTTTCACCAGTCTCCTTTATATATATATCGCTATTGTTCCCATATTACCTACAATCTAAACAAATTCAGACACTAGTGACTAGCTGAAGGTGGTCATTAATTACAATACGTAAAAAATTAAGATAAGTTTTCATCTTAATTTTATCCAGGTTTTAAAGGTTATATCAATTCTGATGACAGGTTTTTGCCTTTATCCACATAGGGCAGGTGCAAGGTGAACGTCCCGTCGGCTAGCTCGAACAAAGATTCACAGGCTGCATCTCGTCTGGCTGTTGACCCAGGACGTGGAGTTTAGGATTAAACCGAACTGTTTTCAATATTGATTGAACGATTAGTCAAGCTCCACGTCACATAGAAAAATTATGTTTACTTAGACTTAGATCTTCTTACCTTGAATCTCTTGAATATTGAATATATAATAAAAAAGACAAGGAAACTGTATTATACCACGGAAGTTAAATTATGGGTTAAGCAATCAAATAACTAGATATTTCTATTGTAATTCTATTTTTAATTACTAGGTAGGTAATTTACTAATAAATTCATCTTGGAATAAATAAAAAAAATGGCATCGCCTATCACTACATAGTATAAAACAAAGTCGCTTTCTCTGTCCCTATGTCCCTTTGTATGCTTAAATCTTTAAAACTACGCAACGGATTCTGATGCGGTTTTTTTAGATAGAGTGATTCAAGAGGAAGGTTTTAGCATATAATTTCTTAGGTTTTAGACAAAGCGGGCGAAGCCGCGGGCGGTAAGCTAGTTATTTTATAAAACTAGTACATTATGGCAGGTGCCTTATTAATTATTATGCAAAGACTTTTAATTTGTTGAAAGTGTAAATATTTGCATTTTCTTATAAATGTACAATAGCGCAAACAGTCGCTACACGTATGAACGGAAGATAATATACAGTAAAGTTCAGTAAAAAACATAAGTAATATATGGGAGGGTCCAGATTCTGTGTCCGATAACATTATTAAATACCTCCCTACATACGTTTGGCGCCACGTTGTCGAACTCGAAGTCAACGTAGCCACAGTTGACAGATCTGCCGTCCTTTAACTAGAAAGCCGTTAAGCCACCGAAGTGAGTTTCGAGTAAATGGCAAAAAACACGGAAATCGTTATTTCTTAAAAATTATGACACTTAGAATAATTATTGTGAGATACATCGATCGACATTTAATTATATTATATATAAATAATAGTTTCTAACCAGACACTGTTATAATTTATTTTTAAATTCACTTTTTCTCGTTTAGCTCAGCATATAATCTGAAAATTTTAACTTTTTACTGGACAAGACGGCCGTTGATATACCATAGCGACTTTTTAGCTAAGTAATTTAGTATTTTTATTTTCATTTTGCGATTTTATTTAATTTATTAATAAAATGCTTACCTAAAACGTCGTTAAGCTACTATAACTGCTTTTAAACTATGACTTTCGCTTTAATTTAAATTTCAAATACTTTATAATCAGCGGTTAAGGGCTTTTGGATGCTTTTGTACTACGATTCAAATAGTTGTACTAAATTTTAATCTTACTTATGTTAAAAATTTGCTGCTGTCTGAGGCTTTGCTCTCCGGGATTACATCCCCTAGGTCACCAATGGAAAGGAAAAGGATCAAAAGCTTTTAGATTTAAGTATTAAGGATTTAAACACTATCTAAATTAATGGTTTTCGCGTCTGTCTGTGAGTAACAAGTATTTTAAACTCTTTTACTAATTAATGACTCTTTTAAGTTTTTGATAAAATTAACCTTTTTTTTTACGTCATGTTCACGTTTATTTCATTACAGAGGATCATTTCGGGGTTAAGATTGAGATAAATCTTCTAGAATTGCAATTATAACGTTATTTTATAAATACTCTTCTGCGAAGGCATCATACGAGTCACGGATATGTGAGTACAAATAGGACAACAAACAATGTAAACATAAATCGTTTTCTGAAAAAAAGTTAAGACTTGTGCACGAGGGTTTTGAAAAAAAAACATCTTGGTTTCAAAAGGGCTTCAAGCTCTTATAAGTGGGATTCTCTTAATAAATAATGTTGCTTATCAAATGATTAGAAGACTCTTTCATCCACATTCAGAAAATATAATATACCAGAATATATTATGGAAAATAGCAGGAGGTAGAAATAGAAAACTTTTTATTTGCTACCATGTTACAAAAATACAAATCATAATAGTCTAATATTTAAAAGAAAAGAAAAAATAGAAATAGTGGCAAAATGGACTCCCCGCCAGGGGGTCAAAGGTAGTGTACTCATAATAATTTTTCTATCACCATCTCAAGTACATGGCTTGACAGTCGATTACTAATTCCACCCAAGGGGTAAATTATATCATTAATAAATAGTACAGACTGTCTTTGTCCTCTTTCTCGGTTACAGAGACTAATCAGAGTCTAAACAGAGATGTACGATTGAAAGTTCGCACTGTCGTAACCTGCAGTACCTACCAAATTTTCGTAACTTTGACTTGTTATATTTTCCGTAATTTAGCTGCTAGATTGTATTAAACTTAGTAAACCTGATCAGACACTATGCGTCTTGTAAAAAAAAATCAAAAGCAATCGGTACTCTGCTTGGGGGCGACACAATTACAGCATCACACTCATCCCCGAAACTGATGCATCACCAGAATCGGATAACTGCCTTTTAGCTAAAAAATGAGGGTTAACTGCTTTGTAACTAAGCAAAAAAATGTAATTAGAATTTTTCCTAAATAAAGTTACTTAACTAAAAAAGCGTTAAGGGCGAGTAACTGCAAATAAGGTAAGGATTTCCATTGGAATCGTTATATGAAAGCATATCACAAAGCAGTTATAGTCATTTTGCGTCCCTATAGTCAAGTATAATCTGATGACGTACTTTTAGTCAAGTAAAAAGTTAAAAAATAATTATGAAATGTGGCGGTTAAGGTACTTTAAAGGAAATTAATTAGCGAAGTAGTGTTGGTTAGACGCTTTCAAGTTATGGAATCGCCGAAAATTGTGTTACTTAACGGCTCACAATATTTTCTTATCTCTATAACTATTAATGCTAGAGAAATGATTCTTAGACAGAAAGATAGAGAATTTTGAACTTTGTCACCCTACATTTAAAACTGAAAATTGACCATTTGAGGGTTAACGGCTTTTTAGTTAAAGGACGGCAGACTGATATGTACTACGTATGTACATACAGTTAGGAAACTAAGCCCCCCCCCCATGAAATTATGACGTATAGCTATAGGGCTGTTACTTTTTGATATTTAACCGACTTGAAAAATAAAGGAGAAGGTTATCAATTCGGCCTGTATATTTCTGTTTGCTTTTTTTCACAGTTGATTTTGTGGTAATTTGGAGATTAAAACCCGTTAAAATACAAAACCTAAATATGAATTTACAAGAAGAAACAATCCGAATTAATACAGCTTGTAAAAGTAAATACGTTTTTATCAGTGCTATATTTCGAAATCTAGTTTTGTTATGGACGCCGAAGGCTATTTAATGTACCTAAATTATTTATAATGCTTGATATTTGTATTATACATATATTCAATAATTATTTTAAACCAGAATTTACAATACTTGTATGTACGTATACCTACTAAATTATTTTTAAAACGATAAATTAAATTAAATTAAAAAACACAAAATATGCAAAAATAAATTAAAATTATTATTATACGAGCATAGAACCTCTACCTTTTTGTTTTAGGAAGAAAAAGAAAATAGTTTGACAGGCTTAGTGCTTGACAAAGTGGAGACGCCACGTATCGATAAAAATACAATAATAATTATAATATCCATCTTTTTCTTCCTTAATATTTACGTAATTATGCACATAAATTTAAACAAGATTTTTTTAAGGTTTCCTTTTTTTATATTTTCGTGCTCTTCTAGATTGCGTAAAAATAGATGCGACCTTTAAACAGTCTGGACTCCTAATAGTGACTATTTGAAGCTATCATTTTGGTAGAAAATATGTCCACTTAATTTAAAACTCATGCTGCCATATCTATAGAAATTAAAAAATAGTCTCTTTTTAACTTGTAGTCAGATACGGTATTTACTATTTACAAATATATGCATGTTGAATAACAAGTTATCGTTTCTAAAGCAAGGCTCTTTCTCTTGTGAGACCGCAAACATAAAACATACCTAAGTACGCACACAGAAGAAAAATAATTGCACTTTGTATCCGTCGAATTATGCAAATAATTGGGAAGACGATAATGATTTCTACCTATTGTTTATGTTGACTTGTACGGTGTACCCTTCTTTTATGTAGACAGTATGGGTAAACGAGAATCTGATGGCAATTAGGGATCTCAAAATTTTGAGTATGCATTATGCAACCCTAGGGAAAATGGACTTAACGATTTTGATACTGCATGATTTTTATTTTGTCCTCAATATCATTAGTCCACATAATAGGTACGTAAACGATGAAACAGGGAACTGAGGATATAGGAATGTCAAAAAATGCAGCGATCGCTCGTTTTCGTAGACAAAATAAGTGAAATCTATACATATAATAAATCTGTAGAAGGGTCAATTCTGTACATTGAAAATATTGAAAAAATAAATAGCACTGGTGTTACTGAATCGATACCAAACCCAAATATGTGATTAAAAAATTTTTTGTCTGTCTGTATGTTCAGGCATCACGTGAAAACTTACGGTTCGATTTCAATGAAACTTGGTATAATTATACCTTATTATCCTGGGCATAAAATAGGATACTTTTTATCCCGGAAAAATACGTAGAAAAAAATCAATCTTAATTTTTCCGCGCGGACGGAGTCGCGGGTGGAAGCTAGTGTCGAATATGAGGCCCAAGACAATTTTTGTTAAAATCTAAGATTTTTCCAAAGACATCGAATCGCTGTCCCAAAAAGCCAATACGAAAGTCAGGTAATACCTAACTTGCGTAGGCAAGCGACCGGATTTTATATAGGACTTAGGAGTGAAAGAGGGCTGCTTATTGTCGTTTTTATTCATATCTATGGTGATCATAACAATATGTTATACAAAGACTTCTTATTTTCAAAGAGTTTTTAAACAATCTGTTCAATCAACAACTAGACAGAGGTTTTTTGACAAGGAAGCTGGAAGGGCTTAACACTGCTGTGCTTGGCACCGAAATCGAATAAATTATTTTTTTGCTGTGTGGTCGTTAAAAAATTCCAAAAGTTCTGCAAACTTGACACAGATATCGGAAATATATACCGAACGGTTGTATAAATTTGCAACCTTTTTCGTTGACCAGAATCACAGACACAATAGAAAATCTATTGTGTCGTGGACCAATCGGGCCGCTCGCTCGAGGCTCAATGGATTATTTATAATTATTTTTCATTCGTGGTCATTTTTTCGAGTAAGGTGGTCTCGGAACAAAAGTTTTGGAACGTGGTTGCAAACTTCGCAAACATCTATTCTGATGCATATGTTACCGGAAATGTATGAAATCAAGGAATTGTATACAATTCCTAGGAAATGTGTACAATTCCAATACCTGTACGATGTATAAAATATTGTTTAAAAAACTATTTAATGCATGCATATCCTAGGAAATGTATAATCTTCCTAGGAATTGTATACAATTCCGACATCTTATTAGGAAATGTGTAAAGTAAATGCTTTCTGTAATAAAACACGTTGTTATTTTTTTTTATTATAGCTCTTATTGATACAATCGGGTAACAGTCATACCGTAAAATTGTAATAATATTATGTTCATATTATTAATTAACATTTTACTAATTAACATTTTAAAAATCAACTAGGGTTGATGTACCACTAGTTGACCATTTAAGCGGTTTTATCTTTAGCTATATATAAAAAACGGGTTATTTGTTTTACGTTCAATGTTATTTTTGGGACACAGATAATTGAATAGTCACTGCAACTATTGTTCTTAGTATCAATTTGATAACCTTTAAAGGTTTTATGAAAACTACTCTGAAAGTTACTTCTGCTAAAAGTACCAATACCTGACCACTGATCACCAATATCTGACCATCATTGCTCTAAAAGTTGACCATTTTCAAAATGGACAAAATGTCCTTCTTCGAATATTAGTTTTGTTTAATAAATAAAAAAAGTCTGTATTTATATTGAAGTTTATTTTATTAAATGTTATAAATCATTCTTACAATACTGTTATTAATCCTTAATGACTATACCTACGTACCATACAATCTTTTCTTCTTTCTCTTTTTCCTTCGACACCCAGTAGTCTTGCCATTTCTTGGAAGTTGTAGCAAAGGGCAAGCGTTCAGTCTTCTTTTTTAACGGAGAATCAGAAGGCCATATTAAATGTTTGCCAAAAGCTGGGCTTATTTGCTGTTGCATTTTAGTTATTAAATCTACTAATTTGGGCGAAGGAGGTTCAAGGAAATGACTGACTGAAGTTGATGTTGATTCGAGATGCATTGTTGGTGTTGGAATAGGACTTAGACGGCTTATATGGTTTGTTAAATTAGGTATAAGCACAAAAAAAAGCAAGTCTTTCTTAGCAAAATATAAAGAACCAAGAGCTGACCATACTGGTCAACAATAGGCGAAAAATTGTTTTTGTTGCTCCAAAAGATAACCAGGCCGCTAAAAATCATGAAAAACTGTTCATGCCAAAAATGAAGCCGAAAGTCTATAACAGAATGGTTCAACATTATGCCTATAACAAGACATATAAAGAGTAATCGATTGCATTCAAGATAAATTAATATTTCCCAATCAACTCCCGATAAAAACTCTTAGTAAAAAATGTGATTACCTACTTAATTACATCTTCGTGTTCAAAAAATGTCGATATTTCTGACCAATAGCAGCAAGGTTTGTTTTTATTTTATAGATGATGTTGCTTTATAGAAAAAACAATAAACTATCATCTGGGGCTGCCGTATTTTCTTAATTGGCGCGTATATTTGAATTTTGGTCATGTATTGGCGCTTGGTCAGCTAGTGGTACATTGACCCTATCTAACGTTTAACGTAAATATCACAAAATCAACTTATATTTATTCTTATAAGTAAAATCAAATTTTCATTTAGCAAGTAATCAGTCCTCTCGTCCCGCTGTCCTCACGTATATTCTAGGAGGTAGCAACGTTGACAAGTGAGCATTTTAGTATAGTTGGTTCTTTGATATGCTGTTCCTCTTGCTATTTCGGTTACAGTCCGGGCTGTCTGGCTGGCCGCAGTGGTTGCGTTTATTAGTGCGCATCTTATCTGCACAGGAAAATATCCTTAATTTAAAGTCATTTTTTAACGCGTAATTTTTAATTGTTTGCCTTTAGATAGATCCATTAGACATACATTTTTTATTGCAAGACGTTTTTTTCGTTGTTAAATAGGTGCCAGACGCAATTTTTATTTCAAAATAATTAAAATATCATCGTAATAAGTGAAATTCCATCAACATGAGTCCCAGTGAAGGATAAGTAATCACTGTGTTACTTATACTATATATAATATTCATTTTACTATTTACAGTTTTTTTGCAACAATCTACCATATCGCCTCCTTTTTCCCAACGAACCTCAAATAGGACGTTAATGTAAACTTGATAAAAACCAAATATCATCAAGAAATTAAAGACTTTTTAACGGATTTTAAACGCGATTTATTCATTGTATTACTTTCTCAAGTCTTTAATTTCAAAATGTACTCGCGTAAAATCAAACACTAGAAAATACAAATATCATCAAATTCATATTTATACCCAAAAGCAGGGCTCGGAAACCGGTTTAAATTCTTAACCGGTTTAGGTCATTGACCCCAAACCGAAATTGATTTAGGTTAAAGGTTGCACTTTACCGGTTTTTACCGGTTTATGCGAAATACCGGTTTTTCATTAATATTGGTTATGGTGGTGAAAATTAACCGGTTAAAACCAAGTTACATAAGGATCCTCGGCCCCCGCTACCCTCGCTCGACGGGCCTGGACTTTGCGAAGTCATTTAGTTACAAAATTCTTAATCGCACTCAAGTTGAAGTTCGCAATTTTAGTTTATATTTGAAATTTGAATTTGATAACTAGATTTCCGCCCGCGGCTTCGCCCGCGTTTGCAAAGGAAAACCCGCATAGTTCCCGTTCCCGTGGGATTTCCGGGATAAAAACTATCCTATGTGTTAATCCAAGTTACCCTCTGCCTCTATATGTGTGCTAAACATCCATACATCCATACATCTATACTTACAAACTATATTTTAGAATAGAATATATTAGATATATTAGATACTAGCTTCCGCCCGCGACTCCGTCCGCGCGGAAAAATTAAGATTTATTTTTTTTCTACGTATTTTTCCGGGATAAAAAGTATCCTATTTTATGCCTAGGATAATAAGGTATAATTATACCAAGTTTCATCGAAATCGAACCGTTAGTTTTCACGTGATGCCTGAATATACAGACAGACAAAAATTTTTTTAATCACATATTTGGGTTTGGTATCGATCCAGTAACACCCCCTGGTATTTATTTTTTCAATATTTTCAATGTACAGAATTGACCCTTCTTCAGATTTATTATAGATATGTATAGATATTAGATTCACTACATCTTGTGGCAAGCGTTAAAAAATGAGGCAAAAATAATAAAGGAATTAACCGGTTAATTTGGGTGTCAAAACCGTTTGTGCAGAAGTAACCGGTAACCTTAATCATTTGGGTTACTTATAAACAGTTCACTTGTTTAACCGGTAAATGAAGGAACGATATATTTACCGGTATATAATCTAAATTAACCGCTCTTTTCAAACCGGTTCCGAGCCCTGCCCAAAAGTGTAATAAATATGAAACCATCTATTAAAAATATTAGTTTACTAATTATTCAATATAAGTATTAAAAAAGGATAATATAATATAAATAATAAAGTTATTACTTACCTTTTAAGCGGACTCATGTTGATGTAATTTCACTTATTTCGATGACATTTTAGTTATTTTGAAATAAAAATTGCGTATGGCACCTATTTTACAACGAAAAAAACGTCTTGCAATAAAAAAATTATGTCTGATGGATCTATCTAAAGGCAAACAATTAAAAATTACGCGTTAAAAAATGACTTTAAATTAAGGATATTTTCCTGTGCAGATAAGATGCGCACTAATAAACGCAACCACTGCGGCCAGCCAGACAGCCCGGACTCTAACCGAAATAGCAAGAGAAACAGTATATCAAAAACCCAACTATACTAAAATGACTTTTTTTTAAACGTTGCTAGCTCCCGTACTAGTATATTTGGCGCAGTCGGATTGTACAATCCGCCGTATTACATTACGGCTAGCTGTTTTAATATGCCGAAAATTCGTCTTTTTCCAAAATTCTACAAAAAGACGGTCGCGAGCCGACGGAGCCCCACTGCGTGGGGCTCCTATTTCTGAGTAGTTTTAAAAAACACGAACCTAACCTAACCCACCCTCTTATCCAAACCAAAAATTTCTGATTACGAATTATCGGCATAGTTAGGTACTACAAAATTGACTGACCGGTTGGCTTGGTTGGTAGTGACTCTGCCTTCCAAGCCCGGGGCAAATATTTGTGTGATGAACATAGATGTTTGCTCTGTGTCTGGGTGTTGATTATCTATATAAGTATTTATTTAAAATTATATAATATGTATGTTTATCAGCCATCTGGTTTCCATAACACAAGCGAAAGCTTAGTATGGGATTAGATCGTGCCGTGTGTGAAAACTGTCCTGAAATATTTATTTATTTATTTATTTAAATGCCGACCGTTTGTAAACGGCCAGATTATATACAACTTGCCTGCGACATATCAATATCTTAAATGTTTTACATTTCCGATAGCTATTTAGGAAATGTATAGATTTCCTAGGAAATGTGTATAAAATAATTTATTTCACACATTTCCGTACGATTTTAGGAATTATATACATTTCCTAGGAATTGTATACAATGACGGATTACATACATTTCCGGTAACACATATACAAATTTGCAACCTCATTCAGTTTAATAAAAAAAAAAAAAAAATATTAATATTCAATATTAAAAGATGTTCCGTACACTGAGATTGGTTGCAAATTTAATACGTGATATGAAATATTATATCGAAAACTTCCCCAAGTTTGCAGAACTTTTGTAATTTTTTTCACGACCATACAACAAAAAATAATTTAATTGCAATTTTAACAATGTTCCGGACTGCGGACAAGGTTGCAAAATGAGATTTATTTTCATCCCAATGTACTATTCACTTGACCGAAGTTTGAAAACTTTTGGAATTATTGTGAATTGATTGTTTTTACTGACTGGAGTATTACTATTTACTTAGATGTAGGTACCTAATTAGTTAATGACGAGTAATTTTATTATTGTCATTAGAAAAATAGTTGTCCTCAGAAAAAAAACAAACACTAACCAAAGCATACTACATATTGAAGTTTTCTATAGAAAAGGGGTGTTGTTTTTAAGAAAATAAAATCCAATATCGGTCATAATAATTTTATTCGCATATAATAATTGATTATGATACATGGAGCGCTAACGCGCACCGGTCAGATGACACCGAGCGCAACTCGGTCGTTCCGCTCCAAATTACATTATTTATTTATATTGCATCGTCATTCGTTATGCAAAACCGTGGCTACATATTCACTAGTGAGAGGTCTCGAGGCAGCATCGTTAAGCGGACGCAGAGTCCTCGCAGCGCTCCGGCCGTTCGCAGCGAAGCTGCCGACCTTCGCGTTTTACATATACTTAAAATATAACAGTCAAATTAGACAGCCGGATGTCCGTCCGATATTTACATACAAACAAGGAGCGCCTCGCGTCGCGGCCACCGGAGCCGGCCGGGGCGCGCTCCGGTGTGGAGCCCTGGCCTGAGGCGTCTCCGTCCGAATCTTAAATAATCTTAATCATCACATCCATAATTTACGACTTAAAATACCGAGAGAACCGTCAGCCGCGTGCTACGTGCGGGGCGCGCGGGTCGCGTGGGGCGTGAGGCGCGTGCGGCGGCGCTCACTCCGCCTTCACCTCGGCGGGCGCGGGCGCGTCGCTGGCGGCGGGCACCTCCACCGCCTCCTCGGCCGTCAGCGGCGTGTCGCCCCCGTCGCGGGACGGCTCGCCGCCGCCGCTGCCGTCTACGAATATTCATTATAATTTAAGGCATATAAACACACAACTTCTAATTCTATCTGTTTAAAATATCGCATGTTTTCCTTCACCAAATATTGAAAATCCCCCTTTTATGAGCAAAATTTTATAAATATGTCACTGTATAATACATACAATAACACATTTGAGCATAAACACACAAATATGAATGGTAAAACAGGTTTAATTACAGTGAATGTTCGAATACTGCGCAGGGTGCGAGTACTCACTGCGCTGCGGGTGGTGGTAGTAGAGGTTGTGGCGCGGCGCGTGGTGCGGGCGCGCGGCGGGCTGCGCGGGCGGCCGGTACAGCGGCATGGCGGGCGCGTGCGGGCGCTGGATGGGCGCCGGGTAGCGCTGCGGGCCCATGTTGCGGTTCATCGCGCCGTTACCGCACCCGCCGCGACCGTTGTTGCCGCCGCCGACTAGTTGCTTTACATGTGCAAAAACTGATTACTTATTATGTTAAACTTTTCGCTTCCAGTTTGAAACCAATGCCAGGCTGAAAAATGAGGGGCTATTGAGTTGCGTTGTATTAAAACGACTCCAAAATTAAATCAAAACTAATGAGTTATGTGCAATTTTTACATGGATAGTTTTCAATTAAAGAAGCGAAGATGAAAGCTAATTTGCTGTTATTATGTATGTGAGCATTAAGATGTCGCAAAGGCGGGTGACTGATATCGATCCACACAATAGTTACCTGTTGGTGTTGTTGGTGGTGGTGCTGGTGGGGGGTGTGCGCGGGGGGCGGGTGCTGCTGGTGTTGCTGGTGCTGCGGGTGCTGGTGGTACTTGTGCTGCGGCGGCGAGTGCGGCGGCTTCTGCGGCTTGGCGGCGCCCTTCGGCGTGGGCGACGCGGAGTCGCACAGCGGGAACCCGTTCGCGTGCTCGTGCAGCGGGCTCTTCAGCTGCTGCTGCGGCGGCGGGCGCGGCTGCGGCGCGTACTGCTGCTGCAGCGGCGGCGCGCGGTATTGTTGCTGGTGGAAATAGTTTCATGTTGTAGTATTTGGTTTTAGCATTGTATAACATTTCATTATGAATTTTTTTTTGAGACCATGATAACATTGGGACATATTTTTCTAAATTTCCTTTAGTTTTTAGGTTTACTTTCTATAGTTAAGGTTTACGATGTTACAAACGTTACGTTAGCTAGTTTTTAAGTGAATGTAGATGAATAAAATGTGGGTCGATAAATTTATTTTCGTTATGTACACTCACTTGCATCTGCTGTACGGCGGCCGCGACGTGCAGCTGCGAGGAGAGGAACTGCGAGCTGAACGCGTTGGACTGCGCCGGCTGCGTGAACTGCAGCGGGTAGGTGGGCGCCGGCGCGTTGGGCGGCTGGTAGGGCGAGTAGTACGAGTTGGCGGGCGGCGCCGGGCGCGGCAGCAGGCCGGGCAGCGAGTACGGCGCCTCGCCCACCGGCCCCGAGTAGCCCAGGTACTGCTGCTGGAACGTATTCACGCCGCCCACGCCGCCTACGCCGCTCACGCCGCCGCCCTTGCTCCCTGCGAATTGTGCATTAACTACGCGATAAAAAATAATCATTCATGTTCAAAATATACTTGATAGGTAATAATTTTGGTAAAACTTTTGTATAGACTTTATAATGTAATGGCCTCTTGTACAAACTATGCCTTTCTTTTGTATTATAATGTTATTTTGTCCAAATTTTTGTTTGTGCAATAAAGTGTTATAAATAAATAAATAAATAAATGTAGTAAATTATGTTTCAGACAGCCGGAGGCCCCAAAAAAAACTACGAATTCACTTAGAAATACTTTAATATAAACTTATTACAATACGTCTTGCTCGATGCAAGTCTTAACAATTAATAATTATAAAGCTAATTGAATATAAAATGAAAACTTAAAATTACGTTGCGCCAATGGAATCTGCTACGTCCGTACAATACGTTCCCGTGAGAAACGTTGACGCAGCAATGTCTTGGGGATCCGTTGGCGTAACTCCTCCCCCCGAAGACCAGCAACTATTTGAGCACGGTGTGATAAAATGTTGCTGGAAACTGTGGTCCTGGCGAAGATTCGGTACAATTTTGACTGTCTTGATCTTCCGTCTTTGTATTAGGGTCGTCTTGATTCTTCCAGCACGTAACGTTCTTATAACGGATTACTTTGTAAGTTGCGAAAAGTAGCAAAGTGCCCAAAAGGAATGTATAAATTGGGACAGTGGTATGGTATATCGTCGATGTATCCTTTTCTAGTTCAATCGGTGCTTGCATCAGTATCTTAGTATGAATCTTATGCAGATCTTCCAAATTTATTGAATTCAACTTTACATGATTTTCAGGGCTGTGGTTGAAGTGTATTTCATTTAAGTCGATATTACTTATTTTCAGTGGTTGTCCTCGAATTCTATCTTGAACGTTATTGACTTTAAATTTATCTGATTCCAGGATACAATTTTCAGGAACGGTTATGAGGAAGCTGCCATTAACAGTCATGAAATCGTCCTGTTTGCATTTTAGGTGTATTTTCGTCTGGTGTGGCATAGATAGGATGTAGTGTCTGTCATCCAATCCTAGTATCATTTCTTGAGAAAGGATTACTTCCGTCATCCTGCATCCTTGGCCCAACATTTGACTTTGAATAAAATCCTGTATGCAGTCTGCTTTCGTCTGGATCTGATTGGTTTTTATCTCACAAAGATACCCGTTACCGTACTTCGGGCATTCAGCCTCCATGTACAAGAAAGACTGTGTACTTGTGGCAATGAAAGTATAAGGAGGGATGAGAGCCTGCATGTACTTATTAGGAAAAACAGCTAATTTATAAAAAGTAAATGAATCCTTAGATACTATTGGAAATTTAAGAACAATTATAATCTTTTTTCCATTAAAATAATATCCTGGTTTTATTATATCGTAATATTGTCTTAATTCTAACTCTAAAATTCTATCCTTACCATATATAGTATTTAATTTTATTAATATATCCTTTAACACATTTGAACTTAACATAGAATGATGTGTTGAGGACGTACGAATGAAAGCTAATGTATTTTCGATTCTAACCAATTCTTGCAATATATCATCTACATTTTCTGTCATTATGCTAAGGATCTGGGCAAATTTAGCATATTTTATCAAACGGGATATTTTATAGTCTTGTTGCGTCATAAAAAATAATAAAGTAGAATTTATCTTTACCTGATTTTCGACAATTTTGGATATAAGTTCAGAATGACGTTTCATCCATTCTTTGCTTATACTAATATGACTATTGAATTCATTAACTATTTGATCCTGATTGTGTTCTAAATTTTTGATAACACTATCGTATCTTATTGCGTCTGTATAATCTAAATTACCAGTTATGCCTTTTATTACCGATCCTAGCCCATCAATGAGACCTCTTTTTACACGGCTTGGCTCAAGCGACTTAAGCTGTTCTAAAACTTGCACTAATTTAGAAGAAAGGTGCTCAATTTGATTTTCGTACAAACTTAAAGCTTCACTGTCTAGAGTCTTTTTATAGTGTATAAGTTGGTCCTGTAATGTCCTTAATTTAATGTCAATGTCATTAAGTTCTATGTATTCTAAAAACGTATGATAGTGCGTCAAAAGTCTCGCTTGTCCAAGTTTAAACGGCAGTAGTCCTGGTCCATTTCCTAAGTCGTCAAGTTTTATCTCCTGTGTCATTACTACGGGGATCGTGAGAAGCATCAGTATCCTGTAACAATTTGGCGGTCTTAGGCACACGTTTAAGTCTGTGTTTTGCAACGGGGTCCTTTTTACGAGAGGTATATATATGTATAGGCAAGTTAGTTAAAACCTTATCTTTAGTATAACGGGGTGCTAATTTCTTACGGGCAGCTAATGGGTTATTGACAAATACTATCTGACCAGGTTCGTACTGGATCTCGGGATCCCGATCTCTATTCCTATTTTCTATTAGATTAGTTCTATTTTGTAAAGAAAATTCGTTAATCGTTTTATATACTTCCTGTACTCTACTCCTATGTGTTAATATATATTGCTGCATTAAGTGTTTTGTTAGATCAATATCTACAGGGTCTCTAGGATCCATATGACCAAGTATGAGGTCATACGGCCTACATTTTGTAAAACTATGGATAGTACTATTGTATGCTAAAAGTGCGTACGGTATTAAATGCGTCACCATAGCCTCTCTATTTTTTAATCTAAGTATTCTAAGGTGTTCTAAAAGCGTGGAATGGAATCTTTCTATATTACCGTTGTCATTCGGCGAATTTGGAAGTATTTTGTGATGAATAATTTTATGTAAGTTAACGAATTCAGAAAAAATTTGGTTCGTAAATTCCGTGCCATTATCAGTTACAATCGTTAAAGGCAGACCGTGATGCGTTGAAAATGTTAAAAGAGCTTGAACAATACTTATAGCAGTAATATCTCGGAGATAATAAGCTTGCGCGTACTTGGAAAACACGTCTATAATAGTTAGATATTTTTCGGACTCAACTGTAAAAGTATCTATGTGAACAATTTCGAAAGGCTTTGTAGCTGGTGGAACAACCTTGAATTGCTGTTTAATGGGTTTCCTGTCATATTTTACCTGACCGCATATACTACATTCGTTAATAAATTTAGTTATTTCATCCTTCATTTTAGGCCAAAAATAACGTTTAGAAAGAGCTAAGTAACATTCGTTTATCCCTCGGTGGTTTGTTTTACCATCGTGGTACTTCCTAATCAAATCCTGCTGGTTTAAGTAGTCACTGACGTTTTCTATCTCGGATTTGGCTATCACAAGCTTGTAAGACGAACTTTTGAACTTTTCCTGTATAATGGGAACAATATCGAACATACAGTCATATGGTTCTATTAACATCGCGGTTTTAATTTTTGGACTAACAAATTCTTTAATCATATCGACTATATCTTCCTCAAGGTAAGGTTGACGTAGTTGGAGAGAAATACGCGTGTGATTTTCAAAAGGCTTAGTTACTTTGGGCTTACGTTTAATATCGCCTACTACCGTAATGAATAATTGCCTATGAAATTTATTTAATGGTTCATCTGTAATTGGTACCTCGAGTATAGGATTTTCTCTACTAGTGTGTGCTGTTTCCGTGGATGAGCCTAGCGATATATGGTCACCTGATGGTGAATAAGCCGTTTCAGTTGAAGACCTCATTGCGTTCTGATTACGTCTAGGTGAGCTAAGATGAACTGTCTCTGTGGATGAGCTATTTGAAATATTATCTACTGATGTGTTAACTAATACGGAACTAATTTCTTCGTTATGAATTTCAACGCGAGATAACGCATCTGCGTTTGTGTTAGCTTTTCCTTTTTTATAAATTACCGAAAAATCATATTCACTAAGCTTAAGTTTCCACCGCGTTGGTCTTGCGTTCGGTTCTTTCATACTCATAACCCACTGTAATGGCTTATGATCTGTAACGATTTTGAATTTACGGCCAAATAAATAAGGGCGAAAGTACTTTGTTGCCCAGACTATAGCTAAAAGCTCTTTTTCTATAGTACTATAATTTAATTCACTGTCATTAAGTGTTCTAGATGCGTAACAGATAGGCTTATCAGAACCAATAGGACCTTGCGATAAGATAGCTCCTAAAGCAAAATTTGAAGCGTCCGTTGTTAAAATGAAATCTTTACTAAAATCTGGATACTGTAAAATCGGATCATTCGTTAAGAGAGACTTACATTTCGTAAAACAATTTATGTAATCAGTGTCTAAAATTATCTTCTTGCCTTTTTTCAAACACTGCGTTAGAGGTTTTGTGATACGAGCGAAATCGGGTACAAATTTTCTATAGTAGCCCAATAAACCGAGAAATTGTTTAATTTGCTTAGGCGTTTTAGGTATAGGATACTTTTCTATTGCTGAAATTTTGTCCGGATTAGGCTTAATTCCGTCCTTAGAAATAACATGGCCTAAATACGATGTCTCTAATTTTAAAAATTCTGACTTGTCCATTTGGATTTTAAAATTTGATTCTCTCAATTTTGCAAAAACCTTTTCCAAATTATTCATGTGCTCTTGCAATGACGTACTAAAAACAATGATATCGTCGAGATAAACTAGGCAAATCGTGTTCTGTAGGTCTTTGAGAACATTGTCCATCACTCTTTGAAAAGTTGATGGAGAATTTTTTAATCCCATGGGCATACGTAAAAATTCGTAGTGCCCATGCTCGACATTGAACCCTGTCTTGTGGACGTCATCAGGGTGCATTTCCACCTGATAGAATCCACTAGCTAAATCTAAGGTGGTAAAATATTGGCAATTTCCTAGCTTATGGAGGACGTCATTTATATTGGGGATGGGATATTTATCATCTACTGTCTTTTCATTAACCTTTCTGAAGTCTACAACAAGCCGCCACTTAGTCTTACCTGAAGCGTCTGCTTTTTTTGGGACCACCCATATAGGTGAGCTCCATGCAGATGCAGAAGGTCTAATGATACCTTGTTCTAACATATTTTTAATTTGGCTTTTGACTTCCTCTCTATGAATAAATGGATATCTGTAGCTACGAGTGTGAACGGGTACCTCATCCGTTGTCCTAATTTTATGCTTAATCTTATTAGTGAACGTGAGAGTTTCTCCCTCAATGTAAAATACGTCCGCGTACCTAGCACATAATTTCTCTAAATTAATACGTTCCTCCGGATTTAAATGATCGGTTCTAAGTTTGGATAAAACTTTATCTGCACGAGATGTAACTATATTATCGCTAAAAACTTCTGCATTAAAAATTTCGCAGTTAATTGGTCTAGTTAATGAAAAAATTACGTCATGCGGAGATGGGTTGTACACTTCCAGGAAACCTCTATTCTCCACTACTGAAGTTAAACATTGGGGTATCACGCAGCTGCCTACAGCCTGCTCAGAAATGATGACGTCACCATTTTCGCAATTAATGGGGATTTTAACCAATTTTGATGAACCGGCAGGTATGACGTCTTCATAAAAATTAATGTTACACGAGTTATACATGAGGATAGGGTTTCGAGCATAACGCGTAATTAAAACTCTGTCCTTCAAATCAATTTTTGCGCCCCAAAATTCAAGTAAATCTAATCCTATAAGCCCATCAAAAAATTCATGAAATTTATATATAAAAAGTTTTATATTTTCGTTATCCTTAAATTCCGAAAAGCACGGTATAGTTATTGAATAATCATTGCGAGTTGTCGCGTGAACGTTCGTTACCTCAAAGGGATCGTAATCTAATTTTACATGCGCAAAAAATAATTGAACTGCTTCAGGACTTATAAACGACTGATTAGCACCAGTATCAATTAATAATTTTAAGGGTGGATCTGAAATTTGTATAAAGGGAAGCTGCCTTTGCGTTTGAATGTTAAGTTCTATCTTGGCTTTTTTAAGAGGCACTTTTTCGTAAAATTTTCATTATCACCGCTAGAGGGCTCTAACTCAGGTGTCACTACTTGGGATAAGTCGCAATGCTGTTCTTCAATATAGTTACAGTCAAGGTTAGATGAGTCATAGTCATTATAATCGTTAAAGTATTGTTCAGGGTCATAGTAACAGTTATTGTCATAATTGTTAAAATTATTATCAAAGTAGTAACTTTCATGAGGTATTTGGGATTCATGCATGTGCATCTCCCTATTCCTAAAATTATGCGCAATTTGGGAAGATGGAATCTCTTTAGTTACATAATGACTAACGCCGCTCATTGGTTTCGGACCTTGATTTTGATTAAATTTTGGTTGTAGCCTAAAAACGTTACTTTGCGGATTATAGTTCGGTGGTAAAGCGCGGAACATCTGTTGTGTTCGCGTCGGCTGCCTATTGAAATTATTAAATTGCGGCCGACCTTGAACAGGTTGATGCGTACTAGGTCTAGGCATCGGTGCAAATTGTTCGGAATTTCTTGGAACATGTGTATTACTGAATGAAAATTGGGGCCCCAAAGGCATGGGCCCTAAATTAAATTGCTTTTTATCTAATTTTTGAAAACTATTTCTATTTTGCAGGTATGTCGCGTTAAGTTCCTCTTGCACGTATTCGAGGGCCTTTTCCATCGTCTCGGGCCTCATACACCGAATTCGTGACCCTAGAGGTTCTTTCAAACCGCGAACATAAGCCTGAAGGGCTACTTTTTTGTAGAGCGTACGTTTAGCTTCGATTGTACTTTCGATCACTTCGTGAAGCGAAACGTAAGTCATGATTGTACTAAAAAGTTGCTGGCACCTTTCGTAATATTCCTGCGGGGTTGAGGACCCCTGTGAAGCCATAGACAAGTCATTGTACAAAGAAATCTCATCCCTTTGGTCGGAAAAGTTGTTAATTAAAGCCGACCTTATACCGGACCAATTTTCGGGAATTCCGTTTGAATTCATAAACCGAGAGGCAGAACCGGTAATTTTATTTAAAATACCGTTAAATAAGCATAAGTTTGATAATTCGCTACCTGGCCCTGTACTAACATATTGGTTAACTATTAGATCGCAAATCTTTATGAATCTAGTTAAAACATTCGGGTTCCCGTCGAATTCGGGAACCGGGCGTAAGGCCTTATATATAACGTCAGGGTCATGTACAGCCATCTCTTCAAAAATACTTTCTAAGCTACCTAAATTCCTACGATTATTATCTAGATACGACCTACGAGATAACCTACTCGATGCAGGCCCGGGAAAATAATTCTCTCGGATGGAAAATTTTGGAAATATAAAAAATATCAAAAAGGATTAAAACTAAAAGGATAAGTAACACAGATCTATTCTATGTACTTACATTAACAAAATTCGGCTTCTTTCGGGATCAATGTTTGGATGTCGCCTCCAGGCCGCAGAAACCGTAGATTCTGGATCCTCGTAGCGATAGCGAAGGTCACTATCTATGCCACTTATAATTTTTGAGGATCCTACCGACTGCGCCAATTATGTTTCAGACAGCCGGAGGCCCCAAAAAAAACTACGAATTCACTTAGAAATACTTTAATATAAACTTATTACAATACGTCTTGCTCGATGCAAGTCTTAACAATTAATAATTATAAAGCTAATTGAATATAAAATGAAAACTTAAAATTACGTTGCGCCAATGGAATCTGCTACGTCCGTACAATACGTTCCCGTGAGAAACGTTGACGCAGCAATGTCTTGGGGATCCGTTGGCGTAACTAGTATAAAAATATTTTGTGTATTCAATATTTAAAATTACGTTCAAACATTTTTAACATGTATTTACCTATTGCACCAATCTGTTGTGAAGATGGTTTGACTGTGGCAGACATCAATGAATTGGATGTGCTAGAGATGAGAACTGTGCTGGGACTATTACCCAACTGTCCTGATTGACCAAAAGCTGCGCCACCCCCAGCTGCTGCCTAAAAATTAATAAAGATATTATTGTCTACTGAACCTTTAATTATAATATATGAATACTATATTATAACTAGTAGGTAACTAATTTATTTTTTAATTCAATGGACAATATTGTTATAATATGCATGAATGATTTTTGTTTTTAACTTACCATTCGGTACTGACTTTGAAGGCTCTGGAACATATCTGGTGGAGGCTGGTAATTATATGGAGTGGCTGATCCTGCCCCATATGGAGTTGCAGGGAATCCACCGAATTGTCCCCTTGTTTGATCTAAAAAGGCACCATAGAGCCCTCCTTGCTGTGGCAGTTGCTGGGAGGAACCCAGAATTTGTTGCGACGAATTAAATAACACAGCTGGCGGAGAAGGTACTGACAGACCGCCGTAACCTCCCGGATAGCTAACGTGATTGTAGTGTTGTGGCGGTGGGGATTGCAACTGTTGCGTCGGCTTTACTTTACAAACATTTGGCGGGGCACCTGTATCTGTATTATTGTGCGCATCTTCAAAACCGGCAAACTGTAATTCTTCACTTCCTTCAGCAACAGCTGGCATTTCCCAGACTTTTTTTACACTGGCAATTTTTAAATTGAGATCGGCAGCCAGTGGAGATATTGTATTTGAAGTACTCATATGGGTACCACGTGGCAATCCAAGTGATTTAGCTGATTTGTCTTCGGTTAATTGTCCCAGATCAGAATCGAACGCAAAGTCTAATTTCATATCAGATGAATCTTCTGTTTTTTGTGTTGCATCAAATGACATTGGCAACCCTAGGGATCCTTCAGCCTCGCTTACAGGTCTACCAGTTTCAGCCATTAGCTCTTGAATAGATCTGGGCCGTGTCCTTACATCACCATTAAATTGAAGTGCTCGAGATTCCATCTCGCTAGCAACTTCCTCTTGCGATTTAACTGTATTAGCACTTGGTTGATATTTTGATTTTAATGCTTCTGCTGGCGGAGTTTTGTAGTTAGTATTTTCGAATATTATTGTTTCAACTGGAGGAGTGGATCCATCAAGTACACCAGTCTTTTCAGGTACAACCACAGGAGTGGAATTAGGTTTGGGGTCAATTTGATTGTTTGCATCACCTGGAGTACTTCTTTGACTCGATTGGCTGGATTTATCCACCACTTCTGAAGGCTCTTCTACATTTCCCCTTAGAGTTTGCGAAATTGGTTTATCCCAAGCATTAACTGTAGGAGGAGGTGGGGCTGCTCCCGTATCAGGAATAAAACTAGGTACTAATCCCATTTGTTGTTTTTGTCTTTGTTTAGCAAAACGTGGAGGCAGATTAGCTGTACGCGGCCTTTCATATTGCGAATTGGGTTTACCAGACACAGGAGCTGATCCACGAGAGTTAGATTTTTCGCTAGAATTTCGAGTTGAAGATCCGTTTCTACCGCCTCCCTGATTGGAGCGTGAACGAGGTTGTTTTGTACCATTTTGACTTTCGTCTTTAGCATTTGCAGAAGAACCTCGCGCATCTTTTGAAGTCTTTTTATTACGCACTTCTTGAAATCCATCATCAACTGCTTCTTCATTCTTAGCTGCAGAAATCTTTAAATCAGTCATAGCCTCTGTGACATCAACTCCTTTGTCTGATAAGTTATCTTTTTTAGCTGCTGGTGCATTACGACCATTTTGTCTATTCCCTGAATTTTGATTACGATTTCCACCTTTTTGAGATTGACCAGATTGTCTTCCCCCAACAGAACGTCGGCGAGTTCCGCCACCCTCGGAATGTTCGGAAGTTGTCTCCCAGTTTTCATCTTCGCCGCTGTTAGGCCCCATTCCACCCCTGGAACGACGATCACGTCCTTTTCCTGATGAACCTGTACGCTGCCTGTTGCCACCTTTGTCCATATCATCTGGGATTCCTTCTTTTACTTCTTCATTTTCTTTCACGCGGTTAGCTTGACTAAACGGACTTTTCGTGTTTGGTGGCCCATAACCTGTAACTCGTTTAGCAGGAGCAGGAGGTCTTGTAGTACCTTGAAAACCACCTCGACCACGACGTGAAGGTTGACCTCGGGGTGCAAAGGGTTCCCTGTTCTCCAGTGCATCAGTTGCATGAGGTACCTGAACTTGATCTGGATGAATATTACCAACATCTTCAGGTCTATCCTGTTTTTTAGGTCTTCTTGGGCTCCGTGGTGCTCTACGCCTCTCTTTACGATCCGCGTCAGTTGAACCATCAGACTCGCTTGCTCTATTATTAGATCGTGAACTGCGGTGTGACCGACGCCCCCGAGATTCTCTAGGTCCCCAACCTCTATTATACACATTATAACCACCAGTTCCAAATCCTCTTCCTTTCTTTTCAGATCCAGATCCACTTGATTTTCTTTCCACGGGTTCTTTAGGAGGAATTTTGGTAAGATTTTCATTACTAACTCTTTCATTCTTTACTTCCTCAGCAGGTATATTGATAGAGTCTGCTGGGATAGCTTCTGTAGAGCGTGGATCGTTAATTTTTATGTTGGTAATGGAAGGATCGTTATTAGATTTGGTCATAACTGATTCAGTCTCCAAAAGTACCTTTTCACTTTTTTGCATATTATTATTAAAACCAGGCTTATTATTTTGTGAAGTTACATGTTCTGAAACTGGCTGTTGCTGTTGTAAATTAGGAACTACTTCAACTTTAGGAGGACAAACATTTATTGGTTTAGGAAGAGATTGACTATCAGTAAATGAAGGTTGAAGGGAGGTGACTGAAGAAGTATTATGAGTTTGTACATGAGAAGAAGCTTGATTAGATTGAAGGGGATGAACATAATTTTGAGGGTGAGGGATGTTATTAGAGTATTTGTTTATCTGGGCCTGTGTGCCATTATTTTCAGAAGAAATATTTACTGCAACAATATTCTGTTGTGGTGTTTGTGCTACTGAAATTGGAGTAGAAGCAGTTTCTTTAGATTCAATATAAGAAGAAGGTTCATTTAAAAGCTGTTCATTGCCTTTTATTGGAACCACATTTTCTACAGGAGGCTTTACTGTATTCTGGTTACTAGTTTCTTCCTTGGCAACTTCTGCCCAGGATGTTTTGCCGAAGTCTTTTTCAGAGGAATCACGTTGTGGAACATTGGATGGTGGTGTAGTCTTTCTTTCAGGAGCTTTTACTGATGCAGTTGAGTCGGAATTAACAAAGGGTTCAAAAAGACCAATACTTTTCCTCTCAAATACTTCAGATAACTTATCAGCTGCCGTTCTACTACTTTCAACCGCACTTTCGTATGATTTTCTATCAGATTCATTTCGACGATCCTTTTGTTCACCATAATCTTTCGAATTAGAACGATCGAAGTCTCTACCAGTTCTATCTTGGTCTTGCATTTCCGATCTCCATTGGGGTCCTGAGCTCTCTTTATCCCGTCTTACATCATCTTCGCGGTCAGAATAATCCCTAAGAAAACAATTACTTTTTATAATGGATGTTGTACTAAAATTTATTCTATCTAAAATAACCTTAATAATTTTAAATGAAATAGGTCAGGTCAAATTTGATAGATAAAATAAATAAATAAGAAAATTTTTGGCGAAAGTAATAAATACTGAATCCTAGTTTGCATTTATTTTTATGTGAATTTTTTTTTTATATAGAAAATAAAGATAAAAAATAGAAATAATATTAAGATATGGTTTTCATTCTTTTTTTATTATTAGTATCTATTTGTTCTATTTAAATATACATATACGGACCTCTATCTGTCAATACATCGCATTGTTGAAACTCATTAGAAAAAAAATTAAAAAATAATAAATTTGTGACGAAAAAAATTATACAAATACTAAAACTAAACAAACTATAAGCTGATCTACTTCAAAAACTTTCAGTTTTGACTGTTATTGATCTTGATTTCTAAACAATAACTTGTATTCAAGTACAGCTTTTTATTTGCCCTAATTAATTATAAAGCGAGTTTATTTTATGTAAGATGAAATTAAAAAATACATAGTATGAATTTATTACATAATATTACTTACCTTGAATAAGAACGCCGGCCATTATGCGGAGCATGTCTTGGCGCATTATACGCCGGGGGTTCTTGTCGCCTGGGTCTATACTTTTGGTCGTCTTGTTGTCTATTTTGTTGTTGTTTCAAGAACCTAGGAGGAATATTTGCTTGGAACGTTTTGGAAAAGGCAGGATTGGTTTGGTCGCGGTCACGGCCGTAGTCTCTATCACGATCGCGAAAATCGCGATCCCGTTCATTTCTGTCCCTGTCTGCCCTATCTCTTTCTCTATCCCTTTCATTACGGTCTCTTTCTCTATCAAATCTGTCACGATCGTTACGGTCCCGGTTATCGTTACGGTCCCTGTTATCGTTACGTTCCCGTTTATCGTTACGGTCTCTATTATCATTACGATCACGCATTTCCCTATCTTTATCAGCATCCTGACGGTCCCTATTATCAGTTCTGTTTCGGTCTCTATTATCAATAGGTCGATCTCTATCGCGATCCCTATTATCAAAACGTTCCCTATTATCCATACGATCACGGTCTCTATTGTCTAAGCGATCCTTATCTCTTATATCCCTATCCCGGTCAGCCCTTTCTTTATTCTCCATACGATCCCTGTTTTCCACTCTATCTTTTTCTCGACTATCGTGATCTCTCTCTCTATGATCATTACGATCACGCTCACGATCGCGATCATTTCTATCAGTTCTATCACGGTTTCCTTTAGATTGCGTAGAAGGGTCCCTCATTTGACGGCGCTGCTCCTCCTCTTTGCGTTGGCGAGCCCGAGCGACGGCTTGAGCAACTTCATTGCTTTGCTTCTGCCTACGCTCCGCCCACAGCTGATCTTCATCACCCGGATCCTGGATTTTAGAATCCACACGTTCGACGTCAATACTGGCGCGGTTATTATTTTTGCTACTGGTTTTAGGGGTTGGTGCTGAAGATTCACCATCAGAGAAATCCAGTTTTTGACTGAAATTAACAAAATTATTTTACCGAAAACAATAAAAAGGAAAACTGGATTTAAATTTTAAAAGCACCAACATTTTTTATTTTCTCAGTAAATTATACGATATACGATTGCGATAATGAATTAAAAAAAAAGTAAATTTTAATTCACAAAAATATTACTCATAATACTTACTCATAATCAATGTCGTCATGTTGAGCCCATCCAGCATCACGCGATATATCATCAAGTGAAGATATTTGTTCATCGCGTAGGATGGGTCGTGCTGTAAGAACCTCAACAGCTCTCGGTGTAGCTGATGGCCTTGGGTTTGGTCTAGGGCCTCCAGAATTATTATTGTTTGCATTACCTCCCCCACTGCCACTATTATTACTTCTATTATCACGAAGTGTATTCAAAGGTCCTATTCCAAGCCCACTACCACTGCTACCTTTCATCAGCTGTTAAACAAAAAACAAATTGTAACATGAGTAACCTATGCAATTAAAAAAAAATTATTGTTTCAAATGTAACGCTGAATGTTTTCTACATACGAAGGATGGCACAATGGCGCGGTAGGCGGGTATTTGCTGTGAAGCAGGCGTGGAGGCGGGCGCGGCGGCGGGTGATGTAGTTTCTTGCCGAACGCCGGCCGTGCCACCGCACGTCCAACTGCCTTCCGCTACAATAGTTAGTATAAATATATTTCCATATTATTAAGTTTATTAAAACAAATAAAAAGTACATGGTATGTTTTAAGATTCTGTTATAGAGCACAGGTAAATTGTAAAAATATACGACACAAAACTGACCAATTTTAATAATTTTATAGTAAGACTTACTTTGTGGTCTCAGTTGTAACTGGGGTGCAGAATGATCTGAAGAACGGTGTGACGGTTGAGCTGCTGCCTCCAATGAGGGGAACTCTGTACGGAAGTGTGGCGACGATGGTGGGGGCAGCGCCACCCATCCTGCTGACCCTGTGCCCGCAATGGCACCACTCGTTGACGTTGTGGTCTAAAAGATTTTTACAATTACAAAAAAAAATATTGAAGAATTTTATACATTTAAATAAATATTTTGTTACTGTTTATGCTGTTATGTAATTAGAGCCTATAAACATGAAACCCAATTCAATAAAATACACTTACTGCTGTCTGTGAGGTACATATTGCCGCTGTTGTAGTAGTAGTGACAGTAGAAATTAAGCTGAAAAAAAAAATTATTAGTAAATATAATTTTTCTTATACTTTGGCAGACATTTTAGACTAAGGTACAAGTTTAATGAGAGAGTTATAATAAGTGAGTACTTTAATGAAGTTTAAATAGGCAATGTAAATTTGTTTCAAATCACAGTATGCAAGGTAAGTACTTACTTTGCGCTTGGGTCTTGACCAGTTTCAGTTTTCAAAGAAGGCAGGTTGGCAGGAGGACGCCTCGCAGAAGGCACTTTTCCAAGACTTTGCATTCCATGTTTGCGGCTTAATTGTGATTTAACTGAGGACGGTTCTGAATTTTCGTTCTGTAAATACAAAAAATATGATATTCAGTATTTATATTTTATAAATTGAATGAAATAAAGGATTAATTCAAGCTTCCTTATAATTCTAATACAAATGAATACACACAAGGACAAGGTCATCTCATAAGGTCAATGACCTTCTAGATCAATGATATTTCAATTACATTACTTTCAATAAATATTTCTTGTACTTTTTGAATTCCTGTCCCTAGAAAAAAATATGACATTGATTCATTATTCTAAATTAAATAGGAAGACATTTGAAAAGCCTTGTAGGTACTTATTTGTCATCATGTCTAAACAATTAACATACAGTGTCTTTGAATTGACATAACAAAACACTTTATTTAGGATACAGATGATAACAAGGCTAGAAAAGAGATCATTTAAATTTTGAAAGCATACCAACTACAAAGATATTGTCTAAGTAAACATATTTTTTTTAACAATTTTGTAAGTATGTAGGTCACATACCCTGTTGGCGCAGTACAGACTATTGATGTCCAACTTCTGATATTTTTGCTTGCCGGACGTCGGCTTGCTCTGCGCCGTATTGCCTCCGCCGCCCGGCGTCGAGAGTGCAGACATGCTGCGATGTACACACCATCAGGAGGTCACCCTCGCTCCGACCACCAACTGCAACGACCACAATTGGTCTATTACTTGACACAAAAAACGAAACTATCTGCCCACTGACAATCACCACAAAGAACTGGCCTTCACAGCTTGTTTCGCAGACGAAACGGCTAATTATTTACCGTTATTAGCGTTTAACTAAATGTGAAAACGTAATTTTACTTTATCGTAACACTTCTCACAATTCACGGATCACTGGAACCATAAAATTCATAAAACACTTTCACAGCACTGAGATAGACTAATTTTTAGCCCTGCCCTCAGAGTATATTGACGTGTTACATCCGTAGGTTGAACGGACGCTGGATCGATGATCTCTGTTTTTTTCAGCGTCAGTAACTACACTTTTCACCCTTATGACCGTAAAGAAGTTGACAAAAATTTTCTTGAAGTAACGGTACTAACAAAATTTAGAATAGAGAGAACGGTAAATAACAAACGAATTTTTATCGCAAAGAGATATAAAACAAAACCAAAATAGACTAATACCTTGGTCCGTATCACTTAGTAATATTATAATAAAATTATATAAGCACAAATGCTACACTAAAAATTAAGATTACTTTGGATTTTTTAAATTCTACGCTACCAAAACTTATATCACTTTATTTTAAGATGGCGTCTCCAAAAGACGATCTCCTTTACAATCAATAATGTGACGTCACAAAGACGCGACACAGCGCCCTCTGTAGGAAAACATGACAAATTAAATTTAAACGATGCGTTCAGAAAATAAACTTGTAGCTACAAAATAAATGCGTGCTAACATTCGAACATTACACGAATGTGTTAGATAGGGAGGCGAAGAGGGGAATTTTCTGCAATACTCGAGCGTGGCAGTTTAAGATATGAGAGATACTGTGAGAGATACCTTAGACCTAATAGAACAAACTTTTTCACTATTTAGCTCTATATGTAGTGACGCGCGCCTAGGATAGACGATCAGAATAGTAAAAAAAAATCGATAGTCTGAAATACTCGAGCGCGTCAGATTAAGATATTGGGGGTTGATTTTAGTGTTTTAAGACTAAATTTAATTAATCTGACCATAAGTCCTTGACGCCGCCGAGTTATAGGGTCGCGAACTTGTAAAAAAAAACGTAAGCCCGGCATTCTCGAGCGCGATTTTTTTTATTTTTATTTTGAAGAATATAATCTAAAACTTACTAAAAACACAAAATCTGCCAGTTTCCGCATGACCGGAAGTCTGGAGGAGCCATTTCGTCTTCCGAAAAACGCGTTGCAGCATATAAGTCTCGAACTATACTTTTTCAAAAAAAAAAGTTTAAATAAACAAAAAAGGTAATTTTATTTTACAAAAAAAGGTCTCTTTTCATTTTTGTCCAAAGTTTAATTTTTTTTTACTTGAAGCATCATAAAAACTCAAACTCCCGGTTTTTTGAGTATATCTCAAAAACTGAGGGTGGTAAGAAAAATTGATATGAAATAACGATGATTAAAAAAAAGAAACCCACAAACCTTTTTCGGTCAGATTAAGAGAACCCACCAACATTTTTATCAGATTAAGAAAATATGCTTTCAGGATACCTAGATAAACCTCCCCTATGAAAATCTGACGCGCTCGAGTATTTCAAAAGGACTTTTTTTTTCTGCATTTTCAAAAATTCATCGTAACTTATCGTCATGCCGTAATCGTCAGTTTTTTTAAGGGGAGCTTTCTTGGGGCCTAATTAACACCCCTTCCGAAAATTTTTTTTTTGTGCATTTTTGACGAATTTATATGCCTAGCCCCACCACGCAAACCGGCAGATTAGTATACCGTTGTTATCAGAGGCACTTGGGGCATACGTAGTATGAATATCTGACGCGCTCGAGAATGCCCAAGTAACTGTTTTTTTTTACATTTTTGAAAATCCGTACACGCCAAACCCACTGCTAAAATGGTTTTTACCATAGAAGCTTTTCTTTTCGAAATTATTTTCTCTTTCGATTTTGGTAAGTCTCGACGACGCCGTTGAATTACGCCATTTAGCTACCTCGCCTCCCTATCTATGTATATTGTACCTTGTGAGCGATCTGGTAATAATGGATTTATTACTAAAAAAAATGGTTAATAACAATGTACTATTAAACACCTATAAGTGATACCTATATAAGACGTACATGTATTACGTTATTAATTTATTATATTAATTATCTACCTAACTATCAATTACGATGTAATTCCTACACGACTGGAGAGAGATCAAGAGCGGGGTATTTTATGTACTAAAAATTAAACTAGACTGTGACTGTGAGGTGGCTGTTTTTTTACAATTTGCAAGCAATTGCACTAATTGAAAATGCGTGTTCTATAGTCTCCTCCATATTCAATCGAACATATAAATTTAACCATGAAAAATTCGTCTACCGTTTGATTGCCGCGAATACACAAATCTCAAGGCGAAAAGTAAATGCACTTTTCACATATGCGTGCATGTTCTTTATTTAACCTCACTAATCGTTTTGCACATTATAAAGCTTCTTGTTTCGCAAACGCACGAATATGCAAATGTACTATTTAGGATTTCGTTTAGACTTTTAATATTGAAGCATAAATAAAGCTAAATAGATACAGTATTGTAATAATTATGTTTGAATGAGATACATAACTGAAACTTTTTTTAATTGTTAACGTATGCTCTTTGAAGTTCAACCCAAGATATTAGATAACTAAATATAATATTCAGCTGCCGTTCTACGCTTGCGCAATAGGAATATCGTCATATTGATGAACGAAAATCAGTAGGTGAAGATCTTTGAAGAAGTGCAGAATAAGGAGGAGATCGAATAAAGCCGGCAGCCATGGCCGGGAATATGGGGATGGAACAATTGATTCCAATTGTTAATAAGCTCCAAGATGCTTTCACGCAACTGGGAGTTCATATGCAATTAGATCTACCCCAGATTGCAGTCGTTGGTGGACAATCTGCAGGAAAGAGTTCAGTACTTGAAAATTTTGTGGGCAGGTATGTAGTAATATAATATATTTTTTCACCCAATCCTTTTTTCCCTAATACTACCTACTTAAAAACTGCTAAAAGAGGCGATACCGATATGTGACTTTGTTTTAAGTATGACTAAAAAATAGCATGCACGTAGACTCTATAAAAATCATTTCGAGCCTTATACAAGGAATTTGTTGAGTAAATAGTAATATAATTAAAAAAAAAAATAAGAAAGTCCTTTTTGTATGAACCTTTTAGTCCAATATTCAAATACATTTTTTTTAATTTCATAAATTTCATAACTATGTGAGTATATTATAGACCTCATTGAAAATTTATCAAAAATAAATATTTTTCTCAATAAATTAAACGACGTGCGTAATATTTGGTAGTACATAATATACATCATAGTGGCCTATATTTATTGCGCATGTCACGCAGTATTGATTTTGTAAACCTTGAAAAAACTTGCTTTTATTTCTGCAAAATCTGTATCAAAATCATATTTTTTGATTATTATATTATGCGAAGAGTTCGGACTTGGTTCGGACAATTATTTAAAAATTATAAGTAGGCACATATTATGTAGGTACAAAAAAAATCGAGCAGATTTTAAGACGGATAAAATTAAAATACTTCTATCATATTTTATTCTATAGTATGTTGCAGTATATAGTTTGTTGTATAAAATTAATAATTTGCATTAATCGACTATCTAAATTGAAATAACAGAAATAATTTTCGTCCTTCTATGTTTGACATTTATTACGAGAAACGGAACGTAGGTTGCCATAACCACCCACCAACCACCATATTGAAAAATATATCAGTTTATCGATGATGTGAAGTCTCGATGATGAATTAGTGATTGTGATATTGGTGAATATTGATGTTTCTCAGCAAAAATGTCTGGAAATTTTGGAATGCAACAGCTCATACCCATTGTCAACAAATTGCAAGATGCATTTGTTCAAATGGGTGTGCATATGTCCCTAGATCTACCACAAATTGCGGTAGTGGGTGGTCAATCAGCAGGAAAAAGTTCAGTGTTAGAAAATTTTGTCGGCAGGTGAGATTTTCCACTATGAAAAAATGGAACACGGTTAAAAGCAAAAATACAAATCTGAATGCTTTGTCCGTTCAGTTACAATATCCGAGTAAATTTAAAGTTTTAATAACAACTAATTTAAATTTCAATGAAAATAATGTCAGTACTAAAACTCATCAAATGTACTAGCTTTAAGACAAAGCCTTTGTTGATTGTAAAACTTCAGGGGCTAAAAATCTTAAGCAATTTAAAAACTGATCAAAATATTTCTGTCTATACATTAAACAAGTACCTAATAAGGGAGACATATTTCTTTTTTTTTATAGTTCACAACTATCTGATGTACAAAATAACTCTATAATCAAGGGAGCAAACTATATAATTCTAGATTATTAATTGAGGACTAGATGAGTTCTAAATAATTATTACCTTACCCTTTATCATACAGATAATTCCCAAAATGAACAATTTTTACAAAGTATACAAATCTCATTGAAACAATAAATGTTTGTAATTATTTATGAGAATGAAATAAAATATCCATTGAAAACTTTATTTATTATACATTGTACACCTCCAAAAGGTCATGACAGAATATTAGACTTATAGTTTAAGACAATGTTTTGGAAAATCTATTATAGGTACCTTCTACATGGATTTGTCTGAGCAAAGAAAAAAAACTACTTCTCTGTTGTTTATATTCATTTTTATCTTGTTTGTAATATGTTCTCTTTATACTTTTATCTTATATTTCCATACCTGAAATAAATGAGATTGTCTTTCTTTCTTTCTACAACAATTATCAGTCATCTTCAATCGCAAAGTTACCTAACGTTGCAATTGCTATGGGCGGCGGTGATCACCCTCATCAGTACACCGCCCGCTTCTTTGCCGGTTTTAGTATTAAAAAAAAAAAAAAAAAAAAGTCATCTTTAATAAATTTGATAGTTTCATGGATATGATGCTTAACTATGAATAATGGAGTAAAGCATAGGAAGTTATTCTCTTATCAGTTGATATTAATTATATTTCTATTTGTCATTTATCAATTTGCTTGTTGACCCCTATGACGAAAATATATGCCCCACATGATGCCCCATGAATGAAAGCTTTAAATTCATGTCATCAACACATCCTGTAAAGTTGATACATCTAAATTATATTTTGACTAGCTTTCCGCCCGCGGCTTCGCCCGCGTTTTCAAAGAAAAACCCGCATAGTTCCCGTTCCCGTGGGATTTCAGGGATAAAACCTAGCCTATGTTACTCGTGGATAATGTAGCTTTCGAATGGTGAAAGAATTTTTCAAATCTGCCAAGTAATTTCGGAGCCTATTCAATTCATACAAACAAACAAACAAACAAAAAATCAAACCTTTCCTCTTTATAATATTTGTATAGATGTATAGATTATTAAATTATAATTATGCTTAACATAATAGTCAAGGTTTTTCTACTTAGCTTCACTTGCATCCAGATTGTAAATTTAAATCATACTCAAATCCACCTGAACCCCAAAAAAAAAAAATTAAAATTGGTTCAGTCGTCTTGCAGGACTTTACAACCATTTGCTACAAGCACACATACAAATGAAATATAAATATTAAATTGAATGTAGTTTCTCTATGTGTATATCCAATTTTCTGCTTACTTCTCCCAATTGTACAAATATTCATAGAGTACTAGCTTACCGCCCGCGGCTTCGCCCGCTTTCTCTAAAACGATTTGAGATTTAAACTATCCTATCTCTCAAGTTGGATCATTCTGCACATGGTTTGCGAATTTTATTATAATCGGTTAAGTGGTTTAGGAGTCCATTGAAGACAAACATTGTGACACGAGATTTATATATATTAAGATTTACATCATTACGTCATAAATATGCATTAAGTATAGAAAAAATGCCCTGTTTCCCGATAAAAAATGGGTTATTTTTAAATCCATTTTTCTTTTTACCCTACCATAATGATACAAAAAAATGAGCTTGTCATATATCTTATCTAATTAATTATATTATTATTATCTTACAACAGTTTCACTTGCATTTTACTTGAATAAAAAGTTTCCAACAACAAAAGCTAATCTAGGCTATTTATCCCCATACCAAATTTCATATTTTAGCATAATTTTAGCCGTTTTACACATAACCCATTGATATGTTCAAATGTCATTTTTCTTATAGGGATTTCTTGCCCCGTGGGTCTGGTATTGTAACCAGACGACCATTGATTCTACAATTGATAAATGGAAATGCAGGTAACGTCTATCAATCCTCATAGTATATTATTAAAATTGTGAATGAAACATTTGTGGTTCTATTTTGTAAAATAAAGATATTTTTTGTTCATTCATGTGAAAAACTCTATTAAAATAAATCTTTCTACTGAGATTCTTGGTTGAGATTGGATAACAGCCCATACATAGTCAATAGAAATATTCTATTGCAAGTAGCAATATGTCTATTGTATTATTTTGTTTTTAGAATATGCCGAGTTCCTGCATTGCAAGGGCAAAAAGTTCACAGACTTCAATGAAGTACGTTCTGAGATTGAATCTGAGACAGATCGCATCACTGGATCTAACAAAGGCATTTCCCCAGTGCCTATCAACTTGCGAGTCTATTCACCAAATGGTAAGTAGTTTATTTTATTAAAAACTTTTTTTCAATAGCACTCTATTATGAGAGAAACATGTTTTTTTTTAAATAATCCTTATTTGCCAAATTTTAATAAAGGTATGAAAATTTCACAGTCTGCCTTTTATTGAATCTGTAACCATTTTCATTTGATGGTTCAAATTAAGTACTGATGCATATACGTTTTCTGCTTTCGTATGTTTCCATATACAAATGAAATCTATGAAATATTTTTTTTATTCACCTCTGAATAATGTTTCATGTTCGAAAATGCTAGATGTATAGTTTGGGATTTATGCTATGGATATAGCTGTTATGTATGTATACAGTAGGGAGATTCTCTCGACCTAGGGAGAGCGCAACCATAATATACATCACTTGTTTCTGAGATTTCCGTATATTATAGACACAAACACACACGACAAAACATTTATTTCCGCTTTGTCGCAAATTTTATCGCAATAGGTACGTATTCCCTATAAGGATACGACGATTGTATAATACGATTTGTACTAAAGGTCCGATGTCAAGTGTGTAAATGAGGTCACTCATGATATGCACCTTAGTGATTTTGATTCGTATATTCGAACTTCGTATCAATTAAAATCTAATTGAATGCTATGTAGGTCATCCTTTCGCCCCTGAGGGCACAGCATCATTTTATAATTGCACAAAAAAATATTTAGCACGCGAAATTTAGTACGAAATGAGATACGATTTTTTTCATGAAGTAATTTTCATTAAAATAAAAATCTATTTGATAGAATATTCATTAAATGTTGGAGGAAATTGTCACAATTGTTTTAAAGCTAATGTATAATTATTTATTGTTTGGCTCGTTTCTTTAGGCTCGGTATATCTGGGAACCGATTCTTCATGGCATGAACATTTATAAAGGAATTACCTTTTATAAAGCATACTACCTAAGTGGTATTGAAATTAGTAGACAAGAGATTATAAATGACGCCATAAATGGTATAATCTAAGTGTACAATGACTCAACACCATCATATATTACACTTTAAATATAATTATGATGCTTAATCGGAAGTGTGTGTTTAGAGATAATTTTGAATAGTCTAAAGATTACATGATAATTATAACAACATGAATCACGGTAAAATCAAAACTGTGTTACAAAAGGGAATGGTTTTCTTTATATTTTATTGTCTGATTCTTAGTAAATGTGTCACAGGTTAGTATAATTGGTGTAGACCGTGCTCTATAATTTTATAAAATATGAAGTTCTAGTAGTTTTTCGTCTTATCTTAAAAGATGTTGAAGGCTTACAATTTTAATGCTAGGTATTTATTAGACTCCTAAGTAATATAAGGAATATAAATGATATTCATATGTCATTACTAAAACAGGAAAGGTTATGTATTAGTTACATTGTCCTGTAATTAAAACCTTGATTCTTTAAGTACGATCATAATGAGATTGTGAAAGATTAGTGAGCAATATTTATTATGCAAAACAGAACTGATGTCGGATGCGATTCTGACCTAAATGTATTATCATATAGCACTATCGCAACATAATTATATTAATGTTTGTACCCATACATTTTATGGGATGAAATTTATTTGATGAATGAAAAAGTATTTGGAAAATATTTTTTTTTTCATATACCTAAGTAATGTTGGTACCTGCAAAGCCACACATACATTTCATATATTGTGCATAAATGAAAAAAGTAAACAGGATGTCCATAATTTTAAAGGTGAAAATTGTTAGATTTCAGCGCAAGGCAGCGGTCCTATTAGTCTTTTTGTTAACTAAAACTTTTTTTGTTACAATAATTAAAACTGCGACAAAAATAATGGCTTTTTTTTACATCTATTGAGTTTTTATTCATCGCGGATACGGTGCACATTAGTGTATTGTTTTAAAGTAAAAACGATTTGCTGTAGGTATTACGTATAACAATTTTACGTAAAATTCTATATTAGTCACGCTGTGGCTTTACAAATGTTATGAAGACCATGATATTCAATTTAAAATTTTGAATACTGCTAGGAATTATGAAGCGTATTAATGAAATTTTCTTTGTTATTTATTTACAATCGTGATCTTTAGTCTACAGTTTGATTCATTTGATAAGAGATAAGTCTCGTAATAGGAAAATGTTTACATTTCTTCGTGATACATACCTATTAACGGTGGAAATTTATAATATTATAGGAATGCAATGCATAGTCCACAGGAGATCTTTCTTCCTTATGTTATAGCTATAGTAATTCTATTGAACACATTTTTTATTTATTTATTTAAATTAAATACACATAGCAGATCACGATCTTGCCGGGCCCATAGGCGCCACATTTATAATTTCAGGAGCAGATCGCAACCCAACAAAATGTGTACAATTACTACTACAATGTGATTTATTCATTTTATTTTTCATTTGTATGTTGACACAAAACAGAAGCACAAGAGTGTTATCTTATCTCTTGATACAATGATGTAAGAAATAGAAAACTGTTTCTGAAACATTCAAGGTGAAAATTGTGTGAACTGTATATTTATTAAAATACCTATTAATGAGTTTCAAATAATTCAAATATTAGGTACTTTGTAATTTTGCGAAACGTGAGCGATACATAAAATATGCCACAAAGGTATATAACAATCGAAAATCAAGGTAAATAGGTATGCATTATACCAATGAATGCTACATTTTTTTTCCCATTTCCCAACCGAAGCCCCGGTAAGAAACCGGCATATCGTTATATTGGACCTTAGCAGTAAAATTGGTGTAATTTTTAAAAAATAAAACCTTTGAATTTCAGCAATTTATTCTTTGGTTCATATTATAAACAAATATATGGATGATGACGAATTTATTGCACTTCAATTATCTAAAAGTCGGTAGATGAAATGTAGTGTCATGAAATATATTGATAAAAAGCCCGATTGTTTCGTTTATAGCGCATGCGTGGAATTTATTGCGTTTTAGTTTTAAGGGCAGCTCCATGCCGACTGCCGGATCAGGGATGAAAATAGTATTGACTATCAATCAATATGAGTATCTTATTCTTTTTTGCGTAATTGTAAATCGTCCACCTTATTTGATTTATGAATTACGTTAATTCTAGGAATTGCATTCTGAAATGCGTTCATCATAATATTATGCTTCAATAATATAAAATTATTTTTCCTTTGCTTTAAGAGAACGCTCGCGTCACACACATTGTAATAAATATAAAATAACTTATAACTAGATTGTTTTGTTTCACTTATTTACCTAAAATTTAAATCATTAAGTCTTAAGGTCAACGGCCGAATCACGCTCCAGTGAGAAGTTCAAGTTTCTATGTCAATACAATAAAAAGATACGGAGTGACGCGTTTTCCTTAGAACTGAGTCATTCACAAAATATCAACCGGGAACTTCTAAAGGACGTAGAAGGCAAATGAGTTATTCATTGATTATTATGCGTGCCATATTATGTGTAAGTGTAACGCTTACTCGTACAAGTTACTATCGATACAATGAATGAAATGGTGACCTATTTAAAACATTAATAAATAGATTCAGTTCACATAATAATTTAATTCAAATATAAAATTTTCAAGTTTATAAGTTCACTCGTAATAAGTACAGCCTACAGGGTATAATATAAAGTCCTTACCTTGTTTATTTGTTCAACATTATTTTGTTCAAGTTCTGTTAGAGCGTTTTTTAGCTTGCGAGAATAAATCCCAAGTAGTCCCTAAAAATATAAAGTATTATGTACTGAGTAGTATGCACTGAAACTATTTCATACATTACCTACACTTTTTTTTTACTGGATTATACAGATTGCCGCTAATACAGACACACATTCGGATTTATTACATAACTAACGCTAACGTGTACACTCGTGTTTTGATCACAAAGAAACAAATTGCAAATGTTTTAGCGTTTATAGTCGTTAGTTTTTAATGAACTTTTAAAACAATTATGCAAAAGAGACGAAGAAGAATGAACCACATTTTTACCAAAATAATTATTTACAGTACTCAACTTGACGTTGATCGATTTGCCCGGGCTCACGAAGGTGCCCATCGGCGACCAGCCTATAGACATCGAACAGCAGATCAAAGCCATGATCTTCCAGTTCATCAGGCGCGAATCCTGCCTCATTCTCGCTGTCACACCAGCCAACACCGATCTGGCGAACAGCGATGCCCTTAAACTTGCCAAAGAAGTGGATCCACAAGGTAATGTCTCGATCTTTCGCAGGTTTTCCACTGACCTTAAGCTATGATGTAACCGGGTTTCCGCTAATTGTATGACTGCTCGAATACAGTGATTAGCAAATTCAATTTGTATCTTTTTGTTTGCTATTGATATAATTTTTACGTAATATTTTAATGTATCTAATTCGACATCTTCAATAATGTCTGTTATAAAGAATCATACTGTAAATGTAGTAAATCCTTTCTGGATATCCAATATTTGCGGTTAATTTTCTCAAAAAAATAGACTTATGTAATTATTATAAAATAAACATAATCGAGAATACTTGTAGGTCTGCGCACAATCGGTGTGATCACCAAGCTGGATCTCATGGACGAGGGCACGGACGCGCGCGACGTGCTCGAGAACAAGCTGCTGCCGCTGCGGCGCGGGTACATCGGCGTCGTCAACCGCTCGCAGAAGGACATCGACGGACGCAAGGACATATCCGCAGCGCTGGCCGCGGAGAGGAAGTTCTTCCTTAGGTAAGACGGGGTTAGGGTTATTGCGGGATAAACTTGATATTATGGGCGAGGGTATAAAAAGACGTGACGTGTTCGATAACGAGCTGCTGCGTACTTAAAGAGGTTATTTAATCAGGGCAGGGCTAGATGGAAAACTTCATAAAAAACGTTTTAAGGCATGCTGGTGCATATTGTAATGTAAACTTTACAAATTGATAATAAGAGGATAAGTCCTAAAATAGTAAAGACGTATAAACGATTATCAGACCTACATGCGTTGTGGATTTTTTTAATGAAAAAAAAAAAGACGTAAACATATATGATTATTTATTTACACACTTTCGGTCTTTATAAAATGCGCCTAATATAAAAAAAAATCGTATAAATTAGATTTTATCAATATTGAACTCTGCAATGGATTGGACAAACAAATAAAAGTGTTGTTCATTGATCGCGCGCCGGTTTATTATTGTTTTCTTATCGGTTCACGCCGCATAGCATAAGAAATATGTTTGTTTTTATTCAAGTCAAGCAATGATAATACGTACCTAGTATTAAATTTTTATTATCTGTAAAAACAAGCGACAACCGTATTTGGACTGATAGTGTGAACCAAATGTTTATCTGTCTGGATCTATATTCTGAATTGCAGTTAATATAATGCTATTTATAATAAAGATAATAGAGCAATTAAATGTGATTTAGAATAAGTAAAATAATTCAATAAATAAATTTCACGATAAATGAATTTTATAAATTAGCTAAATTAATTAGGTTATATTAATTTACCTTGTTAATGAAGCGAACAAAAAAACAGTAAAGATTTTGTAGCATTCATTATACCAATGTATTATATTTTTCAATTGGACTTTAGTTACGACGAATCAGTGGCGACATGGCTCACGCCCACTTACTACTTCTATCGCTTTTATCATTACATGAATGTACTATGCGTTATTAATATGCGTGTATTTCCTTGCAACATCTTATGGCATTTTAATATTGCATTATTTTGAAAATCAGTAGAGATTTGAAAGTTAATATCAATTTGATAAAGCAATGGAGACGCTTCAGATAGATTTAATTTTTGAAAGGAAATAAAAGTAAAATGAGAAGCGTCGTGATTATAAATAATACTGAAAATATCCAGCGCTACTGAAACATAATTCCATTTTATCATATACATTGTTATGTTAAACAAATATAAGAGAATGTGGTGTCTATAATCAATAAGCGATGACGTATTTTCGTTTACCATAATTATGTAAACGCCTTCTATATCGGTCTTCGAGTTTTAACATTCTTCTTAAATGTTTACTAAATCATGAGTCATGGCACGATAATTTTTATCAAGTGTTCTTAAATTAAAAAGAATGTAATTATTATTATTGTAACATACCGAATTTAATTTTACTTTAAAAAACGGTGTAACTATTTTTGTTTTTAAGATTTTAACAATACATTTTACACTAAATCAGTTGCATCTGTTTACTAACAAGTTACGATTAAAACAAAAGCGGCCTTTGTCATAAAATCCCGTGTTATGTTAAGCTCGTATTTAAGTTAAAATGACAAAAAAATTGCATCAAAGAGTAACAATTAGACTATCAGTGCCTTTAACTAATATAAACTTTCTTTACCTTCACGTACTTTCTATTACTTTATATATCCATACTAATATTATAAATGCGAAAGTAACTCTGTCTGTCTGTCTGTTACTCAATCACGCCTTAACTACTGAACCAATTTGCATGAAATTTGGTATAGAGATATTTTGATTCCCGAGAAAGGACATAGGATAGGTTTTATCCCGGAAATCCCATGGGAACGGGAACGGGAACTATGCGGGTTTTCTTTGAAAACGCGGGCGAAGCCGCGGGCGGAAAGCTAGTACACTATAATTAAATAAAAATACACCTTCCAGCCACCCATCCTACCGCCACATCGCGGACCGGCTCGGCACACCGTACCTGCAGAGAGTGCTCAACCAACAGCTCACGAACCACATCAGAGACACGCTTCCAGGTCTACGGGATAAACTGCAGAAGCAACTGCTAGCGCTCGAGAAGGATGTGGAACAGTACAAGCACTTCCGACCTGATGATCCGTCTATCAAGACTAAGGCTATGCTGCAGTGAGTTGCTTTTTTTTTGGGTAGTTGCTCAAATTGTTTCTTAAATTATTTTACAATTTTACATACATATTTTAAAGGACCAGATTTAATGTATGATTATAAATTTATATATTTAGTCCCGCTAATAAATCGGGGCTAATATATTGAAATATTGAAGATTATTATATTTTTGTGTTAATTAGATCTAGAATTTTTAAATAATAATTATTTATTTTCTGGGGAATTTCGTCAGCGCCTTTCTTATGTACAGGTAAAGATGTGATAGTGTGTGTAGGTTTTGAATGATTTACACTGTTTCAATGATGCCCTTCAATTAACCGTACCGTTTAATATTCCCAGGATTTAATTAAACAATATAAAATTAATCCTTGTGTGATTTTGGCATGTTATAAAATTGTGTGATTTGTAAATAATCAATATACGACAATGTTGTACTACATAACATGTTAAAATAACATTAACTAACAAAAAATTACACTTGAAAAAAAAGTTACATATCAAAACAATTATCCGCAACAGAATGATCCAGCAACTGCAAACAGACTTCGAGAGAACGATCGAAGGTTCTGGATCGGCGCAGATCAACACGAACGAGCTGTCGGGCGGTGCCAAGATCAACCGCTTGTTCCACGAGCGGTTCCCATTCGAGATTGTAAAAATGGAGTTCGATGAGAAGGAACTGCGTAGGGAGATCGCTTTCGCTATCCGAAATATTCACGGTATTAGGGTGAGTGGCTCATTATGATGTAATATAAATAAATTAAAAAATAATGTGCTGCAAATAGGGCTGGTTTGTTGCGTATCATAATGCAAAACATGTCTAATTGCCTATTTTTAATAATAAAAAAAATTGCATAAAATGTTCTGATTACACTTGTAGTTAAGGACTTTATAAAATTGTCATTTAAATCTTTTATCATGTCTCTTGTAGGTTGGTCTGTTCACACCCGACATGGCGTTTGAGGCAATCGTAAAGAAGCAGATAGCTCGACTAAAGGAGCCTTCTCTCAAGTGCGTGGATCTCGTTGTGCAGGAGCTCTCCAACGTAGTGCGCGTTTGTACGGAAAGGGTATGTACAATTTTATGTTGATAGTCACATTGAGTTCACAACTATAAACATAGTGTCTATTTATGCGAATGTAGCGGCTATTTATCACCCTTTCTATATCATGTGTATCATCGAAAATTAAATTCATTGATACCAAATATTCCATTTAATACACCCATTGAATAAAAATACAATTAATAGCTATAATATAAATCTATTTATTTTCAGATGTCCCGCTACCCACGCCTCCGCGAAGAGACGGAACGCATCATAATGTCGCACGTGCGTTCCCGCGAGCAGCAGTGCAAGGACCAGCTCGTGCTGCTCATCGACTGCGAGCTGGCCTACATGAACACCAACCACGAGGACTTCATCGGGTTCGCCAAGTGAGTGTGCCTGCCGCGTGTAGACATGTGTAGTGTATCGGCACGTGCGTCCCGCGAGCAGCAGTGCAAGGACCAGCTCGTGCTGCTCATCGACTGCGAGCTGGCCTACATGAACACCAACCACGAGGACTTCATCGGGTTCGCCAAGTGAGTGTGCCTGCCGCGTGTAGACATGTGTAGTGTATCGGCACGTGCGTCCCGCGAGCAGCAGTGCAAGGACCAGCTCGTGCTGCTCATCGACTGCGAGCTGGCCTACATGAACACCAACCACGAGGACTTCATCGGGTTCGCCAAGTGAGTGTGCCTGCCGCGTGTAGACATGTGTAGTGTATCGGCACGTGCGTCCCGCGAGCAGCAGTGCAAGGACCAGCTCGTGCTGCTCATCGACTGCGAGCTGGCCTACATGAACACCAACCACGAGGACTTCATCGGGTTCGCCAAGTGAGTGTGCCTGCCGCGTGTAGACATGTGTAGTGTATCGGCACGTGCGTCCCGCGAGCAGCAGTGCAAGGACCAGCTCGTGCTGCTCATCGACTGCGAGCTGGCCTACATGAACACCAACCACGAGGACTTCATCGGGTTCGCCAAGTGAGTGTGCCTGCCGCGTGTGTAAATAATTCAATAGTGTATCGTACAAGGAAATTAATTGGTACTACCCAGGAAGTGAGGGGTGGTCTGCTTTCCAAGTGAGTACATTTTTTTTTGGTAACGGACAGGAAACCTTCTTTTGAGAAAAAACAGAGCCACATGCTCTGTTTTTTCTGTGTACCTGCAATAAGTGAAAATAAGTTTAAATAATGTAACACATAAGGGAATTAATTGGTGCTGTTCAGATTCAAGATATTACAGTCTTCAATTGGGTTTGCCATGTGAGTATATTCACAGTAAACTGTGTTTAAATAAGTCGACAGGTCATGTAACATAAGGGGACTAATTGGTAAGTGCGACAATCGTTTGTTTGGGTTAAAGTAAGTGTGTGGCATGTTTTTATTGTAACATTAAAAGCGATTTGAATGTAATTAGTGTACTTTGTGCGCTGCACGTAACAAGATAAGACTTGCATTAAAATTCTTCAAAAAATGGACATGTGCTTTTCCAAAGTAAACATGTTCGTAAATTACAGAGCAAAAGCGATTCGCAAGATCGCTCGCATTCGATACTCTGCATATTCAGAATATTCTTTTCGTACACAAAAAAATTGGAGGCTGCTTCAAGGATAACTTTGCATGCGAGATACCTTAAAACAAACTCTATCGGAGTTTATACATTTGTTGTTGTTAGATGATAACTGAAGTGATAATGCTAGTCTTTTATTTGACAATTCATTAATTAAATATCTTAATTATGTTTGAAAAAGTGGAAAATGTGGAAAAGTGTGGCTCACTTTCATTCAGCAATCTTTACATCGCTTGCTTATAAACTAGGCTAAATCATACTTCAACATTAATTAACAAAATGTTCCTGTTTCCATGCTTCAATCGCATGAACAAAGCTCATGCTCTTTATAGCATAAACAAAGTTAGGGTCTATAATTATGTTTATAATGTTATCATATAACAAGATATTGTTTTAGGAGATGGTTAACTTAATAATATTATTTAAGTATTCATTTATGAGAAAAATTATATCCTCACTTATTACTATATACAACAGACTAGATACACCTTTACAGATATCAAATACATATTTCTATTTTCTACCAATGTAATATCCACCGGCATACAATAATTTTAATATGAAAATTATACTATTCAAATCGCTGACTAAAACTTTACTCTTTGTTAAAAGTTCATTTACTGTCACATATACATACATATATATATATTACTAGCGGTCCGCCCCGGCTTCGCCCGTGGTACATATTAACGTTTTCTCTACATAAGAACCATCCTCGTACTTCAAGGAATATAATAAAAAAAGAATTATCGAAATCGGTTCAGCCGTTCTCGAGTTATGGAATTACAACGAAAAGTGGCATTGATTTTTATATATTAGATAGATATATATAATCACATGTACATTGTATTTATTGCACAGAACATAGATCAAGGTATAATTCATCATTATCATATTTTTATATGTCTGCAACTATTACATTCAACATCTTCTTGTTTTGTTTGTTTTTTATACACAAGACACGTGCGTTAAACTTGATTCAATCATATTAAATTTGATCCTTCCATGGTATATTTGTTAGATTCTGTTTTTTGAAGAAAATGTCACGATTTTCGGTGGCGTTTTCTTTTCTATCTCGATCCATGTTTTGTGATCTAATAGCTCTGTTATTTTTACAGCAAACGACGGCACACATCTTATAATGATGTTGATGAAAATAATCGGTTAGTAAAAATGATATTACCGACTAATAATGTATATTGTTACAAGCTTTAAACCGTGGTTTCACCCGCGCTCACGTGTTTTTTTTACTGTATTTTTTATCGGATATATTTTGAACTAAAGTTTTTGGCAGTTCTATAACACTCGACCTTTTTCTCTTTATGAAGTAAGATGTAAGCAGAAGTAACATATTCTTCATGTTTCATAAAATAATCACTCAAAGGAATGATGCACCGTAACTTGTTACTAAGGAGCGGGCAAACTTACAAACGTCACTTTTTGCACTATTTATATCTTGAAAGAGTTTATTGCTTCATAATAATTACAAATAAATAATAAATATTAATTATCATTTAATAAATTATAATTCATGCTTGGTAAAAAGTAATTGAATTTTTTTGACCACAATGAAAACCATGCTGTAATTCATGTAATCTATATGACTCATACCACAATTGAAACCATCAAACAACTGATTTTAAGAATTCAACTTCCCAGTAGTTTTTGTGTGTTAGTCAAACAAACAAACTTTTCGTTGAAACGTGGTTTTACATCCGGTACAAACCATAAATCTAGAAGTGGTAACACCGTTTTTTACAATCATATAAAGTTGTCTTTATAATATAATATCTACTACCAATTGAAGACTGCCCATTAGAAAAGGTAAGATCAAGCATCTTAGTCACTCTATGATTATTTCTATTATTTTATAGCTTAAACATTTTTAAAAATTGTATGAAGACAATTTCACTAATTGCGATTTTTTGATGATACATAAAAATGTAATATATAAATGGGTAAATTTCTGATATTGGTTATATGTTTGTTTCTCGATTACGCAAAAGCTACTGGCTCGATTTAACTCTATAGTTATAAACACTAAAGTTCATCAGCTAACTGTTTGCTTTTAGTGTAGATACTAGATTGTATCCCATTACGTTAGAATCTATAACCATTTGCTAGTTGAAAGCAATGTGCTTCTTGTTAATAAAAAGAGGGTCTTATACTCTTTTCTATGTTAGAACGTTAGGGTATTTAAAAAGTCCTACCAATATTATAAAATAGAACTTTTGATTTTTAAATAATTGGCTTTGTTTTCATTAGCCCAATTTTTTTAAGTTTATCCGTACTGTATATAATGTGATTTTACTTTACAGCGCACAGAATCAGTCTGAAAATGCGGCTAAGTCAGGTCACCGGGCGCTCGGGAACCAAGTCATCAGGAAAGGGTACATGTGCATACACAACTTGGGAATAATGAAAGGTAATTTTGAATCCTTTTGAAGGTCTTATTTATTTGTCTTTTACTTTGAAATAAGTTTTAAATAATATACGTAACAAAATAATTCCTCAATTAAAGATACACTCAACTTTAAACTATCGAAACATTTTGCCTCGTGTTACGTTAAAAATGTTCATATTAAAAGATCAACCCTTTTTATTTTTGCTTCACAAATGCATTAAAACATCTTGGTAATTGGAAAGTACGGAGTGCACTATTGTCCAATATTCGCAAGTCGTCGTGGAACGTCAAGGACTGTGTCAAATGTCATTAACTCGAAAAACCATTTTGGATAACGCCTATTTTAGTCATGATAAATTACATCTGTGACCTCACAATTAGTCGCATACTTGATCCCATTCTTTTTTGTACGTTTAACCCCCCTACCTTACGGGTATTGAATATCGGCGCGTTCCGTCCAGGAGGCTCCCGCGACTACTGGTTCGTGCTCACGTCGGAGAGCATCTCGTGGTTCAAGGACGAGGAGGAGCGCGAGAAGAAGTACATGCTGCCGCTCGACGGGCTCAAGCTGCGCGACCTCGAGCAGGGCTTCATGTCGCGCCGCCACATGTTCGCGCTCTTCAACCCGGAGGGCAGGAACGTGTACAAGGTACAGTACATACTGATGGAATCTATTGAGAGAAGAAGTACATGCTGCCGCTCGACGGGCTCAAGCTGCGCGACCTCGAGCAGGGCTTCATGTCGCGCCGCCACATGTTCGCGCTCTTCAACCCGGAGGGCAGGAACGTGTACAAGGTACAGTACATACTGATGGAATCTATTGAGAGAAGAAGTACATGCTGCCGCTCGACGGGCTCAAGCTGCGCGACCTCGAGCAGGGCTTCATGTCGCGCCGCCACATGTTCGCGCTCTTCAACCCGGAGGGCAGGAACGTGTACAAGGTACAGTACATACTGATGGAATCTATTGAGAGAAGAAGTACATGCTGCCGCTCGACGGGCTCAAGCTGCGCGACCTCGAGCAGGGCTTCATGTCGCGCCGCCACATGTTCGCGCTCTTCAACCCGGAGGGCAGGAACGTGTACAAGGTACAGTACATACTGATGGAATCTATTGAGAGAAGAAGTACATGCTGCCGCTCGACGGGCTCAAGCTGCGCGACCTCGAGCAGGGCTTCATGTCGCGCCGCCACATGTTCGCGCTCTTCAACCCGGAGGGCAGGAACGTGTACAAGGTACAGTACATACTGATGGAATCTATTGAGAGAAGAAGTACATGCTGCCGCTCGACGGGCTCAAGCTGCGCGACCTCGAGCAGGGCTTCATGTCGCGCCGCCACATGTTCGCGCTCTTCAACCCGGAGGGCAGGAACGTGTACAAGGTACAGTACATACTGATGGAATCTATTGAGAGAAGAAGTACATGCTGCCGCTCGACGGGCTCAAGCTGCGCGACCTCGAGCAGGGCTTCATGTCGCGCCGCCACATGTTCGCGCTCTTCAACCCGGAGGGCAGGAACGTGTACAAGGTACAGTACATACTGATGGAATCTATTGAGAGAAGAAGTACATGCTGCCGCTCGACGGGCTCAAGCTGCGCGACCTCGAGCAGGGCTTCATGTCGCGCCGCCACATGTTCGCGCTCTTCAACCCGGAGGGCAGGAACGTGTACAAGGTACAGTACATACTGATGGAATCTATTGAGAGAAGAAGTACATGCTGCCGCTCGACGGGCTCAAGCTGCGCGACCTCGAGCAGGGCTTCATGTCGCGCCGCCACATGTTCGCGCTTTTCAACCCGGAGGGCAGGAACGTGTACAAGGTACAGTACATACTGATGGAATCTATTGAGAGAAGAAGTACATGCTGCCGCTCGACGGGCTCAAGCTGCGCGACCTCGAGCAGGGCTTCATGTCGCATAAGGGTAGGAACGTGTACAAGGTACCCACAAAAATGAAAAATGTAACTTTTACAATTCTTAATTTAATGCTAAAAATATGTGTAGAAGTTCCGAAGAAAGTGAAATTGATCTTTGACAAAGATTACATTAAATAAGATACAAATCTGAAACAAGAAAAAAGGAGAAGAAGAATAAAAGGCTTTGTGTGCTATATGGATTGTGTTTCTATCTCATCATGTCTGACTGGTTTGGTTCATAAGTTAGTATAACACGGAAAGGTTCAGGGTTAGATTCTTGCTGGACCCAAATAATAACATAGATTTCATTGTTATTATTTATTCATTCAGAGTTCTATTATCCTGAAAGAGCGGAAAAGTAGAAGAGGCACAACATTTTTCCAATAAAACCACAACAGTACATAAACTTAATAATAATTTATTGTATCAGGATTACAAGCAACTGGAATTGTCATGCGAAACCCAAGACGACGTGGATTCCTGGAAGGCGTCGTTCCTCCGAGCTGGTGTGTACCCAGAGAAGACTTCAGAAGCGGCCAACGGCGAAGAGGTATGTCCTAACTCCACAGTATTCTGCCTGTCGTATTTATCTTACTCTTTCTTTCACCTTCCTCTCAATATTCTCTTTACTTTTTGATCCTATAGTTCTTAGCTTATAGCATAATATATTGCTTTACAATTAACTATATTTATATGTATTTATTTAACTATTTGATATTTTAATAGTATGTACCGTCAGTGACTTGATATACAATAATCTATTGTTTTGCCATGCGATACAGGGCGAAGGAAACGAGGTTTGTTGTAACAGGCTTGATTTTGTTTTGATAGTGCACATATTATATCATACTATACTAACTCGTAATTCATTGTTTTATATGGATATCTGATTTCAAGAGGAGTGTAAGTCGAATCTTATGCATAAGTTTTTCAGCTATCTATTTACATATAATTATTGATACGCACATTGTATATTCTACTTTACCGCTAATAGAGTAAGCATGTAACCCTCAAATGTAGCGCCATTTTTTACTCGTGTGAAGTACTGTTTTTATCGTGTGTGTTTGGATCTTTGCGCATTTTCACATTTTTTTAATAAAAATATTTTTTTTATGAGTAATATGAAATTTTTAGCACAGAAAATTATTCTTAAACTATGCTGGGATATAATAAATTAGGAAAGGATTTTGAATAATCTTTTTTTTTGTTCTGTTTATTATTGTTTGTTTTAGCATCTTCTGTTTTTTTATTTTTAGTTTATTCTGCCTTATCCGGGTCCAAATAAGAAAGTAAGTCGTTTCCAATATTTGTGCTATGGACTGAAGATGTATATAGGGTGTGATGCGTTGGCATAAGAAGTTTAAAGTTTGTGAATGCATGTTTAATAATTATTTTGAATTCGCTTTGTTTGATAGAGAAGTTTGGGCAGCGTTACGGGAGACTAAACTTATATTATGTATCTATATCGATTATATTTCTAACTACTGTAATGTATTCGCATTGATCAGTAGTAGGCAGCAGGTTTATTTTGAGGGTTTTAGGATAGCTGTTTTTATAGGACGTTACAAGTGCGTTTTAAAATTAATTAATGCTATAAGACAGAAAATTAACAACCACAAGCTTATTAATGCATGAGTTTGGTTGAGCAAAGGCTTAGTTTATGGTTTAATTGAGCCACTCATAGATCACGTTGGATATCCTATAGTCATCATTGTAGATCAGCCGCTTGTAGACAAGGGTTTTATGCGTTAATCCCAGGCTTTTTTGATAATGCTCGTGGACGTGTGAAACGTCTTTAAGATTTACGATAGTTAGAATTTATATATTGAACAAGATGTAAGGATTCTCGTTTTACTGTCTTTTTATAATACACATAAATATCTTATCGAATACGCCATAGGTACATGATACAGATTCTACCTTAGTAATTACTGTTTACAAAGTCCATAAAAGTGATCGATGATTGTAAGTTCATTTTGATAGTGTGATACTCTTACTATAAGTTCAATTTCTACATTAGTATTCATGTATTTTTGTAATAAATTTTATTTTGTACTACTATTTATACTTTTTCAAAGACACGAAGTTTTCGCAATTCTTAAAAACAGTCATTAAGAAAGTAATACAAACCTAAAAACTACAATTACAAAAAGAAATACCTATGCGCACACCTTCATATACATATTATAGTTCTCGCCACAACGGTTTCTAGACAAAAGTTTCATATAGCTGTTATTAGAAGCAACAAAACGATTAAATACATCGTCCCCGATATTTCTGACAATATCGTGTCGGGAAGAACTTGCATACATACAGCACACAGCCACATTCGTTTGTTACTCGTTAGAAATATCGTATCGTCATTACTCATCGAGGAGGTCTTTTTCACAATATTAAGTAGTGTTTTTATTCTATGGTTATTTGGTTTCTTGCAGAATTCTGACTCGAGCGGCACAAGCAGTATGGACCCGCAGCTAGAGAGGCAAGTGGAGACGATCCGGAATCTGGTCGACTCGTACATGCGCATAGTCACCAAGACCACGAGGGACCTCGTGCCGAAGACGATCATGATGATGATCATCAATAATGCCAAAGATTTCATTAACGGCGAACTGCTTGCGCACCTGTATGCGTCTGGTGATCAGGTGGGTTATGAAATATTTAGCTATTAAGTAAAATTTTGTTTTACTCTGAATTTATGCATTAAGAAAATGTTATAGATACTTTTTAAAGTCTTGAAACCACATAATTTTATAAAATTATGTAGTTAAAGAATCATGCTATTCCAGTCGTAAATATTCCGTCTCATGAAGTTTTTAAAACTTGCTTATTTTCAATGAGCTACTTGTATAGATTAATAAGGTTCATGTTAAAGCTCAATTACCTTTCGAACTGTAGGCGTAGTTTCTTGGCTAAAATAAGAAAGGTTCTTAATTTGCATTCCGTACAGTCTATTTATACATCTTTATAACTCATTTACGTGCGGTTGCACAGTCGCAAATGATGGAGGAGTCGCCGGAGGAGGCGCTGAAGCGCGAGGAGATGCTGCGCATGTACCACGCGTGCAAGGAGGCGCTGCACATCATCGGCGACGTGTCGATGGCCACGGTGAGCACGCCCGTGCCGCCGCCCGTGAAGAACGACTGGCTGGAGAGCCGGCTGGACTCCAACCCGCGCCTGTCGCCGCCCTCGCCCGGCGGCCCGCGCCGCGCCGCGCCGCCGCAGCAGAGTTAGTGCAACACCCTCTATTGCATTCAGATAATATTACTACGTATGGAGGAGACGCCACGAACAAAATCTGTGCGCCATTTTTTTGCTCTAAGTTTTAAAAATTATTATCTAGTTAGGTACTTACCGATGAAAGTTATTCCTTTACACTTTTCCGTATTATTTGTATTATTTGTGCAATATCGTAACACACACGAAGGCATATTTGATGCGTTTCACTAAAATGAGATAAGAACAAATAAAAAATGAGCGTGCAGTTACGCCATATGGCGTATGTTGAGCGGAACATAAGTGATGTAGGCGGTGTCGTCTCCATATGTATATCTCAATGCTCTATTGCTAGTTTTTATTATTAGAACTGCTGTTTTAGGATAGTGAAAGCGTGTATCTTGCTGATTTCTTTCTTTTTATGATTTATAACTGAAGAGAATTCTGCATTAGCAGTGTTAGTGCAAACTACCCTCACTGTTCAATAGGTAGATTATGAGCATACAAATCTAATTAAATATTACGTTAACAGAAATTAAATCATGTTTTATGTAGATTATATGTGAGATATAAGGATAAAATATAATGTATGACATTTTGATACTAATTTTTAGTGTAAAAGTATTATTGACTTTGACGTTTGACGAAGTCATTTATATAATAATATTTGTAACTGGGTAGCTCCATAAAAAAAATTCTAATAAATAATTATTCTATTTAAAGAAATTTTCCATTTTTAAAATTTGCTTTTTCCTCCGCAATTAAACCTTGTACTCTACCTCTGGCAGGTTCGCTAGGGCAGCGCGGCGCCCCCCCGCAGCCCGCGGGCGGCGCCGGGCGGCCCGCGCCCCCGCTGCCCTCGCGGCCCGGCGGCGCCGCCCCGCCCCCGCCCGGCTCGCGCCCCGCGCCCGGCGCCGGCCTGCCCGCGCCCCTCATACCCACGTGAGTATACACAGGGTCAACTCACACCTAAAGAGCGTTGAAGGGCAGCGAAGCGGAGCGCAGTTTCCGTGTCATATGAATTTTTACTTTATTGTCATTACTATAAAACTTATTATCGCCTGAAAACTCGCAGCATCGGCATCTTCGAGACTCGTTCGAGTTTCTCAGGCGATAATAAGTTTTATAGTAATGATAATAAAGTAAAAATTCATATGACACGGAAACTGCGCTCCGCTTCGCTGCCCTCCGCCGCTCTTTTGGTGTGAGTTGACCCTAACAAATACACATACACGGACATAACATGCTACATTGTTACATGTTACACGTAGGGACATATGAGCAGCACGCACACATGTACATATGAGCAACACACACACTTGACACATGAGCGTTAGGAGTACTCTACATGAACGCAACTGACTCGCGCACACACATTTACAAATATGCAACACACTAACACTCGCACATACGTATATATGTATAAGCGTAACGCGTATACTATATGTATCTACACACACACCCGCCCAAAAGTTAGCTCACAAATACGCATAATCTCATACATGCTGAAACAAACATACGTTTACACGTCTAGTGACAAACATATACACATACATGTGCAGGCATTTGTATACATACGCAGCCATGTAAATGTTCAGATACGCGTATACACAGCAAATTTATTACGCGTAGGTACCTAGTTTCGAAAAATAATATTTTCAAAACCGTCGTAAAATATATGAACGACGTAGTATAGTCATAAAGGGATTGAACCTAAAGCCCTAGGAGCTTTTGTAGCAATTCTGACTCTTAAACTACCTATCCGATAACACGTATCTAACTACATATTATAATTCAAAACAAACATACACGAACTCATCTCCACTCGTTAATCAATACTATATACTATTTCTTTTCGATGATACAAAATCATTATACATATCTACATAGTACATACATAACACACAAGCTATGTGGAATATTTCCTCTTTTCTGTATGGTATGGTTTCTCTTAATTAATATTTCCACAGAAAATATAGTAGTAATAAAACTAATTGTGTAAACACACAAAAGTATAAAATAATTGAAATTTTTGTCTGTTTGCATAATAAAGCCTTTTTTCCATGATAGTATTTAAATGGGTTTTGGGAAATAAAAACTATACTTGCACCTCTTATTTCTATTGTGTGTGCTTTGCTCTGTATTTGGGTGATGTAACAGCCATAATAATTATTAGTAGTATAATCACTGGGATATTTGTTTAATATATTCTATGCTTGCTCTACTAATCAAGTAAAATAGGTATTCATATTTATGATTTAACTTTGATAAAAACGTTTGTCAGTCTTCATTTGGTAGATGAAGAATATTGCAAAAGTAGACATATTATTTTCGCAGACGGCGCTAAGTGTTCGGGCTGGGGCGTGCTAACAAACTAAGTTACGTACGAAATAAGGTACTAACTAAAATAGACATGTTAACTTAGTACAATTGAATATCAAACATTGTATTATTCTTAAAGCCAATAAAATATAACCTAAAATGCGATCTCTCTATTTATTAATGTTTATTGTTGCAAAGCACTATTAAACAACGAAATTCGCCCCTACTGTTGGTTAAATCTATTTCAAAAACTTATTACATCTTTTTGAAACATGATTATCAAATGTATTAAGTTAACATTCGGTTAATACATAAATATTTATACATATGTTATATACGATATTATTAGTTACAATGATAAATAATTAATATAATTCTTATGAAATGTCTGAAAGAATATTGCTTCCAATAAATAATCAAATTAGTAATGTTTACGTAGGTGGTTGTAGTAAAAATATTCGCTTCCTGAATCTCCTGCGGACGGTTTATGGGCCATCCATTAATCACGTGAGGTTTTTTTCGGCATTTTTTGACCCCCCCCTCCCCCTTGGTGATACGTGGTGAGGTTTAAGATTACCCCTCCCCCCTCCCCCTATATCTCTATTTTTTATTTATAAAAAAATACTGGTATAAGTATCATCTTATTTTATTATAGAAAATAAAGACTACTTTACTAAGCGTTCATAGGTAGACAGAAAGATTGCAGTTTGTTTCGAATGACATAAAAATAATGAAAGAAATGCGAACAAGTTGTACGCGTTTGACTAAAAATAAATACATGTAACGCCCCTTTTCGGTTGAGTATCGCGCGCTTGCCGAAAAAATAAATACACGTGATGTATTACTTTACCCCCCGTCCCCCTGGTGATATTTCGTGATTTTTTGATGGACCCCTCCCCCCCTTTCGAGCCTCACGTGATTAATGGACAGCCCCTTATGTGATTTAAAGAAATATAAGTAGTAAGTACAAATGAGTAATTTATTTTTGTGAATATTACTTTAAAATGTTATTTTTTTAAACCTATAAAGCTCCCGTTTTGTGTAACAACGATAAGGTTGTGCTCGCATCGAAGTATCGGAACTGTCTGCAGTGAGATTTAAGAATTATACAAAAAATATATTCCAATTTATAGGTGTCTATTAAGATTTATAATATACCAAGTTAACTTATATAAAGAATCAACAAATGTGTACAATGTAGGCTCTTTTTTGCTATTTTACTTTAGTATACCGATTTAAGATTACGTTCATTTTATTATTAGCCAGTTATAAGTCATTGTTAGATAAAGCACTGCATGTAATTTGTCACTAACACGTGTGTGGTCTTCGTTACAACTCCCCACTGTAAATATGTTTCACTGTGTATTTAATAAAATTATGTTAAACAATCACAGTTACCCTGTAAGAGATAAAGCTACGATTTTTACGATATATTATGGCAGTTACATTACTCAATACTTACAGAGAAGCTGTGAGTGTGTTTTTATATTAATCTCAATTGTAATTATGATGTAACATGCTACTAATGTTTTAAACTATTTTGTGGCTCTTGTCTAGTTTGTAAAATAATATTTCTCTTATGATTATTTCGAAAACCGGCTTGAAGGACCAATTTTGGTACAAAAAGCTATAAATGAATTATAAATTCAATATGTGCAACATATAAATTTAATATGTTTAAAAAATCATCAACTTAAGAATAGTGGTGCACTTTTATAATCCAATTTCGCAATGAAAGTGCACTGTGAACCAACCTTCACCTAAATCAAACTAGGTACCTAAAACCTGGAGCGTAGTAAGAGCACAGAATACATAATAGTAGGTAAACGCTGGACGGACACTCTCCGCCTCCCGCCAAAATTAAACAATTACCTCACCCCGCACGATTTCTGCAAGGACGATCGCAACTAAGCTTGACAACATTAATCAAATTGACTTAAAGTAATTTTATTATTTTGGATTTGTGATTATCGTTTTTCGTAGAAAATGGTTAGATATTGTGCTGTTTACGGATGTATTTCATCAGAAAAACGCGAATTTTTGTGCCAACCATAAAGCGTTAACACAGACATTTGCAGTCTCTACAGTGTGACTGTCAAAACAATAATTTTGTATGGAGTGTCCGGAGTGTGGTAAGAGTCTAATACATTGAGCGACAAATCATTAATTCTAGTACATTTTGTACAATATGTACTTAAAACTACATAATATAACGAAAGTGTCAAAATACATTGAGCAACACAAGTAGCGTACAATCTGCATGTATGTTAGGCGTGGGGGCGGCGCGGCGGGTGCTGCCTTGGGCGCAGTGAGCCAGCTGCCGCCGCACATGCGCCAGCAGGTCAACCAGGCGGTCGGCCAGGCCGTCACCAACGCCGCCATCAACGAGCTCAGCTCCGCCTTCGCGAGATTCAAGTAACGTGCTTGTAGTTACGTGATGTGGCGCCATCTGGTGGGAGTCGTTGTTGCGTGGGAGGGGGGATCGGGCTAGGAATTGGAATCTGTTGCTACTAGTGATTGGGGGGGGGGGGGGGAAATGTTCATGTTATGTTTTGGAATTAGGCTAGGAGTGAACTAGCTTGAAAAAATTGTTGATGTGGAATTTTTTTTTGGATACCCTACTTTTTTTACCCGACTGCCAAAGAAGGAGGGTAATGTTTTTCGAGTGTATGTAAGTATGTATGTATGTCTTTTCCTTTGTGACCACCTGTAGCCTAAACGGCTTGATGGATTTTGATGTATGAGGTATCGTTAGATTTGTCTTGATTACGGGAGTGTCATAGGATACATTTTATCCTAAAAGTCCCACGGGATAAAGACATAATAATATTTTTTCTAAATTTCCCTTTAAAAAAATATGTATGCGGTATCATTAGATTCATTTCAATCACTCTTTTTTTAGTGTGCAGTCGGGTATTTTGTTTTTTTTAATAATTTACTTGTTTTAAATGATGTTTTCGATCAGTATTATGCCCTCATTAAAAAGATACTGTCCCAATGTATTTTTGTGGGCTTTTTTGATTCTCCTGGTCCGATCGCTCCTCGTCTTACCCCAATATAGTACTAACTCGTGTGTATACGCAACGCACTACGCCTTTTGTGTAATTTTGTAAAATACATACAACTTATAACTAATGGATTTGTTGTTAATGAATTAGTAGAGCCCACTAATTGTTGTATTTAATCTTATTAAATTCAATGTGTTAACTTTTAAAGCAAATAAATAAATACCTAGAATACACAAAAATTCACATACAAGTTATGTATCGTATAAATATTTTTTTAGACCTCCTACTATGTACGTCACAGTGTCCTTTTCAAATTATATATTTTTAACTGTCTTTTATTTTTGTGACTCATAAATGTTGCCAGTGATAAATTAACGCTTTTGTTTGTAAACTATGTCTTTTACACGCTTTATACATTTGTTACAGAAAATTGCAGATTATATTTTAGAAAATAAATGTTTTTACTATTTTGTGAAACTTTCATAAAGCGATACTTTTTCAAGAAGTACTATTTTTTCGAGTATATTGATTAGTTCATCTGTAATTATCGAATGACATATGGATTTGAATTATCTATATCGCTTCATGTATAAAGTTTTGTGCGTATAACACTGCTTGTGATACGTAATAATGTTACCATAGTGTAATAATTTATTAACTCTTTAATTAAATAACACAATTGTCCCAAAAAGGTTGTTGAAATTAGTTGTCTAGTGATTGCTGAAGATCACACACTTGTCGATTTTTTTTCACAGATTTATTCAAAATAATTTTTATAAACATGAGTGTAGGATTCTACATGAGTATTAATAAATACATATACTGATATAACATACATTCCAGATTATGTGAAAAATTACAGTATTATCTACAAATAAATCAAGCAGTGCTTTAGGATTATTGTAATAAAAAAGAGTAACAGACCATTTTCCCCGCGCAACGCGCACGTATTACATGGTTATGTAATTAAATTTATTTTGTATAATTGTAAAGATTATATTCAGTGGCTTAAGATTATATTAGGTGTATATTGTAGTTGAGTTTAGCGCGGGAATTGCGTCCCGTCTCGTAGCATCCGACAAAAAAATATTGAGCATATCAAATTGTTTCTGTAAATGGTTTAAGTAATTATTATGTACGTGAAGAAGACTCGAGCGTCTATTTGTTGATGTTGATGCACCAGACTTGCGTAGTTTAGCTGCGTAGGCGTGTTGCAGATTGTTCTCACCTCAGTGTTTAAGTGTTTCATTAGCTTAGATTGTCGACTCTCCGCGAACGTTCCGAGCTCTGCACTATTGTATCGGTATCGCCTTCTAAAATTGTACGTAAACTGTTTGTACTTATGGTTAAGACCAAAGCGATTGTCCCCTATATTGTTGCTGTTAGCAATATCTTTGGTCAATTATTAGAATGTTCTATGGTATATATGATATGAAATCGGAATTAAATGTTACAAAATTAATGGAATTTTAATCTTATCTCATCATCACGTAGACGCGCGGCTTACGTCATCCACAATAGTGTTTCATCCTGTTCATTGCTTGTTCATTGTCGTTCAGTTCATTTTAACGGAAGTTGGCGCCGAAATGAGCAGTGGGTATTTTTCAATTATATGGGACAAAGTCGGCGTCATTGATCATAGTTCCTACACGTTTGACGCTGCAGCTAACGCGTTACTATATTACAATTATAATAATAACTAAATTAATAATCATCATAAAGTTTTTGCTCTCTCTCTCTCTTGTTAATAGCGTTAGTACCATCGAAAGATCTAGACAGAGATTGTTGGATTTGATATAGTTTATGAATATTGTTAATCTTATGCTGTATAAATAGAGTAATTAAACGCTATATACGTGTATTGAAGATGTTTGATTTATTCCATTAGCATTGAGTGTACAATCTCACTTGTAACGCTTCTAACGTTTACATAATACTGGATGTTTTAGGTAAGCTGAGTTCCAATTATTGCGGTTCATATTTCAATGAGACCTATTTTTAGATTTTTCGTTGTTTATAGAACGTGTAGATGATATGTTTATGATTTAATTTGAAGTATTGTTCTTATTGGAATATTTGTTGCATGGCGTGACGTCAAATAACATTACTAAAGATGGGTGCATGCCTCATGCGTGACTAATGTTTAAATTGTCGCTAGTTGTGCTAAGAAGTACAAGGCTTTTTGTATTTCCGTATATGCGTACAATATAGTATGTAGCTTTGAAATAATTACAATGATGCATGTTTTTTATTGTATTTTAGCATTATTTATCTATCATCGTACTATTAGTATTTATACTCGATAATTTTTTCAAATTTCATCGACGTTCGATCTATTTTTATAAGTTTACTTATATCATCGTAGTTTATTCTCAAATATTAGTTCGATAGAATATTGTTTTTATTATATTACACAAAGATTTTAATTATCAACTTTTCTGTGTAGCCGCCCGGTGCCAAACGTGCCGCCAAAGCTGCCTGAACGACCGCAGAATGGACGGCCATTTTGAACTACGTCCGCTTCGCCGCCATTTTGTGATAATTATTCAGTGTAAATATGTTACTATTCGTCTGTATATTGCTTTAGCGTAATATTTAATGCATAGCATTATTTTCGGTTAAGTAGAAAAGTAGTATGTATTAGTAGTATTCTCTACATAATGTTTGAAATTGAAAATGGCACGATTTTTGTAATCTATATTTTTGAATGTGCTGTAATACTTAAGCAGGTTTATTGTTGACAATATTAAATTTTTATGAAAGATTTGATTCGGTAGTCAATATTCATTGAACAGTGTTTAAATTAAAAGTATTACTGTGTAAATCAAGGCATAATTTAGTCAAGTGTCTGCAAAAAATGTATTTGTGATTTCTCCTATGAATGTTATTTTATTAGTAAAAACCTAGACGAGATTGATTGTAGAGTAAATAACAGAATGTTACCAATAAAAATAATGAAAAAAATATAAAAAGTATTAAAATTTTAGGTGTAATAAAATTATTTAATTCATAGATTTTGGCTAGAATTCACAAGTTACAAATACAATTTTAATGAAATTATATTCGTATTTTCAATTGCTTGCCATTCAGAAGGCTATAAATATTCTGTGTTTGCTTCGGAAATGTTAAAACCATAGCTAATAATAACTCTGTGCCTCCAGTGAATAAGGGAGTAAGACGAGTTATTCCCTTTGGTTTTTATTGCACCATTGGATTCAGCTCGTCAAAATACACAACATATCAAAAGGTCATATCTCTAGCTGCATCCTAACCCATTTTTTCGAATGACCCAAACGGAATAAGTAGGGTGTGATTAACGGTATAAGTTACCTTATTCATCATTTTAGGCAATCGCAAAGGAACTATTCGTCTCGAGTCAAAATAACCCACGAACATAAAGACATATGTGTAGTTATACTTTTTGAATAAAGACTTAATTCATTTTGTTCCATCCTTGCTAACACTATTTTAGTATAAACGCATTTGTGTCATTTTTCTAACATGAGCATAAAGGAACAACTCTTAGTGTCATTGGTTCAAGTGACGACATGAGACAGTTGCGCATTAATGCCGTGTTGCTATTGGTCTATTCAATACTGCACGGAAACAACGGACACTATTCCTTTTTGCATAATAATATTTTTCAATCGTTTTTTCAATAAATCTGCAACAATAAATCTTTATACATATTAAAAAAAAAAGGTATTTATCAGTTAACTTGAGATACTAATAATATTTCTATGGAAATTAACCTATTTTTTGCAATAGATAAAAATACAGTTTTAATTAATTATAGTAATTAATTAATTATATATTGTTTATTTCTTATTCTTTCATAGACATAAACATGGACATATTCAATATAGTTTTGTTCACAATTAAAAAGTATAAGTGGCACCCGTTTTAGGCTTAGTTCGAAGAACTAGCCTGTATATACAGGCACCAGCTTCTCCCTAAGTCATTTGAACTTTTATAAAACAAAAAAACTTGGAAAGTGAGCTAGTTAGATATATAAATGGTATGTGCAAGCATATTATACAAATATGATTATTAAATAATTAAATGATTATATGAATGAATGATTATAAAATTAACACATTAAGTGCATTTAATGATATTATACTCTTTGTTTATATAAATACGGAACGATAATTGAATCATCTAAAGCCAACAAAAATGTTAGGTATATTTTCTTCTTATAATTGGGTAAGTTTTATAAAAAATAACTAGTTTTTAATCTTTTTTTTTTCTCTTTTTAATTTAATCTAACCAATAATACTATAATTATAGACGCATAGAAAAAACCAGTCTTGACAATTATGAATATTGTGTTCTCTCTCATATAGCGTTTTAGCCACTGTAAGTAATTTGCCTTTTTTATAGGAAAAAAATCCGCAATATCGATACTATTTTGGTCCTGCATTATCGTAAACATAGGTATTATGGATACTCTGGTACCACATATTTTGAAAAAATTGGGATATTGCCACGTAGAGTCTCTTCAAGTCGTATTTGCATCCAAGGCACCTTCAAATCTGTGCTTAATTTTTTCATAAAATCTTTGCGGCTCATTGTTTTTTCTTTATTTATCTATATTATTTTGATATTATTAGATATAGAAATTGTTAAAATTCCGTATCATGCCGTAAAATATCGCCACTGACCACCTATAACTTTCCCTGTAAGGTAGCTGAACATACAGGAATATGGTTTTCAAGCTTCTCTTATCTCTTTGCTTGGAGTCCAAATCCAGCGGAGGACAATAATCGTCATTTACTAAAATTGAAGGTTTTTCGTCCTAGTGTTAAAGTTTTCAGGATCCTATTTTATACTCAATATATAGTATATAATACTATATCATGTAAAACGTGACTTAGAAAAAAAAAATATTCAAATAAATCACAAAATAATTTTTTTTAAACAATCGTATAAGTTACGAAAAGCCCAATTATACGTCAAAATGACGTACAATATCCTCTTTACTACAAAATGGCGGAATTTACCGGGATGAGCCAACTATGTACTGCTAGGTCTCGACGGCTAATGAGTTGTTTCTGGATTTCGAAGCGATTCGATGGTAAATATAGAAAAGACAAAGATAATACGCCGCGGTCTAAGGCCGCGGTGTACATCACATTTACGTAGATTGGACTTCTAGGGTTAAATGCATAAACACCTAAATGTTGTTTTGTTTTTATTATATCTAATAACGATAAAAAATCCGTAGATTTTATTCGTTTTTCAAGCTACGTGCATGGTTATTCCACTAAAAGGCATCAATTGAGTCATAAAGTACACAAATTTCAAGCATAGGTAATAAGTCGCATCATTTCTATAAAACCAAAACTGGCAATAATATAAGTCGTGTTATGCGACTATGAACATAGTGCATTAGGGCATAAGTCGTTATATTGCAAAGAGCAAAAAAAAATTATGTGAATACATTGAGTTATTCCATGAAGTACTCGTTCATAAGGCCACAACTACAAAAAAACACGAAAAAAGTATATTTATGGGGTTGTTACAATATCTGTTCATATGTAAAACTAAAGTCTAACATCATATCTCACCCATACAAGCATAAAAATTTGAAGCTATAAAGATTTAGTGTTGATATATAGTTTTTTGTCTCTCCTGAAAAGTGCTGTTTTTGAGTTATTCCCTTATTCACTGGAGGCACAGAACTTACAATATAATTTAAACGTAGTTTTATGTAAAAATATGACTGTAACATTTCTGTTCTGTATTTAAGAATAAAGTGTATCTATGTGGCATTTACTGTCGTAACTGTAACATGAATAATGAGAGTGTTAAATTGTGTTCTATTATTTAAAAATAATTATTATTTAATTTTTATATGAATACGAAATATAAGCAAATGTTATTAAACTCCACAAAATAATGATTTAAGAGTAAAAATTGAAAATTTATGTTAATAACATTTACGATAATTATATCTAGTCAATTATAATAATCTTATCTCGTTATCACATGATGTTGAATTATTCTCCATACATTCCCCAACTCTCATTATTCAAGCGGCAGCGTAAATTGTGTGTATATAGATGTAATGGTAATTGTGGACCTGTTTATAATGTGTACTAATGTATACAGATGTAATAAATGTGTATATAAATTAGATATTACTTTTATTTATACCCATTAAAGTAAATCATACGATTGTCCCTTATGAGTTTGAAGGGTTATATCTGTCTAATGGAAAAAGTTGGAAACGTAAAAGCTTTCTTACGAATATCATAAAAAAGTTTTTGATAGGCCCTTTAACCCTTATTCAAACGCGAGCCTGTGGAGGAGTTAACAAAAAAGTAAGATACGTTCCTGGGTAATTTTGGGTCGTAGATTTCAAAAATACACACAAAAGAGGGGTTAGTGGGGGGGAAGTACCCTTTTTTTGGTGGGAAGTATATATCCCGTCATCTGTTCTCTCTTGTAAAAAGGTTGGAAAGGTGGGAACTATAGCTCCCAGTGTCCAGTATGACACCAATATTTTCAAACACTAGCTAGTTTCCCTGACTCCACTTGTGAATTAAATTTTATCGTAAAAAATTATATAGATTATATTTTTTTAATAAAGCAGGCGAAAGTACTCATCAATGCAAGTTTCTTTTACTAAGGGAAGAATTCGGGAATTGAAAAATGAATGACTTCAACATAAACAAGGCATTTTTCTAAAACAAAATAAAAGCAATAGGTAAATACTAATGTATTGAGTTAAGATGTCTAATTATCTGATCAGGAAATAATGAATAATAATAAATAAGTTGCTTTTACCAACTAAAAAAGATTTTTTAGACACACGGATTTTATATATAGAATTTCCGAATGTCGTGTGCAGTGAAGAACACTGGGATGATATCTTCCCACTTATAGACGTAATTTCAATCGACTCTACCAAGGTATAAACGAAAGATTCTGGGCATATTTTTACGTTTCACGCTACCTTAATATAGTCTAGTTTACATAGCTAAAACTCAAATCTACTTATCTAATTTTTTTTCAGCACTACACAAAAAACTAAAAAATAACGGTCGTTTTCGGTCGCAAAATCACGTCACCTGACTTTGACGTGTGTTTACCATGACATGTAATAATTTTCTGAAAAGTGTTTCCATGAAAAAAAGTTCTCTGAAATGTTAAGATTGCGTAGATAAGTATTACACTGCATTAGGTTTAAGCATATAAAAATAAAACACGATTTATTCCAATCTGAGACGTGGGAAGTATAGCTCCCAGCGTTTTAATAAGGGTTAATGGTCAAAATTTGATATCGATAGTTGAGATATTAAAGAGTTATGATATGGAATGCTAAAAGCTTATTTATTCCTTAACTGAAAATTAAGAAGATACATTTTGAATGGGTTATCCAAGCTTCTCAATACACAGTTGAACAATATTTATCATTTCTATTTTATTCTACTATTGCTGAAACATAAGTTTGATTGAGGCATATTCACGACAAATTTTTAACTGAATGGTACACTATATTTACTTTCACATTTTAATACCAAGAAACAAGGAGAGCAAAGATATGTAGGTATCTACCTAGTACCACGCACACTTGTGCTACGAACAACTATTCGTAATCTGAAGACAATATTTTGTATGGCAACACTAGATTTAGCAATTACGTTTGGTAGTTACTCAGTCTCTGTCCCCTGGCCAGTTTAGGCAGAAGACAGATAAAGCGTTAGGATTTCAGTTTTCAGACATATAACAGATTATCTATTTCTTTATTCTTAACTCTGTTGAGAATACTATAGACCTTATTTAATGCTTTTGCAAATGTTTGGAGTGGTAGTACCCATTTGACCTGAATATAAATAATAAAGAATAGAAAATTGGAACTTTGCCTTTACATTTTAATAATGTAGTAATTTTAGGCTGTAAGTTATAGATAGGGAGGCGAAGAGGGGAATTTTCTGCAATACTCGAGCGTGGCAGTTTAAGATATGAGATGAGAGATACCTTAGACCTAATAGAACAAACTTTTTCACTATTTAGCTCTATATGTAGTGACGCGCGCCTAGGATAGACGATCAGATTAGTAAAAAAAAATCGATAGTCTGAAATACTCGAGCGCGTCAGATTAAGATATTGGGGGTTGATTTTAGTGTTTAAGACTAAATTTAATTAATCTGACCATAAGTCCTTGACGCCGCCGAGTTATAGGGTCGCGAACTTGTAAAAAAAAAACGTTAACCCGGCATTCTCGAGCGCGATTTTTTTTATTTTTATTTTGAAGAATATAATCTAAAACTTACTAAAAACACAAAATCTGCCGGTTTCCGCATGACCGGAAGTCTGGAGAAGCCATTTCGTCTTCCGAAAAACGCGTTGCATATAAGTCGCGAACTTTACTTTTTCAAAAAAAAAAAGTTTAAATAAACAAAAATGGTACTTAATTTTATTTTACAAAAAAAGGTCTCTTTTCATTTTTGTCCAAAGTTTAATTTTTTTTTACTTGAAGCATCATAAAAACTCAAACTCCCGGTTTTTTGAGTATATCTCGAAAACTGAGGGTGGTAAGAAAAATTGATATGAAATAACGATGATTAAAAAAAAGAAACCCACAAACCTTTTTGGGTCAGATTAAGAGAACCCACCAACATTTTTATCAGATTAAGAAAATATGCTTTCAGGATACCTAGATTAACCTCCCCTATGAAAATCTGACGCGCTCGAGTATTTCAAAAGAACTTTTTTTTTCTGCATTTTCAAAAATTCATCGTAACTTATCGTCATGCCGTAATCGTCAGTTTTTTTAAGGGGAGCTTTCTTGGGGCCTAATTAACACCCCTTCCGAAAATCTGACGCGCTCGAGTAAATTTTTTTTTTGTGCATTTTTGACGAATTTATATGCCTAGCCCCACCACGCAAACCGGCAGATTAGTATACCGTTGTTATCAGAGGCACTTGGGGCATACGTAGTATGAATATCTGACGCGCTCGAGAATGCCCAAGTAACTGTTTTTTTTACATTTTTGAAAATCCGTACACGCCAAACCCACCGCTAAAATGGTTTTTACCATAGAAGCTTTTCTTTTCGAAATTATTTTCTCTTTCGATTTTGATAAGTCTCGACGACGCCGTTGAATTACGCCATTTAGCTACCTCGCCTCCCTATCTATTAGGTAGGTATAATGATTATAAAGGCTAATGAACAAATGTTTAAGAATACATTATCTAATGATTAAATAAAAGCTTTCTATTTCATTTAAATTGTCTGCATAGATATACCTACTGTATACAGTAGAAGCCAACTAACCAAATAATATCATTCAGTATGTACGCATTTATGCTCATAAGAGTTTAAGGCTTACAGCTTTTTATATTAAAAGCATTAACTCCCGTGCACGCCCATCGCAGCTCGAAGACAAAAACAACCATTATTACAATTTAATGAAGAGAAAAAGCCATTAGGAGGTCGTATTTGATTAAATTGTCGGCAAGCAAATGTCGGGTCCTGCGGCGGCGCCCTCTGTCGCGGCCTACGGAGGCCTAATCGCACTCGCACGATTCTGATTACGTGTGATCGTTGTATCAATCATTTCCCCTATCAAATTATTCAGTGGTCGGTAATTCTATCGCCTTCGTATCTCCGCCGTAATGGCCGTGGACGACTTGAGCGGAAACTATTTGGATGCACTTAGTCGCGCTTTGTTACTACCAAAGATTGTAATTCATATTATGTTATTGTTGTTACAAAATTAGATTAGTGACGCTCTTTCATTTTTGTTTTTCGTTTGTTTTGGGCTTAGTTGACCATATCTCTATTTCTTTAGATATAGGTATCTAACGTTTGAAACGGGTTGTTCTGTGTGCATTTTTTTAGGTACGTACCTACCTGTCTGTATAAAATTAAGTTATGAACATATACACATTTTCAGCAATGAAAAGAAAATAATGTCGTTAAAAACGTCTAGGTATAATTAAACCAATTCAGCTATAGAAATCTTTTCCGAAAAATGTCATACAATCGTCTAATTAATAAAACAAAAGTAATTATCTGGCTAATAATCGTTACGTATGTCATTCCAATTAAATATCGTGCGACACCTAAAGTCGGCTATTAGCAGAACAAAAATCGTAGCGCTTGGTCGATGTAATTAAACAGTTGTCTAATATAATTGGCAACGGGCGAGTTCCCACAAGTCATAAAGTCACCCTCGTTCATAAAGAACACATTTTCCCAACAATTAACATGCGAGGTTCGTGATACACATGCAATAATTACAGGTGTTGCAATAAGCGCCGGTTCAATCACTGTAGACAGCTGTTTTATCCTATTTTTACTTAATTAACGAGTATTCCAGACGGTTTTGTTTTTTGTATAGACCCTATTAATTTTCAAGACACGTAGACCTTTAAAGAAGTAGGTAGGTAAGATTGATTTTGAATTATCAGTAAAATTGATATGGGCGAGTTTCGGTTTCGAATATAGGTATGACCTAAAACATTTATATATTTTTGTATATTGTCCTCGTCTTCGTATACCTTCTACACCAAGCAGGGGCTATAAACAAAATAAGGCTCGACATGTCAAGGCACAGAAGGCGAATCATCTAGGTACACCAAGCAGATGGTAGACCGTACTAGGTACTTAGATGTAAGTATCCTATTTAAATTTAACTAGGATCTTTTATCTTAAAGACACAATGAAACAATTTGGATGAAAATGTTCTGTATGAATCAATACGCCACAAAATAAAACAAGATTATTAATTTAGAATTTCGAGTAGGTAACTTACCTACTTTTATCTGCAGCTTCAATGCAAATGTGTGGTGTTAAACAAAAATAAGAATTTTCTTTTATAATTTCACTCAGCCTTTATTATAATAAAATTCAATACCTAACTATTTCTGGGAAAACAACAGCACATACAAAACTCATTTGTTTAAACAAAAGAAACTCCTAAGTTTAATATTAGCAATGGCGACTAATTGAAAAACTTTTTCGTCGATAGTGACCAAATAGTCGTAAATTATACTTACTGTTATGTTGAAAAGATTCATATCACTTACTTCGGTGTAATTTCGACTTTATTTAATGAGTCGGCATGACGTTCCTGTAATTGTGTGTAATTTTTTTTACTAATGACACCACAATTTTAACTTACAATGTAGATAGAAGGTAAAACTATGATTCTTTTTTATTTTATTTTATAGATCTCTACAATCATAACAGGTACTTTATGTAGGTACCTAAAGGTACACAGACGGAAAGGTCAAAAATATCACAAATTAATTCTACTTTATACGTATAAAAGCTCTTTTTATTCTTTAAATTCTATCAAATCTGTTCCGCTAGCTAGGTAATAGAGCCTAGCCATCTTTTCATTGCTTTGATTCTTCGTAATTATTGTGGCGCAGTCAAAAATGCCACTCGAAAAAGTAATTATAATTTGATAATAGCCTACAGCGGCTGTGATATAACAAGCGGGTGTTTTAGTCCTCGAAATCCATTTTTGACTTTTTAGAAGTGCAACACTTTCCCAGCCCTTATCGAGTGCCCTTCAAATGCTACTGCGTTTAGACAAATGAACAACGTTGCTCCCTTCACGGCACACGCCATTTACACTGAGTTAAAAATGCTAGAAGTGAAGGGTTTTTATTTTTAGCTATTACTGTTAATTATTTTAATTTTTTTCATTTCTAGAATAAATGTTAAGTATATATACTTACTTTGTTGAAATAAAAAGTATTTGAAAACGTAAAAAGCTTGGTAAAGTTTACAGATTTCATCGTCGTCGTCGTCATACGACGTTCACTGCTTCATTGGCCAGGCCAAAGACTTCCAGAACGGTGGATCACCAGCGGCCTGCATCCAGCGGCTTTCCGCCACCTGACTAGACATTACGGATATAACATATTGTTATTCTAGCTTCAACGAAAATGTAGAGATTAAATACTATGCAAGCAGCAACTCAAAATGAGCGCTATTTTATTTTGATTTTCCACTATGTTTGACAAAGGAACAATAATGATAAAAAATACTAAATTAATGTATTTTCATTACGACTAATCCTTCCAGTATCATATTTTGTTCTACAGCTATAATAAAAGTTTCGCGGTACAATAGCAGCAACTCGTAGAACACAATAAATCAATTGGAGTGGGTGGTTGACTTTTCACTCAAATGTGTGGTTAATTGTAACCGAAAATGACTGTTGATCGAGGCACACTTAATTTTATTTGAGTGGTGCGAGGGGCCGCGGGTGGGGTGGAAAGTAATGGTTCACTTGCTTTTATGACTATTTCATATTTGTATTTATCTTGTACACAGGAACTTGTAATTGGAACGTGATATTAGTAAAATAATTAGTATTGATTTTCTGGTTGGTGAATTATTAAATGTGAATCGAAAAGTTGTTAAAGTTTGAGTGAATAGGTAGCTTTTTATGTCTAATTAATATTAGATTTGTTAGTTCTTTTAAATTTGATTTCCCTTATCTTACTCAGAAGCTCTATTTCTGTGGGAAAATTAAAAGCTCTATTTAAATTGTGGGGAACAGTATCAGACGTTTAGGAAGCTAGCTCTATCTCACTAGACGACCGTGACGGAGAACTGTATAATTTTTATTGAACTACCAAAAAGGTAAGTAGTTAAGTAAGTAAATTTTATCAACAATAGCTATAAGGAATTTTATTGCATTTTAAAATAATTAATTTACCTACATAATGGATAGTCGCATCTCTATCGAATCGGCTCTATTGTTTATTTAAGCGCCGATTTTTCAATCCTTGGTTAAAATTTATCCGTCCAATAAAGTATAACACGAACATTTTAAAATGTCACCTGTAATTACTGTCAAATACGGACAATTAGAATACATTTTTGAAATGGTAGTCTAATACGTTATTCGATGAATAAGTTTTAACCAAGGATTGAAAAATAAGCCCTTAGTCATTTTAGTGGTAAATCTTAGCGAATTCGTAATTTAACATACGGCTCAATGACTATACTGACTGATAAATAGTAAATCAAAGAATTGCACGTAAAGATAACAACAGCTCTATCCTTAAAAACAAGTCTTGAGTATTTTAGATAGCTATTATACGCTATATTATTACAACTATTTACGTGCCTTTGTTATATTATTTTAAAACTGCACAAAACCAATTTAAAATGAAGCACAATTACAATAGATTTCATACATCACGTCAAGTTTCCGACCGTTACAAGTTCCAACCCCTCCATTACGGTATGCCACTACAGGGTAATTGCACTTTGATTGCCCATTTAAATCATTTGACTCTGTTCAAAATTAATTGTAACAGCACTTTACGTTTTCATCGCCAGTGTTCATTACAACAAAAGGTATTTTATTTAAAATATAAAGACTACAATTATTTCGTAGTTAATGTAATGAAGATTGTTGAGGTTATTTTCACTGTGATGATTATTTTTTAATGAAACGACACTTCATTTATTAGCTTTTATTAATTTAAGCCACCTTTCAGATTTTCTAGTGTGATAATATTCGTAACTAGCTTCCGCCCGCGACTCCGTCCGCGCGGATGTCGGTCTTCGCGTGGATGGTTATTTCTCCATTTTGAGTACCTCTGTCAATAACATCTTATAAATATCTATTGGACCCAATTCCCAAATACGGCTAGGCCTATAATAATACGCAACGTGTGTTCGCGGTTCTACGGAACAACGTCTATGGATAAAACTGAAAAATTAAGATTATTTTTTTTCTACGTATTTTTCCTGGATAAAAAGTATCCTATTTTACGCCCAGGATAATAAGGTATAATTATACCAAGTTTCATCGAAATCGAACCGCTAGTTTTCACGTGATGCCTTCACATACAGACAGACAGACAGACAGACAGACAGACAGACAGACAAAAATTTTTTTAATCACATATTTGGGTTTGGTATCGATCCAGTAACATCCCCTGCTATTTATTTTTTCAATATTTTCAATGTACAGAATTGACCCTTCTACAGATTTATTATATGTATAGATTCACTGGAGTTTTAATAAAAAAATAGTAGTTATAGATAAATATGACATAAGAATGTTTTTCTATGATCAGGAATAATATTAAATTAAAAATATGGTAACATTCCTATCACTTTCATAAATATTATGAAATAATCATAACTATATGCTTTTAAAGTATACAAAATATTATCAATTTTCTTCAGGCCAATATGCCTCTATCATTTTCTTAAGTCGGTCGTCAATTTGCTTCTCCGTTGGAGGTTGCTTTCCCATCAAGAAGACAAATTTCTCGTGACAGTCCATCATTCCGAGGTACTGACCTTCAATGATCTTCAAACGCATTGGGTAGCGACTGAAATCAGCCAAGTCGAGCTTAGCTGTAAAGTAAAGATCTATTAGGGGTCTAATTATTGTAGGTATCCATCCACGAGGATAAGGTTTTTCGGGACAACTGTTTTTTCAACCTTTCACTTCAACCCCCTCAATAATTGTAGTTGGCGCGATAAAAAGTTACCTTGTCTTTCTCTGAAGTCTAATCTCTAATATCTTATATGTCTCGTAAACGTAGGTATAGTTTTATTTTCAGTTTTGTGTTGATTATCATCATCAGCCCATATACGTTCCCACTGCTGGGACACGGGCCTCCTATGAGGGTACAGGCCATAATCCACCACGCTGGCCAAGTGCGGGTTTGTGTTGATTAAGTATGATATAATCGGTAGATGTCAACTGTTTATCAGTTGAGTTTGAAAAATGGAACACTCGATTTTAGGAATCTAATTTTCCAAAAACTACGTTGTGTACTTTTTAATGAGAGTTATCATTATAACGAAATACAAGTAATACTATACCTATAATGTGTAATATGTATTATATTACTAAGTATAAGTTGTTAGTTACCTGTGGGAGGTGGCATTTGTAAAGTTCTATAAGAGCCATCATCGCGAAGTCGTTCTAGATAATAATCCCTGGTTTTGTTGGAATTAATTTCAGCGCAGGGTATTTGCATTTTCAAAGACATGTTTTCCCATTTAAGGTTCTCCACAAATTTTCCTATACGTTCTTCAAGATCAGTTCTTTCCTAAAAGTAAAAGATGAGTGAGAAATTATTCAGAAAACTTATATTTCTTAAATTGGTACCTATTAGGTATATCTAATAGGTATCAAATGTAGAGACAATGTAAACTGTACCTTATGCTATCAATGCTTGAATGCATTGATAAAATAGAATAATTATTCAAGATTAGTGCTAGCAGGTAACCATTAGTACTTAATTAAAAAATAGTAAATAGAACCCAAAATTATTACTTAATCGAAATGACGAACCTCCTTACTAAGAGCGGAGAACGAAACACAATGCTTTTCACCAGACCCTTTGGACAGTTCCGTTTTGAAATGCAGCAGATGCCACGTGCCATAAGCTTGCTCGTCTTTGAAGTTCACACCCGCTGAAAAGTTCTGGCAACTCGGACCATCGGCATGTTTATGTGACTTGCCCGTTATCAATCCAATACACATCAACGCTGTTACTGCAAACAAATTAAAAGTATAAAGTAAGCTTGATGGAGTGTAGGGCAGATGCTAGATATTTTTTTATGAATGAAGATAAATAAATAAAAACTACCAAAAATTAACACCGTTGGCGTCGTTTTAAAGAACATCATGTCGAGAGCGACGTGAGCTGCGGTAATGAATTGAATGACTTGATTAGGTATGTCGAAAGGATAACAGCATTAAACATTCATTTGCGAATAAATCTTATTGCCAGAGGCGGCAATGCGTCTTTTTGCTGGTATTCTTGCTAATATCTGCCTTTTTCCAGGAAAACAAGAGGTTTAAGGATTGATACGCTGTATTACGATTTATTACTTCGTAAATAAGTAAAACAAAAGAAGATCGTTAAGATGATTTACCCTAAGAAGAAACGAAATACTGCCTCTATCTTTTATGTAGGTATATCTTTAGATAACATAAACTATTATTTTATTTGAAAATATATTTTTTTTTCGAGTTATGCTCGGTTTTTTTCTTATAAGTAGGTATACATTTATTGTTTATTCTTGCATCGTTATGTAAGTAGGTAGGTACGTATTATCTGTAAAGTTCCAAGAAATTAAGTTTTAAATAAGTACTTTTAAAATCACCTCAACTATTTCATGTTCCATTGCATAAATAATAAATGAAATTAAAATATGTAGCGAAATCAGAATGCGATAGGTACCTACCACGTAAACCAAAGAAATACTTACATTCAAGAATGTATGATAACGTTGAGTTTGAATGGCTGAGTTTCAAGTTTCTGTAAAATATATTTGTAATAAACAGTTAAATAAATATTAGTAATTAATTAATTGTGTCTGATTAAGAAATATTTTGAAGTGGAAAATGTCAAGTCCATAAGTTATAAGATTTGTAAACGCGTTGGAGTAAATGATGAGTGGACTGTAAACTGAATAATCGGCGGCATCCCGTCCATTCTGTACTTTTGCAATTTACGAGATCCTCGCCGTGAACGCGATTTATGTAAATTAATACCACCTATTAATATTGATATTGTGCCAGTCAATTTAAAGTAATTAATGGGAAATTTTGTAGCGACATTACTCAATGTCAAATATTCCCTTGAAGATAATCAGGAAAAATTACTTGAATTTTCACGATTTTCCAGCATGTTAATACGAAATAGTAAGACTAAAATACGAAAATATATTATATGTATAAAAGAAACCTATAAAGGAAATACATTTGGAAAGATACTGTAGTGTTGCTGCTTATAATTATTATTCGATAATCTTAGAAGTAGTAGGTAGTGTATATTTCTTACAGGTGTGCCTAACCTCGACTTAAATAACAGATCGAATGGACACCACTTAAAGGTTGCATTTACAATATAATAGTTCCTATACAAAGCTTACAGGTACGTAATAATTATACCTTATTCTTATATAAATATTATATAAAATACTCAATAAATGCTCGTTGGATAAGCAATTTAAATAATTATTTCACGATCGTCAGTCTTGGCTTACATTATTTTCATTTGAAATTGTTCTGCTAGGTTGCATTGGAATATTATTTATTTCCCAGTAATACCAATAATTGCTAGTTCTAACGATATTATATTGATTCTGATGCACTGTTCGATGACTAAACAATAATTATGTAAGTATACTAATAATGATCGGTGTGTTTCGATGGACAGTCACGATTATTTGTTTCTGTTGTTATTGACATTCATTTTTCAATCTACATGCTATACATTATATTAGATACATAGATCGCATTTTAAAACCTTCATCTATTGAGTATTGACTATTGAACGATTCAAATAATATTATTGTATATGCTGAAAAGTGAAAATCGTTTTCGAGGATTGATCAATTTTAGGCTGATTCGAACCCTTCTTAGAAGCACATAGAGAAAAACTATACACAATAAACCGAGCAGGTGTATTTTTATTTTATTCGAATGAAATTTAATTATCTTGATTGCCTCACCTGCCTAGGAATTAGCGAAACAATATTTCATTGGGTGTCATTAGTCGGCCGGGATAGAGCTGACCTTACGCTTTGTTCGGAGCGTCACGTAGACATCTCGGCGAGGTTTTAATTACCGCGAACCGAATACATTAATGTAATCAAAGCTCGATACATCATACTCGCGCTATCGCCCCGCCTCGGTTTGATTAATAATTCTAATGAGCGGCGGTGCCAAACGAGTTAATTAAGTGTTCTTTTTTTAGTCTGCCACTGCGACCAGTAAACGGGCGCATCAATCACTGCTTTGTGCCCGCCGCCGAATTTCTTAATGATTGAAATGACGGCAGCGATATATGGATGCACTAGAGCACAGGGGTTAATGTGAACAACATTAACTCGTGTATTACCGGCCTAAAGGCGGACTTAACACGTTTTAAATTAAATCGCTGTCAAACATTTTGCCAATTTCGGAGTCTTTAGTGCCGGGTTGCATACCTTCATTTTTATTGTTTAAATAAGTGTATCAATTTGTTACATTGTTAAAAGTATTTATGCTGCCATATTATGTTATTTTTTTACCCGATTATATTAATTAACAAATGCCTCAATTCCTTTCTCAATCGTTGATATTTGCAAAAAGATTGCAATGTACTGAAGCAATTTCGTATAAAGTTTATATTTCTGTGTACCGTGCAAAAGTAGATAATTTATTATTGATATCCTGAGAAGAGCTTGGGGCAATGTAGAGCAGAGCTACTGTAAGGCTCCATTTAAATGTTTGTAGCGGTAGCTTTACAAATGATATGCGTGTGAACTAAATAAATAAACTAAGATTATTTTTCTATTATTAATCAAAGACAATTTATGAAAATTTATAAGTTATAAATTTAAGTACAATTATAAATAAATATAATAACCTACCTACATGTATTGTCTACAAAGTTTCTATATTAGAATTGCCTATAGTACCTACCTATGTGCACCCAAACTAAGACCATAATATATATCTATAACGCGTTAAATCTTTATAAATAATAATTTTAAGAAATCATCTCATCTCTAAATGTGTTCAAGACAAATGACGAATATTAGTATAAATGAAAACAGTTTATTCTGTAAAACTAGTGGGAACAGTTCCACGTCAAACATTATCAATCATTGGCAGCGGCCGCGGGCGGAATTGCCTTAATTTGATAAAACGCAATTAGCTACCAAAAAGAAATCTAATCTCCAGAGGCGGCTCAAGTTTTTTGGCAGCTTCAATTTTGAATGAGTTCCATTTTGATGGCTAATATCATGGAGTTTTTCTTTGTATTAACACGCAGTGGGCTGTGGGTGTAATGCTCGCCGTATGATTCATTATGACTAAAAAACTAATCCCATGCCATACAACTTGCGGCGTACAAATGGATAGGTTTCAGTTTCAATTAAAACTAGCACATGAATATTTTAAAATATAAAAGAATGCGCTAAATTGCTTAGTTAAGTTCAGAATTTACATATAGGTACGATATCATATTTTCAGCATGGGTTCAATCGCGATTTGATCACAATTAATACATAAAAGCATTTTTAATGTATCGATAATTAACAACTATTGTGAATGCAATTAAAAGACATCCTTTCCGGCGAGTCATTCCAGTGGCAGTATCAAGTGGAACACAGCAGGGTTCGATGTCTAATTCACCGCGCTACCAACAGGTGGCAGCAATGCCTCTTTTCAAATCTGACAGACGCCATTGCCTTTAAGTCAGAAAGCCGCGAATAAAATTAATGATGTTCGCGCCTTAATGACGTTTCACGACGCCGCTCCATTGTGTCCGTAATACAACAATTATTGAGATCATTTATTAAGTTTATTGATCTTTTAAGTTAATCTTTTATTTCGTAATTTAGCTCGATGCGAGCGCGCGAACTCATGAAAAAATATCTCATATGCGGAGGCATTTTTTGGACTATTTTTGTCATTATACGGCGTGATGTGAGCGGTCTTTGAATGTAGAGGCAATTACTGCTCTGCATGTGGTTTGATTATGTACGAAGGTTCCGTTCCATCTAGCGGTGAGCCTTTAGCGCGCCGGTAAAAACATTACTGAAATGTTTTGCCGATGGTGGTTTTTAAGCTTCCGTTGCTAAATTGACGTTGATAATAAAAAGCATTGTAACGATTTAGATGGAAGATTGCATGTTTTTTTATCCTTTTTCTTTAGTATTGGAGGATTGTTAAATTTAATATTTCATTTTAATCTTCTTTTTAAAATAAAGATACAAATCAAGCTTTGTAGTTACATGTAGATATTGATTTGTTACGCAAATGTGCAAACACTGGAAGCGAACAAATTTACGTATTAAGCACGACATCTCTGATCTCTCCGTCTCTATACGACAATTATTAGATAATTTGAAGGTAGACTTCAACTACTTATTGTAGACAATTCTGCATTTCTCAAGCTTGTGACTTTGAATCTGAATACTTTGGATTATGATACATAATGATGCTATAGGGTAAACTCACCTAATTGTGTGACTCACTTAATTCGGAGATACAACGTTTGGACTCTTACACAGCGTTATAGGAGTAAAATCCAATACTTTAAAATTAACCCTATGGTAGGGTAATAAAGCTTCTTTTCATGTACAAATTTTTGTTAAGATCGTGCGAGTGAAATAGTAACAATCACGGGATTTGTCATTGCGCCCGCCATGTTTGACGTTTCACCGGTAGCGTGCGACTATGCTGTCATTATTTAATTAATTTTAAATAGAAAAGGTGAATTAAAGTTCATGATACTTTGACAATTAATTGTTAAAAACATATATTTGTTGATACCGACAAAGGTTTTAGTAATTTTTCATTTGTTTTTGCATAATACCTTATTTCCTGGGTTCAAAAAGTTAACGATTCTCAATATTGCAACTCAAAACAGTGTCACCGAATTAACCAAGCAAACTTTTATTATTTTCAATTCGTGTATTAATAATTGTCTTCAGTACGTATACGTTAGTAGTTTAAGTCAGAAAATATTTATTTTTACTCAGGTAAAAAATTAGGATAGCTTTCAAGCATTTTAAAAAAGTCCGTTATTTTTTTTATCGAGTTTTTATCACATAATTAAGTGAGTTATTTTTTTTATTTTAGACAGCATGGAGGAAGACAAAAATAAAAATAGAAAATATAATGAAACAACCCTGACATCCGCAATTCAAAGTATTCTGCAGTCAAAAATGAGTCCGTACACACTACACACAAACAATTTATAAAGTCCAATATTGATTTTTATTGTTACCCTCTTTTGATAGTTTCTCGTTGATTAATAAATACATAAGTATTACTTCCAAGATGTTATATTCTTTATTAATTTTATTTTTTTGTTACTTTTGTGTTAAAAAATAATAAATACTCACTTAATTCGGTTATAACAGAATTAGAGAAGTACTATCACCGAATTATAGTGATTGTCACAGAATTAGACAAGTCATCGCGGTTTGATTAAGCTCATTTTAACGCTGAAATAATTCATATATATGTTAAGATTACACTTGCTCATATGATAAATAGAAGACTGATTAATGTTCCTATTAAAAATAAAAATAAAATTTATAAAGTTTAACCTGTTTTTTTTTTCTCATATTCTGTTTTGTCACAGAATTAGATGAGTTGACCCTATTTTATTAAAATGCAGGCATATTCACGAAACCCTGAGGAAGCTGTTGTTAAAAGCATATACGGAAAACACGTTCATAACTAATAACATCTAACTATGCAATATTAAAGATTACGGACGTGATATAATTTTCTCAACAAGGGCCGATTTTACAATGCTGGTATTATACTTAGATGTTGCGATTACGTCGATATCTGGGTTTATCTGATGTGTAGGTAGGTCTTCGTTCAATCGCAATTAAACGGAATCGTGTCTGAATTATTGTAATAACCGAAAAGAATCGATGGTCTCACCGTGGCTGGGGAGGCACGCGATTGGCCTGTTCCTCGCCAGTGCGGCCGCGCATGATTGGACGTCGTTAGTCGATCACTGACGATAAGCTAATTATACAACTCGGTTTGCTGATTGCTACTCTACTATCCTCGACTACTTTTCAGTATGAAGCTTTGAAAGATCAAATCGTATTTGTAACGGTATATTTTGATTTGCAATTGATTATTGAGGATGTGTTTGCAGTGAATGGAATCATAATAATTGTGTATGATTTTTTAATATCCTATAGGTATCAAGTTACACGATACTAAAACAATAATATTTTGAGATTGTGAATCTGGGTCAAATTATGTAGTACTAGACTTAATATTAAATACTGCATGCCAAAAAATGTATGTTAGGTACACGCGGTAGCCTAAGTAGGAATTGTATGATAGACTATGCAGAAGTTGCCCAAATCTACCTGATCTCCATACCATACCTATTCTTTTGATTAGATAAGGGAATTTACTCTTTTAAAAATGTAACTTAAAATAATATTAGCCGTATGGATAGCTCCAGATACTAGATATTATTCTGGTAGAGATTAAACTTGACGAGCTTTAAGCTTCGTTTCTCAGTACTTACCAGTATGGTATGATATAATTAATGTGATTCGCTATAAAGTTTTTACCTAATCTCCGTTATCCATATATATCCTACAATTGAAATAAATTATTTTATTGAAGTTCATCAGTTGGGTTACTATTTGCAGCTTCATTTGCATAGAACAGCATGTTTTCTACAAGAAACACATGGTACAGCTGTTTAAAAATATATGCTTTATGCATGGTAGACTGAGTACGATTGAAACAAAGGACGGTTGAAACAACACGAATATCTCGCAAACCGTTGGTGGGGGCGTTAAGGGTCCAAGGGGAAAATGAAGCGCACAACTGTTCTAAACACGAACAACAAAGTTGCGTCGATCTCCGCGCGCTTCAGCTGATTTTATAAGACCCTATTGTGTTTTTATGACCAAAAGTAAGTATTTTGGCTTGGAGATTTTTCCAATTATTGGCGTTTCTATTTAAGTGACAGTATTAAGTGTGCGTTTTTGTTTGAAGTGAATCTGGTGGAATATGAAATTGTGATTAATTTTTGTGTATCATTGTTGTTACAATTACTATAACTGTATTTTACCTAAAGTAGGAGTTGGGGACGGTTGAAACATTTTTTTTGGGTACGGTTGAAACATTGTTTTAATTGTTTTTTTTATTTTTTAGAAGCCGATAGTACGTGTAAGAGAGATTTTGGGAAGACAAATAGACTTGTCGAAGTACAAAGACGCATATGAGGAGGTGAAAACCGGAGAATCATTGCAAAAAGCGGCAGAGAAGCACGATTATTCGCTTCTAAGGTAAATTCGAATGCGAGATGACTCTGGCAAGCAAGAAAATAAAAAAATGGGATATAATAGACGATATAACAATAGAAGGTATAATAATAGAGGGCGAAAAATCAGGAAGTCTACTATTTACACTGACACAACAGATAAGCAAGAGATAAGAAAAGAGCCAGAATTAATTTTGAAACGAACAAGAGCTGAGCAAGTGAAGAAGCGATTGGATAGAGGAAAAAGGACGAAGTTTGATGGAGGAAAATGTAAAAGAAACACCATTAAAGCAAAAAGAAAATGTACAAGAGAAGATATCATCAGAAGATGAGGAGTAGGTACTTCTGTCTTGTTTGTATGTCACCATGTGTAGAGAGCAGACCTTATTGTAAAAGAGTTTCTTAATTATTGTTAGATTTAAAATAAACAATCAGTAAAACATATTTTAATACTATATTTTGTATTATTCACATGTTTTTCAACTGACCCCAATCACTGTTTCAACCGCCCCTGGTATGGGGACGGTGGAAACAAATCGGATTTATTTTTTTAATTTGATCTACTATTTAAAATAATACACCTGGAACTAAAACCACAGTGCCTATTAGTAGACAGATACATGCTCTTTTATTTAACATATATTTTTCATCGCTCGGGTTATAAAAAGCAAAGTTATGGTCGTTATAAGTGAAATTGTTTCAACCGTACCCAGTCTACCCTACCCATACCTATAAATTTATTCATTATGATAATTTCAATGTGATTAATTTCACTCATTGAATATTTAAAAATGTGATAATTTTAATTTACATAAGTTATTCCCGAATTAACATATTATGTTAGTTATATCAAATCCTAGCTTGATAGATATAAATTGTTTGAGGAAAGACAAGAGAAAAGCCAGGAGTGCCTTCATGGAAATCAAAGGATTTTTTTTTATAGTCGAAGCACGTTAACGAAAACTGAAGGGAATATTTTGAAATTACTTATAGTTAACTATGTACCTACTTTGACCGTCTAAACCGATTTTTGTGATTTTTTTCAGCGTGGATAAGTTTAATACCTATAGGTTATTATTAGTTATTCATTAATTGTTAACATATTAAGAATTTGCCAGCTTACCTAAATCGACTGTCCTGGCAGAGCCAGAGCGAGCAGCTAGTCTCTACATAGTATAAAGCAAAGTCGCTATTTCCGTCCCTATGTCCCTTTGTATGCTTAAATCTTTAAAACTACGCAACGGATTTTGATGCGGGTTTTTTTGATAGATAGAGTGGTTCAAGAGGAAGGTTTTAGTTATATAATTTATTAGGTTTTATACAAAGCGGGCGAAGCCGCGGGCGGTAAGCTAGTCTTCTATAATATAAAAATGAATCGCCAAAAGTGTTGCAAATCGCAAAATTCGAGAACGGCTGAACCGATTTCGTTAATCCTTTTTTTAATACCTATTCCTTAAACCTTAGTAAAGTACGAGGATGGTTCTTATGCAGAGAAAACGTAAACATGTACCACGGGCAAAGCCGGAGCGGACCGTTTGTTGTAAATAAAAGTGTTTAAAACATCAAAGCTGGTGTTAAACAAATGACAGTCAATTATTTATTTTGCCAACAAAATAACGGTTTACGTTACCGCACAAAAGCTAGGCACTAGTCAATAACTATAAATTGCAAGGTTGGTAGTCACGTAGTATCAATCATATAGCTCGATTTTCTTCATTTACTCGTACGTGCTTTCTTGTGTATCCTTCAATGAAGCCGGTATTGAGCCTCAAACGCGCCATGTGTAAGAACGCTTATTATCTTTACGTACCTACTTTTATAATCGCACTATCGTCGTGAAAATTATTGTTTATGCTTAAACCTTGGTCGTATACATCGAAGACATCTATAGATAAAGTATTTAGTAGATACCTAAGGTGAAAAGTAAAAAAGAAAAGCTAACTGCTTCAATAGGTAGTATGATGATGTTTTCATAATATTCATTTCCTATTCATCACATCATATTTTATCAATTAAGGGCTAATTTTTCAGTCCTTGGTTAAATCTTATCCGTCCAATAAATCAAAGTGAATACAAATACTAGGTACGTACAATAAATTATTACACAATAATATACAGGTGTCACCTAAAAACTGTCAAAAAGTGGGAAAGTAACACATTTTAAAAATGGTTGTTTAATACGATATTCGATGAATAATTTTTAACTAAGGATTGAAAAATCGGCCCTTAAAAGCCTATGTTGTTTATTATCTATTTTCATTTTAGGCTAACATAAAACAGAACATTCAACGTACCATCAAGCACGTAAAATAAACAAAACCGTTTCGCAAAAGCTGTTCGAATTAGCCAAATGTCATTTTATAGCAGTCTTCGAAATAAGGAATAATTGTTTGCGGTTTCCACCGCGTTTTAAATGGCTAAGCAGACTGCAAGCATTTCGACACCGCATAATTTCATCGGGTCTATAATAATACAAAAGTGGTTATTACTATAATATGTCATTTAATGATATCCACTGTCTCTTCCGTGCCTTTGGGCGGTGTGCAATTACTTTTGTGTTTTGGTGAATGATGTCGTATGTGTATACATATATGAATTTTTTATACTAGATGTATGTAGATTTTGAATGAGAATTTAAGATTGATAGATAGTAGCAGCTAGTATTAAATAAGGTTTCTCATCCAATTTGAATACATAGGTACTATAGGTGCTCTGTGGTTCTGGGCCAGAGCTTAGAATAAAGTAGGTAGTAATTATAATAAACATTTTAACTAGCTTCATGATTATTTAACAGTACCTATAGATATTCAAACAAATTGACGTGAATAAAAAATTACCAAATAGAATTTCTGTCTATTTGCTCCTCGGCTAACAATGTTCTTAACTAAATTCGGATAATAATTCTGTTACAGTTTGGAACAGATAAAACGATAAGATAAGAGGAGATACGGATCTCTTAGTTATATGGCACTATCACGTAAAATTTCTCCAAAAGTTGTAGGTATTTGTCGTTTGTGGCCGAAACGTGTTCCTAATAAGATACTTCGGATAATTATTAAGATTTGCGAAATTTTTAATACTAAAATGAAATTATAGACAAGTACTATCCTATCCAGGGTCACCAGATATTTTTTCAATTTTGTTTTGGCGGCAGGTGTGAAAATCAAACATATTTCCTCATTTATTTTACTTAAATGGATTAAAATAATAAAACAACATTAGGATAAGGATTCTCAAGTTTCCATGTACGGATCACGGAACCAAACATGCAATTTATGAAATTTTGTAAAATATCAATTTGGCTATTAAGATAGCTAGGTTGCAGTTGCCTCATAAACTAGAGTTCGCCTTAAATCATCCGATATACGTATGTACATAATTAGCTTAAAATACTGTCAGATAAACGATATTGTTTTATCTTTAAGCATCGTTTATAAAGTTATAGAGCGATGGCGGCGCTGCGTGGGCGGCAACACGTACCTAAAACCCATTTGTTCCGATGACGACTAGCACGCTTTTATTATAATTCATTTACCGTGTTCTTTGTAACGGATAATATTAAATCATCCAAGCACAAGAAATAAGCGGGTTGCAGCTGCGACGCAACTCGTGTCAAGTGTATAATGATGTATCGACAGTGAAGTTTGCTTTCAACACACCATTACTATTTACTAATCTTTGGATAGAGAACTGTGAGGTGAGGAAATGTATATGCGTTGGTTTTGTAGGAGCCAATGGTGTTAGGAATAAAGGAGAGTATTAAAATTAGCTAAATGTTATAGATATAGTATATATGATAGATGTAGTATACAGGGTGTAATCGTTAAGTGTGCACAGGCGATTATTCCGTAACTATTACAGATATCAAAAAACTTTAAACTGATATCGAAAATATTTAACCTAATGAGTAAAATGGCCATAATATTTTTTTAAAAATAAAACGAGAAATATCTTAAAAAATAACTTGAAACCCTCCCATACATTTAGTATGAGATACGAATATCCCATGTACATGGGTTGATCCAAAAGTAATGATAATCAATATTAAACAAGATCATTACAGTTATAATAATTATGTAGTTCTATAGATAGTCTTCTAACTAGAAAATATACTTCAATATTTTTTTTCCTAAACTTAAAAAAAAAAAAACTTTGACTTCATCCACAAAAACCCCTCCACGCGGCCAACTCTTCGCTGTCGTCTTAAAATAATTTATTGCTAAGAAAGTGTTTCTTGTGCCGAGGAAAGAGATAAAAGTAAATAGGAACTAGATCTAAAAAATAGGGTAGTTGTTCAAGCATTTGGAATGCCGATTTTTGAATGGCAGCCATCGCAACTGACGCTTTGTGATCTGGTGCGTTGTCTTGGTGAATCAGCGTTCAGGTCCGCAGTTTGCCATGTCTCTTTTCCTTACTAACCTACCGCAATCTTTTAATTTGGTCTATTTAGTAAGAGCCCAATAAAGTGGCTACCTTTTTAAAATATTCCACCATAATTATTCCTTCAGCGTCCCAAAAAACTACCGCTTTAATCTAACCTACTGATTTTCACTTTGAATTTCTTCATCGTCACTTTGGAAGCTCGCATCCAGGACATTGATTGTTTTTTTGCTTTCAGCATAAACATGGTGAACTCGGGTAACGTCCATGATCACAAAACGTGACAAAAAATTATCCTGATATCATTAAAAATTTAGAAATTTACCCTCTACATATCGAATCGTTGTTTCTTCTTTTCGTCGGGAAACATTCTGGCACGCACGGTTCACATTCAAATTAATGTAAATACATATAATAATTGGAAACGTGGCCTGTTGATATGATTTTTTTGTGATTACTTAGTGAATACATGAGCAAGCAAAAAACATTTATTTTATATTTTTATGTGCACAGGAAATACCTAATTATCATTACTTTTGGATCAACCTAGTACATTTAATATGAAAGATTTTAGCTTTTTCTTTATTTTTTTGGTTTTCTGCTTTAATTACTTCGCAAATTTGAATGGAAGTTCATTTAGAAACTGTAAATAGAGCTCCTCATTGTATTGCACAATGAGGACATCAATTCGAAAATCTGCTATGAATACAAAATGTATGGGAAATAAAATGTATGGGAGCGTTTAATGTAACATTTTTGGATATTTCTCGTTTTATTTTTAAAAATTTATTATGGCCATTTTACTCATTAGGTTAAGTACTTTCGATATCAGTTTAAAGTTTTTTGGTATCTGCAATAGTTACGGAATAATCGCTTGTGCACACTTAACGATTACACCCTGTATAGATATGTTACAGATGTAGTATATAGTAATAGTTTATAGATCATTCATTTTTTTAATCATACGAATTTAATTACCTTCTGGCTTCTTGGTAGATAATATTACCTATCAACATTAGCCTTTCTGCCCGCAAGTGCTGCGTGGCACCAGTACCTAATTAAGATAGCCGTTTTACTTACAAGTTTTCATTTTCTATTTCTCTCTTTAAGTTAAAATACACAATGTTCTGGACATGCATGTAGAGTTAGTTACTTTCATATTAAAAAACTATTTTTTAAAAGTGCAATCATAAAAATATACTTATGTATTGAAATTGAAGTAGGATATATTCCTTCCTAATTCATATTTTTTTATTTATGTTTAATCAGACCTACATTTACAACAGAGTTTTATAGAGCTGAATAATTTAGGCTTGCTTGTACAGTTTTGTAAACACTGAAACACAGGAATGCACTTTAAGTAGCTTTTTGTTTTAAAAATTTAGTAAGTGATTTTATTACACATATATCAGAAACATACATCAAGAGTAAGAACATATATCAGAAAATACATATTGTAATAGATATTTTATATCCCTAGTTTAGCCGATTATTTTAAAGGTTAACAAAACTATAAACAAAAGGCTCTCTTTTTGTCATTCGTGTAATATAATTTGTTAGTAATAAAATAGCGGAAGTCATTAGTGACAAAATGAACGGTAACTATTTCACGACACCGGTGTCCGGGATGTTTCTATGGTTATGTATGTGTGACCGCGTGTTACACAGTACTGAGCAATTGAAAATAACAAAAAAAAAATTAATTGTGTTAGTACGAGATTGATATTGCAATTAATAAATAATGAAGGAAAAAAATCTTGGTATATTAATGAATCTATTGGACTATATTTTGAGTATTTGAGAAAATGCGCGGAGAGAGAAAATAGGGTAAAAGCCGGATAGTTGCGCCAGTGGGATACTTGCCGCAGTTTCGAATACACTATGTTACGGACTTTAGTGGCATTAACGCCTTACTATAATTGTAAGTACCCTTCCTGCAGACCTTAGGGCCACGTCAATCGTTAGTGTAAACGCAAGCGTTTCATTCCTGCGAGCGAAATTGTTCCGCGGTGAAACTTCGATAGGCGTTGAAACTATATTGGTAAGTCATTTGTATTGAATATTTTTGTTACTAATTGTGATTTCAATATAGTTTATGTTTCTTTGCGTGCATTAGACTTTAAATTATACTGTTAATTACATTTTATTGTAAAACATTGTTGATTTATTTCGCAAATAAAAACGGCAAGTATCCGTATCAAAAAGGATAGTCGCCTTAGAAACTTGTGCGGATAGTTGCTCTCGGGGCAACTATCCACAACTATAAATTCTTTCACTAGCAAAGGCAGATATTTTTTGTTTGTGTTGTTTTTACTCATTGTAGCTATAACTTAGCTTGAATAAAATAAGTATTCTGATCATAGATCCATCTCATCCATGTTAAATCAAATAAATTGTTAACGGTTTTAGGTGAGCAAAATGCCTCGCAAATATCAACGTAAAGCAGGCGTGGTACCACGCCACATAAGCTGGACAGAAGAAAGCTTAGGAAGAATATTTAATATGGATGAAACTGGGGTCCAACTCAATAATAAACCTGGTAAAGTATTGGCCAAGAAAGGTGCAAGAACCGTTAATCAAGAATCCGACACAGATTATATTAAATTGACCAAAGGCTCTTCCTTTGGTCAATTCCCTTTAAGAAAGAGAAGAATACAATATTACAGTTCTGACAGTGAAAATGAAGAAAATGTATAGGTATGTAAGTCCGAAAGCATTCAAAGGAAAAGCCACTGAAGGACTACCAATAAAATCGACAAAATATACTGAAAATATATTAGAAGTTAAAAATGCTAATTCAAAAATTAAAAATAAAAATGTTTCTATTAATGATTATTGCGTAGAATGTTTTGAGAATTATAATTTTACTAAATCGAAATCAGATTGGATTCAATGTGAGATGTGTCAAATGTGGTTACATGAAACTTGTACAAAATTTGCAAATTATTGCATGCGATGTGGAAAGATGAAATCCCTCGCTTCTGATGATTAATGCCAAAGTTGATTGCCAGATTTGATTATTCTTCTTCTATCTGTAAGATAAATATCAATAATTTTACTAATATGTGATTATAACTAATATGTGATTATACTAGATGTTATTTTTGTTATATTGTTATAGTTTTATAGCAAAAAAATGTATAAAGTTGATTAGTTCTTAATTAAAAAGCAAAACAAATAATAAAGACTGATTAAGTGAATTTATATAAATTTGTTTTTATTTAAAAAAATATTGCGAGGCGTCTATCCCCTCACGAGGCAAGTATCCTCTGAAGTATTATTTACGATAGGCAACTATCCGCTAGGTTAGGCAACTATCCTTTTTTTGAGAGGTCAAATAAAACAGGATTTACTCAAAACCTTTAATAATTATGTTTAATAAAATATTAAAATATGATGGTTCAAAGACCTATGTTTTGATATACATGTTGCATTATTCTTGTTAAGTACATAATTTTTCATAATATAGCTTTTTTGAAAAGTGGCGCAACTATCCGGCTTTTACCCTAGCGGATTTTATTTAACAAACAATTAATTATAGGAATTTATTGTTTGTTAAATAAAATCCGCTCCCCACATAGAATTTACTTCAGACGACTTTTGAGATAAGGTACCAACTCTCTTAAATCTACATCTTCATACTTATCATACTTTATCATTTTCGTATCAATAGAACTTATTTTAAAAATCTATTTATGAATAAATTCAAAGATGCACTTCCTATACAATTATGTATTGTAATGTATTGCTGCAAAATGTAAAGCGTCAAATAATTTAAACCTTAGAGATTTAATAAAAAATAAAAATACAATTATCTTATGTTACAAAACGGTGTGATATTCGGTAGAGCTATCACTAACAAGCCATGTGCCCTCGCAATTGGACATTTTAGACAATATAATTCACTTTTAATTCGCAGCCTGAATGGCTCTTTTGCGCAATTTGTATCATTTTATTCATTAATTTATTATTAATATGGCTCGTTACCCATGGACAATACACACAATGTTGTTGTCATACATATTTAACATCAAGACTTATCGCAGCTCGCGCTTTTCATGTTTAAGTGTACCTAAGTCTTTAAAAATAAATGTGCAAATAATAAATAATCTTGGTTTTAAAAACATGGAAACAGTTTTGACAAAAACTTCTCAATTTTTTGTAGGTACATTATTTATCTGATATAAAATAATACCTAAGTAGTTAACATAGATTAATTGTAATCATTTTAAATAAAAAAATTGATGATTATATTTCAGTTACGTTGAAAATCATAATTTAAGGTTACAAGCAAAAATTCTTATCATTTGGAAATACAGATTTCGGAGTTATTATTACAAGGAAAGATGAATACTGCAACATGAATACAGAGTACAGACGCAGCGGGTCGAATAATCAATGACAATATTTATATGTATTGTTTAAAGTTTTATTTGTCTAAAATTCCGTACAAAAGTGTCAAGGGTAATGGACTAATCTAATCGTTAAAAATCAAACGTGCGTCATATAGCGAGTATTCAGAAACGACACCCATAAAACCTTTATGATTAGTCAAACCTCTAGCGAGGACGATTCATTATGGGCCATTATGCGTCGTGTTTATCGACTTACTCTCTACAAGCCAATAAAATAACGAACGACCGAGATAAGAGCCGGACAGTCCTGTAATCTCTGGAACAAGGGACACTAATTCGATTGTGGTTTCGGTCGAGACTTTTTTGGGGTTTACGGCACAAATTGAAGTGTTAAAAAAACTACAAATTGGCTTTTTCGAGGGCCATTCATTAGTTCGACGCTGAATGGCGTGTTGTGTCGTTTTCGCTCAATTAGTTAAACGGAAATCGAGCCTCGGCGGTCGCACACGGCGCCCGCCGTGTGCCTGTGTGCACTGTGCGCCGCTGTGTGCTCATTGCGCCCCGCTCGCCCGACATGGCCAATGCAATGTTCTACACACCTCGCCGTGTTCGTAAAAAGTTCGACAAATTATTTACCTAGTCCTAGTTACAAGTTCATTAGTTCAAAAGTTTTATGCAGTTGTGCAATACTTTATTATGACGCTATCTTGAAAAATGTAAATGCAATGCAATAAATCCGTAATCATGTATTTGCGCAAAGTCACATTCGTAATTTTATTACGTCGTTTATGTCCAAATGGCAATGTTTTTCTTGTTTTTATTAGAATCGTTCAATAGCTGTTTTATAACGCCTGTTTTATCAATAAAATAAATTAATGATAATATTAATGAATAAAACCATTGACAATTTTATGCAACACTTTCAATATGAATATATAACAAAATAAACATGTGCACATAAAACGTAAAATTAAAGTCGTAATTTGTCAGTTTAATGAACGATTATGTCAGTCGTATTGTGGAATGGTTGATGAAAGCCACAGGTGTGTCAAGCCTTTCAATTCAAATTCAAATGTATTTTATTGAAGTATGTTTTTAGTGGCACCTTTGAATAGTTTTATCAGCAAAACCCATTAACCCGCCAGAGGCTGTGACATCATGCTATATTATACACGTATAAACGCGATTGTTTTGAACTCTGGCCCATTTGGAAAATCATTCATTTTTCTCATAAATATTCATATACGTACAGTCCATAAAACTTCAATGTTTTTCTGTGTTTTGAGAATAATGTAAGTAGGTGCTTTAATAAGTACTTATTAAAGTTTGGATTTTAGCTAACGGTACCAAATGAAAACAAAATGTAGGTATTTAAATATAATTTTATTCAACTCTATGTAGACGTTAACCTAACACACACACATTAAATTATTATGGTATTTTATATAACGACGTTCATTTGTTTTTTCTGTTGTTATTTCATGTCGATGTGATTACGTGTCTTCTATTTTGCAAAAAATAGCGACAAAACATCATTAGCCATATAAATGTATCGATATAAAAACCCAAAAGTTATCGGTCAATAATAAGTGATCTCATAAATAGTCCACAGTACAATCTCGGGACATGTTTGCGATACTGTAAAATGTAACGTGTGGGCGACCGTACTTTACCTAGACTTCGCAAAGCTCTGTTTCAGTTCATAATTCCCTTCCATTCAATAACTTCCACTATCAATAACGTTGACGCCTACACTTTGACGTAAATTTAAGCCTTAAAATTCCCAATTAAATGAGTAATAGCTTCGAAAACCACTAAAGCATTATTTTATCTTAAAAAACACTACAATAAGGTGATTTTAAACACATTTAGCGTATCGCAAGTATAGTTAAAAGCTGTATAATAGCGTTATCTCCGAGAGCCGGTACTAAATTGGGATGTCTCGGCGAGGCGCGGCAGGTCTTATCAGTTTTGTCGTGTTCATCTTGAGTTGTGTTAGGCTTTACTCGGGATATTTACGTCGCCCGACGCCGGGGTGGCAAGTCTACATGTGACAATGTTGGTAACTTATTACTTATACGCACTCGCAGAATACCTACGACTTTGAATGGAGCTTTACACTAAGTGTGTGGTGGGCGAAGAATTGTGACTCTTGAAGGAAACTTCTCGAACAATAAACACGTGTACTCATGAGAACAATATACGTATACCTACCCACATTTAAATAATGAGTAACCATAACCACATTCTTAAATTTGATGATACATAGAGAAATGACAGCGATGATGGTTACGAATGGAGTACGAGACAACCCTTGCCGGACGCAACGATTGATAAAACACTCTTTTGATATTTTTTCCGTGTTCTTTTTTCGTCTTATTGTCCACGGCCCATTGATAAACGGACAGGTATACGTACTCAGACAGGCGCCAACATTCCTCGCTCCGACCTCACACTTACTTGAGGCGCTATAAAAACGGGCACACTTTTTTATATTAGCACTTTTTGAACTATTTGCCTCCCTTTGTGTCCGTCGTGATTGTTTGTTTTGGTCATTAGGGCGGCTATAGGAAGTGGACTCGATAAACCTATTGGGCCTAAGCGTTTTATTGTACCAATTTCAAATATCCGCTCTCTACGTGTCCGAGCTGAGATACACAGGATGATGAACCCTTCAGTTATCACAGATAATAGTTTCGACTCCATTAGCACCTTGTCGCGACCGAACCGTCACGTAACGCTATAAAACGTGCTATTTCTAATTATAATATGTCATGTACCGTATACTTTCACATTACGTTTAGATTTGTCAGGTGTTAATTAGCGTTAATGACGAGTTATAAATGTCGCCGAGTCCTCTGCGTCAAGTCGTAAAATTAGCGAGAACAAATCCGGAACTAGTCACATTTACATTATATGAATAGACTAAAAGCGTGAAACATATTTGAAAGTTAAAATCGATCGTGCGGTTGACGAGCTAAAGCCGGTTTTATTAAACATTGATTGAGCACGTATTTGTATACTTTCATAAATAATAATCTCCCGTTTTAATTACAAAGTAATGTTTAAATATTCATTATCAGACGAAGACAACGACGAATAAAACGCTTACGCGATTTCCTGTATTCTAAAATGAAGCCAGAACGGATATCGACATTTACATAACGAGGTTACTTTTACCTCTCGTAAAATTTTATGAATGGATGGACTTTTGGGTCCACGCGGATCCGCAAATTTGTGGGAATATGTCTACCCGAGTCACCGGTCGTTTGAGAAATTATCTATGATTAGACAAAATTATGGCGTGCTTAGTCATTATTGTTTGAACTAACGTATAGCGCCGTGTCGGCAGTCGGCACCTTTGAGACACGGCGGTCATAATAGAGTGCAATTTTGATTTATTTAGCGATAGTTTCATTTCCGGTGCTAAACACAGCAATTCCGGCCTGCTCAATTTGGTTTTAGATAAAATTAATTAATTGTACCAAATGGATGTTTAATGATGTTGTTTCTATCTATATGTTTAAAATATTTGCTCATACATATAGATATCTACTAGCCAAACAGGTCATTCTTGATTCACAAAAATCATGAATGTCATTTTGATCGCTATTATCCATACTAATATTATAAGTGCGAAAGTAACTCTGTCTGTCTGTCTGTTACTCAATCACGCCTAAACTACTGAACATTGGTAAATGAAATTTCGTATGGAGATATTTTGATACCCGAGAAAGGACATAGGCTACTTTTTATCCCGGGAAAATGACGCAATCCCGGAAATCCCACGGGAACGGGAACTATGCCGGTTTTTCTTTAACTGCGCGGGCGAAGCCGCGAGCGGAAACCTAGTAAGAAATAAAACTATAGGTAACTAAAATACCTACCTACTGAATTAGGAAATGTATTGTTATTACTTATTATTAAGATGAATTTATGAACCTTAAATTCACTAAAATTTTAATTATAAGCTCAATTAAAAAAGGGAAATCATATCACATCATCAGATATGTAGGTAGTTAGCTGAAGACCCGGAATGTCCTATTCTATAGGTCCTATCTAATTTTTATCCCGGAAATCCCACAGGAACGGCAAAGGCGGGCTTTTTCTTTGAAAACGCGGGAGGAAATCAAGTAAGTAGTTAGGTACTTATATAGTATCTACTTAATATATCTAAGTGCTGAAAATGTGAAAATAAAATCTAACAATATAATATTACATAATATTATGTTATTACTTATTATGTTACCTGAGGAGGATAATATTCTTTAAAATACATATTTCTACGATCATTGGTTTGTTTTCGCTCTACCTTTAACAAAATTGGAATAATATTTTGTATAGATTTATGTTAACACCAATAATAAAGTTTTTTATATGGATATTATTGCAGATAATATAACATTTCTTTTTTACACCTACACTTCTAGGTACATATACGATTACTTAAAGTACCTATTTGTTTTATGAAAGAAGAAAAGAGAGATATTTGCTATTCTGTTTTAGAAATGATCTATAGGTAATAGCCAATAGGTATTCTATATTATTAAAAGCAAAATTCGTATACATATTATAATATTAATTCCAAATATTATGTTGACATAGGACAATAGTAAACTTGACGAATAATCAAACAGTTCTATTTTAAATATTGTTTTAGTACGGTTGCTGCCGATAAATCGGTAGGGTTTATTTTGTTTGTAAAGGTCGTCCACTATTCCTCATCGTTGACACCACTTCGCAGTATTTAGAAGTAAACTGCACATTTTAGTATGTTTAATGCAACGGTAAATATTATGCTATTTAATTATGCAGCGATTTATTGACACAATCATAAAAAAGAAATAACATTTTGACGAAATAAAACGCTTAGGAATCTCCAAGCAATAAATTGGCAATAAAATTAAAGGGTAGATAACGTTTAAATGCCTTTAAACAAAACATAAATCACCGAACGGTATTAATTAGATAAAGTGTATTCGAAAACCATAAAACGGTAATAAAATGGAAACTTTGTAATCTTCAAGCAAATAAACACAAATTTGCTATAGGAACATAAAACAGAATATATTACATTCCAGCACGTTCGAATAATCAAAAATTCTCACAGAGATGAGCATTTAATAATACGAATGGGTATAATGCGAATCAAACGATTTATTTCTCGTGTAAGCGCGTCACGTACAATTTAAATGATCGGTCAGTGGGCCGAAAAATACACCGAGATCGCTCCTATTAGCCTACGATCGGATAATTCGAAATGAATCGAATGAAATCGATTCGTATCGAGTATAAATACTACAATCAAGCAGTAACTTGCAGCTGTTAGATATACGATCGGCGTCATCCACTAAAATAATATGACACAGCCTTTTTGGAACTGTCTGATGCACGGTCCTGGATACTATTCATATAGTCATAATTTTGCTGTAATGGCAGCAACGACATCTAATAATAACAAACCTTTATTTTTACAAAACTATATTGTAGTCATATACCACATTCAAGCTGATATTTTAAATAAATATTTCCTACATACCTAAGTACCTACATATTTGCATTTTACCTGCAACAAGTCTGTGACTAGAGCTCTATCGGAGATTTATAATAGGTATGATATAATTCTATATAGGCATTTGAAAAAAATATTGGTAGAAGTATAATTATTAGAGTATTAAAAAACAATTAACATTTTTATCAATTGATATAAAATATGATTAAAAGTAAATTTTGTTTTACTATAACTAATTATTTTATACTTTTTCCTCTACTGTACCAAAGGTTATGTCTGGAAGAAATCGCTCTAAAGCGATAAGACCGCCTGGCGCCTATTCTCTTTAAGTGCAATAAAGAATTGATAAATAAATAAATAATACTTAATTAAATGAAATTTGTGAACCGACACTTTTTAAATTTAACTTTTTTTAGACAGCAATTCATTAACATATTTCAACAAATCTGACGTATACTGGTTTTTATTAATCATATATTATATACCTTAATAAAATAAAGCGACAGATGCTTTAACCAAAATAAAAGAAAGTTACATTGCTGTCGCTACTCTGGGATCAACAGCAGTCTTCTAAGTGGTTGCTCATACTTTCAGGGCCTATAATTTGACAATATTTTTGTGTCATTTGGGCATTATTATTACTTACGCCATTACAGCTCTGTAGATATTACGTTAATATAGGAACATCGCTCTCGTAGGGACGATTAAGGGCAAAATAACCACAGGGTTCCCTAATTCAATATTAAAAGTATCCTACGATGTGATCGGCAACTAATAATAGTCTAATTTGAGGAAATGTCTCTGAGAAAACGACGGAATGTCATCCTATTTATTACTTTTTTACGTAAATGAACAAAATTGGTGGATTTATCTTTGAATCGCTGTTTAGCGTGGGGAAGGTTTTTTCTTTGTTTCCGTAACAATCTTATGACTCTGATTTAGCTTTAGTAACTACTAGGATTTAGGTGAAATTTATACAATGTACATTTTAGACAATATAGAACATTAAAGGCAGCTTTAGATATAATTGAATCATTATTTTTTTAATTAAAGGTTTTCCTCTTTTTTGTGTATCATGTCCAAAAATATATATGTATAAATTAATTTTTTCCACTTTATCATTGTTATAATTAATGTAAAACTACTGTCACATTAATTGTCTTATTATTGGTATTCCTTTTTATTGGCGTATTGTTTTGTTAAAGTTAAATAAAAATATTGTAATACAAATAGCTGTAAGGAATCTATGTATGTAAAAAATAAATAAATAAATAAATTTCTAAAATGAGAATTAATTAATAGATGTATTATTTGCAAAGGGTTGTTTCTTTACTCTTGGCAATAATATCGCCTAGGTAGGTACTATCTCATGCTCGAAGATAAATAACATTTAAATTGTGAATGTGAAGTGTTATATTATTTTGAAGACATACATTTAATCATTATCGTATACCTACTTTTTATATAACAACAAAACATCTTAATTCTTAGTTAAAATTCTAATTATATTCACTTTTGTACAGTTATCGAGTAAAATCTTTTGAAAATTATTTGCTCTCCAACCTACATAAATCTAACTAATTAACACCACTTCACGCGGAATTACATATTTAATTATTTGTGCAATGGTCTAAAGCAAAAAATATTGCCTTTTGTCGTCGAAAATTTCAGCAATAGGTAGTTCGCCAATTTTCGAATCATCGAATAATCAGTACACAACAAAGTAGATAACAACGAGCGCAATCTAAATAATAACAGTGCAGAGGTTTGCTAGATACTTGTAAATTGAGGCATCGTTTATGTACAGTGGTCGTTCATAATGCAACATCGGCAGGGCTCAGGGCACGCTCCCAGCCCATGCATACTAACGCGCTCCGTAATAAGCAGTCTTCACTCTTCATGTTTATCCCTGCTCGCCTGCCTCGCCCGTCTCCCTTGTGACTTCTAGCCGCTCGCGATTCTAAATTCTCCATTCCATGAAACTATTTTACACTTACAACTGTATTTTTATCATTCATTATAACGTTACAATGAATACAGATCTAACTCTACATTTTGTTTTGTTTGTAATTACTCGGTCTCGTAATACCTAATTACATTTACATTCGTAAATATATTCTGTTTTATAATGTTCTTTCTGCGATGTAACTACCTCTATAGATAATAAACACGGTAACACACTTAAGGTGAGTTTATATTATATTCGATACACAAAAAATATATTTAGGTATAAATAGAAAACGTTATACACGCAGCTCAAATGAAATACGAGAGTAGATAATATTTATTACAATTTAATATTATCAAGATGAGTAAAATGCTGAGTTAATTATTTTTGATTACATTTGGTTCCTACATATGCACGGAAGCAGGCAAATTCATTACAAAAACAATTACGTAATGTTAATTTTTAACAATAGACAGAACATAAATTAACATTATGAAATGCGAATCGGATGTTTATCGTGGCTTAGCGTATAATGTTAAAATAACTATTCCCATTATATATAATACGCTGAGCAATTTTTTGCTAATAAAATAACATTTAATGTACATTTGATGCGGAATTAAAATCTTATTGTTGTAATGGGGCATTATTTTATTAATAGCATTATAAATGGAGTTGAATAGTCGTAGGAAAAGATAATGAGGCGGTTTTTGTCATCTGTCCTGGCTTGTCAGTGATTATTATTATATAATTTGTGCGTATGTATTGTGGTGGTCGCCACGCATGGTCGCTCCTCGCGTAGCCAATCACGAAACGGCTCAGGACCAATTTTCGAAGATAATCGTCTTGTAATTGAACGTTTCTATTCCGTAATAGTCTTTCGTAGAAAAATTGTGGCATTTTATAGAGCATGGAAAAATATATTTTATAATGGATGTTAAAAAAGTAAATGAAATAAAAGAACCGTATAGTTTACAGCCGGTACGTGTCTATTCTATTGTGAGTAAAAATTTAAGCAGTAACTTTTATAGGATCGTTATAACTTAATTATATATAATACGAATATGCCTAATTATATTAAGCGCATATAAAGTTATTCTTGATACACATAAATACTTATTAAAAAAGCGTTTTTATATTTTAAACATGCACACATAAAATAAACATGCTTCTAGCCGAGAAATTGATAAAATGAAACACTTCGATGTAGAGACAATCGTTTGCTTATGTAGTATACATAATATATGTTTAGATACTGTTTAAAAGAGTGGTACAATTATTTCAGTTTAAATTACGTAAGAGTAAAAATTTCTTAACAGTGTCGAACATTATCGTAATATATTTAGCATTATAAGGAGTGCATCGAAGCATCACAGGACGCAGACTAGGGCGAGCGCCCGCCCGGCGTGCCCCGGCCCCCGCCGCGACCGCTTAAGAACGCGACTAAAGTCAAATCACCAATCAACATTTAGTTGATACGTGTTATATTCAAGACCAAATATAAAAAATAAAATATATGTAAAACTTGATGATATTTTCGATTATCCTGATTGATCAAAAACATAAAATATTGAAATTGACTCGATAGAAATAATTCACGAAGTTACCTCTAAATTTCACACTTTGACGTTTTTTACTTGACATGGTTATGCCTATTATGTTATTTTTTTCATAAACAATTATATTGAAACATTTGTGAGAACTTTGTTATACCACTTTTGTCTAATTACTTTTAGTTTTGATTTAATCACGATAAAACACTTTTGGCGCTTACTATATTTTTAATTACGCAAGAAATCATCTTGCATCGCACGTTCTAGGAGCTTCAAACATAATTCTATTTCATACATCAGACGCTATCGCTCCGTTGAGACGAGTAGACCATGCTTAAATTGCTGTGCCGCGCGCCGATTTTTTAATAATATTGTTTCAATATTGTTTTTTTGAAAATGGTAAACAACAAAAGAACATTGAAACTTCAGAAACGAGAACTAAAAGAGATTCATATTTAAATGATATCTAACTAATTTTCGAAGATAAGTATAGTATTGTAATCATATTAATAAATACCTAATTATTATTTATAATAAATAATAATAATTATTATTTATTAATATGTATTAATAAAAAAATACGACTTTCGATTCATTTCAGAAACTTTATGCAGGTGAGTTTAGATATTACATAAATATGTAATATCTAATCACACTCACACGAATTTATGCAAATGCATAAATTCGTTTCCGTGGGCTGAGTATTGACGCGACGATCTTAGGTATACAAACATATATATAGGTATATATTATATGGATACAAATATTTCATTCATAGTGTTACATCAATAAAATCAAGAAAGATTTATATGTACCTAGTATATTTTTTTATTTATTACTTATTACCATTACTACTATGATTACCTACTACCTATTTGTAGATTCCTATGGTTGTTCCAGTAAATAACGTAAATAGGTTGTGAATAGTAGATATATATAATATAATATATTCACAATCTGTATTATAATAATCACTGGTGCAGTGAACTCCCATAAATAATTATAATCCATACTATAATATTATAAATGCGATAGTAACTCTGTCTGTCTGTCTGTTACTCAATCACGCCTAAACTACTGAACCAATTTGCATGAAATTTGGTATGGAGATATTTTGATACCCGAGAAAGGACATAGGCTACCTTTTATTGCGAAATACATATGTACCACGGGCAAAGCCGGGGCGGACCTCTAGTAAATTATAAAGTTATACCTGCTCATTATTTGAAATCTATCGTAAAATTAAATAAAATAAGTAACTTTACTCGTCTAAATATTTGTATATATAAAAATGAAACCCGTTTCGCGTTTTCACGGTATCACGTGTGAACGGCTGAACCGATTTCGATAATTCTTTTTTTATTGTATCCCTTGAAGGATGAAGGATGGTTCTCATGTAGAGAAAACGTAAATATGTACGGGCGAAGCCGGGGCGGACCGCTAGTTACAAATAAAATACATATATCATTCATAAGTAACACGCGAAACGGAGCGCTCTCGATTGCGCTCATATGAAACAACATTCAGTACAATGCCTACATACGAAATCCAATAAGAGAAATTTCGCGACAGTCCTGCGCGTGAATCAAAAGATGGAATATCCATTTTTGGAGCGCCGGTTTCAAGCGACGACCGACGGTGATAGCAGCAATTCCGATATATATTATAAACAAACTCTATGAATAGGGTTGCCAACTTTTTTTACAAGAAATAAAGTACGTATATTCATTATTCAGGTCTCTCTCTCTCTCTTGTCGGTCCCTCATGTCTGAGGATCGTGGTCAGCATCAGGGTTGCATCTGGAGCGGATGATTTGCCTCCACCGGTCTCTGTCCATGGCGTCTCTTACGACCGTGTAAAAAAAAATATTAAACAGTATTTATTGTAGTGTGTGCCCTCTGACTAAATAAAAAAAAATTGTGAGCGTCTAAATGTAACACATTATATCTGTCTATATTATGTGTCTGCACTTTGATGCTGAAAACAGTCTTTTGTATAAATACTTTTTATTTGTTAAACAGTAAAAAGTATAATTTAGTGAAAAACAGTAGAATACTGTTTGGCAACCCTAAGTATGAATACACTCGCGAATGCAAATTCGGGGATTTTCTAATTTTGCTAAATTTTTGCGTTTGTAGTAGTGTATGGTCAGCAAATAAAAAAAAACAACATTTTATTTTTAGTTTTTATTATATATACAGGGTTACTTGTAAAACACCAGCAACCTCGCAGGACAAGATACCTTACATCATAAGTAACAACATTAATAATTGTTCTACGACTTTTGATATTTTGTTAGATTTTATTTTCATAAAAAAATAAATGTTCATTTCATTTTCCGTTTGAATATTATAAACTCTACGTGCATCACAAAAATTACGTAAACAAGAAGCGAACGGGAGGGGAAAGGGGGCGTCGCGTCGCGGTTGTCCTTTCGATGATGAGTAGAACATAGACTTACAAACGTTAGGAGAGTACAATAAAAGCTTAAAAAATCATTTAAAAATAATTTATTTCGTTATGCCAACAGCCAAAAGTCGTAGAACAAATGTTACTTATGATGTTAGCTATCTTGTCCTGCGAGGTTGCCGGTGTTTTACAAATAACCCTGTATATGGGATTTTAAATTAAACTATATGTGTTTCTCCTCTGAAAAAGATGAAACTTTATTTTAATATTTGCACATTTAACATACGTATAACTTTTACATTAACAATTAACAATATAAAGTTACAACACTTACACACAAATTAAACACTTCAACAAATATTATAACAATAATAACAAATACTAACAACAATCAACAAATACAAAATTTAACAATTACGTAATAATTATAACTTTTGAATGAAATGTGTGCTTTATGTTCTAACGGTACCAAGCGACTCACGGACTGCACGTGGTACCTGCGGACAGCGTAAACTGGTTTATATGGTTTATTCTGGTTTTGTGCGTGTTTCCACTTTCAACTATCAAGTGACGATTTATTTATTTGTTTTGTTTCGCAATTATTATGGTCAAATATTAATAACGAAACAAATTATTATGGACACGATATTTTATTGTTTCACGGTAGTCGTTTTGTCGTTTGCTCAAGAACGTGAAATTGAATGATAATTTTTTTTTTTTTTATAAAGTCAAAACCATTTTCTTTCAAATAAAAACTTGTTTTTATTGAAAACAAAAATCAGAGTGTTGCTAGGAATAAGTATAAAATTAAATAGTAATGTAAGGATATCGAAACATTTTTGTATAGGCCTGAACGTTATAGTGGAAACGCGCTCTAAGATCTGAGTAATATACACACCACTAGATATGCAAATATTTCTCCAAGCTAATTTACCTTGTACTAATATTATACTAATATTGTAAATGTGAAAGTAACTCTCAATCACGCCTACTGAACCAATTTACATAAAATTTGGTATAGAGATATTTTGATACCCGAGAATGGACATAGGATAGGTGTTATCCCGGAAATCCCACGGGAACGGGAATTATGCGGGTTTTTCTTTGACTGCGCGGGCGATGCCGCGGGCGGAAAGCTAGTATATAATAAATATAATATAAAGTATAAACACAACAATTTAACATTCATTCAAATCATACAAACAAACAGACATAAACAAACAGACAGAATTTTTTACAGATTCGTGCTCTATACTGTTTCCCTAATATCGTTTTTTTGAATATATTACATACGTATACACTTTTTTTACTGTTTTATTATATACGTATAGATTATCATCAATAATTATAAATAAAAATTAAAAAATAATAATAAATTATCATATTACATAATTTGCCATGATTTCAACTTCACTGTATACTAACTACCGAAAATACGCGTTGAACGCGCGAAGAATATTGTGTTTAATTTAGCGTCCGATGAACTTTACGTAAGTACGGTGAGCCGTGTATGATGGAAGAATGATTGCGCGCGGCATGGCGCGCTAGGGCGGGGCCCATAACTTTAGAAATTCTCTGGCTTTATGCCCACTCTTAATGAGACCGTCATCGTTTACAGAAGAGGTTTAATTAACGTAAAAAGCGCGTTTACTCTAACAGTTCGCTTATCGCGGCCATCTCGCCACTTATAATGACTTTTGTTCATTATTTTGTTGCGTTCTCTACATGTCTGTACCGTTTCCGGTCCCGCGGTGCCTCTAAACACCAATTTTATGGTTTTGTGACTATTTGATTTTTTATGAGCTTTTTCGTAATTCAAAAATGCAATTAATTAATTTCCACTTGTGTAACTTTTGTTGTTTTATGTAAGATATAATCGCTGCTCACTTATTACGATTGTTTTAATGACTGCCTAATTATACTGACTCATTATTATGATTAATAATATACTTTCTTATTTTTAGAACATCTGACTAATGTGTATGACATGAATCGGAACTGACGTATGAATTATTTTAACGGTTTGGTTAATGAATGCACTGCTTCATTTACATTGATAACGGAAAGCTTTACATAATTTAGCACTGTTTTTAAATTGGCTTGAATAGAAAGTTTTTTGTTTATTATCATGTGATTTATATATACGTTGTACTTACCTATAATCATTTATGTACATAAATAGTCAGATTGGAATATTGAAAAGTATAAAAAAAACATGCCTGTTTACGTTGTAATATGAAAATAAAAATAACATTATCCCGCTCAATAACCGTGTAAAGCTGTTTATACCATAAATAGAATAAAATAAACAAATACCTACCTAAGTAACTCCACTTCACTAGTTCCACTTCTTTCAAATAAGAGGAAATGAGTGAAATAAACGATAAAGTGTGTTTTTAACTATTCAAATAAAAATTTAATAACAAGAAATATAACTTACAATATTATTTATAAATGTACTACTATGTCTTATTATTATTTTAGCTTGGTTTTTTTTATAAAAAAATATTAAGATGACTTACATCTAAAAAGTCTCAGTTAAAACAAAACTACTAGGTATGTGTCTCTGTATTCATTTCAAAACAGCTAAAAAAATCTGGTTCATTTTATCTAATTTACTGTTCTCTTAATACGAGGTTAACTATATTTTCTACGTGTAACAAGTAACAACTCCTTAAGGCAATTTGTAAAAAAAAAATGTTACAAATCCCTTTCTCCATTTTAAAACATTCCAATTAGCATTGCTAGTTTCATATTCTCTCATTAGGTACATAAGGCATGATAAAAGATCTCTAAATCGCGGTAAGTAGATTAAACGGAGCAATTACCCCGCGTACGGTCTACAGAATAGGTATGCACATTACCAGTCGTTATTATATTTTCACGCTTCAAGACATACCATAGTTCAGCATGTCCAAACTTAATGGTGATATTGTTATTGCATAATGGAGTTGCTTACAGGCATAGAAATCTAAATAACAAGACACCTTACAGGGTATGATAGCACACATGATAGCATGATCATAAGTTATAGGTTATGTCATTTTAGTATAGGCACAGATAATATATTACAATATTAGTATGGGCTTATCGCGTGTGGATCGTACGAAATACGAATGCGTTATTTAAAACAGTGCAATATTTTAATTTTAAGAAAACGTAATTGTTTATACAAATGTAGAGAAGAAACGAATTTGAGCCTCTAGGCAAAGGGCAGACATCACGCAGACATCTAATATATTTCTACAAACATACAATATGTACGTTCATCATGGTAGCCAAACGTATGTACCGGAGTGATTGAACCATAGATCGAATGCTCATTCTATTAGAAGTATTAGAACCTTAGAACGCTTCAGAAATAAAAAATAACAATTATTCTCTATGAATTATTAAATTTCACGATCCTATCAAACTGACATAAAAATATTGAAGTGTGAATTGTGTTTGAAGAAAATTTATATATAAATTAGAATTTTCGCAAGTTCAGCAAAAAAGCAATTTGTTCTGTGTTGTGGTTTTCAAACACACAAACAATCAAATTTATCTCTACAATATAGATGGCATCACTTACACAATGTTGAACTGTGTTTAATAATTCTAAAGTTCTAATGTGGTGTTGTTTATGTAACAGACACGGAGATATTTATTTATTTATTTCAGGCAACAAATGTAGTTACAGTTAAAGGTCTTAATATAACTTAAAACTACGGCCCATATGAACTTAAATACTAAATTAATATTAATATCACACGCTATGTCTTCGGCGTGTGACACGACTCCGGGGGGCCGGGTATCCGTCCGCGGAAGCGGCGAAACACAACTCCCTGCGGCCAAAACCCTTCGTCCATGTAGACGCTCAGCTTGGCGGTCGGTACTCTCTCAAGGAAGAGCAAGAAGCGCCCATTATGGGCTGAAATCACAACTCTATTGAACTCTCTAGGCGGTGGTGTTCAGAGATCGACGGATAAATGACGAAAAGTTAATATTTAATTTTTTATTGTTCTTGGGGTAATTTCGGATTCCTACCGACAAAGACGCAAGCGGAAAGCTACAATAATATAATTTTCAAAACATATCCATTAATATCAATTCTATGTAGGTACCTACTAGCCTTTTCTATGTCCTATCTTAATAGGTCTCTTATAATCTTTGTTTGAAATGGAATAAAGAAGAGACAGACACGAGTTACGAGAAGTTAAGATTTACAAGAGAACTTTAAAATAAGTCATTATAAAATAGCAAATTCGAGATATAGGTTAGGTTAGAACTACTCAACATTTATTTTGTAATTATTAATGATTGTTTTAAATTATAGCCTAACTTTTCTTTTGCTTTAAGCACCCCAGAACCTACAACAATACGTTCTCCACAAGCGACCACCAGTAACGTCGCTTATGAACAATCACCACCGCTGAGGTCGCCGCCTAGCACGGGAGGACGCTATGGAAATACGATGGATGCATATCGCATTTGAAGAAGATCGTGATAACCACATGCACGAACGGGTGATGGAGAGGATAGATGTAATACGTCAACATAATCAATTATTGCATTAATTAACCGTTTTAGCTAAACAACTAATTAAGAATAATAGAAAATAAATAATAAAGATCTCCTTATCAATTAATAGTTTTAATGGATACACCCTCACAAACACAATAAATTATAATAATTATAATAATTATACATTTAATTAAGCTTCTACCCTTTAAAGGCAAATTCGAAAAGGACCTGATATAAAATAAAAATAATACATAATCCAATTATTAATTAACGATGTTTGTGATCTAAACCGTTGAAAAATGTCTAACGTAACCTTCATTTTATTTCTTGGTATGCAAAGGTGTGCGTGATGAAAAATACCACTATCGGTTTACTTCGTACAATTTTTGTGTAAAAAGTAAAAATCGTTGAAATAATAATAAATTGAATAATCTTAAAAAAATGTTGATAGGTACTTTATATTATGTACCATAATATTATCTATTTTTCATGAAAATAAACGTTTCAATTCATATTCATAATTGTTATAGTCGCTAATTCCAAAATTGTGTATTGACGTTCAACCAATAGGCTCAAATTTAATGAGTTGGCTAATTGGCCAGCGGGTTTAATTACATAAGAGTGTTGATATAGAAAATTATAAATGGCAAATTAACATATAATTACGATGTGTTTGGTGCTCGTCAAGTAGCACGCTATATCGAATAGTGTTTACGTTTTGAAAATCACCTGTCAACTTACGATTTTACCTGTCGGGTCTGTGGAATAACAAACAAAGTGAACAGTGTGAAATAATTTTCGGTTTCCTTTATTTCTGTAATGAGACATTCCTTTATTGCATGTTTCAATTTTAAGTGCATGGAATTTTACTGGATGTTGCTAATTATTTCGATTCTACTTATTTAATGAAACTTATCGGTTCGAATTAAAGCATTTATAGTTGCAGGATATATCTACTATCTAGTAAATACCACTCGAAATAAGTGGAAATTGTTTAATGTAAATTTTGGTATTATAAACTGGAATAAATCAATCAACTGGAATAACTTATAAACTGTTATTCCTAACATTCTCCCATAACTATTCTAAAAGAACTCGATTCATCACTCGCATGGTAGAGTCTAAATAGATTTCCTAGTCAGCTAAAGGCATTAATTTTACAACACAAGTGATAACTACGTCAAACTTGCACTTGCAACATTTACAAATACAGACAAAAATGCTCATAAAATAAAAACTACTGGGCCTCTCCGAATAAAATTTTCATGGAACCAATTCGACACCATCCCGCATCGAACAAAAAAAGAATCACGTAAATCGGTTCAGGAACCTCGGAGTAATCGGTGTACATACATAAAAAAAAACATACCGGCCGAATTGATAACCTCCTCCTTTTTTTTGAAGTCGGTTAAAAATTCTTTGCAGATAATACGACATGTTTGAAAAACATAGATATGTAATTACACGAGTATTTGTTAAGCAGAAAAACTTCCGTAAATTAGTGCGAGCTAGCTTCCTAATAATGAGTGATTAAAGCAATTAGAGTACCGTCAGAATGTCTCAAATACTTTTAGTTATATTAAGTAGAATTTAATTGTTATTAATGATGATAACAGTCTTTATTCAAGACCAAACTCTAGCCAATTATCATCTAATCAGTTTGGGTTACTATAGGAGTCTGGAGTGTTTGTAGTACCTAGTATTGGAGTCGACGTTACTCTAAACGATGTTTTATTTTTAATAGAAAAAATAAATACCTGGCTAAAAGGTGTGCTGGCCAACCATCAGCGTTTAGTATCTTTTAGGAGACAGAAATCGGGGCTGAAAGAAATAGGTAAATTAAATAAAAATTTAATGAATAATTATCGTGTCTTTTAAAACTCATAAATTGTAACATTAAAAGCATCGAATATTATTCTGCAACAGCTTATATAAGTTTTAAAAGAGCGTAATATATGTGTAAATATGTATAAGAAGAATTTCTTGCAATAAATATAAATGTTGTTCATTTGTACATTGACGATTAATTATTATTTACTAAAATACATCATACATGTGTAATTTTCCTGACGGTACTCAGCGAAAGTCGAGAGTAGCGAAGGGGATCACCTATCGTCGGAAAATACAAAGCAGCCTGTGATAAATAAGCCATCCATGAGATTGATTACTTACGTGAGAACAGATATTCATATGATACGGCTTATCCGTCTATGAAGTTTACATGGCCAAAGAAAATATGTATGGTACTAGTTGAATCTACTATAACATCAGTGTTCAATAGAAATTAATTGATCTCTCGCACCTGTCTGTACGTACCTACTCTTAAAGGCATATATAATTATGCGTTATAGTTTAAGACTAGATATTTGTGAATAATGTAACATACCTAATATTAGGTATGTGTAGATTTTCATACTAATTTTCATCTAACATCAAATCACATGTGATCTATTTTTTTAACTTTATGTAGGTAGGTACCTACATACACAACCACAAGTTCACCGGTTTCTCACTTTCAATTTTTTAATAGGAAACCGATCTTCAAAATTCTATTCGATATTGATATTTCATTGGGCCCTCATTTGAAAATTCTCCAAAGAATGCTTAGGTAACCAAAATAAACCTAGCATTTTTCTAGTACCTATTCAATTTTTAAAAACCTACCTTCCTTCCTAGTTCTAATATAAGTAGGTATTTCATATAATCATTAGATGGTACATGCATAATTCTTTATTAGATATCGATTACTATTTGTATAGCTTATGTGTAATGGCGTACATACATATTAATATTTTTATTTAAGCATCATTAACAAACATAAAAGATTAACCGCGCCGGAATAAACTGGAACGTAACGATTATAATTATTAAAACAACAGTTCCGTGGAAATTGATAGCAAAAAGTCGCGCGAACGAAGAACGGAAACGGTCGATAACCGTTCTAGTTTGTGAGTTGGAGCCACAGCCATAATGTATCATTCAATATTATCATATTTGTAATATAAATTATGAATAGACGGGCACGATTAAATTTTTTTAATCACCGATCAGCGTCGGCGACCGTGAAATTAGCTAACTAGCGCTCTCGATAAATGCTCGAGTATCTTTAAGCATAAATACAGTTCTAGCGGTGATGTAAAAACTCAAATGTGTCTATGTAACAGTCTGAATACTTTCAATAAGCACTTCAGTACGAGCCATCATATGCAATTAAGTAGACAGCATGCGATTAAAGATTCACACGAGCATGAAATAAATGAAACATGAAAATATTTAAACGTAGGTAGGTATTAACTGTATTTTATCAGGAAAAATAAATATATGGTATATAATTTATAAACCTAGAACAATATACAATATCAGACGATGGATGCAAAGGTACCTAATTAGTAATTAGGTACCTATATATTATTATGTAAAATTGTAAAATCCTTCCAGAATCGTTAATTTTGTCTTATTTACATTTCCTTTTCGAATAGCACATTGTGTTTTCATATTAAAATCAAAACAAAACAAAACAAAATCATACTTACTTGCCATAATCACAGATTAAATAAAAAAAGATAAAAAGCTGTTAGTTACTTACATATTAACAAATATGTAGGTAGGTACCTACATAATAAAAAATCCACGTATCTCCGATCCAAAATCAGTTTGTACAAAATAGAAATATAATAAAATAAAACTTTTCATTTATTTCTTCGCTTATTTAATGAGAATGAAAGTTATGAAAAAATAATTTGAAAAAAGATTCTTAAATTACGCGGGAATCATCAGAAGCAGGCAAAGGTTTTGAGTCATACAGCCATCATAGACATGTAACTTAATTATCAAGCTTGTTTTTGCTTATAAAATAAATAAAGATTAGGTAATACATGAATAAACTGAACCAGATATTTTGATTTTACAAATTTAAAAAGCTCACACATCAGTATCTCTCAATCTATGCAACTGTTAGTGGTACGTGCAAGTTTTATATAAGAATTTGCACTTAGATCTGAATCTATACGTATCCCCCATACATAGTCCCCTTTAAAGGATGTGCTCTGTCAACTTTTTAAGGTTATGAATGTTACATTTTGATTAATATTTTTCTTAAACGAACGAGCACTAAGAATGTTTGAAAAATCTATGGATAAGGTTTTCAAAGAAGGTAGACACGCTTTTATCGCTATCAGCTATTTTTATATAAAATCGTGTTCAGTATTTTTAAATAAATTTTTTTATCTATTAATCAAAGATTCATTAAATTAATGATTTTAACAGTTTTTTTTTTGTTCTGAAAAATACATAAATCTTAGTTTTATATTTATACTTACGCCATACCGTAGGAAGGTAGATATCTACTTTATTGTTATTTCTTGTACCTTGTATCTAATATTATATATAATTGGTTTATATATATATAATAGGTTTTATTCTTTATTATATAATTTTATATTTATAACTTGGCTTAATATATTATTTAGGATACAGTAGGTAGGCACCTTGTTATTGCTTAGCAGGTGTTTTTAGCGTTTCCGTTGTTAGAGTGCATAGATAATTATTTTATTATTTACTCTATTTTTTTATTAGCATTTGATATCCTTACAATAATTTATAATACCTACATGATATTATATAGGTACTATGCGACCCATTTAAGAATAGGAACGTCAATGAAAAATATGATTTATTTATTTTACCACTCTTTTATTAAAATTAAATACAACGTTACCTATTTCTTATCTGAGATTATATTTCGTTCGTGAATTCATATAGACTACAGGGCCGTGTTGAAAATTATGGGTCATTTGACCCACCAGGTGACCTATCTAGAAAGATATAAAGAGCATAAAATAATAACATTCAGCACTATGGTCTATGACGTCACTTGTAAGCTGTCCACCTCAGTGCAGATGAGAATTCGAAAGTACAGGTAGAGATTTTCTCCCTTTGTCTCCATGATTTTCGCACGGCGTTGCGGAATAATGGATTAAAAGCAGTATAGAAATAGTATGACACAGATGCCGTACAAAAATGATGGTCCACAAAGTCGGAATTTATTTTTATTTTTCGACAGTTGCCGGGGTAAATTTGGTGATTTGATTTTGTACCTACCTAATGGCAATTAATATTGTTAACATTTTCCTGCGATTATTCGTTAAGCTAAGCTAACTAAGCATTAACTATAATTAATAAAAAAATAAAAATTAAAAACAACAACAACAAACATTTAAAATATTTTGCATTTCAACAGTTAAAAACTCTCGTCGACATGGATAAATAGCTAAGTTGACACATTTAAATATTTGATAGACATTAATCTTTTTTGGGCAGGTACTGGTGTAGTAGGTATAGGTATTTATTGATTTCATTCTTCAATATAAATCACATAAATTACGAATTGAATACTTTCAAAGCTCTGAAGCAGTATCTACGTCTGCAAAACATACCTACCTATAGTACCTAATTTTTGCCAAAGTAAAATTGTGATAAACTTTAAAGATGTAGGGGTCGAGAAACTAAATTAAATACTTCTATATTGAATTTATAAGGAAGTAATTTAGATACGTATACTTATACACTAGGTGTACATACAAACAAAGGAAAAATAGAAATTTCTAATCAATTAGGTAAGCGTAGTCTCTCTTTCACTACTTACCTAGATGATTTTTTTTTAATTGCATTAAAGGGGAATCATATATGTTTAAGGAATAAGGATGCCAACATTGTATTTATTTGCTTTTACCATTTATGTAATACGATATTAATGTAAAGTGAACCTTTGCAAAGCTTCTTTTTAATGTTTTCCTGTGACAACTGAAAATCGCGTATAATAGGTATGCTAGGTAGATATAGGAAGATATACTTATAAGTACCTATAGGTAACGTATTTCGATTTTAGGTAGGTATATTCAAGTTTTTTGTTTCCTTCTTTTCTTATTTCGTCAGTCTTTCGAAATTTCTTTCTTAATTCCTCACTTTATTCAAGATTACTTACTCTTAAATAGACTTAACTGAAACTATGGAAGATTATCTGAAATTCGGTTTAAAATAACAGCAAATCATTTGAAATGTTTACATATAATTAATATGTTTTATATATGAGGTAAGAATATTTATTTATTTATTATCTATTAAAAATAAGTCATATTTTCTTAAATTAAATAACCTTAGGTACCTATGACAATTGTCTCGTAATTAAACAAAGATATTTCTGAGACAGATTAATAACACTTAATAAATCTTTGAGCATCGCTAGTTTGCATCTTAGGTAACTGCACACGAGCGGCGTAGTACCTAATGTAGATTTTCATTGGAAATTTATTTTTAAATTTTCCAGTTCTAAGGTTAGTAACCTATACGTGAAGTTATTATTTATTACATTCTTAATTTTCTCTACTCAAGTGGTTATAAAAAAATACACTTTAATGCCTCCGATTAAGGAAATAATTCAATTTAGCACCTAGGTATTACTTAATAGACTTACCTACACATAAATTCACAAATAAAAACAAATAACCATGCCAACTTCGAAAATTTATAGTGAAAGAATTTATTACTTTGAGAAATACATTAATTTATTGATGAATTAACCAATAGGTCCTCTATATTCACTTAGTTTGTCAAAATGACATACCTACCTATCCATTACTCATAAGGAGCATTTATTCGTTGTTTATCTAAGTTCTCCAAAGAAAAATACAACTAAAGATATTTTAAAACAAACTTAATTAAATAGAACGCTTTAAAACTCTACATTTTTCAAATGAAGCATAACATTGTACAAATGATACCTTTTTGTGATTTTGTTCTTCTTTTCTGCTTTGTCCATTCATGTTTGTACAATGAAGTATAATTTAAATAAATAAAAAACATTTTGTATTTATAATAAACTGATACAATAATAAACTTATCTCGATATGTGAACAACTAAATAATTTATTTATCTAGGTTCTACCTTCTCTAAAAGTAAAGATGTGATATTTCTAAGATGCTCTACATGGGGAATTTTTCTAATTGGCGTTAATTTTTTTTCAAGATAATTTATTAGTAGGTACCTACTATACCTACTAGAATACAGTTTCTAATTTTTAAGTGTTGAGAGTAAATTGTAAGTAAATAAACATACATAACTAGGTATGTACAAAGAAGGTAGTTTATTCAAAGAATTGAAAAAAGAGAATTCAAAACTGTTTTAGAGAATAGGCATGACGAAAGATTTTGAAATCCTCTTCCATAATGTGTGTATACGTTTACTATACAAGAAAAACCCTATATTTCAGTAATATACTTAAATTTAACGAAGATAAAAGCCATTTTTCAAAAAATATTTATCAACTGTGCCAAAACAGCTCGGAGGTGTCATGGCGTAATCGTGACGTCACTCTTTAGTAAATACGTAATTATTTGTATGCATTGCGAAGAAAATTAAAGAAATATTTATTTAATATGTGTTATAGAAACGAATTTCAAAGTTTATAAGTGGTGTGCAGTATTGCAGTGTGAATCCACATTAAAATAATACTCAAAAATGTGTTAGTAATTATTTTAAGTGAGAAAATAATAAGAAATGATTGTATAAAGTTGGCGCGGAGAACCCCGAAACCACGTATTCGTGAATTCGCAATTATATTTCTGTTCTGAGTCGATAAAGCATACGTGAAACAATAGAAAATAAATAAAAATGCGTATTCTCAACATATTCATAACAACAAAATACATCCGACGTGAGTTGTTTACTTAAGCGTGACGTCACGCGTGTTTTAGTCAAAATGGCCAACTGCAGAATTTCAATGTTTTATTTTATTAATAATCTCATTAATCTTAGTGTTTTTAAGATTTTTAAGTCACTATATTGAATTTATTTATTATACATTTTCCCATAAAAACACTAATACGATCATTTATGGATACTGTCGTCATGCCTATTAGAGGAGATGTAGAATGTAGATGTAGATGTATACCTAGATGTAAGCTTTGCAAATATTATTTTAATAAGAAAAACCTACGGTCTGCCTTTTACGAATATACTATATTTTATTTATATGTAAGTATACCTACCTACCTACCCATATTTGCGTTAATTAAAAAAGTTTTCATATTTTTAATAACTGTTATTTATTAATAGAATCAATAATTAAACTCAAAATGAAAGTTTAAATAGACACATAAAAGATAATAGTTTCATATTATGATCAACAAAATATTATAAAACAGCGACACGCTAGCCTCAATTTGGCGGACGCAAACCAATTACGAATGTATAGTGTCGCCAAGTTTCAGTAAAATGCCATCGTAAAGCGCGATATCCCGCTGTGAGAACACTTTATTTCCTATAAAAGCGTTTTATCCACGTATAAAAGCTTAAATCCGCGCGGAGCTTTCTCTCAGCGGCGAGTGCAAAAAGAGCATTAGCGCGGCCCCGTTGGCAACATGGCAGCGGCACGCCCCGGGCGGCTCGCCGCGCCGTTGGTCGGCTCGCCCCGCGCCCATTGGCCGGCGCCGCCTCCTGCCGCGCCGCGCCACCTCGCTCAGTCGCTCGTCGTCTTTTGCGCTAGCTGAACGTGCGCTCATGCTCCGTGCTCACGCGCAACGTGATCGAAACCTCGCCGGACTTGTCGTGTTATCCTGTGAACTTAGTGTATCAAAGCTGCCGTACATAGAGAACTGACCCGGTGTTCAGGATTCTGTTGTGTGCGAAATCGATCAATTTGGATTTGGTTAGATCGTGATGTTCGCGCGGTGACGTGGAAGAGTCAAAGCTGGCTAGCGAGGTCGCGGTGCAGGGGTGGTGGCGGTCGCGTGCGCTGGATGCGGTAGGGGCTGAGGCAGGCGGAGGGCCCGCCGGCGCCGCCGTGGCGATGACGGTGCAGCGCGACGAGCGCGACGCGCGCGCGCCCCGGACGCGCTTCATGATCACGGACATCCTGGATGCCGCGCCGAGAGACCTCAGCGCGCACAGGGACTCCGACTCCGACAGATCCGCCACCGATTCCCCAGGTCAGCTCAACTTTGTAATTAACCGCTTCTCTACTTATGACTCTATCGGCTTGCGTGATCGTGAAATGCTATGCCATATAAATTTATTACGATTGTAAATTGTAGGTAATTCACGCTATCAGCGTGTTTTTTGTACAATAATGATTTAAATGCAGCGTTTATTATATTTGTTTATAATAATTATATGTTACCATTCGCGAATTTCTGGTATACCTAGTAACTAGCTGTTGCTTCGGTTCCTTCTTATTTACAAATTGTCAATTGCGGTCTTATACATTATTGTATTATGAGTAGGTAGTGAAGCTCTTTCTTCTCTCAAATGTTTGGAGATATATTATTGCCTATAGATGCCCTCATAGATATCTACGGAATAGAACTCGAATAATGTCCTCAAACAAATTATATCTAATTATCTTTCATTTGAAATTCATAAATAGAAAATTATGGAGTTTGAAGCTTTTACTCTACATACAAAACTTTTATCAATAACGGCCGGTTTGTGAATTGTAAGTACCTATTGGTTTAAGTTTTAAAAAACGTATGTCAGATACAAGATAATATTTAAGCAACATTTAAGTATGGTTTGAGACGCTAGAATCAAATAATTAATTCAGAAACCGGCGGATAGAGTACGACCTAAAGTTACCTGTACAAAAGACATCAACGTAGCAAACAAGAACGTGCACATGTTACAACATTATGTATTCTGAAATTAATTTTCATCCGATTATATATAACAGCTCTAGATAATCGCATAATTGTTTTACAACAATATCGGGTCATGCTTCGACATCTTGACAATACTGGGAACGGCGGAGTCACGCTATAATATTATAGTAGTTAATCTAAAGTAAGGTAGGTGTGTCAATTAACGCCCTCTGTTAAATAACGCCCGAACTTCAAAAAACCCACTTATATTCAATAGACCCGCACCGTACCTCACGCAAAAATGAATTGCACCAATAGGAACGCGCCTAGCGTGGTTGCGTAAGTCTGGAGTCGCCATCTTTGCCAGTAGCAGCTTTCGTTTCAAGAGCGTTAGACGTGCACTGGCTGTTATAAAAATTTCTTCTAACGAAACTATAAGTTTTCAGTTGTTTTTGAGTTATTTCTTGGATTATTTTATACTTTGGCTTACCACACTTCATATTCTGTAAATATTTTCAAAATGATTTACTTAATTACTTCAAAATTAAAAAAAAATGTCAATAACGCCCAGTCGCGTAATAACGCCCAGTAAACGGACCTTGGGGCGTTAAATTAGTTTTTTTTTGTTTAAAGTATGGTAGAAGATTACTAATATTAACGTTGATTAGTTAAACTAAAATAAAAAAGTATAAAATCGTTACAACTTGAAGAAACAAGTCACTTTATGTGAGTTACGAATTTTTATAGTTTTAATACTAAATTTTCTTTCGTGAGCTTCTTTTATTTTTAATAAAGAAATTTTATAACGTGCTTTTTATATTTTACTTAGCAGAAATTCTATAAGAACGTATTTTAGGCACACACAATTTTCTTTCATAAACGGGCGCTATTTAACACAGTATTTCTATAAACGCCCAAGAAAAGGTTTTTAAAAAGATGTCTTTATGTCATGAAACATAAATAGTTTCACGTTTTAATTGGTATTTTTCGGTTTAGAAAGAAATATCAAACCTACTCGTCGTCTGTTTATGTGCTTTAAAGTAGTTTTAATAAATAAAAAATTAGATTTTTGTTAGGCGGGCGTTAATTACCTCTTTTACCTTATACTGAGAAGCTTCTGAACAATAGGAAGCTGAGAATGTATAGTGTTATCCAATAAGCTGCCACAAATTACAACAGTTTTTCCCTAGAAGTCACGTTTTCAAACAGTGTTGCTGCATAAATTACCAATTTGTGATTCATTTCGCATTTACCATCAATTTATATAATAACTGATTATTATTTATTTTTAATTGTAACATAATTACGGATTTGTAACGGTAAAAGAGCATTTATTTCAATTATGTTTTATTTTCATAACACAGATTGGTATCGTGTTAACTATTACGGGTTCCGTTAACCCAGTATTGTTTTAATAATGACTGTTTTAAATTGCCTATTGCACAAAGTTTTCAAAATAGGGAATTTTCCTTGTAAACAAGCTTAACAAAACTAGATAACAGTAAACAGCTACTTACCTAGCTAGGTATAATTATTTTTTTTGCAATCAATTCAATATCAATGTTGACATAAATTTTTAGTTAAACATTTACAACATTAGAGCGTAAATAAATATAATAAAATTAACGTTATTGTTTCATACAAAGATATTGTAACAAGCGTTGGACACCGGATACTTTAGTTACGGTTACAAATCCGTATTTTGATTTGGTCTCGGCCGAAAGCCGTCCAAATAATATTTGAAGTGTGACCTTCCTGAGGTTAGAGCCAGGTGGATGCAACTCGATCCGAAATGTATCCCATGCCCTCACCGATCCGTCAGAATGCGATCAACTATATATAATATTGTGTGACTTGTCTTTAAATGTGAGTGGCAAATGATTTTTATCTAATTACACGGTATAGGACTCATTTGTTTCGTATGAGAAAATGTTATTGTGGGTTATTGATATTTTACGTAGGCGGTTAGGACAGGAAAGCGCGGTTAATTGGAATTATAACAAATATAAAAGCAAATATATAAGAATGCTTATTATTAGCTATTAAGTTATTAAGAATGCTTTATTTCAGTTATATATTTTATTTGGATCAAATATTATTAAATCTTAAATAAGCTTGTGATGCCTATAATTACATTCTTCATCTGCAAGTGAAAAATAATTTAATTCTGCCGAAATTAAAATACTTAATATTAAGTTAAGAATACCTACATTTGTCATACAGGTAGATACCTACATTTATTTATTTGCCTTATATTAATAATGTACACCTTTTCATAAAAATTAAATATACATATAATAAATACTATAACCTACCAGCTACCTATTTATACTCAAATATTTAAACATATACCATCTTCAGAATACATGCTTACAATGAATGATGCTTATAAAGAAAATATATTGCTAAAAAAAATTCCTTCGGGCGGATAGTTAATTACCTACTTTATACTAGGTACTTAGATATTTAGATAGTTTAACTACCACCATTTAAGCCACAAATTTACCTAATGATTAATTATATCATAGACAATGATATATGTTGTATTAAATGAACATGCTAATTTAACATTAAAATTCAGACGAATAAAAAATAAAAACATGCACATACCTTTAGGTTATAAATCCAAACACAATATTTATGTATAATTTTCAATCGCATTAATCCATCGTCGATTTAATAGACAAGTTGATAAGCTCGAAGCGTTAAATAAATTAAATAATAAAACGTATAATGGCTTCGATAAATATAACCAGTTTCTAACACTACGTCGAGATAAGTAGGCCCTTATAAAACGTACAAAATTAATCCTGGATGAAAGGGTCGTGGACAGAAAAAGTGACGTCATAATCAGCTTTTTGTCAAATGTCAAGCCAAGTTTGCCTTTTAAATTTTTAAATAGCTCAACGTTGATGTGTACCCGCGGACAGAATTACGCACAAATGTACAGTCATGCACGTAATTTGTTTGCAAAAAAATATAACAAAGTTGTCTTAATAAAGTGCATTTTATACCATTTGTTATTATTGTAACCGCAAAATATATGTCATGACGCTCATATTATATTAGTTAATAGTTATTAAACTATACACCTTATCTAACGAACTCGCCTCCCAATTACAGCCTTCAACATCCGTTTGCGGCAATTAAACTTCTACGCGCAACTGTAAAAACAAACCTTCTTGCATTGTAATTTTAAAAAACCCATTAACTAAGAATGTGAAAAATACAGCATTTATGGCAATTAGTGCTCATACAAATTCTACTGGCAATTTAACTAAGTAATTAACCTGGCGTTTAATAGTAGGGTCGTGGCCATAGAGTAAAATCGATTACATTGTAGGTTCTAGTTAGAAGTGGTTATGATAACTAAGTATTCCTATTAATATGTAAGACTGATGCACGCACGTTTCTAAACGTAACTAAGAATAATTATCATAAAACAATAGTAAAAGAAAACCATGCCTTAAAAATATATCACTTAAAAACGTGATACTACTTATTGATCTGTCCTATTAAATATACAGTTGCGTATTTTTAATTAATTATTTATTTACATTAAATACATAAATAATTTTGTGTCCATCTGTACTGTTACGAAGCCAGTGGTTCGTTACTTGAAACGTCAAACCTAACCTCAAATGCGCACCATTGCTTCGCTAAGCTGCTTAGCGTTCCTCGACTGGGTGCTTTGTCAATGCAAACGAAAATCAATCTTGTTGTGCATAACCAGAAAGCTCCTATTCAACCGCGCGGTTATTGTAACGTGACTTTTGGCATCATGATAAGGGCGAGAGGAAGGTGACAATTCTTTCGTCGCGCCAAGTAGATAAAATCAAAACTTTTTAGTATGACAATAAATAGATTACGATTTTATAATAGGCCCAGTTTGAATCCTGCCGTAATACAGCTCCCAATCGGGGCTTTACGTCGCATTTGACAGGCGTTGTGAGCTGTGAAATTGAGTTCGATTTATTTAATGTATCAGCCTTTATACCGTCTTAAGAATTAATACTTTTTGAAAAGATTACTTACAGTTTGTTTATTTGTATTGATGCTTTTTTATTTAAGTTTGAGTACAATTTTTGTAGGGGCATCATACAATTCAATTTTGTTTTGAAAAATAATTAAGTTTTCCGTTAAGTCATGAATGTAACAAAAATGAATTAGTTTTTTAATGTATGTAGGTTAAATCTTTTTCTTTCTTTAAGTCGTATAGGTATGGGTCATATTTGACTAGTTTCTATAAGATTTTTATTTGAGCAGAGATCGAATAGAATTTTCTATTTTTAAACAAGTCATCTTACAATGTATATTGTAATAATAATAGACAATAATTTACTCAATTATTTCAAGATAATGGATATACCTAAATACATATTTTAGTACCTAATCATACAACACATTACATTTTATGGTTTTAACGTAGAAATATTTGAATCTAACGGTTTAATATTCTATCCATAATATGTCACAAAGCAAGCCAAAGAGATGGACGGATGTAAGTGTAGAGACCGTGTAATGGGGTCTTTATACAAATATATCTACTCCGATACACTCACAAAACGATCTAGTGCTTTTCATAGCCATTTCATACTTACGTTTTGGTCTTTCTTATAGCAATATTATTTGTTGTGTAATAGCCTTTTATAAATATATAAATGATTTCATAAATTAATAAAGAGTTTTTTTTTTCATTCTTACAACCAACTCAACCAATTTTTTTTTTATTAAACTTATAGCTTTTCACGAGAAATAACTATGTTATTTAAAAATGATTTACAATCTTTCAAACTCTGTATTTCACATTAATGTGATTTAAATTAAGATGATACAAACCCATAAACGACAATGCAAAACGAAAAATGATACCTAGTTTCAACTTTCAACATAGAAATAATTATGTCATTTGCAAATACAAAATACATGAATTAAACTTAATGAGTGACTAATGTATAGAAATGTATGTTGTACATGCATTTCATAAGATGTTATTATATATGGATACGTACATAGTACGTGGATTATGGATACGTGATAGAGCGCGTTCGTTACCGCACCATTCACTTGAACATAATTTTGCTTCAATTAATTCCGCAAACCATTACTGTATTTAGCCGAATTGTAAACGGAATAAAACAATTACACTAACTCACTGCCGGTTCAGTTTTATGGCCATAAAGTGCAATTTATGATTTACCCGTTTAATTAAAGTGTTGAATATATAATACGCGTTTTTTACAAGAAATCTTAATTAACTAACAAAATCTAACAGATAACTATATTTAATTGGAATTATTCAAAAACACATTTAGTATCTAAGTATATTATATTCTTTTAACGTTATTTATTTACATTGCGCAATTAAAATATAATGGTGTTATGCACGTTTTGGCGTAAATTTACAGACAGATAAAAATTAACGATGTACATAGGTATGTGTGCCGTCAGCACATTACAGCTTACTTATTAGGGCATGCATCATATAACATTAATATGTATTGTGTCACTAATTGTACTTCAGTCTTAAATTGGCTCCAATATAAAGAGGTTGTCAATCCGTTGTTTTATTTCCCGCTATCCGAAACATATAAAGCCGCTACATATGTATATAGAAAAAATTCAAAGCGTGAACTTAGGTTTTAAAAACTTGGCTAATCATATAATTTGATGCATTTGTATTTTTGTAACTATATTATACCTATACAATGTAAGCAATTAATAAAATATACTTTATTGGTTATAAGGTACCGTGTTTGTAATTTACAATTAAGTACTTATATTATTCACTAGCTTCCGCCCGCGACTCAGTCCGCGCGGAAAAATTAAGAAAAATTACGATTTATTCTTTTTCTACGTATTTTTCCGGGATAAAAAGTATCCTATTTTATGCCCAGGATAATAAGGTATAATAATTATACCAAGTTTCATCGAAATCGAACCGTTAGTTTTCACGTGATGCCTGAACATACAGACAGACAGACAGACAGACAAACATTTTTTTAATCACATATTTGGGCTTAGTATCGATCCAGTAACACCCCCTGCTATTTATTTTTTCAATATTTTCAATGTACAGAATTGACCCTTCTACAGATTTATTATATGTATAGATAATATGTAATATCGTGTATATGGAGTCATATAGGTACGTAATTATCATTGCCTTTTGCAGATATCGCAATGAATCGGTAATAAATACGATATTATAACTTATAACGTGTTATAAAAATATTTAATACTTTCGTTGCCTTGTAGTCGGTTAATTGTATGCCAAGGTAAAAATCTCGCCTAATTACAATTATTATAATTAGATCTAAAAGGTAACGTGAAAGTCGTCTCGTAACTTATTAGGCCTCCGCGTTGCGCAATCAAGATACAAAATGGAAATTCACTGTAAAGAGACAAACGTGGAAGATATTTTTTTGTTGTTATAGGTACCTAATATGTAAGATGTGATCTACCTGTATGCCAAACATCATGGAAATTTGTTCAAGTTTTGGCTCATATAGAGACACACGTATTCAGTATATTCTCACTATATTTAAGGTATATATTTGCAGGTAAATTGTAATAAATAACATTATAGAGCCAAAATATGGGTACTTATTACATAAAGCTTATATGTAATAAGTACCTATGCATGTTGTAAGAGATTTCACCTAAGTAGTTAGTATTAACTACATTTCATTAATTTATACTAGGTAGGTACAATAGTCTACCAAATAAATCGTAGGTAGAGTGATTACAGACATTTAAAGTTAATTAAATTAATTAATAGTTTCATAATAATAAGAAAGCTGTTATTTACAAATAATTATTATTAGTTCTAATGAACAATTAATGAAAAATATACATACTTAGGTATATCAATATGTAATCATACTTCTTTGAGCAAAATACACAAATATTGTTAAAAACTGCTATAAAATCCACGACAGTAAATTAAACAGTTGGCAAATTGATAAACCAAAGAAATGTAGGCTTTAATGTAATGCGACGGCTACCGGTGATTTTATAGTATGCGGTAACACATTGCTCTGACCTTAATCGCTACAGATTAATTCTTGTTCATATTAAAGTGTTTATTGATCAATTAAATATTCTCAAAAGCAATCAAGCGCTCGTAAGTAACTTAATATTCAATTAACGGCTTAGCTTATCTATTAGATTCGTGGGATGGTTGCTATAGCGACCGACAAATAAAACCAAATGGCTCCCTCTATTATAATCGCATTTATGTATCCCCTTGATTGTTTGTGTGGTTTATGCAGATTTAATTAGAAATCGTATCAAATTCTGATTAGGTACATCTAATATGTAAATAAATCTAAATGTGTGGTTATATTTATTATACATGCTTTTACATTGTGTCTTTAAATAATTTAATTAGATTAAATCAGATCCTAAAAACTAACACCAAATAAACGGCAGAATATGAAAGTTTATTATTGTTGGTTTACTACGGTGAATAACAGTTTAATTTTTATTAAAAGTATTTATTTTTAAAAAGGTCTGAGGACAAACACCGTGAACTGTGGCCAAATATGGATATATTAATTAAATCAATTAAGAATCGTTTAAGGTGCCAACTGGCCTGTCCGTGCGCTTTCAGTTTTTACAAACTACCCCATGTTTCAAGGCCTGCCGATAAGGGTAATAGCGACTTGACGTTTGTTCACGTAGCCACATTATTGCCCACTAATGATAATAATTTTCACGGTCGAACAAACTCAGTCGGCAGTTGGGCCTTATTATAATAAATTAACGGCAGTGGACCCTAATGGGTCTCGTTCGCCTCATAATTACACACGGCATTACAAAGTAAAGGGTCGTTGAAAAATCGCCAGCGCTTGCTAGTAGAAGCGGTTACCTATATTGAAAAACAAATGCAAAAGAACGATACATTGAACTCAACAATAACATTGCATGATGCGAAAATACGTAAAAAATAAATCTTTCCCACGTATAGGGAGACGTATTTCGAAAAATTGTTTTTTTCATGCAGCGATACGAGGAAACAAACAAGCAATTAAATTGAAGTGGTAAATAGGTAGTATCTTCTGGGTTGTCAAAAGTAATTTAGATATAAGTGTAGGTGATAGATATGTTGAAGTTTTCTAATTAGATTAAATATAAGAATAACGATAACATAGATACACAATATTTTAATGAGAAGCATAAAATATATACGTCAATCACGCCAAATTATCGTCACGTTTTGGGGCGCGGCGATTTAATACATATAACCCGGTTTCTCTCGCTTGTATCTATATCTTATCTTACTTTTAATATTAAGTCCCTTAATTACAAACGCTAATGAAAAAAATATCCTTTTAGGGTTCAATTACCTGTATATGTATAAATGAATGCAATTAATGTATTCAGAAGTACCTACTTTTATCTACAATAAACATTGTAAATATCATTAATTATAACTTTTATTAATTTAAAAACAGCTTTGTAGATAAGAATAAAATAAAAACCCTTTATAAAGTTCAACTTTACGGTGATCATGTACCTAGACTAAGTAAACAGTATAACCGTCTATCTTTAATATTTGTACAGTTTATAATCTATTCGAAGTCTATAAACACTTATCTAATTAGTGAACGACGGACGCAAATGTAATGATATTCTCGTATGTCACCGTATTAATATGCAGTAGGTAGTGCCTGGGTGGCAAACCGCAACCTCTTCACATGGTTGCGCTAATTCCCCACGCGTTGTGCTCATAATCCTTTGTTACTTGTAACGATTTACTTCAAGTGACACTTTTTCTTTTTTATTTAATCTTTTATTACTTAAAGGTTTACGACTGTTTAACATGCGAAACGTCATAATTGCGTTATGCAATTGCGATATTTCAGTGTTTTATGATAACTGCTTTTTTATTATGATGTATCGGTTGTTAAGGCTTGTCAAATTTTCTTCGTTTTGTAGGTGTTGTTACATATACATTTCAATTAACAGCCAATCATTTATTATGAAGAAAATTAAAAATGGTGAATACTTCAATGTTAATCTAATTTTTACAACTTTAAACGAAACTTCGAAAATTGATCAATGCTTTATTGATAATTTAAAATGATTCGAAGGTATTTTTTAAACTTATATTTTTAATCTAGGTATAGTAACACCATTAAATATCACTGTAGAGCTCATCTAAATCTCAATTCAAACAAAAAACGCACCTCATATTCAATAACATAATCCGCTATCTAAGATTTATAATTGAATAAACTCCAAGTAAAAGTACAGCGAATACTTGCGAGACAAGCTTGTGGAAGGAAATGCGGGGGACCGCAAGAAGCCCCACAGGCGCGGCTTCGAGGCCTCCAACTAGTTACAGCTTGAGTTACAAAGCTTCGGCTTACACGTTTAACCATGCTTAAGAAGTCGCATTTCTTATTCTTAGTATTTTGTTTGCTAGATTATATTTTCATATGTAAATGGCTTTACTTTTGTATCGTGAAATCTTGTAATGGCGACTTAGCCTATTGATCGTTTCGGTCTCTGTGATTTATTTAATTATCTTATTCTTAAATACCAATTTGAACGTCAATATTCGCAACATTGAAGTTTAAGACAGTTTTATTCTCAACAAACTGCCTTATGAATCGAATAATTTTAAGAATTCAAATATAGGTAGGTATTTAAAAGATTCGCTTTTGATTCACGAGAAAAGTAAAATTGTTTTACATTGTATGGATGGTATATCTTAAAAAAAGACATGGACATAGAGACAGAACATGACTATAGGTACACATTTACTAGAGAATATGGATACCTACATACTTATTCAATCGTCCTAATTTATTTATGTTTCTCTTGTTGCAGGAGTGAAAGATGACTCAGACGATGTATCAAGCAAAAGTTGCGGAGGTGATTCTTCAGGATTAGCAAAGAAACAGAGAAAAGCAAGAACAGCATTCACAGATCACCAGTTACAAACGTTAGAGAAGTCATTTGAGAGACAGAAGTACCTAAGTGTTCAGGATCGGATGGAGTTGGCCGCGAAATTAGGGCTCACAGATACGCAAGTTAAGACTTGGTATCAAAATAGAAGGTAAGATTACAGTTATGCATAAATGTATTGTAAAATGAATATGAAACGTACTGTCGCTATACCCTATGTATTGATAATTTTTAGGCTAGGTGCGTATATGTAGGTAGTATCTGAATTTTGGAAGACAGTTTATGCATAGTAGATATTAAATAGAATAAAATAAGTAAGTATACGATAATTTAAAGATAGTTCGATAGACTTGCAATTTTATTGGCGAACATAGATTAAACCAAACCGATGTTATACTTTTTCTAAAACAAGCGAATTGGTCAGGAGCAAATAAATACTTTTGAAAATGTTGTAATAATATTGTTTTGGATTTTGAATCGAATAATGTGATACTCTGGAAAGTTAATTTGATTTTGTAGCAAATAAACCATCAGCTGTGTAGGTTTATACTCATCCACTTATTCTTTAAAATAAATTAAAAATGGACTCTTCTACGTGTCATGCGTCGATTTGGTAACGTAATAATTTTTTTAAAGTGAATTTAATTTCATTCTTAAAAACAGCTATATGAATTAAATAACCGTATTAATAATTTCCATGTACTTCATTAACATTACATTTTAACAATTCTACTTTGCATTGGAAAGATTTGTGGGACTAATAAAACGCTGAGTCAGTGGTAATGTCGAGTTTTTATTCGTTTTAATGAATTATTTTAAATCCACTTCTAATGTATAACTGTACAGTGATTTAACATGCTAATTATAAAGTGCAAAGTGCATAAAATCATTAATTAAAATATTATATATATAATGAATTATAAAAAACTAATTATTTTAATCAAAGAAATAAAAATGAAACTCATACAAAATGGTTTTATTTAAACGCAATAATTAACTACCATTAGGTAGGTACCTAATTAAAATACTCAAGTTAATAGTATGATTTTCATAAATTATTAAAATCATAATTTACGAGGATATATCGAAATACAGCCGAAGGCATTAGCCAATTTTTTGTATATAATTAATGATTATTAGACAAGTGAATAATTTTAAACAAGTTTCATTCCATTGTACCTGCAGCGGTGATTTCAAAAACAAACGTTAATAATTAGGGCTTTAACTGCCACCGACCGTGTTACCTTTGAAAATGTTCTACAAAAACTACAATCGCTTAAAAAAAACGACTACCTCACTACGTTTAGCTGCATGAGGAGTATTTTTTGTAACGGTGTATTAGTTTGATTAAAGACTTCGAGATAATTGTTTACTAATAATACTTTTAGCGTTGAAATGTAGTCTGATATTTTCAGAATAGTCGTCTAGAATACCTACCGACATTCTTTGGATATTGCACGCCTCATAAGCGAAGCGTTGAAGTGGGTACTACTGTCACTTCGCGCAAAACATCTGATTTTTCAAACTTAAAATGTCTTTATGTATCATACATTGCACTTGTAAGATAATACATACACACACATATTAAGAAAAAACACTATTTTTAACATTCATGATATTTTTGATGTCATTTTTGTTATTTAAACTAGTTAAAAAACCGGCCAAGTGCGAGTCGGGCTCGCGCACAAAGGGTTCCGTAGCAGCAAATATAATAAACTTATTATGTCAATTTATACACCTGGTGAATGGAGCCTAAACTCTCCCGATATTTTGCCTTGTACTTAACTTAACCAAAATTACAGTTAAATCAACCTATCTCAAAAACTATAAGAGATACTTTGATCAAACCAAAAATCGTTGAAAGAGTTAATTAGCATGCATCACCTCTATTTTTTTTAGAATTTTATACCCCGTAGTTATAAAAATAGAGGGGGGGGGACATACTTTTTACGACTTTGAGAGCTGATATCTCAAAAACCGTTCACTTTAAGAAAAATGTTTTTTAGAAAAATTTATATCATTTTAAAAGACCTTTCCATTGATACCCCACACGGGTATGTACATCGAAAAAAAAAATTTCATCCCTCAGTTACATGTATGGGGGGCCCCACCCCCAATTCTTTTTTTTACTATTTAGTGTCATATTTTTGTAGCGGTTCATACAACACATATTCCCATCAAATTTCATCACTGTAGTACTTATAGTTTCCGAGTAAATCGGCTGTGACAGACGGACAGACGGACAGACGGACAGACGGACATGACGAAACTATAAGGGTTCCGTTTTTGCCATTTTGGCTACGGAACCCTAAAAACAGTTTAAAAAAGTTCTGTCTTGGACGTCCGTGTGTCTGTATGTGCGGAGGATTTTCTTGTTAACACGATAGCGACCGAAATACTTTACTAATAGAGTCTTTTTTTTTCTCTTACGCTTGAGTATGCTCAGGAATAGAACCCTTTTATTTTTCAGGGTCTGATTCGATGTGGTTTAATTGTTATTAAATAAACAAAAATAATAATTAATAAATAATTATTAAAAAAAAATTATTTTATAAAATTGAACATGTAGAAAATAAAAAAACTTTCATGTGCAATTTTGAAAAAAAAAAAATCAATTTTATTGTAGAGGATGAGATTATGAGGCGTGCACTTTTGGATTTTCCAATTTATTTTAAAATGAAATTGTTCTTGCATCCAAATTAATCTTCCTTTAATACGAGTAGACAACATATTTTTATAAACTGAACAAGGTGAGTTTTGGTATATAGAAGTAAAAATGTAGATATTAATTTAAATGCAGTAAATCTATATTATAGTGTCGCTAAGACAGTGAGCTTTGTACAGGCGCCCGCGCCGCCGCACACATCGATTGTCGTCCGCCCAGTCTAGAGCTTTTTCAATCGTTTGACTTTTTGCGCCGGTTTTTGTTGGTTTTCTATAATTTCGGTTAAACTAATGTTTGGGCTTCGATTTTTCGGTTCGTGAAAGGGTGTGAAATCGGAGTTAATTGAAGGATGTAATAGCTTTTGTGTGCGGTCATTCTCTTCTGTTTAATAGAAAGTTTGTAGGTACTTAGTAAATAAATAATGAAGCAACGTATACGCCATACGTTGTAACTTTTATTATCATCAGTGCAAATGTTCATAACAACTATAAGATAATAAGAAGAAAGCTTAGGATTTAGGTCTACCTATAAAAAAGAAATAAAAACTACATTACTTTACCTATAGGGTAGGTACTTGCATTACCATTATATACTTTATAATATAAAGTAAGTAATCGATTATTTTATGTGTCTAGTTTCATTATAAATAATTTACAAGAAGTACTCATTAATTTTTATTTTGTTTAAATATTAATGGTAATAAATTGTAAATTAATTTAATTGCATTCAAATTTTTATGAACCGGGGTTGTCTTTACTTTAAACTACTCGAAAAACGATCTACGCGACAAAAAGGAAATAAATTCTAGATACATATTCATGCAAATTTCGACATATCAATGTTAACCCAAAGCAAGGCTAGGATTAGGATAAGCGGTTCGGGATGAATACTTGTGAACTGTGAATCAACGTCGGCATTTGACCACGTATAAGAAGCTTGCAAGTCACGGCCGCGCCGGCGCCGTCAGCCCATTTATTACTATGCTCCCATCTACTACTAAATTGATACTTTACAATACATTTTGTTTGCTTAATTGTTTCAAACTGTTCTGTATTATATGCATTTGTTTGGGAACTTTTTGCGGAACAGCCGTGTAATACGTTTTTGGACGTTACAAAAAATGGTAGGTAATGATGGATTGAAGATTTGTGTAAATGTTCGATTAAATAAAATATGTTTGCAATCGGAAATTTTTCGTCAAATTTATACATTTTCATTATTTTAGTAAATGTGTTATTTACATTTAATAGCTAGGTATACCTACATATTTTAAAAATATCCTCGTAAAATGAAAGCATAAACACTACCACTATAATCGCTTTAGACATAATGCAAATACTGCCAACATGTTTAGAATTACAAAGATACTTGAATAGTATAATACAGCGCTGATTCTAAGGCTTCGTTTATGATACTTAACGGGGACTTAAAGAAGGTGAACCTATTCATTAGGCTTATATAATGTCTGAAGAACCTGTGTGTATATCCATCTGATATCTCATGATTTTTCTTTTTATGTATTTGGCATAAATGTAGGCTTTTTGATTAGTAACCTCTATTTACCTACCTACTTCAAATCTTCCAATCTTACTACTTTAATTATTTCAAATAAAAGAGAATAAACATCAGGGTATCGGGATTCGGGGTCAGTCTTTATATTTTTATCTAAGTTTCATAAAGTCCTTGAAATATTTTTTGTAAGCTTTTTTTATCGGTTAAGCTCAGTATGAAATGAAGTATCCGATGGTAATGAAGTCTCCATTAAACTGAAATTATACTTCTAAATTAATATAAAGTCATCTTTGACGAACCACTCATTTCTGGAGCTCTACATTGCCCAAAATTGATAAGATTCGATTCATAAGGCGCGTAATTCGGTGTAAAATCTATTGGTTGCGACCGCTAAGCTCCGCGTCTGCATAATCAAGACCTAAATCATTTTACGAGTGACCACTGACCAGCCATAAATTTATAATAGGCCGGGGGCCGTCGACGTTATAGCGTTTATCGGCGTTTAGTCGACGTCGGTGTGTAATCCACGATCATTACTTAATGACGCATCTTGACACATCTGCATATTGTATATGACATGCATCCTTCCATGCAACCGATGATATTTGCTTTATTTTGGGTCCGCTTTTTATATTTGCTTTTAGGATGCCTAATTTGCCAACGTTACTTGGCGATATTTATAGCGATTAAGTTGTTACAACGTCTCGTTTTTGAATGATGGAAGTGTTCATTGTTAGCTCTAAAAGTGTGTAAGTATGCAAAACCAGGATGTCTGGACCTAGTGTCTACCGACCTTTTAATTACCTATCCGCCAAACTAGACACGTTTTTACACTAATTACGTCCATAACATGAAAAACTTAATTATATTCTTAATTAAATATGTTTTACAATAACACAAATTAAACATACCAGTTTTAACGGGTAAATCAATAAAAAATGTTTCCAAGAAAATTAAATATCTGTTTTAAGTCGTAACAACGATTACGGGGAACAATTACATTTTTTGTCAGACTTGACTATACAAGGACAACAGTCATTTGCTGGCTATTACGTCTTAGCACGATATGTAATAACGTAAATTAGTACTTTATTCATAACCATATGGAGAATAAACGATATTACCTGACCGAATCAAATGAGAACATTAAGCTTATTAAAGTCTTAATTTTAAACAAATATAATTTGTGTAGAGCATGATAAGGTTTGAAGATTAATTTTTTGCAATGCTCCTTTTATGGTAACTTAGTCGGAAATAATCTCTTCTCAATTTTTATATTGTGTAGTGGTTACCCTTGTAAATATTCTTATCTAAAGGCTGGTCGAAATTTGTCAATTTCTTATCCACTTCAACCTTTATATATGCTGATTTAATTTTGAAGTTTGATAACAAACCTAGAATGAAACAATCCTGTTAGTTTTTATTTTATATCCTTATCAGATATAATAACTAACAAATAGAGGAAAATTGTGAAAAAAATATCGAATTAAGCTTCAATTTTCTATGACTAATAATAGTTAGTCTTTCCATGACACCTGCACGAAAAAGGATATTGGTTCTATCTATAATAAGACAAATCTTGACCCGTAGGTAATTCGCAAATGAGGTCGAAGTATTTTACATATTACCTGCCTTCAAAATTCAGTAAAGAAATTGTTCGCACAATTACGGGTACTATACATAATACAATGTATGTGGTGAAAACGAGCTCTCGACAACAAAGTTAATATTTCTCCCATTCCCTTGTCAGTGCTTTGTAACGAGAAAATATTATTTTTATAATATAATTGTAAAACGGCATCCGTGTGACCACACGTTCCTAATGACATAATGTGTAGGCTCTGCGGGTAGCTACCAAGAATCGGACTAATCGTTTATAGCGAACCTTTCCAAATTACACCCGCCAGAGACACGGGAATCGAACAAGGACGCTGAGGTCGCTCAGCTTATCATTTAGAAGCTAATCATCATATTGCGAATGCCATTTTAGATTTGGCCGAATTTTAATAGCGGATTTCGATCCTTTCGTAGTTTGTAATTTGCCAGTTCTAAGTTTGGATTCTGATTCACATGTTTGGGAATGCTGAATTGAGTCCGACCTAACTATACGATCTCAATAGAGACCTTTTTTACAATATATTTTAGTAAAACTGTTTGTGAGACCGAATTCGAATATATACATATAAATGACAGTAACTATTCAGGCTCTTTAACTATACAATTCCCCAAAGAACACTCGTACTGTCTCTGAAACTTTCCAAGCAGCGTATAAATAACGTTCGAATAAAGCTCAAATTGGGCCCGACGCCCGAATACTAAAGGGGCTTAAGTGTAACGCAAACGTTTCAGATCGATGAATGTATTCCTTGTTTGTTTGGTGTATAAACCGAATTCGCATCACGTCGCGTCGTCGAAAAACTCAAATCGAGATAAACAACTCCCTCTTAAGAGGTCGTAAGCGAGAACGTTTTACCGGACGATTTTCGTCTTTAACATGAGTTGTTAAGGCGCGTTTTAGGGTGTGTTTCCACGGACAACAATTGAATCAGTTCACGCAGCATCAAATCACTAAACCACTGGGCGGAGCGTACTCAGACTCCGCCGGGGCCACGTGGAAGAGAGAAGGATAATCTTGCTTTCGCATCTCGTGTCTCAAGTGGGAAAGAGAGAAATATTGTCTGTTGAGATGTCTTGAGACGGCGCTGGGCGAATTAATGTACTCGAGAGCTTTTGTTCGTAACCCGCGGCGATATAAAAAGAATAGTGTCACTGAGCAGATTGCCTCTTATTCAACACTTGACAATTAAATAAGTGCTCTTGAGTGTTCGCTCTTCGGAATAACCCGTCATAACACATGATTAATGGGGTCCGAGACGCTTTCTATCGATCAAATGTCAGCTACTGATAATTATAATGAACGGTAATAAGTAAAAATAAAATAAATGTTTTATGTATCGAGTTCCTTAGCGGGTATTGCATGTTCCGTAGTAGGTACATTAATTGTTTGACAAAAAACACATTACACAGTTATTAAAATTAATTCAACATCAATTAATAAATGTAATCGTATACACTACATAATTATATTAGAAAAACAATTAATTATAAACATTTATGTGCGTAGAATGTAATCTTCTTTAAAAAACAAATTATGCTTCCCAACCCACGAGCGTTTGATTAATATTATTTGATGAAATTAATTTAAAATACATATTATACGTACAAGTGAATATGAACTCTCCCCATTTACATTTAATAAAATTAAATGATGCATTTAGAGATATTAATTAACGAGGTAACCAGTGAAGCGTCTTCTGACAACCGCAACCCCACAACTTATGACAATGGAATCATCCCTAATAATAATTCACGATAATAATGCGCACGGCAATGACTCCCTACGAATTAATAAAAACCTCACTCGATGACAATAACAAACCACTTCGGAACTAATCGACAACTGGAGGACAAAATTAAATTTCAGTGTACAGGGGAACTACGCTTTAATTTGTTTTCCGAATAATAGTAGTACAACAGCATAAAAAAGTTTTGCTAACCTTTCAAAGGCAAAATAGTTAATTAAAAACGTTTTTGTGATTAAATCTCCTCCCACAGACAGCAGTGATCAAATAAGATTTTTTTTGTTTGCCTATCAGCCTATTCAATGAAAATAACATCACAATATCATCAGAATAGCAGTAGAATAATCCTGTGAAACAAAACTATGAAAATTGTATTATGACCAAAAAATTACAAAATCAATGGTCTTATTTAAATCAGAATAATCAGAATAATTTTGCGAAGCAGAAATATCGAAGATAAATCGAGATAAAGTATTCTAATGCGTAGATAAATCCACGAATCATTGAGTTAAACGCTTCATTTGGTTTCTTAGTAATAAAACTTGATGAATCGTGTTTGCCTTTATCCATCTTCTGAACATTTAAACTTTCGCCGATATCGCCGCTTGAGAACATTAAAAATAACATTAAAAAATAAAAACCGCATCCCCAGCGGTAATATCGGGTAATTTATACGAATTCACCCTTTCCGAGCGAATCATATAAATCAAATTAAAGCACTCGACCACGCTTCGCCGATGATATGAGTGTTCAAGACGTTTTGTCAAATTTATTATTTTATTTATTTATTTTTTATTACTCGTCTCATTGTGGCGTCTTCTTTGTATTCTGGAGTGGCCTGTGACAAATTTGATGACGATTGGGGTCACGGATCTGTGTAGGGTTAGTAATTTATTGCTTTAAGGGTATATGAACGATGTTGAAATAATTTTAAACTCAATTTGAGTTTGCAGTGTGTGAATCCTTTCTGTTATTTCTTCTATTACGCATACTAATCTGTTCCTATTAGTTGGGTTCTTAAATGATCCGTACACGTTTTACACGGTTCGTTAAACTTGTGACTTTAATATATCCGGTACTCTACGTAATACAAATTGCGTTTGCAAAAAATTTATTTCATAATTTTTAAAACTTGAGGCAACTATCTTAGTTTGAAAAATGCTTGATGGCAATTATTAATTATGGATCAATTAAAATCGAACCTACAAGTACATATAACTTGATTTTGCGTTACAAAGTATTATCTAGGTCAAAAACATCATAGTTAGGTATGCGTGAAACAATTTGAAAGCCTTCAACTCTTACATTAATGATCAATTAAGTACGTCCGATGTTGCAAATGTTCGCTACAATTTTTAATTTCTTGTCAAACAGGACGAAATGGAAGAGGCAAACGGCAGTGGGGTTAGAGCTGCTGGCCGAGGCCGGCAACTACGCAGCGTTCCAGCGGTTGTACGGCGGCTACTGGGCGGGCGTGCCGGCGTACCCCGCGCAGCCCGCGCCAGCCGCTGCCGACCTGTACTATAGACAAGCTGCCGCTACTGCGGCGGCTGCGGCGTCGGCCTCCGCCAACACGCTGCAGAAACCTTTACCGTATAGGTAAGATAAACCATCATTTCAAGCTTTTCAATATTCGAGAATGTATTAGAAAATTGAAATAGAAATAGTAGGAACTTTGCACATCCCTATCCCTAGCTTATTAACAGTACAATCTATACATATAATAAATCTGTAGAAGGGTCAATTCTGTACATTGAAAATATTGAAAAAATAACTAGCAGGGGGTGTTACTGGATCGATACTAAACCCAAATATGTGATTAAAAAAATTTTTGTCTGTCTGTCTGTCTGTCTGTCTGTCTGTCTGTATGTGAAGACATCACGTGAAAACTACCGGTTCGATTTCGATGAAACTTGGTATAATTATACCTTATTATCCTGGGCGTAAAATAGGATACTTTTTATCCTGGAAAAATACGTAGAAAAAAAATTAATCTCAATTTTTCAGTTATCCATAGACGTTGTTCTGTAGTAGGTACCGCGAACACACGTTGCGTATTATTATAGACCTAGCCGTATTTGGGTCCAATAGATATCTATTTATAAGATGTCATTGTCCGAGTTACTCAAAATGGAGAAATAAACCATCCACGCAAAGACCGACATCCGCGCGGACGGAGTCGCGGGCGGAAGCTAGTAGTTAATAAGTATTTTAAAGAGAACAATCTTGTTAACATAAACTAATGAATTATTATTTATTAACAGGTTATACCCTGGTGCGCCACTAGGTGGCGTTCCTCCGCTGGGTCTTGGGCTCCCGGGCCCGTCAGCGCACCTCGGCTCGCTGGGGGCCCCGGGGCTCGGCGCTCTGGGCTACTACGCGCAAGCTCGCCGCACGCCCTCCCCAGACGTCGACCCGGGAAGCCCAGCTCCTCCCCTCAGGTCACCTCGAGAGCCGTCCTTAGAGCGACGCTCCGACGACGAAGACGACGATGAAACAATTCACGTGTAATGGACGTTTATTGCGCAAAAATGTGATTGAAAACTTTCAAGTGACTATCTCGCCAGTGAAGACGTATCAGTGCATCAAGTTTGAGGAACAAAATTCGATCGTTGCGTAGTGCCCCGGTTTTTATGAGACTTTTGCGGCACTTGTATTGATTTACAGTATTGCCTTTGTGAAGTCGGCGCGTGGGACGTTGCTTGTCCATAATGATTTTGTGATATTATAAGCTCAGTTTCAAATAGATTTAAGTGATATGTATTATATATTGATGTCGTTTATTAGATATTAAAACAGATAGAGATTAAACCACTTAGTTTACGATTGTATTAAACTGGAGATTCAAAATATAAATGAGAAATATTTCTCTATTTATTTTACTTATTTATGCTGCAATATTTTTCGCTTATTGGTTCACTGTAACACTTCTTCGTAACTTATTTTTTTTTGGCTCCAAGAGTATATTCATGCTGTACTTACTTGAGTTTCGTACCGATTTAAAAAACCTGGTTTAACAAAATTTAGTTTTACTGTTTCTTCTAAAAACTTATTTATTTAAAATATCTTTGTTTACTTTAATTGGCAATGATTCTTTAAGAACTTTAAACAAAAGAAGCTAACCCTTAAAATACAACAAATGTGTATAGTATATGTATAAATATGATAATGTATGTATTGTTAGTATTAAATACACAACTAAAACGTTTAATTTAGTTATGTTGTATCTAAAGCTATTATAGAAATATGGCAATGTACTTAAGCAATCCGAGATGTCCAATAGATTTGTGGTGTTTTGTAATTAAAATGTTGTCAATTAACTTTTTGTTTCTTTTATTTACCGACCAACTTTCTAAGCCAATGGAAAAACTTGATACCTTGTAGGTATACAATTCTAAAGTATAATGATATCTAGTTAATAAAAAAAACCTAAAAAATATCCATGTCATTTAGTTTTTACATCACTATGCTAATTTAGAGTAATATCCGATTAACTGAATTATTATTTAATAATTGAACCCACCCTGTGTTTCTGAAAAGCTAATAAATATGCAATCACGGAAACACAAGTAATGTATAAAATATTCCAATTATACCATAAAGAGATCGTTGTATGCTTTCAATCCATTTAGGCAGTTAGCAGTTGTAACAAATACCGAGGCTCGGTAATGTGCGCTGTAACTCCGAGCAGTCACGCCACCTCACACTAGGCTAATAGGTGCGTGTTCAATTGTGTGTAGTATCTCCATTCGCAATGCTTCCCCCGTCTGCTGTGACATACGTTTGTGAACGCATACGATGATTATAGTTGTTTGTTATAGAATCGCAAACGAGCGAACGCGCTATCGAATAGCGACCTAGCGAGCGATACAATCTGCAGTGCTAAAAGCATCCATATGCATTCACAACAAACAAAAATAACTTGGGTGTCTTTGGATTAACAAATAAAAAAACCGGCCAAGTGCGAGTCGGGCTCGCGCACAAAGGGTTCCGTAGCAGCAAATATAATAAATTACAGTTAAATCAACCTATCTCAAAAACTATAAGAGATACTTTGATCAAACCAAAAATCGTTGAAAGAGTTAATTAGCATGCATCACCTCTATTTTTTTTAGAATTTTATACCCCGTAGTTATAAAAATAGAGGGGGGGGGACATACTTTTTACGACTTTGAGAGCTGATATCTCAAAAACCGTTCACTTTAAGAAAAATGTTTTTTAGAAAACTTTATATCATTTTAAAAGACCTTTCCATTGATACCCCACACGGGTATGTACATCGAAAAAAAAAATTTCATCCCTCAGTTACATGTATGGGGGGCCCCACCCCCAATTCTTTTTTTTACTATTTAGTGTCATATTTTTGTAGCGGTTCATACAACACATATTCCCATCAAATTTCATCACTGTAGTACTTATAGTTTCCGAGTAAATCGGCTGTGACAGACGGACAGACGGACAGACGGACAGACGGACATGACGAAACTATAAGGGTTCCGTTTTTGCCATTTTGGCTACGGAACCCTAATAAATGAAATTTTACTCTCAGCGCGCCTAAATATTCACTTCATAATTAAACTATAATTTTCATTTGGATTAACTTATGCTCTAGCTCTATAAAAAGGGATGTTCAATTATCCGTTACAATCCTAGCAATATTATTTCTATGATACTATTTTAATTACCAGGAAATAGGTATACAAGAACATACAGAAGAACAAGGAGATTTTAGAGCGACAATTATCACAAAACAATTCCCTTCAATTTCTTACATAATTACTTAATTCATTAGTAGATCAGTAAAATGCAACATATTAAGTGATGTCATTTTAACACAACTTGAAACATAAAGTATCTATCTATTTATTCGCATAATAGGTACTAACAAAGGAGCGACTGGATGACATCCTGCAGCGTAGTTTCACCTCTACCCTTCTATACTACTACTCTTATATTTATTACTAGCGGTCCGCCCCGGCTTCGCCCGTGGTACATATTTCGCAATAAAAAGTAGCCTATGTTCTTTCTCAGGGTCTAAAGATTGTCTGTGCCAAATTTCATCAAAATCGGTCCAGTAGTATTACGTAAGAAAAGAAAATCTCATAAAAAATAACTGTTTCATCTCATAAAGACGTAGGTAATCAGTTAAATTGTTTAAAAGTTTATAATCGTATAGCAATCTATATGACGTGTATTTGCTACTATGTAACGAACAACATTGTTGCAAAAACGGCCATAATAACTGTGTCCGATAGCTCTAAGCGGGTAATCACTTAGAAATTATAAAGAAATTCAATGATGTAAGATTTTGGGATAATTAGCTGCATTCACGATTCGTTAATAAATGAGCGTATTATACAAATTTGAATGTTAAATGAATTTATGATGTACGTATTATGAATTTAGAGTCCAATTTTTACAGATAATTCTTATAACAATAAGCATGTAAAGTAAAAATGCTCCCCACAAATGTTTGCTGATGCTTATTTTGACTTAATGTTATTCCGTCACGGACCGGCAGTCATCAGGCGGGCGCTCATAAAAATTTTCCTAACCAACAATCGTATCGCACGAACTTCGAAGGGCTTTCTTTGATTTCCCTTGAAACATTTTTAGCGGGCATAAAACCTATTTAAAAAGCAATCAGTCAGCGACCGCTGATTACTTCGCGAGCACGCCACTGCCGTGTTCACAAAACGGAGCAATTAACAACCCCCCCGGGCCCGCTTCCTTCCCCTCTCATGCTGACCATGCTGATTTTATCGCAAAACGACCGTTTTCTGGAATCGCCTTTACAAACTATTGCGTGTCTTATCGATATAGGACTCCTACAGCAAGCTACCACGACAAAAACCGAATGAAATTTATTAACAAACAAAAAGTTACGCTTGAGTAATTCTTGATTTCTTGGCACCTTTAATTTCTGCTTCGTTCTGATTGCCTTTGAACTTTTAATCTATTGTGGGTTGCTTATACTCTTATGTAATATTTTTACTTGACATTATTTCAAATTATTTTAAAAAGATCAAGAAGATTACAAATCTTTAATTGAATAATTTGTAGATAGAGCTTTTAACCATATGGCGTGTTATTTTTCTCATTATATTCCCTATGTTGAAATAATATTATCTACATAAATAATTTATGATTTTTTTTAACTATTTCTCTCGTTGTTTTGGTTTTAAAATTCTGTAATAAGAATCTGGATATGAACCTACATAATCTGGTACATACTGGATTTGGAGATTAAATTATCTTATGCTGAGAGAATAATTAGTACTTATAAAACCTTGAGAGTTAAGACACAGGTATAGTTTAAATTTAATCTAACATTGTGTTCAGTCTGTGGCCGACATACCTCTCTGATACTCGGCTGAATAATGTATAAAAAGCGTAAGTTTAAACACGAGTATGTACTTAACTTTATCTTTCATCTTTTGCAAGTGTTTTGGGCGTCGGAATTATGAGTGTCCGAAGCTATTACTTCTCGAAGTGACTGTACTGGTTTATTACATTGATACTATAAACCTTAAGGACGCGTTTACGAATCTGACAAAAATAAGCAGTTTTTCGATGCATTTTGCGGCAAAATAATACAAAACCAAATTTGACTAATAATTACCATAGATAGATTACTCCTTAATCTTTAAATGGTAGGAATTATTTAATCGAAAATTTTGGTTTATACAGGGTGGTTCTAAATTACGTTGACAAATTTCAAAATAATAAATTTCAAAAAATGGGACATGCTGCGTTGCTTTTGTTTTTTAATTATTATTTTCACATGTTTTGGCGCCAACTTAACGTTATTTGTGAAGAGAATAAATTTAAAATTAGTCATTTTTTACTATGTCTGCTCAACGAGGTGCAATAATATCCTTATATGAGACTGGTAAGCGGCAGTGCGAGGTAGTACGACTTCTCGGTATCAGTCGGCAGTTAGTTTCTTCTGCTATTAAAAGCTTCGATGAGCTTGGCCATCTCGGTGACCGTCTGGGAAGAGGCAGAAAAATAACTGTGAGGACGCCTAGGATTCGACATATCGTCAAACAAAGATTGACCCGCAATTCACAAGCCGAGGTAAGAAAAATGGCTCGAGACTTAGTTGTAAGTCATTCAACATTACAACGAGTTGTTAAAAATGAGCTCAAGTTATGCATACATGCATGCATACAAGCTGCGAAAAGCACAGCGGTTGGATGATAAAGATAAAAAAAATACGCATTGAAAGATGTCGCTTACTGAAAGCGCGCTCCGCTGGTGAAGCGTGGAAAAATATTTTTTTCACAGATGAAATTTTTTTTCAAATTGAGCAATCTCATAACCGCCAAAACGATAGAGTTTACTATTCTAGTCACCCTGGAGCCACATCAATTATCCCCCAGCGGCAAAAACGGGATTCAGTCATAGTTTGGCGTGGCATTAGCTCAAAAGGCAAAAATCCTCTCGTTATCGTAAAAAAAGGTGTGAAAGTGAATCAAGAAATATACCGAAGCGATATTTTGGAGAATGTAGTTCTTCCTTGGAGCCAGCAGCACTTCGGTGACCAACCGTGGACTTTTCAACAGGACTCTGCTCCATCTCACAGGGCCTCAAATGTGCAATAGTGATGTATGGACCATTTCCCAGAGTTCATAAGTTCCAAGGAATGGCCTCCATTTTCACCAGATCTTAATCAAATGGATTTCAGCGTATGATCAATTTAGAGGCGAGGGCCTGTGCAACTTCACACAGAAGTGTAGACGCGATGAAGGCAACACTTACTTGTGAGTGGGACAAAATATCTGAAGAGGAGTTACGGAAAATCGTCGAAAACTTCACATAACGTATAAGCCTTTGTATTAAAGCAAAAGGTGGTTATTTTGAAAATAAATAGATATTTACATTAAAATAATACTGTATTTTTATTATTTAGTAGTCACCGTTATACTGTGTAAAAGAAAAATAAAATAAATCGTAAAATAAGTTGTCAACATATTTCAGAGCCACCCTGTAATATTGTAAAAAATAATTTCCGTTGCCTTTTCACACAAAATTGACAATATCGTGATGAATATAGAAGCATTTTTCTATTATTTAATAAAATAAATTTACTTATTTAAAAATATTTTAAGTAAGCAGACATGTCCAACTCAAAAAGGTAGGAACTAAAACTATCAAAATGTTACAAATAAGCTGAGAAAAAAATTAAAATCAAATCTTATTTTTTCACATATTTAACTGTAACGCGTGATACTTATTGCATGGAAATAAGGGTTATTTTATTTGACACTATCTTGATTTATTGTACAAAAATTTGTAATGAAATATTTTAGTAATTTAGTCGGCGCTCGGACGCCTTTGTGAGTAGACGCTGTGACGCTTGTAGGCAGCTCCTCGTTTACGAAAAGATCGCTGTACGAACACAAAATATTTGACCTAATAAACTTGATCATTGACGCATTCTGCACCGACAACCAAGGCACACCAAGGAAAGATTTTATTTATAGTTTTTCATACTTATGGGATTATTAATTTCATATTTAGTTTCTGACTTGATGGAGTGACCTGCATGTGTACTTCGAAGACTGCTACTGGAACTAATAGACGAGTAGAGCTAGGTGTGCCGAGTTTGGGCTCGTTTTGTTAGTTATGTTGAGACCTTACCTCCGGACTTGATGGAGTGACCTGCAGGTGTACTTCGAAGACTGCTACTGGAACTAAAAGACGAGTAGAGCTAGGTGTGCCGAGTTTGGGCTCGTTTTATTAGTTATGTTGAGACCTTACCTCCGGACTTGATGGAATGACCTGCAGGTGTACTTCGAAGACTGCTACTGGAACTAATAGACGAGTAGAGCTAGGTGTGCCGAGTTTGGGCTCGTTTTGTTAGTTATGTTGAGACCTTACCTCCGGACTTGATGGAGTGACCTGCAGGTGTACTTCGAAGACTGCTACTGGAACTAAAAGACGAGTAGAGCTAGGTGTGCCGAGTTTGGGCTCGTTTTATTAGTTATGTTGAGACCTTACCTCCGGACTTGATGGAATGACCTGCAGGTGTACTTCGAAGACTGCTACTGGAACTAAAAGATGGTTAGAGCTAGGTGTGCCGAGTTTGGGCTCATTTTGTTAGTTATGTTGAGACCTTACCTCCGGACTTGATGGAGTGACCTGCAGGTGCATTTACAAAATATGTTTTATTAATTAATGTAATAATATAGTGTCGACTTATAAAAATACTACAGGTTTGCCGGCAGCTTCGCCTGCATCATTTTTAAATTTAACCCAAATTCGGCGCCATTTTGAAATTCTTTGTTAATTGACCGATTTCGTTCAAAATCGATATCTGAGGATCCTTAGGATCACAAAACAGGAAACTGTTACCAAAATTGAAAAAAAGTCAACGCCATTTTGAAATTTTCTGTTATTGTACCGATTTCGTTCAAAATCGATATCTGAGGCTCCCTGGGATCGCAAAACAGGAAACTGGTACCAAAATTTTAAAAAGTCAGCGCCATTTTGAAATTCTTTGTTATTGTACCGATTTCGTTCAAAATCGATATCTGAGGCTCCCTGGGATCGCAAAACAGGAAACTGGTACCAAAATTTTAAAAAGTCAGCGCCATTTTGAAATTCTTTGTTATTGTACCGATTTCGTTCAAAATCGATATCTGAGGCTCCCTGGGATCGCAAAACAGGAAACTGGTACCAAAATTTTAAAAAGTCAGCGCCATTTTGAAATTCTTTGTTATTATACCGATTTCGTTCAAAATCGATATCTGAGGATCCTTAGGATCACAAAACAGGAAACTGTTACCAAAATTGAAAAAAAGTCAACGCCATTTTGAAATTTTCTGTTATTGTACCGATTTCGTTCAAAATCGATATCTGAGGCTCCCTGGGATCGCAAAACAGGAAACTGGTACCAAAATTTTTAAAAGTCAGCGCCATTTTGAAATTCTTTGTTATTGTACCGATTTCGTTCAAAATCAATATCTAAGGATCCCTAGGATCGCAAAACAGGTAACTGGTACCAATATTTAAAAAGCCAGCGCCATTTTGAAATTCGTTGTTATTGTACCGATTTCGCTCAAAATCGATATCTGAGACTCCCTGGGATCGCAAGAATTTTAAATTTCGGTACCATTTTCCTATTTTGTGATCCCAGGGAGTCTCAGATATCGATTTTGAACGAAATCGGTACAATAACAGAAAATTTCAAAATGACGTTGTCTTTTTTTCAATTTTGGTAACAGTTTCCTGTTTTGTGATCCTAAGGATCCTCAGATATCGATTTTGAACGAAATCGGTACAATAACAAAGAATTTCAAAATGGCGCTGACTTTTTAAAATTTTGGTACCAGTTTCCTGTTTTGCGATCCCAGGGAGCCTCAGATATCGATTTTGAACGAAATCGGTACAATAACAAAGAATTTCAAAATGGCGATGACTTTTAAAAATTTTGGTACCAGTTTCCTGTTTTGCGATCCCAGGGAGCCTCAGATATCGATTTTGAACGAAATCGGTACAATAACAAAGAATTTCAAAATGGCGCTGACTTTTAAAAATTTTGGTACCAGTTTCCTGTTTTGCGATCCCAGGGAGCCTCAGATATCGATTTTGAACGAAATCGGTACAATAACAGAAAATTTCAAAATGGCGTTGACTTTTTTTCAATTTTGGTAACAGTTTCCTGTTTTGTGATCCTAAGGATCCTCAGATATCGATTTTGAACGAAATCGGTACAATAACAAAGAATTTCAAAATGGCGCTGACTTTTTAAAATTTTGGTACCAGTTTCCTGTTTTGCGATCCCAGGGAGCCTCAGATATCGATTTTGAACGAAATCGGTACAATAACAGAAAATTTCAAAATGGCGTTGACTTTTTCAAATTTTTGTAACAGTTTCCTGTTTTGTGATCCTAAGGATCCTCAGATATCGATTTTGAACGAAATCGGTCAATTAACAAAGAATTTCAAAATGGCGCCGAATTTGGGTTAAATTTAAAAATGATGCAGGCGAAGCTGCCGACAAACCTGTAGTATTTTTATAAGTCGACACTATATTATTACATTAATTAATAAAACATATTTTGTAAATGCACCTGCAGGTCACTCCATCAAGTCCGGAGGTAAGGTCTCAACATAACTAACAAAATGAGCCCAAACTCGGCACACCTAGCTCTAACCATCTTTTAGTTCCAGTAGCAGTCTTCGAAGTACACCTGCAGGTCATTCCATCAAGTCCGGAGGTAAGGTCTCAACATAACTAATAAAACGAGCCCAAACTCGGCACACCTAGCTCTACTCGTCTTTTAGTTCCAGTAGCAGTCTTCGAAGTACACCTGCAGGTCACTCCATCAAGTCCGGAGGTAAGGTCTCAACATAACTAACAAAACGAGCCCAAACTCGGCACACCTAGCTCTACTCGTCTATTAGTTCCAGTAGCAGTCTTCGAAGTACACCTGCAGGTCATTCCATCAAGTCCGGAGGTAAGGTCTCAACATTACTAACAAAACGAGCCCAAACTCGGCACACCTAGCTCCACTCGTCTATGAGTTCCAGTACCAGTCTTCGAAGTACACTTCGGCAAGTACTTGTTTACCAAACAATCACTGTCCAATGAAATTAGATAAATGGTATCTACTTTTGTGACCATTCAACGTTACAAACTTTACAAATCAAAGTAAAGTTAAAAAAAACATAGCAATAAAAATAAGCTCAATTATCAAGTCGTGTCAGTTTACTCATAATTTCGCCGCTTCGCGCATTTCGATGTGTGTGTGAGCCGTGCACGTGTAGTAGTAAGACTCAATACCTAAAATTGATGCGCGTCAATTTGTAAATACGTCCTTAAACTTAAATTATGTAAAAAGAAATGCTGTACACATAATACACTTTCAACATACTTTCTTTACGATATACCTAATGATTATCTACTCACGATTTATTGAAATTTTAGAATATTTTCTATAACTGAGGCACTAAGGTCTTCTAATATCTTTTCTAGGTAAATACTTCAAAAAGTGCATCACTTATACATATTATGACTACACACTAGTGTACAAACATGTACACAATATGCTTATAAGTTATAGGTACACAGTAAAGATATAACTAGAGTAGCGCCTGGGTAGGTGGTAAGTAAACAAAATTCTTTGAAATTATTCAGTTCTCAATAAACGAAGAAATGCATAACAGTTAGGGCAATCAGATGCTATTAAAACAACAATTAAACCATCTTGTTCTACTTCTCTGTTAAATAGTTTTTTTTACGAGATAATTGAGTGAATTACTGCCATTGTTTTAAGAGTTTCGCACGCCTGCTATTGATTCTGTCTCGTTTCCGTGATTTTATGTAACCATTTAACATTACTATGAATGTCTTTGATCATCGGCACAGGTTTTTGATCTGAGAACATGTACTATTGTATAATGTGTCTCGTTGTTTAGTTTGTAATCGATATTCACATAGTTAGCTTCGTTGTTTTTTGATGTGATCATTAAAAATAGTGTTTGCTTGTTCACTTTTTACATTTAAATTGGAATCTTATGTGGTAGAATTCCTATTACACATGAATCTTTCGTAACAAACTAACTATGCATGTTTAATTGTTTCTTATAAGTATTATTAAATTACCTATAGAATAAGATAAAAATAGAACCGCATAATTATGTTGACAAAAATTGAATAATAATAGGTATTTGAAATGTACCGTACCGTACCGATAATGTACGGTGTCCTTTATTTGCCTAGATCATGGCAACTTTTTAAATTTCTTTGCGTGCAAAGCAATAATGAGGATACAACCACTTCTATTGGATAATTAATAGATAATGAATATTAATAATATTTCAAAAGAATCTCGGCTACGTTCTATTTTAAATGACTTTTAAATAATGTAGCTTATGATTGGAGTTTGTAGTAATTAGCGTACCTATTTATTATTCCAGGGTATTACTTTCCCAACCTAAATCAATTATCTTAACTTATAATATGAGTAAAATTCTCCATAGAAACGCTTTGTAGAAAATACAACAAAAGTAAATAGCTCACGTGATATTATTATCTATTAACTCAATTTAAACAGCGTTTTAGCAACTGTACAAAACAGAATTGCCCTCGACTCATGTCGATGTAGATGGTATCGCCTTCCGTCCGCGCCACCATGCGATTCATAATTACCTTAACAGCTAATAGTTTAAATTTTATTGTTTTAGTGCGTATATTATATGTTGAATTTACTTTGTATTAATCAAACAATGTACTACATAATAGCACTATTACAAATTGTGTACTATGTAAATACATACCTGCTATGTTTTATACACCATAAGCTAAAATGCCAGTAGATCTATACATGTATTCAATATGATTTTCTTTATTTCTTTCCCGTGTTTTTATTTTGGAAAAAATGCTTTACATTGTTTCCATGTTTATATTCTCTCTCACTTTTACATCTTGTTTTGTCCTTTTCTTTCTTGCTTTGTAACATAGGTAGTTCGATTAAGCTTATCATTTCATTTCAGTTATAACTTATAACATTGTAGTTATATTAATTTTACTTCACTTGCACCTACATATTAATAAGGTTACATTTAATTATTATAGTCTGCTCTAATAAACATTAGGTACGTTACCTGGAAAATTCTTATTTACAATGCGTTTGAATTATGAACGTGCGCGTGTCGATGACTTTGATCTGCCAAAGTTCAATAAAACGTATGGACAGCAACAAAAATAATTGCAGGAATACTTTATTATAATGTTTTTTTTTTTAAGTTCTATATATTTTCATGTATTTACGTATACATACATCATTTACTAAATAAAAAACAACAATAGTACGCAACAAACTCCGAATACAAGTATCGTAGTTAAGCTACGATTGCAAAGTTTCTTTACGAACAACTTTTAGCCTTTATTTCTTTGTTGTACCTAGTGGTAGTATTGTAAAAATCTAATTGCCATGCTTTGCAATGACACGTAATTAAGCAGCTCACATTTGAATAGCAAAGCGGAGCTATTTTTATGTAACACGAACGCGATGTTATCGTCAACATAATTAACTGAACCGTTTAGTTGCAACCGTAAACGATTTCAGCTCGATTCTGTGCACATACATACCTCGGGTTAAGTACGAATTTTACAAACCACTTGTTTTGTTTTCATTTTTCGGGAAGTACCTAAAATTATACGAATGACGTCACTAGGTACTTAGCCGCAGGCTGCCTTTTCAATTTGTGAATATTGTGTTGAGTTATTTTTTAAACAATCTAGGGCTCGATAATTCGATATAACATATAAATAAAAAATAATTTTAAAGAATAAAAGGACTGTTAGGAGTATTATTTACGGACGTATTACTTTTAATAAGAACCTGAATAAAAGTTAATAACTTTGGCGCCCAAATGGCTGTCAGCATAGGTACATTTACACGACCATTCACGACAAAATCTTTTATCTATTAAAACCACTATCAAACTACCTACAGTTATAAAATTCAAAATTGAAATAGCTGTAAATAAATATCCGCTTTGCCTTAAACATCCCATTGTAAATCAATCAAAATGCTCAATACAAACGTTAGACTCATATTTCTCATGCAAACGGAAAGTACATGTAATTTTGTTTTCCTATTTGTTGTAGTCAAACATTCAGTGGATTGTTATCTGTGGTCAGTGCATTAAAGCAAGCAATTTTCTATATTATGTATAGAGGTTTGAGTCAGTGCCGTAGCTACCGGTAGCAGGTGAACCGCGTTGTGGGGCCCCGACTTTAAAAATAAACGAATTAATGAATGTAAAGCTAATTGTTTTATTGTCCTCTACTACATATATACACTCTTTAAAACTCAACATGTAACAATCTCTTTTAATTCATTTAATTTAATTTAATTTATATGAAAGTAATAGTAGATGTCGAAAAATTTCCTAAAAAGTGTTACCACATTTTGTGACACTCTATATTTGCAAAACTTAATAAAATAATTTTATTAAATAATGTTCTAATGTTTTACTAGATAATGAGAAGTGGACGAGGAAATGTCACTCATCGTCACAAGAAAAAATCTTAATTATGAAAAAAAAATAGTTTTTTTTATATACCTATGTGTAAATATCAGATGTTTACACTTACTTACGCCGAATTACAGAAAATAATGTTTATCACTTGCGATTGATGTTTACGTTGTTTTTATGTAAGTACATCACGAAGAGTAAACAAGCGTATATTTAATTTATCATTTTATGAATTACTTTTTTGCTGGTACTTAGGGCGGCTACACATACCATCAACAAGTATGTGATCAGTAACAAACATCGTAATATAAATTAGAGACAACAAATTATTGATTACTCGAAAAAATATCGCATATCGTAATAGCGTTATCTTGAACAATGGAGTGAGTAATTGTATTATTATTATTCTAGTTTTGGTGGTCGTGCATACATAACTTTATTAATTTAATTTGAAAAATAACACCCGCTATCAATACGGTAAGGACTATAGGTACATTCCATTGATTTTTTTCAGTTCAAATGCGTAAGGATATCCATCCACATACTGATAAGTGATATAATTAGAAATTTGTCAAAAAGAGCCCTAATTATTGAAAGTTTAAAGTCGGCTGTATGGCGCTTCTAGTTATAAACTTAATATACCTATGTATCATTCAATTGAGAATTGACATACCGATATAAATGATTTGTTTCTCTTTAAACTATATAATTAATAATTATGTCAATTAGTCCAGCAGAAATGGTTCAGATACTGGTTTGAAATTATTAAAAAAGCTTTGCTCAGTAGTGTGAAATATTAATACATACCTACATGAATTTATATTTTTTGGTTTTATGGCATTCAAATGCTTTATAAATATAAATTTATAAAGAATAGAAAAAATTCGATCACGAGGCGGGACTCGAACCCGCATCCTTTCGCGCCATTCCGGGGCGGATATTAATACATTCATAGATTTTGTAATTAAATCGCATCAAATCGCATAGCTTTCAGTGTTTCTCAGTTATAACGGCTATGTGAGTTGAAGATCGTATCGCAACGGTCAGTAATTAGTCGTTTCATTTAAACGCGTCGCGATAACCGCCGCACGCTTTGTATGCACTTTTATAATTAATTCCTTTGTATCGATTAATTCGTTTTAAATTGCCACTGAATTTACCTACGAACTACCAATTATTTCTATGCTTTTATGGTGCCCGTACAATGTATGTAATTTAAAAATTCCATATTTCAATGAATACGAAGTTTACGTTATGATATTACCGAGAAATGTATTTTTTTATGGTTACCATCAGCTTTTAACTTTATAAAAAAATAAAACTGGCGTTCTCAATGGAACTTAATTTGACTAAGTAATTCTTAACCCACTTATATCGATAAATAATGTTTGTGAAATTTACGATTTCTAAATAAAATTAGCCAATTATACTGTTTTCCAAAAGTTCCACACAGGTGTTTTCAAGTACGCGATGGCAACATTTTGACAAGCAAATTGGATAATGCGCGGGAAATGCTATAGCGCATTGTTCTCTAATGTCATTCGAATGTCAACGCTCTTTTCGAATTTTAATCTACAATTTTATAAAATTATGGAAACGGAATAAACGTTTTGCGGTTAGATTACTCCGGTTGTGCGGTGCGTTTTATATTATTGTTTTGTATGATATGGGGAGCGATGTAATTGTTTTTGTACCATATTGTGTGAGTATTTCAAATAAACAACAGAAGCGAAGAAACTTTACAAAGCTGCGGGTCAACAAGTTTGTGGATTTCATTTTACACTATGTAGAATGATGTACTTACTTAATCAACATAAGAATTGTAATCACTTGTTTTCAGCGATTTTTAGAGCATCTTTAATCATTAAAGGTTAAAGGTAGGTTAACATGCAAGTTATAATTTATTCCAGATATATCAGTGTATAAATTATTAATAATTGTGACATGTCACCGAAAAGCCCCACGCTCATACGCTGTATACGTACGGGTATTTCATTTAATGACCAAGATTAAACAGGACAAAGGACTCACAACTTAATACTGCTAATATCAAAATGAAACTGAACAATTATAAAAAGGCGAGCATGGTAATGAGACCGCGATATCAGTCGTTTTGTAGCGCGTAATCGCGATGCTATCGCCCCTCGCCCCTCTATCGGACCGTGGCTACCGGTGGCTAACTCCTAAATTATAATGACGTGATGTTAAGCCAAATATTTCAAAAACCTAAATTAGAAAGGCCCAACAAGTGCGTAAAAGTATAGGAATGTTTGGATGACTTGTTGCTTGATTTCGAAGAGCTGAATGCATTAATGCACCATGTTATAATATGGGTGTGGAAAAGCTCGTATACTTAGGTGCTCTTGTATGTCACGTGGTAAGCTATGCACGAAAAAATGGTATTTATAGGCTGACTTCTTTAATTACCTCGTATTTTAAGGTAGGTACTTACTCATTAACACTATTGTAGTACTTACGTATTAGAAAAAAAAAGTAAAAATGCACAGATTATCGGAATAATGAAAATGGCACTTGTATACAATTAGGCATGTATCGACAAACATTACAATTAAATGGAAAAAACCTCGGTACATGATCATTTTCCGATTGACTGACGAAATAGAGCGAGTTATTAAAAGAGGCGTGCTATAACTTAGACTTACCTATTTGTAATTTGTAGGTAGGTATCTATGTCATTATTAATTACTTATTGCATAGCGTAATTCCTAGACGAAGGAACCCATTTTGATGCATTTAAACTTTCGTTATTGTTTAAAACCTTTTTAAAATGTCATTATCACACAGCATATTATTATAAAGATTATAATATGGTAATTTCCTTGAAATGATCCATTGCCTCATTTAACCTACACGAAGAAAATATTGCGAACAAAAGATATCTATATTTGTAGGTCTAGTAGAATATAATATTATTTATTCGTCATTTTATTTATCCTACCTACTCTTTTTTATAATTTTCTTTTTCATTACCTGGTGATGTTATCGTCATAAATATATTATAGGTAATTAGGTACATTTTCCTTTATGCCATTATGAAATAAACGATCACACTGAATTAAATAAAAAAAAATTCGGCATCTATCAAAATTTATATCTTGAGCCAGAATCATCGCTCGACCCCTACTAATTTTTAATTACTCTATTAACATTTAAACAGACTTCGTTGTTAATACTACATCAAACTTATAAATGAGATTGAATTTTAATCGCGTTAGATGTTGTCAATTAACAGAGTTTTAAAGATCTAGATAGTTAGGCAAATTATATTGTGAGGGCTTAAATTTTCAATTATCATATAGTTTCTGCTGTACCTACGTTATAAATTATAATGTAGTAATCCATACTAATATTATAAATGCAAAAGTAACTCTGTCTGTCTGTCTGTCACTCAATCACGCCTTAACTACTAAACCAATGTGCATGAAATTTGGTATAGAGATATTTTTATAGCCGAGAAAGGACATAGGCTACTTTTTACCCAGGGAAATAGGATAGGTTTTATACCTACCGGAAATCCCACGGGAACGGGAATTCGGGTTTTTCTTTAACTGCGCGGGCGAAGCTGCGGGTGGAAATCTAGTCTTATAATAATTTGGGAATTTATTTCAAATTAATTATTATAATTTAAATTTTTTACTTTATTATAAACACATTATAAATTATAAATATTGAAACCCCTGTATAGATTGTCCTGAAACCTTAAATTTGTCGTTAACCAGAAAGTAACTCTAGTAAAAATATTACCTACCTGTATTATATATCATCAAAGAAATAGTTATAAATAAGGTCTTTCAGTAACAGTGAAAGGCAAACAAGTAAGTTTTTTTATTTATTTAAAGTCTTCTTAAAAATCAAAGCTCTTATTAAAAACTTATAAAATTATTCAATCTGATATCAAAAGTATAAGTATTATCATAAAAAATCTACAATGTTTGTAACTACAAAACCCGCACTTATTACTAGATACGAAATCCTACAAAATCAAGTATACAGGCCTAACTATAATATGTATATGTCGTGGTCATATCGTAGATTTGATCATTTCATGATATGAGTGGCCATTTCACGAAATGGTCGCATATCGTGAAATGGCCAACATAGTTTGATCAGATCGTTAAATCGTCAACGTTTCACGATTTGGTCATCCACATTTGGCCAGATCGTATAAAATATAAAGAGTCCATAAAATATTAAAAAAATTCAGAATAACTATATTCTAAAAACTTGTTTAATGTCATTTAAGTTAGTGCAGCGGCAGCGGCCGGCGAATGCCAGAAGCGAATCGTTTTTGCAATAAAAACAATTAGGTTAGGTTAGGTTACACTTTGATAAACAACGCACGAGCCGAGCGAGCAAAGCGAGCGTGCCGCGGCAGCGGCCGGCGAGTGCCAGAAGCGGATCGCTTTTTAAAAAACAAACAATTATAATAATATAGTAGTAGTTTCTTAAATTATTTTATTTAAGTCGCATTTTTTCTTAAATACATATAAGATATCCACATTTTCCATAGTACTCGTACCTCTTCGTCGTAAATTATTTGCTATGACTTTCTTCATAATATTGTTATTAAACGAATTATGAAGTTTTTAACTGCGAATAATTTAATTTTCGCCAGCGGCCGCCATCTTATCACATAAACACAGAGCTTGCAGCGCCTCTACCAACGATTAATGTAACTATTTTACGATATGATCAAATAATTTTGGTCATTTCATGAAAAAACCGTGCGTTTATTGGCCATATCGTGAAACGATTTCTTATCATTGATCTGCCCAAACCACATCATGATGTGGCCAAACTAAATTGGCCATTTCACGATATGCGACCATTTCGTGAAATGGCCACTCATATCATGAAATGATCAAATCTACGATATGACCACGACATATACACACTGAAAAAACGTGACGGCTATAAATAAACAAGTTGCTGCTATTTACAACCGAGTAACTTGCTTCGGAGGGAGCCTGCAAAGTTTGTTGCTAAAATTATATAAGTCAACTTTGTTAACGTATGTTGGTAATATAAACCCACTAAGCTGGTCAAAAAATAAGTATTAAAGGTTTGTTGCTTTTAACCTATTCACTCAGTAAACATAACTTACCTACATTACTATAGTGAATCGCGTTACTCTGTTACCAATACCCAACGTGCTCTGTTGTTTTTAGCAAAGTAATTCAGTGAGTTCAAATATTTTGCTTCGTAAAACTAGCTAAGTAACATGATAATGTTAATCATATTTATTGGGTAGGGACAGCCAATCTACTTTGTTACTTCTACTCAATTGAAAATTTGTATACGTAGCCAAGTTACTGGGTACTGTCAATCGTGTTCATTGGTTAACTATAACTAAATATACTCTGTTATTTCTAGTCAATTAAGATTGGTATATTTAGCCAAGTTACTTTGTATTCTTAGGCGGGTTTATTAGGTAACCATAGCTAAAATACTTTGTTGCAAGTACTAATTCAAACGACACATATTAAGCTATATATTTTGAGTATAAGCTGACTTGTGAATGTTTGTAAAACCTATACAAGGTGTAACAGAAAGGGGATATACACATCCGAACAGGGCGTGATGCACTGATGAAACTGAACAACTTTTCCCAAGGAAAATGGGTCGAAAGATGAAAAAAAAATTATACATAGTATAATACTAAGAATAGCTGCAAAAATGAGGCGAAAAAAATTTTTCGATCGTAAAGCACTCTCTGATGCTTCGCATCGTCGTGCAAAACCTCTCCATTATTTTCATCTTTTGACCTTATGTTCTTTGGGAAAAATTGTTCAGTTTCATCAGTACATCACGCCCTGCTTATAGATGTGTAACCCCTTTCTGTTACACCCTGTATGCAATGTGAAGTCAGCTCATACTGAAAATATTTACCTAGTTCAATATGTTGTCATTATTAGTGCAGGGGGCAAAATTTTGGCATGTCGGAAAAAAAGCTAATGAAACGTTCATGTAGGAAATTAACACTCATTTTGCCGACACACCAAAAACTTATAAGAAACTGAAAGAAAATTATGCACATTAATGAAATTAGCTTTATTCAGTACACGATACAATCATTTCAAGTAACATACTACTTACACTTAGATACTACTACTTTTAAAAATAGTACACAATTCACAATGTCAAGAAACGATACTGATGTTTTGTGTTTTAATTTTCACAATAACAGGGTTAAATATAAATCATGAGTAAACTTTTAAGGAATGACTACGAACTTGAACAACTTTATTTAGGTATAGGGCCAAATCCAACATCGTAAAAGAAATATCAGCTATTTCATATACAAAAGTGGAATTATCTACTCTGCCAAAATCTACGGAACAGCTGATTTTATTTCGCGATGTTGGAGTTTGATCTCTAATGAAAGTGGTTTAGGTTTGTTTACATAAAAACAAACAAACATTATGGTAATGTAAGCAAGTTACTACGTCTAAATATTGTACTTATATGTATTTGATAAGTCAAAAGTTTAGGCAAAAAGTATAGAATAAGTTAGGAGAATAAGTAATCTTTTTGATCTAATAATAATTTTATAACAACCCAACAAGTAAAACCGTCATTTTAAACATTTGAATTTATTCTCATTGAAACATAATTCACATTCGTCGTCGGGAAAATGATCATAATGTAATTTATATATCGTACCTAATGTAATTTACTAAAGTAATAGGTATTTAATAAAGTAATAGGTATACAGGGTGTAATCGTTAAGTGTGCACAGGCGATTATTCCGTAACTATTACAGATATCAAAAAACTTTAAACTGATATCGAAAGTATTTAACCTAATGAGTAAAATGGCAATAATAAATTTTTAAAAATAAAACGAGAAATATCTAAAAAATTAACTTGAAACCCTCCCATACATTTAGTATGAGATACAAATATCCCATGTACATGGGTTGATCCAAAAGTAATGATAATCAATATTAAACAAGGTCATTACAGTTATAATAATTATGTAGTTCTCTAGATAGTCTTCTAACTAGAAAATATACTTCAATATTTTTTTTCCTAAACTTAAAAAAAAAAAACTTTGACTTCATCCACAAAAACCCCTCCACGCGGCCATCACTTCGCTGTCGTCTTAAAATAATTTATTGCTAAGAAAGTGTTCCTTGTGCCGAGGAAAGAGATATAAGTAAATAGGAGCTAGATCTAAAAAATAGGGTAGGTGTTCAAGCATTTGTAATGCCGATTTTTGAATGGCAGCCATCGCAACTGACGCTTTGTGATCTGGTGCGTTGTCTTGGTGAAACAGCGTTCAGGTCCGCAGTTTGCCATGTCTCTTTTCCTTACTGACCTACCGCAATCTTTTAATTTGGTCTGTTTAGTAAGAACCCAATAAAGTGGCTACCTTTTTAAAATATTCCACCTTAATTATTCCTTCAGCGTCCCAAAAAACTACCGCTTTAATCTAACCTACTGATTTTCACTATGAATTTCTTCATCGTCACTTTCGAAGCTCGCATCCAGGACATTGATTGTTTTTTGGTTTCAGCATAAACATGGTGAACTCGGGTAACGTCCATTATCACAAAACGTGACAAAAAATTATCCTGATATCATTAAAAATTTAGAAATTTACCCTCTACATGTCGAATCGTTGTTTCTTCTTTTCGTCGGGAAACATTCTGGCACGCACGGTTCACATTCAAATTAATGTAAATAATTGGAAACGTGGCCTGTTGATATGATTTTTTTGTGATTACTTAGTGAATACATGAGCAAGCAAAAAACATTTATTTTATATTTTTATGTGCACAGGAAATACCCAATTATCATTACTTTTGGATCAACTAGTACATTTAATATGAAAGATTTTAGCTTTTTCTTTCTTTTTTTGGTTTTCTGCTTTAATTACTTCGCAAATTTGAAGGGAAGTTCATTTAGAAACTGTAAATAGAGCTCCTCATTGTATTGCACAATTAGGACATCACTTCGAAAATCTGCTATGAATACAAAATGTATAGGAAATAAAATGTATGGGAGCGTTTAATGTAACATTTTTGGAGATTTCTCGTTTTATTTAAAAAAAAATATTATGGCCATTTTACTCATTAGGTTAAGTACTTTCGATATCAGTTTAAAGTTTTTTGATATCTGCAATAGTTACGGAATAATCGCCTGTGCACACTTAACGATTACACCCTGTATATGACAATATCTTGCTTGATCAGAAGTAACTTACTAATTCAAATATTTTTGGCTTGATTGTGGGGAAGCTTTCAGTGATATATTGTCCTTTGGTTTTCACAATCTTTTTCTAGCTGTAAAAAATAAAAAAAACCTATGTAAATATTATACAAAAGTAATTAAACTAAAGCAGTCAAAAAATTAAAAAAAACTGAACTCACCAGAAGATATCCTTTGGGTTTTTTAAGAGCCGCATATTCATTGTAGTGAGGTATTGGAGCTATAGTTAACTATTTTGCAGCAATTAGCTTCGTCTCTGTAGAGTCTTGCCACTTTAGTTCTACGGCTGTCCATGGCTGTTTTTGAGCCCTAATAGTTTGTCTTCTGCATCTTGCTCTTATATAATAGTTTGATTAAAATTCAAAATGATGATGAAAAGTTTTTAATGTAAATTTGAATCTGCCTTGTAGGTGCTGAGGCGGCGCTTCTACAGACACGTTCGTCACTCGACTTTGATTTGATAGAAATGGCTGACTTTGCGGGCTACGCAGCCAATTCCTTGTTTAATTTTTATCAAGTTACTCGGTCAAAAATAGTATTCGCTCCATTGTTAATTGCCGAGCTGTGCTTATCTCCCAATAGATAAGTTACTTGTTTGTTTTTAAGTAAGAAACACGGTTATATATGCATCATAGAAAGTTATTTAATTTTAGCCAAATAATATTATGTCTAAATTTAAATGATTTACTTATCATTCAATCATTATGTAAGCTTGTTTATTTTTAACCGAACTCTGTGTAAATAGTAGCCAACTATGGTTAAGTCTAAAATTAAATAACTTGCTTATCATTAAATAATAACGTAAGCTTGTCTATTTTCAACCTAATTCGGTAAAGGTAATAGTGACCGAGTCGGTAATTTTGAAATAAATAAGTACTTTTTTAATAATAGCCAAGAATATTTAGCAATACTTGCTTGTATAATACTAGCAAAGCTTTAATGCATATTTTAAATATGTCTTAATTGAATGTAGCAGAATAATTTTTAACCGAGCTAAATTGGTACTTTGCTAAAGAAAATTTTTCTCAGTGCAGGTGTTTTGATGTTTTTATTTTTCAAACGTTAAAAACGATGAAGAAATTCATATTTTACGAGTTTATTATTCCTTTAATTCGATATTTATTGATGTTTTACACTCATGATACCTCTGAAAAAACTTATAGAGGAAGCATGTTCATGTCTGAAGCTTATTTTAGCGCAAATGCATAAATTTTTATGGTTGTAGGGATACGAAGTCTTTGAGGTAGATAATTACTTTATTATGAAACAACATATCAATTATAAATACGATGAATTGGAATAAGTCAATTGGAAATTCATTAGTAATTAACATGATAATATTAGCAACATTGTAACTGACTACACTAAAATGACTAATGCGTGACTTGATGCTCTGTAACTAGAAAATTGTAATGGACGAGTTAGCATAATATTATGTTATACAATCAAATTTAAACAGTATCTTAATTGAGCTATTATAATATGATAATAAATATTTCAAACATTCGGGGGTAAGATCTGTTAGGATATCGTTTGTTACAACGAAACATGGAGATGATATTCAAATTCTTATTGGCATTTTCTTATTAGTACCTACTAATATATGGGTGAAAATTATACATTCAACCAATTTTATATTTTCCACGCATCAACCTACAAACACTCAAGAATCAAATCAGTTCTTTCTTGCTTATATATAATATAATATTCCATATAGTCTATATATTAAATTGCTTTATTTTTAATCTACACCTATATAGGTAATCTATAATATAAAAATGAATCCCAAAATGTGTTGGTAAGCGCATAACTTGAGAACGGCTTAATCGATTTCGTTAATTCTTTTTTTATAATATTCCTTGAAGTTCGAGGATGGTTCTTATGTAGAGAAAACGTGAATATGTACCACGGGCGAAGCCGGGGCGGACCGCTAGTTTCTTATAAAAGAAAGTCGGCATCCGAGTTTTTGTAACGGTTTTCATCGCCTCAAGATAGGTGCAATTTTCCGAAAGATATAGGTATACCTTATCGTAGAAACATACAACTTTGTGATTAAAATTTCGCATTGGTAGTTAAATCATAATAATTGTTAGGAACAGAGAGTCAGAAACTTTTTTTCATGATTTTAAGGTGGTTCTCAACATTGAAAAAAGATTAAATATTTAAATCGCTTTCTATTTAAAATTTAATTTAATTTAAACTTTTGGTGGCAAAAGCTTAACACGCGCAATTCTTTCCAGACTTCTATTGCAGAATGTATGATATACTTATTTATCATTATTTTTATTCTAGACTAGCTGTGCCGCGCGGTTTCGCTCTTGTTGGTCTTAGCGTGATATAGCCTATATTATTCGTGGATAATGTAGCTTTCGAATGGTGAAATAATTTTTAAAATCGGTCCAGTAGTTTATGAGCCTATTCATTACAATCAAACAAACAAACAAAGGTTTCCTCTTTGTAATAATAGTGTAGATATAAGTATAATAATATTTCATTGTTTAATTTATAACGAAAGATAAACTTAGATAGGTACTTTATGTACCTTAGAATATTAGGTTACAATGTAGAATAAAATTGTATGAGTGCGTAATACTTATATACCTTCATACACGCATTAATTTATCTAAAACACATGTCGTGCATAAATTCATCGAATCACTACAACAGAAATTAGTTTTCAAAATAAGATTTTCAACCGCAACAGCCTCCGCGTAAACCGTTAATGTATTTTCAAAGAGAGAATAGTTTAATTCAAAATAGAGTTAGTATTGATATAATTCAATGGCACAAATACCGTTGTACATGCGTCACTAATTGTTTCGTCCGCAGGAAGTGGCCGGTTCCGAGGTTGAAGTCAGGTGACACCGCTCACCTGTGCAAGCTCAAAGCGACGGGCGACCACGCTCTATTCATGTAGATACTAATGATTAAAAAATAATCATTAAAATCCTAATTGATATAATAATATCATGAATCATTGACATGATTATAGAATTGTACTTTAAATAAATAATAATAAATAAATACACTTTATTCGCACCATGCAAAATGAAAGAAAAAATGAAGAAACAGACAATATGTTATAAAGCTAAAAAAGCCTTCTCGCTACTAAGCGATTACTACCAGGCAACCTATGGGTAGGTTTTTTAATCAAAAAAATAAATAACCAAAAAACCGGCCAAGTGCGAGTCGGGCTCGCGCACAAAGGGTTCCGTAGCAGCAAATATAATAAATTACAGTTAAATCAACCTATCTCAAAAACTATAAGAGATACTTTGATCAAACCAAAAATCGTTGAAAGAGTTAATTAGCATGCATCACCTCTATTTTTTTTAGAATTTTATACCCCGTAGTTATAAAAATAGAGGGGGGGGGACATACTTTTTACGACTTTGAGAGCTGATATCTCAAAAACCGTTCACTTTAAGAAAAATGTTTTTTAGAAAACTTTATATCATTTTAAAAGACCTTTCCATTGATACCCCACACGGGTATGTACATCAAAAAAAAAATTTCATCCCTCAGTTACATGTATGGGGGGCCCCACCCCCAATTCTTTTTTTTACTATTTAGTGTCATATTTTTGTAGCGGTTCATACAACACATATTCCCATCAAATTTCATCACTGTAGTACTTATAGTTTCCGAGTAAATCGGCTGTGACAGACGGACAGACGGACAGACGGACAGACGGACATGACGAAACTATAAGGGTTCCGTTTTTGCCATTTTGGCTACGGAACCCTAAAAAAGGGTGAAAAATTAGGTGGTGCAGCAATGAAAATGAATAACACTATATTTATACTTTGTATAAGTCTTAGACTGAGAACGTATTGAACAGTTAATGTTGTGATTAAATTTTGTTGCATACATCAAAATGCATTGAGTAATTAAATGGTTCTAAAACTATGTTACACACATTTTTATGTTCAAGTAGAACGCATAAACTACCGTCTACCGGATTCTATTGCATATTCAAGGCTCGCATTGTCTAGTAATTTGGAAGCGTGTAATCAAGTGGATACCTACATTTTGTACATATTTAATTGATCTTCACTAGTTTCAATATATTATACTTAAATCAATTTTAATTTTAAGGAAAACTGAAATTATTGTTTAATGCATTGCATATTAATTGGAAGCTGTACTTGTATGAAAATGTATTGTAATGATCAATATAATTCATTTGAAAAAATGAATAAGTATTCTAACATTTAAATTTTATTTTTAGTTTGGCGTCGAATTCAGTCAGATTTTTGATGAAAATCGATTTTTTTACAAATCCCTCCGATGTCAAATGACATGGCTTGACTTGTATTTAATACATAGTTACATTCTGAATTAATGATGGCCACATTCAAAACAGAATGAGTTTTTTTTTTATAAAATTAATTTTTATTTATTATACCTGAATTCATTCATCATTACATTTGTGCTTATCTACAACTTCTCGCTAATTCCATTGGCTTATTAAACAACTTAATGGAGCTATTATTACCTATAATCCCGGTATTTTAAAACATTTGGTTCTAATTTATTTATAATTTTATAGGGGGAAAAACAAGCGTATTTAACAAGCATACCAAAGTTATCTTTCGAGTATACAATGAAAAACTCTATAAATTAAAACATGAGTTGTTATTCTCTTATACTTCGCTATGCAGCCCTATGTGGAAGCTCTTTCACAATGAACTTTTGCTGCCTGTATATTGAGGTTATTTTTGCAACTCAAAAGTAATTTGTTATTTGTTGCCACAGGATTCATTGGAGCCTGACACGTGAAGTAATTAGCAATTATTGTTTAAAACAAATTTCTGTCTAGCGCGAGCAGGTTTGGTCAACAACCGAAGCTTCGGAAATTTTGGGTAGATGCCAAAAAGGCAAAATATTATTAACTATATTTAATGAACAATAATCGATTATAAGAAAAACAATAATAGGCACATAGTAATTATAATGCATTTATTCATATTTGATATTATTGGTGGAATTATAATTTGCACATGATAATTAGATAGGGCTCAATTAGCTAATACAAAAGTCGATTACTTTAATTCAAGACAAAAGGAATCAGAAATTGCTCTGTTAACTGCACAGCTTTATTTACTTTCAGTGGTCGGCCCGTGTCTCAGCAGTGGGAACATGTTTGGGCTGATGATGATGAAGTTAACTTTTGTATGCACAGCCGCTATTCCATTGAGGTTACGGTCCGATGGGAAGAATATGGTTGTACACAAGTGTATGCGATCAGACGCAATACCGATAGCTTTAACTACTCTCTCTTAGAGCCTTAAGTCTGTGCTTTAAGGATGTGCTAATACCGCCTAAGTATGGGTTTCCAAAGACATTTTAAAAAACTCTGAACCAATTATCGTTGCGAATTTTGACATTGGATTTTTTGGAGAGTAGTAAAGTATACATATAACAAAGCAGTTGTCAAAAGCTTTTCCGCCCTAGGAACAGATATAGATTGTATAGATGCTATATGTGAATTATGTATTAACTATTAAGTAAACTGACAACTGTAAAGACTAGAGTCCACTTAAATTAAGAAACATTTTGCTTTCAAGTACAACTGATTCTTATCATACTTAATCAAGAAATGTAACTACAAATATAATGTGCTAAAGTCTATCATTTATTTTATCGCTAAGTAACACTTAGCAAGGAATCATTGGTAAAAAAACTTCAAATATTTCTTACACGTTGTCTTGGAGGGAAGTTTTTACGACCGCCTATAATTACGCAATTAGTGTCGATGAATTGAAAACGCATTTATATTAAGTCTCCCTTTGTCTGGGTTCATTGTGCGCCCGCGCCTTTTAATTTTTGCAACAGCTGTTTCTGTTCAACCATTTGCAATGTATGACAGTTGGCGCTCCCTGTCTTCGGTTGAAATTATTTTAGTATAAAACTATTATATTATTCATAATTATTGATTGATGGGGATTTTTATTGAGGATATTTAAAAAAGTACATGTTGTGATTTCATTATATCACTGTAGACTGAATAAAATATGAATTTAATATCAATTTTTATATAAAACACTAAAATATAAATGCTAACTAATCAATGGTGTATACCTAGCTAAGGGATATATTTTAATTTTTCTTTTCTGAAAAATAGCATACTCGATAGTCATAAAGTTGTTATGGATTTTGCACTTGCACGCAATATGGCCGGCCCCTATTAAATATTATTTTTGCCATATTTATGCGTATCGATGAAGTCGAAATATGATTTATGTGCAAATATGAATAGGCATTTCTTACCAAAACGCTCTAGTTAATATTAGATTTATAGCTGGACGTGAGATAATAATTCCTTTTCAATTAACACCCAATGTGGTCGCGTTGCGTAGAGCGGTTGTTCGATTCGATACGCAATATCGACGAACAACAACCGATACAACTATTCATCATTATTATAAATGTTCTACACTCACTTATTTACGGAAATCGATATTTTTTTCGGTATCGAGTGTGAATGCTCGATTTTGGAAGCGTCGATAAACGTGACGGTATTGTGTGGGATGACCCTTGCATTGTGCTCTCGCAACCCTGCTGAGCACCATTGACTTCCAAACTACATTGTATCGAAGTAGGAACATAATTAGTTCCGCGTTCTGTAATTATTGATTATAAGGTCACGGTGTTGTAATGTAATCCAACTAATAGAATTGTTTAATAGCATTTTTAGTTTTGTTCCGCCGAAACGTAATTTGTGAGAAACGTAGCCAGTTATCTAGTTATATCAGTTGCGGTGTAGGAAGTAACTAGGAGCATAAGTAGTGGAGAGCTGGGAATATCGATAAACGTCGGTGGGCAATCAGTGGCCAGGCAATTTGCGAGCGATTGTCCGTGGCGAGACGCGAGCACACGCAAATTGGACGGGAGCTATTCACCCACCTAACTGTTCCATTTCGACCTTACCACGAATATATCTAACTTGTTCCTGGTTCTACCTACGATAGTATGGATAGATATACTATCGATGTATGTGATGACAAACATGAAGTTTCACAAAATATATCAATAAACAAAGGTCACAAAATTCTCGAGGGATTCACACAACAAATGGAAAGTAGGTACGCAATATCATACGGGATAATAATATCGATATCGGCTTCACTCTCCTCAATATTCGTTCCACTCAAGCTCGCAATCACGAAAACAAATTTGCGTTCATTTCCTTTCCCGCGGAACAAACGTACTTACAGCGGATTCCAGGTCGTAATATTCTATACGGCGGTTCGTAATGGAAACCATTTCTCATCAATTTTCTAAATAAAGGCGCACAGAAGCCAAGGGATAAAACAAAGCGCGAGCGCTCACGACATAGATTGAACTGAATTATCGCTTTACCGCAGAATATAATCTGCTCCGGGGTGCCGTGTATCGGCTCTCACCCGAGGCAGAACCACGCGGTGCACTCCGCCGAAGAGATAACACGTGTGAATTATGTTAAATCCAGACAGTTTTTCTCTTTTATCAATTCACTTCACATCTGCAGCGTTTGGTACTGATTAAATTCAAATCGCTGGCTATTTTCTGTGCAGCGTTTAAAGCCCGAGATGCATATCGTAAGTACTTACCACTGCCACGACTCATGTACTCTGTTATCTTTTTCTAAGTATTTATTTTGCCTTCTGCTGTGGGCTTTATCGATAAATCCAACACCTCGTTAATTAGGGCACCGAGCGCGCATTTCATAGTATCTATACCTATTGTTGAACAAGATTAAATATATATTAAATGAAAAATAACTTTGTAATGTTAGCCACGATGTAATCAAAGCGTCACATAGTAAATTGCTACAAATTAGGTGAAAGTGTGACTCAAATAGGCTTGCATGACAAATGATGGTTACTCGTAACGTATCTTGTGTTTATAATTTGCTTCTCACAATAAGCGTAACTAAATCGTAATATGCATATTAGTTTTCATACTGGGTGAATAAAGAGTATAAATTTATTAAAATTTATAACTAATTTAATAGCGTAACTTACAATAATACGATAGTTATATCATACAATACCTACTTACTTCTCAATTGTAGTCACTAGTCAAATTATTAAAGTAATTAGGTTAGGTGTTATTGCAAATAAGTTGTATCTACCTACGTACAGTGTACACATAAAAAAAATATTTTTAACTAAATCGATGATTAACATAAGAAAAAATTTGTATATCTACTTGCTAATTTTATGAAAATTTTTCAAAATTATAAAAAATAATAACTTTAATTTCTTTTGAGAATTTGTAAATGATGTGTGCGTTATAATCTTAGTTATAACTAGCGGTCCGCCCCGGCTTCGCCCGTGGTACATATTTCGCAATAAAAGGTAGCCTATTTTCTTTCTCAGGGTCTAAAGATTGTCTGTGCCAAATTTCATCAAAATCGGTCTAGTAGTTTATGCGTGAAAACCATACACACATACAAACCTTTCCTCTTTATAATATTCGTATAGAAGTATAGATAAATAAATGGTTCTGCTGAGGTAGATTTAGAACTTTGTCCAAAAAGAGAGGCGTAACTAGTGGTAACATCTTATAAGATCTTCATGGGTCATTACATCATGCTAACATGTGTCTAACGCATATAAACGACTACGGTAGCTGGCATTATAATTTGTACACAAAAACTATTATAATTTCAGTCTGGCAGCTCTTGCCTTCGGCTATACAACATAATTATATATGACAACATTTTAACAAAAAATAAATTCGACTTCAAAGTGAACAAAATAGGAGAATACGTAGAAATAAGGTTATTTCAATAATGTATCACTATATGGTACCTATAGAGAAAATTCTGAAAATTCTGCACCAAAAATTTTTTCAATATTTCTGTCGATTTCTTCAAAGCTCTGAATAAAAAATAATAGGTACCTAATGTTTATTTTATGCCATTATAGTTAGTGACAATTGTTTCGCCGAAGCAGGGTAAATAAAGTAGTCGCGGAAGAATTCCAACCAATACCCGCGGCCCCATCATTAAAGCGGCTCGACGGAACACAGTGGGGCTTTAGTCGGTAAGAATCCGACATAACCCACGGCCCCTTCCCCGGGGGCCGGGGGTATCTTTGGAAGATTTCCCCACTATAAAAAAGGGTAAATAAAGTAGGTACCTAAAGCTCTACGCGCTAAGAAATCAATACGCTTGCGATCATTCAGAGCCAAAATTTATAATTTTATTGTTTTAGTAGGCCTTAAGAAACAGCATACACATACAATCTAAAACACCACACAAAATACTCAACATTAACACGTATAAAAACAAAACTAGACAATTTAGTTCTTATTGGAAACAGGGCCAACATAACGGTGCAGGAAAAACGGGAAACGGCCGGTGCGCTCCGATCAAAAGAAACATTTACATAATATGGACCATTTCCGTAATCACATTAGCCGGTCACTCCTAACCACCGTCTACTGTCACAGTAGCGTGTCGAACAGGACACCTGCGTCCGTAATGATCACTAATGTGCCTCTGTCTTACTCTAATACCATGACAGATTCGAGTTATTGCCGCCCTTGTATCTGCCGCTCAAAGCATGATAGACGCTCATGTTCCATCACTTGCGAACACGGTTTTGCTCGTGTCCATTGAGGAAAGCAGGTCTTCCAGCCGATCCATATAGAACGTTTCATACTTCTGTGTTCTTGTTCTAGCGAAATAATAAGCCTGTGATAATAAGCCTCTCCCGACTAATAAGGATGAAGAAGAAAATGTAAGAAGAACACTGAAAGAAATCGTTTTTGTCTCCCTCATTTAAACATACTTTTAGTTTTACTTTTGTTTAATATATTCCATATAAGATAAGAATGTCCTGTTAAGCTTAGGCCTAATTATAAACTTATTATCAGAGATATTAAAATCTGTAACATGTAAGTTTCTTTGATATAAAACTCTATTTATGGTTATGCAAATAGAAAGATAGTTAATTTAATATTTAATCTAATAAGAGTTTAATCGCATATAGGAATGAATAATTAAAGGAGTGTTAATAAAGATGTAACTTATTTTTCTAAATAACATGACTACATTTTTAAATATATAATCAAAATTATATTTTAAATTGATAATATGATTTGAAATAATAGAGCAGAAAAAAGATAGAAGAGAGACAGTTTTTTGAGGGCTCTTGTTAAGACATTTCAAAGGCGCTTCTTAAAAAGTCTGTTTGAGTTTGAGCTTTTACATTATACAACTGTATGTCTGATAAATTGTATGATTTTATATGAATATAAGAATATGTATCTATTATAATTTAACACTCACTCGAAATAATTAAACACATTAATTATTATGTATTAATGTATTTAAATATTTATAGACTTCTTATCTGCTTCTTGCTTTCCAAATCATTTTAAATGTTAAACATAAATTAATACTTTATCTATTACTCTTTGTACAGAAACATATCTCTACTGCAAGAATAAAATAAAGAAAGGTAACATTTAAAACAACTAATTACACTCTCAATTCATTACCACATAAAACACGATTTAAATTGTAATAAGTTTAAAATATACAGCTTACTGCGGTAACTGGTAATCAAGGAACACTCCATATCTAAGTACAACTTCATATGGCGGGTTATCAACGGCGTATAATGAGTTATGAGGTGATTTCATTGCTCGTTTTGTGTTCGTCACGAAGTATCGGAGGCGTCATCCATCATCCGTTGCGACTAATTGCCTGCTACCTTGCTTCGCCTTCTATCCTTTTAATTCGTCCTCCGGCGACCTCTGTGACGCGGGGTGAGCCATTTCGAGTAATTGCCTGCGAGATATTGCAAGCTTCATTGGTTGAATGAAAAAATGTGAGATAGGTAAATGTGTAATTATAAGTTAGGTATTTAAACCCTTTTTTAAGGCTTTGCGATTTATTTTTGGTTTGGAATGATAGGCACCTACTTATAAATTAGTTACGTTGTCATATTGTGATGTAGGATAAAATTTACTAGAGCTTATAAGTTATAAGCTTATTAAAATTGTAAGGCAGCTGTTTTCCAGGACAATGTGCGTTTTAACTTTGAACTGCATTAATAAGTAACGTATCAATCTTTCTCCACGTCTTATAAAATATCTAAAATATATATCCATATCCATATCTATCTGTATTGAAAATCAATTCATTCATTCATACATTCATCAATAGCTAAATCGTTGCACAATTTCCCGTGGGCATCATTCAAAAAATATCTGACTATTCAACTATTATAGATTAAACTAATCCACCAAAACCACTTACAACGATCTAAGACGCGATTGGCAAATAAAAACGATCGGACGACACAGCGCTCCATCAAAAGGGGTAAACTCGATTAAGTTCGGTTTTATTTCCCAGCGGGGGCAGGGGGGGACGTGTGAGCGGCGCCACATTAATCATTAACGCAGCCTGCCTAATGACACCGCCGAAACGGGCAACAGTGATGTAATGCATGATTATCGATGGTTCTATTGTAATCGCCGCCTAACCCTGTCATTTGACACTTACAGGTGAGAATCGTAATTGACTACCGTTCTACTCCATCCGCGCTCGTCGTTTTGGGTCGTGAGCTTCAATGACTGTGGAATAATGCAATATAGGTACTTTTGAATTGGGTTTTAATGTTTGAATATTGTTTTGAATATAAATTTGATGGTTTGAGTAATTTATATAAATACGTTCTTACGCAGTTTCAAATAGTATAATAACGGAATTATTAAAAAAAAAATACGGCCACATAGATTGATAAACGTAGGTACATTAAACACAAGTAAAGTATCGTCTCTGATTCTATAGTACGCTATTAGTATTTAAAATAATATTATATGACCATTAACACGTTATCGACTTTCTAATTGCACATCTCTAAACTCTATATTAGATGTCGCTATTAACTCCGCAAAACGTAATTAATCGAATAAGTTTATGATTGATATAACCAGTTTGTGGGGCGCTTAATTCACTTTCCCAATTTCCAAGGCTTAGATGCTTTTATAAAGTTATCCTTTAACGAAATTGATTGGACTATCGTAACTGATTTACTGATAGCGAGATTCGATTAAACCCGCCCAAGAATTAAGGAAGCGTAAATAATTGAGCCAAAAGCAAATTAGAGATATTGTTCTTACATGTGTACCGGGTAAATTGTACTGTAAATTATCGTATCAATTATCTTATAATTACCACTTTTTAAAAGATAACTTGCGTAAACCAAACAATGATGAGAAAGATTGCGTATAACGACTGTAATTCTTAACGAGAATATGCCAGACTGTTTAATTGTAGATACCGACCTGCAGACGTCATATCTTTTCAACATTAATTAGGAGGAACTCTTTAATTGCTTTTGTTTTCGTTTTATTTTCAAAAACAAAACTTTCGTTTTTGCCTTTAAACATAATATATGAATCTCGTTAAAAATAATTGAAAAAATAAAACCTCCGGCGTTACGTAAGGACGTTCAGCACTGAATTTACATATAGATACTATTCAATTATTTAATTAAACTTATCGTAAATAAGAACATCTCTACATTTTTCACTATAGGTAGATACTCTAACCAAAGATGAAATCAATACGTTTTTAATCATAGTATAACATAAGCAAATCTAAAGTGGTGTGGTGCGAAAAAGGTTAAGTCAAAAAGTGGGAGGGCTGGCAATAGACAGGGAGGGTGGAGACGCAATTTGTAATATTTCACGAGCCAGTACGCGCTTATTAACTAGGCGTGCAAAAAATTCGCTCTCAGATGTGCACAACCTTTGATATCGCAAGTAATGTATGGTTTTATATTCGAAACAAATAAAAATGTATAAATAATTTGTTTTGTACAAACGTTGAGTTAATACAAATGTTTATGTAGTCTGTTTCTCGTGTAAAATTAAGGTAGAGTTATGAGTCATAATGGTTAATTACATAAAGTTGTTAAAAATTAATGATATTTTATTTGAATCTGCACTTTAAATAGAAAATTCCTTTTTATAATATACAGAGGTAAAACGAATAATATTCCTACAAACTTATGCAGTCCTATTGTTGAAGAACGCATAACTTAAATAATAATTATTTCTTATTCAATATCCAGACGCAAAAAAATATATTATATTATACATTTTTATTACAATTTGAACCTTGTTATTTTTGTAACTATAAGTGTGGCACCCCTGACTATGCAAAAAGTTATATCTAGTCTGCTCAAAGCATTGCAGGGTGAAAAACAGGGCTGCACTTAGATAATAATCATACACATGCTCAAATACGGTTAAACACTTAAAATAGTTAAAGCATGTTATTACATCTCATAAAAACCTTTATTTTGAATATATTATTACTGTAGCTAATAATGTAACGAAGAGCTGTATTTAGGATAGATATAGAAAATAATCACACTCACACCCACACATTGTTTTTTAATTAGGGAAATTGATAGGTCCTTATTAAATTTTAGACTCGTTGAGAATTTATCTTGCTGATTTTTTCGTCATCCGATGATAACATAATTCAATTTTATTAAACGCAAATATGAACATAATATGTGTACCTACACACACTCAAAGTGAAATTATAAAAAATACTTATTATAAATAGATAGGTATATACTTAATGTTATAATATTTCTTTATATAAAAAAACTATGTACCTAAGTGTAATATTATTAGTATTGATAGCTAGATCTAACCACATACAAAACGAATTACTCACATGCAAAATGTGTTAGTCAATCATAGTGCAATTATTAACACTACACGCAAAATAAAGAACAACTACATCCCTGTAACGACTTATCGGGAGGTTATTAATCTTTTCCCTTGGGAAACCATCGACGCTTAGCCGCCACTGTCCATATCGCTACGTATTTTTATACAATACCTATAACTATAAATACATATAGTATAATGTATTTATACTCAATAGCTAATTATATTCGCCTTTACAATGTGTAAGTATCTATTAGTAAAAATATTATACGTAAGAATTTAGTTTTAATTGTTATACCTAATGTTAATTCAAAATAACAACATTCATACTTATAGTCTTATAGTTCATATTTTATGATATCTAAGTACATATCTATATATATCTTTTAGAGGTATAGGTATGTGGAAGTAGTATTAATACTACTACGATTATAGATTTAATTAGGTAATATGGTTAATATCGCCTATAATAAGATATTGAGATGTAATAATCTATACATATAATAAATCTGTAGAAGGGTCAATTCTGTACATTGAAAATATTGAAAAAATAAATAGCAGGGGGTGTTACTGGATCGATACCAAACCCAAATATGTGATTAAAAAAATTTTTGTCTGTCTGTCTGTCTGTCTGTCTGTCTGTCTGTCTGTCTGTCTGTCTGTATGTGAAGGCATCACGTGAAAACTAGCGGTTCGATTTCGATGAAACTTGGTATAATTATACCTTATTATCCTGGGCGTAAAATAGGATACTTTTTATCCTGGAAAAATACGTAGAAAAAAATTAATCTTAATTTTTCAGTTTTATCCATAGACGTTGTTCCGTAGAACCGCGAACACACGTTGCGTATTATTATACGCCTAGCCGTATTTGGGAATTGGGTCCAATAGATATTTATAAGATGTTATTGACAGAGGTACTCAAAATGGAGAAATAACCATCCACGCGAAGACCGACATCCGCGCGGACGGAGTCGCGGGCGGAAGCTAGTTTAAAATAAATGTACCTAGTTACTTTTCAATCTGATATTGTTAATAGACATGAAACAAATCTCAAAGCAGAATTTAAACAACGTCTACGCCTATTATAGGTACCTACCTTTCTTTCAACCAAACCGTATAAGATATACGTAGATAGACAATTTCTAATATGACGAAGTTCCAAAATACAAATAGTCAAAATAAACTCTAAAAGAAGGGTGTAAGAATCATTTTAGTAAGTTATATCCGACGCAATGTACTAAGGGCGGGCCGCCCAAACGTTTAGCACCGTTTAACTTGAGCCTAGAGGTGGTTGAGTGACACACCCACGAGGGAGAGCTTTACCTCTAATATTTCTAATACCTACTGAAAACTTTCAAGGAAAACGCCTTTCAAATTATCGTAGAACGAAAATGTATCATATGAATTTGACAGTATGTTTATTAAATTCAAAGGAAAATTCATGCAAACACTAGGCAAAATATTTTTCCTTTCCGGTTTTAATCTTTATGTCAGTTTTACGTTAGTCATATTGCAGGCATATGTGTTAAGATTTATGCGATACACAAAAGTTACTGACATTAAAATATGCTAAATGCAAATAAACTTAATATTAACGAAGCAATGTCGGTTTCAGACTTAGGTTTCAGATGAACATCTTGATATATACGAATTTTGAAAACATACAAATATAAACCCAGCAACAATTTATGCCGTTTCTGTCACGATACAATAATCTAATTTTAATATTTAAAAGTAGAAACATTCACCTACGCTAGCTCGTCTCCGTTTTCATGTTCTGAATACGAAATCAAAACGGGAAGCGAACGAGGCCATATTGCTCTTAGTAAGCACCCTTTAATGGAAGGAGAATAAAATATACCTCTCTGATTAAGTTTGAATGGAGTGATAATGAATCATGATGAAAAATTATTCAAAATCGGGAACGTAAAAGGAAAATTGTTTTAATATTACAATCTCGTTTGGATAGTCTGTAGGTATCGTGTGGGATCATTGAATCAAAATATTTTATGTTAACACTTAACACGGTAAAAAGGGCTTTATGATGTTCAAGTAGTAATAGTACCTAGTAGTTAAACGTTCATGAAAGTGCTTTTTCACAACTTGACATAATGAATGTTACATATAAAAGTACGTATAACTTATATAACTATATTATTATGTCCCGGACGTCCACAATAAGTAAATAGCAGAATAAAAGTTTGAGTTTCGCTCTACATTTTAATTTAGGTATGTTCTGCAATAACTTATGCCTGCCTATACACGTTCTACATTAAAATGATGTGCCTGCTCGAACAAATTCTGTATTATTTGACTTCCATTGCTCGTTAGGTTTTCTCTCTTTCTGTTTGAAGGGGTGGAAGGTGTTCTTATAATATCGACTTATTGCCCCATTGTACGCCGACGGAAGTGAAAATATCAGCGGAACTACCTAAATCCTTATAAAAACAACATAGTTAATATACAAATCGTATAAATAAAAACCACAGTAAAAATCACAGAAAAATAGTCATCATTAGTTCCGTTACATTTAATATTTATATACCTACTTATATTTTATACACATTTCGCCGTCTTTCGCTTAATAGGTTTCTTCAAAGCAAAGCAGTGAGTTCGTGTTACAAATCCTCAATTAGCAGCATACAGTTCAGTTTATGCCAGCGTTTAAATTCGTTAGGAGTGGGGTAATGTTGTATTCGTTCGCGGCTTGATCATAGAATAACTTGAGAATTAAACAGATGCGCAATTATTGGCAGTTTAGCTAATTAATCAGAATATTCGTAACTTGGGCTATAATTTTGCTAAAAATTTTCTTTGTTTTGTCACTTACAAGGCTAAGCTATTAAAATAGTAATAAAATATTCCAATAAATTGAAATAAATAAGTACAATTTCCGACTTTGTTGTACAAACACACAACTGAAATTTCATGTTTACGTATTTTTAATAATTAATTATAATTATTATTAATTATACACAAACATTTTAAACTGATCTGGTATAGGTACATACCCAATGTTTATTATAAATTATTAGACCAAAAATATTTAAATAACTAAAGCCATTTCCTAATTTTTTTGCCATTTAAAAGTACCGTTACACAAACTCGTTTAAAGTAACACGTCTGCCGTTCATTTATTCTGTGTGCCTAACATCAATTGCGTATGTGAGTTGCGTAGCGCGCTAAGTGGATCTCCATTTTAACTCCTGAAACAAGCCGGTCGGAGCTTTCAGTGGATCTCGACATTTGCATGATTGCCATTACACTGATTACCTCGACACTTCGACCCCCTGCTACAAAAAGCGTTATAAATGTATGTAAATTATCCTTTTACTTTGAGTACTGATGATTTTATCAATTATACGAATAGTTATGTAATACCTTAATGTTAATGTTTTTGTATGTAATGGTGTTGTATTTTTTTTTTAGTCTAGATAGAGTAAATGCAAAGCTTCAAATAAAAAATGGTATTAAAATAATAAAAGCCCTACAAGAACACGGATACAAATTTTAACATATTATTAATATCAATACATAATATGATCTAAAAAGAGTTACAAATAAACAGAATATTACTGGAAATAATACTTCTATTAATTATTAATATATACATAGTAGCTTCGGTAAGTAAAATAATAAAAAGACATTCATTCAAGAGGATTAGGAAAAATTTCCGTAAACAAACTTCACATCGCAAAGTAAGTTCACAGATTTTAATAGTCCACCCTGTCCCCCCTCCTTCCCCCACCGAAAAGTGCTTCAGAAGTGTCGTTTATGTACTCAAAGCATATGCAAATGGATGTTTTAAAATTTTAGGGAGCGAATGCCGCGTTAGTCCCTCTAGCACTTGCGAAAATCAAAATGTAAATGTACCCTTTTATGTTTACAAATCATGTAAATAAAGCGTTCGTTTTATTGACTTTACCCTGCCCTAAAGGCAATTCAAATTACTGAAGTGGAGACACATTTATTTTGACACCAGACTCCAGAGCGCAAAGAGGAAATAAAAACAGCTCTTTGAGGTTGAATTTGATATCTATAGCATTATTACTCATTATCTTTTGATGCGTTTATAATTAATTATGTTTCATTGGAAGTAAATCAAGTTGCATTTAAATAAATACAAGTTTTTTCCTTCTAAATACAAAATATAAAATAGGTAATACGTTGATTTATAAAATAGATTTATTTTACATTCATTCGTTAAACAATCACACTACGGTTGTATTTGCCATTGTAATATTGATTTTCAAAAGCTACATATTGTGACACAGGTTCCTATGAATATAATATGTACCTACCGAAGACGACTAATTTTATTTTATTTATTGTTAATTATTTTATATATAAATATCTGTTCACCTTATTATACAAACACAAATTAAACTACAGCCAAGCACGATAGAGACGTTAAAAATGACGAAACTAAGTAAGTACCTATAACTAATAACGTTGTTATTTAGTACATAATTGTCTATATTATGCGTTACAGTGTCGATTGCAACACTCTTAAATAGTGGATAACCTATCATTATGTTTGAGTGTAATTAAGTGTAACACCTAATACATAATACAGCTGACTAGAATAGCGACAACGTGGTGAATAACTTAACACTTAACTGTATTGCAGTTTAACTGTTGCACTCTACTTAAGTCAGGTATGAAGTAATACTCAATTTATTGCTATTGAAAGCATAAAAGTATAATAATACTGAGGAGTACACGATGTAATAAGATAATGCAAATTAATTTTTATCAAGATTCGCTGCGATTGTGGTATTAAGCCTGCTCTCGGTATAAAAAGGTAGGTACGTAATATAGAGTCACATAGTGAACAACAATTTAAGACACATGAAAGGATCAATAAAACGATTTCGTATTTGAATAAATGTAGTTTAGTAATTATTTATTATGGATTCCTTAAAAATGTAAAGTCTTATGTTTCTTCTGAATGAACAGAAATAGAAACAAATGCTCTATCTCCATCATTATTTATCTATGCTAAATCACTATTCATAAGAACAACTCGAATATAAACTATTTTCGTATCCAACCCAACCAGGTTATATGAATGTGCAAACCAGTGGAGCAAAGCGGCTATGTGACAATTATAATGGTGCTCTAAGTCCACGGAAGGTGCCGCTTCGTTGCCCGTGCGCCGATCGCGCGACGCTCTCAGGAGATTAAGTTACGCACAGCTATGCGGAGATCTTTGGCTAATGTTGTGAGATAATAGGAATTTTAATATTTAATTTTTAGAATACATTTAAATTAATACAAAATACTTATAAGACAATGTCAGTAGAAATACGGATCTATTTTTCGCTTATTTTACTTGGTAACTGTCTGTGTGATTTGCATAATTTTTAGATGTGTTTAAAGTAATATTTGTGTTCATAGCAAATTATTTTTACATAATTATTAAATTTTATTCTGTAGCAAAATATGAACGGTGTTATTTTTATTCAAATTAGATATTTACACGTAGGTACGGGACGTGGCGTTCCCCTTCGTTACACGCTTGAAATCACGTGATATTTGTTAAAATTTTAAACAATTAAAGTAATTAATTGTAAATTGTTGCTTTTATTTTTAGCCTCATATTTTTCACAGACTTTCTTTATTACAAAGCAGATTTAGTTATATTTGAGATACCGTTAGGATATCAAAAATTGTTATAGAGTTATTCTTTTGCAAGATACATCTCAGTCATCTAGTTTCGTGCTCTTTATATTTGTTTCAAAATTTTACACCATCTATTTGCTACTGAGACTAGTCCTAACCACACTTCTGGATTCTATACAACTATACAGCAGTATCAGGGCTGTCTTACTAAATGAATGGGAAAATGAATTATACTACAGAATCGTAACTTACACTACACCTTAAATTAGAGAGACCTACATCTTATTATAAAGAGGCTCAACACTTCCATTACATTATCTTTCTTGAACTTTTCCTTTAACCAAGGAACACAGTATCTACCTCTACGAAATGAACAAGGAAGACTTATGTTAAGAGGAACTTTCTTCTAAAATAAATCATTAATGTGTTTCTTATATAAACCATTGTTGTGATTCTAACTTCTTAATTCTTCTACTTTGTAGCTAAAACATGTTACAATGTTAGAGTATAAACAAATTATTAGAGTCAGATATACATAGCTAACTCCTAAGACCTAAACATCTCCCTAAGGAGTTACTAGTTAGGACACACTATAGGTATTCGGTATATTCGGTACTCTTGTCTACACTATACACTTATACAGCCCTAATGCACAGGATCAGTGAACAGAGCTCGGCTCCCGCGCACCCGGACGCGATCACATACCCGGTTAAACATCGATAAACATGGCGACGGATTAAATGTTCACCGCAAACATTATACCGTACAAAAAGATCCACAAAAACTGTAACAGACACGACTTTAAATCGACCAATCGTCCCTAATTAACGCGCGTCGTGTGTTCTCTTTAAAATTGCTAAACGCTAAATTAATAAATTTTAACGTATTAAAAGATTTAATCATTTTATTATTTAACGCTCCGCTGATTTTATAGCAAGCGTGTTGTGACCACGTTTTTAATGGTTTTAGAGGCAAAAAATACTGTCAATATAGTAATCTTCAAGCAAATTTCATGGTTACCTATAGGTACTTAGATGATATCCAAACTCCAACATCTCTAATCAATATTTTCAACACATTTTTCATTTATTTGGTGTTCAGTTATTTGCTTAAAAGTTAAAACCCACATATCTAAAGTCTTTCACCTATCTTTCAGCTTACAGTTTATGTCATCAATAATCTGAATACAATACAAGAAATTTCTAAGATATCACGTAAACCAGTGGTAATTATCAGGGCATAACTCAATATTCTAATAAACTTTCTTAACACAGGTATCGTGTTAATTTTGCAATGAATATTATGTATGCCGAGGACTTTTACATTATATGTGTGGTTGTGGTCGTTTCGGATCGCTGGGTAAACGGACGGTAATCTCGACTAAACACTGATCAACTGCCGGCCTACCGCTTAATGTGCTGTGCTTGGGCGTTCTACAAGTCGCAGGTTCGATTCTGAGTTGAGCAATTTTTATATTTTTACTTAAAATCATATTTTTAACTTCCAGGATACGTGATGAAGTCAATTTTATAAGTTAGTAATTTTTTCAATTCGTTCGTAAAAACATTTTCGGTACTCTTGTCTAGCTAACAATATTACTTTCCTGATTCATCACATGTAATGTAATTAAAAACGTAATTAATATTTTTATTTAAAAATAAAATCTGTTAGTAATAATTTTGAACTTTTGCACACCAATTTTCGGTAAAAACATTATACTATTTAACATCTTTATACTAATGAATAATTTAATAATTATCGTTTCTTATTGCATTGTTTGACGAGATTTTTGGGTGAGACGAAACGCTTTTACGGTTTTGTTATAGTTATAGAAATATTATTATTTTGATCCTAGTATTAATTAAATGAAGTTAATAGTAACGAGAACGCCAATCATGGAAAGGCTTGTATTGTTTGTAAAGGTCATTAATATTATAATGCAAAATTAATTTAATTGAACAACAATTAAAATATACGCCGTCATAAAACGCTTTGTTGCGTATCAAAAAACTTTTTATTGCTCACATGCTGCCGTCTAACCCGTAATGTTTTATATTTTAAATATTTTAGCATCGCAAATAGGTGCTTAATTACTACGTTAAAAGCAAAAACAATGCATAATATGTTAGTGTCAGAATGTGTGTACGGTCATAAATGATTTTATATGCTAAATTAAAAAGCAAAATGAGTACTTGCTATTTTTATACTTCCTCCTGAGACGCGATACATTATTTAAATTATAATTTCCCACTTTTATAAGCCGGTTTTAAATTGTAAAGCGTGATTAAAACTCATAAGTTTTGTGTGAAAACTTTGATAGGGTGAGAAATTGAAGCTCTGTGTTTTATAAACAGGTCGTTGTTAAATGCTCGCAAGAAATGTACCACCTATGTTTATAAGAAATATGAAAATAACTCTTATTTCAGAAAAGTTAATAACTCGTTTGTTATTCTATTCTTTAAATAATTTAGGATTTAATTGTCTTTTAAATATCAATTATAATCCTTATTTTTATATAAAAACCGTTTCTATGCACATTTACCAATATTTTTCTTAAACAATTCATTTCAATTAGATATTTTTCGTCTTTTCTGCATATAAAGTAAAATATGGTTATACATAAATTGTCTTCCACATTTCGTTATTTCCTGAACGAATCGTATAAAATCGAACACAGAAAAATAAAGGGCATTTAAATAATTGCAGAGTGAAGCTACTTGCGGGCAATTGTAAATCGATATTACGGAGTTAAACTATTGGTTAATATATCGTTGACGGGTAAGACGAGCCGTCGTGCGGCTACCTCACCTCACCCGTTCACGGGACATGCGACACCGGTCCATGTTAAAATCTCGATAATACACTTTTTATTAACAAAAACTCTGCAATCAATACCACCTAATTGTCACTTTTTGTGATTGTCACAGAACGCGATGGTTTCGTACGTCTTAATATGAATAGGAACAGTAGCTTTGGTATTTTTATACTCTTTTTGTTTTCTTTTTTTAGCTTCAAAGAAAATAGGCACATAGGATTTGAGATACGTAGCGTTTTTTGCACTTTGCTCACACACACAGCACAAAATATTTACAACTGCTATTAACGCAGATCGATGTCAGTGCTAATAAATAACTTCAGCACCTAGAAAATCGTATCGCAGCCATCAAGGTATTTGATAAGGAGTAGACAAAAACAATACTCAAAGATGCATGAAGTGAGAAAATGGAAACATCAACAGGATATCGTTTTATGCGAATCGAAAAAAAAAGAATATTAAATCGATGTTTGTCTAAGACGGTTCTTGTAATGAAGTATGCAATATTTCTAGTTACCAGGCTCATAATAAATTAGCCATTCAGCTGCGTTCTTACGCATCATAAACTCTGCAATTGCGGTGGAAGATAGAAAACAATTTCTTTGATTTAAACGTGCAAAGTTATGTATTATCATTAATTAGGTTCTTTAACTACTGTTTAATTTGAGGCAAATATACATTTCTAAGAGAAATTAGTAATCAATGATTGCTAATAGACATACTCCAATCGAATATTATTCACATTATTCGGTAGGTAGGTATGTTGAGTTTTAAACAGTCTTCCTCTTATAATGTTTCATAAGTGCTGAGTTAGAAAATTACTGCATGGGCGGATAACGTGACTAACTGCTCAGTGGATGCGGTTAAATTGAATATTTTAGTACATTCTTCTGAGTGATTATATTGCGTATTGATCCCTGAACCACAAATACAACAATTACTTAGTATCGCTAATTATATAGCAACAAACTTTACTGATGTATGCCGACAATTAGCTGAGCTCGCGGTATTAAACAATTATCTTTAAATAATTGAGACAATTGGTTTCAGAAAGCGCATATTTTGTACCAACTAAACAGGAGAATTTATGTCAATTGTTATATAAAATAATATCTATGATTATCATTACGAAAAGTGTCTTAAAGCACATTTCTATATTATTATTTTTTCTTACAACAACGTGTTAGATACAAATAAAATATCATAGGTACCTACCAAGTAGGTACCTATGTAAATTTATAAAAATGAAAAGTTCATTTAATAAAATTCAAACTTATACTAAAAACATAATTGTTGTTTTTCGTGTGAAGTTAATGTATTTACCCACTTTAACTTATATGTCGTAAAAAATTACACTATAAACTTACTTAATATACATAGGTTCGTATCATACCTATGTTTAAGTACCTGTTTACACATATAAGTACGTAAGGAAACGTTGATTATCTTTGTAAAGGCCAGATAGTACAGTGTACACTACCAATTAAACAGATAATAAATCCAAATTACATATATCTTATTACGATGCACATAATGTTTGTGTATCATTCTTTATAAGTTCCCGTAAAGTTTAATGATCGTTAATGTGAGACCTCCGTTAAGTCATGAATAATAATTCAGTCGCTAGCAGCCATTAATAGCTTGCGTTTTTGTTATACACTGATTACTTATTGTAAAACGGTTGTTTCTTGCTATTACCCAGTGTTTTACAAAGTGAGCGCTCAAACTTACCAGTTTTTCATCGCGAAGCATCCGACCACTTTCCACGTCATTAGGTGCCAGGCCAGCCGGTTTATATGCCTATATCTTATTATATAAAACATTTTAAAAGTGTGTGATTTCCACTACAGAGAGTGAGTAGTTCGCCAGAATAAAATTGATGTCAACTTATAACATTCTAAACAACCTAGGTGTGCAAAATGGTGCAAACCAACATGTGTAAGTAATTAAAGATTTTATCGTGATAGATTATTAATTATAATCGATTATTTGTTTGATTTATATAATTAACTAACTAGTATTCAGCTCCAGGCTTCGCATAAGTTGATTATGTACCCTCTAGATCTAGAAACTTCCTCGAGCTTTCCATGAGTGAAAACACGCTTTTGAGCGATAGCGAACACAGAACAGACAGACGCGCCGGACGACTTCGATTTATAATATAAAATGATAAAGTTATCGTCTTCTAATATATGTATAATATGTAGTAAGTAGTTTTATTACATTACAACTTCAAAGAATTCCATCTAAGTGAGATCGTTTGTACGAATCAAATATTTTCAACAAATGTGCTTAAGCTGAACATAAATCATAATAAACTGCTTAAAATATTTACAGCGCTTTTCAACACTTATGATTAATTAATACGATTTATTTATGCAAATAGTGTTACACGCAAGCCAGCTAAAATTACCTACCTTCTGAAAATAGAAAATCATTTGCCTGAAACATTGTTATACCCAAATATATAGGTATATGTATGTATTTAGATCTACATTACGATAATTATGATTGTTAATGTTTCTCGTTCACTCAATTATATTAAATGGAGTGAATGTTAGCCGTTTCCCGCTTCGAAACAATAACGCTAATCGGATGGCAACATCTTGCGAACAATGGCAAGCATAGCTGCTATGATCACCATGAGTTTCAATTATTTTGGTTCAAACAATTTGCAAGTGTCAACAATAAATTAACTATGACAGTTCAATAAAATTTCTCTTGTTAGAAACAAAAGAAGTATACATAGTTCTTCATTAATTTATAACGAATTGGTGTAGTGAAAAGTGCCTTGGTAGAGTTTTCTTTTTTATGCAACTCAAACACAAGCTCTACCAAATATATTATTACCGTGAAAGCTTGTGATTTCTGTGTAGGTCACTTTAATTTACTTACATATACAATTCTTATAATCAATAACAGTAAAATAATAATACTGTACCTATTAAATTTCTTTTCGTATATCATAGGGCAATTTTATTTTTGGTGTGTAATTTACAACGTATAGACGGTAGAACAAGCACTAAATCTCTATCATCGATGTATTATATAAAATATTAATACGTTATTATGATATGATATAAGTTTTGGAAAATATAAGCTAATAAGCTATTCCCCAAAGGCAACAAAAATATAGTCATGATACAGGTTTTAACCGACTTCTCACGAAGTTGTTATACTGTTAACCTAACCACCTGTAAGCGACGCACTCATAATAATTTAAAAAATTAAAAGTTATTGTATTATGAAAACTGTGAGAATGTTTAATTAGATAAGTGGGATAAACGGAACTAAGTAGACATTGCTTTTAATGAAAGTAAGCATTGTTCTTTGGTGAAATATTTGTAGCTACGTTATGTACCTAGCATGTTATCTTTTTGATATTTCGTAAGTAGGTTATGCACTTTTTGTTCGTCACTAAATAAAAGTTTAACGTTTTTTAACTGATTTGTTCGAGAATATTCATCCATAGGAGTAAATTAGTTATGATAGAGTAGCGATCTATTACTTAATTATTATTCTAAATAAACCATCACAAATATCTTTTCAATAACAATTGTACAATAATTCATAATTCTAGGTAAGCTTCTAAATCAATAATTTTATAAACACTTTTTAATTATGTTTTGAATATAATTATTTATGATACAATGATGGTCTGACCTTTCATCCTCACCAGAAAAGGGTGTTCAACTGACTATGATTATGTCACAAAAAAGCTAACGAAAGTAGGCAATATGTCGCCCGAAAAAACATTATTAGGTAAACATAAACAAAGATTGGTTCCACAATTCAGGGCATAGCTTGGGCCCATCGAAAATTAGTTTCGGACAAGTTCCACGGGAGCACGCCCCTTCGCCGTCATATGCTCGCTTAATGAGTTAACTCGCAGCAAAAAATATGTTCGAGTATCTTCACAATACGGCGCATGACTCGCCTCTCTGCGATCAATTATTAATAAAAAGCGGGCCGCTTCATTGAAAGGGCGATTAGCTCAATATTTATATGGAATATTCGGTATCAACGACGCTTTGTGTCCATAATTCGGTGGGTCATGACTAGGCGCGTTTGAACCAACGCCGACCAACGCATAGACCAACTGGCTGTGCAGAACTTATACCATAACTCTTTTTTAAGGCATATTTTTATTTGTTGTGAAAAACTTTAATTAATAAAATAATTATTATACGATACGATTGTATTTACAATTTTGATGACTTATCTATAAGCAGCTGACTTTATGTAGTTTTATCGACGTGATTTTTTTATATAATTAGTTTAAAGAAACACCAAAACATTGAACAGTTCATTTACAACATACAAGTAACAAGATAAAAAATACCTATGGTCTCGGTCTGGTAGAGCACAGACAGTTGCTTTAGCCACATGTCCATAAAGAAAGCCCGATCTAAAAAGGAAATTATAAAACATGGGACTTTTCCACTAAGTCAAGGTACTTAGTGGAAAAGTCCCATGTTTACAAATTACAATGTGTTATTTTTGAAAATTAGAAAATAAACTTTTTTATTTTTTGTATCTTGTATGTTACACGGCTTTTTACTTATTATCTAACCTAACGTAAAAACGTAATAAATAACAATTAACAAACCCTCTACTGCTAAATTACGTTTTTACTTTACTTACGTACCTTCGTTTGTTTATAGTTTGCCCACTTAACATTGATTGTTTCAGAGAAATCATTGTGATGAGTAAACTCGGGTAGAGTACAAGAAAAGATCATAACAAAATGTAATCATGATGAAAAAAGTAAATTGTGTTATTCTTTAAATTACCATGAATAATTAATTTATTGCAGATCTCTACAGTCGCTGGATTTCGTCATTATAACTCCTCACATGATTATAAAATGCCTTACCATATAGGTATATAAAATGTCTTCCAAGCGTATCTAATGATTTTTTTTTGTGTAAATAGTTGATTGTTTTATTTCTATCACAATTATGCTCAATTAAGCGGAATAAACACGTATACATTCTCCCTCATTGTGAAAACAATGTAAGAAGGTTAGAGAAGGGTTTATTTGGAAAAAAATAATGAGTAATTAATGAGCGATTACTACTTTTACTTATGTTTTATTAGCGTTAAAAGCTTGTTTTGTATAAAAATTGCATAACAATTGCTTGGACTTTGAGACTTGGACTTCCTCAGAGAGGGTAGACAATAGAGGTACAAAAGTTTAACGCGGGCCGCGGCAGCTCTATTTTTTCCTGTAGGCCACCAAGCTTGCCCCATTGATGGTACTACCGAATTGATTTGCCGTCTATTCTATTAGAATTCTTGCCGTGAAAGAAGCTATACTATGAAGCCCGAATTTATTTAATCTGATTCAATTCATCATACATCAATCAAAGATGAGCCGACGCTCGCTCAGTAGCAAATGGCTTGTTTTGTAATCTAGTAATATGTTTCGTAATTTAATGTTATTACTGTTTTTGCGCGTTTGAATTGTGAATGTAAAAATTTCTAATTGGTATTTTGTAACGTTTGTGTGCTTTAATTTACATTAAAAATAGAAACAACTAAGTGCTAGTTTGTGTTCTATTCCCTATCTACGAACTGATAATAGTTGTAGTACGGTGCACTTATTCTAAATTTTATGTTATCTTTTATATTGCTAAATAATTAAATATATTTCAAAATATGTATATTTTTAGCGAAAAATTATTATATACTTATAACTAGGTAATTTCTTAGTTCTCAGCAAATTAATAAAAAAATTGTCCAAAAAAGCTATAACTTTATTGATAAATGAATAATTAAAAACAAAGGCAGCTGTGATGAACAATTTTTCCGTAAAATTGCTAATGAAAAGGCCTTTTCACGAGCCCTGGCGCCGGCCGCCATGCAAATGTGCCGCTTAATGATGCGAGAAGTCACGGCACACCACTATACTAGGTATATACAGAAAACAAAAAGCTGCCTAGAGACAAGTTCAGAACAATGTTATGCAAAATTGTAATTAAATATGACCAGGTTTACATAGACTGTATATATTTTTACATGTACCTAGCAGTACCTACTGTATAATGTGGTCGTTATTTCTATCTTGTCATTATATAAATAAATAGAAAACAGACAGTTTCTTTACATTTGAAAGGTGATGTCTCTTTTATGGAGTTATTGGGAGTTATTCAACATAATAAGAAAAAAATCCTATGAAGTAAGAACATTCGATCGTTTTGGGAACGTCGATGCACTTGACAAAGTAAATACGTTCAGAATAATAATCTTAAAATTGTCTATTTCTAAATCTATTTTACGCACTACTGTTACATATAATTTCATAATTCCATAAAAGCTACAAGACACGGTTTTACAATGGAGACAGTAAGCTATGAGTTATTCAGTAACAGTATAAAATTTATCAACGTCACGATTAAGACATTCAAAAGTGTCTCTGGAGACAACTCATCAAGCTTGAAGGGGAAGATTATAGCATGAAAGAGCTCAACAATACTCTTTTAATTTGTCATTATGCAGCAATAAAAACATCATAAATGAGAGCTACAAAAAAGTTCAGGGCTAACAAAAACCGCGCGCTGGGGCGAAATTCGCAAATCATGCCGACATAATGATGGCCGCTTGAAAAAAATTTAAATATCAAAAGGCCGGACGGGGCACGGTAATGGTTTAAAGTCATTTTTCATTCGAGTCATCCGTGAATCAGAAATGAAAACGGTAGCCATCGGCTCCGCTTCCATTACGCGGCTGACGACTCTACGCTCGATTACAATTTCGGAGGTACATTTTCCAATTATAGAATAACATTTATTTTTAACTAACTCCCATCATTTTGTTCGCATTTTCATAACACTTTGACGCCCTGTCTCTACTTTCTCTCATATAGCGTATCTATTTTGGGCAATAATCTGTATTATCTCGCTAAATTTGAAAACGATTGGCTGTCGAGTTTGGCGGTGAAAGCATATCCGCCGAATCGCTACATTCGTATTTAATCTCGTTAATCATAATTATGTAACACGTCGATGCATAAAGATTATGTTAGATAATTCATTGTGTGTATCAGGGTTTGAACAATCGAATAGAGCAAAATAAGCGGTTTTATATCAAATATTTCCTTTTAACTACCTACCTAAGTAACTAATTCTAGTGTATTAATTTCATTTTTATCTTGTATATAACAACAGTATGTGTATAATAATATATCAACGACTTAATTTAGATAAATTGAAAACCAGGGAGTTTTAGACTATACAAAAAAGGTAACGTTGCATATATATTTAACTTCTCATAAAATGCGAGGTAGCAATGAAAGAAATATATTTATAAAAACGTATATTTACAATCCACATTGTACATTAGAAAGTTTATTCTACTAATCCATACACATTACTTATTTTTCCTCTTCTTAGTGTAAGTATCGACGGGCGGCAAACCACTGTCAAACTCGCTAGCTGTGTGCATCGAACTCTGTTTATTGGCTATTCTGTTCGCGAAAGCGCCCGGCTTCATTTTAGGGAATCTGTAAGGTATTTAATGTCATTAGCCAACTAGAGCTGAAAGATATATATCAATTTTATAAGGTTCTAATATGACGAATGAATAAAATACAATTGAATTAATGGATTAAAAACATCATAGTACAATCAACAAAAATTGTAGGTATACCTAATCTACAAATTGAAAAAGCTCAATAAAGGAAAAAATATCCGATATAGAATATCTATTAATTATGAAAAGTAATAGCTTTATAACTGTCAAAATGGTTATCGTTGCTGACTGTACCTGCTTGACATTACTAATGTAATTAGTCAATCAAATATTGGACTATTGAACATTGAATGAACTTCAAATCTTGGCTAACCAGGATAGTATCTACGTATTATATACAAAATACGTAACAAAACAGAACATACCCTGGTCTCTTCTTCTGCTCCTCATCCTTCACAGTCAATCTGTTCATAGGTTTTTCCCTCATTAGTTTAGGATCAGACCTCGCACGTTTCGCAAGGGCCGCCGGAGTCTCGCGTAGAGCGAAGGCTTTTGCCGCGTGCCCTAGATGTAAGTGCCTTGCGTCAAGATAGGGCCTTACTTCGCGGGGATAGCCCGAGTAGAAACGCACCCAGGATGTGAACGCTATGAACGGAAATAGTATAGATTTTTTATATTTTTATTCTTATATAAATTGAATGCCAAAAACTGCGACTGTAAAGCGCAAAATGCAAGTGTCTTGCATCTAGATAAGGCCATACGTCGCGGTTATAGATGCAATAGAAATGCCGGACTCAGTTCTATAATAAATTTAAGTTTCAAATAATGTTTAGCGCCCTCAAAACTAATTAGTAATTACTTTTTATGAGTATGAGGTATACTGCTTTTTTAATATAGGAATAAATAAATATGTATATATAAACATGGAATAAAAACAATAATGTTGAGGAAAATTTTGCGTGGAAACGGACCTGCGTTACTGTTTAAGATTCTACAGTTTGTAATATTTATATATTACAATATTAATTACTTTAGTATAATGAAGACATTTGAAATTAAAATAAATAAAAAAAAATTATATTCCGTATACAAAAACAGTTCAGGATCTTGGATTATGATTACCTACATGAGGATAATAATATTATGTATCCATTTTTTACATTACCTAATTAAAACAGTTAAATATAATTTGTAATAAACACTTCAACCCACCTGATAGGCTGAATATTGAAGATATATAAGAGAAGTAATTTGTAATAACAACTTAAAGTTAATATAAATAAATAAAAGTTAATACAATATATTGAACGAATGCGCGTTATGCTTCAGCTTCGCCTGCATCTCGATGGCTGCACGCATGCTGAGTTCGGCGCTTCTAGAAGCTTCTAGAACCTTCCCACTCCTCCTACTAACGCAACCTTATTGCACAATACTCACCTCTGCTAGCCCGTGCCAGCCAATCCTTAGACGAATGTGCGGTGTGCTCCAGCTTCGCCTGTACCGCGATGGCCGCGCGTTGTATGCTCGCCGCGCTTGGCGCAACCGTCCGTAAAGCTTCTAGTACCTTCGACTCGTCCGATTGGCGCAACCTTATTAAAAACAATGTTAGCTTTATTTATTTGACCTATTCGAATGTCATCTAACTTTCTTAGATCATTAAAACAGAAATTATGATGGATACGATCTAGTTTATTTGTTTATTTCATTAAAGACTTTAATATCCTAATTGTTATTACTTTCTTCCCCACCAAAATGGGGGTAAGTATACATCAAATGGAATATATAAGGAATCATTCGATTACGATATAAGGACTTAATTAAATACGAACCTGATCCTTTTCTGTTCCAAATGCCTAACAAACTCAGTTTCACTCGGCAGTAGGAACATAACGGCAGCGCCAACCTGAGCTGCTCGGCCTGTACGTCCGACCCTATTAATGCAAATAATAATGAATCTTCACTGATATTTTTAAGACAAAATATCGGATTTTTAAATGATAAATCGAATAGCGTTTGCTCAATAACTATTTATTTTTAAAATTAAAATCAATAAACAAATTGTCTCGCGTTTCTTAGCTTAGTAGTATGTCACCCACCTGTGCACGTAGTCCGTAGCCGAGGCGGGGGCGCAGTATTGTAATACAAGATCCACGCGTGGGACATCTATTCCTCTTGCTGCTACATCCTAAATATGAAAAATAAAATTGCTATTCCTATTGGAACTGTGAGTATCGACTAGACAAGAATCTATACTTAATATTATAAAGCTGAAGAGTTTGTTTGTTTGAACGCGCTAATCTCAGGAACTACTGGTCTGATTTGAAAAATTCTTTCAGTGTTAGATAGCCCATTTATCGAGGAAGGCTATAGGTTATATATGATCACGCTAAGACCAACAGGAGGGGAGCACTGCGGGTAAATTATAGTCTCGTCATAAATTGTTTTTTTGCGTTCGAGATTTCAATAAATTCATCGAAAGAACAGAGTAAGATTTCTAGCAAGACCTATAATTTCAAATAATAATGTATTATTTATCTACTTTATATATTTTTAAAATCATACATTAATAGTCGACAATCGTGGTAAGCATTGTTCTTATTCTTCAATAGGCCGTAATCTAATAAAAAATACGTGTTATATCAATCAATTTCATCATTTATGTAACACATTGATGAGAAATAATAAAATTTTCATTGTGGCGTGACATAATTTTGAATTACAAACATTAATTATTATAAGTCGATACAATGTATTCACGTGTTAAACTTTTTGCAGATAAGATATACGTGTACATATTATACACAACACTATTGTAATGTTTTCATAATACATTAAAATTTAGATTACCAACGATAATTAATCCATAAAGGCCACTCAATAAAAGCTTTATACGGTGTAATAGGAAACCAGGCGGTAGTAGCACCCTGCTGTGATCGAGATTGGAGAGATATCATTTTTTATTACATTTTTTTCTTTATTCTCAAGTACAAAATTGTAAAACTCATATTGTACTATGCAAATTACTTTATAATAACCGTCAAATTGAGAAATTTTACGTTTTCCTCACATTTTTTTTTTCTTCATATAAAACGCAGTCATCAACGAACTAATTTAAAATAAGCACATAATATTCTATACCTAGAAATTATTTATAGTCCTTTTCACGTAGGATGATTCCTGTGACACTTCGTCGTGTTCCGATTTACGTATTTTATGTTTAAAACGCCAAAATAATTTTAGTGCATAGTATTTTTATTTTATGGCGACATTATTACCAAAAATATAAAAATGAAACATCATATGCATATAAATCAAAAACAGTATTGTTTAGTTTAATATAATGAAAAATAAAATAAAATAACACAAAAATATAATACATACGCAATTCGTGTACATGAAATGGATCGTTGAAAAATCATAGAGTTGGAAAAAATATAATCGGCGCCCATCTTGTGATCGTTTGTCAATCGAGTCAATCGTCTGTACGAGTGCGTCAGCTTTGTATACAAGTTGCATTTTTATATTGATAATTAATTTACGTGATATTCTGTTATTGTTACTAATTGTTATTGTTGACTTTTTTTTTGCTGTTGTTTGCTAAGTTTCCTTAGTTAATTGTTGGCGAAATGCCCAAAAAACTAATTTTGGTACTTTATTCAAATCGATTTCATTTCCATATAAAATATTATCGATTATCGGAAATAATTGATATGATTTCAGTAAAGACATCTATCTCTACACGTGTCAAAAATCGATGTGTCACAGAAATCATCTTAGGTGGAAAGGACTATAAATATGAATGTAGTGTAACAACAATTATCTATACTTATTGTGAAAAATTGCATTATTTTTAACGTACAACAATACGAAACTTTATCAATAAAATTATATATCTTTTATAATTTATTATATTTTTTACATATTTAATTATTTACGCACGAAATTAGCAGAAATCATATCTGGACAGACTTTGTTATAAGTTAATGAACTAGTTTTATTATTATAACCTTTTATTATTATTTTAAATGAAACTTCTTTAGGCGCGCTGAAAGTAAAATTTCAAGATCGCGTCAAGGTAATACCGTCACGTCATGAGTAAGGCGACGATTCTGCTACCTTCGAATCTTGACAAAGAAGTTTCACTTCAGACACGTGTGCTCGGCACACACGTCCTTTTTTTAATCCAACTTACCGTACAAAACAGCACTCCTCTTCTCGCAGTACGGAATTGCTTGAAGACCTCCATTCGTTGCTCATGCGGCATAGAACCGTGCAAACTGAACACATCCACATCCATCTGCATGAGGCCTCCTTCGGATGGAGCTTCGTAGTCAATTTCGAATTCAGAACCTGAATCGTCTGATGACTCCTTTATAAAAAAATATGTGATGAAATAAAACACGTTTTTTTTTATAAAAACTCAATTCACCTGCGGAAATATTTTCACTTTATTTACCTTTTCATCCTCATCGTCACCTTCCGTTTTCCTCTTTTTAGCTTTGATATCATTTTTAAGTTTCTTTTGTTTACGTTTTTTAACGTCTTTTCCAGTAAGGACAGTTTCTATTAGTTCTGAAAAATAGTCAACCATCTCCAATGTCGCCATGAACACAATCATTTTCCCGCCTTTTTTATTTAGTATGCAATGTTCTACGATAAGAGAACATAAAGAGACAAGTCTCAACTTCATGGGCACGACTAGGAAGGTTTGGTTAACAGTCGCTGGTAGAACAAGTTCATCTTCAACAATAGCTGTTTTTAGAGCATTTTCAAACATACTAATCTGTGGCTCTGCTATTTCTTCCTTTTCATCTTCTTCCTCTTTTGCTTCTTCAACATTATTTTTAGTATTGATTTCTTTTTGTACTTTAAAGTACTCGTAATCAGAGTCACTGTCGCTGTCATCATCTTTGTCATTGCTCATTTTACTTTGATTTTCGTTACTTTCACCCTTAACTTCATCTTTCTTAAATATATCAGGATGATTGGCACCGTTAAACGCTTTAAGACCTATAAAAAAAACAATTATTATAAGATTAACATAATAATTTAAGATAGTCAACTCTAATACATGATAGTCAATACATGCCTCCTCTACTTTTGACTGTCGTATCTTCCTTTTTCGTAGCTGATTCGTTATTATTTTCTTTACTTTCTTCAATGATGGCTGGGGCTGGTTTATTCTTTTTGTCATTCGTAATTTGCTCGTTAATTTTTGTATCTTTTTGTTCATTAGATGGTTTGAGTGAATCAGCTACAAGTGCTTTTCCATCCGAAGTGTCGACAAAAACGGGTTCTTTCATTGTTATTCCAGCCAAGTTTTCAACGGCCTAAGCATTAACATTATTACATTATAATATGTATATCAAAAAATTCAATTTAACTATCTCTAATTTTTTACCTTAGTTAAAGTTGCCGACAGTAAAATGGTTTGTCTCTCTTTAGATATAAATATATCAGTCAAAGGATGTTTTGAAACAGTTTCCTCCTTATTTGTATCGTCGTTTAAGCTTTCGTCTTTTTCTGGTGGACCTTTTATAATGCTCTGTTTGACTAATGCCATAGGATCATATGTAGCGTTCTTTTTATGGTCTTCGATAGCTTTAACTATTGCCGCCACATCTTTTTCATAACCCATATCTAATAATCTATCTGCCTCGTCTAATATTAAACATCTAAAATGTTAACAAGTAATCATAAAGATATTGTAAACGAAAAAAAATCTTTTCAAAGAAATTTTATTCCAAATTTTAGTTTCTTACCCGGTTTTAGCAAAATTTAAAGAATGCGTATGCCTTAAGTGATCATTTATTCGACCTGGGGTACCTACTAATATATTCAGGCCTTTCCTTAACCTGGCCTTTTCAGCTTTTCTCTTTTGTCCCCCACTGAGCAGTCCAGGGACAATCCATATGAATGGCTAAAATTTTATGATATTCATTAAACCTTGTATGAATTTAAAAGCTTTCATGTACGTTGGTTTTAATTTTTATTTTTACATGATATTTACATCCACCTTGAGATTTTTTTATTATTATTTCTTGTTAAGTTAATTATTCATTTTCAACAAACAAGAAGCCTGAATTGTAACATCAAGTCGCAATGGAAATGGAATAATTAAACATATTGTAGTAACACCTAATCAACATGCTACAAATCCATACATTTTTATTTTGTTCATTTTGCTACATTATTTTGATGTAATATTTACTTCAAATGGAGCATAAAAACAGAACTTGTGGGTGAAAATGAGGTTTACTAGTTTTTTATTTTTCACTCACAAAGAAAACAAAGTAATGTCTATAATTTTAATGAGTCAAGTGCAACTAAGTATCATTTAGTTGCTAATTGAAAAGCTACTTAAATGTAAACAGCTAATTGCATTAAAATACATTATTAAACTAACATGCAGTAATTCCTATATAGGACAAAATCTGAATGCTACACTCATTTTGAAAATACAAAAAAAAATTAAGAAATAATTATTTTAAACTGCAATAAAAAAAACACAATAAATATAGTATATGTATTATGGGTTTAAAAATATTAATATAGATAATATACAAACCTTAGTAAGCTTAACAAATAATTCATATGTTTGCACGGCAAGTTCTCTAGTGGGAACAACAACTACCGCTCTGACACCATCATGTCTATTTATTTTAGGCCTTATAGCTTGCAAACCTTCAATTACTGGCAATGCATATGCTAAAGTTTTTCCCGAACCTGTTTGAGACCTATTATAAAAAATAATACATAGAATTTTTTGTATATTTGACTCTGTGACTTTGGAATTAAGTACAACATATTAAAAGAAATGAGTAAGCAGTAATAAAGGAAGTATACATTTACTTTTATAAATTAAGATAATTTTAATTGAATGAGGGCAAATAAAAAATAGTTCTACTATATATAATATAAATTATCACATAATTTAAAGCATGACATCCTCGCTTTTATCCCCATGGTGCATCTTTATTTAATTTCAACTTTTAACTCTATTTCAACACTTTAAGGGAGGGCACTTTATATACAACTAAAGAAGGGATATAATTTAAATACCAACTAACATAAATACCTGATTAAAACATCTCTTCCTTGTAAAATAATAGGTATTGCTTTCTGTTGTACTGTCATTAACTCACTCAAGTTCAAATTTTGTTTCAGATTTGCAATGCTATGGGGATGAATATTTAAGTCGGCAAATGTTGTTCCAGCAAACACTTTTTCTACAACAGGCTTTACTGCTCTCTGGCCAATTCGAGGGACGTCTGGGTTATTTTTAAATAGTGATGATATCCAGCCTCCGCTCCTTTGTTTTTGTTTTATAACCATCTCATCGGTCACTTCTTGGTAATTTTTCCCTTGAAACTTTCCTTTGTTTTCAGCGAGGTCACGTAAATTTGTCTCCAGATTATTTCCTTTTTTAACAGGGCTCTCAGTTGGTTTTTCAAACTTTGATGCAGAATTGTCCATATATTGATTGGTAAATTTTTTAGGAATAGCATTTTGTGGACGTTTTCTCGCCATTATCTTCCCCGAATAGTTTGGTTTAGAAACAAACTTATATTCACCAACATTCTTTTGAATTGGCCTACCTTTAACATTATTTTTCTGAAACAACACAATAAGTTAGTATAATATGGTAAGACACGGTTCACGGTAGCGCAAATTAATTTTATATACTTTTTTAGTAGTGGTGATATTTAGTTGTAAATCTTCCATTTTATGTGAATAAAGTACACAATTTCGATAACATCAAAAAAGAGGTTATATGCACGCTGTGACACTTTGTTTACAAATTCACCCACTGCATGAATGTGTCAATTTTGACAACTGCTTGACATTTGACATTAAGTTTGACTTCATCTGCGTTCCTATCATCGCAGTAGCCTTGCACATGTGCTCTTGGTACCTACTTTTAATTTTTTTATTCATGACAATTAAATTTTGTAGCATGTTTTTCGTTCACACTATACTACATATATTATGACTACGTGCTGTACTTGACATATTTCGCCAGTTGGAACTTGGAGCCCGTAGATCGCAGCTTCACTCGCGTGGTACCTGGGCAAAAGGAGCCCAATACCCAGCTACCGCGCAAATTCAGACTATAGTACCTAAGGGCGTATTCAGAAAGAAAGCTTGAAACTTATAAGCGCTTATAAGCGCTTATCGGCGCTTGTCAGCGCTGGTAACCTGCGCAGGAAAATATATGAACATGCGCCTATAAGCGCTGATCGGCGCCGACAAGTTCCGACAAGCTTCAACAATGCTGGTGGCTGCCATATAAAATTTGTTTTGGTCTGCTTCAACCTGCTTCCTTTGTGTAGAACGAACCAGCATTGACAAGCGCCGATAAGCGCTTACAAGTTTCAAGCTTTCTTTCTGAATACGCCGTAATTAAGTAATTAATGTAAGTATATGTACCTATCAAATTCATCATCATTCATTCATTCATCGTTGTACCCACAGAACTATATCGAGATAGAAGGAAAGAGTGTATGTACCTCGCGTGGCAAAAAGACGATTAATCATCGTCTTTGCTCGCCACGATGCTCAGTCCGCTCTCGACCGCTCTACGTGTGTGACGTACTAATGCAAACAGAAAATGACCCCGTGCTCGATAACTAACTGTGCGAACACCACCAAAAAAGTTAAAGGTGTCAATAAAAATATTTCCTTTCACCTGTAAGTACTTTTTGCCCTAAAATATCTGTTATCTTCTAATATATAAAAATCAATGCCACTTTTCGTTGTAATTCCATAACTCGAGAACGGCTGAACCGATTTCGATAATTCTTTTTTTATTATATTCCTTGAAGTACGAGGATGGTTCTTATGTAGAGAAAACGTTAATATGTACCACGGGCGAAGCCGGGGCGGACCGCTAGTTACTTATAAAACAATTTATTTTTGTGCTCCGTATTAATTTAATGTAAATGGTAACGGAATGATGCAACTTTTCCATTACGGTTTTAATTTTACACGCCAGACTGGACATGCATTGAAAACTAGCAATGAAAATAAAACATTCCAAACTGTCGAAACGCGGTAAAGGTTGATTTCTCATTTTTCTGTCAAAAATAAGCATATAGAGTTGTACCCCACGATTTTCAATGCCGATTTCTTAGTCGATTCAAATCGATACCTATTGAAAACAGAAAAATGATAATTATTTTTTAATCCTATAATAGTAATTATTGTTAGGCATGTCGATGGTTTAAAATATATTTACTATATTATACTTATTGCAAATTTGTTTCAGTTTTACAAAAGATTCTCTTGTCTTCTCATTTTCACGAAGATTCGTTTACTGGCCCATCAAAGTTTCGGCGAATAATGTTAAGTGGCTGAGGAGTTCCTTCCGTCTCCATCATTCCTGGTGTCGTATCTTCCTTTTTCGTAGCTGATTCGTTATTATTTTGTTTACTTTCTTCAATAATGGCTGGGGCTGGTTTATTCTTTTTGTCATTCGTAATTTGCTCGTTAATTTTTGTATCTTTTTGTTCATTAGTTGGTTTGAGTGAATCAGCTACAATTGCTTTTCCATCCGAAGTGTCGACAAAAACGGGTTCTTTCATTGTTATTCCAGCCAAGTTTTCAACGGCCTAAGCATTAACATTATTACATTATTTAAGTAAATTTTTAATATAAAAAATTCAATTTAACTGTCTCTTATTTTTTACCTTAGTTAAAGTTGCCGACAGTAAAATGGTTTGTCTTTCTTTAGATATAAATATATCAGTCAAAGGATGTTTTGAAACAGTTTCCTCCTTATTTGTATCGTCGTTTAAACTTTCGTCTTTTTCTGGTGGACCTTTTATAATGCTCTGTTTGACTAATGCCATAGGATCATATGTAGCGTTCTTTTTATGGTCTTCGATAGCTTTAACTATTGCCGCCACATCTTTTTCATAACCCATATCTAATAATCTATCTGCCTCGTCTAATATTAAACATCTAAAATGTTAACAAGTAATCATAAAGATATTGTAAACGAAAAAAAAAAATTTTTTCAAAGAAATTTTATTCCAAATTTTAGTTTCTTACCCGCTTTTAGCAAAATTTAAAGAATGCGTATGCCTTAAGTGATCATTTATTCGACCTGGGGTACCTACTAATATATTCAGGCCTTTCCTTAACCTGGCCTTTTCAGCTTTTCTCTTTTGTCCCCCACTGAGCAGTCCAGGGACAATCCATATGAATGGCTAAAATTTATTGATATTGGTTAAACCTTGTTTGAATTTAAAAGCTTTCATGAATCTTGGTTTTAATTTTAATTTTTACATGATATTTACATCCACCTTGAGATTTTTTTATTATTATTTCTTGTTAAGTTAATTATTCATTTTCAACAAACAAGAAGCCTGAATTGTAACATCAAGTCGCAATGGAAATGGAATAATTAAACATATTGTAGTAACACCTAATCAACATGCTACAAATCCATACATTTTTATTTTGTTCATTTTGCTACATTATTTTGATGTAATGTTTACTTCAAATGGAGCATAAAAACAGAACTTGTGGGTGAAAATGAGGTTTACTAGTTTTTTATTTTTCACTCACAAAGAAAACAAAGTAATGTCTATAATTTTAATGAGTCAAGTGCAACTAAGTATCATTTAGTTGCTAATTGAAAAGCTACTTAAATGTAAACAGCTAATTGCATTAAAATACATTATTAAACTAACATGCAGTAATTCCTATATAGGACAAAATCTGAATGCTACACTCATTTTGAAAATACAAAAAAAAATTAAGAAATAATTATTTTAAACTGCAATAAAAAAAACACAATAAATATAGTATATGTATTATGGGTTTAAAAATATTAATATAGATAATATACAAACCTTAGTAAGCTTAACAAATAATTCATATGTTTGCACGGCAAGTTCTCTAGTGGGAACAACAACTACCGCTCTGACACCATCATGTCTATTTATTTTAGGCCTTATAGCTTGCAAACCTTCAATTACTGGCAATGCATATGCTAAAGTTTTTCCCGAACCTGTTTGTGACCTATTATAAAAAATAATACATAGATTTATTTGTGTATTTGACTCTGTGACTTTGGAATTAAGTACAACATATTAAAAGAAACGAGTAAGCAGTAATAAAGTAAGTATACATTTACTTTTATAAATTAAGATAATTTTAATTGAATGAGGGCAAATGAATAATAGTTTTACTATATATAATATAAATTATCACATAATTTAAAGCATGACATCCTCACTCTTATCCCCATCTTATTTAATTTCAACTTTTAACTCTATTTCAACACTTTAAGGGCTTATATAAAATTAAAGAAGGGATATAACTTAAATACCAACTAACATAAATACCTGATTAAAACATCTCTTCCTTGTAAAATAATAGGTATTGCTTTCTGTTGTACTGTCATTAACTCACTCAAGTTCAAATTTTGTTTAAGATTTGCAATGCTATGGGGATGAATGTTTAAGTCGGCAAATGTTGTTCCCGCAAACACTTTTTCTACAACAGGCTTTACTGCTCTCTGGCCAATTCGAGGGACGTCTGGGTTATTTTTAAATAGTGATGATATCCAGCCTCCGCTCCTTTGTTTTTGTTTTATAACCATCTCATCGGTCACTTCTTGGTAATTTTTCCCTTGAAACTTTCCTTTGTTTTCAGCGAGGTCACGTAAATTTGTCTCCAGATTATTTCCTTTTTTAACAGGGCTCTCAGTTGGTTTTTCAAACTTTGATGCAGAATTGTCCGTATATTGATTGGTAAATTTTTTAGGAATAGCATTTTGTGGACGTTTTCTCGCCATTATCTTCCCCGAATAGTTTGGCTTAGAAACAAACTTATATTCACCAACATTCTTTTGAATTGGCCTACCTTTAACATTATTTTTCTGAAACAACACAATAAGTCAGTATAATATGGTAAGACACGGTTCACGGTAGCGCAAATTAATTTTGTATATACTTTTTTAGTAGTGGTGATATTTAGTTGTAAATCTTCCATTTTATGTGAATAAAGTACACAATTTCGATTCAGAACATCAAAAAAGAGGTTATATGCACGCTGTGACACTTTGTTTACAAATTCACCCACTGCATGAATGTGTCAATTTTGACAACTGCTTGACATTTGACATTAAGTTTGACTTCATCTGCGTTCCTATCATCGCAGTAGCCTTACACATGTGCTCTTGGTACCTACTTTTAATTTTTTTATTCATGACAATTAAATTTTGTAGCATGTTTTTCGTTCACACTATACTACATATATTATGACTACGTGCTGTACTTGACATATTTCGCCAGTTGGAACTTGGAGCCCGTAGACCGCAGCTTCACTCGCGTGGTACCTGGGCAAAAGGAGCCCAATGCCCAGCTACCGCGCAAATTCAGACTATAGTACCTACCTATTTAAGTAATTAATGTAAGTATATGTACCAAATTCATCATCATTCATTCATTCATCGTTGTACCAAAGTCACCTGTTTTCATACATAATATGTACCTACTTACTTACAAACTTTATTTTTGTATTAGTAGGAACCACGTAGGAACAATAAACTGCAATCGATTACATGTATGTATTTCTTACTTTAATAAATTTAGATAATTTTAATTAATGAATGTGGGCAAACTTCTTTATCACAGAATAATAATTGCTTTTTTTCGCTCTTTACAGTTTAGTGGTTTCTCAAAGCAATATTTAAAGGAGCAGTTAGGGTCTAGGGATTATCGATTAAAAGCTTACACGCGTGTTTTATGTGATGTGAACTTCAAGAGGATCACGTGCTGCCACGTGCCGACAAAACATTACTTTAAAGAATCTATAGGGTGGAATAAATATTTGTCGTTTCGAAAACCGTACATAAAACATGTAAGCCCTCGAATTATATCATGAATGGAGTCTTTAATCGGAAACAAAATCATGCGCAGTTTAAAAATAACGTACCTATGTGCAAGATTGGGTTAGATACTTAAATTTTTAGTAAAATAGTTAAGAATATTATGTAGGCACGAACTACGAAGAGAACATGTAATCTATACATAATATAATAAATCTGTAGAAGGGTCAATTCTGTACATTGAAAATATTGAAAAAATAAATACCAGGGGGTGTTACTGGATCGATACCAAACCCAAATATGTGATTAAAAAAATTTTTGTCTGTCTGTCTGTCTGTCTGTCTGTCTGTCTGTCTGTCTGTATGTGAAGGCATCACGTGAAAACTAGCGGTTCGATTTCGATGAAACTTGGTATAATTATACCTTATTATCCTGGGCGTAAAATAGGATACTTTTTATCCTGGAAAAATACGTAGAAAAAAATTAATCTTAATTTTTCAGTTTTATCTATACTTAGACGTTGTTCCGTAGAACCGCGAACACACGTTGCGTAATATTATAGGCCTAACCGTATTTGGGAATTGGGTCCAATAGATATTTATAAGATGTTATTGTCAGAGGTCTCAAAATGGAGAAATAAACCATCCACGCGAAGACCAACATCCGCGCGGACGGAGTCGCCGGTTGAAGCTAGTTAGGTAATATATGAAAAAGAGGCTATAAATCAATGATTATTTTTTTTAAAGTAAGTAGGGTCAATGTACCACTAGCTGACCAAGCGCCAATACATGACCGATATTCAAATATACGCGCCAATTAAGAAAATACGGCAGCCCCAGATGATAGTTTATTGTTTTTTCTATAAAGCAACATCATCTATAAAATAAAAACAAACCTTGCTGCCAATGGTCAGAAATATTGACAGTTTTTCAACACGAATATTTAATTAAGTAGGTGCCCCGTAAGTAATCACATTTTTTACTAAGATTTTTTTATCGGGAGTTGATTGGGAAATCTTAATTTATCTTGAATGCAATCGATTACTCTTTATATGTCTTGTTATAGGCAAAATGTTGAACCATTCTGTTATAGACTTTCGGCTTCATTTTTGGCATGAACAGTTTTTCATGATTTTTAGCGGCCTCGTTATCTTTTGGAGCAACAAAAACAATTTTTCGCCTATTGTTGACCAGTATGGTCAGCTCTTGGTTCTTTATATTTTCCTAAGAAAGACTTGCTTTGTTTTGTGCTTATACCTACCTAATTTAACAAACCATATAAGCCGTAGTTAAGTCATAGCTATATATTGCATATTTCCAAAAGCTGACCACCGTAAGATTTTTATACCGAACTTAGTTGGTCAGGTTTCGGGGCCGAGAATATTATTAACTTTGAGTTGTCCACTTGATTTCCGTGACCAAGTGGTTTGATTTCATCAACCTATTTTTATTTATTAAATAATATATTTATTTATTAAACAAAACTAATGTTCGAAGAAGGACATTTTGTCCATTTTGAAAATGGTCAACTTTTAGAGCAATGATGGTCAGATATTGGTGATCAGTGGTCAAGTAATGGTGTTTTTAGCAGAAGTAACTTTCAGAGTAGTTTTCATAAAACCTTTAAAGGTTATCAAATTTATATTAAGAACAATAGTTGCAGTGAGTATTCAATTATCTGTGTCCCAAAAATAACATTGAACGTAAAACAAATAACCCGTTTTTTATATGTAGCTAAAGATAAAACCGCTTAAATGGTCAACTAGTGGTACATCCACCCTACCTAATATTACTTGCTGTGTAGTAACTAAGTTAAAGTAATGAGTTTAAAATATTATTAGATATATTGCTTAAAATATGATACCAGCTTTTAAACTCCGAATCAGAATAATAATTATTATTATCTGTGATATTACTACTAGGTAGGTATGTAAACTGTTAGTAGGTACCTTGCTTAGTACCTTTAATTAACGCGCGTGTTACACGAAAATCAATCGCGGGAGTCAACTCTTTTAAAAAAGAAACCAATTTTAAGATTATAAGAGACGATATTTCAAAACTACAATAAATAGATACTTATATAAACAAGAAAATAAAATAAGCTCTCAAAAAATACATGGGTTTACATATAACGGATATTATGGACATTTATTACTTAATGATCCATTGATAATACCTAATTATTCCCTTCTAGATTACATGACAGAGGCATCACGGGATAGCATGTAAGTGCAAATAAAAACTTCAGCAAAGTTGCGTATGAATAAAAATCGGACACACACAAATCACAATGAATCTGATGGAAAAAATATAATCCGTACACTTAGAATTCAAACATAGTACGAACATAAGACGAGGGTCGAGCCCAGAGGTGTGAGGGCACGACGTGATTACCGCCGGCCACCCGGGACAACCCTCGCATGGGTTTATATATCGCATAGATACGAATTTTGCTGAATTCTTTTTTTTTAATCGACATGTCGTAGCATACGTAGTTGTATATGATTGACCGTTGAGACCGTTGTAAAATAAAATATTAAAAAATATAACTCCTTGTTTCTTGACCACGACTGGATATATGCTACCCCTCAGCTAGACCCGCCCTTGACCCGCCCTCAATACCTTCTAGCGACATTCATCGGACATTCAAATTTATTCATTGGCATAAACAATCAAACCACAGAATAAAACCTATTACCTATAGTATAAAGAAAATCCAGACGGCATCATAGATAAGCTTTTATGTCAATAACACAACTCATGTTAATTATTTACATACAAGCTTGCAAGTTTTACTTTTCGTTATTTTAAATAAGATTTTAAAAGCTTTAAGCGATGGCATTAAAACCCACAACATGCAAAGAGGCTATCGCGCGTTGGGAAAAGAAAACCGGTGAATCGGCTGCTGAAGCCAAAGTAATAGAACTGCAGTTCCAGTGGCCACCTATCGAGAAGATGGATGGCGCACTTTCCACTCTTGTTGCGTGCGAGTATGTTATTTTTATTATATATTATTCGATATTATGAAGAAACAAATATAAGATAAGTTTATTAATACAAAATCGCGGAAGCTAAAAAATTTAAATAAGAGCTAGCGCGCAAGACCACCTTTTGTCTCCGCAACTATTTTTTCTCTCCCATCAAATCAATGGGCTATTAAGAAATTAGAAAGTGCGCGCACGTAGCGACGCAACTCCCCATAGTTGATGGGAGAGACAAAATAGTTGCGGAGACAAAATTTGCTCTTGCGCGCTAGCTCTAAGAGCTTTTTCAGAGCTTTTTCTGAGTAGTTCAATAATCCAGGGTTCTTGTTTAAAACTTTAGTACCTATATAATGTAGCTATATAAAAAAACTACATGGCTAATTTCATACTGAAGGCGTTTTTGGAATATTTACCCGGTACGATGATAGGTAAGTACCTACTGGAAACAATTACCTACTTTGTGTTGCAGGAAGTTGAGTCTGTCATCCAACATGATAGATAAAATTGTAGGCATTGCTGGTATGAGAAGTCTTAAGATTTTATCGTTAGGAAGAAACTATATCAAGACCTTGGCTGGAATTGTAAGTTGCTTTTTTAATAATAAAAATGTTATTGTAATTAAATAGGTACATAATACCTACTTTTACGCAATTTTGTTCATCTAAAAACCGTATGTTCCGGGAGCCAGCAACAGATTTTATGACCAAGTTCCTCTCAAGCGGTAATTAGTAAAATGCATCAAAGTATAGTATTATGAAACCTCGTGAACGTCAGCTGGAACTCGGTTGGGGAGGTGAGCGGTTGTAGCCTCCCACGCACGTAGGAAAAAAAATACATTCATTCATTTCCTCTCAGCTAAAAATTTGTCAAATTGTAGCTAACCCAATATCTCAACGAAAAAAATAATCAGCTGGTTACAACATGGTGTATTATACGTCAGCTGGTGTCTCGAACATGAAAAAAAAAATATTTTCCGTGATTTCCTCTCAAACAAAAATTTACCTGATGATAGCTTATATGTAACTGTGGATAAATATATAGGTCAGGTGGCTGTATCTTGGTGGAAAAACCGTCAGCTGATACTTTGAAAGTTATTACATAGGAGTTAGACAGAAGCATCTATTGCCAATTTAAATGCATCAGCTGACTAGGTTTTCCTCAACTTATTGCTAGCTGATTTTTTATTTTTTTTATTGCATCAGTATATTAAAAATCAGCTCACAAATTTTCACCTGAGAGGAAATGACGTATGTTTAATTATTCGACATTGCGCTTTAATATAAGAGTTGAGTTGAAATAAACATTCAGTATCAATATTTTTGAAACGAATAAGTATGTAATCAAATAATTTTTTATATTTATTTATTCAAATAATTATCAATTAGCAATAAATGAACTAGTAACTCGATAAATAATATTTATTATATAAACTTGATAAAAAATGATAATGAGAATAACAATATGATTTATTCGTTTGATCGCTCTGGCTTGATGCGTCTGACGAATTATCTCTTGAGAGGAAATAATTAACCAAATTTGCACCTGGCTCCCGGACCAGTAGATCCGATCTTCACTATTATTAACCACGGTCGTTTCATTGATTTTCTTTATAGTTTCACTTAACTATCTGCTTCTTGTGTCCTGCGGGTCCTGCCTAAAAATTATTGCATTTTTTTCGTAAGGAAACAGTAGCTGATACGTTAGAAGAATTATGGATAAGTTACAATCCGATTGACAAGCTGAAAGGAATCGGTGTTATGAAGAATCTACGGGTCCTTTATATGTCCAATAATGCAGTCAAGGAATGGGTTGAATTCAATAGGTTACAAGTGGGTGTAGCACTCTACATATTGAAAATATCGTTATGATTCAAAGATTAAAAAAAAAGCTTCATTTGAATCTAACACAGTTTAGTATACAGTTTTAATTAAGCAATTCCATGCTATCCATTAAAAAATATTGTAAAATGGTTTGAAAATCCCGTATTACGAACATTTTTTTCCTATTATTTCAAATTTTGAAATGAGTATTTTTGTTCTTATTTCTAACTTGTTTTACGTTTGTCAATGTTATAGTTATAGTAGGTATAACGGTATTGGTTTTTCAGGAGTGCTCCTCTCTAAGAGATCTGGTTTTCACTGGAAATCCTCTATGTGAAAATATGGCGGACGTCGATACTTGGCGTACCCAGGCTTCCAACCGCTTGCAACAAATTACTAAACTCGATGGCATTCCTATACTGAGGGATACTGAATAGATTTTATGAACCTTATAATATACTCCTTATAATATGAATTGTTATTTTTGTCTGCTTCCAGGTACTTCTTTTTTTCATTATGTAAAATCTATACCTATTTCCATGTAGAAACAAATCTTTAGACTACCTACGATTTCGATTCGTTACCTAAATCATTTTGTAATCCAATTCGATTTTAATAAGATCTAAAAAACCTATGTAAATAACTTTATAGTTTATTGAACACATTTTTATAGACAAATACTAAAAATTAAAATCTTTTCGCTAATAGGTAGGTATGTCCACTCTCAGTTCAAGCTTAAACCATTAAGCTCGATGAAAATACATAAAAAAAGAAATCACGCATGAAATATAACAGTACAATATAGTGTTGTCCGTCCACTATTACGATTCGTCATACGTCTGAAAGCCGACGTAATAGCCTGATTAATTCGCGGCAAAAGGAAATACGAATTGGCGAGGGTCGCAATTGCCGACGGAAAAGTCCCTCACTGTAGTCGCCCAATGGCCCTGCTATTGTATTGCCTCTAATAAAATTTAATGATGTAAACGGATAGCGCGAATTTATCTAACTTCGTAGAGCCCTGAGAGACGCTCGTCGAGGGGAAATCAATTAACGACAATATATCTGTCGGAGATTGAATTATTGCTACATGATAGCTTTGAACACAACTTGAAGGGTTTTAAATTATATAGGGTAAAAAGTATTTGTCTCTTAAAGTAGACAATTAGATTATCATGCCGCTTATTGTTTTGAACATAATTATAAGAAATGAAAATGATAATATAATCATTTTAAATGCCGAATTTTGAAAATTATTTAAGTACTTTTCACAAATTTATATTCATTATGAACCTATAATAAAGACCTACCCTTTTACTTTGAAGCGAGTAAAACTATTTCTTATAAGTCATTTTATAAGTATTTAAAAGGCCATTTCATTACCCTTAGAAATTGATTTAGATACTCGGTTTAATATAAGAATCGCGTGTATCCAAAACCATAATGATATTACACCATAGGTGACATTTGAATGGCATTCAATAATTTAATGGAAGTCCGACCATTGTGTGCTTTTGGTAATGGGCCGATAATTGTTCGCCCAAACAGAAATAACTCTGTTAATCACAATGAAAGTCGCACCTTCCCTACATATTTGAGTGCTTGAGTGCCGGCGGTCATTATTTAATTATTTACATGACAATCGACCCAATTTTGATTTCTATTTGACATTTCGATTACATACCGTATTGCCGCCGGCGAGCGGCATTTTGTGACATCTGTCCTCGAATGTGTTACGAACTATAAAATTCAATTTCCCCAATCGGCTATCGGCACATTTATTATTCATAGACCGGTACAAAGAAGCCCGGCCACTAACAGATGTGATGTTTTACGTGAAGGAATATAGAGATCACAGCGTTATAACATGATCACTGAGGGACTTGAATTTAATATGACATTCATATCCAATAAAATTTGCTTTCGACATGACTAAATATAGCAATCTGCGAATATGCTCTCAGCCGTGAATAAACAATAGCATCGCGTGATATCTTTTTCTATTTCTTCATAACCGTCCATAAGTTTTCACATGAAAACGATACGGAAAGGGTTCGAATCGAATCGTCATCAATAATTTTGCACATTTGTGAACGATATGATTGCAAGGTAATTGGCAACAGATTATGCTACTGAACGCGTTTAATAATGGATCAATCGATGTCCACTTTCGTAATAGCTATATCGTAGCAGCTGGTTAAATCGTGTGATCGAAAGCGGCCACTCGCTCTGTGGAGCCAATAAATCAATCTATGTCGTCGGTAATGCACAATCCATTTACTCGCATGTAGCCTAATTGCTGTTAGCGCCGCCCAATGGCCACATTAGCCTGAAATGTTCCCCATACGCCCGCCCTCTCGGCCCCTTCAGAAGCTAGCACACAAACGGCCCAAATAAGCTTCGTGGACTATAATGGTTGATTTTCTAGCTCACAAAACAAGCCGCTGCAAATACAGCAGCGCTTACGCCACTTAAAGGCGGAGAAAATGGCTTAAGTGCTTTCTCTATTATACTTAAGGTCGTTCGTGAAAAGGATAATTTTCAACTCTCCACCGCCCTTGCTTAAAAGGACAGCATTGAATGGATATCACTTACAAATTAATCCTTATGGTAAGTATTATTTAAATTTTAGATCATACTTTTGAATACGTTGAGGTAACTAAATATTTTTTATAAGGAATCGGAATTAGGTAAATTTTGAATCCATACTAATATTATAAATGCGAAAGTAACTCTGTCTGTCTGTCTGTCTGTTACTCAATCACGCTTAAACTACTGAACCAATTTTCATGAAATTTGGTATGGAGATATTTTGATACCCGAGAAAGGACATAGGCTACTTTTTATCCCGGGAAAATGACGCAATCCCGGAAATCCCACGGGAACGGGAACTATGCGGGTTTTTCTTTGACTGCGCGGCCGATGCCGCGGGTGGAAAGCTAGTATTAAATATATATTTTCATACTTACGTTTTCCCTATCTAGAGCTATCGCTGTTGCTGTCGCTTATCGATTTTTGAATGCAATTAAAATTATTATGACTTTAGCTTATAAATTAAAAGTATCAATGTATTTCACTTATCAACCTGAGCATGTTCACACGTTCCTAACGTCAAGTGACATAATATATTTTTAAGTTGGGTAACCTATTGTCGCTGCAAGCGGCGAGGGTCGCAAAATAAAGCTTTCCCGACAAACAATAGTTCCGGCCCTTTGTCGCGCTCAGAGTTGAGTAAACAGTAGTTTGAGTGTTGTGAGGTCGTGGCCTAAGAGGTTACGGCCAGATAACTTGCCGCCCATAACCTTTGTTTGTTTGATATATTTTTGTCTTTGTGGAGACTGCTTGGGTTCGGTGAATGCTGGTACTTCATTTTAAGGACACATTGTAGGTTAAAGAATGTTGTTTTATTTAGAAGCATAAATTTAGATAAATAATATACCTACAAATAGATTGATATACCTCACATATTATATTTGAGGTAAAAACAGAGTAGTTAAAATTAATACATTTCTAAAAAATGAAAATTGTTTCATTTTCACAAAGAAATAAATGATCTGAAGTTACCTACTTAAAACTCGAATTCTGCATATGAAAAGAAATTAAACAAACAAACATAACGATCGCAAAAACCATAACAATTTATTCAAAACGGAAAAGTCACGATCGCACCATAAATTACTATCTCAACATTAACACCTACTTTCCATAATGGCCGATAAACCAAATTTAGTTTTCATGTTACGCACCCCCGGCAGCTACTTATATAATAAGCAATGATCAATGGAGAATAATCCTATTGTGTCGCGAGCACACAAAAAACCGTGTCGGAATTATTTCGCTACGCTCACACTAATAACTCCATTACATTAGCGTACTCGACTTATTGTTAATCCTTTAAAATCCACAACTGTAGAAGGCATAAATAAATCATACGTCATGTTGTAAATTTCAAAATTTTAAAGCTATAGAATAATAATAATTAATATATGTATACTAATCCATACTAATAATTATAAATGCGAAAGTAACTCTGTCTGTCTGTCTGTTACTCAATCACGCCTAAACTACTGAACCAATTTGCATGAAATTTGGTATGGAGATATTTTGATACCCGAGAAAGGACATAGGCTACCTTTTATTGCTAAACATGTACCACGGGCGAAGTCGGGGCGGACCGCTAGTCATATATAGGGGAAGGAGGCCTAAAGGGGGCACAGAGCCTAAAGCGGGCACTCAGTATAGTATCGGAATTTTAAATAATGGCGCGCGCGCGACGCGTGAGCACGATCCCCACACCCCTAGCCCACCTCGCGGCAGTCGTTCGATTCGCTTGCGAGCACGCATTTACAAGCTGCAACAAATAAATGTTTTTCGATGATTTTTGAAAAATATTGCAAGGTATGTAATATGTGTTCTTTTTATTTTGGTGTTTACAATCCTTTAACCAAAATTTGTAAGTTATTAAGTGGCTATCTGGCCGTATTTTAGTTCCATAAAAATCCACATGTCTAAAAATTTTGATGTTAGAATTTCGTCTGAACCTTTCATATTATGTCGAAAAAGGCAAAGCGGGCAGGGTAAAGCGGGCACGCGCCCGCTTTGCCCCGTCCGCTAAAATTCACTTACATTCTTTCTTTCATTCATTACACACACATACATTCTTTTGTTAATTTGCTTTTTCCTTTCATATGGTTAGTAAATATAAGCGTAAAACTTCACAAGCCAATGCGAGAAGTGCAAGAGTTAGGAAAACCTGTCAAAAAAGTAGCAACTAAATATGGGATTCCAAGAACGACATTGCAAAGACATCTTAAATCGTTCGTGTAATGAGCTTGGTAGGTTAACTACTGTCTTTTCTACGGAACAAGATATGGAGCTTTTGGAATACGTGGACTCTTTATTTTACGGGCTGTCTAAACAAGAATTTATGGAACTTGTATACTTACCTATTAGGTACATTATTTTAGGAATTATTTTGTTTAAATACTTGTCGTTCACATGTTATGCCGACCTTTATAATTTGTTTCATCATTAATGACAATAATTATAAATTTATTTTTAATTTTGTAATGAGACTATATGAGACTTTTATTTTTTTAAGTTCCTTTGTTTCATATATAGTTAAATATAAAAATAATTGTGTGACTGTTTGAAATACATAATTTATAAAATATTTTTGTCTTTTACTCTATTTATTATATATATTATATATATATTATTTGTGGCTGTATATTTTGAAATCTGCTGTTTAAATCCAGGCCTGCCCGCTTTATCCAACTACTGCCCGTTTTGCCCTAAACGAAAACCCGCTTTAGGCTACCCCTTCGGGCAAAGCAGGCAATCGTAGGCTTTTAGTAATCTGTTAATAATTATTATATACTTTAACTTTTGACAAATTTAACCTCTTAGCATTTAAAAGTATTTAGTAATGGAACTTTTTGCAAAAAAATAAATGGTTTAACTTCTTTTCAAACTTCATTTTTTTTAATTTTCCGGTAAGGTGCTCCCTTTGGGCCCACTTCCCCTAAACCTGCATGCTTATAAGGGCCTGTACATATTTTGTGTACATACAAAAATCTACAGATTGGACATTGGAAAATCACAGTCACCGTAGCATTATTTCCTCCTTTCTTGGTCCAATTCAATAGAAATTTCCAAAATATTTTCCTTATTTCAAGCTTAATGATTTCTGAAAAACGGAAAAATAGATAGTTTACATAGTCGATGTCGTACTGAAAGTTTAACAGAAAGAGACAGTTGTTGCAACAAAAGAAGTGCATGTGCATTCTGCAGCACACATAATAGCTTGTGTTTATTCAATTTAAGTCACTGGCAACACAATGTCGTGTTTTCGCCAGCAGCGTCCCGAGTTGAGTCGGAGCGCCTCCGGGCAATAAAATTAATGAAGCGTGGAGATGGGACCATTTTACTTGTATTATTCGTCTCCTGCGGGCTGAGACTGAAGCGAATGTCCATTAGTTCTGTTTTAACATGTTAGCGATGTTGAAACGTTGTAAATGCGATTTACTTTGCAGAGAGGGTGGAAAAGTAGCTGGAGTGATTCGGTCGCAATCGATAGTTGATAAGATAGTCGGGGAATTTCAGAAAGAGGTTTTATAAGATGTTACATAAGCGAAACAAATTGTTACATTTAAGGACTCGATTGAAAGTACCTAGATATGAAAATGTGAAGATATTTTGGTAGTCGTTATGACTAGTCTAATGTTAAGGCCTGAATCGGGTAGAATCCCCTTTTGATACCGAAAATTAACTCTAGTTATAACCGTTTTTCTTCTTAGATTCTTTATGTACATATCTAAAAAAAATGTATATTATTGTAGTCTTTTTACAGTGTGTTTATGAAATTGAAACATAGGGCCTGAGCACAGGGCATGGTTGTTTTAAATTTTGATTCAATATCCAAATATCTTTTTAAATAATTTTTATACGTACTTTTACAATTAGATATATAATAGATTCGCGCCGGTCCCCCGATTCCGCCTAGTAAATCGTCGCCAAGGTCGCTAGCCCCTATTAACGCCTTAAATTGCTCCTATTTCCTTACTCATAAAGAGTCTCAAATGCTTTTACCCGATACTAACATAGGTACCTATTTTAATCATATCTACTTATGCCTTCTGAATGCAAGCAGTAGCTACACATATAAAAAGCTTGTCCTTTAATCTCCCTAAAATTAAGAATAGGTACATCAAAGGACAGTTACCAAATCTAACATTTCACTCCACCATCCAGAACAGCTATAGGTAGCTAATCCAGAGGATTATATGGGAACAATTCGCGTGAAGATACATCGATAACCTACCATTTGGTAGAGGAAATGCGAACACAAGTGAATTGTAAGCGAGAACAATGGTTGCATTATGTCGCATTAGCGGTTAACTGATGATCAAACGATTGTGGCGCGGCTTGAGCGCGTCAAGTTTACGCGATATCATCGTAATCCCTCCGTAACCCTATGGTGCGATTCGAAAATAATACTCCCGTATTGTTTACTTAATAAGACGATTCTAGAAAAGTACTGCACATTTTTGTTTTGGATTCGTTTGCGCTTGATCAAAAATCGGGAAGTTGTCTATTGCCAAAAATACAGCGCTTTCATGCTTTCAGCGGGTACCTAATGCTACAGTCTAACACTTCATAAGTACTTATATCAGGAAATCCAATGTATATTATTTTAAATAAGTGAGAGTTTTCAGTAGATTCAGATTACTTTTCAAATCATATAGTTCTTTAAAGTTTAAACAGTTAGTCATACCAAAAATAGTATAGTAATCAACATAAAGATTAATTTATTAATTTGTTATAGGTAAGAAAGGAAATTGAATTTAAACGTTCCCACGGTAAAGTTTAATTTGAAACGCTTAATTGTTTCAAAAAGGTATAAAGTGTGAGTTCATTACCAGCAAAAGGCATGTTAAGCGTTTAGCTTATCAAAGTTCCGTGGTATGTAAAATTGTTGCAGCGCCGTCGCACGCTCATTACGCGAACATTTGCTACCGCTATTAGCATATCAAATGCCTTTATCTGATGTAACGGCTGCGCACTCGGCCTCACATTAGCCTAAGTATGCTCTAACACGAGACAATAACACGATTAGTGAAATAAATACAGTAACAGGAGTCGTGGATGGGGCTTAGTTATCGATGGTTATCGCCGGGAAGCCGATCGCATCAGTATGAGCTCCGGTTACTTTTGCTTTTAATTTTACAAAATCACACGAGTGTTTGCAATTTAACTTCACTGATACATAATATGTTTGATGTCCGTTTTTGAAGTGCTCGATAACCTGAAATATAATTATAAGTAAATAAAATAAACGTTCATTGTTTGCCTTTTCATACGAAACCTTTGCATACAAAAGCATATTAATAGCCTATACGAAAATTAATTATGAATTTTAATTACAGCTAAGTACTTCGCTGCCTTTGCTCTTTAGAATATGATTTCCAAATGCTGCTTCTGTGGAAGTATTTTAAATTAAGGTCTTGTTCCTACCTATACAGAATTAAGCATATTATAATGTGCACTTACCTTTAATATAGCTACATAAGAAGACGGCTATGTTGAGTTCAAGCAATGTAAATATTTCTACATAGGTACCCCTTACATCAACATAATATATCCTATACAAAGTATTTGCTACAGATAATTCGCGATAAAGTTTTATGAGGCTGTTACGTACAATAGACAGGGAATACGGCAGAGGTTCGGAGCTTTAGTGCATCCGATTTCCATACAAAAACTTCTATTTCCCGAATTAAATGATACGAAAGGGCATAAAATTGCGGGAATATTATCCAGAACTATACCTAAAGCTTTAGATCATTATTATTTGTATTCGTAATGATGTATTTTCTTTTTTACTTGGCTATATTCTCCTTAGTTTAGTTCTAGAACATTGATTGTTTGAATAAAATAAAAGCTTTATTTTACTTAATGTGCGCAGTATTGAAAACTTTATTGGATGAATTTTTATTGAATTCCCTGTTCTTTATTTTTTTTTTTAATTCATTATTTTACCTGTACATAGATTTCATATCTAATTAGATAACATAAGGTAAAAGTAAGTAAATTAAGTATCTTATTTTCATGTACTTATAGCGATAGTTATACAATAACTTAATTATTATTCTGTGGTACTTATAATTTGTTTATAAACGTTCTAAATCATCTTTGAAGAAATATCAAATGAAAAGCTCTACCCTTGGCTCTACCTAAACCAAAACAATGTCTACCAAAAAACAGTAAATAAAATAGTTAAGTACTCAGTATCAGTTCATAAGAAAACTGTTCAATTTATCGTAAAAGCCGGGCACGAACGACATAGCCGGAGCACATCAAGCCAAACTTGAGCCTAGCAACTTGTGCCATCTCCTGAGGAAGTGATTTGTCAGCGCCGCCCCCTCTCGATTGAATAATTCAAATAATCGAGGTATTTATATGTAAATAGCGGTCTACATCTCCATTCGAAAGGGCCGATCGGTACATAAATTTGGCAAGACGACGCGAAAACTGCGACACACCACCGATCTGATTTATACGCCAAGTTTTGGAAAAAGTGGCTCGCGTCAGGAAATGTTTGTCTAATCGCGTTTATTGCTCCGACCCGGGATTTTGCGCCCGACGGCACATCGGGGCTGAACGGTCGCACAACTACGTTGACATGAAAACAATTTTATTGGTATAATATGTTAAATATACAATAGTTCTTAGATAGTCGTAAAATACCAGTTGGGAGGGAAAATATTTTTCGGCTTGATAAAGCAGTAAATCCATTTCTATAACACGGTAGAGCCTTTCCGACAAAATAATAAAAAAGCTAATTGTTGTCATGGACACAAAATACCCTACAATAGTAAGTTTTTGTAAAATATATTTTCGCCTCAAACTTCAAGCATCACTTCATTCCCATAAAATTCCTAAAACATATCACATTAAATGATAAAATGATACGTGTAACAAATTCGGAGCGTTCAAATTAATTAGAAAATTAAGTATTAATAGCGGCAGAGGGAGCTTTCAGGTTCAATATCAAAGGTATTACCTACGGTTTCCCGTAACGAATATCATATGTTCGTGGCACTCTATTAGTCACTATGAACGGGTAAACTCATCAATCATCCGCTGGGCTGGGTAAAGTGTTAATCGCACGTACTATTATTGTTCTTTGTTAGGAATGTAATTCGTTTACTATTTCTTACCACATTTTACTTATCGCTGATAATTATGCCGCATGTGTACTTCAATGATTGATCATTCGGAATTATTGATGCGACGTTCGGAGATGTTGTTATTTTTTACTTCATTGCTTTTAGTGAAATAATTATTAATTATTGATTGCGATGAAAAAGTAAAGGTGGCGTAAATCAAATGGAATTGACAGCGCTTACAAGCGGTTTTCTTAGGTTAATTAATTTCTGATCGATGTAACTTCTATTAGATATTACCTAGGTATCTTTTGTTTCATGATTAATATCTACACTATGAAGAAAAAATCTATCTTTGTACATACATTAGAAATCAATAGTACTAAGTATAAGTAAATCTAATTATATTAAAACATTAAACAAAACAAGGAATGTATCGCCTTTTTATAAATTTTATCGAGTCGCATCTGTAATTACAAATGTTTCTGCAATTTAACAGATATTCTGCTGTTTTATCATGTACCTACAGAGTTGTTTCATTGTGGAAGGAAAATAGTAAAAGAAGAAAACTCATACAACTCAGTTCTGTTGGAAACAGAGAGAAATAAGTAAGTGAGCAACAAAACGCACTTTATCAGGTGGCAGCCGCTTTATCTCGCTAATGACCAACCCCTCCGCAGTAATAAAAGTCGATATCAAGCTTCCATTCGACCTCAATGCAACATGTTTTGATACTTTTACATTTAAAAAGACAACTTAATAAACCCCTACAAATTTAATATGAAAAATACCTAAATAGGTTGATGGAAGCACCTAGTTATATGGTTTCGTTTTGTAAAATATTTATCTTTAAAAATGCTAGGTACGATGTTTTGGGTCATATTTTAAATTATACCAAGAATATCATACTAAATAATTTGTTGAGACTCATTTAAGTATGATAGATATTCGTGTAAACTTGCACAAGTATTAATTATATTATTATTATCATATTTATTTTTTGTTCTGGATAGCCTATAATTGAAAAAAAAGACGTGTGGCACTCGAGGACTGCCGCGGTAAAGCTATTTCATAGAGTAAGCTATTGCATGCTATGCCTTCAAGCCACACCTCCGCCCGTCGGAGTGGGGAGCATGAGATTTTTTCGTTACGGAGTTTCTCGATTCGGTCCCCGCGCTCAAGGCCCGCGATAGAAGCTATGCAATAGCTTAAAATAAAATTCATTAAACCTTAGCATTAAACCTTAATTAAAGTTATGCCTAGGCTTCAATTTTTTATGGTTGTAACAATTAGATACAACAAGTTAAGTCATCTACGAAGGTAAACATCTGTCTCAAATATCAATTGGAATTATCATGTTTACATGCTATCTAAAAGTCCAGTAAATCGTTTAAGTGACACAATTTTGCAATGTGTTCCCTTACTAGGTAACGGAAGTGAGCAAAATATTGAACATCGACATCAAGATTAGTTGGTCCCTCTATATGGCCACTGAAGCGCGGTTGAGAATTAGCGGCAGCGGGAAAGAAAAATGATTGTGACAGTCCGGCGAACACTGCTAATGGAGTCTGCGTCTGCGAAATGTTTCCACTTACATAGAGGGCGCTGGCGAACACACCTAGTACATTTCACAAATAATTAATAACTTTTACATTGTATTTCGGGTCACAAGACACAAATTCGATTGTATGGTTGTTGCGAAAATTATGGAAACGTTCGTTGACATTTAAATAATACTCACAAAAAAAAACATTTTTCTATACGAATAACTATTTTATATTATAATTTATAAACCAGCCGCTAGCTTCGTGTATCTAGAGTAATTTATTTGTTGATAATATGTTACAATGTTATTGGTTATAAAATAAACGGATAACGAATCAAAATAGAATGTAGTTGAATCTACACTCATAGGCACACTCATAGGTATAAGGGACAGTTAGTTACCTACTTAGGTATACCTACTTCAAAAAAAATTAGGTGTCAGTCTTTTTCTTATATTCGTTCTTATAAATTTCCAATCTCTCTAGGTAATAACGTAGAAATACCAACTTATCAATAATAATTCGTCACAATTTCTAAATAAAATATTATCAAATACCTACCCCTAACAAGTAAACTATTGAAAAAATAATTAAACTACCTATTAACAGAACTAGAATGAAATCTAAACATGTGTCTACGGCATTTGTAAGCATTCACGCGAATTCACCATACCCATTCAATGTTATCATAGAACAAAGAAATACATCTATTTAACACCATGAAAGCTCCGATAAGTATCTTGAAATTCAAATCACCAATGCAATTCATAGAGGGTTACACAAAATAAGCTGGAAAGCTCAAAGCAATAATAGGGCTCCACCCCAAAGATACAATGCCGCACTCCCCTCACAAATTAAGTGTAAAACAAACCTAATGAAATTTAAATATCTTTCGACGAGACTGTAATAACTGCACAAATAAAATCATGTCGCGGGGGAGAGTAATCGCTTCTATTGTGTACACATTGTACGAAAATGTGATATAGAGAGTTGGAACCTTGTCAGAATAATCCGACAGTGGGTTTACGGTATATTATTTTGGAACTAATACAGGCATGATGAGTGTGACAAGGGTGGAATACGTTAAGGAGGGGCGGGAATGCTCTCTAGACAGTAATAGGCTCTCAGTGTAGACATACCTCTTATTGTTGTCTCGTTAACAGATAATTCAGTACATTACAGTAATACGTTTAGTGGTCTCATGCGAAAACAGGGAAATCTGGGAGGATTTGCGTAGTTGCTACTTAATTTAATGTCTTTGATGATATTGTAACTTGTAACGAGATAATTTACGTGCTTTATATATCTCATATACTATTTATAGGGATTGTAGTTTGTGATTTATTTAGTATCTAATGAAAAATATTTTCATTTCGAGTGCACGTAGGACCTTATAAGTTATACCTACTTAGATGTGTAAGTAATATAATATACCTACGAACAATTCATAACCACCGGTCAATTGTTAAACTAATTCTGTCGCAAGATTCGAGTAAAATATTCAAATAATTTTTCAAAAACACGTTTTCACCCCTCAAAGGGAAGGACACTAATTTCCTACCCAGTCTGAAAGAAGCTTCCTTTCAAGAAGTGGAAAAAAGTTACAATCGAAAAGGAAATTTGCGTTTTAAATCCTCTAATGAAGCTGAGAAGTTTATAATGGAGGGGTGAAAGGCTGCAGACAAATTGAGGAAAAAACTCTGAGCGAGTATCTTTAACGAGAAATGTTGACTCGCCTTCATTACCTTGCCACGAATGCAAAACATTCCTTTTAAAATTAGGTTTTTATTTATTCCATTTTAGACTTGTTTTGTGCGACGCACTTTAATACGTAAATGGTAATGTAAATTGCGTTGTAGATTTATGAAGGAAAAGTGGAGTGGTCAAACTTGGTGACTGTTTTATTTATATATATGTACCTGTATAGGTTTAGTTTATATTTTAAATTTAAATTATATAGCTATACTTTTTTATTAGAATTAAAGGTATCTAAGTACTTATCTACATGAAGATTTTTTTTTTAAAGTTATTCCACACTGACCATGAGTCCATGAACGATGATCTATACATATTATAATAAATCTGTAGAAGGGTCAATTCTGTACATTGAAAATATTGAAAAAATAAATACCAGGGGGTGTTACTGGATCGATACCAAACCCAAATATGTGATTAAAAAATTTTTTGTCTGTCTGTCTGTCTGTCTGTCTGTATGTGAAGGCATCACGTGAAAACTAACGGTTCGATTTCGATGAAACTTGGTATAATTATACCTTATTATCCTGGGCGTAAAATAGGATACTTTTTATCGTGGAAAAATACGTAGAAAAAAATAATCTTAATTTTTCAGTTTTATCCATAGACGTTGTTCCGTAGAACCGCGAACACATGTTGCTTATTATTATAGGCCTAGCCGTATTTGGGTCCAATAGATATTTATAAGATGTCATTGTCAGAGTTACTCAAAATGGAGAAATAAACCATCCACGCGAAGACCGACATCCGCGCGGACGGAGTCGCGGGCGGAAGCTAGTCTATAATAAGAACCTATAAATTACGTAACGTACCTATAAATTGTTTAAGTATATTATATTGTATTGATTTTTTAACTGTATGTAGAGAATAATTTTCTATGTAGCTCGTGTTAATGTATCTGTCGCAGTCACCTAGTTGAATGTGATTTTTGATTAAATAACTAGCACCTTCATTGAATGACGAGATGCTCCATAAATATTATCACACTTCGTATTCAGATGAAAGGGAAAATATATAAAAAAAACAACACATTTTTTTATATCAAAATTTATTAAATATAAATACCTATTTGGAAGATATCATTTTATTTGAAACACAGTTATATATCCGATTATGTACAGTCTGGAAACATTAAAGGTAAATAGAAAATAATAAAATAAATACACAAACTGTACAATATATTTATAATAATTGAAATTAACCTTTGATAACATTTAAGATGCACTTCTATACTTTAGACAAAAATGCATACAATTCATGTACAAATATGAGGTTAATCAAATTAAGACTTTATACTAATGAATTTAAGAGTGCATTTAAAACAAATTTTATTTTATTATTATTTCGGAACATTTATTATATAAAAGAAAACGTGTAAATATTTATCGACACTTATTTAACAAAATAAAGATTCGAATTTCAATCCTAGCTACTTGTATAAACATTTTTCTATATGTTGCGTGAAATTTATTCCTTGTGTATGTATGTTTGTGATTACTGCAAAACAGCTGCGTTCGCGATGATAGACGGCGAGTTGATAGTTTCGCCGAGACTCTCCAAGAGTTCCTTACGATAATCGTCGAAGTCTCCGTCCACCTGTAAAAGTAGTCATATTATAGAAAAGTATTTGATTATATTCATGTTAAAAAAAATTATCAAGGCATTAAATGCTAGAAAAAAGTAAATACATGTGTATAAAATATTCATTTTTTAAGTTATTATTGTTATCTATGGGAATTTCGATTTCCACTGCAGTAAAGTAGAATTAAAAAGAAGATTAGGGATAAGATATGTTACGCCGTTAGTACACCGACGCATTCACGTGCGGCAGCAAATCTCTGCGAAACTACTGCGTAGCGAAATATCTGCGGAACGTTAGTAAACAGCAATGTTTTCGCAACTTTTTCGCAATGCGTCTGTGTAATGGCCATTTCGCAGTTCCTTGCGAAACAATACTGACAAGGACGCAACTTTTTGATCTATCTATGTGCTAGAGTGAGACATATCATATGCGAAAACCTGACATACTACTGACAGTTTTTTCGTTGTTTCGCTGCCGCTCACGAATGCGTCGGTGTACTAACGGGGTTAGGGATAGATAATTGCCTATCCATCGTTTTATTGGAGCTGCCCTTGTACTCGTTGATCGCTTTAGCAAGCGCGTCTATACTCTCAATGTGCAGTTTGGTGGTATCGTTCCACATTATGTATACTACAACACACAAGCTCACCTCATTTATAGTCTGGTCCTCGATGACCACGAGTGCATCTATGCTCTCTATTATTATTTTATTTACACACACAAGCTACCTCATTTATAGTCTAGTCCTCGATGACCACGAGCGCGTCTATGCTCTCTATTTTTATTTTATATTTACACACACTCAAGCTTACCTCATTTATAGTCTAGTCCTCGATGACCACGAGCGCGTCTATGCTCTATATTTTTAATTTATTTACACACACACAAGCTCACCTCATTTATAGTCTGGTCCTCGATGACCACGAGCGCGTCTATGCTCTTTATTTTTATTTTATTTACACACACTCAAGCTCACCTCATTTATAGTCTGGTCCTCGATGACCACGAGCGCGTCTATGCTCTCTATTTTTATTTTATATTTACACACACTCAAGCTTACCTCATTTATAGTCTAGTCCTCGATGACCACGAGCGCGTCTATGCTCTCTAGTTTTATTTTATATTTACACACACTCAAGCTTACCTCATTTATAGTCTAGTCCTCGATGACCACGAGCGCGTCTATGCTCTATATTTTTAATTTATTTACACACACACAAGCTCACCTCATTTATAGTCTGGTCCTCGATGACCACGAGCGCGTCTATGCTCTTTATTTTTATTTTATTTACACACACACAAGCTCACCTCATTTATAGTCTGGTCCTCGATGACCACGAGCGCGTCTATGCTCTTTATTTTTATTTTATTTACACACACACAAGCTCACCTCATTTATAGTCTGGTCCTCGATGACCACGAGCGCGTCTATGCTCTTTATTTTTATTTTATTTACACACACACAAGCTCACCTCATTTATAGTCTGGTCCTCGATGACCACGAGCGCGTCTATGCTCTATAATTTTCATTTATTTACACACACACAAGCTCACCTCATTTATAGTCTGGTCCTCGATGACCACGAGCGCGTCTATGCTCTTTATTTTTATTTTATTTACACACACACAAGCTCACCTCATTTATAGTCTGGTCCTCGATGACCACGAGCGCGTCTATGCTCTATAATTTTAATTTATTTACACACACACAAGCTCACCTCATTTATAGTCTGGTCCTCGATGACCACGAGCGCGTCTATGCTCTTTATTTTTATTTTATTTACACACACACAAGCTCACCTCATTTATAGTCTGGTCCTCGATGACCACGAGCGCGTCTATGCTCTATAATTTTAATTTATTTACACACACACAAGCTCACCTCATTTATAGTCTGGTCCTCGATGACGTATAGCGCACATTCGGTCTCACGTATAAGCCGCTCGTCGTGCGACACGATCACGACGCCGCCCTTGTACTCGTTGATCGCTTCAGCTAGCGCGTCTATACTCTCGATGTCCAAGTTGTTTGTCGGCTCGTCCTGGATTAAGTAAAATGGATGAAATCTTCTACTTATAAAAATTAATTTGCTTCTTGCTACTTTGTTTTATACTATGAAGTTCATCACAAGTGCCGCCGTAAGATTTTAGCCATGAAAATCCTGCGGGTAACAAGTAAAGTATCATCGAAATCCATTCAGTAGTTTTCGCGTGAAAGAGTAATAAACAAACATCTATTCTGAGAAACTTGCATGTTTATAATACATATATTTTGTAAAAATAATCGGATAGGATAATATCTGAAACAACTGGATAGATTTGAATCAACTTTTTTTTATAATATATAAAAGAATAACCCATAGATAAAGCTAATATGACACAGATATAGTCGCTTTTGACAACTTATAATGTAATTTAAGCTTTTCAACCGACTTTAAAAAAGAGGTTTAATTTTGTCTTGAGTTTGATGATTCATTTATTTTTTGAAAGAAGATCAAGTTCCGGTTGGTCCCATTTAAATATTGTTCAGGTTTTGCCATATTTTGAAAGTGGTTAAGTTTTTTTTATTATATACTAGCTGCTCCGCGGTTTCACCCCCGTGGCTCCACTCCTGTTGGTCGTAGCGTGATGGTATATAGCCTTCCTCGATAAATGAGCTATCTAACACCGAAAGAATTTTCCGATTAGTTCCCGAGATTAGCGCGTTCAAACAATCAAACAAACAAACTCTTCAGCTTTATAATATTAGTATAGATTTAACTCACCAATATAATAACGTCGGGCGCCATAAGGGTCAGTTCCGCCAACGCCACCCTGGCCTTCTGCCCTCCGCTGAGGTCCTTCATCTTGATCGTATGCGCGTGGCTCGCTAGCCCGAAGGTGCCCAACGCTTTGCGCGCCTTTTCGTATTGCAGACCGAAGAGCCTTTGCAGGTATTCCACTGGGGACTCTTCTGCTGTTAAATGCTCTCCGGAGTGCTGGTCGAAACGACCGATCCTCTGTTGGTAAAAAGGAAATAAAATATTCAACCTCAAACTCAAACATTTATTTATTCAATTAGACTTCTTCTAGAAGCACTTTAAATCGTCATTACATATTTTTAATTTTTTAACATTTACCACAGATTCGGAAAGCAGTATCTATGGAGAAGAACCGGCAAGAAACTCCAATTATTTATTTGTGTTGTACAAAAATAATTGCTTGCGTGTACATGCTATGTACTACATAGACTAAACTATATACTGATATCTGGTGTCTTTCTTGTGGAAGGAATACATGTTATATTCATAGAGCTAGGATGTATGGGGGTGTGCAATGATTTAAATTAATAGAACATGTACATATTAAAGGTTACTAAAGTATTATGAAGATTTCACAATCTCCGTCCGCAATCATTTTCACATTTACTTAATACAAACAACCAAAGTGTTTAACTGACAGATTTAACAAAGAAACTAACGAGAAGTATTGATAATTATTGTCTCTACTTACCAGTCTATGATTTCTCAATAGCTCCCCGCGTATAGGACTCAGTTCTCCGACGAGGAGCTTCAAGAAGGTAGACTTGCCCACTCCGTTGGGACCAACAATGGCGATACGCGAGTTCAGATCGATACCAAAGTCCACGTCAATGAACAGCGGTTTTTGACCGGGGAAGTTGAAATTCACGTCTAGGAAGGAAATTATATTAATTAATAAAGTCTGTAGCTCAAATCTCAATAATAAATAAACTTTTAAGAAAACTTACAGGGGTAGTTTTAAGTCTATTATAAATATCAAAAATTTATGCAAACTACATACATTAAGGCTGGTTGCAGAGCTTGACCGACCATCAGTGCGTACGTCAGTCGCGCTTGTCATATGTATGGAAATTCATAAAACCGTTCATAGCTAGACCGACCATACGCACGCGTATTGTCATGCGCATTAGTGTCATAGTCATACAATTGTTGATGCGTTTCGCCTGGACCGACGGTACGCACTGACGGTCGGTCAAGCTCTGCAACCAGCCTAAGGTTTAAAATCAAAATCATTATATTAAAAATTGTAACCAGCAGAGCACGCTCACTAATGCTACGCACTCTTCTGATGCGCTCTTTTGAATTTCGAATATTCAAACAACATAATATATATTCCAATTTCTTTGTTTACCATCCTTCATTTCTCACCAGCCAGTCTCACACCATACTCCTCCTCATGCGCAGATTTTAATTTCAAATATTTGAAACTCTTTAGAATTTTATTTTTAATTTATTTCATTAGTCCAATAGTTTTTCAGTATTCAGTACAAAATACTTACTGTGCAACCCAAGTATGGGCGGTTGCAGCGGCGGCGGGTCCGGGAAGTTGAACTTGACGATATACTCTTTAGGCCGCTGCAGTAAAGTGACTGGTGCTGCATTCTCTTCGTTCTCTTCGCGCGTCGATTTACTGCGGTTCTTCTCTTGTTTGCGTGTTAATGCTTCCTTTTGTTTCTTTTCCTGTTTAATTAAGGTAAAAAGGAGTTGTAAGAGAACATCACTACTGAAGGGCAAGGGTTTCCAAACCTAGTAATTTTTACGGGGTTTTCTAAGAAGATAGAAATAATGTTATGTTACGTATTTTTAACTAAATAAATTGATCGAATATTTGTCTGTCTTTTATTTAATAACTAACAACAGAACCAAAAATTTGTGATGTGTTTTCTCATGACAAAACGTTTATGACACATAAAATATTTTTATTCTTTAATTTTAATACATACTGCTGCTTTCTTTGACGATCCGTGCGCCTTCAAATCTTTCAATCTCTTCTCCTGTTTTTCATACTCCTTGATCATTTCTTTTCGTTTTTGTGCGTACATTTTCTTGAACATGGAGTAATTGCCCTTATAATAATACAACTTTTGTTGGTCCAAGTGAATAATTTCATTGCACACATTATCTAAGAAAGACTGGTCGTGAGATACTACTAGTAGGGTTTTCTTCCATCCTTGTAAATAGCTGTAATACACATATTTCTATATAGTTATATAGGTAGTTGTGATAAATATGTAGGTAATAGAGAATTTAAGCCGGAAAAAACGATGATTTACATTAAAAAAATTACGAAAATAAGTTTACTTACTTATCCAACCAAATTACTGCATTAAGATCTAAATGGTTTGTAGGTTCATCGAGTAGTAGGAGTGTAGGTTCAATATACAAAGCTCTGAAAAAGAAATTTTTATTAATAAATGTTCTTTTTAACTAAAAAACAAAATAAGTTTTTATATTGATATATTCACCTGAAAACATTGAAATAATTACATATTTTATTTGTGTCTTTTTCATTATCATGCCATTAAAGTAGCATGATAAAGAAGTAAGTAAATCTTTATTTACATTTACGAAATGAAATGAAATAAATTTATTTGTACATTTTATGATTTACAATTAATGTACGACATATTATGCTTGTTCTGTATAATTTCAAAATATCTACACTATTTATCTAAAGGCAATACTAATTTCCTAGACATACCTAGCTAATGAGACTCTCATACGCCAACCACCAGAGAAGTTTTTAGTAGCTCTATCCTGCATCTCCTTGTTAAAACCTAAACCGGCCAAAATTCTTCGAGCGCGTGGTTCTGCTGAATCGGCACCTATGGCTTTCAATTCCGCATACACCTAAAACAAATTTAATACTTAAGTATAAAAAATCAAATAACTATTGTTTAAAGGTATTATTGTTATTGTTTTATGTTAAAACGTAGAAATTTTTGCTAAAACGTATACAAATTGGGTTAAGTAATAGGAGTCAGAAAATTTTTGCACTTGTGTCTTACCTCATTCAATCGGTCTTGCTTTGATAGATCGCCTTTTTCAGTCTGTGCTTCTAGCACCTTACACTCGTCCAATAGTTCTAAATAAATAGACGAAGTATATTAATTAGGTACATTACAGTTACATAGACTAAGTATATAAGAAACACTACACTATGCTTAAATTTATAACAAAAAAAAAAGAACTCTCTTACCTTTCCTTTTAACATCCGATTCGAGCAATGTATCCACCGCACTCATATCACTAGCCGTGACCTCTTGTTCACAGAGCAAGATATCAATGTGTGGCGGCAGTGGAAAAGCCCTTTGAGCGAGATGCCTCAACAACGTAGTTTTACCGTGACCATTTGGCCCAACAAGACCATACCGACGACCGTTCGCAATCAATAGATTCGCGTTCACGAATAAGTCTTTCCCTTTTGCACTGATGGAAAAGTTCTCCACTTTTATGTCCACTGCGTTTTCCAGGGCTGCCATCTGACCTGTAAATAATACCTTGTAAAGTGTGAAATGCCAAGTATGCTTTTGTGACTATTATGAATTTATATTAGATCAATTAATTCAGAATATGTTTCTTTAATATTTTGAAACTATAAGACTACATACTTATTTTAGATGAGTACTTTGGTTTATGGACACTTTTGTCACAAAAAAATCACTTATTTTTAAAAATTGTGTGTCCTAAATTCCCTTCCCTACTTGGGTACAAAATAGTCAACCTTATTCTTGGTTGTAAACATCTTACGATATCTGTCTTATCTATCAATTTCATTTGTTCATAATTTATAAAAAATACAAATGATAATTTGTACAAAATTATGAAATTATTTTCATTAGGCATTCTATTATATTATATATTGCAAGTATTTTTTACTGTATCATTTCTACTAAACTTTATATCTACACTAAGAAATGGATAAATGACTAACCAGCAGTTTTTTGCGCCTGGCTCACAGTGAAATTAGCATCAAGATCACTATGCCCCTGTCCGCCCTTTTTCGTCAACAACTCCATTTGTTTTTCGTACTCTTGTTGTTTTTTTAACTTCTTCTTCTCTTTGTGACTCATTTTCTTCTCTTGATCGGGTTTAACTTCTTGCTCTTTCTCTGGTTCTTTCTGTATAGTAAAATATAGTAATGGTTGATTAATCATTTCATTGGTATGCATGGTCAATGCTTATTCATACCAATGTATAATATTAAATGTATTCCTTCATATACTGTGGATAATCCAGAATACAAATTGAGGAGAGATTGTTTTAATATTAGTGCATAGGAAAGCAGGCGAAAGTGGATTTCTAACAATGTAAATTTAGAGAACAAAAACTTTTAAAGGGCATATGATAAACTTTTAAAGGGATATGTATATTTTAATAGGCTTTTTTGTATAGTTTGATAACTCAGGCCCCGGAACCACAGACACAATAGAAAATCTTGTGTGTCGTGGACCGATTGGGCCGCTTGGGGCTCAATGGGTTAATAAGTATTACTATGAATGTAAACTTGTATATGTAATATGATTATTGAAGATGATTTAAAATATATACATCCATACAATAACACAATTGATTTAAACTAAATTAAAAAAAAAGTTTTATCCAACCTTTTCAGAAACATCTTCTTCCTCTGGTTCAGGTTCTTTGATTTCAAACTTCTTCAACTCCTCCTCTATGTTGTCAATGTTATTTTTCTTTCTATTTTTTACTGAAAACATATTTTTTGTTGACTTTATGTTTTCAAAGTACATAATATGTATGTTTTTCAGACAAGATTCCTTAAGATTGGTAGCTTTGTGTTGTAATTACAAAACTGTTTAGTGGCAGTACATAATTTGAATTTGAACTAGAATAGTGACTTCATAATATTTTTAACTAGCCGTGCCCTGTGTATTTACCCGCATAGCTCCGCTTCTATTGATCTAAGCGTGATAAATTATAGCATATAGCCTTCCTCAATCTAATACCGAAAGAATTTTTAAATATCAGACCAGTAGTTCCTGAGATTAGCGCGTTCAAATAAACAAACTCTTCAACTTTATAATATTAGTATAGATGTGTCTGGTTTCTCCTTGCTTATTTGATTAAGACTAAACGTAATAACTCAGGCCCTGGAATCACAGACACAATAGAAAATCGATTGTGTCGTGGACCGATCGGGCCGCTTGGGGCTCAATGGGTTATTAACATTAAATACTTACATTTGCTTTTAACAATTGGTTTTAAAACATCTTCTTCCTCTGAATCCATCTTCAATTCTTTATCACTTCCTTCATCAGGCCAATCATCTTTCTTATTTTTACCTAAAATTAAAATTTATTATGAATTTCAACCATTATAAAATGAGCAGATCTTAAAAATTATTATGGTAAATATTAAAAATGTTATGACGATTCAAAAGTGCTTAGACAAGAAGTCTAATTGAATAAATAAATATTTGAGTTAACAGAAATGATAATAATGAAATTTGTATGCATATCTTAAAATTAAATTATGGAAATAATTGATATAACAACCCTTTGTAAAATATTAAAGAGAAGAAAGATGTAAATACCTTTTGAACTTTTAGTTTTAGGGGGTGGAGCCACATTGCTGGAAACATTACTAACAACTGATTTAGAGTCTTCATTGTCTGATTCATCTGAAGCAGCAACTGCTTTCTTTTTGTTCTTTGCTAAAAATAAGAATATTACTGTTTTAATAATATGTAAAGTGTTTTAAAGATCAAGGCCCCGTAATTAACTGACTTAAAAAAAAGGAGGAGGTTCTCAATTCGACCATATTATATATTTTTAAATTCCTGGGTCTTACTTGTCGACTTATTTTACAAAATGTATGTTAAAATTACTGTACAAAATAGCTATCCACAACGTGACACCATTATCTTATGTCTAAATTAATGTTATGGAAATATACAAATATGATCATTAAATTCCAAAAAACAGAACAGCGGCCATATTGTGACCTTTTATTTCCAGACAGATTACACTGTAGAGTGTAGACTGACTGGCCAATTCATGGCTATTTCAATCATAATATGAATTTGCCAGTCAGTTCAATTCACTGTGTGTTTACACAGTGTCTAGAAATAAGAGCTCATAATACGGCCTCTGTTGCCTCTAGTGATATTGAACTAACTCTTTCTCTAAGCTTTACAGACCCTTTCAAACTTCTAAAGAATTTATAATTCATTAAAATTATATAATATGCAAACAGCTACCTTTAGTATTTTTAGATTTGGCTGGTAGTGCAGCAATACTGGAATCATTGCTGGCAACAGAGTTAGCATCGTCATTGTCCGATGCCTCTGAATCAACAGTGGCAGTTTTTTTCTTGTTCTTTGCTGCAAAAAAATATTCATTACCTACTATTTTATATTTTTTCAATTTGATTCAAAAAGTATTGCAATGTTACTTGGTAACTAACTAAAATTTATACATCCATACTAATATTATAAATGCGAAAGTAACTATGTCTGTCTGTCTGTCTGTTACTCAATCACGCCTATACTACTGAACCAATTTGCATGAAATTTGGTGTAGAGATATTTTGATACCCGAGAAAGGACATAGGATAGGTTTTATCCCGGAAATCCCACGGGAAAGGGAACTATGCTGGTTTTTCTTTGACTGCGCGGGCGAAGCTGCGGGTGGGAAGCTAGTATTACATATATTGACTTCCCGATGAAGGGATTGTACAAAATGTATACTCTAAAAGTAGTTTTGGGAAACTATATATTTAAATATTATTTAAACTAATAGCTGCTTTTATTTATTTTTTTGTTTGTTTTCAACTCTTTTTAATAATTGAATACTTGATTTTAATTATAAAACCATTTTAACCTAGCTTACCTTTCTTTTTTGATACAGGCTTTACTTCTTCTTCTTCTGAGACTTGCTTTAGTTCTACATCACTACCACCATCATCAGACCAATCATCACCCTTTTTGCCTTTACCTTAAAATCAAATTATTTTACTCAAATATAGTTCAATAAAAAAATAATCTAAAAATTAATTGATGTATGTTTACTTAATAGTCAGTAAAGACAATATTATTGTACATTAAATCATAAATATTATATAAAATTGTAAAATATAATAGATCAATTCATAATTTAACTGTTCCTGTATATAAAAATACTAATATTATAAAGCTGAAGAGTTTGTTTGTTTATTTGAATGCGCTAATCTCAGGAACTACTGGTCCGATTTGAAAAATTCTTCGGTGTTAGATGGCCCATTTATTGAACTAGGTTATAGGCTATATATCATCACGCTACGAGCAACAGGAGTGGAGCCACGGGGGTGAGACCGCTCGGAGCAGCAAGTATAAAAAAAAAAATATTTTAGTTCAATTACCCTTTTTCTTTTTATTTGTTTTAGCAGCAGGCTTTGATGCGGTACTTGTGGCATTACTAACTATTGACTTGTTATCATCTTGTTCATCATCAGAGTGGTCTAAGCCCTTCTTTTTGTTTTTACCTGAAATGATAATAAATATATAAATTGGGTGGAATTTTGACAGGAATTCTTTAAGCTAGGTCTATGCTTAAAATATTATGTTTAAATTACAATGTGTACAACAGCTGTTATTAGCCAGCAATATGTTTCAATCAGAAATAAGAAAAATTATACCTTTCTTTTGAGACTTCTTAGCAGCTGGTTTTATTTCTTCTTCTTCATCTGACACGTGTACCTTCTTAACAGTATCCCCGCCTTCTCCATCAGTAAGATCAGCAACTTCTTTGCCCTTTTTCTTACCCTTTCCTTTGCTTTTTGAGGTTATATCATCGTTGGCAACTGGTTTCTTCTCCTCAAAATCATCATTAATGTCTAAATTTTTCTTATTTCCTTTCTTTTTAGACATTATGCTTTCACTTATTTATGAATTATAATAAAATTTACGTGGACAACACTGATTAACAACTCATAAGCCCCTCGAGTCGTATTGAAATTTGAAATTTGCAATCTATCAAAATTGACATTTGACAATTGACATTTGGCATATTTTGGCAGTAGACATATGACAGAAGTATGACAGCGAATTTAAGAAATGGGAATGTCCAGTTCATAGACAATAAAGAAAAGTATGCCCGAAAATTCTATTCGCACGGGAACGCAATGTGGAAGTGGGTTTGCCGTGTTAGTATATAAATTTTCTTTCGCATAACGATATATTGTTAGATCTCCGGTCTGCATGACTCAGACAGTTCAAATGTAGTTTACAAAATTTCATTGGGCAAGTCTTACCGATCGGCTTGATAATTTGGCGCTGTGAAGAGTCGTCGCTTCAATGTGTGTTTTTTATTGCATCTACAATGGGGAGTGCTTTGAAGAGCTGCTTGAAACAATACCTGCCACTGAGTTCCATCAACGTACCACACGTCACAAACTCAAATACCACCCACACCACCTTGACTGTTGGCGGTCGACGACTGTGCGCTTCAAAAGAAGCTTCTTTCCGCGCACAACGAACTTATGGAACGAACTTCCTCATGCGGTGTTTCCAAACGGTTACGACTTTATAGGGACCTTCAAGAAAAGAGCGTACTCCTACTTTAAAGACCGGCAATGCACTGACAATGTCCCCGGCATTGCTGGTGCGTATGGGCGACGCAGTACACTTAACATCAGCGTGACGCGTCTGCTCTGTTGCCTCCTCATAAATAAAAAAAACCGGCCAAGTGCGAGTCGGGCTCGCGCACAAAGGGTTCCGTAGCAGCAAATATAATAAATTACAGTTAAATCAACCTATCTCAAAAACTATAAGAGATACTTTGATCAAACCAAAAATCGTTGAAAGAGTTAATTAGCATGCATCACCTCTATTTTTTTTAGAATTTTATACCCCGTAGTTATAAAAATAGAGGGGGGGGGACATACTTTTTACGACTTTGAGAGCTGATATCTCAAAAACCGTTCACTTTAAGAAAAATGTTTTTTAGAAAACTTTATATCATTTTAAAAGACCTTTCCATTGATACCCCACACGGGTATGTACATCGAAAAAAAAAATTTCATCCCTCAGTTACATGTATGGGGGGCCCCACCCCCAATTCTTTTTTTTACTATTTAGTGTCATATTTTTGTAGCGGTTCATACAACACATATTCCCATCAAATTTCATCACTGTAGTACTTATAGTTTCCGAGTAAATCGGCTGTGACAGACGGACAGACGGACAGACGGACAGACGGACATGACGAAACTATAAGGGTTCCGTTTTTGCCATTTTGGCTACGGAACCCTAAAAATGGCCATTTTTAGGGCCTTCGGCTATCAGGTGCATAGGTGTAAATTATAATATTATGTAGTACACTCGCTATTCGCGTTGAGATTCGTGTATTAAAATAACAAGTAAAAAACACTATAATATCGTTTTTCTTTTTTTAAAATAATCATTATCTTCGATTTTTAATTCATTTTAAATGGTGTCCGGCAATAGATCACTTCATTTCCAAAATAATTATTCTCTTTATACCAAAGAAGATATAATAAACTTGCTTTCCGCCCGCAGCTTCGTCCGCGTACTCAAAAAAACCACCTAGATCTCGTTGGATTTCCGAGATAATATGTATCTTATATCTAATTTATGTCTTTTCTCAATTTCAAACTTACTTTTTGTGCCACATATCATCAAAATCGGTTCAGACTTCAGTGTTTGAGGCGTGAAGAAGGAAAGACAGTTTTTACAAGGAAAAGTAATAAGGTTATATCGTTTTTGTTTTCTTCTTGAATACTGGCTAGATACTTTCTTACATCTTATGTCAAGAAAAAATTATGGAAATGAAAATAGAACTTCCCTGTGCAAGATATAGTTTGCCATGATGGCCACACAAATTTTATTGTATTTTATTTTTATTCTTTTCTCCTTCAATTATTTGCCTAAATGTACGTCTGAACTATCGAAAAAAAGTATTGAATATGGTCGTGATGACGAAGGAAACGATGAAGGAATAGAAATAGCAACAGAACAGGAGAATAATAATGTCACTATGTGTACAAGAAGGCAAAATAGTATTTTGCATGAGATTCAACTAGCAAAACCTAAGCAATTTCCATTCATAGCAGCTTTAATGTCTCAAAGGAATGAATATATTTGTGCTGGATCCATTGTGTCAAATGGTATAATACTAACAGCTGGTCAGTGTACACAGTCTGTGAGTTATGCGCTTGTTAATACTACCTCTGACAAAAAAGACGATACAGTGGTACAGTTACACGTTATTAAAACTGAGAATTTTCCAACATATACAGGAACTGATTCTGTAAAAAATGTTGGTATACTTTTTACAGAAAAGCATAACAACACACTAGCTTCAAAGATTCGCTTAAGTAACATAACTAATGGGAAAAATATAAACGAAATGGAAGCTATAGGATTTGGGCTTAACGCTGACGCAGACCAAACAAAAACTCTACAATACATCGGTATAGAGCAAAGAGCAACCACTGGAGTTGTAATACACGGATTTCTTGATTGCATTGATACAAAGGTACCAACTTGTTTTAAGGATTTAGGAGGACCAGTCATATTCGATAATGAACTTATTGGTATAGTAACTAAAGGTCAGGATGAGTGTACTAAAGAAATGACATCCACATATTCTATTAATAAACATCTCGTCGATGTTCTCCCTACTTATGCGTTCAAAGCATGGCTTGATGAGCAAATCAGTAAAAATCAAGAGCAAGTTAAGGAACCTTTAGAAGTTTACCCAACAAAACCTGTTCTTCGAGAAACTATTCACGTAATGACTAGCGCTGGAAGTGCTTCAAAATTATTTATACCCTTTGTGTATGCTTATTTTCAAGTGTGCAATATTTTGATAAAAATTCTTTAAATTTTGTTTTTAATTTTTTTTCTGTTAAATTTCAATAAACCTTATACTTATTATGTCTAATGAAATGTTTTATTTAAAATCTTCAAAATCAAAATGCCTGAATTTAAGGTTAAATAAATAGGAATTAAAGGTATAAATCACACCTACGTACGGAAGATATAAATATTTGCATGAGAAAGTGGGTGGTTATTTGTATTTCTAGCGATTTAATAAAATTCATCGTAGCGGCTTAGGGAAACCCTGTGGGGAAACCTCTCATTTAAATAGCTGGATCCATACCGGACGATCCAGCGATCCCGCGATCCGCGATCCAGGATCGCGGAGCATGGATCGTGGATCGTGTTAGGCCGATCCACTTTAAAAACTTGCGATCCCAAATATGCGCTCCAAGCGATCCTAAGGCGATCCGTGATTCAGCCAGTCTAACTCTTGTACAATATGGAGTCACACGTACAACGGCGGCATCTTGCCGTTGGAGCAGTAACTTTTATAATACTTAAATGTTAGCGCAAAAAATCAAGAAAAAGAAATCGACGGTTTCGGGTGTAAGAATTTTACAAAAATCGATTGGCATCTGGGACTCATCTGTACGCAGAGTTAGTTTCAGATGAAGTTGAACCTGTGAGTTGAACACAATTTTGCGCGATCGGATCGCGGTGGATCGTCCGGTGTGGACCCAGCTTATAAGATATAATGTTACTGGTAATATACTGTGGTAGTTTTCCAATTAAGAATACAGAGCATAATGCGATTCAGTGGCGCACAAGTGTGAATTAGTTTTCAAATGCACCAGCAGGTTGCGCTAATTTCAGTGTTGAAAAAAAAATATTCATAGAGTTAAAGGCCCTACTCACGGTTCAACACAACCAACAATCTGCTGAAACAATTTGTTGCAGTCGCGATTGAGCGTTCTCTACTCACGATTCATCCAACCCTCAATCTGATGACCAGTGTTGCCAACTCAGTGGAATTTCCACTAGATCTGGGTGGTTTAGCTCCCCCATTTAGCGGACAAATATTGGTTTTAGTGGCTGGTGGATTTTCCTAGTGGTTTAGATGAGTTCAATTAGTGGTAAGGTACGACATTCAACCACTAGGAAGATTTATTTTGTGTCATGTTGTTTCAACGAACATTCGGGAATTCTCCGTTGTTTGTCTATTTCTTGAATATTTTTGATTATAAACTTTATTACTATTGATATAAAGTATGATTTGATGATTCAAAAGGTTATATGTTTATTCTGTATTTGTGTACAAAAACAATAATTGTCAGTACCTACCAGTATTGGCAACGCTTTACGCTGCGGCCGCGGCGGGTAGCTTCTAGCTTGACGTATTTTAATTAATTTTGTGAAGTAATATGGTTTTACATTAAATATGCCCAAACCACAATGCACACCAAAATTTCTATCACAGAAATTTATTCTTCACATAGGTACTGAAACTCTAGAAGAAGCAGATTTTTCTAGATGATCTTTAAATGTAACAAAAATAAAAATAATTGGTTGCCTGTAAAGTCGGTATACGGGCGAAAGTTTTACGTGACAACGACTTTTTATGTCTGTCTCTCTCGCTCTTAGGCGGGCTAACCATGCCCGCGTGCCTCTTTCGGTGACTCATCGTAACGTTACCGAGCGTTACACTTTTTCATAAGTGACTCCCAGCCGCAACGCGGCTGCGCGATTGAGCCGAGATTGCACGGTTCCCAACTTAGGGGTTTTCCCCCCAGATTTAGGGGGTAAATAAGTGAGATAGGAATTTTTTAGGGGTCTGAAATTTTTAGGGGTATTTTTAGGGATTTTTTTTTGACTGTTTAATATTTTTAAATTGATAATTACATAACTAGTTTTAATATTTATTTCTTGCCCTAGCGACTCATAGCGACATCCAGTACGTAATTAAATAAAATTTTGCAAAGCATCATGATGGTCCGATTTACATTAAATCGAAATGGTGGATCTTGTACAACATATTTTAATCCATCCAATAAAATGTTAAATTTATTCAACATGTATGATTTCAAAAACGCTGAATCTTCAGATGAAGACGAAATATTTTATGTATTAAATAACTTGTAATAAAAAGACTTTTGAAACATATTACAGCATATTATTTCTAAATCATCATGAATTTATATTTGTATGTTTTTTTAGGGGGACAACTGAATAATTTAGGCGTTTTTAGGAGTTTTTGACACAAACTTTAGGGATAAATATTTTTGAGAGTTGGTAACACTGCGAGATTGGAGCAATCACAATACTCACGTTCCAACACGCACACAATCTGCTGAGACAATTTGTCGGGTTGCTTCCGCGCCGATCCAATACACAACATGTTGGGTTACGCCCCCAACGTGCCCTCAACTATACTATTCACGACACAATCTGTCAGCTCACTGCAGATTGTGTCAGCAGATTGTTACTGAAATTGAATCGTGAGTAGGCTACTTTAGCAATAATAAAGTGGTATACACTGTGGGTATACATAATAATTGGTTGAAAACTATTTACGGTTATTTTAAGTATTTTGGATTTTGATTATTTCATTAACATTTTTTTCAATGTTTGTACCTTCATCCATACTTATATTTATTTTTTTTAACACAATTTACTTAAGTTAACTTTGATTATTTTGAAAAAACTACAATGAAACGAAAGCTTTAATTTTTTTTTCCAACAATTGATAATATTACTAACGATAATAGGCCTAAACCTACATAAACAAAACATTTCGATCAATGCCAACATAAAGGGGAAAACACTTGTTAATTTTCTGTCACAGTTGGCATCGATTGCACCGATTGCACGCATCAATTCGCGCGCATTACTTTTTAGAGTGCTCAATTGTGCGAAGTGCGAAGCGTTGCTGTAGTTGAAACCTAAGGTTGAAACATTTAACGTTAAGCATTATGCCGCATAATGCGCTCTAGTGCTGTAATTGGAAAACTACCTGTATTTATATACAATCGTGCGCATTAAGCGCATAAGAGCGCATAGCATAACCGTTAGCGAAGTGGAGCGCAGTTTCCGTGTCATATGAATTTTAACTTTATTGTCATACTCGAACGAGTCGCGCGGATGCCCGCGGCACCGCTGGAATTCCGCGGAATTCCAGCGGCGCCGCGGGCTTGAGTTTCTCATGCGATAATAAGTATTATAGTAATGAAAATAAAGTTAAAATTCATATGGCACTGAAACTGCGCTCCGCTTCGCTGCGCTTCGCCGCTCTTTTGGTGTGAGTTGACCCTTACGAGAACTTAGAGAAGAGCAGAACTTGGTCCATGGCATTTCATTATAAAAATCAGAAGTGGCAACATTATTATGCTAAGTCAAAATTCAAAAATCAACATATTTCAAATGTCACATCTGTCAAATTACAATGCTCAGATTTTTGTAGGTACCTAATATTATTCTACAATTATAATTTTGTATGAGTAAATATCGCATTTAAACATTTGCACTGCCCAAAATATGATTTATTTTTGATTCAGCTTATGCTCAATGAAGACTAATGATTCAAGAGTCCAATACCCCCATACAACTTATTTTCTAAAGGACAAAGTGTGCCTCTCATTTCAGATTCCTGTGAAGAATGAGCCTTCTTTACAACTTAATGGGCATGTGCGCAATCTATACACTTATAAACATTTCGATATTCCCCAAGCTCTGTCCTTAGGAAAATAAGATAAGTTACGGGCTCTTGGAAGAGAAAAAAAAGAGTGAGACTCTTTTTTTCTCTTCGACCTGTTTGAAAATTACTAATTTATTTAATTCTTTTTTTAGAAAAGTATAATAGTAATTCATGTCCTTTTATTTGAATGTGGGGGTATGTATAAATCTTTGTATTATTATTATGAAATTATGTATGTATTAAATATTACAGTTACTTATTTATTTTTTAATTCATTAGTATTTATAGTTCCAACATTGACTTATTATTTTAGGAAAGGGGGGAAAAAGTTCAGATAATACCTAGTGCTAGAAAGCCAATCCACAATATTTCACACACAGATACAATGAGTTACAAAAAAAGTAATATAAATACATCAAGAGAAAGAAATATTCAATCCTCTAATATTGGAGTTGATGAAGTTGATAACATTTTCAGGTATGGTAATTTTTCAGCATAATATCAAAATATTATACCTACTCAAAAATTTATTATACAAATATAATAATTTTTTGAGTAGGTATTATGTAGTATTTTAACAATGATAAATAATGAATAAGTATTTTGTATTTATCAATGACATTAAAATTAATAATCATCAGCAATCACCTAAATGGTACAGTCAGCAATTTGAATTTGAGTTATATAAATTTGACTACAGTCAAATGTGTACCTATTTCAGTAAACATGTTCGTCCTTCAAGTCCTATTGCAATAAGGAAAGAATTACCAAGTGGAAGTGCCCTTGATGCAGAATTATCAGACAGTGATGATGATTCATCAAATGAGTATGTATATAAATTATATATAGTATGTACATAATATTGTTGTCTCGAATAATTGTTGGCAATAAGCCACTACCCATAATATTATGTGAATTAAAAAAATATTATGTAATTAGTATGCATATATAATACTAATTTAAATGTGTAGATATAGGTACTTAATTTTATGTGGTTACAGAAATTTATGACTAATACTTTAGGATACTTTGCATTTAATTTAATTTATGTAATACAGGATGTGAAATAAAAAAATAATAAAAATTTATCTGGGCCACACAAAATTGTTATTTAATAAAATCAATTTTAAACTGGCCTTGGGGCAATTAATACAGATTAATCTATAGCAATTATTTTCACTATATTTGTTTTGTGTTTCAGAGAGCCGTTATCTGAATCACCATACAGTTCACCAGGTAGCCTGTCAAATTCTTATAGCAAAAATGAAAGCCCCAACTATGAATATCAATCTATTGCCCAAAGTGACAGAGAAAATTTGAGCAGGAGAGTATTATCACATCAGTATAGTCAAGAAAGGAAAAGTTCAATTCCTTCCATTGAGCCTGATGAACAAATTCTAAAAAAATACACAATTTATATTCCCGCACTAATTGCTTTAGTTTTTGGTGTATATTATTTGTATGATCCAAGCACAGAGAAAACTGTTTTTCAAAATAATTATGATAAATTCAGTTTCTACAGTGATGTGAAAAGTTTGGCACAGCAATATAAAGTTAAAGGGGATGCAATGTTACAAATACAAACAGGTAATTTTTGCTATTTTACTTTACAGTCTCTACACCTTCAATTTCGTGGAAAAATATGATGTAGTTACAATAATCTTTAAGTATGTTTTATATATTACTGAACAACCACTCAACATAACTAAAATTAAAAATAATTTATTAACAATTTTTAGCAATAAACACCATATTTGAAAAACAAGACACAGCTTCATTTATTTTCACATATGACGGAGGGATGGCTAATTTTGATCCAGTGAAATTCAACAAATTTATGGATAATATTGCATCAGCTGCTTCTCGGTATTTACGTAAGTTTTTATATTTGAATAATTTAATATAACTCTACAAATTAAGCACACAAGAAACAACAAATTTTCATTATATTTATGAATCTAGTTAAATTTAATAAAAAATATAGGTAGGTTTGTTTGGAAAAAAATTGCAGCAACCAGGTACTTAGGTACTTAGGAACCTAAAAAATTAAATCACTTGTTTAATAGAATAAAGATAGTAGTGCATATTTTATTCTTGTTTGATTGCTTGCCACATAATAATTATTATTTTTATTATAAAGACTTAGTAAATAATAATTTCTTTTTTTATAATCTTACATAACGACAAATTACAATGCCCAAAAATCATTGAAAAATGTCACTACCTACACTTCTAAGGCTGGTTGCAGAGCTTGACCGACCGTCAGTGCGTACCGTCGGTCCTGACGATACGCATCAACAATGACTATGACTATGACACTAATGCGCATGACAATACGCGTGCGTATGGTCGGTCTAGCTATGAACGGTTTTATGAATTTCCATACATATTATGACAAGCGCGACTGACGTACGCACTGACGGTCGGTCAAGCTCTGCAGTCTGCAACCAGCCTTATATGACTCAATAAAATGTATAAATACTTTTTTTTTCAGGTAACAATACAAAAAATGTACAACATATTGTATTGGATAATTCTAAGATCATAAGCCTAAAGTCAGATTACGAGCTTATTAATCAATATCGTGACACTGTTGAAAAAAGGGGAGTACTGCTTGTCAAGGATATTGAGAAAGTACCTTCAAACCTTGCTATGGCCTTCCATTATTACTGTGATGAATACAACCCATTGGTTAAAAAGAGTGCAATTTTTTTTACTCTGAATGTTGCTGAATGTTCTACATTGGGTGGGTTTATTTTAAATATGTTATGTATAATATTTGGGTCTATAATCCATATCAATGTTTTATTTATTTATTTAGCCCTTATATTCCATGACATTTAGATACAATTTACACAACAAAAGATACATGAAAATATTAATAATGCAATTCGGTTATATGTCCTGGCCCCTTTCGGGTATAGGCCTCCTCCAACTGTTATACATATCAATGTTACATTATTTTTATTTACAACCTTTCCAGATCAAAAACCAACACATGAATATATTGAGCGATGCCTTAAAACAAAATGGAAGGAAATACAAAAGGATAAAATTGGTCCACTTCTAACAAGGGTTGTTAATATTGTTGTTGATGTAATTAGTGTGTAAAATAAATAGTATTGATAATGTTAATTTTTACAACAGTATTTCAAAATTTTATAATACTTTTTATACAAAGGAATTGACTATTATTAGTGTTTCTTTTAGGATAATATGTATGATGTCAACCGATTTCGGATTGTTATCAGTAAAATCAAAGTTTTCACAAATAACATGTTATGTCTTCCTGTAAACCAGTAGGTAGTTAGATTCTTTAGCTATGTAATGTTTTGAGTACAAAATAAAGAAATTTGAAACTTATGTCATTTATAAATTAATCTAATTATCAATATTTTGCTCAGTGAAAACTTCAAGGAACACTAGAATTTGTCATAAATCATTATTCTTGTTTTATTTCATTTATAGCATGTTGTGCATTCAAAATTAAATACAATGGAATTAAAATGTAATTTATTCATTAAAATGAACATGGTTTTTATGTTTTCTAGTTTAATAAGCAATGAATAAATTATATTTTAAGCTTTTTGTAACTTATTTAAAATGTTTTTTATTTATTTTGCGAAATAAAAATTTAGACTTTTTTTTCTTTAATAATAAATGAGAGAATTTTTTACCAAAAATACATTTTTTTATTACTATTAAGATTCTACATAGACAAAGACCACAATGCACTCTGATCTGAGGAATTATTGTCTGGTGGGTCACGCATATCATCAAGTGAATCCTGTTCTAAATCATTGTTGTTACGAGCTGATGAATATGAAGTTCTTAACTCCTCGTCTTCATCATGAGATTCTTCTGACTCATCTGATTCATCATTTCCTGAAATAGTAATATAATATTAAAAATGAACTTTTCAAATGAATATTAACCTATCAAGTGTGTGTATGATTGTCCAATTGAATTAAGTAAACTTACGGCCGAATACTGAAACGCCACTCAAATCTCAAACTCATCTAATTGCAACTTAAAGATAAGCATCCCGTAAATTTAACTGCTATACACAAACGCCACTCAAGCAATTTGAAACCGTGATTAGGCAAGCAGTCCTCAAATGTTTACATAATGGCAACATCCTGCTAGAAAAATTGTAATCAGCATGTTCTCTATTACAAAATAATTTAGGTCACGTCTTGTATTCGTTTTACGCAGTCTTGTTTGAATGAATATGAATATATCTATAAATTATTTGAAATGTATCAGCATAATGTAATTATGGTTTGAATTACTATTGAAATTATATGTCTTTTTACGTAAAAATAAGTTAAATATTTATTTAAGACGTCTTAAAAAAAAAAAATTTCTGGATACGTTTGACGTAGATTGGAACGTCAAGTGTCATTTCATCGTCAAGTGTAATGACATTGTTACGCGCGATAATTTAAACATTTCATTAGTGGAGTGAATTTCAGTTGACCATTATTTTATTATTAAAATCCTAATAACTGATTCACGATGGAGGATAAGAAGAAACGTGAATCTAATTATACACCTGCTGAGAAAGATATGCTCTTGGAAGTGATAAAAAAGTAAGTACTTACCCACATGAACAATAAAATACTATATTATTCTTTACGTAGCATGAAATACTTCGCTCATATGCACCCCTATAACATACAGAGCCAGGGCAACTGTTGTCTGTAACTAGTGATAATGAATGTGTAACCCTTGTGACCACTTATCATCTGAAAATCTCAACTTATAAATAGTTTATTACAAGTACTTTTTAGGGTACTGTGCCTAAAAGGTAAAACGAAAGCGAAGATAATGACGATAAAGACATTTTATCACTTTTCTACACGAGGAATCCAAGTTTTAATAGATTTGTTTTGATTTGAGGGACCTTGCGACCGTTCTCAAATCTAAGGGCTGCTCAAATCAGTTTGACAGTTCATTTGACAGTTAAATAGTGTTGAGTAGCGTTCCTGTATACGAATTTTAAACTAAGTGGACTTTGAGCACAACTTAATTTAAGGTGCACTTAAATTTGAGAGATACTTAAAATTGACTTTTGAGAATACGAAAACAAAGTTCAAGAGCTGCTCAAACGTTTAAGCAGCCCTTAAATATTTGAGTGGCGTTTCAGTATTCGGCCGTTAGCTCATTAATTGAGGAAGGCTATAGATTAAAATTTAAATAATATCATCACAGTAGTACCAACAGGAGCGGAGCAATGCGGGTAAAAGCTACATAGTACTAGTACTATTTTATATATTTAATACATATATAAATTGAAAGAAGTATCATATACTTATATATACACTTGACTATGTGAATGTAATCAAACCTTCTTCTTCATCAGAATCGGCTTCCTCTTCCATTTGCTCTTGTTCACTTTTACCAAGAGGCGCCCTTTTTGTAAACTGCTGACCGACAGTGGTCAACTGAAATTTTGAAGAAAAAGATGATTTAATAAAAAATATAAAAAGTTTTGGTTCTATTAAAGAATAAATATGCATTTTAAGCTTTATACCATACCCAGTGGTGACTAGCTTCCTCGAGAACAAGCAATTCCGTGTCCTCATCGCAAGGATTATCAGCATTAAACCATTTAGAGTCAACCATTCGCGGAAATAATGCTGGAAAGGGTATATCCATTTTTGAGTTAAATATTTACTTAAGAAATGTTCTCGTTTACAATTTGTTTTCTCGTCTGTACTTTGTTTCTTTTCATAACATTAAACCTGTAAATCTCACCACAGAGCAAGTAATATCACAGTCTCACTGTAAAAAATAAATATATATCTCTCACACATATCTCAAGTCTGAACTCGCCGAAGGGGAGTAGGTACTTAGGTAGTAGTTAGTACCTACCTATATTCTTTGTTTTCAGCTGTGGTTTTCAGCTATGATGATTGATGATTCCTGTGACACTTCATCGTGTTCCGAATTACGTATTTTATGTTTAAAACGCCAAAATAATTTTAGTGCATAATATTTTTATTTTATAGCGGCAATATTACCAAAAATATAAAAATGAAACATCTTAAGCTTAGAAATCAAAAACAGTATTGTTTAGTTTATTATAATGAAAAATAAAATAACACAAAAATATAATACATACGCAATTCGTGTACATGAAATGGATCGTTGAAAAATCATAGAGTTGGAAAATCATATAATCGGCGCCCATCTTGTGATCGTTTGTCAATCGAGTCAATCGTATGTACGAGTGCGTCAGCCTTGTATTACAAACAAGTTGCATTTTTATAGGTATTGATACTTTACATAGTATTCTTCTATTGTTACTAATTGTTATTGTTGACTTTTTGTTGCTGTTGTTAGCTAAGTATCCGTAGTTAATTTTCGGCGAAATGCCGAAAAAACTAATTTTGGTACTTTATTCAAATCGATATCATTTCCATATAAAATATTATCGATTAACGGAAACAATTGATATGATTTCAGTAAAGACATCTCTACACGTGTCAAAAATCGATGTGTCACAGAAATCATCTTAGGTGGAAAGGACTATAATCACAGATCTGTGGATCTAGCGCACTAAAATTTACTGTGATAAGAGCGTTTTCACATTGTCCGGTCCGATATCGGATATCGGGCGCCGATAGCCGATATCCGATATCGGAGGCTAAGTAAAATGTATGATTTAGGTACCTGTCTTTCACATTGTCCGGTCCGATATCGGATATCGGAGCCAACACCGATATTCCCGTGAACTATCGGACGATAATGTTCAGTGTTACCAACTCAATTTTCGAAAAGGTAGTATACCAACAGCAAAAAAAGCACTAGTTTGTGTATTTTCAGTCATTTCTAGGCGCTAAATGTAAAAAAAATCCTTTCATTTACTTTAAACCTTTTTATTAAGAAAACATTCATTTAAGTATTTAAAGGCATTAAAAATACTATTTTTACGGGAGCTATTTTAATACCGTCCTATAATATACGGCAATTGGCTGAACTGAAGTAAACAAAAATATATTGCGTTCTTAAATTCAACCGTATCTTCGAAATATTAGTCTCTTTTATCTTTATTTACTCATTGTGCCTCGCTCCTCCTCCTACTTGGACTACTGTTGTGCTGTAAGCTGTTTATTGTATTGTTGCCATTGAGTCACAAATTTAGTGCTTTGTTTTAGCGCCGATATCAAACCTGTATAATAAATAGCACATCTAAATAATATTAAGTAATTAATAATATCAAATCTTTTTTTATATTTTACTTTTCCAGCTGTTTTTGAAGTCGGTTTCTTTTTTGTAGTTATTTTTACTGTATGTACAACTACGATCTATCAGTTGAATTTTTTTAAATCAAACTCTTTTTATTGAAAAGAAAATTTACAATACGGCAATTTTGTTTAGTTTTCTCTAAAATTTCAGAATTAGAATGCGGCGACCTTACATTTTGTCAAGAACGCGCGGCGACTTTTGAGCTTGTTTGGCTTGTTTACTATTTTGGTTGTCATGGCTCGTATGCTTAGATAATATATGGCTATATTATTATTAGTCTGTGGTACTACGTAGATAATTTACTGTTCTGTGGTAGATAACAGCACCTACATTTTTGTAAATGTAATTTGAATTTATATTTGCCAGTTTCGTCGCTTTAATACTGAGTTGAATTTTATTTTATTTTATTTGTATAAGAACATAACAGTCGTACATGATTTAATATAAAAAAAGTTCTAAAATTCACTACGACCACACAACATGTTCTATTATTAAAAAAAGAAAAACAGCATATAAAAAAAATAAGCCTCACAATGAAATTGAATATTGAAACTAGATTCTGACTCTGCAGAGGGTACAAATCCAAACTCCGCAGTCAGCAGATTAAACCGGTTTGAAAAACATAGTTTATTTATTACTATTTATTTTATTTAAAATGAAGTTTATTTTTTGTAACATAAATGCATCCACTGTTTTTTTTAATTCTCCATATATCTACTTTTCCAGTTTCTGGCAACACTCATGATATCGGGACGATATTATCGGATAATGTGAAAGGGCAAATTGTGTCCGATATCCGATATCGGACCGGACAATGTGAAAACGCTCTAAGGCGCTTTATTCACGGTCCGTTTGGACGTACGTCCCGCCAAGGTCATACACGATGCACGACCATGCACGACGCAAAACGACCGTGAATAGTATTGACGTACGTCAATAATTATTATATGTGCACGACCAATTTTTCGTCCAGCGAGCACCCCCACCACACCACACCGCAGGACGTAAACGTAAAGTTAGATTGAAATAATTTCTTGATAACACCTTGATAATGTTAAGATATGTTCACTCCAAGTTCACTCCAACGGAATATCATTTTATTAACCGACTTCAAAAAAAGGAGGAGGTTATCAATTCGGCCGGTATATATTTTTTTTTTTTTTTTTATGTATGTACACCGATTACTCCGAGGTTTCTGAACCGATTTACGTGATTCTTTTTTTGTTCGATGCGGGATGGTGTCGAATTGGTCCCATAAAAATTTTATTCGGATAGGCCCAGTAGTTTTTATTTTATGGGCATTTTTGTCTGTAGGTATTTGTAAATTTTGCAAGTGCAAGTTTGAAGTCGGTTGTTTTTAACGCAGTTATCACTTGTTGGTATGAAGCTTGGTATGAAGCTACGTAATAATATGTCATATTTTGACGCCTCCTATACGTTTCTAATAGGCTATTGGACAGTATAAAAAATAAATTACTTTTTTGTGTAATCCATATACTTATATATAAGGTTTTTGAAGCGATTTAAATTAATAAATGATAAAAATAATAGCTTATTTATTTATAATTCGTTGAGAAAAAACATCATATTTTTTTAAATTACCACGTGACCGAAAATATCCATAATTGGCTGCATCACTGCATCTGCCACGACGTCACAGCTGCGTAAATAACAATTAATGATCCCAACGTTTACTCACGTCGTTGCTGAATTTCGCTTTTGGTTTTGTTTCTTGTATAAGGCTAAGCGCGCACCACGATTTTATGCAGCGTGATTATTTTATCGCAGAAATACAACGTATGAGTTACTATGAGAATGCGCGCACATGCGATTAAATAATCGCAGCGATTTTAAAATTGTGATTTGTCACATTTTGCTGCGACTGCTCGCGACGCGATTGTCGCGAAAATGAAATGCAGAATATGAAATTGTATGGTACCGCGCGCACTGCGATAATAAAATCGCACACTCGGGCCCGGCTGGCACTTCACTTGTGTTTCGTCTGTCCAGCAGTAAACATCGTAGTGGTATAGGTAGGTACTGCTTGGTAAACATAAACTCAGTAATCTGTCAAAGGTTTGAATTTATTTATTTATTTAACACTTTATTGTACAAGAAACAAAATAAACATAAAGGTTACAATAATAAAAAAAAATAAAAAAGCACAAAGGGCAGCCCTTTGGCGGAATTTTCATTCTATACCAAGAATTTTTTGGGATACATCCGAAGTTCATTATATTTCTGATTAGCTTTCCACCCGCGGCATCGCCCGCGCAGTCAAAAATAAACCCGCATAGTTCCCGTTCCCGTGGGATTTCCGGGATAAAACCGATCCTATGTCCTTTCTCGGGTATCAAAATATCTATATATACCAAATTTACAGACAGACAGAGTTACTTTCGCATTTATAATATTAAGTAGTATGGATAAAAGAAACTTTTGACAATTCTATCTGCTGTAAAAGAATGAGTCCAATATTGACGAATTTTCTTTTTTTTTTGCCTATCCTCCAAAGTAGTAAATAAAGACAAGCAACTTGTACGAAATCCATGATGAAAGTGAGTAAGTATCACTATTAAATTATCGCTGTGCGCGCACCGTACTCTATGCGATTTTCTACAGCGCGATTTTGAAATCGTGTCGCAAAAATTAAAATCGTGGTGCGCGCTTAGCCTAAGTAGGTACCCACTAGGAGCAAGTTGATGTTTTCGCAGCTGTGACGTCACCATGGTCGCGAGACGGCATATTGTTCAAAATTGTGTTTTGGGAATCTGTCACTTGTCAGTGTCATAGGGATCATGTTTATTGTTTCGCCATTATGCCCATTACCTACTTGCTCTGTGTTTCGATATACTTACCGAGTATAATATGATTATTCTCATAAGACATAAAATACCTATATTAGTCTCCTGTGTATCTCCTCTCCATAAAATAAATTAAGGGCTCGAAACAAAGGCTCGAATCTCGATGGTAAATTGTGTTGTGACTGTGGTGACTTGTGAGTTGTGACAACTTGTGACTATATTTCCTGCACAGATTTCCTGGGACTCATTATTGTGATGTCTTATTTAAATTATAAATGTGTGGTTTGCGGCAAAAGGCGGTACCCAAATTCCAATATTTCTTTATTTCGCTTTCCACTTGATCCAGACCGGTAAGTTCTTCGTTGTTTAAAGACTGAATCTACATTGTAATTCTCCCAGTTAACTCTGTTTTTGCGAATGGTTGGTATTTAAAAAAATAACGGCTAAACTGTACATTATAGGGCGTAGAGTTGAGAGTCGTAATTTTTTTTATGGTTAGCTATTGTCCTATGGAACCTAAATCTGAAATTTCACACCAAGGAAACTTTTAGTTTTTGAGTTACGAATTTTTGAAAATCGTAAAATTACTATAGAAAGTTACTCCATCTTGTTTTTGTTATGCATAATATTTATTGTTTTGTCAATATCAACCTGACACACAGTACCTGCTTATGCCCGGTTCCTATATTTGAAAAACGATCCGTTTTAGTTACGAATAGTAGTATAATTAACCAAGCGTAAGCGAAAATCGTTCCTATAAAAAACGTCTCGTCAAGCAACTTACCGACGGCTTCCTACTGACGGATGGGAGGGTTACTATTAACGAACGGTAAGCATATTGTATGGAGAAGACAGTTTATCGCGTTCCTATAAATATTTTTAATGTCATTATGCTGTCAAAGTTACTATTCGTATAGCATTTTGTTTACCCGTCGATTTCGGGCGGTTAAATTCTTACTATTTCATTGTTTCCGCTTCAATATCGAAATGTGGAGTTCAGATAGTGATAGAGAAGTGTTTAATATTATATCGAATTTCGGAAGAAGATAGTGGGCGTGAAAGAGTATAATATATTATAGAGAAGGAGTGGATTTTTTTGCGACCCTGGATTCTCACGAATTTCAATTGAGATTTCGACTTGATAAAGAATCTGTTGAACAATTACTTCTTGAAATTTATCCAGACGTACGAATAAAAGGAGCCAGGTTAGTTTAATGGAGGCATTAATATTATTATACCAAACACGTCTAACCTTATTACATACCTAATTTATGTTGTCATTTCAGGAATCATGGGGTATCTCCATAACATCAATTACTGTTGACGCTGAGGTTCTATGCTTTAGGCACAATATCGATATCAGTGGCAGACCTATTTCCCTTGGTCACGGCATCACGCGTGAACGGGTGGACCGATTTCGATAATTATTTTTTTATAATGTTCCTTGAAGTACGAGGATGGTTATTATGGAAAGAAAACATAAACATGTACCAAGGGCGAAGCCGGGGCGGACCACTAGTATATATATATATATGTCTATGTTTGCAATGTAGAAATCAATTTTTTAAACATTGTATTGTAAATAATAAAAAATAAATAAAAGTACATAATAAAACGGAATAAAAGTTTTATTTCTTTATTACAGTTTAATTTTACATAGTAATATGTAACTACATAATATATGCCAAAGAACTGTCCTGTGATTCTTACCCGACAACCCTCCATCGATTATCATCTTCTATATTATATTCCTTAACGCTGTAATAGGCTCTCTGAACTAAATACATTTTTTACATAAGATTTACATTTAGCACTACCTAACAAATTCTTTTTCTACCGTGTGTCTAGATATATTGCTTAATAATATACAAAAATTAATTAGTTATTGTGTGTTCAGTATTTCAAGGGCGAAGCCGGGGCGGACCACTAGTATATATATATGTATGTCTATGTTTGCAATGTAGAAATCAATTTTTTAAACATTGTATTGTAAATAATAAAAAATAAATAAAAGTACATAATAAAATAGAATAAAAGTTTTATTTCTTTATTACAGTTTAATTTTATATAATAATATGTAACTACATAATATATGCCAAAGAACTGTCCTATTCTTACACGACAACCCTCCATCGATTATCATCTTCTATATTATATTTCTTAACGCTGTAATAGGCTCTCTGAACTAAATACATTTTTTACATAAGATTTACATTTAGCACTACCTAACAAATTCTTTTTCTACCATATGTCTAGATATATTGCTTATTAATATACAAAAATTAATTAGTTATTGTGTGTTCAGTATTTCAATTATTGTGTGTTCAGTATTTCAATTATTTCTTCATAATATTTGTCCATCATCCTTATTATGTTTGAATTTTTTGGTTGAAAATAAAAAGTTTTCCTGGTAGGTATTTGACCAATTTTTGCATTAAATGTGTTGGTCAACGAAGTCCAACATTCATCGTTTAATTTATTCGTAGAAGCATTAGTCTCCTTACTGGTTATAATAATTGAGCAATCTCGTCTTTACTCATAGCCTTCTTCGATTTCTGTAACAGAAATATATGTTTGACTTTAAAAGTGTCCGAAGCAAAAAGTAAGCGGCAGACGATTTTAAAGAAGAAATATAAAGGCGTACTTACCGGCGTAATATCCATTTTTAATAAATATAGAAACAGTGGTCGTTGTATTGTTCACAGAGCAAGTAATATGTATTGTTATTCTTTAATTATAAAACTTGACAATGAATCATCAATCAACAATGAATGACAATAATTTGACAACTGACAAGCAATGCACGCATGCGCGAGAAAAACGTTCCGTTTTTGCTTTCTGTGTAACGCATTAGGTTGTTTAGAAGGAAAATTATCACGCAGATGTCTACAAATATATAGTTCTTTAGTATTAGTTCTTTATTAATAAGAAACTTTATTCTTAAAGTTTATAATTCGGCTGTATATTTAACTTATTTTGTCCTGAATTTTGTGTTATTTTAATTTCAATTTGGCTTATAACGAAACGCACATCTGTGAGTGAAGAGGGCTCGGTATTTTTATGACCAACGGATGTCCGTCGATAGCACGTCAAGAAATAAAATTGTGGAACGGTATTAACGACTCGTAGTTAGTTCTAGAAAAACGGATAGTAGCTTTGATACTATGACGATCCGTTGAATATAGGAACCGGGCATTAGTGTGATTCATTTCAAGTACAACATTTCTAACCATTAATGCCCGGTTCCTATATTCAACGGATCGTCATAGTATCAAAGCTACTATCCGTTTTTCTAGAACTAACTACGAGTCGTTATTACCGTTCCACAATTTTATTTCTTGACGTGCTATCGACGGACATCCGTTGGTCATAAAAATACCGAGCCCTCTTCACTCACAGATGTGCGTTTCGATATAAGCCAAATTGAAATTAAAATAACACAAAATTCAGGACAAAATAAGTTAAATATACAGCCGAATTATAAACTTTAAGAATAAAGTTTCTTATTAATAAAGAACTAATACTAAAGAACTATATATTTGTAGACATCTGCGTGATAATTTTCCTTCTAAACAACCTAATGCGTTACACAGAAAGCAAAAACGGAACGTTTTTCTCGCGCACGCGTGCATTGCTTGTCAGTTGTCAAATTATTGTCATTCATTGTTGATTGATGATTCATTGTCAAGTTTTATAATTAAAGAATAACAATACAACGACCACTGTTTATATATTTATTAAAAATGGATATTACGCCGGTAAGTACGCCTTTATATTTCTTCTTTAAAATCGTCTGCCGCTTACTTTTTGCTTCGGACACTTTTAAAGTCAAACATATATTTCTGTTACAGAAATCGAAGAAGGCTATGAGTAAAGACGAGATTGCTCAATTATTATAACCAGTAAGGAGACTAATGCTTCTACGAATAAATTAAAGAATGAATGTTGGACTTCGTTGACCAACACATTTAATGCAAAAATTGGTCAAATACCTACCAGGAAAACTTTTTATTTTCAGCCAAAAAATTCAAACATAATAAGGATGATGGACAAATATTATGAAGTAATAATTGAAATACTGAACACACAATAATTGAAATACTGAACACACAATAACTAATTAATTTTTGTATATTATTAAGCAATATATCTAGACATACGGTAGAAAAAGAATTTGTTAGGTAGTGCTAAATGTAAATCTTATGTAAAAAATGTATTTAGTTCAGAGAGCCTATTACAGCGTTAAGGAATATAATATAGAAGATGATAATCGATGGAGGGTTGTCGTGTAAGAATCACAGGACAGTTCTTTGGCATATATTATGTAGTTACATATTACTATGTAAAATTAAACTGTAATAAAGAAATAAAACTTTTATTCCATTTTATTATGTACTTTTATTTATTTTTTATTATTTACAATACAATGTTTAAAAAATTGATTTCTACATTGCAAACATAGACATACATATAAATATACTAGTGGTCCGCCCCGGCTTCGCCCTTGAAATACTGAACACACAATAACTAATTAATTTTTGTATATTATTAAGCAATATATCTAGACACACGGTAGAAAAAGAATTTGTTAGTGCTAAATGTAAATCTTATGTAAAAAATGTATTTAGTTCAGAGAGCCTATTACAGCGTTAAGGAATATAATAATATAGAAGATGATAATCGATGGAGGGTTGTTGCGTAAGAATCACAGGACAGTTCTTTGGCATATATTATGTAGTTACATATTACTATGTAAAATTAAACTGTAATATAGAAATAAAACTTTTATTCCATTTTATTATGTACTTTTATTTATTTTTTATTATTTACAATACAATGTTTAAAAAATTGATTTCTACATTGCAAACATAGACATATATATATATACTAGTGGTCCGCCCCGGCTTCGCCCTTGGTACATGTTTATGTTTTCTTTCCATAATAACCATCCTCGTACTTCAAGGAACATTATAAAAAAATAATTATCGAAATCGGTCCACCCGTTCACGCGTGATGCCGTGACCAAGGGAAATAGGTCTGCCACTGATATCGATATTGTGCCTAAAGCATAGAACCTCAGCGTCAACAGTAATTGGTGTTATGGAGATACCCCATGATTCCTGAAATGACAACATAAATTAGGTATGTAATAAGGTTAGACGTGTTTGGTATAATATTAATGCCTCCATTAAACTAACCTGGCTCCTTTTATTCGTACGTCTGGATAAATTTCAAGAAGTAATTGTTCAACAGATTCTTTAAAGTCGAAATCTCAATTGAAATTCGTGAGAATCCAGGGTCGCAAAAAAATCCACTCCTTCTCTATAATATATACTCTTTCACGCCCACTATCTTCTTCCGAAATTCGATATAATATTAAACACTTCTCTATCACTATCTGAACTCCACATTTCGATATTGAAGCGGAAACAATGAAATAGTAAGAATTTAACCGCCCGAAATCGACGGGTAAACAAAATGCTATACGAATAGTAACTTTGACAGCATAATGACGTTAAAAATATTTATAGGAACGCGATAAACTGTCTTCTCCATACAATATGCTTACCGTTCGTTAATAGTAACCCTCCCATCCGTCAGTAGGAAGCCGTCGGTAAGTTGCTTGACGAGACGTTTTTTATAGGAACGATTTTCGCTTACGCTTGGTTAATTATACTACTATTCGTAACTAAAACGGATCGTTTTTCAAATATAGGAACCGGGCATAAGTAGAGTAATTAATTTTGTTTAACTTTTTACGAAAAAAAAAAACGCTCCGAACTCGAAACAAGTTAGGTTAGGTTATGTTAGACTTTTTTTAAACAATCGAGCGGAGCGAGCGCAGCGAGCGGAGCGTCTCGAATTGTTTTACGTGAAATGAATAGCCAAATTTGACACTTAATTTATTTTGTTTAACTTTTTACGAAAAAAAAAACTCTCCGAACTCGAAACAAGTTAGGTTACGTTATGTTAGACTTTTTTTAAACAATCGAGCGGAGCGAGCGCAGCGAGCGGAGCGTCTCGAATTGTTTTACGCCAAATTTGACATTGACAAAATAATAAATATGCGTAACAAAAACAAGATGGAGTAACTTTCTATAGTAATGTTCCGATTTTCAAAAATTCGTAACTCAAAAACTTAAAGTTTCCTTGGTGTGAAATTTCAGATTTGGGTTCCATAGGACAATAGCTAACCACAAAAAAATTGTCGACTCTCAACTCCACGCCCTATAATGTACAGTTTTACCAAAATAACTAACACACTAGTGAAAGTATTATATAGATATTGCAAAATATTCATTTATTCTTCTCTAATTTTTCAGATGTCGGTTATGGGTTAAATTTATTAGCAAAGAGGATCTTGCATATGTGCCAATTGAAAAACTTCACGAAAAGAGGTTTGTTTGTTCATTGCACTTTTCTCAAGATGCTGTTAATAGTAAACAAAATCGCTTGAAGAAATCTGCAATTCCAACATTGGATTTACCACATCCTCCGCTTACAGATGAAATTCTGAAAGATTTTCCTTTACATGTGTTAAGTAAACAGCCAAAACCAGCACTAGAAACTAAAACAGGTATTATGTTATTTTAGTCAAAGAAAATAATTATTAAAGATTAAATATTATTGTAATAAATACCCTTTAATTTTTTTCTAGTTCCGCTAATGGGTAGCACCAGCAGCAACTTACAAAAAGATGATAGCAGTGCATTATCTAAAGTTACCAAATTAAGTGATAAAAAAAATGTTGAAGGTAATTTTTATTTTGTCTATTCATCATCATTGCTCGGGTTATTTGTGTTGATATTGATATAATTGATAAAACTACTTTATAGGTCATGACCAAGGCAAAATTTTTTTCATCATCAGCTGGAACCTAAATCTGAAATAAGGAGTTTTATCAATTGGGCGAAAAAAATATCTATGGCTTGAATTATTATTAAATTTCTCTTTCCTATCATCTTTATTATTGATATGTTGAAAAATAATTAAAGAGTTTGAATTTGAACTTATGTCACTGTACATCAGTCTTATGACCTCTTTAACTTCATCATCATCCTGTAACATTTCCATTAATTGATTTCAGTTCAAACTGCTTTTAAAATGCCCGAAGCTGCAGTGGTGGTTCAGAGTAATGAGAGTTCAAAAATTTGCAATGGAACAAAAGGTAAATACTTAATTCATATTCAATTATTTTCACCCTAAGCTTTAATGAGTCCATAACTGATTTTCATGACCAATTTCCTCTCAAGTTTAAATTCGTAAAATGCATGAGTGACATAAATTATGAACACTTGCGGCCGTCAGGTGCAACTCCGTTTTTGGGTCGGGCAGTAGCAGCCTTCTATGCATGTAGTAATTTATTTTTTTAGTAATTTTCCCTCATTTGAAATTTCTCATATTATATTTTATGTAGTATCCTGTAAGAAAAACAAAGTCAGCTGACACAGTGCATTAGTAAATGGCACAGAGCAAGTAATATAGGAAGAGACGGCACTCAGTACTTCGATTTCGAGCTCACGCACACATATGCATGTATTACTTAGGTCAATTCATATATACCAACCTATGAAAAGTTCACGTCAAACATGACCCACATTGCTGCCAACATTCAAAAGTTAATGTTGCTAGTGATGTCTTTACGAGAGCTAGTATCGATAAAACTTTATATCGATATCGATAAATTTTTCGATGCTGGGTACAACACTATTCATTCTCATCCTTATTCAAATTTATAGGAAATTAAAAATAAAACACCAACAATGTAGATCAATAAGTTTATTATAATATAATATTAATTAAATATGTAACGTTATCATATAATACACACACCGGCAGAATTAGCGGAACAGAAACCTAAACGCGAGAACATCGTCTGGGATTTGAACGAATGGCAGCAGGTTCTCTTTACTGATGAGTGCAGAGTTCTTTTAAAACAGATCAATGGGAGACAGCGAATATGGAGACACAGAGGAGAACGCCAAATATAGTCTAATTTTGAACACACAGTGGCTTATGGTGGCGGCTCGATAATGGCTTGGGGAGGGATATGTTTGAGAGCTCGCACGGAGTTATTGATAGTCACAGGAGGGACCATGACAGCAGATAGATACATCAGAGACATTTAAGAAGAACATGTTGTACCATTTGCCCCATTTATTGGTGACTACTTTATTCTAATGCAAGATAATGCTCGTGCTCATAGTGCACAATCGGTACAGGCATATCTGAGCCACGTAGGTATACCGGTGATGCAGTGGCCAGCAAATTCCCCCGACATGAATCCGATAAAGCATGTCTGGGACTTGCTAAAAAGAAGGGTTAAATCCAGAATGCCACCCCCCAACAATCTGAATGAACTTGGTAACGAATTACTTGAGAAGTGGGAGCGGTTGCCTCAAGAAATCATCGATAACATAATCTGTAGCAAGCCCAGACGAATGGAAACCGTAATCAGAGCAAGAGGGGGAAACACTCGTTATTAATTTTGCTTTAATTTTATTGTCAAATCATTTAATGCTTACTTTTTTTATTTTTTTGTGATGGTTCATAATCATCTAAAAATTTCACTTATTTCAAATTTCTTAATTTTTCAATAAAAACTAACGAAGACTTTTCAAAGTCGTTGTTAAAAGATGTTAATCAACTTGTTATTTTGTATCTAATTACATTTTCGTCAAATATATGCGTTATGATCTCATAGTCTCACTTTTTTTTTTGTTCCGCTAATTGTGCCGGTGTGTATATTATTAAAACTCACTATCAACAGTAAAATGGACAATTCATTTGAATTTTACTGAATATCTTTATTCAGGCATGTAGGACTTAATTCGGCTTTAATATTATGTGAATACAACCAGATTCACTTTTTATACTTTTCCTTGAAATATTTTGCGGGATTTTAAAATCTCGTTCTAATTTTCGATACCAATATATCGTTGTCTTTCGGATCGCCATATTGGAATTGTATATGAAGCCGTTGTTTTCTTTGGACACAATACCTAATAATATCTCCTCTCCAATTGATTCTACAGCCAGAACATGATGTATTAGAGAAGTTTTCTCATAAATTGTTATGTTTTATCTATCTAATAGAACAGTCATTGGGTACATATTGCAAATATTTATTCAAAAATCACAATTATTATCTACACACTTGATTTTAATATTGTTTACACATAACACTTTTTCTTCTTTTTTCACTTTTGGCAGAAATATTACGAATTGAAAAAATCAATGTACTGTACATTAACTGAGTAATTAATAACAAAATCTACGATATACGAAGAACAGATTTGTTTAACTTCCACCAAAACAATAAAATAAAACGCCATTTTGAATTCAAATTTCAAACAACAAATCAACATCAAGACGTTGTCTATGCTTATATCTTAACCATTGACAAGAAATAGAAGAAAGAAAGAAATTATTTATTATTGTACTAGCTTAAAATTAAAACGTATAAAAATAAGGTTTAAAAAAAAAGAAGAAAGAAGAATAAATAATTAAAACTAAAATATTAAATCTCATATTATATGATTACATCGGAGAGGCCAACATTAGAAATATTTATATTTTTCTAAATGTTGGCAGGCCAGACTTGACCTTAGGTCTTAGAAAAGTACAAAATAATTTGAACTCTATGTCAACTGAATGAAGTTTAAAATTGCTTGATAATGGAAGCCTAACCAAAACGATGTTCTAAGTGTCGACCCACTGGTAAATGGCACCAAAAAAGTAAATCTTTTGTGTGTAATTTCAAAAAGTCAGGTCATACTACAATATGCGATAGTCCAAATTTAACTAAAATTGACATAAATTTAGGAGTAGGGCAGAAGAGTCGGATATTATAGCAGTTGTAGCTGACTGATTCGATTTTTTCACAATTATTTTGCATACTAAGTACTTAAAGTTTTCTATGAATCTACTTGAATTATATTTCATTGATGCACAATTTTTTGAGTTGTAAAAGCTAAAATTAATTGTAAAATTTATGACTGAGTTAGTAATTTAGTTGGCTATGTCGAAACAATCAGAAGAACAAATTAAGATGATTACAGTACAGTGTGTCTTAACTTGATGAGTTTGTTAAATTAATTAGTGAGTGTGGTAAAGAAGACGAATTTGTTTATTAGAGGCTATCAATATTGCCTGTTGCTTAATTATAAAATAAGCAGTTTAATCGAGTCGCCGAAAAAAATATCTACGGCTTGAATTATTATTTCTCTTTCCTATCATCTTTATTATTGATATGTTGAAAAAGAATTATAGAGTTTGAATTTGAACTTATGTCACTGTATATCACTCTTATGACCTCTTTAACTTCATCATCATCAAATGTTTCTTGTAACATTTCCATTAATTGATTTCAGTTCAAACTGCTTTTAAAATGCCCGAAGCTGCAGTGGTGGTTCAGACTAATGAGAGTTCAAAAATTTGCATTGGAACAAAAGGTAAATAATTCATATTTTATTATTTTCAGTTTTCACCCTAAGCTTAAATTGCCCGGGAGTCTATAACTGATTTTCATTACCAATTTCCTCTCGAGTGAGACTTCGTAAAATTCATGAGGGACATAAATTATGAACACTCGCGGCCGTCAGCTGCGACTCCGTTGTTGGGTCTGGCAGTAGCAGCCTCCCACCGCCCACGCATATAGAAAAAAAATTTTTTGCAGTCATTGCCTCTCATTTGAAAATTTGTCATATTATGTTTTATGTTGTATCTTGTAAGAAAAAAACAAAGTCAGCTGACGGTAACATGGTTGATTTTATGTCAGGTGGCTGCTTCAATATGAAAAAACATTCACGAAAAAGAAGGAATTTCTGTCACTGTAACTTATGACCTATTAACTTCATCATCAAAATAGTTCCTGTAACATTTCCATTAATTGATTTCAGTTCAAACTGCTTTTAAAATGCCCGAAGCTACTGTGGTGGTTCAGAGAAATGAGAGTTCAATAATTTGCAATAGAACAAAAGGTAAATCATTCATATTTTATTGAAGTGAAACTTCTTTATCGGGGTTGGAAAAAAATTTAGTGTAACATTTTTCCGTTACGCGCCATCTTTTTTTATCCCTACCACTCGTGATTCGACCGACGTGTTTCTGTAAAGTTGTATATAAGTAGTAAATTATTGAAAAATAAGGTCATCAAGGAGTTTCACTTCTATCGTGTGTACCTACACTAGTAGGTACACGCACACATTTTTATTTTCACCCTAGGCTTTAATAAGTGCATTAGTGGCTCAGTGGCGAGGACCTTGAACTTCAAATCCATAAGTTTTGGGGCTTCGAGACCATTCATACTTGCAAATTTCGATGATTTGTGACAATTGCCAACAACTGCCAAGCCGCACTTAGCCGGAATCGTAGATAATGGTCTGTACCCTCATAGGAGGCGTGTGACCCAGCTGTGGGAATGTATAAGGGCTGATGATGATGATGATGATGACGATGAAGCTTTAATATAAAATATCCTTGGTTTTTTTCTACATAATATAAAACATGAAAAGGTTTTTTTATCTCTTTTCAGATAATACCGGGCTGACTGAAAGGGAAAACAACTTGTTAAAAAAATTACAAAATGCGAATGTGACATTAAAAGATTTGGCATCTTCATCTTTGAATTTCGAAAAAATTGATGCGTTTTTATTAAAGTCAATTGTAATTAATGCAATAGCAAATGAAAAAAAAAGTCAACCTGGAAAGCATGGTAATATTGACTTGAAAAATAAAATAAAAACGTTCAAACAGAAAGGGTAGGTAGAAATAATTTAATGGTTTTAAGTCACATGTACATAAAATCCCCCAAATAATAAAAAGGAATGGAAAAAAATTATAATGAACATAATTCGGCGGCTTCGAGTTTCGAATAACCGCTCGCTATTCTCTTGCTATGGAAACGAAAAGTATAGATGTTGAACTTTTAATATATTTTGTCGAAAATCTGCCAGTTCTGTTTCGAAACTCTCGAAAACAAAGATAAAAACTTAAGAATTGCCTGGCGAGAAATATCTTTAATTTTGAAAAAAGATTTTGAAGAAATGGAGGAGTAAAAAGGGCCATATTATGGTAAGTTGTAATTTTGTAAACATGTGTAGTATCTGTAGCTATACGAATAACGTTAGATTTCTTCATCTTGTCAAGACTGTCGCCAGGAGCTGTACTGCTGTAGAAATAAAATAATTTGTGAATCCAGTTCATATCTAGCATTAGCACATTGTTGTTTGAGTTTATCAGTTCATTGGGTGCATCATTGAACACGTTAGCTACTGATGATGCGTTGCTTTTTGTTTTGACTGTACACTTTCCACATCTATTATAAAATTATAAAGTACCTACAGTGCAAGCCTTTACAATCGAAATTGCTGTGCTGGTCTCAACATCCAGTAGATGATGAAATATTCAAAACTTATCTTAAAACGCACGCCCGCTTTATCTAAAAACTAATAAATTAAATTCTCTAAATTCTCTAAATATTAAAAAAAACCGCATAAAAATCCGTTGCGTAGTTTTAAAGATTTAAGCATACAAAGGGACATAGGAACAGAGAAAGCGACTTTGTTTTATACTATGTAGTGATAGTGATATTCCAATAGCGCATTAAAAATAGCGTCTAGCTTTGGTTAGTCTGTAGTTAAATATATTCTTTTGTTTCTATCCAAATTGTTTCCGCCGTAAAGTCTCATCGGTTGATGCAAACCAAAGACTTGTTATTTCAGATTGTTCCAAATAGCATTCGTTACTTCCTTAATAATATTACTTATAGTATACACTCCGACTCGGTAGGTGTAATATAAATCCTCGTAAATACACAGAACTCATATAATAATAATTATATTTTTCAGCTTAATCGATCGTAAATAAGTGGAATATTATCGAATAGCTGGATGAAGAGTACTACAGATACAATATGTAGAAAATTTATTTTGTAACGAAGATACCGCAAAAAATCAAGATGCTACAATTGAAAGTCAATAAGAAACCACTAATGAAAAATGTAGTAAGGTGGTTTGAAAAGAAAAATTAGCAGACCATTTAGGCAGAATTCAACCGTGCTCAATAAAAAATGAGTCATAAAATATAATGGAAAATTAGACAATCAAGACAGCCGAGGTGTAATATAAGTTTTCCAAATATTTATAAATTGATGCCATTGGTTGTGAACACTGAACCCGAATTATAAAATAAAAATGAAAGAAAAGTATGTAGCACATGCTTTAATTACAATTTAATTAATATAATGGCAGCATGATGTATTACATAAAGGACTTAGAATACATATATATTTGATGTTACCAATGATAATGAGTAATATACGTAGTAATAAACGTGTAAACTGTAAATAAATATTAATATAATAGACAAGTTTGTTTGATTACTCTAATCACGGGAATTAAAAAACCGATTTCGAAAATTCTTTCACCGTTGGGTAAGGGGGTTCGAAAAACGTGCAGGAAACGAATTGACGATTCAGGGAAACAACCCGATATGTCCAAAAATCTAAAATCTCAATTATGATGACCAACCAAGTGGACATTGTGCTAGATTGAAGCCTCATAGAAGGGCTCTGTATAGGGAAGTATATGTGTTGATGATAACATTGATGATGAAAGGTTCGTTTAAACCGAACCGTTTTAACTAGGGTAATTCGGTTTAAAAGAGCCTTCCATCTTCAACTTAGAGTTAAAATAACTTATTAAAGAATGGATGACAAACATATTGACTTGAACCTGAACAGAACAAACGATTTTATGTCATGGAAGATAATCTACACTAATATTATAAAGAGGAAAACTTTATTTTTGTTGGTTTGTTTGATTGTAATGAATAGGTTCAGAAACTACTGGACCGATTTTAAAAATTCTTTCACCATTCTAAAGCTACATTATCCACGAGTAATATAGGCTATATATTATCACGCTAAGATCAAGGAGCGGAGCCACGCGGGTGAAACCGCGCGGCACAGCTAGTATATAATATTATGGTACCATTCAGTGCTATGCAGATTATTCATTTACGACAATGAAAAATGTGCATAGAACTGAATGCGTACTGCGTAGGTACGTATATTTTCATAAAGCCAATACCACGGTTGAATGACTTATCACAATCATAAACATAGATTTAACGAGCACTTTGTTCTTTGTCGTTTCCGTAAACAATTATATGGTAGCTATGCCTAATTGTATTAATATGTCTCTGATGAGAAATGAAGCTATAAGTCTCTACGCGAGAAATTTTTAAGATATTTTTAAATATTAATACTTTTGTAAAATGTTAGTCAATCTAATCTATACGGTCATATTAAATGTATTTTGGGTAAGTATTGAAAATTAAAGCGTCTTTTAAAATTGTGTGCAATTAATTAATTAATGCAAAGTAAAATTTATAAATTCATACGTTTGTTTTAGTTTGATCATGCGATAACGATGAATTCATTGAATGAACATTCATACTTTATGGACAATAATGGACCGGAAAATAATTTGGCTGAAATAATATCATCTAAAAGCTATTTACCAAATGAGAATCAATTACCAAAGGTTTCTTTAATAAAAAAGGAAGGTAAATATACCAAGTCTTTGTATTGGACAAAACAAAGTAGATAGGAGACAAAAAGGAGCGTTAGATGATTATTGAATATGTTCTATTTTTGGAAAAAATTAAGTAGGAACCAAAAAAAATATTCTCATTTATAAAACTAAATATAAAAAATCAGACCACTAAACAGGCTACTACTCTATTTTTTATTTAATTTTGTACTAGCCGTGCTCTGCACATTTACTAGCCTTACTCCGCTCGTATTGCTCCTTAACGTGATGATACAATTTGATAAATGGGCTATCTAACTCTGAAATAATCTTCAAAGCGGCCCTGAGATTAGTTAACCAAAGAAACAAACAAACTTTCGACTTTTTAATATTTATAGTAGATATAGATATCATGACTATACGAAAATTTCCAGGTGATGAGGCAACTTATTTATTATCGAAATTATCTGATGAAGATCTTGTAAAGTTATTGAGTGAGCAACCTACGAAAAGTGAATATGATTTGAGCGATATTGCAAAGATTGCAGTTGGGTTTAATTCAAGAAATTTAGAAGAGTCAAGTATAAAAAACACGAAAAATGCTAAGTTTGGAAGAATAAAAAATACAAAATACGATGCTAATAATATAAACGAAGATGGTCAACAAATGCCATTCTTTAGATTAGATAATAAAAAAATTGATGTGGATGCCAACAAAGATGCTAATTATAAGGCACTTAAAAAGTTAAAAAGTTTGTTAAGTGTTTTACCGCAGGATTCCCTGAACGAAGATATTGATGATAAAAGGAAAGAATTACTCTTTGACGTTCTCGTTAATCAGTTAAAAACTTTATGCTGTAAAAAATCCGTTCAGGGGCGGCAACAAAGTGATTCCAGAATTCATTCAAGTTTGGATCGTTTAAGTTCATCCAAAAGCATTTTGAATAAAGAGCCTAATGAATACATGTTTTTAATAATAAATGACGAAATCAAGAGCAATGGAAGCGATGAATTAATTTTTGTTGATCCAGAAACGTTACAACAAAACAGCAGCGTCTTATTACTGGGGCCGATAACAACGTCTTTAACCGATGGCCAACTTAAAATTATTGTAAGTATCAATCAATGTTTTTTATTATTTAACTAACATGCTATAAAAATCTTAATTTTTTTGGATACAGTCGCATTGCAATATGGACTGAAATGTAGATTCAAATGTTAATTTGAATGTTAATTTTAGTAATTATATATAATTGAGTATTTGAATAAAATTTTTTTTTGTGCTAAATGGAAAGATTATATGTTAGTTTTATAACAAAACTATTAAAGTGAAACTTTTATTACATCGTCTCAAACTTTTTGGTCTGTGTAGCGCATGTCGCGTGTATCGCGGCTGCCGAGTAGGTATACCTACTCGGCACGCGACATGCGCTACACAAAGCAGTGTTCGGAACCGTTCGAACAGTTTCACTTTTACCGTGGTTTCATAAAACCACACATTTTTTTTAAAATTTTTTTTTGCAATAATTCAAAAGTTATTTCAAAATAAAAATTAGTCTTTGAATTCAGTACCGAAAACACACCGACAACTCCCGAAGCGTCACCCGGACGCGTGTGACGTCATAATGTTAGTTTTCACCACGGAACTATGGTTTTCACACATTGCAGTTGATAGAAAAACGTATACAACTAAAACATTTTGACGTCACATCTATGGTGACCAGTCATGGCGCGTTTATAGTCACGTGATTTTAATTTAAATTTCATCAATTTTTAATTGCTTATAATTAATTGAAAAAAAATTTTTTTGGAGTTTTTTGCATTAAATATCAATATTATTAATAATAAGGTTTTAAAATACATAAAAACAAATCAATATTTTTTTTTATTCAAATACTCAATTGTCTCTTACATGCCGAAAAATCATACGGTATGCAATGAAAAATAAGTTGAATATTCATACGAGTTCTAATAGTGCCATTTTTTTTAGATGAAACGTATTACTAATGAATTGTCTAAGCCTGAATATCTAAACCTTCTACAACAACTATCTGAAGGCAACCTAAGTGATGATAACTTAAGATTAATGAAGAATTTTATCCATGGATCAGAATCTCGACGTTATATTAAACCACATAGATGTAATCACCAATCAAAGCTTGCGAGAATATACGGGGGTCCGAAATGGTTGATTTGTACTGGTTATATCAATTTAAATACTCCAAGCCTGTATGATTAAATTTTAACTGTAAATTGTATTAAATTAGTAGCCTCTGACTACCAAAAATAAATGATAACTACTATTAATAGGTTTTGACATAATATTATGTTTCCATCAAGTTTCCACCTTCCTTCTTCCTCGAGCCGATAGACTATTTACATAGTAAAAAAGAGAGAAGTAAGTTATCTTCAAAGGTCCACAGCCCAATGTAATATTATAATTGTACAGAAGGTATATACCATTGCATACAGTAGATCGTTAGAAGACCACAACAATAATAAAAAAAATCTTAGGTATGACAAAAAGTCTTCGTGTTCAGTCAGTGTGAAGTAAAAAAAAATCAAATTGTCATTTGTCAATATGACATTTAGTAGTTTATTATTTTGATTTTGTATTAATGTACTTATATAAGCTTAGATAAATATGTATTTAAATTCAAATTTCAAAACTGCTATTATGGGTACCGCCTAACGACAATGATTATTTTATAAGTTTCATATCTATATTCTTATTATAATATGATCGTTACACAATAGTGTCTAAGTCATTTCCATAATATTTAAACAGCTCGGTTCCCTAAAAGTTTGTGCATTACCTACAAGTTTTAATATTGCTAGAAGATTTTTATTATGAATATTCCATTATTTACCTTCTATTAAATTCAATAACAAGCTTCCTTCGTTTTATATTAAAATATTCACCATGAATTCAAGAAAAGATATAGTGAGATGCAGCTGGGTAAGCAATGATCCATTATATGTTCAATATCATGATGAAGAATGGGGAATACCTGAATATAATAGTCAAAAACTGTTCCAAATGCTCTGCTTGGAAGGGCAACAAGCTGGTTTATCATGGATAACAATTTTGAAGAAAAGGCAGAACTACAATGAACTTTTCCACAACTTTGATCCCTATAAAATTATTCTCCTCAAAGAAACGGATGTCCAAGACTTGTTAACCAATACAGGTATTGTGAGACATAAAGGAAAAATAGAAGCAATTATTAATAATGCTCGATGTTATATAGAAATGAAAAATAGGGGTGTCGATTTTTCAGATTTCATTTGGAATTTTGTAGGTAATAAACCAATAATAAATAATTGGAAGTCTATCCAGGAGGTACCATCGGAGACAGAAATATCAAAAAACTTATCAAGCTCATTAAGAAAACAAGGATTTAAGTATGTCGGGTCTACAATCTGTTATGCATATATGCAGGCTTGTGGTTTAGTAAATGATCATATAGTCGATTGTATATACAGGAATAAAACCTAACAAACAACTTAATGTTTTTTTATTGCTCCATATAGGTAATAATTTATGGAAAATTTTGCAGTAAATGAAAATTCTCTAATGCCTCCTCCACACTACTCGCGAAGTTCCTCGGCGAAGTACTCGGCCGAAGTTGACTGAAGTCCGCGGTGCTACACTACACACTAGTTCAACTTCGCGAGGAGCGCATACGTTCATATTCAGAACGAACTTCAGGTAACTTCGTGCCCTTTGACTCGGGCGCAAAAACCGACAACAAACGGAAGTCGGCCGAGGCGAGGTAAAGTTGGACGAAGTAAGCCGAAGTGCCTCTCTACATTATTCTATTCGTCTAACCTCGTTCAACTCCGCGAGTAGTGTGGAGGAGGCATAAGATATTAATGTTTACATGGTGATGATGAATTGCTTAGGAAAATAAATTATAAATGTGTGTGCTAAATTTCATGAAAATCGGTGTTAGCAATTTTTGCCTGAAAGATTAGAATTATTTACCATATAAATTCGATTCCATTGCGGCGTTAAAAACTAAAAATATATTTTTTAACAAAGTCAAAACATAGCATCATATATGTTATATGTTTTATTGAATAAATCCTGTGAATGAATCAACATATTTAACAGATGCTATGAGCAGTGAGCTGGCAACACTGCGTGTTTTAGATTTCATACGAGTCATAGCGCATGTTGAAATGAGAAAATTGACTGAGGAGCGTCAACATATTTTAATCAAAGTTTCCAGTAACATTGTTGATCAACAAACTGAACAAATCCTTAGAAATGAAAACGAATTACAAAGGTCGAAGCACAGCTTCATCACAGGTTTGCCATCTGGTAAAAATAATGAACATCTACAAGCTAAATATCAAAGAATAAAATAATTTTTCAGACAATTTTGACCTATTTCTAATTATTTTAGAATCCATTTAAGTTCTGTCGAGTTGTTGTGACAATTATATTATTATGTACGTAGTACATATCTGTCAACTGTGTTATTACCCTCTGGCAATCCGTTGTATACATAATACAACTTCAATTGAAACCAGTGTTCGGAACCGTACAATAATTATTGTACAAACACGATAATTTTGTGCCTACGTACGATGTACGATAGCATAGTATTATCGTGCGATAATTTCTATCATGCAAAATTCTCGAATTTATATTATTTCACCCATACAAATATGAAATTTTGACGTGTTTCATATCGAACTTTCATGGGAACAGTGAAATTTTGGGTATTTACCCAATGGGTTTCAGTGACCTGTTGATTTGACAGCAGTAGTTTAAAAAAGATTAACTGTAGAGAACTTGCATACCTATCAATATTACAATTTATATGATTTATTTATTTATAATTGACTTTATCCTAAAAACACAATAATTTCTATCCAAATATGCTAAATTTACGATAATTTTACGCCCCTGGTACAATAATCGGTTCGCTTCAGGTTGCTAACACTGATTGAAACCAATATTGAAACGAAGCAGTACAAATTGCGCGCTGCATGCTTTCCGTTGCGCGCGAAATTCAAAATTGTATTGAGCATAATTTTACTCAACTTCGAAGTACGAACTACGAACAGAGTGATCGCTAAGGAAACTGTATAAGGATGGGAGCTTTTGAAAATAAACAGGAAGTACATAACAGAGATTATATATTTATTGCAAGGTCATGCTTATTTTTAAAGAAGATGGAAAGGGTACATAGTTAAATATTAAACTTGTTTTACGCATGCGTGTATCTATCAGCTGATCGTGGTCCGCCCTTAGATACTATTGCCTCAGTGTAGCTCCAAAATAGTGTAAAATTATATGATAGGTAATCCAAAATGATTTCCCATGCAATAATATCATTATTAAGTTTTTAAAATTATGATGCCATTAAAGTAATAGTTAATTATTATATTGTACCAATAACTACTAGAAAAATGAAAGCAGCAGCAATGTCCGTGTGGATTTTTATAAATTTATTATGTTTTGGAATGTGCGGTTATTTATATTTAATCTGGTCGCAATATTGGATGAGTATAGAAAGGCAAAGGCTGTTTAGTGAATCTCAAGTAAATGTTCAAAGAAGAAGTTCCCGTTTACATTTTCAAGAAACATATCCTGATAAAATTAGTTTCCATCAATTGTTTAATCAGTCACTGTTTAGTGATGCATTTCGGAAGTCACGAAGGTCAGTGGTTCTCAAGACTAATCAGTTTGTACAATCTAGTAAACAGAAAGTTACATCAGATCGACCGTCCGTTAATATTATTCTTAAAAGCCACGGTAGACCAAGGTTTCCTAATATACACAAACCTATTTTAGAATTTGATAGTGATAAATATGAATGTGCCGATTTTGGAACCTCAGAATGTGACGATCAAACAAGAGAATTCAAAGAGTTGTTATTGAAGGAATTCCATCGAGTGCTGATGAGCGATAGCAAAATATTTACGTCAGGATTAGATAGTCAGAATACGTACGATGTTAAATACGAGAGGGGAAGTTCGAGGAAGAATACACGAAAAGAAATATTGTGTGCACTGAGAGATGTTGATGTAACAACTGTGACTGCTAATGATGAACCGTTTGCAAGCCATGGATATCATATTCCTAAATTTCCTTTGCAAGAACACCGATCTTTCAATATGTGTGCTGTCGTAACAAGTGCCGGAGCATTGAGAAATTCTAGATTTGGCGAATTTATAGGTAGGTCAATAATTTATGAAACTGTTAATACACTCTTTATACTTATAGTTTTGTCTATGCAGTAAACTTTAAGATTATCGTTTTGTGTGTGAAGTGGGTACATATTAACTTATTAGCTACCTATATTGTTAGATATCGAGACCAGATCGAACTTGACTATCGAAAGACCCATGACTATTTTTAATTCAATTAATTTTAATCCATTTTTTTATAAATAATTTTATATAGATTACTTTGTATTAGCATATTGAGCAGCTTCTCTACAAAGTTCATCAGCAGATTTACAGATACCTAGCGTTCAATGAACAAATTATGCTTATTGATGCAGATGAACACGTGGCTCGGCCATGACGTAGACAATAATTATATATATAATTAATAATCACTAGAAATACTGGTTATGAATCACGAGCACTAATAAATGATTTAAGTATTCCACGACTGCAATAAATAGTGAATAAAATATGTGATCAAATTCTTGATACACGTAACTAGGTACATACATAAGTATTTATGTATTTTTCTGACCCAGAATTATTTTTAAACGATTAGTAATTAAGAATTCAGAATTATTTTTAAAAGTGCCGACAAACTCTGAAACCGGAAATTAAAAACTAACTGAAGCAGTAAGTCTTTACCTACTTTTATCATGTTTAAAAATCTTTACGTGTTAATCAACGATCTAGTTAAGATCACATTTCAGGGTACAGTAATGGTAATTGTTTCGCACCACCATTTCGCGGAACTAAGCCGGTGCAGGCACTTTGATGATTCACAGGTTTATTAAAATCAATTGTTTCAATCCAGATTCTACACACACACAAATTCCACGAGAATCGGTCGAGCCACTTCAGGGGAGTTTAAATAAACATTCTAAAAATATAAGCCCAATAAAGGGTCTAAAAATCTCGTGAACTCTTTATGATTTATAATAGAACTAGCGGTCCGCCCCGGCTTCGCCCGTGGTACATATTCACGTTTTCTCTACATAAGAAAATAAAGAACCATCCTCGAACTTCAAGGAATATTATAAAAAAATAATTAACGAAATCGGTTCAGCCGTTCTCAAGTTATGCGCTTACCAACACATTTTGGGATTCATTTTTATATTATAGACTAGCGGTCCGCCCCGGCTTCGCCCGTGGTACATTTTTACGTTTTCTCTCCATAAGAACCATCCTCGTACTTCAAGAAATGTAATAAAAAAAAGAATTAACGAAAGCGGTTCAGTTGTTCTCGAGTTATGCGCTTACCAACACATTTTGCGATTCATTTTTATTTTTTATATTATAGATTATAATATTATGTTAAATGTCACCATGTGTTAGGTATACAGGCAGCTGTTGCTACAGCAATGCTTATTAAAATTGGTAAAATGGTACACCATTGCTTGTTAAAATAATTGTAAGTACCTATCTATCGTTAACAATCAACATCATACTTCCAGCCGGTCTTTGCATAAGTCATAATTTCTTCAGCGAAGATAAGAAGTAGCTCTGCGTTCGAAACGTAGTGTTTTAGCAATATTTATGTAAATTTAGTGGTCGTAGTAGGTGTGACTATGTGTGCCGTGTGGCGATGGGTGATCGACCGTTGTGCAGTTATCGCATCGGATCTTGGCTTTGTGAAGGCATTGTCATGCACAACGAGCAGCTTTCGAAGAACGGCCCAAATCGTATGCGAATTACAGAATGTTAGTATCGCTTACTCATATGATGCTAATAAATAGGATCGTGATATTGCACATATTGTAATGAGGTAAAATCGTCTGCTACAACCATTGATATGGGTTTCTTTAATACATAACTATATCAATGACTAAAATCCATCTAATTTGATTTTCTAAAGTATGTTATGTGTTTATTAAAACCAACTAAGTATATAGTAGTCCACTGAAACTTCGCCCGTTACGTTACGTTATGTTTACGTTTTCTCTCCATAAGAACCAGCCTCGTAGTTCAAGGAATATTATAAAAAAATAATTATCAGACCAAGAGAAATATGGATTCATTTTTATAAATTAAGTTGAGATTATCAGTTATGCAGGAAATGTTCGCCAAGTCTTCTTGTTCGATTTTCTGATAATTATTATTTAATTTACAAGATATATCAATCACTGTTGTGAGAAGTAGGAAGTAAGTAATCAAATATTAATAAAATACTGAATATTTTTGATATTTATTGTTGGAAATATTATTATACACAATATTATTATTCTCTTCTCCATAATACTCGGGTACCACCAGAAGGACGGTACCCGGATCTTTGGAAGGCTTACGTGGGGACACGGATCCAACACGCAGAGGGCCTTTCGAGACTTTTAATGTGTTGTGGGACACCAGCCGCAGCCTGCCCATGACTGCACTATAGAGATACAGCCCTAGGCAGTCCGCGGCCGATGTAGGACTATTGCAGGGTATGGAAATTTAATAATTGGGCTATGGATTGGGATGCTAAATGGACTGGTACTGGGGACTATGGGAAACTATGGCACCTGCCTTTCTACTAAAAGAAAGTAAAAATATGTTGGCAGGTAGTGACTCGCCCTCTCACTGTATGGGCCCCCGAAATAAGTCGCTGCAATATTGCGACAAGGGGGCAACATATTGTGAGCAGCTAAGGGTGGAGAGGCGTCCCTGGACTTTAAACGACGATCACGCGCTCCCTGATGGTCCAGCATCACGTGCCCACTCGCCACTTACGCTTCGCTTCCACCCTTCGAGCTAAAAGCTCTCGCGACTCCACTCTCCTCTGTCCTCGTCAGGCTTCACTCCGACCGGCCGGTGAAGGCAAGCCGGAGATGAAGTCAGGGGCCTCCACTCGGTTCCCGCGGGGTCGCTATTCCCCGACACCCCGCCACAAGGTGTCCTGCGGGTTGGCTGATTGCACGGGTGGGATATCTATTATCACGTAAACAATAGATATCCCAACCGTGGGCGATGGGGTCGTCACATCCCTACGCCCTTATACATAATATTATTATTAAAAGTCATAAGTCAAGCAAATTACTTACCGAGTTCTAATGTGGGTACCTTCTATTATGAGTTTATTTTCAAGATAATATTATGATGTATATTCCCAACGTACAATCTTCTTCTAATATATAAAAATCAATGCCACTTTTCGTTGTAATTCCATAACTCGAGAACGGCTGAACCGATTTCGATAATTCTTTTTTTATTATATTCCTTGAAGTACGAGGATGGTTCTTATGTAGAGAAAACGTAAACATGTACCACGGGCGAAGCCGGGGCGGACCGCTAGTAATATATATAAATCTCGTGTCACAATGTTTGTCCTCAATGGACTCCTAAACCACTTAACCGATTATAATAAAATTCGCACACCATGTGCAGTTCGATCCAACTTGAGAGATAGGATAGTTTAAACATGTAGGTACCACGGGCGAAGCCGGGGCGGACCACTAGTATGTATATATGTAACTCCCAACCTCATGATATTCATGACTTTATTTTCTGCATTTATTATTCGAAGACAGTTTACTATTTAAAAGTCCAGGAGCTCTATTTTTTCTGACCGCCCATTAAAATTTATGAGCAAAAGCGCTGATACGATACATATTGTTGTATGAAATTATGGGGAAATAATTTTGCACAATTTCCATTCATTCTAATATATATAAATCTCGTGTCACAATGTTTGTCCTCAATGGACTCCTAAACCACTTAACCGATTATAATAAAATTCGCACACCATGTGCAGTTCGATCCAACTTGAGGGATAGGATAGTTTAAACATGTAGGTACCACGGGCGAAGCCGGGGCGGACCACTTGTATGTATATATGTAACTCCCAACCTCATGATATTCATGACTTTATTTTCTGCATTTATTATTCGAAGACAGTTTACTATTTAAAAGTTCAGGAGCTCTATTTTTTCTGACCGCCCATTAAAATTTATGAGCAAAAGCGCTGATACGATACGTACATATTGTTGTATGAAATTACGGGGAAATAATTTTGCACAATTTCCATTCATGTTTAAATTAATATTCGATATAATTATGCGAATACCAGTAAGGTATGTGGAATGTCTTGTTATGCGCAGATGGGTTGATTTATTCATGATTATCACGATCTAAGCCCTCAGAAATGCACGGCCATCGGATATGCTGTTATGGTAGTTGGAAACAAATGATACGGCGCCATTGGCGGCGCCAGAGTCTTATTTATGTAAAATTAGTGTGTTTATATAAGACAAATCAGAATAAGTCAGAATAAGGCCGGAATCATACTTGCTTTTATTCGGGGCGTTTTGATGCAGGTTTTTTTTTACATAATAACTGTACGAAATCAGATATGCACATACCTACTTACCTACCTATGTTATAAAATGTTCCCTAATCCTACTTGTAGAGACTTTATTACCTACCTTTTAAGCGGACTCATGTTGATGGAATTTCACTTATTTCGATGATATTTTAATTATTTTGAAATAAAAATTGCGTCTGGCACCTATATAACAACGAAAAAAACGTCTTGCAATAAAAAATGTATGTCTAATGGATCTATCTAAAGGCAAACGATTAAAAATTACGCGTTAAAAAATGACTTTAAATTAAGGATATTTTCCTGTGCAGATAAGATGCGCACTATTAAACGCAACCACTGCGGCCAGCCAGACAGCCCGGACTGTAACCGAAATAGCAAGAGGAACAGCATATCAAAGAACCAACTATACTAAAATGCTCACTTGTCAACGTTGCTACCTCCTAGAATAATAGTAAAGTTACGAACGCGAAGTTCAGCGATTGAATAAAAATTAACCTTTCATTTCACTCAACATTGTTTCGTTATCCTGTAAGAGTTCTGCAATTTATTAAAATCTAATTCTAATCTATCTATTCTAATTCTATTAAAATCTATATATATAAAACTCAAAGGTGACTGATATAGTGATCTATCAACGCACAGCCCAAACCACTGGACGTATCGGGCTGAAATTTGGCATGCAGGTAGATGTTAGGACGTAGGCATCCGCTAAGAAATCATAGGAAAGTCGTGGGCGGAAGCTAGTGGTTAATAAAAATATTTAACATTTATATGTAGAGGTGCCTGAAATTCAGAATGTTTATTTCATGTTTAAAAAAATTTAAAAAAGAGCGTCTCCGTAAAATTAATCCTGGATTTTTCTTAATAATTGACGCTTTTTATTACGCACTTTTATAAAGTAAGAGTAGAATCACAGAATACATAATAGTAGCTAAACGCTAGTAAGTAGAATAGAGAAATTGTCCTTCCTTTGATGTATTTATTATGTGACGTATTGATAGTAGGTTGTGTAGTAATTTAGTAGTCATTACAGCTGTTATTTATTTATTTATTTAACACTTTATTGTGCAAGAAACAAAATATACATAAAGGTTACAATAACAAAAAAATAAAGAAGCACAATACACTGATCTCTGCCAGACAACCACGTTAATAACATTATTAGGTACGTCACGACCTATAGGTACCTAACTGTTTGTCACTAACACTGCCTCTAAAATCAGTAAGGTAAACCTCGTTCACTTTTCCATAAAACTCGTTTCCAGAGTACGCAAATCACTTACGTAGGTACGGCACACAAAAATGAGGTTTACGATGAATCATTTCACAAATAATTTTATTTAAGTTTCATCGTATTAGTCACCGCAACCGCATGCTTGGTCTTTGTCCTTTCTCGAAAGCTGTGATAAATTATAGCCTAGGCATCAAACACGTGCCTCAACATTTATTACGAATAAAAAATTGTTTGGAACATACATTGTTGGACATACATGAGCTGCCTTCTCATGAATTTTACTGCCTTGCCTCTTTACCTTTGAAATATGCTACGTAAATAATGACGTACCTTAAATTCCTAGCATCGACATTTGTCATGAATAAAATATAACTAGTTATGTACAGCCTTAAATTAATAAATTTTAATAGTAATTAGTGATTAATGTAATTTAGATGCAAGTTATTTCTTTGATGTAATCCTTTGATTCAATTAGTGTATGGGTAATTAATATTTGTATTGCGATTTTCAATGTAGGTATACTCACATGGAATAGGAATTAGCTAGTAGGTACATAGGTACCTATTAAGTAGTGCAATAATTTGAGTCAGTAAGTACCTAAATATTAATAAATAGATACGAAATGGACATTTTTATATCTATATTTTTTGTATTTACCAATATTCCAAATTCCAATTAATGCTTATAGGATATTCACAATTGATGCATTTGTCTTATAAGTTTTCGAAGAAGTGATATGGTCTCTTCATTATTTACAGTGAGTTCTTGTTAATTGGAAGCAATGTCATACGGTCACGTACCCTCGCACGATTTATTTGACTTTAGGATCAGCGTTTCGACTACAAGCACTTTCCTTAGTTTTTAATATTGTAATATCATCCACATTTAATAGATATTATTTAGAAATTGTATAAGTTTTAGGTAACTTCTAATTTTGTAATTGTAGGTGTCTGTTAGGTATAAACGCAATTTAATAAAACTTTATCAATTGCTTCAACAACGTTATTGCACAATTTATAAAAAATTGAAAAACTATAATTTGCTACATAATTGCACCAATCTATCGGCTGCAATTACCTCGTGTCAAAGATTATTAGATTAGGTATTTATTTGTTATAGGTATTATGTTTTTTTTTTCAATTTGTTCGGAAAACAAAATGGCTAAAGTTCTAGAGTAGGTAATTAAGATGTATAACAAATGTCACAAATGGTGACGATTTCTGCACACAATAGAATTGCTTCAGACAATTAAAACCATTAATAATGTATCACAAACATTATTTAACGGTTTCATCGTTAGCTTTGATTTGTGCCATTTTAAACTGTCGTCTTCCACGTGGTATTATTAATAATTATTAAGTACCTATTGATTTCACTTGTAGGTATTAAAACTAACAATTATAAGTAATAGATATTATTTGTTTGCTTAAACACAATCTCGTACACTGTACACGTAGTACAACAGTACAGTACAGTACACGTACATATTTAAATAGTTAGATATATTTATTAATTATTTATTTATTGTACTTCTAACTACTTACTTCAGGATAATCTTATGGTGGTTTGTTACTAAAAATAAAACTGTTTGTATTGTATCTAAGACTTCATAATATGCTGAAATTAAGCTTCATAGCTGTATTTCTTAAAATTTAAAGTAACTGAATTCCAGCGAAATCTAAAGTTATATTAACTATCAATATACCTAGGAATAATCACCCCCGCACCACCTCCAAACAATTAATTTTATAAAACGGCTATAAAATATGTAACAATAAAAGAGAACGCTATCAGATCGTATTTAAGTACAATTATCAACAAATCAAGAACATAGGTCAAGGATAAGTTCTATAAGAAAAAAGTGAACGTTTCCCTCAATAATAGATAATAATCAAATGTAATTATAAAGTCTTTTATTGTTAATCGCGTTGTTTACTTCCATTGTTCCGCTTTCTTGCAAGGTACTGCATGTGTGGATTCTTAATTTTATTCTCTAAGTAAAAAACGCAACAATGCCACTAATTAAATTTAAAATATAACGATAATCAAACCCGATGTTATTACGAAATTGATTTATTGTTGTTTTCAACGAATGATACTTTTATTGAAGTTTAATTTATGAGTGCAAATGAAATAATACTCTATTCGTGTGAAATAATAGGAATAGCGATTTGCGATCGTAAATTGTTATCAAAAGTTTGTAATATTATTTCGTCTCAGGATTTTACATCACATGCCAATTTCCTTTTTTCTCCTATATTTTGTCGGAAGCATCTGGGTAGAGCTATGCTAAAAACACCGTTTACAATTCTGAAGCGTGTACTTTATATTAATCTTTTAGTATGAAAAGTTACAAACCCCTTATTTTTGACAAAATGTAAAAAAAAAAAAAAAACAATTTAAAATTTCAGATTCACACGATATGGTGCTCAGGTTCAACAACGCGCCAACTGAAAATTATACTGAAGATGTGGGATCTAAAACTACCTTTCGTATCCTTAACTCGCAAGTAAGTGCTATTTTTAATATCAAACTCTCATAATTATTTCTTAGAAATCATTTAATATCTACAAAAAGCTGAAAATATTTTTCAAATTTCCACATTTTTCATAAATACTTTAATTATGTACAAGATGTTATCAATTATTTAAAATCAAATAACGCATGTATCTAAAATTTTTAGTTATTCATACAAAATTAAAGATATATTTAATTTACAGGTTGTAGCAAAGCCAGAATTTCGATTTCTGGAAAATTCCCTTTACAAAAATGTATCTATACTAATTTGGGATCCAGCGAATTTTTCCTCTAGTCTCCAAGACTGGTATGATCACCCAGATTTTCCACTATTTTCGGTGTATAAAAAGTAAGTATTCATATTATTATATTTGGTATTTTTTAGTATTAAAATAAGTCCACTTATTTTAGAAATTTGCGTTAATTATATTAGTTAAAATAAATACATGACCAATGAACAAATAATTTGACAGATATAGAAACTACACTAAAGCGTTTAAAACCGTTTATTTTTGTATCAAGTTTTTTGCCACCATTAAAAAAAAAATGTTTAAATAAATGATTATTTTTTTAGGTTGTTGAAGGAAAGGCCAAACGCTGACGTGCATTTACTTAACCCATTGGTCCTGTGGAAATTATGGACTGTACTACAAGATTCATCGCCCTACAGGCTGAGGCGAAATCCCCCATCTTCGGGTTTCATAGGTAGAGTTTTTGATGTTTTATGTCCATTCACAAATTACGATTTATGATTTGTAAAATCTTTTTGAGGAGCTAACCATAAAAGTAAATACATACACTCAAAACGCTACCTTTTAATATACTTACTTGATTTTATTCAAATAATTAGTATTTTATTATTTTATAGAAGTAACAACATACAAATCGTAAGCTTATATTTTTATTAACTAGATATTCTCTTCACAATCGAGAGCGTTGGCATTGCGGCGATTACGAATAAACATCTACAATGACGATCGATTATAGATATTAGGCACTCTATACTATCGTGATTGCCTCTACTCGCCCAACGCTGTTGATTGTGAAGACGGCCCTTAACATAAGTCCTACAATTACAGTGGACAAATTATAATTTCCAGGTATCTGGTTCGCGCTCCACCGTTGCAACCGCGTCCGCGTGTTCGAGTACGTACCTTCAGTGCGTGCGACGCGACGTTGTCACTATTACCTCTCCAATGAGGACGCTGGCTGCACCCTCGGGGCTTGGCATCCTCTAGCACAGGAGAAGGCCTTGGCTGAGAAGATACGGGATAATTCTGATACGGATGTGTTTCAGAGAGGGTTTATTGATATACCAGGGTATGGGCGGGTGTGTGATGGATAGTATGAAAGAGTTACTTAGGTAATTTTGTTAATAGCAGGAATAGCATTATCTCTTTAATGAGGACGCTGGCTGTACTCTTGGTGTTTGTCATCCTCTAGCACAGGAGAAGGCCTTGGCTGAGAAGATACGGGATAATTCTGATACGGATGTGTTTCAGAGAGGGTATATTGATATACCGGGTTATGGACGGGTGTGTGATGGATAATAAGAAAGGATTAATAAGTTTTGTTTATAAAAGAAATAACATTCTTTGATCATGACACGTCTATGTTTTGTTTTAACTGTTTTTTGTCTTTATTTGGGTGTAGTCACTAAGCTCTATCGAATTATTTTATTTTATTATTGTCGGTAGAAGATGATTTAATATTTATGTAGATTTGGAACTTTGGGTCTCTATGTTGAATTCGTTAGTAGTAGCCCGGAGGTGGAGTTATGGCTTATGGCACTTCAAATAATATGGTTCAATCCTTATGAATGTCCAAGAAATGGTAGAATGTAAAATTAAGTCGATATTCGAAGAAATTTTCTTCTTTTGTTCAATATTGTAAGAAATAAAAGTACTGATCTTCGAGTATCTTACATCGTTGTTACAGTTTAATGTGTATGTAGATTTAAATACTTATTATTATTAAAGTAGTGTTGGAACTTTCATGTAGATATTATCTATACTGTATACAGGTATACTATTACAAAATATGTAAAGTTATCTCTAGAATAACACTACAATTAGGCACATCAAGACTAAGCTTTGTTCATATGTCTTCCATGAATATTTTATAATGTAGAATCTAGAATCATAGCTTTCTTACATTTGTTACATTTAAATATTTGATTATTATGATTATGTACCTACGAGTTTGGTCCATAGTAAATAATTGTTTATTAGTCAACTAATTTATGTTTGTTCTAGTCAATTTTGAAATAGAATCGTATAATAACCGATGGTAATTAATTCACAATAATACCGAAATTAAGAATTAAAATATCATACCTGAAATTAAAAGTCAAGGTTGCTAAGATTCAAAATTGTAAAATAATAAAGTTCGTTTGCTATATTTCTGTGTTTTGTATAATGTAATACTCATACATGTAGTGCTGTAATTTTGATTCATTTGGCAAGACTGTGACAATAAATGATTTACCAACTCCAATACAACTACTATTTTATTTCTCATGGCTATTAATTTGCATTTTAAATTTGCTTCGTATATTGTTCTTTTGCCATCCGTGTTGGTCGTAGCAACACAACATTTATCAGGAATAAATAATCGTTTGCGAATTCCACATACACGATTGAATACACGAAGGAAAATTATATTTAGAATGTTGTAAAATGTAAATTACCCAACTATCACTTGTATATAAATAAATATAGATTACATGTTTAAAATGCGTTATGCGTTGCTTTTTATATTCACGTTTTTTCCTGAATGATTATAATATACCCTGGAATTATGACACACAGGGTATTTGACAAAGGTAGCTACATACGTACAATGCGTTTGATAGTTTTAAATTATTCTAATTATGCAATGAGAAAGTCTTCATGAAAACCTAGGTACCTAAATTCATAAGATTAGACAACTTGTTCATCCAGTTATTTACACCAAGTTCTGATTGTACCACCTGTAACTTGAAGCACATTAAAAGGTACTTAAATCTTTATCAAAACAGGAACAAACATTTGGTTGTTATTTTATGAGATCCAAGTAAGGCCATGTCGGCCATGAAGTGCCCTCGTATCTTGTATTTTTAGCGATTCGTCGTGTGCTGGTCAGTAGGTGCTAGCAGAATACTGATATACGCTACACTAGCTGTTGATTAGTGATTCAACGCAAGCGCACGGAATTAGCGACATCCGAGATACGTACGCAGCTGATTTCAACCATACTGTACTATACGTTTCCTCACTCCAAACACATGTCATTAACATGCCAATTTTCAACCTAATGCCATTTATATGCGACTCGCTTAAAATTAGCGTGGAACAGCGAGGAGTAAATCATTTGCGAAGTTTTCCTATTGGGTTTTATTCGTTGTTTCTATGAATAATGGAATCTTGTAATTAGGATACTGTGTGGAAGATAATGAAGTCAGTATACCAGGAAATGTTGGATAGGTGCCTACTGCCTAGTCGATCCCCGAGCCTGGCCACGCTCCAATGATTGATGCCTTCTTATCTGCACGGTGATTACAAAGGTCTCATTATGTATTGTTTATATTAAGCGCTTCAATGTTTGTCTAAGACATTTTGTTTCTGTTTATTTATCTTAAAAAGCTTTACTTGCCTATTATTATATATCAAATCGCCTTTGGTTTGCTGAGTAGAGCCTACTTATTTAACGACTTACGTACCTACCTATCTAGGTATCTTCTTGTAATACCTATTTGGAAATTACTTTTTGATGAACTTAACATGAGATTAATTATAAATGATGAATCAAGTTTAAAATATTTTCAAAGATACATACATTAAAAAATAAAAATGAACATTTATAAGAAAAACCTTCATAGTAGATTTTTAAAAAGCGGAACCCTCCAAAAACACGTTTTATTTTATATTCATGACTCAATTGATATCACTTACAAGTTACAGTAACATTACTGCAATTCTTACGATGATTCATTCATTAATAATAAAACTTCCCGTAATTCATTTTTAATATTTGTTTTAATGATATAATTTCACTATTTCACATTAAACTTTAAGGTTAGATTAATTTTATGAAATTCAATTGAAAACATTTGCCTAACTCTCATTCAAAGTAATCAATTGAGTTTCAGTACCCTAAATTGTAATTCATAGAACTAATAGAAGCAAGAATGTACCTAATCGGTAATCAGGGATTCATCACGAGTTGTTCAGGATTTAACTTGTACGCGGAATTTTACTTCAGTAATAGATGGAAAGCTGATTTCTCTTTTTATTTTCATTTTTCCATTTGATATGCAATTCATAACATTTTGAGCAATTAAAACTACAATTAGCACAGATAATATAATACTATGCCTATACTAAAAGACTTTTTAAGCTATTGCATAGCTTCTATCGCGGGCCTTGAGCGCGGGGACCGAATCCAGAAATTCCGTAACGAAAAACCTCACGCTCCCCACTCCGACGGGCACGGAGGTGTGGCTTGAAGGCATAGCATGCAATAGCTTAACCGCGGCAGTCCCCGAGTGCCACACGTCTTTTTTTTCTTAAATACTTACGTCATAAATCATATTGATTGAAAGTAATTTGGAAATTGGCATCTCTTTTTGCCTCTTTTTGCATCCTCATTTGTATTTTAATTAACTTTCACATATTATATAAATTAAATATTTAATAAAAATTTAATGAACAATTTCATTCATGAAACCGATGACATGTTCACTCTAAATAAAAAATCTAAATTCAGTTCTATTAGTCTGTACCAATTACCAAAATCTTTCAAGTGCGGTGAGTCTTAACACCGTTCTGAAACTGGACCATTTAATACTAGGAAAACGCTATGGAGTTGACTCATATAATTAAAGTGGCACACACTACACAGAGCGCGTCAATACAATCTACTACATATAATAATATGTACTTACAGTTTCAATCAGTGAACATTGTACTGTGAAGGGGGAAAATACAAGTAGTAACAAGAATGTTACAATATATTAGATACCATACGGCATGCCATGATTCAAGAATCTTTAGGAAATTTCGTTTTTGGGACACTGTGGTCTGTGGTACAATGATTCACAGCTTATTGCGGAGGCAGTAACAACGATCCTTCCGCATTTTTCTTAGGTAACATATTTTACATACATATTCTAACATGTTGTAGAGATTTTTTTTTTATATTAAAGTACATCCCCGTAGGTATATATTTCTAGTTTCTACTGAACTGAAGCGTAGAGATTTTCAGGAGCTTATACATATATTTGTATCGGTTAGAGTTGCATAGAGGTATTGGTAAGATAATACGAGAGAGTGAGGTAGACACATTATCGTCTATTTGTGTATGCTTAGAAATATACATTTAATTCATTTTAAATTGGAATTTAGTATCGGAATCCTAGCATTATAAACAATAGCGTTTCACTTTCTCAATGTGAACAATGATATCATCCAAATAGCCAGGACGTTAATATTTATCTAATCCTTTATTACATTTGAAGGAAAGGAAGGAAGTTATAGCAGACGTGCCAATTTCTTCTAACGGAGATGCATGAGTCACCGCATGCTCCACAGAATGGTCATTATTCATTGCTTTATGTAACACAACTGTTACAAAATTTACAGTTACAGTCTTGAACGTAAGTTCGACTTCCTTTGTTTCGCTTTATTGAAATACTGAAAAACAACGATGCGAAGCACTATTGTGAAGGTTTCGAGGTCGTATTTTGTTTTTGATTTGGGCACACTTGTTTACAGCTAATGTGCAGGACATTAAAAAACGATGCATGTAATGGGAAGAAAGGTTAAAAATTGAAATGGAATGTTGGAATCATTCTTAACCAAAAATTTTGATACACAATAGAAAGAAAATGAAAAATATTACTTGTTGTAAAAGGGTTTAAAGATTAATAGTCTTTCTGTCCTATTATGCTTTGCAGACCTTCATAAGCATGAGTATTGAGTATCCAATTATGACCAGAAGATTTCATGGAATGTATTAAGAATATAGGTATTATGGTCTGAGAACTGGTACTTATTATTTTGGAGTACATATTTGGAGCACCGTCAAAACTAGATCTCCATTTCTTTTGTATTTTCTCGCTTTTAATAGATTCATGTACCCATTTCCATAACGAATCCTTAAAAAAATATGAACGTTTCTCCTTTATACTTATCGACTAATAAGTTGTTACAACTTATTAGGTAGTTTTTCCTACATAAAAGGTCTATAATTATTTTATGGATTGATAAAATTTACATTAAATGAAATGTATGAGTTCATAAGATTGAGAGTTACTGACAAACGTATTTATTGTAAGTTGCTATGTAAATAAAACACGGAATTACGTGGTAAATAAGAAATTACTTTATCACCATTTCACGGTAACAAAGCCACCAATAGCTTTTTTATTTTGCGGTTGTATTGGTCATTGTAATTTCTGATTATATTCCAACGCATTTCCTTATAAATTGACAAAGTCCTCGATCGGAAAATACTAATACGGCTCGCTTCCGTGAAACTAATTTACGTAATACCACGTATCTGTGTTTTATGTCGATTAATCTATATTAAAGGCAATCTGTCATTTGATCAATTTGACGTAGTTAAGATAATAATCTTACTTTGAACAATGTTTGTTATCCTTTTGTTTTATTTTCCATAGGTTACCTTTTTAAGTTGCATATGTAGGTACTTCTCATCTTTCATATCTGGGTATACTTAATACATAAGCTATATAAGCTGAAGAGTTTGTTTGTTTGAACGCGCTAATCTCAGGAGCTACTGTTCCGATTTAAAAAATTCTTTCAGTATTAGATAGCTCATTTATCAAAGAAGGCTATATATCATTACGCTAAGACCAACAGGAGAGGAGGCACGCGGGTGAAACCGCGAAGCGCAGCTAGTAAGGTATATGTACAGTACGGTATACTTCTACAAGATTAATTCTCCGCAGTAAAAATATTAAAATGTAAGTATGTATATGTAATAGGTAGTAGTAAAATGTAAAGAGCTAAAATAACTTTAAATCCAACGTTGTTCATTAATATGCTCACAACGTTCAGATTTTTTAAGCTAATAGGTACAAATATATAATTTATAGTTTTATGACGGTCAATATAATTGTAAACAAATCGTACGCTTAAAAATTTGTGAAGAGCTTCATAATTCACATCATGTTCAAACAATTATATCTAAAAATGTGTTCGATAAATTATGGTATTCACTCAGATTTCAGAGTTGAAAAGCCTCAGGTCGTGCAGGAATTCCTTATTTTTTTACACACGAACATCGACCTACAGCGTTGGCGACTCTTATTGTTTGGGTCATTTTGACTTATTTTTGTAAACACAGTTTACTCAGTCAATAGCCTGTTTAAATTCTTTCTCTTGAATATATTGGATGAAGTGTCGATTGTGATGCAGATCTTGTAGACGAGATAACATCACTCGACGGAATAGCAATTGAAATTTTGGGAAAAATTTATAATGTTTTATAGCGGGGAATTAAAAAGAGCAAATTATTTTTTTACGATGCAGAAGATTCCCGTAGTTTTTACCTTATATTCTTTTTTAAATTCGTATATTTCTAAAAAAAAATTATTACGTATATTATTTTTTTTTTTGTTTTCTATTTCTTAATTTGCGTTGACTCTGAACCATCTGTCTATTTTAAATGATATTCCTTGTTATGATAAGCAGCGGCAGTAAAGGCATTTAAGAAATAATTACTCATTGCATATTGAATAAAACCCAACTGTAACGGTACCTATAAGTGCGTGGGTGTCGATCACAAACATAAGCTCGTTAATTTTAACCTAGATCCAGACGGAGAAGATATTTCATTAAAAAGCTTTGACTAATTTCATCTCAATTAGATAAAAATATATCAAACTGTTTTTAATTTAATAGTTTTAATTAAAGATTTTATTTAGGTATACAAAATAATAATTTTCATTATTTTCGACCACTGAAAATTTTATTTTAGTCATAGTCAAAATTATGTGCTTGTAATTATAACTATCTTAGTAAACATAAACTACATTTCAAAAATTGTATTAAATATAGGTCACTTGAGAGCATCTCTACAAAGTTCTTTCACAATAAACACAAATCATGCTAATACGTTTTCATTTAGATAATTTTATTATCACCATAATTTTAACAATGTATGCACAATAATTTGAATCACAAATAATGAAATGAACTATGCACACAATAACGATAAACACATTTACTTGAACTTGTACAAGCTGCAGTCATTCACCCGAAACCGCAAGCCTGCCAAATAAGTGAGGAAATCCAGCGTTGAAGTTTGAGGCCAAGTCTAACAGCGCTATCTGATTATATTTGCTGCTTTATTTTTATTTATTTCATAGGAACGCACTAACAGAAATGTTTTGGAGGCCATTTCCTTGTGAAAGGGGTTCTTACAAAAAAGTTAGGCTTAATATTTTTTTTTTTTTTTTTTATTATAGGACATTATTACACAAATCGACCTAGTCCCACAGTAAGCTCAATTAAGGCTTGTGTTGTGGGTACTAGGCGACGATAAATATAATATTTAATAAATACATATATGGATAATAACACCCAGACCCAAGAACAAATAATTGAGTTCATCACACAAATATTTGCCCTGACCGGGGATCGAACCCGGGACCGTCGGCTCAGTAGGCAGTTACTTTACCACTGCGCCAACCGCGTCGTCAAGTCAAAAAAATATAAAACATTCACCACCGTTATATCAAGAGATAGACCGGGAAAGTCTAAAAAAAACTCAAATTAGGAGTGGATTTATGACAGAAAGTAAAAAACAATTTATATGTAGGTATTACGAAAGATACAGCACAGAACTACAACTAGGTAATAATAATGCTTATTTATTATGGTTATTTCAATTCTACAGTCTTAAATTGACTCCTACTACTCTTAATTCATAAATGAATTTTGAAATGATGAAATAAGAAAAATTATATTCGAATTTAAAAAACCTTTTAACAGAGCTCTACCTCACGTTCCTTGAGTTATCGCATGATTTATAGATAATGTAAAGTTACATTTTAGGGCCGTCCTTGTTTAAAATATGAAAACATAGTATAAAACTTGTTCTACTACCTTTTATAGCACTTATATACTTTAAAACATAACGTAGAGCAGATAGCATAATATACTTATGTTGAAAAAACATAAAAGAGTTTCCACGCGTTAATTTTTTTATTACATTATTAAGTACCTTCATTGTTTAACTTGTCTTCCTATTTCATTAAACCACAAACAATAATTAATTTGTCGTTTGTATTAAACAGTAGTTAATCCATGCTAATAATTATTAATTAGTAAAATGCAATTGCATGCAAATTATGGTAGGTACACTGTACAAATATTTTGACGTTAAAATAATTCAGATATTAATTATTATAATACATGTCACCATCATTGACTTAGCTGGTATTCTTTCGTTGCAAATAATAAATATGGTGCATCTAATTATACTATACATTACATACATAGACGCATATAATATGTGTCTCTTCGCGATTAACTAAAAAACAAATGCACCAATTTTTATACCACTTTTACCATTGGATAAAGTGATGATTCTCAATGAAGGTTTTAGTAAATACTAAATTTAAGGTTATAAAAATTTTATGGTCAGATTCGTCCATTTAATAATGCAAACAAATCTCCTATTAGATAAAAACCGCATATGTATTATTATCAGTAATATGAGTATGAGTATTGCTAAGCGTCGTTAAAGTCTATTAATCTGAGTGTTTGGTATCAGGAGTCATCCCACTAACGAGACACGCAACATCAGCTTCAACAATTAAGGAAGTGTGCAATTAACACCACCATTAACGTCTTTAGAGTACTTTTTAATGGAATTGTGAACGTTAATGATGCAGGTAAGGTATAATTGGTAAGTATTTTTGTCGTCTCTCAATAACTCTGCACTTAGGAGCGTTGTGCCCATGGCCAAAATTCAATGTTACCAAAAATGTGTCTTACTGATTTCTGTATCCGTAAATAATCTTTGAACAAGAACAAGTTACACTTAAGAACACTTATTTCATATTGCCTATATCACCTTAAAATATAACAACACGTCATGTTACATGTTTTTGTTTTTTTTGTAGGACATTTGCATTGTGAATGTCTAGTAGAGATCGCTCTATAAGTCTAGAGATAATTCCGCCTTCTGTACAACAATATCGGTGCTGGTACATGTGTGTACATGTTTTGTCATTATTTTAATAAAATAAAATAGACAATTTAAACAAAGAACTATGTATTAATTTTAAATACATAAAAAAGAAATTTGACGAGTACAATAAAACGTGACATTGCGAACTATTTCTTCAAGGAACTGAGTTTCAGTCTAGCGGGTATAAGATAACCTTGTAGGAAAAGAAATTACTGCTTTATGCATAGAAAGCTAAAGCGTTTTTTAAGTCAGGGTCTCTTCATGTTACTAATGCTAAGCCGTATATCAAAGGTACGTTTGATTTTTGATAAGCAAAAGGCTTGAGCATGCAACAAAAATGTACATGATAATAAATAAAATGCGCAAAATTTTTAGTTCAATAATATTATGTGTTTATTACATTTAGAAGCTGTAATAATTTTATTTGCATTCTTTAAATATGAATCGATAAGCTGCCGTTTTAGTAAAATTGACTCATGTGCATACCTATTACGTAAATAAGTTTAATATGTAACCATGCAAAATTAATACATATTTAAAATAAATGGAAAATATAATCGAAATAAGTGCTTTCTGTAGATCTATTTAATTTCAGTTATAAAGTTGAATCAAAAAGATTGGGAGAAAATACAAGTAAGTTTACCTATTTAGAATATTTAATAATCGATAGCCTACTTGTGAAGGTGAACGTTAACATATATAGTCCTTAGGTGGAGACTATATGTGCGTATGGTTTACACAATTTAATTCCTCCATCTCCATTTCTTAATGGTACCTCGAGGTGCTCCGACGGATATCATCCTTTTATTGTGGATATCCCCAATATTCGAACTCGTCGCTTCGAGTCTTCCTTCATCATAAAAACAGCTAAACAATGGAATTCAACTCCCTACCACCATTTTTCCTGAACAATACAACTCGGACCTCTTCAAAGCTAGGGTGAATGGGCTCCTTCTAGGCAGACGTGCAGCCAAGTAGGCAACATCGCCGCTTCCCATCATCACGAGGCATGCTCATCACAGAAAGTTTTTCCTTTCGTTGGATTAAACTAGCACCAGTAGGTACACAACACAACAATTCAATTCACTTACCGCTTCGCCAAGTCATCGAACTAAAAGATATTATGATACTTTTTAATTACTAACTTTGTACCACCATTGCGCAATCCGTTATTCACATTATCCATGACTTTCGTATGACAAAGAACTTCAAATTATCGACATAATCATGACTCGCCGGTGTTTGAACTGTGGTATATGGCACAACAAAAACGACCTTGACCTTGGTGAGTCCACATTGCCACCACCAGCTTTCAGGGAAGCCACCCTGGTTAGTCAGCGTAGACAATGGCTTCGTCATGATGTCGGAAAGGATTTATGAAGGTCACCCTATACCACTATACATATGTAAAACGATTCCATGCTTGCGCTTTGTTCGCTATTGTAATAAATAGCAGAAACAATTGTTTATGTGAGGAAACTATCCTGCTATGCTTTGACTATCAATTAGATGAGATTATTAATTTCTTATTTATTTTTATTTACGCATTGGATTCCGTGAAGGCATAGAGTCCATTTATGCTAAAATTGTAAAATATTTTGTTATAATATGTTCAATATTAGTACTTACCTGTTACATATTCTTATAATTATATTAACATTGGGAATATCTCAATCTGGAGTCATAAAAATGTTCTTTGAATTCCTTTAAATAATGTAGAGTCAGTTATGGGTATCGAGCTCCACACCTCTAAAAAATTTAAATAACTAGCAAATCATACTATCATCCATCCAAAGAATCTATACATATAATAAATCTGTAGAAGGGTCAATTCTGTACATTGAAAATATTGAAAAAATAAATACCAGAGGGTGTTACTGGATCGATACCAAACCCAAATATGTGATTAAATCAATTTTTGTCTGTCTGTCTGTCTGTCTTTCTGTCTGTCTGTCTGTCTGTATGTGAAGGTATCACGTAAAAACTAACGGTTCGATTTTGATGAAACTTGGTATAATTATACCTTATTATCCTGGGCATAAAATAGGATACTTTTTATCCCGGAAAAATACGTAAAAAAAAATTAATCTTAATTTTTCCGCGCGGACGGAGTCGCGGGCGGAAGCTAGTACACAAATAAAACCGGTTAAAAAGTTATCCCTTATCCCCATATAGCGCATACCAGTAAAAGAGCTAATTTATGCAGTGCTTATAATAGAAAAAGTGGATTTTTTGTCGTAAGCAATTTGCATTCAGATTATCAATTAGTGTCAAGATATATTCATCTAAGTATTGTGTATTAATTAACAACTTGTTATTGTAATTGTTTTATTTTCATAGAAAAAAATCGTTATCATATAAGTATTATTTGTTATAAGGGTAGTTATAAATGTTAAACGTACGAATTGAATAACCTTCTTTGAATAGATATTGTTCTGTTCAATTAAATTTGAACTATTTAATGCCTTTAAAACGATTGAAAAAAAAAGAATAAGAAATGTAAATTATGACACAAAAAAATCTTAATTATGTAACGGTGCATTTACATCAAACGAGGGAATACCTATAGCCCAACTATGTCAAATTATTTTAGTGTAAAGCAGAATGTAGAGCAATCTTTCGTTGTTATTAGTGCGTTCGAAAAGATTATATACAATGTTCAGATAATACTGAACAACATAAAATACGACTTTTCGTATACACTAAAAAAGATCACCAGAATACTTTAGCTTTACGCTCGCTTGCTGTTAGTGCACCATGATATTTCTGTGCCTCCAGTGAATAAGGGAGTAAGACGAGTTATTCCCTTTGGTTTTTATTGCACCATTGGATTCAGCTCGTCAAAATACACAGCATATCAAAAGGACATATCTCTAGCTGCATCCTAACCCATTTTTTCGAATGACCCAAACGGTATAAGTAGGGTGTGGTTAACGGTATAAGTTACCTTATCCATCATTTTAGGCAATCGCAAAGGAACTATTCGTCTCGAGTCAAAATAACCCACGAACACAAGGACGCATGTGTAGTTATACTTTTTGAATAAAGACATAATTCATTTTGTTCCATCCGTGCTAACACTATTTTAGTATATATAAACGCATTTGTGTCATTTTTCTAACATGAGCATAAAGGAACAACTCTTAGTGTCATTGGTTCAAGTGACGATATGAGACAGTTTCGCATTAATGCCGTGTTGTAATTGGTCTATTTGAATACTGCACGGAAACAACATGTGCTATTTCTTTTTGCTTAATAATATTTTTCAATAGTTTTTTCAATAAATATGCAACAATAAATCTTTATATTTAAAAAAAAGGTATTTATCAATCAACTTGGAATACTAATAATATTTCTATGGAAATTAACTATTTTTTGCAATAGATAAAAATACAGTTTTAATTAACATATTAAGTGCATTTAATGATATTATACTCTTTGTTTACCTCTATATAAATACAGAACGATAATTGAATTATCTAAAAAAGCCAACCAAAATGTTAAACTTATATTTTCTTCTTTTAATTGGGTAAGTTTTCTAAAAAATAACTAGTTTTTAATCTTTTTTTTTTTTATTTAATCTAACCAATAATACTATAATTATAGACGCATAGAAAAAAAATTATAACCAGTCTTGTAGAGTCTCTTCAAGTCGTATTTGCATCCAAGGCACCTTCAAATCTGTGCTTAATTTTTTCATAAAATCTCTGCGGCTCATTGTTTTTTCTTTATTTATCTATATTATTTTGATATTATAAGATATAGAAATTGTTAAAATTTCATATCATGCCGTAAAATATCGCCACAGACCACCTATAACTTTCCCTGTAAGGTAACTGAACATACAGGAATATGGTTTTCGAGCTTCTCTTAACTCTTTATAGTGCTTGTATCCTCAATGTATAACAAATATTCGTTTATAACAACCAGACAACATCTCAGCCACCCAATCCTCTTTCTTGGAGTCCAAATCCAGCGGAGGACAACAGTCATTTACTAAAATTGAAGGTTTTTCGTCCTAGTGTTAAAGTTTTCTGGATCCTATTTTATACTCAATATATAGTATATTATAATACTATATCATGTAAAACGTGACTTGGAAAAAAAATATTCACATAAATCACAAAATAATTTTTTTTAAGCAATCGTAAAAGTTCCGAAAAGCCCAATTATACGTCAAAATGACGTACAACATCCTCTTTACTACAAAATGGCGGAATTTACCGGGAAGAGCCAACTATGTACTGCTAGGTCTCGACGGCTTATGAGTTGTTTCTGGATTTCGAAGTGATTCGATGGTAAATATAGAAAAGACAAAGATATTTCGCCGCGGTGTACATCAAATTTACGTAGATTGGACTTCTAGGGTTAAATGCATAAACACCTAAATGTTGTTTTGTTTTTATTATATCTAATAACGTTAAAAAATCCGTTGATTTCACTCGTTTTTCAAGCTACATGCATGGTTGTTCCACTAAAAGGCTTCAATTGAGTCATAAAGTACACAAATTTCAAGCATGATAAGTCGCATTATTTCTATAAAACCAAAACTGGCAATAATATAAGTCGTGTTATGCGACTATGAACATAGTGCTTTAGGGCATAAGTCGTTATATTGCAAAGAGCAAAAAAAAAATTATGTGAATACATTGAGTTATTCCATGAAGTACTCGTTCATAAGGCCACAACTACAAAAAAACACGAAAAAAGTATATTTATGGGGTTGTTACAATATCTGTTTATATGTAAAACTAAAGTCTAACATCATATCTTACCCATACAAGCTTAAAAATTTGAAGTTATAAAGATTTAGTGTTGATATATAGTTTTTTGTCTCTCCTGAAAAGTGCTGTTTTTGAGTTATTCCCTTATTCACTGGAGGCACAGATTTATTGATCTACATTTTTTAATTCTATTCAAAATTAAAAAAAATAAAATTGGTTATAGATTTAATTATATTTTGACAATCAAATACACTGTTATAGTAACAAATAACTAGGTAATATGTTAGGAATGTTCAGAATTTGTATTTCCTAATTTGTTATAAGATTTACATAAATGAATATATATAATGAATGTACATGCATATGAGCGACGTGTGTTGCTTACAATCACGTGACACGTGTAATCGTAACATAAAAACAAACATACAATTAATTGTACTTAATACGATGTATTGATAGTATAATTATTTTTTTTATAATACGTTTATGTACAATGTTCGTATGATCTACAATTACTTAATAAAAAAAAAATCAACGTCTAATTGACTTCTACGTACCTATCTTTTGAATCATTTATCACAAAATATGTAGAGTTGCGATTATTAGGTAGGTACTAATTATTTTTTTACAAGAAAACAATCTCAATACTTCTCTGAATATTATGTTCAGAGCAATTTTAAAAACCATTAACTACTTCACAACAATAAGTTTTTAAGCGAAACGCCAAAAGCGCATCAAGTTTTCGAATGCAATTAATACACAATATCCGAAGCGATCGGAAACTTTCTTTCTCAATTATACGTGCAAGCTTTACTGTGAATTAAGTTTAGTTGGGCAAAGGGGCGGGCGGAGGCCTAGCTGCATGGGCAAGCGTAAGCCTTTTATAAGGTGAGCGAGACACGCGCGGCGCACATACGCTACAAGTCGCGGGCAGCGATAGGTTGTGCCGCAAAGGGGCACTACGATCGCTCGTGCCGAAACTCGACTCACGACTCATTTTCTTTGAAATTTCGTGTAATTGCAAAGAAAAAGTGACCGCGGCACATTGTGACTCTAAGTGCTTGTGAACTTTACATTTTCAAATATCGAACGTGTTCACATTAGTGGAATGAAAATCAAATGTCTGAAAAAGTAAGGATTACATGAGCCTGGAAAAACTTAAGGCAAGTATAGACTTTTAAATTGCTCAATTTGATATGACCTGTAGATACGCTTTAGCACTCTTTACGAAAGATTTGTTTTAAATATAAATAACAAGAGTTAGGGGTGTACAAACTCTACACTGAATAAATCTAATTGTAATTGCATTGTATATAGGTGAGTTGCTAACTAGCTTATAACCTTTGTTTATCACTTGATAAAAAAACATAAGGAGGTAGTTATGCGACAATTGCTGCCATTAATTGTGGTTAATTCAATTGATTTTCTGAGAAACAAGATAATTTTCAGTGGTAAAGTTTTTATGAGAGTCAAGTACCTACTTATAAGGAGGAAAATTTTATTGTCTTTTAAAGTTATGTGCTATGTCTTTTAAGATTTGTCTCATAGATAAGTTGACTATGCTTAGTTTCTATTAGTATGTTGATCATGTAATTTTATAATGGTATCACTGGTCAGTCCCCTTATATACCTGAGTCGAATACATGATGCGATGTATCACCGTCACTAGATGAATTATTAACGAGCAAAACATAACTATTTCCTACTAGTCATAATATATTAAATCATAGTTTCTATCCCTGTAAATGTATTGTTTCACTCACGAATGGCCCAAGTAAGTATCTCTTGAAATGTTATCAGATAATTTTAGCGGATAAGGCATTATGTGTTATCTTATTGATAACAACTGATCTTGCCTTTCGTACACCCATGTACGAAGAACGTCGTCAGAAATTCAATTCGACAATTTATTTCAAGTATTATGACGAGCTGACGAGTTAACTATTTTTTAACCAGGTAGTTAATTTCCTGTTTATGTGATGAGTCACTGGTATTAGATAAACGTTTTTAAACGTTTTTAGTTATTAACCAGATATAAGCTTTTAAAAATATTTATGTAAATATTATAATTGTATGGGAATTGGGAACTCCTTCCATATGAATCACGCTTGCCTCAATGACGTAAACGTAGTGAGGAACAAACGTGAACAAAACCGCAAGGCACAAACAACTTTATATTCAATATTATTATTACTTAATATGATGATGATGATGATGATGAATGTGACCGCTTTGAACTTTTGCGAGTTACCTTCGGTTTAACACATTCAATTTAAAAAAAATAATCTTTTTTTTTTAATAAAGGCAGATATAACTGTATAAAAGCAAACATTAAAAAGATCGGTATAAAGTACCCGTTCCTACTGTCCTAGATGATCAAAGTCCCATTTTTTTTTCATAATCTGAATTTTCATAAGAAAATTCGTATAAACGAATACATGAAACAACAAGTGAGGTTACAAATATAACCTCAGACAATAACATAATACCATGAAAGTTATATCATTTCATTTAAATCTCTTAATAATTCCTTTGTTAATATTTCTAATATTTATTAACCACTGCATTGACACTTTGGCGATACAATTGAAAGGTTCCGCAACGTAGAGAAAAAAATAGACTTTCGAAGTTTCGAACAATATCAAACTTGTAGAGTCAATCAGATAGTCTGGCTACATACCCCCCTGTCTGTACAACAAAAAAAAGCCTTTATTTTGTACGTGAAATAAATAAATTACAAACTAATTAAAATTTTCTTGGTTAGTTCCCTCATCATCTTAGCGTAGATATGTCATTAATATTGCATCTAGTCTCCGGAAGAAGGAAGGTTTTCAGGGTCAGTACGATACATGTTTCTGCAAAAACATTTTACATACAATCACACACATACAAACTAATTATTTTACATAGCCATATTCTAGAAGAAAAAAAAAATCAATGAAAATTTGATATCGTTAGGATTAATTTTCATGCCCTATCAATTTCACTTCAAGTTTTGTGTCAAAGTAGCGTAAATGCATTGAAATCCATTGGGTGATTCAGGCTTTGTATATGGTAACAGACAAACAGATATACAAAGAAACTTACTTGTATTAGTGAATAAGTTTGGGCAACTAGGTAGGTGCTTTTTCACTGATTTATTAAAACTGTATATTTTAAGTAGGATTCTTTTCTTGTATTATTACTATTTTTAGAGGTAAGTGGAAGATATGTAACAATTTTTTTAACATTATATGTATGATGAACTATCAATGAAATTAAGTTCTACTTATTATTTTTAAATCATATAATTTTAATGATGACATAAGATATGCAATTTTGCATTTTACGACTGAAATACTTAAAAATATGTTATCTACATACCGATGTAGGTATGCGTAAATCATATAATATGGTATTCATATAATAATATAGTAATCATATTCCATGAATACATGAAGAGTCAACTGTCTTATAAATATAAAATACATAGGTATTTCATGACATAATAAATTATTTTTAAGTGACCATAATATTTTGCGTTGGTTTATTAGTATATAATTGAAATTAAAATCCTAGTTTTCCTTAATAAGTACCTAAAGGTTACAGCGAAATTATGATCTGTTAGATCAGCGTTTCTTTCTATAAGATAATTCAAATGAAATGTTACGCACGACTGGTTATTCAATTAACTGTGTGACCTCTGTCAATCACTTTTACAGAATAGTAAAAATAAGTACCAAGAATGGGATAAATGGCACTCTAGGATCAACAATTATCAGAAGTATTTAATAACAGCATAAAATCTGTTTTCGACCTTCTAATGTTTTTTTTTAATTGGTTCGACTGATGACCGGTTTTGTTATGCCTTATGTACATTCCGTCACTTATTTACCTCTATTTAATAAATTATTATTATATTTGACTTATAAATAATTATTGGAAACAGATACGACCTTACGCTGCTTTATCCAAGTTATTGCCAATTCGCTTATTCTCTTCGGTCAGATTGATTATATGCTGATCAGTTGAATTTCACAAAATAATTAGATTTAAATAGATTTTCGGTGCCAAGATTATTAATGCAATCGTAGTAAACTGTATAAAAAGGTTTCGGTAAATGAAGTTAGGTAAGATTTGAACCCAATGTCGGAGAAACCTCCATCGACACGCTTCAGAGAGCGGAAAATTGCTGCCGACACCTTTTGCGAGTTTTAAAGCCCACTTAAGTTCTATAATATTCATATTGACGCTATATGCTCATGTGCATACATTATGGTAGAGCTTAAATATATCGGAATGTGAATAGCAACCACATTCGATATGAAAATCATTCAATTTTATGCGTGAAATATGTATAAAGTAAATATCCTTTTGAAAATGTATTAGATTACTTTAGCTTATTATATTTCCAATCAAACATCAGTGTGTAAATTGCGTGGAGTTTAAAGAACTTTTCTGCAAATCTGAATCTTTTAAAGTTATATTAAAGGTAATTGAAAGACATTATCCACACAATAACAATTGTCAATAAATGCACAAGAATAGAAGCGAGTTCTGTAAGATGTGGGGACTCTTCTTGACTTCTTGATTACAATTTACAGCCTATTGAAGAACTGTTTTCATTCTTACTATCTATTGTTTGCGGAGCACTAAACGATTAGTGCGTAACCATTTATCTTTTATATTGATAAGTGGTCGGCGATAAGTGTGTTGTAAATCTGGGTCAACTTTGCTAACGCATTCTTTTTAATAGAATCTTGAGATAATGAAAATGTATGCTCACATATTCATTCTGTGTCTATTTGCGTTCATACAGATGCAATGTGAGGGGTCACTCGTATATTATATTGTTTACATATTTAAGTAATATATACTATGAGTCATGCAGATATGACGATTGACGTGTCAAGATTTTATGTCGTTGTTAAACTGTTTGTATGACAAAACCGACATCTTAAGTATAATTATTATTTGTTACAGATATCAAATCTTCGTGGCATTAAACATATCAGAAGATTAAGAATTAAGTTCGAAACTAACGAAAAATATTTGTAACCGTGCAGGTTAAGATATATTTTTGATAAAACAAATTATGTGTTATCTTGATTTGTAGACGAAAGAGAATATAATATTTTAAGTAACAAATGAGTATATTAAGTAGTACAAGAGAAATAATAGTATCAAAAAACATGGCGTCGATTAGTTTGAGAAGTAGTTTAAGGATATTATGGACGACGGTGGCAGCCCTGATCTTCCTCACGAGGAGTAGTGCAGCACCAGCCTTCGGAGGAACAGATAAAGCCATGGTGAGTTTTGTCACTTTTATCATCAATGACTCATACAATTACGTTCTCTCAGCATGTTATTAATAAATTCGCATGCTCTTACATAGAAGCTATACAGCATAATAAAATTATCTTTATATTATTAAATAAAAATAATTAATTAATGCTTCCTAACCGGAATTTATGATATACCGCTATCAGGAGGAATAACATAATAATCATGGGTAAATCCTACATACGCATATACCAAAATAAATTAAATGTTATTTTTGGATATTTTTATATACATAAATATTGAAGCTATTTAATACGAATGACTAATAGCTAATAGTAAGTTCCGTTAAATAAATACCGATACATATAATTAATCTTGTAAATCGGAAATGATCTCGCATTAGGTCGACAGGTGACTCACGGTTTCAAAGAATTCATCATCGGCGCCTTGAATTAAAAACTCAATCTGTAGTAAACTCACTCACGGTCGTAGTATTCATTCATAATAAACCACCCGGATACAAAAGCACTCATTTCACGTTGATTCAAACTTGATTCCTTACATTTACTTTAGCATCGTAATATGTGAATCACCAATGAACAATTATGCTCTTATTGATACCTACCACTTTATTGGTAATTCAACTTAACGACATTGTGTCATTTGTTTAGTATTCATTAATGATACGTTGTTTGTGAATGAATCAGTAAATTATATTTTTAATTATTAGTATAGAACTTTTTTGTTGTGTTCCACCAGAGTACTGCTCATTGCTCCGAGTTATTAATTAAACCTATAAAAACACATCAAATTGAATATTCCTTACTGCTTTTCACAAGTTATAAGATCATAGACGCGTAAAGGTATGTACTTCTAGAGGGTTAAAATATTTTATCATAATATACTTATCTTCATCGCATTGCAAGAATAACTGTATCATGAGTGTTTACGTGCTACCATTTAAAACAATAACACCATATCGCTCTCGAGAACTATAAAAACATATCAGTGGAAGGAAAGATTACATAAAAATGATATGAGCGGTCACCGTACCGTGAGTCAGGGAGTAGGACGTTCAGGCTTGAGGAGGAAACGGTAATAAAGTTATAAGTATATTATGTTTCTTAGAAACAGTCGAACGCATTGTGAGTCATGAAACCAGTCTCACCGGCCGCAGCCCGCAGCTCGCCTGCCGCCAAGTTCTAGGTCATAGTGCACCGACATACCTATCTTGTATTGTGTTTCATATGGTCCCATATTATTGAAGAAAACTCTTAACCCGAGGGTTTTTAACTGTTAAACTGCTTAAATGATCAAAATCGTTAGATATGAATTGATTGAAAACTTGAATTAAAAGCTGAAGAAGGTTTAATAACCTGTGCGTAATTACTATGTAAAATAATATCTTCTTTATTAAACTGATGAAGATAAAACGAAAGAATAGAATATTCAAGATCAATTTTATTTAAATATGTAGTAATTTATGGATAAAACTTTCACTCGCCCACATTTAAAAGCCATGCTGACCGACATTCTTTGTTTTAAAATAATATCGTTGAGGCGCTTGACATAAGTATTTCGAAATGTTTTTACTTTAAAATAATTTATTAACAGTTACAATTGAATTACTATATAATATATACGGCAGGTCACATAGCCAATGTTTAATTTACACAATTTTCTAAATTTGATACCTAAAAGATGTCAGTGCTGATTTACACAGGGTCAGTAGACAAGTCAGTCGCGGCGCCGAATTTCGGCTTTCTGTTTACATAGACTTCAAGCCTCTGTACTGACTTCAAATCTGTTTACACAGGGTTTTTTTTCGGGTCAGCACTGATTTGCCTCGAATTTGTCAGTTACTGACCCTGTGTAAATCAGCACTCAAGGTTTCATGGCCCTGCTATTGCTGTTAAATTGATTATAATCTGACTTTTCATAGAAAACTTATTGTGACAGTCTACAATAAATTATTAAATACAAATTAAAGTTACACGATCCACGAAACGCAAATATCGCAATTAATCATCTTTCTTTGTTAACAATTTAGGTACAAGCAAAAAGCTTCAAGGAATTTGCTTAAAATATAAGATTTTGATGTTAATATGTTGCGTATGGATTTAAATGATTGTTTTTTTATTAAATTGTTGATTTTGGTAGGTGTCCAAGGAATAGGCCAAAAGTAAGATTAAAACTAGAAAGAACTGCTATAGTAAAAGTTCAATGAAATCTAACCCAACCTGAAAAAGTTTATCTTTGAATAAAAAAGTATTGAAATGCAAAATCGTTACTAGGATACGCGTCAACGCCCACAAGTGTCGTGAGCCTCACATCGGTGTAAGTCACGAAAGCATTCCCGCAACCAGGGTTTAGCTCAAACCAAAGGGATAGTATAGGATTCAAAATTTATAGGTCATTGTCCTACGGTCACGTGACTGCAGTGTCATCTACCTCTGTCCACAACTACCGTGCTATTTCCTGCAATTCAATAGGTACTGTTATGAATAAGCACCCTTATATAGGGGGTCATTCTACCACTAAATGCCTACAGAGAACAATGCCCCAGCAGAAAGTGCCAAGAACCTGTGCCGTTCTTTGTTTCTAATGTTTGGTACATGAGTTCGATTAATGTGATATAAAAATTCGACGCATGTGCCACCGAGCGGACATCTCTCGTAAAATTTCCTACGCGGGTTAGAACAATGAACTTTAAAAGCATTTGGCATAAATAGCATGTGTAACTTTTGTTTATGTGGAGAATTTGTAAGTCCGAGACCATTGTCTTCTATTTTTTACCTCTATGATGAACATTACACCGTTCGCATACCAAACTGGATATATCATCCACCGCCCCTTTGATATGCTTTTAGGGAAACCTAATCGTATCTTAAAATCATACTAAACCCTGTCATGGCAGAAGATAAACGGATCTAAAAACAACATTATACATTTGCAAACAAGTCTGCAACTCTAGTCACGATCTGTGCTCCTGGGAAGCGAATTATTTTTGAGAATCGCGAAGAATATTTAGATAACGTCATGAGAACGGTTAATGTTTGATTGTGACAATGCTTTTGTTTCTGAGAAAATTAAAAACAGAGATTTTTCAGAATTTAGTTTTTCCTGCTGTACTAGCAATACGTAGTATTGAAACGTGGACGATTGAGGAAATTTTTAAACGTATTTGGTTGAAGGGAATCGATCATTGAACTTTTGCCTTATTCATAAAGTAAAAAACCTTTATTTGACGAAGCAGACGGCAAACAGACGGCTCCGTGAGTAATATGATTGCTGCGGTTTGGGATGTTATGAAGTGTGGCGATGGTAGCGAGTGGTGATTCTCGTCACGCGCGCAGGAAGCGCCGCCGACCTTCAGCACGCGCTCCACGGCCGCTCTTGTCCTGATCACTTCTCATTGTTAGCATCTTCCGTCATATGTACGCTTTAGATATTCCTATCGATTTAATTAATATAAAAATATGTGTATACAAAAAAACGATAACATAAAACATATAGCAAAATAAACAAGCACAGAAAGCGTTTATAACCACAGCGCAAAGGAAAGCTGCAAAGAAACAGAGTAGGTGGTGCACAAAAGATAATTTATAAGCAGTGTGTGGGAATGTAAGTTCTTAAACCTAAACTTAATAAATCTCTTGTTCGATTTGAATAAGCTTAAAAAATTAAATGAAATTATTTTACACGATTACATTTTGCAATTCAATGCAATTGTATGATGAAATACACTCTACTTTGCGATATAATTGATGAAAAAGATACAGTTACACGATTTGTTTAAATATAGAGTCAATAAAACAAACGAACGTAAAAATAAAGTATGCGACTTAGGAATAAACAGCAAAGTCATACCTGTATTTTAAATTCATCACCACGCTCAAAAATGAATAGATCCACGAATTGTGCATAGGCAAAAAGGCATATTCACTTTGTTGAAATTAACATAAAAATCCCATTTCCACGTGTAAACAGCAAATGATTGGCGGCAATCTACGGACCAGAATTGATTATATCTTAGCTATTTGAACACGTGATAAACGTGAGGACGGCAGACAAAGGGCACAAATGGGGGAAAAAATAGAATGAAGGTTTACACGCAATATGTTCTATTTTAACGTTTTGTCAATCACTTACAATTATCAGTTATTAAAGTTGCAATTTATTGTAGTGAGTAATATGTAGAGCAATTATTATTAATTTCTAAGTTTTATATCGTTTTTGTACCTACTACTTTTATATTGTGTGTATTAAAATATAATAATTTTCTTTAATGCGATGTTCTTAAAATACATTTTCTCTTTCATAAAGTTGACTGTAACATAGAGCCACGGAGCTTTTAGATAACGTTATGGATAATTTTGTGTTGATATAAAATTTTCTTGACTAGGGATAAAATACCGACTTGAAACTTACGACGTTAAATAAATTACACTCAATATTTTTATTCTTTACATTGGTGTTATTATTGTTTATAACATACTAGCGGTCCGCCCCGGCTTCGCCCGTGGTACATATTAACGTTTTCTCTACATAAGAACCATCCTCGTACTTCAAGGAATATAATAAAAAAAGAATTATCGAAATCGGTTCAGCCGTTCTCGAGTTATGGAATTACAACGAAAAGTGGCATTGATTTTTATATATTAGATTGCACCTACATTCCAAAAGCCATTCACGTACAATAATACTTACAATGTTTTCGGTAATTAATTATTAGAGAATATATTATCACATCGAGAATATTTAAAAATAAAATAAGCAGAATCAAAAGAACAGATGCTTTTAGAAGAAATAACAACAGACAAATGATTTAAACTTTAGCATAAATAATTGTTTATTACATAGTTAATAACGTTTTTCTCTCATCAGCTCAATCAGAATTGTTATTGTTAATCATAATAGATAATCTTTGTAATCCGCAATTCACAATATCTGTATATGTTTCCCATAATTACGCAATTTGCTCGGTGCAATTAAAAATGAATTTATTCATAAACATTTCTCGCTATTGGAATTTTTACATATATGTACTTATATGCCTTTTAATGGCCAGAATATTTTGCGCAGTTTCATAATAAGAATAATATAATCGTAAATTATTTATAATTGTATCAGATGTGTGAACCAATTACGCTCTATAGATACATTATGGAGACCACGAGTAGGTTTTTGCGTATCGAAATATCATTAGACCCAAAGAGCACGTGTATTTATCCCCTACACGAGTCGTACAATAACATTTTCGCGTTATTATGTATAATTTATGTACGTTTATGCCATAGTACGTTGCACTAGTAGCATTCGTTATTAACTGTCTACAACAAAGGCCGTAAAAATTATGTGTATATAGGTATTGTGTACAAACTCAACACAATATTTGTATTTTTGGATTGCATCTTTTTTAACATGTGGCTTTATTAACAATTAGGCCAAATTAAAATTTGTTTGATTATAAATTACTATTACCTCACTAGATAAAGAAAATTACTATTATGGTTTTTTGTAGGTATATGCACTTTATGTAACCAAAAACAATATATTATACGACGGAGACTGGGTCAGACTGTTTTAATCATTATTTCAAAAACTTTGTTGAAATAACAGATGTTAAATAATATCGCGTAGGAGTTGTGTTTACGTTTAATATTTTTACCTCATACAGAAATGAAAGTCATCTTTGGACCGATTAGATTGAAATTAATTATACAGTTTCAATTCAATTGCGCACTATTTACTTATTAATATAATTGGGAAGAATTAATAACATACACGTGTAATAAAGACAGCTCTATTAAGCTATCAGAGCCATCCTTACGATGCTTCCTGGAACAAATAGCGACTCATCATATAGAAATTTGTATCAACACCCAATAAGGGTTCCCACTAACCTTGTTATTATCAGCCTGATAATGAAAGAATGTCAACACTATACGATATTGTTTTATCAATACGTCACGTACAATAGTCAAAAATTAACCTGCTGCTTAATGGACTAAAAATGAAAAAAATAAATAATGTAATAGTTAAATAGTTAGTGAAGCTGAAATTAAAAGTTGTTTAGCATCATAAACATATCTCATAACCAAAACCAAAAACTAAATTTTAATTTTAATAATATTTTAGAATACTTATTGATATTTATTTTTTGCTCTAGAGTTTTTTTTTATAAAATAAACACATGGTTTCATGAATATTCTTCGTCATTATAGACCCGCATGCTAATGTTTAGAGCTAAACAATGTATATCATAGAAATGCATGCAATGTGGTGTAACAATACTCATTTGTTATAACTACTTAATCTATAGGTACTAATATTAGGAAGCTGAAGAGTTTGTTTGTTTGTTTGAACGCGCTAATCTCAGGAACTATTGGTCTGTTTTAAAAAATTATTTCGGAGTTAGATAGCCGATTTATAGAGAAAGGTTATAGTCTATAATATTATATCATCACGCTAAGACCAACAGGAGCGTAGCAGTGCGGGTAAAACCGCGGGGCACAGCTAGTTATGAATCTTTCAATGATTTTCACCAGAAACTTACAAAACATCTCTACCTTTGTGTAGCATAAGTAGAGATTAGACCTTAAGAGCATAATGAGTATTTCTCTACTTACCATGTTTTACAAAACTTACAAGTTTCAATGTATAATACAAAGACAATGCAATAAAAATAGAAGACGTTTGTACTCAATATTTTCAAATAGTACATTGCAATAAATAATAATTATAGCTTCGAGTGCCCTTGAAAACAAACAATGACTGAGTTGTTAGTATATAACTAGGTGGAAAGGTATGATTAAGGTGGACAGTGATTAAGCAACTTACGCATAGAGTAAACAAAAGGACTGGCCGGAAGTCATTTTTCCGGTAGGTTTTTCACCTTTTTATATCGAACTACAGTTTAATTAAATGTGACATCTCCTACGCCTCCTACGTATTATCTTTTTCCTTTTTTATTGACTTTTGCCTGTGCTTTTAAGTTTTACTAAATGCCATTGTCAAGTTACAAGTAAAAGTTTAAAGATCAAGGCACAATCAAATTTTAATTTCTCCATTCTGTACTGCTTCGAAGGGTTTATTTTTATTTTTTCGTTAAGGACTTTCTGTTTTATACAAAAGCAACATAGTGAGGACTTTACTTAAAAAAAAATTACATTCATTTCAATTTACATTTTAATGTGTGTAATAATAACGAGTAAATAGGTCGGTTAGGAATTAAAATGTAGAGTAAAGAAAACAAGAAATATAAAACGAACGACGTGTTGATCTATGAACTTCACTCTATTATCACAGGTACCACAACTATTACACATCCGATATCACCAACAAAGTGTCTGTCGACTAGACATCATCTTTGCATTTAACTCGACACATTTTCCGTTCGAAAGTGACCTTAACAGTGACAATCGAAGCAGCGTGTTTCCGAATCACATAAACATACATGTTACCGGCCCCAGACTCCGACCGTTACCGAGGCACACTGACCCCGATACGCTTGTACAAATTTATTAACCCGTCGACAAATACTTTTACATTATCCTCACACTGCGATAATAGGATTTACTGTTATAGTTATTTTGAATACCGCCTACGTGACATGAAATCGACATTGAACAAGAATCAATTCGCACTTCGTTTTCGACTTAACGGTTGAAAGGATAAGCGGAATAATGTTAACGCTGTCAGCGGAATTTGATCGGTTTGATTTGGGTTTGATAGGCATCAATCTTGAGGTTAATGCACTTTTTAGAAATGAGCGAATCTGATTCAGTTATCTTTACAACAGTCCATGACGCTACTTTTATTAAATATTTAATTAAACTAAATTTTCAGAGTTGGATAAGAATCTATACTCTCCTAAATAAAAAGTTAGTTGCTAATATCATCGATTTTTTACACCTTGTAACGTATCTTTTAATTTTGATGTAACCGAATACCGTAAGCATAAAGGTGAAGAGTCGAAAAATTAATTCAGCGGTGCATTCGTATGTTGCATCAAATCAGAACCTGACAATACTCCAACTATATTATGAAGTCAACGATCGTCACACAGGGCAAGTACCTGAACGAAGACGAAATCGAGCCATACCAAAACAATCACTAACTGTTTACTAAGAATTAAACGGAGATAACTTTGTTTTCGACTTGCACTCTTGTCGTTATTTGATTTGCAAATAAAACACGGCTAATTATAATTGAATAAACAAACGCTCATGCACATTGAGTCTTCTTGTATGTTTCCTGGAGATTTTTGAATCGATTTAAATTACGTCCTTTTAGAAGACACATAGACTTTGTAGTCAATGATATTTATTAGAAAATTAGAAGTATGGGATGCAATGGGATAATATGACTGTAGCAATCATTTCAATTACCCATTATATGCTATATTCTCGGGATATAAAAACATATAAAGTGAACCAGTAGGTATATTAACCATCAGACCTTATGGTACTGCATCGTCGTTAAAAACATATTGTATGTTTCGTAGTACCAAAGAATTTTGTAAAAGCGAAAGCTCTACCGTTCCGTGCTTTTTCAATGCACGCACTATTCAATAGCATACATTTTCCTGTTAAAAAACGATCGCAAATGAACATTTGTTGCGCTCATTTGCCGCCTCAGCACGTAGTATGCAACGATTGTTGTTAAGGAAAAACAATAAGTGTGCGGGGGTATTGACTGCAGACATTGTTAATAGTATTCCCTCAGCTAAGATGAACAAAGACGTGCGGTGCCAGTCAGAGATGCGCGGTACACATTGCGATGCGCCGCACGCGCCGACTGCCAAGGTTGCTGTAGTGTAAACCGACGCTGCATGCTTGCGGTTGCTGAACAGTGAACATAAGATCAGAGAACAACCGTGTCGTTCACATCGTATTTATACAAACTCAAACATACTGCAATAAGGGATGCTCATGAGCTGCCGTGTGTAAATAAGTTGAAACCCAGTTTTTCGGGAATCGATATGATTGTTTCTCGTGACTATACCCTTAAACATCCTTAAACCAATCACAAACACAATCTTAAACCAATTTAAAGCTCTAAAAGTTCCGTTCGAAATCTAAGCTAACGTTTCCAAATTCCGTGGATCTTTAATAAAGCTGATAAAGAAGTCAATTTTTGGCATAGCACCGGAATTATCGCTTTTGTGGTCTTATATTTAGCAATTTTCACTGTTTACTTTCTTATCAAATGAGTAGATAATAAACAATGAGGGATAACCTTGCGTACGCGCACGATTTACCAGATAAAAACTGAGAAAGTACCTACTTTGTGATGTCATGGTGTATGCACCTACTTATGAACACCAGATAACATGTATGAAATTGATAATTATTAACTGGAAGATATGGCAAACAAAAATAACCAACCTAGAGGCTAGAAATACTCGTATATATTATATACTTATAACACTAAAAGTTAAACTTTTAATCATTTCTTCAAAACCAAGCTAGTTTTACCATAATTATGGTACGTTTAAAGCGATATACCTACAATAGGAAGCATTACTCATTTGATGATATGTTTTTCTCCACTGGCAACACTTATTCATCATGGTAATTTGTTTGTTGGCATGGACGTTACCGTCATAAAAGGAAATAATAAATTACTACTATAGTGGAAACATGTAAATATGAATATTAAATTACAATTTTCTCTGAACGTTATTTTTCCATTTTATTGCACAAAACGTAGTAATCCTTTACATAAAATGTAACTCTATAGCACAAACAACTATCAACTAACCCATGATATCAAGATCTTTCATTATTATGTTCTTTTCTGGCTGTATCGTCTTCTGCCTACTAATTTTCTTACCATAAGCATGCTCATGTCATTAACAAAGGTCCATATCCGCTATGGATACGGCAGTCTAATTATGATTCGCACTTCCAGATGTATTTAGCTCAATACGGGTACCTGAGCCCTTCAGTACGGAACCCCTCTAGCGGACATATCATGGATGAAGGCTCATGGCGGAAGGCGATTGCTGAATTCCAGAGCTTTGCTGGATTAAATACAACAGGTAAAAGTCTTATATTTATCGAGTAAATATTTCTATGAAAAGGAATAATATAAAAGAAGTGTATCTTTTCGGGATAAATGGAAACTTTTAATGTATATATATATAGGTATGTAAGTAGGTACAAGCGTGTCCAAATAATTTATTGCAACGTCTCAATTGTGTCGTAGATAAATAAATAAACATAAACAATAATGACACCCAAACAGGTTACCCATAGATGATTAATATTAAATGAATACAAATAAATATCCTGCTCCACGACAGTCAATTAATTCAGATAATTTAAATTTCAATAATGTAAACTTCAGTGGGGAACAGCTGTATGGTAACTAGCGCATCTGTATGCGTGACCACTGACCATACAATGAACGTTCGTCGAATTGCTGGTTTGACGTAATTAGTGTAATAGTAACCCATAACCGTTTCTCAGTGACCTTGCTGGACGCTGGGTGTAATGAATCATACTTATTTTATACATAAATACTTTAGTATCAAATGTACATGAATTTTTATCTTTATTTTTATGTACAATTTCTGTAAATAAGTTTTACTGTAACTAGTACATACTGCTGATCACTATTCTATTCAATAGAGTATGAGCAATACTCTTAACCAAATATTTAACAAAACATAGCGCCGTCATTTCTTCCCGTATATGTTCACAATTTTGAATCTCTACCTAAGACAATACTAGTTACGATACTTCCACGCTAAATAAAAAATAGGTAAAGTCCCATCACCCATGTATATAAAAATAGCAATTTATCCAATATCACGAGTCATGACATGAGTAGCAGATGCAATTGACATTGACAATGCAATTACCGTCAATGAAATCATGGTTGGCAGGAGACCACTGAAATACCATACCATTACGTGGTTAGAACTTTAATTTCACCTGTACGTGTCTTGACACCGAAGTAGCTAGCTTGCTATTGTATGAAGTTCATTGTTATCTGAATAAATATATACAAAGTTAAGATCATGCTTATATTATTATCGTTATGTGTGAAGAAAAACAATTGTAACATTATTTCAGAGCTTTTGAAGAACTTATTAGGTTTTAATTGTAATTCAATTGGTTGCGACGTAACAACATAGAGGTAATAAATTTAGCACATTATAGCCAAGCAGAAATATTAATTAATTGTAAATAATACGTACATTGATAAATTATATATCATTTTATTAATGATGTAGTTTTGCTCACGTGTTCATAATATGTAGGATTATGTAACGACTCTATAATACATAATTAGCACTTATTAAGGTAAGTATAAAACTTGGTAAAAAAATCTTAAAGAGAGACCTTACTACAAGTTTAAAGAAACACTGGGTTTTCATTAAAAAGGGAACTCATGTTCATGTTGAACTTTGTTTTGTGTAATGACATAAAAATATATAACAAAAAGTCGTATTTATAATTGTCTATTACGTTTGTACGTGTGTAAAGGTGTTTATATCAGTTGATTTCCGTTTGCGTTTTTTTATGTATGATTGTGTAATTGCTTCCTGGTCATCACAATCAGGTGTTAAAATTTTAAAATCTCAATAAAACACACGTACTTTTATTCGACAAAGGGCTAAATACAATGTACATACTTTATTTGTATTATTCTTAGAACTACCTCGCAACAATTCGTAATTAATTCTTTTGTCTCTCATTTTCCTCATTATCGGTGAATATATTGACTATTAATTAATATTTTTTATTGTTGAATTTTATCGTGAATTTTTGTTCAAGCTTTTTATTTCTTCTGTAGGTGAATTAGACGAAGAGACGATTAGTGTTATGTCATTGCCGCGGTGTGGTGTTCGCGACAAAGTTGGTTTTGGTGAAAGTCGTGCCAAACGTTACGCGCTCCAGGGTGAGTTATCTTTTAAATTCATATTGTATTGCATTGTAGCTATGTTGTATTTTTGAACCTTATTAATGTAAATTTTACTGCATTTCTAGGGTCAAGATGGCGCGTCAAGAATCTAACATACAAGATCTCAAAATACCCATCGAGACTTAACCGCGCTGAAGTGGATGCTGAGCTTGCCAAGGCCTTCAATGTATGGTCCGACTACACCGACCTCACCTTCACGCAGAAACGATCTGGGCAGGTCCACATTGAAATCAGGTAAGGGAGATTTAAGTGCCCTATCATGTTTATTGTAAGTTATTTATGCATATAGAATGCATCTGATATTGCTGCACACCATATAGTAGTGTAATTTTTATGAATGTCCATACTAAATATTATGTACTGTATACAATCGACTTTTGCAATAGTAGGTATATGATTATACTATATATAAAAGTAAAATAATTAGACCACTATCTCTATTGTAAATCTAACGTTATGACTTAGATTATCGATCTTGGCTTGAATGATTAATCGCTTTATTTATTTCATTGTTCAGGTGTAAATGACCCAATAATATTACATTTCACACTGTGATTTCACGGTGTAACTACTACACATAGTCTCAAGATAAAACCTTTGTGCGGACTAAACTGCGGACTAAACGTCAACGATAACATTCTCATATCAACATTCCAGCGTATTGAATTAATTTTGAAATCAAAATATAAGGAAAGCTTTGTTGCATGTTGGTTACTAATAAAACCTGATTACATTAAATTTTAAATTAAATAAAAGTGATAATACCGCAGAGACATTGTCCAACACGCAATACAAGCAATTCAGTATTATCCGTCATATAATCGAAATATTTGAGTACAGTTTGGACACAATGGTGATCAGTGTTGTGGAACACAAATTGCTGGCATTGACTGCCATTCGCCTATTTGTATGACAACTCACGTAGTATCAAATCTGCATTACGACTTCTATCGTAAATTGTTACCGTGCAACTGTTTTGTAGCTTGTAATAATAGAATGGGACTGAAATCGATTGAACAATATTTTTCAATGATTGCAATTATTCGAATGATTTAAGACCTAGTAATTATTTTATCTTTATCTCTTTTAATGGTCAATTATTACTTAATTGACAGTTTCGTAATAAAACGCAGGTTAATAAATTTAATTACAGTTATGCATTATTCTCTGAAACTGTTTAAAATTGTCATCGAAGTAGGAATATATTACAATATTTTACAATGTAAAATTAATTCGAACAGGTTTGAAAAGGGAGAGCACGGTGATGGTGATCCTTTCGATGGACCTGGAGGCACCCTGGCCCACGCCTATTTCCCTGTAAGTAATACCGCTTTCAAACAACAATATTACTCCAAATTTCCTTAGTTTAATGATACCTGAAAATAAGGGTATTGCCGTTTGTGTGCCTCGTTATTCAACAAAATCCACTTAATTATGATTTAAACCGCAAAACGGTCCCCTCTTTTGTATCGAATATATTATTCATTTCCATGGCAGCATAAAGCAAACATAAAACGATGCGTGAAGACGGCTTTCCAAATAATATTATACAAAAAATATTTGCTCACGGATGTAACACATTACCACAATATAGAGAGTAACATTTTGAAATGAGATGTTATCTTAATTTATTTTAACAACTTTTATTTGAATGTAAAACTCACTATATACGTATTATCCTGTCATTTTACATTAATTTTTTATAATAATTAAACATTTCCTTGATGTAAATGTTAAATAGTTTCAACGCCGTTTGTTTCTACAATTGCTTTGTACGGGAAATATTTTTTTTAAAATTAAAACGTGCTACGAGCTTTCGGCTTTCGCTGATAATGTATAATCGATAAAGCATTACTCCCTGACGGTTTTTTTATTCTGAAGTAACGTATTAAATGTTTTTTCATTATTTAACCAGGTTTATGGAGGTGACGCCCACTTCGACGACGCTGAAATGTGGTCCATCAATTCAAGACGTGGCACCAATCTTTTCCAAGTAGGATCATATTAATTCTTAATTTCTTTACTTATTTTTTATTGCAAATTTGGAAAATAAAAGATTTCGAGCATATACATCAAATACTGATAAATGTTTTTAGGTAGCTGCTCACGAATTCGGTCATTCGTTAGGATTGTCTCACAGTGACGTCAGATCAGCTCTTATGGCGCCCTTCTATAGAGGATACGACCCAGCTTTCCAACTAGATCAAGATGACATTCAGGGTATACAGGTAAGCTTTTGTGTTTATTTAAATGATAGCACAATAAGACAGTTTATACGAAGTTTTTGTCAGAAAATATCTTTTTAATGGGTAATAGATAAAAATACAATGAAGACCATTATTAGTTTGAGTAATATCCTAGAATTGTATTAAAGGACCAAAAGATACTTTTTTGAAGTATACGAAGCAATAGAAAAACATTTCACCCTTCTGTTTTCAGGCACTATACGGACACAAAACACAACTCGATATCGGTGGCAGTATAGCCCCCAACCCCACAATCCCACGCGTCACCACGCAACAACCTGCCTCCGAAGATCCCACGCTGTGTTCTGATCCCAAAATCGACACAATCTTTAACTCTGCTGATGGTGCTACTTTTGTTTTCAAAGGTATGGTATATTCAAACCATGTAACTTTAATATTTTTTCATACATGCATTTAATGCTATAAATTATTGTTTTATGCTATAAAATTGCAACACGTTATTTATTAAACACATATAAAACGATTAATGCTACATGAATGCCGACGTATTAAATATTGACTGTCATTGCGGAGCTAGTAAAGGCCATCAATCATGTCAGCGTTGTATGCGTGAACTAAAATATTATACCCGATTATTAATTTTATCTATATTTTCATAACCCTCTACAGGGTAACCCGTACACTGTACAGTGTAAACGTGACCCTGATTATAAACGTGACGTGATTTATTTATATTATTATTCTAGGAGAGCATTACTGGAAGCTGACAGAAAATGGCGTAGCAGCTGGATACCCGCGTCTCATCGCCAGATCCTGGCCAGGTCTCCCCGGTAACATCGACGCAGCTTTCACTTACAAAAACGGCAAAACCTACTTCTTCAAGGGATCAAAATACTGGAGGTATAACGGCCAGAAGATGGACGGCGACTATCCTAAGGAAATTAGTGAAGGTAAATTTGAAATACCAGGCAGTACCTAAAATTTTTACTAAAAGCTTCTTTGCTTATTATAGGACAGACCAAAATTTTATTCCTAGTAACGTTCTCTTAACAACCCTTTCGATTGATTCACAATTTGGCTTTGAATAATATTAATGAATGTCCTAAGAAAACTTTTCAAAACGTTAATGTAATAAATTTTCAGGTTTCACCGGCATCCCAGACAACATAGACGCAGCCCTCGTATGGTCAGGAAACGGCAAGATCTACTTCTACAAAGGTTCCAAGTTCTGGAGGTTCGACCCCGCTCAGCGTCCCCCCGTCAAGTCTACTTACCCCAAACCCTTGTCCAACTGGGAAGGCATCCCGGATAACATTGATGCGGCCTTACAGTATACGAATGGTTACACGTACTTCTTCAAGGGTGGATCTTATTGGCGGTTTAATGACAGAAGTTTCAGTGTAAGTATTGCTAATCGAATTGACGAATCATTTGAAATGTAATTGAATCTAACCCGTTTTAGTTACCTACTCGCGTTATTAATGTTTAATGGAAAATTAAATTAGATAATAAATTAATATACCACACACCAAATGTGATTCTGAATTGTATAATCTATACAATTAAATTAAAGCAATCAAGATAAAAAAATACTTTTCCTTAGAATGATTGCTTCACAAACCTTCTTGACAGGATTATTTATCGATTTATTTTTCCCAGGTGGACATGGACACGCCAGCGTTCCCCAGGTCGAGTGCCTACTGGTGGCTAGGGTGCAGCTCAGCGCCGCGCGGCACTGTCGGAGGTAACGCGCGCCTCACGCACTCGCCAGAAGCCGACGATGATGTTGGCGACATTCTGTTCGACGCAGGTATGTTCCGGCGTCCAGCGGCTCTTGGTTTTAGGGACTTTATTGTTGAAAGTGAAAGCTGTTTTGACTTTAAAATAAGAGGGCAGAAAATTTCACGTGCTCTGCTAAAGCACCGTGCTAGCAGCTAGCAATTTACAATCTTTTCAAAAATGATTAAATTGTGGGGGGAATATGATTGCAGATTTAAATAATAAGAGTGATTATAAGACATTTTAAATATTTACGTTTAATATGCAAATGAATAATTAATTATTGATTTATTTTACACAGAAACAGCCAACAAATACCAAGAGTTTTTTATTTCCGATGTTTAGGACCGTCTTACCAACTCCACTGTCTGTGGTAGAATGAGTCTGCTTTGTTATGTGTCTGTTATGTTTCTGTTATTTCAGTATGTTCTTTGTTTCTTAAAATACTGTATTAGATTAGTTTTCCTTTTTTGTAGAATGTGATTTCTTTTCTTTTGTATTTGATTTGCCTGTTTTATTGTTTTATGATTTGTTGTTTTTGTCATAACCATTTTCAGATACTAACCTGCGATGCGTTTCGCAATTAACAAAAATCTTTTGATATACCTACTAATGAAAACTAACATTCTTTTTACAAAAAGCACTAACAGCAAAAAATAACAACTTTAACATAATATCTAAAAGTGATATACTAATCAGTTTTGCAATGGCAATAAAATATATTTTAACATTTTGTTTGGCTTATGCTTAAGCAGTGGTTGATGGTTGATGGTCCGGTCACAACACCACGGCTTCTGGGCGCCTACGAACATACCTAAGATACGTTGAAAATTATTTGAATAAATTCAAAAATATTTATTCGTAAATATTATAATTTTGGACGTATACCTAAAAGTAAACTTTAATTAAGGAATTTTTTAAATGCACACTAGTAAAGCAATGCTAAACTGTATCTAAAACAAGAGTACCTATATTCTAAAGAACAGTTCAAAGTAAAAAAAAAATACATTTAATTAAATTTAAAATAGATCTTGTTTAGATACTATGTTTGTATAGTTAACACGCAGTGCAATTTCAATCACAACAAAGTAATTAATTGAAATGGTGCACTTTTCGTTTTCAAGTGTCATTCACAGATTTCAGTGTTTTAAATAACGTGTTGGTGACTGGATTCTCTACACGTTACAATTTGTGTGTTTTGTGTTTGTCTTTTAGGTGTAAAATCAACCGCTCCCAGATCATTCTTCTGGTTCAGGAAATAGCCCGGATGGATGCTCCTGAATATTGTACATAATATTACATAAACAAAGACTCAATTAGTTATAGAGGATATGAATACCAGTGAGATTATAAGACAATAGCGGTGATTTTTATACCGGCAGTCATGTCACGCGCTGTGTGTACGTTGAATTTTATCACATTTGCATGGTAGTGATAAGTAGGATGCGCTTAGAGCTTGTTAGCGATTTGGCATGTGCTTCCTTACTCGTACGCTTCGTATCAAGCTTCCTACATAACATAGTTCATACCTAGTTTATACATAATTCATTCTGGTTCATATTGAATCAAAAGTAGTGTAGGTACCTAGTTTAGATGGCACGTGGGGTTTTACGTGTTTAATTGTGGAATTAACGTCAATAGACTACATTTTCTTCATAAAGGGTTAAGTTAGATTAATAAGTAAGTCCTGTATGACCACATAGTTAATAGGTTGTGGGAACTGTTGGTTATTTTCTAGATTCATTCCTGAGTAAAATACTACGCTTCGACCTAAGTATTTAAAGATCATCGGGTGCTGCTAGAGAAAATCCTAGCCATCTTTGTAATGTAAGATTATTTTCACATTCACGTGTGAAGTGTCACGTGTGCGGTGTGAATCATCTGCATTTATAGTTGGGACTGTTTTTTTATTCATACTTAGTGCACCTACGGTTGAAATGAATTGATTTGTATGTGACTAACATTGTCGAATATACGACTGCATGCGTAATTCGACCCATCAAAAGTATCAATCATTGAGATAACAAAATAAAATATTCAGGAAAATGAGATAACTATACTCGCTCTATGTATATAGATATCAATTTATGCATGCTAATGTACGAGTAGTATAGTAATGTAAATAGTACAGTGAAGTAGTTAGCTGGTAACGGTGACACTAAAGACTTGCTAAAGTCGAGTTCATGTTTCAGTGGTCAACGTTCAGTCAGGAGCCTTACTGTAGTATGTACTTGGGCTCCGTTACCTAAGGAGGACTAGAAACGTCCTCCGTCGCGCCATCACTCACTCGCATCGTAGGTTTCTTTTCATTTCTTTTGCTTGGTAAAACTGTTGAAAAACACAGATTTGTTTTGCGGGATTTACGCCTCATTACATTCATCACTCATTTGTGTTGTTCATTGCACTTATTGTGCACAGATGCACCGATCGTATCGCTACACGTTCACCCGTTAAATTATTTGTTACGTGTTTTGGACAGATGGCGCCGATGACGCGGGTGGGAACAGGAGGAACAGTGGGACGGTCATGACGTCGCCTGCTACTTGGATGGTGCTCAGTTTAGCGCTGGCGTTTACGCTTACCTCCACAGTGCGCGCCTAGCGCAAAGAAACACTGCGTCTCTCTCTGTGATCGTGTGTGTGTGTCTGTTAGTGTTCGATATATTGTGTATAGCGAACGCCGTACTGTTGACGAGTGCGAACTTTTATACTGTTGCGAGAACAATAATTTAATTCGAAGTCATAGTTTTTATACTTAATATAAATAGATGATGTAAGCTCGAGTGTGATATTGAAGTAAGAGAAGTATTTGTATTAAATCATTTAAACAAAACTCATGTGTTTCTTTCGATTCCTTTTAATACTGGCAAAATTATGATTAATGTGATTAAAAAATAAGAGACCTGATTGCATTTTTTGAATTGTTTATTTAACATGTTCTGTTCCTCTTATAATTCCACTTAAGTTAGTAATTACAAGTTTATCGACAATATTTTTCGTTTTTATTTCATTTTCATAAACGCACTTTTTTAATAAACATCTCCACAATTCTTCATAACACGGTCGTGCGACCTACTGTCTCGATCGTTCTAACTCTTAGGAAAATGCAAATAATATTAAATTTCAAAATCTGTCTACATTTATACGAATCGATTAATCTTACTTCGAGTGTCAAACGATGCTAATACATGAGAAGGGTGGCCGGCGCTCGCTCTACGGCGTAGGCCAGCGCTCGCGCCCTCCTCGCCGGGCTCGTAGCGCCGACTCTACACTCACACAAGCGTTCGCGCCGTCCACGTGTTCGGCAATCGCATGTGCCACGTAGCACATGGACCTAGGACGGCCTCACATATGTTCGAGATGTTTACGTTTGTAAATAATAGTGGAATGTTGTGTGTAACGCCGACGTGACTGTAAAATCGGTCAACCATTATTTACGAGGCGAAAAAGACTTAGTACACGACCACTACTCGAGAAACACCTACGACACATCCTAGATCATATTAATATATAGGAGGCCTGCTTACTGTGGCAGTCGCAACCGACGATATGACCCGCATCGGGTTCATTCTCGTCGACACTTTTCAATTTAATATTACACTTTACACTATTCTAACTCTCTCACTATGATTTTAGATACATTACCGCTTTCTTTAATGATTTACGAACATATCAACTTACGAGACAAAATTTTGTGACGTACTGAATGCGTGCTCTCTGATAAAAATATATTTATATGATCTAGAACTTATTAATATTAAAATTAGCATTAAGTCCAAATTATCGTACTAAAAGATAAACAGAACTCTATTAATTTGCTCTATGAAATTAACAAATAGAATAGAATATTTATATTGTTCTTAATGTATTTTTAACAAATGGAATTTTCGAGTCACAAGTAGATTTAATAGCCATTAAGGCACTCAACAAAGAAGGGGCTAAGAGAATAAATCTTTCCAATATTGCTCTGTATATAACTTTCTATAAACTCCATTAACCATTTTTCAAATTGGTGTATTTTATTGAATTAATTATTAATAGTGCATAATATTAAAAATAAGTTGATATTCTCTTAGTCACTTGATTGTTTCAGAGATGTACATAAACATATGACTTTTCATTGGCAAAAATTATATATTACAATTCTATATATAAGTAATTTGAATGAAGAAATAGCACTTTCGGGGCTTCAGTAGGTACCTAAGGATGAATCGATTACAAACTCTTATGGTAGTAGTCAATAATAATACAATCTATTTCTTGGTACATATTTTTCATAAGACATGGTTGAATCACCGCATGCACCTTATAGCCATCGCCTCATCGAACGTATTAATAATCGTACCTATATATAATCTGACACAATGTGATCGTACCAGTGAATGCAATTAATTGACTAATTAACCAATTCGAAATCGAAAATGATAATTACACCCATACCCTTCTCTTTTTTATCGTGAGCCCGTTATGTCATTGAACTTTGCCCTGTAACCGACCATCAAATTTCACATATAGGTATAACTCGATCTATCTCCACGATCATAATAATCTTTTGTAATTCAATGTGCAAAAGATTATTCCTTCTTGTTTATTGTCTAATTACATTAAAACTATTTGAATACTATTCGAAAGACCGTATCGTAACTTTATAACCACTTTATAACCTAGTAAATAATTGAAAGCCCTTGACATATTCATAGAATAAGCCCGAAGTCAAGTGTAACCGTGTATTTTTGCTTCTTGTAATTATTTTATCAGTTTCATTCATTTAACAATCCATGCCAGTATAAGCTGGCCAATTTTAGTCCACATTAGCAGATGTTACATGACATCGGCAAACCATTTTGTATAGCTACTCGATTAGTTCCGAACTCTCGACTTTCTGGTTGTCGGCGTCAACAACTGAGCTTTCAATTAGTTATTGGATTATAAAAATGCATCTTAAAGGTACTTTGACCCCAAGTATCGGTAGTATTTAGGTTGACATTCCACCGTCTCGATATGCCATTGTTATAAGATTAAAATATTTATCCTAGGTTCTCTGATTAATAAACACGGTTAGTACAATCGCGTAACTACCTTATCGGTGTAATATATCGATATAAAATTTGATGGTCGTTAGCTGTGAGACCTTTTGTTTTCAAATGTTTTGAACAGATGAAAGATGGTGATGTGTTTGACAGACATTAATTAAATTATTACGAAGTTTTTCGTTGTCATGCAATACAAGGTTTTATCTTCGCGACACTTATCGACTTATACAATAATATTTCTTTTCATAAGCGCATTTGTAAGTCTATCTTGTGAGTATGCAATAACATAATTCCTAAATTTCGACGTATAAAATATTTAACATCCATTTTACAGTATGAAGAAGGCTAATATTTGGTGTTGTTTCCCTTACATTAGTATTACGAAGAAGAAAAATATATTATCCTATTATACATACTGTGCAATATGTAATTACAGTTCACTTATAACCCCGAAAGTAAATATTTTTATTGTGCGTGTCCGGATAAATCGTGTACACAAAATTTCTTCGCAAACATAAACTGAACAAGATACTAAAGGTCTGGTAATAAAATTACGGCCAATTTTTAACATGAACTCAGAAAACACTCAATACATAAATCGTGATACTGAACTTGAATTCGCACCAAAGTAACTACATTCATATTCCTATGCTATTTATTTCCAGTAATAGTTACAGCTAAGTACATAATATTCATACATTGTTAGCAACTTCTTTCATAATATTTGTGCGTTAAACATTTACACGTTATTTATGTACATCAAAACATACATTTAATTAAAATATAAAACATAAAATACACCAAATTTTAGATTTAAATAAACATCGAAATACACTCATTATATTAAACCTACTAAAGACACTATTCACTGAATTTTGTTCATGAGCGGACCTCGTCTATGTGATTTCTACATGGATAACAGTTAAACACTACCAATTATTGCTAAGGTGTTCCTACAAAAATTAAAAAAATTACTAAAACCCGTAATAATAAATAAAGATTCCTTTCGTATCGTCGCGTGCTTTTAACCAGTTGTACAATAAATGGGAATTTGTGAATATTTTATTTCCAAAATATATGTCTTGTTGAAAAATACATGAAATTGTAAATAAAAAATGAGGCATGTCATATAATCACAAACAACATTCGAACCGAACTCCTCGCTTTTGGTCTTTAATACTCTACTCTAATGTTAAAATAGTGGACAAGAAGAGAAGATTATTAAGAGTGAGAGTAGAAATATCCAAAAAGAAGGAATGTACGGTCAATGTGTAAGTTTTAACGAGTGCTCGAAATTGATCCAACTAATTATGTACTAGTAATTCATTTTCTAATTCTAAATTTTGATAATTTACACATAGATATCGTGAGAAATGCCCAAGCTATTTGGGTCGTTATTTACCTATTGTACCTAGTATAACTCACTTTTGATAATTATTAAAATTTATAATTTCAATCAAGTCACATATGAGGTTGCTAAGTGAAATTTAGAGAAAATGAAACGAATTAAAACGTCCAAAGAATTGTTAATGTTTAAATTAAGTTATGTAAACGTGAAGAATAAGATAATAAAATAACGTGGGTTGTTGGATTTTAGAGTTTCAAATATTTAACTATTATATTGTATAGTTTTGGGGCTGGTTCACTATCCATCCATTCGGTATCTTGAGTGAATCACTATCTGTTCCAAATTATGACGCTTTCTGTGCATTTCTTCATTAATTCATACTTGATCTTATATAAAATGAACAAACATGAACAAACATGAGCGGTCGCCACAACAATTACTCATTACGACGTTAATTAAACGATTACTCATTAGTCATTACATACTTACGGCTTAAATCTATAACTGATTTGTGAACGCTATATACTATTTTAGTTACAATTAACTTTCAATTAATTTCCTACGACTCGACATCATATGAACAGCATCATAAGTTGAATTGTTCTATATTGGCGGCAGAACTGGCAGTTAGTTTATTCCGTACTTTAATCTAACCTTGCAACCGCTTTCACTTCGAAACGAGTGAAGGCACTAGGCATCACGATTGAATAAACTCGATTGGAGGTGTGTAACTCAAAAACTCAATAGCTCTAGGTATAAGGATTTCCGAAAAAATAGAAGTCATACCTGTATTCAGATGTCTAAACGTTTTAATAGAAATTAAATTCGTTGTATAGACACTTTTGCAAAATCAAGACGTATAGATATGAATATAACGGGTATGAATTAAAATCGATCAATTTGAGACATATAAATTACTAACTACATTTAACATTTATTACTTTTAAACAAATAGGTAGTTCAGACATGTTCAACTAATAGTTTAAGAATACAAAAAAAAAATAGTTTTCTAAATAAATAAGACTTTGAGTATATCCAATCCTTCCATGAAATAAAAATAAAGCAAAGCAAAACAATAAATGTGAATTTAGAAACCAATTAGTGCTATAATGTAAATAATATGTATGTAAACTTTAAGTGTGCAAGTGGATAGATAAATTTAAAGTGTAGAAAATAAAATTCTAATAAGCTTTAATAGACAATTAGCACCCTCGGTGGTCTTTCTTCAAAGACAGGGAGTGGAAACAACAAACCGTTTTAGTTTTATTCACACACATTAAAAACGTAAAAAATAACTTACTTAATATTATTATCATTATCTTTGCAATCAACAACTACATCCTCGTCCGAGGATAATATTCTCAACAAATGTTCATTCGATAAAGTCTTTACAATCATTAATTTTACTTTGATTTTGATCACATAGTAATCTTCAACGACGCAACTATCATATTATTTCTTTTTAAATAAGAAAACTAACAAACACTGTAGTAACCTATATAATTATTCAAAAGGACTGCACCCATTAACATGGTGACAGTCACTGCAATATACAAGACATAATATAAATGTACATTATATATATTATAAAACAAATATCATATAAAAATCATGCTCAACCACGTTTACAATCTGAGTATCATACTTTCATAAGACGGATATATTATTACATATAATTTATTCTTTTTTACTTCTTACAAAACAACAACTACGTTATTTAATCCTAATATTCATTTCTTTCAATGTTTAATACATATTATATATTATAGACCAGTGTTAGGCATTCTTTGACCGATGGACATAGAAACAATGACCTTTTATATTATTATTTAAAGCAAATGAAATGTGTTCGCTACAAAAATAATAAAAAGAATCGTGATTAATTATTAAAAGAAACCGTTATGACTATAAAATGAATCCATTTTTAATAAATATTGGTTTTAATTATTTATTGTTACCTAACACACAAACAAAAACTACTGATCGCATTGTTTCAAATTCATTTAACCTAATATTATATATACCCTTTGCTTCTATGCCGCGACAAGCTATATCGTTACAAAAATAATTTTCTAAAACCCATTCATGTAACACTATTGTCAATCTGTTTTAAAATAATCTTAATATATTACTCGTGTTATCCTATGTGTGCTTTAATGATTTAATACAATTTAAACATATGGTTATATTTGACTTTTACATTTTTAAAGCCGCACAAATGCCAACATTTTGTTTCCTTCACTAATGCAAAACAATAATTGCTTATCTGTTACAACTTTCCGACTCCCGGCTCAATTATTTAATAATTATACATAAGAGTGCCGTGCGACTTAAAACTTTGCTACTCGTTACAACCATGCAGATTGCAGGCTGACACGGTTACACATTTTGTGCAAAAAGACCACCTCTTGTATCGGGAAGTGAATACTTGCAAAATTACTATTTATAACATTAACAAAATACGCATTACTATTTCATTAAAACCTGTAAATACTTTTGCAATATTAGCTACAAAATAATCAACATTAAAAATGTAATAAATAACTCCAACAAAATATTTTAAAAACCCTCTCGACATAAATATACTGGCTGGAACGTCGTCAACGGCGAAGTTTTCTTCAGACATCTTAGTAACGATATAGAACTATTGGTGTTTTTTCGTTTATCAATGAACGATCGGACACAAATATTAACTTAGAGTCTATACGAGCCGGGGGCCCGCGATGCCGTACGAAGGCGCGGGCGGATCGGGCCCGGCGTCGCGGGTCTCCGGCCGCTTCGGTAACGTTACCGAAGCGTTTTTATTATCATAAGTACATCACTAGTAAAAGTTTCCAACGTGGTTCGGCTGTCGCAGTACACGATGGTGCGACGCACGTAAACGTAAAACTATAACCTCGATTCACGCACATTCACTAGAGGTAAAAACGACGTCCAGAAAGTCCGCACCATGGAGGCGAGTGTGATAAGGAGGGCTGTGGCGAGGAGGGCCGGCCGCGGGGAGGCCGCGGGGGCCGAGGCGGGCGCCTGGTAGGGCATGGAGCAGGTGGCGGTGCGCTCCACGACGGGGCTGCAGCGCTCGGCGTCGGGCCGCTGCGGCTCGCTCAGCCGCGACTCGCAGTGGTAGCAGAGGCGGCCTTCGCAGTACCAATAACAGCAGTCGTCGGGGCCGTAGTTGGACTTGTTCGCCTGAGCGCCGGTCTCGGGTATGCGTGGATCTGGAAAAGCGTTCATTTTAAACTCAACCATTTTATAAACGCATATAAATAATTGTGTAAAAGACGTCGGAGGATACTTGTAGAGCCGTGAATCACTATAAAGCTTTGAATTCAAAGACTATAGAAAGTAAATAATTCAAAACATTTTCAATATGAATAGCTCTATATAATGTAGTTAACTATCAGTTCAAAGCCTCTTTGTGAGGAAGATTTAGCCGCAAGCTACTTAGTTCAAAGAAATTGTACAAAAGAATAAAGGGTCAATGTGAAGAAAAGTGAAGCAACAATTGGTCAAAGAAATATAAAAAGCGTGCAGTTTACAGTAAGCACCATTTGTCACTAGTATTCTCAATTTGAACTGCGGCCAAGCGGCGGTGGAGAGCTAATCGAGCCTAAAACGTCCCTTTTACTGTTATTTGCCAGCACAACACATGCATTCAGCATACATTTTTTCCAAGAAAAGGCGCGCTGTAAAGTTTTTCTATGTAATAACAATGGATATTCCTATCAAAAAATTTCTTCTGAGTCAAACTAACTTGTTTAGATATCTTTAATGTGACATAATATGGGCATTCAATTTTTTTCATATAAACTAAGGTAACAAGTAGTTTAGCCTTGGTGGCTTTATTTAAATTAAATAAATTTATATCTTATTCATATAAATTATAATAAATAAATATTAGATAATTAAAAAAAAAAAAATCAATCTACAGTGAAAGATAAAAATAAAAGCATTACCGAGACATAGGAACGTGGGCTCGCCCGCATATTGCGTCGGGTAAGCAGGAGCGCGGTCCGCCGGCAGAAAGTATGGGCAGTGTTGCTCGACGAGTTGACAAACTGATAGACAAGGCTTAAGACGAACTAGGGGTCGGCCGGGGCCGGCGGCCGCTGCGCGCACCCAGCGACCGACGACACCGCCGCCTCGTCGCCGGTCCAGGTGACCCACGCGCTCGAGGTGGCGTGCGTGCCAACGGGCGGCGTGCTCTGCTGGCGTCCTTCTGGACCTGCTGCCCTCGTCGTTTTCCTCCGCTCCCTCTTCCACCCACAGAGGCACCATTGTACTGCAAGCCCACCGTCGATACGTTTCCTGCAATTTACGTTAATATCACTGGACAGCTGAACGGAGCAAGGTTTAGTACAAAATAAGTGTTTAGGCTGTTAAATACTGGCAAAGACCTGACAAAAATATTATATTACAGCTTGATAAGTGCAATTTCATTGGAAGAAATAAAATCAAAGGACAATAATTATTTATTACCTTATAGGTATAATAATGATTATGTTGCAATATAATAAAATGAGCTTAAAGGTTAATAATTATTATGGTATTCGTGGTATTTGATACCGAACAACTAAATTGGCTAATATAAACGTATGATGAAAGAAGTTTTATCAAAAGCCAGACAGCTAGTGCATTCAACCCTTCTCCGTTTCGTAGCCCGGCATTTTTCAACATCACAGTAAATCGTCGTTTATTGTGGCAGTGATTAATTAGGTTACGAGCGGGACACACCGCTTCCAACTAAAACTTGGACTTTTGTTGGAATCGATGGACAGTTTGCCGTACGTGCTCAAACAATGGACGATTTTATAATGCATGGGATTATGAAACTGAGTTTAAGGCACGGCAGAAAGAGTGTAGTTAAATTGTTTTTCAATTTTGTAGCAGAATATGAAATTATAAACATAATATAGCGAATCAGCAATGGAATAGAATGTTCTTTCGGCGCCCTATGGTTAAATAAAACATGTGATTGAACATTCATTTTCACATGAATTAAATAGAATTATCGACTGTTTGTTGTTTTTATAGAAAGCTTTCATTATAAGATTTTGTTGTTGTATAAAGTGACTTTTTTTTCTATACAAATCTACAAACTCTAACTTCCAATTGTAGTGAAAATATTCGTCGTCTTATTTTGTGCATGCTTTTTGACTTTACCGCTTCTATCACACAAGCCAAGAGCCGGTGAAGAAAATTATTCTCATAATGAATAAAAACTAAATGATTTATTATTAGCATGAACTTTTCCGAAATTTTCTTTTTACTACTTCCATCACATAACCACAACAAACGTTATTGTGGTCTTCATCCGATACTACCCATATTTTCTTCAGGTCCTCCTCCTGTGTATGAAAAATATAATGGTCGTTTGACGTTCTTTTCGCGTAACCTGACAACTTTAATAAAGAGGAAATCACTCGTTAATTGATGCAATCTCAGCATCCTCTTTGTTCAAAGTAATCATGTTAGTAGGCCATATCTTGTGGAATATATTCACTTTGATATCAGCTTATATCTATGTAATCTGTTACGATCTACGCACACATTGACACATTGTTACAAGTACGACATATTAGAATGGCATTGTGGTATTAATATACAATACCTATATTCATACGATAAATTCACCAAGTAATAACTGTTTACTACGCAGTTAAGTAATTTATAAGTTGACGTCGAATGTGTATCAAAATTTGGTTTCGTAATTAATTATAAGAAGAATGAAAACATCTTTAGCAGAGTTAACTACCAGCATTAAAGTTATATTGCACAAACAACTTGTCCAGGTTATTTATTAGAAAATTAAAACATTAGTAAGCTTTAGAGCTAGCCTAGCTCGTTATTTTTAAACACAAAGTGACGTCTCACAATTAAAATCTCAGTCTAACCGTGCAGCTCTTTACTTTTGTTCTATTAAGATCTCTAAGAGTCTTGAAAATGTTCTACGGAAAAATATTCAGAGAACATTCGTTGTATGCCAAGTAAAACTGATTCTATTCTTTTACATAAAAATATCATTTACGCGGGATGAATCACCTAGATTAAAATATATTATAAGAAAAATAATCACTTCTCTTTAATTAATGAACGGTTTTGCTGTGTTCTATTTCGTTTTATTTATTTGAGATATCTAAATCCGCATTTTAATAAATAGAGTGTAAAGAGAGGAATCAATCATCAATACATTTTTTATTTAAATAGGTTTTAAAAACCTCAATGGTTATTTAATCGTTAATAAAAGTTGTACGATGTGGGCGGAACGTTTTTCCCCACAAATGTCCGAGCATCGCGACAAGCAATGGAGCCATAACCGCGCTAATTGTGGCCCGATGACACATCGCGGGACTGCGGGGCCCGGGGGTTGTTCCAATAATGTCATCTTGTAACGCTAATAGCCAATACGATGTCCTTTTACGAGCATTCCTTTATCTTATGGCCCATTGACACGTGCTCTCGGTAATTATGTGTGAAAATAATTATAAGTACCCTGTGCTAGCCCTGTTTAACATAATTGAGGTTAGAGTGAATGTCTTAGATAATAGGTACGTGTTTAGTTTTACAGTTGGCTTAGTTATAATAGGTACTCAAATAATAATTAATCTTGCAGCTATTTAAAATCTTATAGGTATCTAGCATTTTCAGTATATCATTCTTAAAGGGACCAACTCGACTATGCGCTATTAATATTTCTATGACTCTTAGTCTATATATATGAAAGTGAAACACGCGTGGACGGGTAGAACAATTGCGATAATTTTTTTTTTTATTATATTCCTTGAAGTACGAGGATGGTTCTTATGTAGAGAAAACGTGAATATATACCACGGGCGAAGCCGTGGCGGACCGCTAGTATTTATATAAAACCAAAAATTATACAGGGTGTCTCAAAAGAAAGTTTATATTTTGTGGATGAATAAAAAAAAAGTAAGCGGTGTATTGAAAAAATGTTTATTAATTATTAAAGTGCATAATATGGGAATTTATTTCTTAAAAATAATATCGTCCAAATGCAGTCCATTGCGTTCACGGCACTCATTTAATCGAACACATCGAATCATCCACAAAATATAAACTTTCCTTTGAGACACCCTGTATAACAAAAAAATAATCAAACTTTTATATCACCACTTCCCACGACGGATATAATCCAAACACGTTTTAAGTGCCCTTATATTTATTCGCTTTAACAAATTGAAGACAGTGACTTGCCGTTCTCGCTAGGATAAATCAAATTATGAGTTTCACTCATTAAATAGCAGTAGGTTATAACAAATCAGAACAAATGGAGTTGCGGGGAGTAATGTCCCTACGGGTTTGGCAGCCTCCCTTCTCCCAGCTTATATAATCAATCGTACGGGGCGCTGTATCATTAGATAACCACAGTCCACAGATATGGCTGAAGGTAACAAACCAATCAGGAGAGAATCGCTTAGTTATTATGTAATTGAAAACGCATTAACCGGACCGCGTATAACTTAATCGACCGTTTTGAGTAGGTACTTGCGTATGTAATCAGATATGTGAAGATGTGTGTACATAGGTACTATGAAGCATATTACAACTACCTATATGTGTCCTATTTCCCGATCTCTATTTGAGTTGTAAACTACGACTTCGTCTGGATTGATCGGATAGTGATAGAAAATAATTTCTGTCCTAATATGGGAAAAATAATCTTTTCACTTCAATTTGATCAACTCATAAAATAGTATCTAAGTATCATGTCAAATGGATGAGATGAATGTCTTCATTCATAGTCATAAACGTTTAATAAGTAATTTCAAAATTAAAATACTTAAAGCACATAAAAATTTATATTGACATAGATTTATATAAAATCTAAGATATAGCTACCAAACAAAATGATCGAAATAAACCCGCATTCATTATCTCCTAACCAACTAGGTAGGAAGCGAGCTCGCAAAAATAATAAAATGTCAATAATATTGAGATGTGTATCTCGTGTGGGTTATCGTCCCTGTGACCCAGTGAACGGGATTAATAACCATTCAGTATGTAGAGTGAAATTGAGCTCTGAGTCATATTGACTATTGGCGCTTGTTAGTCGTCATCTGTGGACTGTGAGCCATTCGTTAGTTGCTACTCAATTGAACTTGCATTTTAAAATCTCTGGAGATCGTTCTCATGTTTCCGACTAAGAGACAAAAGATGCATAGCATTTTTTGACTAATTAGCTATTTCCAAATAGTCATTGCCATCAATACTTATTGTAGAAATAGATCTCTTAGGTTTTGGTATCTATTGATAAAATCTTTCCAAACTTTTTACATAATAATTTTTTAAATGGGTCATGTCTACATTTACATTAGGTAATCTCTAACAGTTGATTTGCGTGTTAAACCCACACGAAATTTGACTGCAAATCCGTCCGATAACATTAGATTTTAATGCAAACCAAATCCATATTGTATCGAGTAAATTATGTAGAACATTTCAAAAACTAGACCACATTATACTGAGTACACATAAATTGCGGCATCGGGTATGGTCTCAAGGGAATAAAGAGCAAAATTAACAAAATAAACAGAAGCTAACAAACAGTGGCGCGGGTAATCCTCTTATCGCTTATCCCGGCGTGCTGATCGCGCGGTTCTGCCGCTACTGTGGAACTGAGATTTGAAATTACTATTTATTCGATATTCATTGCTCGTGACGCTGTTGTCATCCGCTAGACTTTCTATGTCCTACTTCTATGAATCATACTTATACACAGACTTAGTCGCCATAGGAGGCGTTGGTTGCTATGGCGAAAAATTGTCGGACATTAAAATAACTATACTTTATTGTGACTTGTGAGCAGCAATAGCGAGCAAGAATTCAAAATTTCAGCCTATTAAAAGGACAAAAAACGTCTACAAAGATAACTTTGATAGATATTAATATTAATAGTAGAAAGATTGTAACTGCAAAAGTAGAAGGGAATTTCAATTTTCTCTACTGTTAAGATATTATGTGTATTGAGAAGGTAGCAATTTATAAATGAGTAAATGTAAAAAGTTCCTTGGAAAATTTTAAACCAATACCCGATAAAATTTAACGAAGGATATATAAATGATTGAACAAAAACTATCTTGATCTAAGTGGATATAGAATGTGGTATTGTCCTAAACTAAGAAATGCATCTGTATCATCACCCACGTACTACTAGGAATATGATCATTACCATATTATTGCTTCACGTATGCAAATTTTAAATAATACTTAACTCTTTATAATCTTAACTTATATTATGAAGAGAAAAAATTGTGTTTTTGTACCTATGTTTTTAATATATTCACACAAAAACTAGATACAGGACTTCCCTTTTGATAAAACAATATTGCAATTTTTAAATTGCATAGGTACATGCAATATTATATACAATTATAATTATATAAACATAAACAGTATGATTAATGTATAAAAGATTAATATATGAATCATATAAAAGATTAATATAAAGCGCGAATTAATTTTAATATCATAAACCAGCTTTTTAACAAGACGAAAGCTTTTTCTCCTGACAAGCGATTAGGCATACCTACTTAACTATGCTTCCCGCTTTATACTGTTAATAAATATACAGTAGCTTCAATCATTTTATAAGATTGGTAAGAATTATGTACATATATAGAAACAGCTGTTCTCGAATCAATTCTAATATTTGTACACGAACAAAGGGGGAATGATTTGAAGTAACAATTAATAGATAACCAAATCAAGCTCTAGTAGCTAGAATTATATATCTGCTATATAGTGATATAAAAGGCAATAATGTATATTCAATTGAGAAATTAACTTCTACAGAAGCCAGACCATAGAAATCTAAATAACAAGACACATAGAAGTGCTATAATGTCATAATTCGTATGAAAACCGCTGTCGCCAAAATCAACACATTTAAACCGATAGCTAAACAGTACACACAAGTAAACTATGCCTTTTATTGGACAGCTTGATTTTAGTGAAAACTAACTTAAATATTAAATTAAGCTTTTGAATATGTATCCTAACGCACGAATTCACGGTTTATTTTAGAATAACACCCCTAAGTGTTTCTTTTTGCTCCAATACGAAAAAATTCGGCTTTTCTACAACAGACGTTGTCAATTTTCAATAGTCTGATATAACTTTGAACATAAACTCATAGAAATAAGGTTGAAATTTGTGTTAAACGTGATAATAAGAATGGTCGGCTGTGTCATTCATTGTTATTTCGATTACTATGGTGACACTCGTTACTTGTAAATATTCTTTAATTTTAAGGAAAAACGGCATTATTTCTAAAAAAAATAATTTGCCGATGAAACGTTATTCCTTTATTAGTATAATTACAACTTGTGGAAGTATTTCCGCAATGGGAAATGCTGAAACACACCATGTTTACACACGCACGTCTCTAGAGCAACTGAACAGCGACGAACGCACTTGTGGTATGGTTACCACCTGAGCGGCGACAATGTCACGCGCGCTTACGACTTCTAGTGTCTTGTTATTTAGATTTCTATGAGCCAGACATATAATAAGTTATGTCATTAAATACATAATAGATAGTTTAAAATATCATAATTCTCTTTGCAAAATAATTGAATTTGTAAGACTATAATAACATAGAATCTATTACACATAAGTATAGAATATTATAAACGTACACATCGTTTATAATATTCTATGTTGTCGTTACGAAGCTGTTTTATTTTTATTGCATGCAATATCAAACGCGCAGCACATACATGACAGTTTAAAAGAGACCACGATCAAAGGAAATGCTTGATTTTCATTGCCCGCGATTTGATCGATTCTGACTATTATTATAACATTTCAAACTTTTTATTGGTTTACATATTGCATGAATGAAATTTTATGGAAAGTAAAAGTTGAACCTGGTTTCTCCTATTTATATTGATGTCCTTCTAGTTAACTGATATACTATGTATGATATGCGTATAAGTAAAACACAAGAATGACCTAGGATTGAAACTAATATAACAAAATACCCTCAGACTCTATCATTCCTTACTTACTTACGATACAATACAAAGCAGTCTACACTATAAACGGATATAAATATTTATGTGCGTAACATTCCTAACGTCCTATCGGCGGAACCTACGGAAACCAATATAAAATTGTTGCATTTATTGCGAACAAAGACAGTAAAAGTGAGAGCATTCTATCGGCTGTGAGCAAATTGTTACAAATAGCGACGTGGAGGCTTCGACAGGCAGATCCGTACAATGGCTAGAGCGCTATTCACAGGCGCTGCTTTCGTAGCCGGCGCAAATTTCCTCGCAATTCTGTTTTATTTTTTCCTCAGAAAGCATTGAAATACGTTACTTGGCCTCGTTTTTAATGATTCAAATTTTCACGTAATTTTCCTTGAAACATAAATAATTTTATTAAATTCGTTGCAGGCAATCCGTGGAATAAGGTGATGGCTTTTTATTGGGTCTAAACTAAATTTGAATGATAAATCATTATATTCAACGACTTAATACGGACAGTGATTCGTACGAAATTTAAGAAGAAAAATTTTCACCTAAATGGCACAGATAATCCATAACAGCTATTAATTTTTAATCAAATTTGTTCCTGCAGTAAAATGTGATTTGGTAAACAGAATTGTAGAATCGGAATAGGAAGTGTTATGATAATGGATATATAACCAGACTATTCTAATAATGTTCACTGCATCTGAGGAAGGGGAGCAATGTGCGAGCTTGGGCGCCCATTAAGGATGTGCCAAATTCATAATGTATTAGGAAAAACTTATAAATGATGCCTTACTATCATTAATCCTTCTTTCGTGGAATGAGGTGCTAATGTCGAATTTTTTATAGTTAAAAAATACACAGATTTTTAAAGAAATTATTTATTAGGTACCTAAATTCTTCAGTCCAGAATATAGTAGCTGATTCACTAATATAAGAGGCAAAATTAATATTGATAGTATACACTTAGTATCCCGTCTCAACGAATGAAAGATTTCATGCTAGTTTAATAATTACGTTGACTGCAAACAGTAAAAAGTACATATAAAATCCGGAACCATAGTCACCCTTTTTGGTGATAAATATGACGGCATTATAAACTATAACATCAATAATATTAGGTAGTAGAACAACAATAGATCCCGCTAACTAAAATCATTGCGATGCAGGGCGCGTTGCTGGCAGCGGCTGCGACATCTCATAATAACAAACTTCGTGCAAACCTCACTTATCCACTCGACTATTGCAACGGGTTTTATACGAAACCCGGCGAGATTGAAGAGAATTTTCATAAAAAACAACCCGTGCAAAATGTGGCCTTTTGTTCTGTACGTAAAATAATTACAACGAGCGCGTAAGTTGGAAAATAGTTGTGCACCGGAATGCACAATATAGCAAAACTTCAATATATGTATATGTACTATGCTTGTATATGTAGAGAAATAATGTTACAATGTAGATCTTATAGAACGAACATTGCAAATTGCATGCCTATCCGTGGCTTAAACTATTAGGCAAGTCGTTAAAATGGACTAATGTCTAATATAACTATTTAAGTTATTCATCTATAGATGGTTATTACTTTTTAGATTAATCAAATAATTTTAAATAGGTAGGTACTTTATGAAAAGTGGCATTTGAAAAGATTAAAACTTGAGAAGCGCACTATTGTTTACGAAATACCTACGCAATATATATAACATAAATAAATGCATTCAAAGTAAAAATACAATTCAGTTTTAATATAAGTTACAAATTTCCTTAATAGTACGGGAGCTAGCAACGTTTAAAAAAAAGTCATTTTAGTATAGTTGGGTTTTTGATATACTGTTTCTCTTGCTATTTCGGTTAGAGTCCGGGCTGTCTGGCTGGCCGCAGTGGTTGCGTTTATTAGTGCGCATCTTATCTGCACAGGAAAATATCCTTAATTTAAAGTCATTTTTTAACGCGTAATTTTTAATCTTTTGCCTTTAGATAGATCCATCAGACATAATTTTTTTATTGCAAGACGTTTTTTTCGTTGTAAAATAGGTGCCATACGCAATTTTTATTTAAAAATAACTAAAATGTCATCGAAATAAGTGAAATTACATCAACATGAGTCCGCTTAAAAGGTAAGTAATAACTTTATTATTTATATTATATTATCCTTTTTTAATACTTATATTGAATAATTAGTAAACTAATATTTTTAATAGATGGTTTCATATTTATTACACTTTTGGGTATAAATATGAATTTGATGATATTTGTATTTTCTAGTGTTTGATTTTAAGCGAGTATTATACATTTTGAAATTAAAGACTTGGGAAAATAATACAATGAATAAATCGCGTTTAAAATCCGTTAAAAAGTCTTTAATTTCTTGATGATATTTGGTTTTTATCAAGTTTACATTAACGTCCTATTTGAGGTTCGTTGGGAAAAAGGAGGTGATATGGTAGATTGTTGCAAAAAACTGTAAATAGTAAAATGAATATTGTATATAGTATAAGTAACACAGTGATTACTTATCCTTCACTGGGACTCATGTTGATGGAATTTCACTTATTTCGATGATATTTTAATTATTTTGAAATAAAAATTGCGTCTGGCACCTATTTAACAACGAAAAAAACGTCTTGCAATAAAAAATGTATGTCTAATGGATCTATCTAAAGGCAAACGATTAAAAATTACGCGTTAAAAAATGACTTTAAATTAAGGATATTTTCCTGTGCAGATAAGATGCGCACTAATAAACGCAACCACTGCGGCCAGCCAGACAGCCCGGACTGTAATCGAAATAGCAAGAGGAACAGCATATCAAAGAACCAACTATACTAAAATGCTCACTTGTCAACGTTGCTACCTCCTAGAATATAAGGTTAGTTTAGTTCACAACCACGCCGTATGCATTATTAACCCGATCAAGTAAACAACCTCATGATATGCACCAAAGCAATTAATTGAAAGTTTTGCGCCAAGCAATACCGAACTTGATTGAAACATGGATGTACTGGCAGATTAATAGTGCGGCTGAGACTTGCACTCCCTGAGGAGCAGCTGCTCGCCTGGCCACTTCATCAGATGCCATAATGCAGATGTTACTTTAAGCCACTGGTATACCTGGATTTATATTAACCGCTTTCGCATTTTTCTCTGATTCACTGCCGTTACCAAGCCAAGAATCAATTTATTTCTTTGAGGATCTGGATGAAGAAAGGTCTTAAATATGAGTATTTTACATTTTTATTTCTAAACAGTACTACTTACGGAAATGCTCATTTTGATATCCTACATTGTTTTCTAATGAACCTAAGTGTATCGTATACAAAAAATTAGTGATCCACATATTATGTAATCACGGCTCTTGTCTCTCAATAATCCATACCCGGGAAAACTTAAAATCCGAGAAAACGTTCAGCTATTATACGAGAAAAACAAAACTAAACTGTTGAAAGTGGAGTGAAGAAACTAAAAAGAACAAAGGGAAGTCTGCAAAGACAGCGATATAACTGTGAAGCGAGAGAAAAACGCCTCGAAACATTAAAAGCTTAAAATTGTAGCACGTGACTCATATAATCGTAGAAACGTGGTCATATTCATCTTGATTACTCGTTTATTAACAGGAATAACTAATTTTAAGAGATTTTTTGCAAAAAATTCGTGACTTAAACTCCTCCTATTTTATCTTCGTGGAGGGACAAAAATAAAAGGATGTTTTATAAGTTTTCCAGAAGCAAGATATTATATCTACCTTAATAATTTATCTCTGCTAGAGACATGACTATTGTTTTTATTTAATTCCGCATAATTTTTAAGTAAATAATATATTAATCATAGGTAGGTACGTTATTAAATATCAAATAATGAAATAAAAAGTTAAACAATAAATTGTTTTATAAGTTTAATTTTAACATTAAATAGAGAACGAGCATATTTAATGGAACTTAATAGTTTGAGCGAGATATTTAATAATACGTGCGGCTTGTAAATGGGGCATGCATATCGTTATTTTCCGAGTTTTATATTTTTCACGGATTTATAATAAAGATCGGATGCATAATTAATACCAACAGCATTACACTGAGGTTATAAATATTCATCCAAAGCTGTACTATATTAATATTAAATGGATTACTTTTACAGCTTTACAATTTAACTTTTGTAGTGTTTAATTTTTACAAGGAAGGAAGTTAGCTGTAGAGATTTAATATGATTTCATAATTATTTGCAATTTTTATGAGCGAGCTAAATTACCGCGTGAATTTTCTTTTTACAAACAATTCTTACATTTCACTTCATTACATTGATTCGTGGATTTCCGTACATCAGAAAAAGATTTAGTAGATTACATTTATATTATTAAATAACATTTATAAACTATAACAAACCACTCAACCAAATTTGAAAAAAACAACTTCGAAGAAAAACAATACATTTTGAACGTAACGTCTCCAAAAAACGTAGGCATAAAGTAAAGCACGTGCTCACTGCATAATGTAACAGACTTAAGCTTAAATAGCTCCAGCTCGTTAAGTAAGTGTCGACGTACTTAATTGTTGATTCACCTTAGCATCAAATATGCAGCAGGTTTGGGCCTCCCGAGAACTATCTTTGTAAGTATACCAAGTATAGTCGAAGTGTTGTGACTTTCGACCGACGTAAATGCCACAACGGACATGACAGCGCAGCGGCCCGATACTATTTTAGTTATTTGTTAAAAGTAGATTGATTTGAACTTTCCCAGACACTTCGGGAAATATAGTTCGCGTTATAAATGGATGTTGGCTTGAATTGACATAATATATTTTTTGATATTTGGAAATCGAGTAAAGTATTGGATTTTCGAATCCAATAAAATAGATTATACAAAGTAGCATGAAAAATATAAAATTTTTTGTTGATACAAAATTGCATACAGTACTCCAAAAATTAATAATACGCATACAGATCTTCGATAATTATCGTATTTCTAGAAACACCCGAATCACCCCGAATCATTGAATCGTAAGTGCCCTAAACAATGCATCTTGCACCTTGTAAGAATGAAATAGGAGTCAATTCGAAGTCATACACAATCGAAAACAATTCGGGCGGTAGGTGACGGTAGCCTGTCAGTCAAAAAATTAAAAAATCCGTCAGTCGTCTTTATATATCTATTGGTGGTAACCGCACGTATCATCTCTGTATGGAATTATATAGAGCTGTGTAACATACCATTCATAAGGTTGTTTCAAAGTTGAATTTTCCGATAAATGATTATTAACACAGCAGATAGCAGTGGGGAAAGTGAAAGTTAATAAGAGCATAAGGAACGTTCTGATCCATAGAGATCTAGAGAGATGCCAATCGCTTGCGCTGAGTACGAAACCTGGTGTCTCATAAAAATTTACTACACGGCCGTACTACACGATCGAACGTTTTTGTTAGCTTTAGTATGTTCATTATACATTGCGGTATTCGAACTCCGCGTTTGAATAGAGTCACGTACAGAAGAAGCATTGTAAACTATTTACATAAATTATTGTGAATGTCGTTCTGTCACATAATAAAACCAAGAATCACTCTATGTAATATTGTTTTTGAAATTTTAGTAAGAAAATCGTATAATTTCCAGTACTTACCGATGGTATGTGATTCCATTTGACTTAAAGTTGCTGGTTTCACTTCGGTTTTTACAAACTTTAACGGAACAACACGGCATTGTCAAATAATACCCAGCCGACGGTCGAACGTCAACTGAATGCAACAAACAGCATGTGTTCTCTTTTTGGGCATATTGCTGCGACACCGGCCCCGCCCCCTAACCATATCTCCCTTTAGTTTCTGTGATCTGTGTTCTGATCATTCTACGATATCATAAATAGAGATAATCCCTGATTCTGTAAATCCTTTGGACTGAGATTTTAATGATAAGATTTCTACAATTTAAATGTAAACCAATGTTTCAAAATATTTTTTTTAAATATAAACTTTGTCTTATTTTAACCTTCCTCCATGATCACGCCAATTTCAGTAAGACACTTTAATAGTTCTAAGTTTAATTTAATTTTCCAAATAATCAATACGACAAATATATATTCGCAATCGCGTGGCTTATCCTCGCTTACATTGAATTATCGAAACAAATTTCGTTACTTTTCTCTTTTACCATAAAATCACAATAAAACTCATAATTCTAATAAACTATGCATGAAAAAAAAATACATTTAACCACTCTACATATATATACATATCATCTTCGGAGGCTCGGGGAATATGACAGTTGCCGAACAGTGACGAATTTTTCTATGCGCATTATCAGTTTGGGAGTACTGTAAATGCATGTCATATTTTAAAACAATAAAACTAACAAATAAAGTCATTACGATAGATACATATTACTTAACGAAAAGCTCTACAGAATACTATATAGAACTCTCTCATGAAGCAGCTACAAATAAAACAGATTTCACTCCATTGATTCAGATATTCAAAGCATATTATTTATGAACTAAATATGTACTTATAAGAATTTATTTTTACACTAGCTTCTGCCCACGACTTTGTTCGTGCATCCCCGTTTTTCCCCATTCCCGCAAGAATTTCGGGAAATCCTTTCTTAGCGCATGCCTACGTCCTAACATCTACCTGCATGCCAAATTTCAGCCCGATACATACGTAGCGTTTAGCTACTATTAAGTATTCTGTGGTAGTGGTTTGGGCTGTGCGTTGATAGATCACTACCTATATCAGTCACCTTTGAGTTTTATGTATATTATGTTACCGGAAATGTATGTAATCCGTCATTGTATACAATTCCTAGGAAATGTATAGAATTCCTAAAATCGCTCGGAAATGTGTGAAATAAATTATTTATACACATTTCCATTTCCTAAATAGCTATCGGAAATGTAAAACATTTAAGATATTGATATGTCGCAGGCAAATTGTATAATATAATCTGGCCGTTTACAAACGGTCGGCATTTTGTAGTAACTATGCCGATAATTCGTAATCAGAAATTTTTGGTTTGGATAAGGGGATGGGTTAGCTTAGGTTCGTGTTTTTTTAAAACTAAACAGAAATAGGAGCCCCACGAAGTGGGGCTCCGTCGGCTCGCGACCATCTTATTGTAGAATTTTGGAAAAAGACGAATTTTCAGCATGTTAAAACAGCTAGCCGTAATGTAATACGGCGGATTATACAATTCGACTGCGCCAAATATACGCGGGGACAGCGGGACGAGGGGACTGATTACTTGCCAAATGAAAATTTGATTTTATAAGAATAAATATAAGTTGATTTTGTGATATTTACGTCAAAAGTTAGATACCTAGTTGATTTTTAAAATGTTAATTAGTAAGATAATAATATGTACATAATATTACCTATTAGGTACAATTTTACGGTATGACTGTTACTCGATTGTATCAATAAGAGCTATAATAAAAAAAATAACAACGTGTTTTATTACAGAAAGCATTTACTTTACACATTTCCTAGTACGATATTGGAATTGTATACAATTCCTAGGAAGATTATACATTTCCTAGGATATGCATGCATTAAATAGTTTTTTTAACAATATTTTATACATTTCCTAAATGGTATCGGAATTGTACACATTTCCTAGGAATTGTATACAATTCCTTGATTTCATACATTTCCGGTAACATACCTATATAGATTGAGTTTTCTCGTTTGCTGAAGTTCATTTCAATTTGATAACTCCAGCTCGTTTTAAACAAAAGGTACACGACAAAAGCATTGAAAATATCTCTGTGAAGCTTGAAATCCTAAAATCGACGCACGGACGAGATTACTACAGATTAATCCTTGACCCATAACCTCGCATTATTCGAGAATAAAGGGAATAACTCTTTCCGTCAAAGATATATTTTGATTTAGTGCTTCCCATTTGAATGTGAAAATATAAGAACATAAAATCCATACTAATAGATATTATAAATGCGAAAGTAACTCTGTCTGTCTGTCTGTTACTCAATCACGCCTTAACTACTGAACCAATTTGCATGAAATTAGGTATAGGGATATTTTGATACCCGAGAAAGGACATAGGCTACTTTTTACCCCGGGACATAAGATAGGTTTTATCCCGGAAATCCCACGGGAGCAGGAACTATGCGGGTTTTTCTTTGACTGCGCGGACGATGCCGCGGGTAGAAAGCTAGTGCAATGAATAAAAAGTAAAAAAGTCGAATTGTAAATGTTAATACTAGAATGGAAAAGTGGTGCTTTCCAGGTAGATTTGCATTCAGGCGATTTATGAATAAGTTGTAGGTAAGTTCCTAGAGTAACATATCCATAAGTTATTATTTACGGCTAAGCTCCTTTAATTAGGCGGATATAATCACATCCTGATAGATGCAAATTACGTATAATATATAACCTAGTTTTATCGATTATGCTATGTATAAAATCAAAAATTATCGCTATCAAAACCTACCGTTTAAATTTATTTTTAAACTTCATTTCTATAGAAATGTAAGTCTATAGAATTGCAGATCTAATGATTTTTTTATACAAAGGGTAAATTTAAAAAAAATTAGCCAGATTCACTTCGAGCCTGAATTGGCGGGTCTCCACAGCTAATTAAAATCACAGAACACGTTATTTTCCCCAGCCGAGCCACCCGCACTGCCCAAGCCTTCAGCTTGGCCTTCTGCTGCTAGCTGCTAGCTCTTTAAGAACCTAAAAACCAATGTTTTGTCTTGTGTGGCATTAAACGATCTGATACATGACTGAATTTTTATACTGAAAAAATTCTAAAAACTGTCGGTTATTTATAAATATATCTATGAATCTAGACGTCTCAGTGGAGATCGCAGCATCGCTCGTCCGCTCTTTTTAACCGGCGGCGATAACTAAGTATTTATATCACGTACTATAGACAGCTAATTCTAGCAGTAACACAACACAGGGTGATCGGATTTATATTTCTCCACGCGTTCTTAGGGTTGCAGCAAATAAGGGTGGATCGATAGAGGCCCGTGCACTCCACGTGACTCCCACGTGACGCACGTGACGGGCCGCTTATTGTAATCCACTATTCATCTGTTTATTTACAATTCATTAGATATTTGACCTACATGTATCTCCTTGTGTTTATTGTTGGACTGAATGACCTGGATCCAAAGCGCTATTTTATACTCGATTTATAGCGGACTGCGAACTGCGAAGGTAACGTTTGTGGATCTTTGACTTCGAGAAATATATCCTGTTTTATAAAATTATATGGATTTTTCTTCTTTATAGCAAAATTAATGCTTCAGAGGCTATATAGAAATATGAAAAAAGAAATGACCTAAGAATTATATTATTACGAGAAATTAAAAATACATAATTTGAAACTAATTAAGGTCCTAATTTAGGTACAGTAAGCAAATTTTGAAAGAAATTGCTTAAAGACAGACATATTCACAAAGATAAAATCAATACAAAATGATTAAGGTAGTTTCACTCGAAAGCTTCTGCCTTAAAAATCCAAAACGACCTTACCAAGACTGATTTGCCCTCGCAAAGCTCTTTTATTCTAAATTATAAATCGATATCTCTGGGTGGCGCAAAAGCCAAATGGTTTTACAAATATTTATTTTGATACTTCACTCATTGCGGCACTGGTAATAAGAATGGTTTGTAGGTTAATTGAAAATATGAATTTAAATTATTTTGCACGTCGTTAAATGAATGAATCCTAGTCTTTTCATTGAAATTGAAAACCTTAATCGTCTCTTATTTTATTGCAAGAGTAAACTTTTTTGTTAGTAGATTGTATTTTTAAAGACTTTTTACCTGAGTAATAAGCAAAATGGATCATTACAGCCTAATAAGCATAAATAGGTAAATAAATATATTTTCTTATAAACAAGTGAGCCAAAAATCACTCACAACAGGAAACATACATTTTAAATCATAAGTCATTTTCATAATTGGTGTAAAAACAAAGTAATTTTAAATTTAAATTTATGTGAGATGAATTTTTACGTAGAAAAACTTGCATAATCTAAATAGATGGCAAACATCCAGCCCAGGGCCACCTGCAGCCGCAGTCGAGCCACTGCAGCGGGAAATTGTTAACTGCTTAATGTAACAAAATGATAGAACGAGCGCTATGCTGCCAAGGATTTACATTTTTATTGATTCCCTTTGATGAAAGAGCACTAACGACCGAATTCTTGTGAACGTGCTGAACTTTTGAACGTGGAGATGTCAATATTTATACCGTTAATGTAAATTTCATGAAGTTTGATACAAAGTTCAGTTAGAATCGATGAAAACGCCTAATTAAACATAGGTATGCGTCTAAAATATTTCTTTTATTAAAATCAAAATAATTACATACCAATTTCCAACAGCTAATAAAATTTTATTCCATCCACAAATGTTTGACGCATAAGCTTGCTTAAATCACAAATACAAAATGTAAAACAGGCAAACCCTTATCGTAGCTATAAAATTTTTAATTATATTGCCACAATTAGCCGTTGTCAGAAAATTTTTGCAGCAAGATCTCGCTATTGTCTTGCCCTAGAACGGTATAATTCGCACTCAGCTTCTCAACCGTATCTCGAATGTAGAGAACAAATTTTTCCAATAAACCTTCATCAGATTTTGTAAAGCAAAATTACCTTTACGTGGAGTATTTAAGGTTGACAGTCGCTCAGCGGATGGCGGTAACTGTGTGGGGAGTAGGTCAACGTCCCTTCCCCCGCGCCCCGGCTTCAGTTTCAGACTCCGAAAGGAAACCGGCGCGCCGTAGCGACCGTATGTCATGACAAAATCAAATATTTATTGAAAATCTCTGCACGATGCCATGCCTGTCATTATTTTAAATAAGTAGAAAAGGGGATCAATGTTCAGCCTTTGAATTGATAAGTATCTCAGAATTGATAAGGTATCCATTATCCATACGCATGATCTAATCTTTTTTTCCTTACTTGTATTCCATCACCGTTCAAATTGCACTCACATGTGTACCAATCTATATAACTACCTAATATTATATTCATAGAGTGTTCATGCAAATCTAACTACCAAATGCGTAGAATGTTCATACAAATAGAATAAAAATCTCACTGCTATACAACATAAACAACCTAATTTAAACAAACAGTTAAAGCATAAATCATTGTTCACGAATTTTGAGTACATTTTAATTACATCTGAAGAAAAAAGTTCTCGCATTAAAGAAAAATAGAGGAAAGTTTGAAAGCCGACCTACTTAAAAGTTGGTTGAAAAATCATGTTTCGCCTTGGCCAGCCTAGACAAGACTTCTTATAATATGCAGTGGGTGTTAGTCGTGAGTGCTATAGAGATAATTAGCATGGATAGTGTGGGCCGCAGGGGGGAACAGGGCGCGGGCTATCGGCGCGATCGCCCTCTTCAAACCTTTTTGGGTCAAGCAGTCCGGCTACGGCCTTACAGCGATCATTCTTAGAATTTTATAAGGAGTATAATTTTCAATACACTAATTTATTATATAGCGTCACATATACAAGATACTCTTCAGATCTTTTATCTTAATTGCCCATTTGTGAACGTTTAATCTGAAGAATACGTAGTCTATAATTATATACAAAAATAACGTACTTAATTATAAATAGCATATTTTACCATTACTATTTATAATAAGGTAGGTACGTGATTTTTGTATATATAATATTTTTAATTTTACTAGAGTTCTCATAGTAAAATAGTCGCTTAATGTTTTAGTCCAATTGAACTTTATTAATACTTTATAATTTTTTTTTCTCTATAATTCACCCATTTTCGCGTCTCTCTTCAGATCTTTTATCTTTGTCCGTTCTTTTGTATCACATTCATGATTACATTAACATCTCTACGTGTAACATATTCTGTATCATCGGCATTGGTTCTATTATTTGAAGTCATTTTGAAGTTAACTAAGTATGTTCTTAGTTCCGTACCAATTCTACACTTATTGAAATGCAATCAACTTAATTATTACGTAAAGAAGAACTTTGAATGGCTGCAATATTTTTAGATCTTGAAATTATGAATTATAAATTAATTTTATGTGGAAGTGGAAATCTCGGAACACAATTATCAGTAGGTACCTGTAATGTTGTGAATGAATTCGTTTGACACGAGGCAGCACATCGTAGTGGCTCTCAAGCCCTTGAGCGGTGTATCAAAAAGGTGAGTAATATGGATTTCGAGTTTTGGAGTTGTTTGACGAGTAATCCGGACTCGTCGGAGCACATTGTGGAACGATCTCAAGAGAGCTTCACGCTTATTACGCGACGCGAGAGCCGCCCTAGCTTATAACACGTTTTAGAAAAGTATATTGGTGTAACTACGGAGTTAAAAACGATGCCTCTTTTTCACATGTTGCAGCTTTTCAGCTATACAACGTTCAGAACGGACTTTTGAGCGAAAACTTAATGAGGCCCGAGTATCTTTTAGACGATTCTGTGGGCTAATTAGGTAGAAAATGTACGCTGGGCTGTCTGTGCATTAAGTTTTCGTTAATTAAGTTATTTGGAAATTTTCAAGTGACATTACTTGAATAAGTTTATTCAGTATGACTACCGCAAATGTTTCAATCTTGAAATGAGAAGTAAATGCACCAAATTCATTTATAAGCAACTTCTGGATATAAGCTACACTTTAAAAATAAATAACCGGTTCTTTTCTCGGTCATCCTTTTATTAATGACACGAAAAGATCCAAGATGATGAATTGAAAAACTAGTTTAATAAAAAAACGTATAAAATAGCATTTCTTGCCCATGTCAGATGGGTGTGAAAAGTGGTAAACTCCCCGGCGCGAATCTGACCCAAATTCCTGTAATGCTGCTTTAAAACCTGCTCCTAATTCATACAAGTTTGTCACTTTACTTAGCTCGTAATTTATTTGATTCAATCGATTTGCCTCTCGCTACACATCCTTATTTTAAACTGTATTTTGTTTTCAGGTTATGCTGCCGATAAAAGCGTCATTATATAATGTTTAATCTTAATTTATAAATCATTATAAAAATGTATGATTTCTAATAGTTAAATAGCTAAGAGCGAGTCTCAAGAAAGGAGCTAATTTACTTAGACTCTGTTTCATTAACTTCGTAGTGCAAAAGTACGTTAGACCACGTTAGACATTGTTTAATCACACCTTGTGGAATACCGCGAACTTCCTTACATCCTTGCTATTGAAGATGCTATGAACTTTCTACTCCCAGCCTAACTCTGTAGGTAATAGTTATACTTATTAAAAACCAAGATTTACATTACAAAAATTGATTTAAAAGTTATTTGAGAGGACATCTCCATGTCACATGTCACCTGTCATTACACAGCATTTTAAAATCCAGAGATTACTATTACTCGTAATACAAGGAATCCTTCTTATTATTAATAATTCAAAACCTAAGAGAAGGTACAAATAACACACTTTGTTATAATTTCACCTCTTAACCCAATAAAGGCGACTGGCACGACGCGAAAACACATTTAATACTCATACTCGTAATTTCTAACTTGCAGCAAACTCGAAAGAAAAACATCCACTTAAAAACTTCACATAGTGATAACAGTGAGATGTCTTAGTTTAACTGCGAATTTTACAACTTGTTCCTTTTAATTGCGAGTATCTTTTTCTTCTTTCGCCTAATATAATCTACGTGGAAACCAACTGTTTATTTTGATTTAATGTATAACGGAATTTTGCTTATTTTTAAATGTTTATACATTTTGTATTGTTGTTACCACTTCATGAAATCTGTTTTTTAGAGTTTCACAATTTTTTATAAAAATATCTACTTAATTCACTTGCTCCACTTTTATTCAAAAGAAATTTTTAATTTATATCGGTATGATGAGAGCGTTTTTAAAATCTAAAACTCTAAACATTCAATTATTAAATAATCTGGGTAGCAGTAGCGAATATTGAAAAATATTATTATTTTTATAAGCTAAAAGATACAGTTGTTTTAGAAAATGCGCTATGTAGATCATGTAGAAATTTTTAATCAATTGGTATTTGAATAATACCACTACATGAAACCAAACAAAAAAATAATCAACATCGAATTTCGTAGCAAGTAACAAGAAATAAGTTAACAGTAAAATAAGTTTAAATGCATAGCGATAATGAGAGAAGGCAGACTAACCTGAAATAAATCATTTCAATTGTGTAATTATTTGAATATTATTGCTCAGTAATATAACACCTCGTTGGACGAATAAAAATAATCCCACAATCTTAGAGCCGGAAAAACTGATATGAAGTTGAACAAAAAGTGAATGACTCAAACCAGCTGTAGTTGCGGAATTTCACCGAAAGCTTTAGTTTACGAGTTGCATTGCAGATTACTTTGATAGTCGACATTAAACATCTGGTTATCTTTGTATCGCCTTTTCATTTTCAGGTACATTGTTGGAATTATTTGTACCTACAAAGCGGAGACAACAGGGTTGCCACCTTGCGGCACGTGTTTAAACTTACTACTTTATCATCTGTCAACTGTGCTACTATCTAGTTTATGAAATATTTATGACGTTATAATATTATTATATTCAATTCGTGCCAGATTTCGTTCCTTATATAAATCATTCGAACATTCCATCGCTTTTACGGATGGTTAAATTTTATTTTTAATTTATCCGAAAACTAATCTAGGTAATTTCACCTGACAACATATAAAAAACGCGGTCTAAGTATGATCCCCGTTACCAAAACTCATTGAAATTTTACTAAGTTAAGGTTATACATAGAGATGGCTCTTTCTCTTTTCCTTAGATTTAAGCACATCTTAGCTCATGCTAACAATAAAAAATATACAATAAAAAATACTTCTTCTTCATACAATAAAAAATATAGTACCTACATCATTTTCTAATAAGGGAGTGCTAGGAGACTAAAGACATATCATTTATATTATAACAAAAGATATAAAATTGTAATAAATAAAAATGATGCTGAATAAATCTTTAATTATATATTTTACGTAGATATTTTAATTGATTGTTCATTTGCTTAATCATGAAACAAACTACTCTTTTATGAAGAGCCGATTCTAATGTATAATAAATAACATCATGCTTCGACCAATAGGTACGAGCTTAGCAGCAATGAAAATTCTGACAAAAGTGATAAATGTTTTCGTTTTTTCGGAAAAAATAACACTCACACTAATTTCCATTCCTTAATAAATCACACATCTGTAACAAAAAGTTTTCAACAGAATGTTCGGTTTACGTAAGCATCACTGTTAACACCTATTAATTAATTAACGCGCTGCAATGTTTGTGGTGAGATTTCATTTGCAATATTGTTTCACACGACAACACGTGTACTTCGACGCTTTCATCGCTTAATCCAATTCCAATGAACAATTAAACATTGGACTACTTAGTTCAGTAATGTTTGAACACAATTCAACACTCTCTTTCGAACGAACGTTCTTATAGAAATTCTCATTAAGAAAGTTTTAAATCAGAAAATAATTTTATTAATATAGGAAACAGGAATTATAAAATCTTGGAATATGAATTAAGTTGTCGTGACTCGTGAAGCGTGGACTCGCGGGCGCGAAGGGGTGCGGGGTGCAGAGGTCACGGATCAGCTGGGCGGCGGCCATATTGATTCCGAGCCTGTTTGATCGGCGCCCGCCCGCGCACTGCCGCGCTACGGATTAACACGAGAACAACTTTTATGATTTCAACTCAGACAATAACTTATATCTCGACATTTCGCGGTATACTGCGTATCGTGCATAAAAACGTGTTAATATAAGCAACCTATATTCGATTCAATATTTTTCCATTAGGAGTTGTGAATCGAATCCCTGTTTTGTTTTGCTCCGTTTATTTAAACTACGTTTTCATTCATTACAAAACCTTGAATTGAGTTTCAATTAAGGTAGGTTACGCTGTCTGCTTTTTAAAGTTTGGTATAAACTTTTTTCCATATTATTTAGTTCCTTTTTAACAATGCCTTCAAAATGAAGCTAGCTATCCGTTTAAATTAAAACTAAATCAAAAACAAAAGACATCGTCTGTAAGTTTTCTTTTATTACACTTCGTTACAGCAAAGAGAAAGCGATTAACCGAGAAATGTTCGGACACTGATACTATCGGATAGTTCCTTGACGGTTAGTTCCAATGGAATTGTTGGAACGGAAAAAAACTGTCCTGGATAGAACAATAGATAAGCTTTGTTGCACACTCGCTACACGTCCGTGGGAATCTTGTGTTAATATAATTACATTGAACACTTCTGACATATTTATTAGCTAGCTCAACTGAGAAATTGAATGGGATGGGGTGGATTTTGTCTTTCAAATAGAAGGTTTACAAAATAGAAGACAACTACTATTCAGTTATTTTATAATAGAAATTATGGTAATTGAATATAAACTATTCACTTCAATACTAATTAAGCCGCTTTTATAATAATTCACTGCTATGATTTTATTCAGAAAAATTCTTGTTCTAAATAATTTATTGAATACAGAAAAATATCATACAAACAGCGTATAGAATTTACATAATATATAAGTATCTGAGTATTATGTGGACGGTATTACCCTGCATACAATACAATGGTCGGCTTTTAACGATTGCTCTCAAGCGATATTTAACTGAAGGAATAAATGTTAGACTTTTAGTATTCAATACAATGAGAACAAAGCGATCATAATGAGGCACAATATATTTTTTCTGATGAAATATCTTAAAAGTAAAGCCTAAGCTATACTGGGATATACCTGATTAAAATAAATACACAATAACAACAGATTTTAATTGAAATGAAAAATATATTGCTGTTTTCTAGCATAATGTATCTATTAGTGTGGATACTTATTATATTTTTCATAGTTTCACTTTACCTTTCTATATATCGCAATGTGATAGATAAGAAAAAATCAATTAAACATGATATACCAAAGAAAATTATATTTAAAAGAACATAAATTAGTTTACAAACCAAAGAGCAAGGGAAGAAGATACCTCAAAGGCCAGTAGTTCTTGTAGCTGAAGCTTTTAGCATTCAAGTAACAACAACTACAAACACGTTTCAGATTACATGTTTCACGTAAGGCCTTCCATGAATCTATAAACATGAAATATTATATTGTTCTTCTAACTGAATATTTAAAAAATGTCTTACTGAAGATTGATGCACACCTAAATGAAATGTTATGTAAAATGTTCAGTAGTTTAAAGCCTGTTTAAAAGTTAAGGTAACTAAATCGTGAGCAGTTACTTTTTATTATACAATTTATATAAATTAACCAAAAGTTTCAAATAACAATATCCAGCAATATTGCAACTGGATATTGAACTCCAATGAAGATAAATAACTTATAATGAAACCCATATTCTGTAACGTTAAATATATTCAAAAGTTGAATGAATGTAGAGCCTGCGAGAATGTTACTTTATCATGCCAAAATTACTAACCGATCTATCTAAATTTGGCAAGTAGCCGAGAAAAAGGATTTCACTACTAATTACTTACTGCAAAATAAAGGAAAGCGAAAATAAATCTCATCAGAGCGTAGTAAACGAGAGCAAGTAACATAATCTATAATTAATTATGTAGATCGTAATAACAATATCACTTTAAACGTTAAAGCAACAAAAGATAGTAGAAATTGGACGAGCAATTTAGTACACAACACTCAGACACGTTGTTTTAAGGAAAGTGTGTCTACATCAAAGTGAGAAGAGCAGGGGCGAGACCTGAGAGCACCCTTATTCGTCACCATTAGGCTTGCCTTTTTTACACCGGTTTTAGCATACACAAACATTTTTGAAGGGCCGCTGGTGGTTAAAAAATTTCACTCTAAAATTGCTTTATCATTAAGGTACCTATTGAATGTTAATATATAATGTATTATGTAAAGTACTTGCATAATACAAGAGTTAAGTATAGAGTTAAGCATATATGTCACGTAAAAATTAAAATACGGATTTCTCGTTACTGAAAATACATGCGAAACATTCAGATTTTTGTAATCAAATTGACACCCAGTTATACAAGTTATATAACTGCTTAAGTTAGTTTAAATTATTGCAATGACTCCTTTTTGTCGATACTTCCACAAACAACAAAAGTTTATAATCTAAGTCTATATTTCACGCCCTTAGCCCCGTCTGTCCCGCATGCAGTTGGCACGTAGCCAATACCGACACTAATTCGTTGACGTAGTTACATAATTACTTCGTTTTGCCGACCCGTCTCTGAGATTGTGCTTTTTCAAACCCTTCCACATTCGCCTTTGAATGTTCCACCATAACAGCTAATAGTTATGAGATAGTCGTTGGAGAAATACTGGACTAACCTCGTGTTTTGGGGTCTGCAAAAGGGTCTACTAGATCGAAATTATGCATAAACATACTCTATACAGATCATTTTAGCTATTTAATCATACTTTTATTTTCTTTCGACAAATATTTCGTGTATTTTCCAATTAAGAATGTGAGTAGCCTGACATCTCTCTTTATCCGACGTTTCACAGCTATTAAAAAATGTTTTTTTGTGTTTTTGTTCAACATTTTCATGTAAACTGAAATAAAAACGAATAAATTTTTAATTCGTGTTTTTCACTAATTAACGTAGTTTGCTCAAATATACAAAAATAATAAAATACAGCCATTAAGCATTACTATAGCCGTTGTTCACAGGGCGCTCCACATAAGTTTGAGTTCGTAATTCGCCACCGCAGAAACGAAATATTAATTTTCGCGAGTCGGCCTTTAATTATGACGAACAACTTTCGGACTCTCAGCTCATGTTACATACTGTTAGTCTACTCAATTTAAACTTCTTTTTGAGTGATCTCCAACGCTTTGAACGTGGAAAGCGTGTAGCGGCCGCAATTGAGAAGTTTGTTGCTACTTTAAACTTTTAAAAGGACAATTACGGCGGCGATTGTAGAATGGAAATGTGACGCGCTGTAACAGATTTTGTTGCTAGGACGGTATACTTTTATTATATAATCGTATTTCACCGTTTCTCTTATTTTAACCGGATTAATAATATAAGAACAATTTTAACGACAGGTTATGCACACGGTGACGACGTTTTACTGACTTAAATTGCATCTTAATAATATTCTATAACATAATAACTAACATAACTAACATTTCAAATGTTATTTATGCAATTACTCTGATTTATTACTATGGATGAGTTTGAATTAAAACAGCCACACGAAGCAGACAATCAAGTTTTACGAATCTCATCATCATTTCGTAACCATTCGTAACCACTGGCCGAACGCGCGATGTGCTACGCTCGCCGAATACGGCGTAGCGTTGAAATTACTTGATAATAATTTAATAACGCTGAACGCAAAATTCGTAGCTGCCATTGAGGCCGGCAGTGCACACGTCTTATACAAAAGGTCTAACTCAATGTTTCGACTTCAAAAGGATCCAAACATTAGTATACTCGTCTGTCAACAGCACAACTTCTAGGGAAGTGATGATTTGTGTTCATTCTAAGGATGCAATGTGGAATAAATGAAATTATAAAATTATAATAAATAGATTTTTTTGTTTTTATTTTATCTGTAGTTTACCTAGGTATTAGCTTCATTAAATATCACAAAGAGCGGATTTCTAAAAGCCTTGAAAAGAGTTGTTTTAAAAACTAAGAAAAATAATGAATGAAGGCTTTAAGAGGTTGACTATAGAAGCGGACTGTGATTAATGCTGGTGCGACTACGAGCTACTCTCAAAGTGAATTGGAACAGATCGGAAGGGTACTTCTTTTTAAGACGTCAAGTCGATTAATTACCTATTCATTGTTTATTCGTGCATTCGAATACATTTAAATATTTTTAACAAATTGTACCAATATTTCATTTCGCAATCGAGAATAACTTTTTTATTTAACAAGCTTACACACTCAACGTGAGTAGGCTCACATGAGAACTACAAAACTGCTTTATAATTAGTTGTTAAAAATTTTAAATATTCATTTCGAAGTAAATTTAACGAGAATTATGAGCTACAGTATTTAAAAGCTTATACGCTGAATAGATAAAAAAATATATCGTAATACGAACGTTATTATTTGTGAGGTTTATTAGAATGGATGTTTGTTTCTATTTCAAAAAGGAAAGGTTGAGTAGAATTAGGTATATGAAATGTAATACAGAGGTAGAATATAGTTTGAATTCACATATAATTAGCTGGACTACCTGAATAAAACGCGAGTAAAGCCGCGGCCTCTAGCTAATACTAATACATAACAAAAAGTCAGTGCCTGAGGAATACTTCAACCGTAATAAATCGGAACTCCGCCCTAAATATTAAACTATCTATGGCACTAGCCGTTAGCTAGGTGAGAAGTAGCTCACCTATTTTTCAGATTTAAATAATAAACGTGCAAAACATCGCAAGTGAGGCGCAATAAATTAATATTTTAGCCACAGTTACCATCGCGCTCGAGAACGCTCGTGCGCGCAAACAAGCCCCAAGTGACACTTTACCTTCTGACAAGATACCTCTTAACTTACTCCATTTTGCGGTTCAACACAAACTGATTCCTATTATTCTATCCGACATAGTTGTTATGTAACGTTCCTCTGCAATAAGATGCAGAAACTGAGAGCCACTTGAATTTTCATTGTATTATGTCTAGTGGGTGCAAACCCTGAATCTATGGGAATATATCGCTGTGATTATAAACTCGAGGGCTCTACATATTGATATTTAAGCTACATATTTAATTTTAACCTTGACTTATTTAACCAATATTCTCTCCATCGCTTCAACATTTTTTGATTGTGTCGGAATTTCACTGGATTGTTGTCTCTTTTTAACCGACTTCAAAAAAAAGGAGGAGGTTATCAATTCGGCCGGTATTTTTTTTTTTTTATGTATGTACACCGATTTCTCCGAGGTTTCTGAACCGATTTACGTGATTCTTTTTTTGTTCGATGCGGGATGGTGTCGAATTGGTCCCATAAAAATTTTATTCGGATAGGCCCAGTAGTTTTTATTTTATGAGCATTTTTGTCTGTAGGTATTTGTAAATTTTGCAAGTGCAACTTTGAAGTCGGTTGTTTTTAACGCAGTTATCACTTGTTTAACAAATAATTCATATCAGACAATAAATAAACGAAGGTTCTTAAAGTTTAGGTTAAAAACATTTTAATTAAAACAATTAGTGACTTCGAAAGAAAAGTAGGTAATAGACTATATAATGAAATATTATATCTTTTATCATAAAAATAATGTGTACCCGTCTTAATTCTCCAAAATACATTTTTATTTCTAGCGCTATTGTTGAATGTTTCATGAAAAATGTAAAGGTACACAATTTTGGTAGGGTATCTAACTATTATAAAGTTTTGAATTCTGATTTGAAAGTTTTATACTAAAAAAAAGCGCGTGTGCCTTATTTGGTAAGGCTAGGTAAGTATTTTGATACAAAAATCGTCGCCTTAGTCCATGACGACGGTTTTGCCATATAACGCGACCTTGAAATTATATCCACAACACGCCTACCGAAGTTTCACTTCAATAAAATCATAACATAAAAACGTCGAGGTCATCACATACACGTGTTAGGTACGTATTTGCGTATCGAAACGTAGGAGTATGTATTAATCACGTAGGTACATGCAATTCAAATTTTGCACCAAAAAATATTTGGCATTCCAAATTAACAGAAAGAGTGCTCTGCGTTGTATTGTAAATTTCAAACTTCCAATCACAGTTTTCCACAAAATCAATAGAAGCCAAAGAAAATGTAAAACCAAAAAAAAACTGAAAACGTTCTCAATAAATCATAACAGATCCGCCACACCGTAATACTTTTGAAATACTTAGCAGGCCCGCACCCTTTTATTTAAAATTACGGGTTAAATAAATTGGTGCTATTACTACGACACGAGCAAGCCTCGGATCGTTTTCCTTAAGGGAAACTTTCCCCTGTCGCCCTTTCCGGCGGAGGACGTCAACGCGCCGCCGAGACCAATTTGTCTACCAATACCTACACCGGACATATAAAATTGCACATTTATACATCCCAAAAAGCTAACGGATATGTAAACGAACGTATACATGTGCGGAGACCAGTAGTTTTTGGGTAAACGCATTGTTTAATGGCACTCATAGGTATATACCTATACAATCTGGATAGAGCTTCTGTTCTTAGATCCATACGTTTACGTAACGATTTATTCAGAGCTATTCAGATTAAGTATCTAAAATATTTTATGATTCTAACCTATACGAATATAAATACGCGAATATATACGTTAATGAAACAATTGTCAGACAGTATGTACAATTAATAATTATATTAAATAGATTTGTATATAATATCTACACGCGTCTTTTTTTATCAATTCTACTATTGACATCATACACAAAAGTAAATTTATCTAGTCTTAGATAAATTCAACTATATACTTCATACCTAAGCTTCAGACATATATCTACGCTTATCTACGTTATTTATTTACAGTATTATGTAATACTATTTTCTTAAATAACATTTTCCAAAAGTGAATACTCAAATTTATTTACTCCGAAATTGAATTAAAACATGAACAAGATGATATCATTGCCAAAGTCAGACAAGGTAGGAGCTCGCATGCGCGCTATTTACGCATGCGTATTTTATTATAACCTCAATTCTAGGCGTGTTTTTGAATGAAACCTTAGTTCGCAACCTCATACCTGATATCACGGTTACACGCTTCAGGCGCGTAGAGCTATCGGCAAGATTTTATATGGTGATAATTTTTCACTAACGTCAATTGAACGTCAATCAAAATGATATGAGATTATCATTGAAAAATGAAAATTTTCATTTTTACCCTCAGTTTTTACTTATTGTAATTTGTAACCTTGTTAAATGAGATATTCCAGTATGTATTTGATAATCTCTACTTATTGAATACGAAATAACTTATATTTAACTAATATAATTAACTTTAAATAACTTTGTTAACTGATCATATTAATAGTAACGTAAAAAGAAAACTATGATTTTTATGAGAGTAAATAAGCAAAATGAATGTAATATTTTATGAATGAAATTTGTTTTTATCTGATCTACCTTTTAAAACTTTCAGTACCTACCTATAGTGCACGTAGTTAAACATAAAACAGACATCATGCATATAAATTGGGACCATTTTCCAAATGTTGAACGTATGACATAGTATGGTGCTTAGGGTGGTATAAAAAGCACTATGGGAAATTAATTAAATGCTCCATTAATTGAATATGACATTCACTTAATTATCTTTGTTGATTGAATCGATCAAAACAGTCACAGAATTCTGCATTCGCGATAGTAGAGTAATTGAATGAAAATTTTAAATGAAATTCTACTCTCTCTCCATTTCAGTAATATTCATATTTACGCTCTTATGAAGACGATCTGTAGTTGTAATACATATTTATTATTAATTCGCAACATTAATCTAAAATCATCTATTACATAAGTAGGTAAACGACATTTTATTGAATCGCTTGTAAGAAAGAAATAACCTCAATTGTAGGTACATGTCCCTTGCAATTCAACTGAGTAAAGTTAACAATGTGGAAATCGTTTAAAAGCTTTCAAGTGTCTAAAACACAGGTACATTCGCAGATCCTGTCGTGGACAGGGTAAAGACATGCGATTGAGGACAAAACGACCTCAGGCACGTAAAGCTATTACCGACCTATTCAATCTTTTATAACTTCCTCGATTTTTTTAATGTTTAGTTTGTAAACTATGTAATGCAAAAATAAACAAAAAGTAGTAAAAATAACAAGAATTATATATGATGACTATTTCTATCTACTATATATCACATATGATCGTGCCTATACACATATAATTATTATGAGATTAAACAAAACATGCTTGTAGTGGAAACGACGACGAACTGCAGCAAAAAGTCAAGGAAATACTAATTAGTTACCAACCCGTCAACGAAATCAACGATAAAAACTTCATCGATGAAGGCATCATATGTAGTATTATGCTTTATGAATTCAAAAACACACGGCTATCTCTTTTTTATAAACCTATCCTTGTCAACACACTATATTATTATTGTATTTCACATATCAAAGACAAATCATGTTGTTATGACTTTTGCGTCCAACAATATTATTAAATATTATTCAAGTTGTCACAAACATTGATACAATGTTGAAAGCCTGTTCCCTGTAATGAATGATGGAAGCAATATATGGAATATACGTATACTTGTTACTTGTGTAGAATACCAAGAAAAGTTCTATAAAAAGTTTACATCATCGCCGCTTGGATCCCTCAGCAATGGCGTCATTTGTCTATTTTATGACTCTAAATGCGTTCATAAAGGTGGGTGCAGGTTTGGGATTTGTAAATATAATGAAAATGGCATGTTCGTAAAATCTTATTTACCAACATTGTTTTACCCTGTCCTTTTATTTTAAACTAGCTGTTCCCCGCGGTTTCACCCACATTGCTCCGCTCCTGATGGTATTAGCTTGATAATATATAGCCTATAGCCTTCCTCGATAAATGGGCTATCTAACACCGAAAGAATTTTTCAAATCGGACCAGTAGTTCCCGAGATTACCGCGTTCAAACAAACAAACAATCAAACAAACAAACTCTTCAGCTTTATAATATTATTAGTATATTAGTATTAGTATATTAGTATATAGATAAAGCAATTTACTTAATTGTTAGTATAGGTGGAAAATGGAAATGGTAAAATTTTAATTAACATTCTATGGCATCTATGGTAATAGTAATAGTAATCATATTATAGAGAGTTTTCATGTAATAGCCAATTAGATTTATATTTGAATAGATTTTATTCATAGTCTCTTGTATCGTAGTATTTTAAACTGACATTTTAATGATAATTTTATTCTTTTCTATACTCATATTAAAGTCATATTAATTAAACTCTTTTTATGAAATTACTAGCTTTCCGCCCGCGGATTCGCCCGCGCAGTCAAAGAAACAGCCGCATAGTTCCCGTTCCCGTGGGATTTCCGGGATAAAACCTATCCTATGTCCCGGGGTAAAAAGTAGCCTATGTCCTTTCTCGGGTATCAAAATATCTCTATACCAAATTTCATGCAAATTGGTTCAGTAGTTAAGGCGTGATTGAATATCAGACAGACAGACAGAGTTACTTTCGCATTTATAATATTAGTATGGACTAGCTTTCGCCCGCGACTCCGTCCGCGCGGATGTCGGTCTTCGCGGATGGTTTATTTCTCCATTTTGAGTAGGTACCTAACTCTGACAATGACATCTTATAAATATCTATCTGACCCAAATACGGCTAGGCCTATAATAATACGCAACGTGTGTTCGCAGTTCTACAGAACAACGTCTATGGATAACTGAAAAATTAAGATTATTTTTTTTCTACGTATTTTTCCAGGATAAAAAGTATCCTATTTTACGCCCAGGATAATAAGGTATAATTATACCAAGTTTCATCGAAATCGAACCGGTAGTTTTCACGTGATGTCTTCACATACAGACAGACAGACAGACAGACAGACAGACAGACAGACAGACAAAAATTTTTTTAATCACATATTTGGGTTTGGTATCGATCCAGTAACACCCCCTGCTATTTATTTTTTCAATATTTTCAATGTACAGAATTGACCCTTCTACAGATTTATTATATGTATAGATAATGACCACAACAAAGTACAACTCATAGGTAGCAAAAACAATAATAATTGCCACCTTTCTGCTACGAGAAAGAGAAACTGACTCTACCATTCATGCTTATACTTTTTGTTGTATTATAAACAAAATTTTTCTTTCCATTATCACATATTGTTTCAGTAAAATGAGCGCAATTCATTTTACACCAGTACAATATTTATACTACAATGTTTGTGTCACCAACAGAAATGTGAAGGTAAATAATAGATATATGTACTAGATTTCCGCCCGCGGCTTCGCCCGCGTTTGCAAAGGAAAACCCGCATAGTTCCCATTCCCGTGGGATTTCCGGGATAAAAACTATCCTATGTGTTAATCCAAGTTACCCTCTATATGTGTGCTAAATTTCATTGTAATCGGTTCAGTAGTTTTTACGTGAAAGAGTAACAAACATCCATACATCCATACTTTCAAACTTAACATATTAAGATAAGATACAAATTTTCATGCTACTAAACTCATATAAGTTGAATAATCACTGCATAGTATAAAAAAAGTCGCTTTCTCTGTCCCTATGTCCGTTTATGTATTTCCCTTTATGTATGCTTAATTCTTTAAAACTACACAATTAAAGATTATGATGCGGTTTTTTGAATAGATAATTCAAGAGGAAGGTTTTTATATAATTTATTAGGTTTTAGACAAAGCGGGCGAAGCCGCGGACGGTAAGCTAGTTAGTTCTTTATAAAATAGATTCATATTAGTTTCTCATAATGGGACTCTTGTTTATCATAATAAATAATAAACTAAACCTTAACTTGTAGGACTATATTAAGAAAACTCAAAACAAAATCATTAGTATCTATTGAGTTTTTACCAATAAAAAGTATGTAAAGGGTTTGTAAATATATTATGGTAACAGCTCAGGTCTAACTGACGACGAGATAAAACGTAGAACATAACAATTGAAATAAAGGTAAAATTGTAGGCAGTTAGTTAGTTAGTTCGATCTCGTACATTTTTATAGAAACCACAATAAACCCAGACATAACTTATTATAAATCAATACTTTTAAGACATGCATCGGTATTTTTAATTTGAAGCAAAACAATTTTAACTGTATCTGTTAATAATCATGCGTTCATAAATAACAAATAATTGACACAAATAATCGAAAGAAATGATAAAATTTATTTATAGTAGGTATAAATTTTAATCGTTAGAGCCGTTGATGAATTGATCTCGCTCAGTATTGCTTCCATTAGAAGTGGGTATATTTTTCAATGCTTCTTTAAATTAATAACAGAAAACTGCTATTGGCTGTATAATTATGTGAAAATGCAAACCGAACCTTCATTTGTCAAGTGATTTATTTACAACAGGAGTAGCTTTTAATGTAGATAACTCATTATACGTCTTTAATATGAAATAATTATCCTGAAATATATTGGATAGATTAGATGCTCTTTACGATTAAAAAACAAAATAGATATTCTAAATTAATTGCTGATTTGAAAAAAAAATACTAATAACCTATTTCTCAATAAAAAGCAAATCAATCAAGTTAAATTCTTTAGGTTAGCACATTAATTTATGCTATTTTACCATATTTATTAAATTATTATAAATACCCTTTTCATTTATGAATATCGATAACTACCTATGATAAACAAATTAATAATTAACAACAAAATGACTTTTTCATCAACTGAAATCTTTGAAGATCTAAATATTTTTAGATATTCAAGCATTGTACCGTGTAAATACACAAGAAATCTTGATTTGATAAATAAAGAAAAATGGGACAAAAATATTTAAAGAGGTATAGAAGCATAAGTTCGACTTCGAAAGCTGCGACATTCCGTGCAAATTATTTTTGAATGTTGAAAAAGTATATCCATCATTTAGAATGTCGGAAAAATCAATTATCTTCATATAATATAGGTAATGAGCTTTCAACATCGCCGTTTATTTTGTACACAAAAAGGAGATAACTAGTATTTCTGGTTATATAATACGAAATAGCCTAACTTAGATTTCGGGTATTTCATTGAACAAGGTGAAGATTTGTATTTTTCTAATGAAAGCTAAGGTTAAGCAGCGTGGCCTGTGGAACACGATCGATACACGCATAGGTATAATCTTACCATTGACGTGGGTCACGCGTATATTCAAGAGGTTAGGGAGAATCTCTGATCAGATCAATGATATGTCTTATATTTCAAACGTTCACGCACAAATAATATCCAGTGATTAGTTCACAAAATCAGGTAAACCGAGAGCAAAATCTAAAATTCCTCTGATTCGCTAGGATTTTCAAGTTATTCCATTATCAACGACATATAATTTTTTTTCAAAGTTACGAGTTTTATGTAAAGTTTATATTGTTTTATAAACTGTGTTTGTGTATAATGTGTCAACTTATTGTATGTTTATTACTGCATAGACAGGCTGCAGAACCCAAACTACAGTAACGTCCATTTTCTCATCATTACTCAACCTTCAAATCACTACCTACGCTGCTGGTAAACTTGCTGCTCTTCTGGTCCACTCACCTGGCACTCGTTACAGGTGTGTACTGAATAGGACTGGTCGCAGTCGTAGCGATTGAGGATGCTGACGAAGTCACAGTGCACGCGCGCCACCATGGCGTCGAGGGCAAGGAGGTCGCGAAGCGTGCGTTCACAGCGCTCTCCACCGGCGAGAACGTCGGCGCGCGCGCTGCGGTCCAGTGCGGATGCAGGGGACCGCTCGCAGCAGGCGCGCAGCCGCAGCTCGGCCAGGCGACGCGCTCGTGCACCAGCTCCAAGCGCGCAGAGCGACGGCACGTCGCGCCCCGCCAGCGTGTCGGCGCCGCCGCCGCTGCACGCCGCGTGCCCGTCGCCGCACTCGGCGCCCGCGCCCTCCTCCTCCAGATCGCACGCGCTCAGCCAGGGGTTGAGGCGCGCGAGCGGACTCACGGCCAGGCCCGCGGCCGCCATCAGCAGCAGCAGCAGCAGCGGCGGCGCTCGCATGGCGGGGGCGGCGCCGCTAGCGGGGGCCGGCCCGCCGGGCGCGGCGCTGCCTCATACCGCATCGCGCATGGCGACCTACTCGCGCGGCCCGGGCCGCGGGGCCGCCGCGCGGGGTGGGCGCGCCGCCATGTCGCTCGCTCGCCGCTCGACTGACACCCCCCGGGCGCACATCGATCGCCCCGCTCCCCGCTCCCGCTGCGCGCGTCCCTACAGCCTCTGCTACCGTTATGTAACCTGCGTGCGCACCCCAAGCCCCGCCTGCCGTCAACTTCAACACGAATACTGCGCCATCTCGTAGTTGATCGTCAAATGAGTGCCGCCCGCCCTAACTCGAAAACAGAAAACTTTTTTGTTTGAAATCGTATCGGTGAAGATGGCATGATAATAAACTTTAAAAACATTCTGCAACTAACGATAATCTTGCATAATCAACTGAGCTAACACTAAAGATTATATTGACTGTGTTATGGATGTGTTACCTATTTGAAACTTCACCTTTTTTCAACTTCGTGGAAAAATTAAGACCTCCAATTCAGCCGCATTTGAGAAGTAGAGCTTGCAAATCGATCGAATCCACTACTGACGACCACAGTAAACTTACTTACAAAAAACTTTTTGCATGGAATCTAAAAATGAATCTAAGTAGTTACAATGAATGGGGTATTATATATTTTTTCTCATTAGTGTTAAACAATTATTCCTTTTAAAAGCCGTAGAAAATATAATTGCACTGAGAGTCTAGATTATTTCCATGAAGTACACTTGTAGTCAACCATTTACGCCGCACCTACCTACCTACACTAAACAACTTCCCAGCTTTTGCTAAAATATGAATGCATTTTGCAATTCTGTTTTTCATTCTTTCAAATGAAACCTCAAACTTTCTGATTTCAAGATAACGGAAAAAGTTTTTTTTAGAATTAATATAAAGTGCTCTCGATTACTTATTTGATTTTATAATTTCTACCCTCGGGACACTATGGTAGTCTTACCTAGAGCAATATTATTATTTATTAATTCTACTGTGGAACAAGTGATAACTGCGTTAAAAACCGACTTCAAACTTGCACTTTTACAAATACCTACAGACAAAAATGCTCATAAAATAAAAACTACTGGGCCTATCCGAATAAAATTTTTATGGGACCAATTCGACACCATCCCGCATCGAACAAAAAAAGAATCACGTAGGTAAATCGGTTCAGAAACCTCGGAGTAATCGGTGTACATACATAAAAAAAAAAAAAACATTCCGGCCGAATTGATAACCTCCTCCTTTTTTTTTGAAGTCGGTTAAAAATGATAGCAACCTATACCTATTACCTATACCTGGTTCTACGGTTCCAGTTCTAGCGCCATCACTTTCCCAAACCATGTTTTTAAGATTGTGTAGATACCGTACCTACCTAATAAAGAAGTGTGAAATTTAAAAGTTGAGAATGCAAATGGAAAATAAAAAAATAATTGTGTTATCGACTTACCTATGTACCTCATACTCATAGGTATTAGCATAGTTAGTATAAAATATAGGTAATTATCTTTTTTATTTGATACTTTGATATACAAACACAAGTTTTTTTAAACCCCTCAAACTCTATATACTTATATAATTTAATACATTAAATATTATTTTATATTTTTATTTGCTAAATACCCCTAAAGTAGACAAAGATAGATAGCAGAACAATAAAGGCAAGTGGGCAGAAATGTTACCACAATTAAACTTGCGTGTGGTCTTATTTAAGAGCCATTTGTATGCGTCATTGACCATTGTGAAGCTTGCGAATTGCTTTGATATAATACATCTAGCTATAAATAAAGTTCGCAAAAATAATAACGATCTCTTAAAAATAAGAATACTTTAATGTAAAATTACGTTGTGGACTTTTTTTTTAATCCTAATGAATCGTTCTGTTTTAAAAATCTTTCGCAGTAAAGTACAAAAAAATTACGTAGGTATACAATAATTATCCATCATTAATAATTTATAAGCATTTTATAAGTAAGAATGTGATTAAGTAAGCATTGTAAAACGAGTTTGATTCGTGAATCGTGACGCAGAGTTGTGTTAACTTTTTTCCTCACGAACGAGTATCGTCTGTCTCGCTCTTTCGTCACCGATCGATGCGCGCGCGCTCAGCTGCCTCATGCCTGCCGGAGTGCATTCACTCGACAGCACGACCAGCGTCACGAAGTAAACAAGTTTTTCTTTCGAGGCTACGTAAGCAACTTTACGGAAAAGAAATCCATATTTGAGTAATAACTGGTAAAAATTTGTGAAAATTGTGTTCAGAAATATAACAACGCATAAACTGACGTGAATTTTAATTCAGAATATTTAATAGAGCAAGTGCGAAGGTTAAGTTTCATCATAATGGACGCAACGAGTAAGTAAACTATAATATTGTATTTTATATTTCACATCAACAACTGAGTCATATAAATTTATTTCGAAAATTGTTAACTGGTTTTATTCATTTATTTCTACAATGAATTAATATAAAAAAAGTTAATTAAGTTGCGACTTGTTAAATTAATAATTCGAACCATATTTATTAAAATTAAACAACAACGATAACCTTGTATTTCACGAATTAACAGTTTTGATATAGCATTGTTCGTTTTGTACCTAAGTGATTTTTTTTAAATCATCGAAACAATATTATAACAGTGATTATTTATAGCTGGTTTTTACACTTTCCGTTTTCATAAACCTTGTGGTTTAGTCACGCACTGAATAATTTGTACAAGTCTTAAATTATTACGAAATCACGGATCGAGATTAAATATACAACCGAACAACAACATTTTAAGTCATTTTGTGGGTGGAATAAAAACTTACAACTGTGAATTCAATTTCATGTAGGCAGTATGGCAAATACCTACCTATGTGGAAAACTGGCTTAGAAAAAATTGTAGTTATTCTCATATACAGTTCAAACTGGGTCGGTAACGAAAAAAACAATTAAATGTACCTACTGTGTATTCATGTTTACTGTCGTAAATATAGCACGAAACATTTTGCTAATAGGTACATACCTACATATTATAATTTTACGTCTATCATTAAAAGAGGAAATAAAGTAAAACATAAAAAAATTAAACGTGTTTTATCAATCGTAGACGACAGACGTTCCACTCTATAGAATAAAGAATGAAACTGAATCTCGATCATAATTCACTAAGTAATGACTAAGTATTAGTTAAGATGATAGGTAATTCATTTCATTTTATTCGTCAGTGGACAACGTTTTAGAAAATCATTAGAAGATCGTTTAGAACATCCTATAATTATATCTAAAATAGCCCTAAATTTATACCTATCCGCTTTCTCTTTCAAATAACAGTTATTTACTAGGTACCTACATTAAGACAGTATCGCATGTTTATACTCGGAAGTAGGTGGTGAACTCAATATTTATCATAAGTACCTATTACAAAAATTGCCAAATTAATCAATATGTCCATTTCAGTGGAGAATAAAATGGGTTTACCACCACCATACGAACAAATGCCGCCGAATCCAGCACCACCACCGTCATATTTTGGGAACAACCCTCCACAGCCCGTGGCACATCCCCGTACCGTCGTCGTCACTCCCGGCTCAGAGAACAGAGCAGCGTCCAACGTTCCCACAAAAATGGGCCCCGGCCCCACAGGCACTTCATGTCCCACTTGTAACAAATCCATTGTAACAAGAGTCGATTATGTGCCAAACAATCGAACACACATCGTGTCCGCTGCACTGTGCGTTCTAGCTGGGTAAGTCTTTACGTATATAATAAATTAATAAACTTATATCTAGTATCAGTATAACAGTATTATTGCAATTTATCCGTTATTTCTATGTAATGCCATATATGAATCATTTTAAATCTTATGAAAATACACACATCTCGCTCGTTTTGCGTCAGCAATTAATATGAATGTCAGCTGATTTTTATGTAAAAACTTCTTGATTATGACGTCATTGGTAAATGACTATCGTTGGAAATGCGTTGGAAGTTGGAACCGTTGGAATGACTTAAAACTAACGAAACTTAAACTTAAAAAAATGTTTTTTGAAGTGAAACTTCTTTATCGGGGTTGGAATAAAATTTAGTGTAAAATTTTTTCGTTACGCGTGAGATTTTTCCGTTACGCGCCATCTTTTTCTTATCCCTACCATGCGTGATTCGACGTAGGTATTTCTGTAAAGTTGCATATACTTAGTAAAATTTTTTGAAAAATAAGGTCATAAAGTAGTTTCACTTCTTACGTGGGTACACTAGTAGGTACACGCATACATTTTTTTGAAATGAAACTTCTTTAGACGCGATTGAGAGTACAATTTCATGGTCGCGATATGGCAATACCGGCACATCATGGAGTATGGTGTCGATTTTGGTGTCTTTGAATCTTTCCAAAGAAGTTCCACTTCTGTCACGTGTGCTCGGAACACACGCTTTTTTTTGTTGATAATAATTATTGACATATTCTAAGTATTGAATCTATTGTATCGAATAAACTAAGTTTATGGAAATGTTGTCAACTCGACGTTCTTATTATAGTATTATCTTTTTTTATCTAAATTGGTATAATAATTGCCTCATATTGACGCCACGATAATGTACCTAAGAGTTATCTCTACACTGACACTATTTGTTAAGCCCACATGACACGAACTAACGTACCAGTACTACATTCAAACTACATATACAATATATGTATGTATATACAAAGTTATGTGTATATAAATAAAATCCTAGAGTTTACGTACGCATGAGCATCATATAACAAACGAGATCGGCATATTAATTGTCATTGAAGGAGAAACAATAATAATATAGTTTAATAATCACGTTTCACTAACATAATAATATGTACAATATGCATGCGTACATAAGTGTGTTTATGATGGAATGTATGCGAAATCATTTTTTTTACAATCATGAAACCTACCTAATTTATCTTTTTATGATTCGGAACAACTAGCAGACTTTGGCCACATAACTTTTCTTGTATTTCTATCATCATCTAAAAGAATATTTGATTCCTTATTTATCATCACAAGGAACACGATAATATTGTTTTATGTTTTACAGTGTAACTCCATTTATGAAGAACCAAATTCAATAGAAATCCTATTTATTTCCCAGTTATTGCAAATTAAAATAAAATAATACTGTCATTAAAGTACTGTATAAGTAGATTTATATGATTTTAACAATATTAATTATCACCAATGCTTTCCTTTCAGATGTTGTTGCGGCTGCTTCGTTCCATACTGTATGAAATCGTGCAAGACTGCAAATCACTATTGTCCTCAGTGTAAAGCCTTCATAGGTTCCTATCTTCCCTCTTAATTAATAAATTATTGCCTCAAATATGTGTAAGATGTCCGCGGATATTTTATCGACTCTTTAATTTTAAATAGATAAGAAAATAGATAAGAAACTGTCTCATTAAAATACAAAATTAATAGCTATAATTATGTACTATGGAATATGTGTATTTATAGGACATTCAGGTACGTAGCCGTAAATGTATAAAAAAAAACTTTTAATAGGTATGTCTAATTGTCTACATAGTACACTCTTTAATTTTACTTTTTAATTCCATAACGTATCTGTAAATTTATTGAAAATAATATTTTATGAATGGATTAAATACTTATTAATTATAATCTAGGATGTTATGCCTCGGAAAGCCTATTACAATATCCATATATACCCCAAATAACACAAATAACCCTGTATATATTATTATATATATGTATAAGTTATTTTTATTGTGCTTATATATATATATATAAATTAACTGGAATTCCTACAGGGTCCAAAGTGGTATGCAGGACATGATTTCACTAAAATACTTAACTTTAGATATATTTTTGAATTGTTACTGTGATATGCTTTTTTATCTTTCTTAATTGTAATTAGTAACTAGGGAATAGGCATGACGAAAGATTTTGAAATCCTCTTCCATAATGTGTGTATACGTTTACTATACAAGAAAAACCCTATATTTCGGTAATATACTTAAATTTAACGAAGATAAAAGCCATTTTTCAAAAAATATTTATCAACTGTGCCAAAACAGCTCGGAGGTGTCATGGCGTAAGCGTGACGTCACTCTTTAGTAAATACGTAATTATTTGTATGCATTGCGAAGAAAATTAAAGAAATATTTATTTAAGTAATATGTGTTATAGATACGAATTTCAAAGTTTATAAGTGGTGTACAGTATTGCAGTGTGAATCCACATTAAAATAATGCTCAAAAATGTGTTAGTAATTATTTTAAGCAAGAAAATAATAAGAAATGATTGTATAAAGTTGGCGCGGAGAACCCCGAAACCACGTATTCGTGAATTCACAATTATATTTCTGTTCTGAGTCGATAAAGCATACGTGAAACAATAGAAAATAAATAAAAATGCGTATTCTCAACATATTCATAACAACAAAATACATCTGACGTGAGTTGTTTACTTAAGCGTGACGTCACGCGTGTTTTAGTCAAAATGGCTAACTGCAGATTTTCAATGTTTTATTTTATTGATAATCTCATTAATCTTAGTGTTTTTAAGATTTTTAAGTCACTATATTGAATTTATTTATTATACATTTTCCCTTAAAAACACTAATACGATCATTTATGGATACTGTCGTCATGCCTATTGGATACTTTTTTATAAACATTTTGTAAAAATAAAAATTTAATACATTTTTAAATGATTTATTCATTCATTACCTACCTAACATACAGTCATTAATAGTTCAATAATAAATTAAGCATTATATTATTATCTCATATCTGTGGCAATATTGTTCAAATAATTTATATTACATTAATAATATTAGGTATCCTATAAACTGTGTAAGTGCCAATAAACAAACTCGACAAACGATGAATACCTATTACTTGTATACGTAGTATATTATTATCTGTGCTATTACATAGGAAGTAGGAACTAACAAAAATATTTTTAGTAATACATATTAACATACCTACATGTTCGTTTAGACAAAATATATTACTAATTTTGTTTTATTATTAATTTCAATAATTTTATTATTAAATACTATTCAGAAAGCAGTCATCATTTACAATAATAACTTAGTAAGACTAGGAACAAGAAGTGCCTTAGTGAAATAATTGACAAAGAAATATGAATAAAATGCATTAATAGGTACCTACACGGTTTTTTCAAGATTCATTAAATGCTAAATATTTTTTTCCTTGTGAAAACGCCTAAAAATCTTCTACAATTTGGACAATAATGTTCCACGTTCTTCCATCTCTTGAATAAATAGGGTAATATACAACAGCATAGCCACCTGAAAAACAACAAAATTTTGTTCATTATATGAAAATGGCCTCACAATGTTGGGTTGTATAATTAGATAAAGGACGGTTTAATTTCATTGGTAGCGCTGATTTTACCTTTTATTGTTCAACAACAGCTTCAACAGCTTTCTAAACTCCAAACGAATTTACTTAAAATAGTATTACATAATAAAGAATAGATGAGTGGAGGACGGAGGATAATTATTTCCTACTGATAATAACGCATGTAAGGAGCTGGGGCAATTTGGAATGAACTATCAAGTAAAAGTTCCCACAAAGAAACGATAAACCCTTTTATAATATCATGTTATATCTTTTCGGAAACATACTTAATATGCATTTTAAAGTGCCGGTTGAGATAGAGCGTGTGGTGAGGTGGCTCTAGGCGCTAGATTTTAAGAAGCGCCAAAATGCATAAAGCAAAAGAGTAGATTCATTGACCAAGATTCATTTTGTTTATTTTGTTGGTAAATAGCAGAAGAGTCATGAAATTAAAATCACTAAATTCTAGGAATAAAAGTTTCAAACTATGCTCGTTAATTAGGCTCTACATGTGCACTAGTACGGCCGGCACCAGTTCACATTTCTTGTTCGAGAAATGTAAATAATAGAGACGACACAACGAAGTTCATAAATCCCTAATCGACACCTTGTACAGTGGTAACCCACAGGGGTTAGCAATTAAGGAAATCTCTATTTCAATCCTTTTGGAAAATACCTACTAGTAGGTACCTACCTAGTACCTACCATCGCGATCGTTTATGACGTAGATATCCTTTGCTCTATGCAAGATTGGGTAGTAGGTAGGTATGTAAAGAGATAATGTTTCAATGCAAATTGATCGTAAAAATCCCACTTCTATAAATATATAATTAAAATGGTATTACATGTAATTAACAAACAGGTATATTTAATTATCGAGAGATAACTAAGTACCCACTTCCTAACCTTGTCCTGATGTTAACTAACCACAACGTAATATTATTAAACATGTTATTTTACATACAACAAAAATTAATCTATTAATTATACATATATCGCTCACACATACAACAGTAGTTCAACAAAAAAATATTAACCGAAATCATCTCCGAAACAAAAACTTGTTTATGAAAATATAATAAACGTATAAAACTAGGTTTCCGCCCGCAGTTTCGCCCGCGCAGTCAAAGAAAAACCCGCGTAGTTCCCGTTCCCGAGGGATTTCCGGGATTGTGTCATTTTTCCGGGATAAAAAGTAGCCTATGTCCTTTCTCGGGTACCTATCAAAATATCTCTATACCAAATTTCATGCAAATTGGTTCAGTAGTTAAGGCGTGATTGAGTAACAGACAGACAGACAGAGTTACTTTCGCATTTATAATATTAGTATGGATTTAATGAATGATATGTATCTATATCATCGTATAATTTAAGATCATAATAGGCATAGGTACGTTGATTGCCATTTCAAAAAAAATTTTTCAATCTTTTATAGGGAAAAGGGAAATTCAATATTAATATTATACCAGCTTATAAAAATTACAACTCACCAAAATAATATACCAAGAATTATTGCAATTAAATGTGTCGTTGAACTGTTTCTATAGTTGGCCTTTGTCATAATTTCTTCATGGCAATACGGACAGTGCATTCCCACCGGTTCCGAGCCGACTTGTAACAGATCCATCTCGATACCTTCCTCATTCGCACTATTTCCAATTTGCTGGTAATTATTCGACTCCACTGAAATTTAGAAAGGTGTTTATGAGTTAAAAATATTAACAGTTTCTGACTCTCCAATAAAAATCCTGAAAATAGTTAAGGTCGTAAACGAAAACTTGTCAATTATTTCAATGTAGGTTAGTTTAAATATTGTTTTAATCGTGATTCTACAAAACTGCATATTATAATCCTTTTTAAAATGTCCTCAAGAAATAGTTTTTCGAAAAATCCATAACGAGAAAATGAAAAGAAAGTGGTTGAGAGAACAAATAACAAAGTAACAGGTCGGCATACTATCAAATTCTTTAAAAGATTACTGTATTATTTTGGACATTTATCATTGTAAAAAAAGAGCAGTATTTGAAATGATCTCTACTCTTACTTTTTATTTATTATTAAAATAATTTAAAGCCAAGCTATTTGAAATAAATAGTAGTAGGTACCTATAGAAAACATTGGTTTTTATTTCGTATTATGTCCTCTATTCATTGACCAAAAGCCTTTTAATATAAAGTAACGCAGTGCGACACTATCTATAGGGAAAATGGTTTGAAATTATGAATTTAAATATTCTATTCACATCTTCAACCTAATTACTCGTTTCACTTCATATTACATTTTATTCTGATACTACTTAACCTACTTTACTAACTTAACTTTTAAAGCGTTGAATTAAACTCAAAACACTTACTTTTAATAAATAACTTAGGTAATCCAATTATACTGTGTCCACACTTGTTACTTATTTGTTTTTACTGAATATTACTTTCTCATCTTGTCTATAATATTGTAAATATCTCTAACCAATACATCGTAATAAATTGCTTATTGCAAGTGAAGGATATTAAAAATAGATAGCCGTCGGTTATCGGGTATACCTACACTTAAATTGATAACACTGAGCATAGATCAAATACCTACTATAATATGAAATAAGTTCTTCCTCGAATATATCGCTCTAGCACGCTAATTTCATTTCTATGTCCATGTTACATTGCATACAGGTTTCCATAACTTTATTTCGGTGTATTTTGGTCTTATCACATATGTACTTACCTATCTATTGTTGTATGTTTCGAATCGAAAATATTTAAATGCACCTATGCGAATTAAACATTGTTTATATTAAGTCATTTCTCCGAGTGAAAATTTAAAATTTTCTTAATTAATAATGTCTACAGTTTAGGTACTTAGTTACTACGAAAACTATATAATATAAAGAAAATGAAAAAAAATCTCTCTAAGAATAAGCTAAATATTACAATACCATTATAATTTACGCCAGGTATCAGTTGTGAGATTTTGCCAAATCCATGCATTAACAATATTTTTAACTAGCTTTCCGCCGGCGCGCGGCTCCGCCAGCGGTTTCAAAGAAAAACTCGCATAGTTCCCGTTTCTGTGGAATTACCGGGATAAAACCAATCCTATATTACTCGTGGATAATGTAGCTTTCGAATGGTGAAAGAATTTTTAAAATCGGTCCAGTAGTTTATGAGCCCATTCATTACAAACAAACAAACAAAGTTTTCCTCTTTATAATATTAGTGTAGATTATATCAGATACATATTGAATATTTATATCTAGATTTTTATATAATTATTAGCTTTCCGCCCGCGTCTTCAAAGAAAAACCCGCATAGTTCCCGTTCCCGAGGGATTTCCGGGATAAAACCTATCCTATCTCTCAAGTTGTATCGAATTGCACATGTTGTGCGAATTTTATTATAATCGGTTAAGTGGTTTAGGAGTCCATTGAGGACAAACATTTTGTCACGAGATTTATATATATGAAGATTTATATATATAATAATTTATATAAATACCTAAATACCCCTAAAATTCCGAAGGGTTTAGGTACTACAACGTAGAACTAAACGCAATTGAATTTACCATGTTATTTGTAAAATTACTCTAATTATATTAGTTGGTTTAATGCTCTAAGATTATCTTCCTCATAATGCTAAAAGATCGTTATTAGGTATATAAGCGTCAGCCGTCAATGTCGAAAAAGCAGATCAAAATATCGTAATGAAACTGTCGAATTGAGATCCTTCTCCTCTTTTGAAAGTCGGTTGAAAAGGTAGTATTGTCACCAATTGTCACAGTCGAGGTCACAGTGGTCTCGATTTATACCGGGTGCAGTAATCGTTAAGTGTGCGCAGACGAAAGTACTTTAGGTACTTAATGAGTTAAAGTTATTATTGTCATTTTACTCATTAGGTTAAGTACTTTTAATATCAGTTTAAAGTTTTTTGATATCTGCAATAGTTATCTACGGAATAATCACCTGTGCGCACTTAACGATTACACCCTGTATATACGGCCGCGGCGTCGTCAGTTTTCAAACGCTTGGCATTTTTAATTATTTTGTTGAAGTATAATTTTAATATAATATCTAGGTCGAGAATAATTAGGAAACAGAAATTTTTTATTCGATTTACACAAGAATAGGAGCTCCGTGTTTTTTTTATTTTTATTAAAATTATGACAGTATTAATTGCCTGCGACCAAACTGATAACCAACCCGCCACTAACCTTACCACTAAAAGATTATAACATCATTGTCAGTTGGCCTAAAGGTCTTGTAACCAAGCCACTATAACCTAACTTTAAAAAAAAAATCATTGTCAGTTGTCATTTGTCATTGGTCAATTGTTTGCTGTCTGCTTGCTGTCTGCACTCTGCTGTCGGCTGTCGCCTGTCATTAAGCAACAAGCATTGATTTGATGATGAGTGTGTAGATGGTGTGTAGTAAACATTAGGATAATTATTAATTAAGAAAGATTTATAAATGTATAGTAGCATCAGTGAAGTCTATTTTATAGTTTAGTGAGAGTTATTTAAAATATTAATAAAGTTACAACGTACCACCATGGATGTAGATTTACTAAGACCGGGCACTGTACCCATCTCCCCTGACACAGTGTTATGGTTTGAATTTTTACTCGACCCCAATTTACTAAAGAGACATTTAAGTAAACCAAACCCAGGTAAGAATATTAAATACTATTACAGTTTGGTGTATCAGTCTGATTGACATAAAATGAGATGAGTTTTCTTACAGAACCATCAGGATGTCAGCTCATAGAAGAATTTCTGTCTGTGGATACAAAAAATCAGAATGCAAAACTAAATAGTGAAAGGATAGTAGATGTGGATGGACCTTCAAGTCCTGCACCCACCACACCTCCAACACTACAGTTCACCAAAAAGCAATTGGCACTAAAGATTCTTGCGTTAAAAGTAGCACCTTCTCTACATTGGAATTTAGGTATATGTATTTTAAATTTATAAAACACAAAAAGGAGCCGTCACGGGACACCTGGTAGATGTGAAACATTGATTTTATATACAGGATGTAATCATTTAGTGTGCACAGACAATTCTATGTATATACAGGCTGTAATTGTTAAGTACAGTTTGCTGCACAGACGATTATTCCGTAACTATTGAATGTATCAAAAAAGTTTAATCTGATATCGAAAGTACATTAACTAATGAGTGAAATGAAAAGAATAACTTTTTAAAAATATGATAAATATCTAAAAATTTAACTTTAAACACTATCATATTCAAACAACCTTTCTACTAAAACACATTTAGATTTTGATATTTATTTAAATTATCACTATAATTTTCTCCAATTAAATATTTTCACAGTAAAACTATACTTTTAGATACTATGGAGAACAACTTGCCACCCCACATACAACAACAGCTCATGCAAGATTTGGTTTATATGGCTACAGATTCAGCATTCAACTCACCTCCTCTGGTATATAGTATCCGATTATATTTTACTTTTACTTCTGTTTTTTTTTTTTGTTTTGAAGTAATACTTCTTTGAATCTCGCCAAAGAAGTTTCACTTCTGATGTATGTGCTTGGCACACCCACTCTTTTTTAACAAACTTTATCCATTTATCAGAATGTATTCTGTGTTGTCTGCACATTTGAAATGTATTAATAAAAATAATACAAAATTATTTTATTCATATAATATAAAGTATTAAATTGTTATCTAACAGGAAATCCCATCAGAAATTTTGCAAAAATTACATGTACAATTTGCACTAACACTGTATCATCGCTGGATCCTCAGATTCCCAGTGAAATCTGCGCTGTTTTTAAAGTCTTCAAAACTGCCTTTTGTGCATGTGTAAGTACTATATAATAACTGTGTATAAATAAAAAAATATAGTTACCATACTACAAAAAACTTATAAAATGACTTAATTTTTAGGCCTGGATCCCAAACCGATAGCACCTATAGTCCTATGAATCAAAGTTTCGAAAGAATTTTAAGAATGTGTGAAACATCCCGATTGCAATCTATTAGATATTTAGAAGGTATTTTAGCATATTATGAAACCACTCTTGGACGCAGAGAGTCGAGAAAAATAAGAGTACCTGTTATGGAAACTTTTGTTCATCTGACTGAAGACTCGGATGATATGAATCACAATTGGAATGCTGGTGATGTACTTATAAGCCAGTATGAACTAGCAATGCAAATCCATTTTGATCTCTGTTATAATTACTTCTTTTATGGACAACATGATTTGGCTAAGAAACACATACTGGGATGTAGGGAAAACTCAAATCTTTTGGAGAAAGAGATAGCGACATATGGTTACGGAATTCACAAAGAAATGCCATGGGGTAATTTTAATTACGCTAGTATGACAAAAGAAGACATATTAGGGTACATAAGAGCATTAAATTTGGGCTATGACCTTCTCAATGAGGAACCATCGCTCTTGCAAAAACTTCAAGAATCTGTTTCGAATCACTATGCTGGTATTATTGCGATACTTCAGGCTGATAATTTGACGAGAGAAATACCTCTCGTTCATAGAGAAGTTGTAGAACTTGATATCCAGGGATCTGCTTCAAGTGGAGCATTCACAGTTGCTAGAGATTTGTTAAACAGAGTTTCTGTATTAAACGCAGTTCGATATGCTTTAGAAGGCGGGATACCGTCAACGCATCCAGAGTTCTTGAATAAATTTAAAACAATCGGAATCAAATATTTTGATCTACTTTTTTGGGCACTTGGTCCAGTCTTGACAAGTAACTTATCTGAAAATGACTGGAAAAATCTACAAATATTCTTTCTCCATCTAGCAACGTCCAATTGTCGAATACCGATAGATCGAATTGATGACTATTTTAAAAAATATGTCGGAGAAGCGTCTGCTGAAAGCATCCGAAGGAAACTAATCTGTGACGAATATTTAAATGACATTCTAAACGACGAGAACGCTGTTGATGATGAAAATATCGATATACCAAGGGAACTGCTGACCGACGATTGGGAAATGCCGAACTTCGAATTTAAATCTGTTCCTGAATTAGAAGTCGGTCGAATAAAGAAACGGCTCGTGGAGGCATCAACGGCCGACGATGTGCGCATGTGTCTCGTGAAATTAGCCATTACAACACCATCGTCACCGCTGTGGAAGTTAAGCCCATCATGGAAGCCTCCTGGAGGTTTAGGAAACACGTTTATTTCACTACCCAGAGGGTTTCTGCAAGATTTTGGTTATATTGTGTCAGGTGCATCAAGAGCAAGGGCAGAGTCGGGATGCTCTCGTACAGCCTTATCTTTGCTTTCGGTTCTAGAGAATGAGGCCAGAAGTCAATTAGGCAGCGGATCAGATCCGACATTATATCGCATATGCCGGCAATTATCTTGGGAAGTTCTATTCTTACAAGTGAATGTGATGTTGAGTGAATGGCCGCATCATCGCCTTAACTTAACAGCACTTGCAAATAAATGTAAGGCGTGTATCGCTGCGGCTACTTCGGGCGATACTATTATACCACGAGCACAGGTATTTTTATAATCTCCCTTTAAAATTAAATGGCAATTTTTTTCGTTATTGTCAACATTTTAAGTTTCATTCGTCATCATAGTATTCTACAAATTTTGTCATAATATTAAATTTACAAACATATTATCTTAAAAACTTCTTGATTTTATTAATTAATTGTACGAGTAAGACTTGATAGTGAATGCATTATTTATTCACAGGTGATAGAAGGTTGTTGGATATGTTTAGTGAACGCCTGTGAGTGGGAAGGCGCGGGTATTATTAATGGTCCGGGCGAATTGGCAGCGGCACTTTGTGCGGCGTGCTTTGAGTTGCAGAGAGGCAAGGCGTCTAGAAAGTTCCCAAGACCATTATGGGATTATGGTATGCAAATGTTTCGTATTTAAAATTTGAATTTAAAAATAGAGACAGTTTGATTTATTGTTGAACTGTTTACTTCCTGTTGTCTAAAGGTATCTGTACCACATTTGAATTCTGATTTGAATCTTACAGTGCTATCTATATACAACAACGGCACTACCGGCCCAGTGAAGAGGAACGCAGGTGGCATGCCTTCTCACTCTAGGGATGCCCCTAACGCGGCAGCAGAAGCAAGAAACGCGTTTAATGCCTTTTTGACAACCCTACGAGAACCTCTAGCGGTCAGCGTCATGCTATCGCTGCTGGCTAGGATATACAATCTCCTTACAGATGATAGCTCTTTGGAACTCGTCATAGAGTACACGACTCTATGGCCCTCAAATATTTCAAACATGAACAACTATAATCACAAACACGTGCTGGAATCGGTTACGGAGTTGTTGGAGAAAAGTTTGAAGTTCTATCCCTATAACACGTCATGGTGAGTTGTTAACCAGATTGATATTAAATTTTAGATGTACTTTTATTATTCAAAATTGTTTAATAAATAAAACAATGCGTTGATTTTTTGTAATACTTTATTCCTAATTAAATTATTTACATGCAAGTATTTTGTAGCTACTACATACAGCTATATTCTGTAGAAATCATAAATTTCTTTCATCATTTAAGGTTGCGTCTTTACGGTGACGTCGAAATGGCGGGTGGGCGATGGTCGTCCGCGCTCCGTCGCTACTTGTGCGCGCTGGCGGCTGGTACTTGGCACTTTGCCAAGCGAATGCCAGACGAGGGCAGTATCGCGAGACGGGCTGCCAGATGTTGCCAGGCGCTATCTTCCCCGTCTCAAGCCGCTGCACTGTGCCAGCTTCCAGAGGAACCCGATTACACGACCGCTTTCAAATGCTTCGCTGAAAAGGTTAGTTGCTCTCCACCAAAATCGAATTCTTACATTTTTTATTTTATTTTAAGACCTTTTTACCATTACAATTTGCCGCGTATGTACTTACGTAGATTCGACATGCATTGTACAAACTATAGGTACCTAATAAAATCAGCTTCTGCATTATTTCCAGCTACCTTAGAATACAGCATTTTTTTAATAATTTGCGAATGTTTGCCTGTAACGGCTCATTCCCTTGTTAAAATATACGTTATAGAACTAGCTCGTTTTTACAGAGTTTCTTTCAATACAGATATATTAATATATGTCACTAAAATGCACGTCTAGAGAGTAACAACCGAGTTTCTTGCCGATTCTTCTTGTACCTACATCAGTCAGAATCGACATCCGAAATCGAAAATTTAACAATAATTCTAAAATTTTTCAAACTTCGGTCAAGTGAATAGTACATTGGGACGACAATAAATCTCATTTTGCAACCTTGTCTGCAGTCCGGAACATTGATAAAATTGCAATTAAATTATTTTTTTGCTGTATGATCGTGAAACAAATTCCAAAAGTTCTGCAAACTTGGAAACGTTTTCTATATAATATTTCATCACATTCACGTTTTAAATTTGCAACCAATCGTAAGTGTACGGAACATTGTTAAAATTGCAATCAAATTATTTTTGCTGTATGGTCGTGAAAAAAATTCCAAAAATTCTGCAAAACTCGACACAGATATCGGAAATATATACCGAACGCTTGTATAAATTTGCAACCTTTTTCGTTGACCGGAACATGTTTATTTATAACTAGCTTCCGCCCGCGACTCCGTCCGCGCGGATGTCGGTCTTCGCGTGGATGGTTTATTTCTTCATTTTGAGTAACTCTGACAATGATATCTTATAAATATATATTGGACCCAAATACGGCTAGGCCTATAATAATACGCAACGTGTGTTCGCGGTTCTACAGAACAACGTCTATGGATAAAACTGAAAAGATTAATTTTTTTCTACGTATTTTATTTAAAAAGTATCCTATTATACGCCCAGGATAATAAGGTATATTTATACCAAGTTTCATCGAAATCGAACCGTTAGTTTTCACGTGATGCAGACAGACAGACAGACAAAAAATTTTTTAAACACATATTTGGGTTTGGTATCGATCCAGTAACACCCCCCCCCCCTGGTATTTATTTTTTCAATATTTTCAACTTATTTTCAATGTACAGAATTGACCCTTCTACAGATTTATTATAATATGTATAGTTACAAATACAATGAAATGAGATGACAGAGAGAATTATGAGTTTAATGAATAAACCAATTTACGGTGAAAACAATATTAATATGTTAATTATTATTATTATGCATACAATATATTTTATTCCAATAAGAACGACCGCTCGCCACACTGGACACGTCCGCTCGCATCAAAATTCATAAATTTTATGCGTCGCGCGGCTTTTTTTTTTTTTTTTTTTGTGTGGTGTTTCTCAATGTTAGCCAGAAGGGCTTCTACATTTTAACGCGGACGCGGGGGTGAACTGAAGGTTCACCCTGGTAGCGACATGCACAAGGGCGTCCCCCCTTGACGGGGACCACGAACCTCGGCTTGAGCTGTCGCTTGAGTGGAGGAGGCCAGAAGGGCCCTAATCGGACGGGGCGTCGCGCGGCGCGGATCGCAGTCCTTATATAGGAGTCGTGGCAGGCGTGGCATCGTGCGGCTCTCGTGTGACGCAAACGGTGCAAGCCAAATACGACTTTCGGAGCTACATGTTACGGCGCTGAATCCACTGCGGTATAGAACAACGTCTATGGATAAAACTGAAAATTTTAGTTTATTTTTTTTTCTACGTATTTTTCCAGGATAAAAAGTATCCTATTTTACGCCCAGGATAATAAGGTATAATTATACCAAGTTTCATCGAAATCGAACCGCTAGTTTTCACGTGATGTCTTCACATACAGACAGACAGACAGACAGACAGACAAAAATTTTTTTAATCACATATTTGGGTTTGGTATCGATCCAGTAACACCCCCTGCTATTTATTTTTTCAATATTTTCAATGTACAGAATTGACCCTTCTACAGATTTATTATATGTATAGATTATTTTTAATTCGTGGTCATTTTTTCGAGTAAGGTGATCTCGGAATAATTACAAAAGTTTTGGAACTTGGTTGCAAACTTCGAAAACATATATTCTTATGCATTTACAAATTTGCAACCTCATTCAGTTTAATAAATAAAAAAAAAAAAAAAAAAAACATTAATATTCAATATCAAAAGATGTTCCGTACACTGAGATTGGTTGCAAATTTAATACGTGATATGAAATATTATATCGAAATCTTCCCCAAGTTTGCAGAACTTTTGGATTTTTTTTTTTTTTTTTTTTTTTTTTTTTTCTTCACGACCATACAGAAAAAAAAAATTTTATTGCAGTTCCGGACTGCGGACAAGGTTGCAAAATGAGATTTATTGTCGCCCCAATGTACCATTCATTTGACCGAAGTTTCCGTCAGAATCGACATCCGAAATCGAAAATTTAACAATAATTCTAAAATTTTTCAAACTTCGGTCAAGTGAATAGTACATTGGGACGACAATAAATCTCATTTTGCAACCTTGTCTGCAGTCCGGAACATTGATAAAATTGCAATTAAATTATTTTTTTGCTGTATGATCGTGAAACAAATTCCAAAAGTTCTGCAAACTTGGAAACGTTTTCTATATAATATTTCATCACATTCACGTTTTAAATTTGCAACCAATCGTAAGTGTACGGAACATTGTTAAAATTGCAATCAAATTATTTTTGCTGTATGGTCGTGAAAAAAATTCCAAAAATTCTGCAAAACTCGACACAGATATCGGAAATATATACCGAACGCTTGTATAAATTTGCAACCTTTTTCGTTGACCGGAACATGTTTATTTATAACTAGCTTCCGCCCGCGACTCCGTCCGCGCGGATGTCGGTCTTCGCGTGGATGGTTTATTTCTTCATTTTGAGTAACTCTGACAATGATATCTTATAAATATATATTGGACCCAAATACGGCTAGGCCTATAATAATACGCAACGTGTGTTCGCGGTTCTACAGAACAACGTCTATGGATAAAACTGAAAAGATTAATTTTTTTCTACGTATTTTATTTAAAAAGTATCCTATTATACGCCCAGGATAATAAGGTATATTTATACCAAGTTTCATCGAAATCGAACCGTTAGTTTTCACGTGATGCAGACAGACAGACAGACAAAAAATTTTTTAAACACATATTTGGGTTTGGTATCGATCCAGTAACACCCCCCCCCCCCCCCCCCCCTGGTATTTATTTTTTCAATATTTTCAACTTATTTTCAATGTACAGAATTGACCCTTCTACAGATTTATTATAATATGTATAGTTACAAATACAATGAAATGAGATGACAGAGAGAATTATGAGTTTAATGAATAAACCAATTTACGGTGAAAACAATATTAATATGTTAATTATTATTATTATGCATACAATATATTTTATTCCAATAAGAACGACCGCTCGCCACACTGGACACGTCCGCTCGCATCAAAATTCATAAATTTTATGCGTCGCGCGGCTTTTTTTTTTTTTTTTTTTTTGTGTGGTGTTTCTCAATGTTAGCCAGAAGGGCTTCTACATTTTAACGCGGACGCGGGGGTGAACTGAAGGTTCACCCTGGTAGCGACATGCACAAGGGCGTCCCCCCTTGACGGGGACCACGAACCTCGGCTTGAGCTGTCGCTTGAGTGGAGGAGGCCAGAAGGGCCCTAATCGGACGGGGCGTCGCGCGGCGCGGATCGCAGTCCTTATATAGGAGTCGTGGCAGGCGTGGCATCGTGCGGCTCTCGTGTGACGCAAACGGTGCAAGCCAAATACGACTTTCGGAGCTACATGTTACGGCGCTGAATCCACTGCGGTATAGAACAACGTCTATGGATAAAACTGAAAATTTTAGTTTATTTTTTTTTCTACGTATTTTTCCAGGATAAAAAGTATCCTATTTTACGCCCAGGATAATAAGGTATAATTATACCAAGTTTCATCGAAATCGAACCGCTAGTTTTCACGTGATGTCTTCACATACAGACAGACAGACAGACAGACAGACAAAAATTTTTTTAATCACATATTTGGGTTTGGTATCGATCCAGTAACACCCCCTGCTATTTATTTTTTCAATATTTTCAATGTACAGAATTGACCCTTCTACAGATTTATTATATGTATAGATTATTTTTAATTCGTGGTCATTTTTTCGAGTAAGGTGATCTCGGAATAATTACAAAAGTTTTGGAACTTGGTTGCAAACTTCGAAAACATATATTCTTATGCATTTACAAATTTGCAACCTCATTCAGTTTAATAAATAAAAAAAAAAAAAAAAAAAAAACATTAATATTCAATATCAAAAGATGTTCCGTACACTGAGATTGGTTGCAAATTTAATACGTGATATGAAATATTATATCGAAATCTTCCCCAAGTTTGCAGAACTTTTGGATTTTTTTTTTTTTTTTTTTTTTTTTTTTTTCTTCACGACCATACAGAAAAAAAAAATTTTATTGCAGTTCCGGACTGCGGACAAGGTTGCAAAATGAGATTTATTGTCGCCCCAATGTACCATTCATTTGACCGAAGTTTGAAAACTTTTGGAATTATTGTGAATTAATTGTCTTGACTGACTGGAGTATTGGTAGAAACGTCCTTCTGAATCGGTGTAGTTGTAGTTTTTAAAAATATACATCTATACACTTGTAAAAGTTTAAAGGAATAAAAAAGTTTTGTGTTTGAATTCAAGTGTACTAACACTGTCATATATTTATAGACTGGCAACGCAGCAGATGCAATGGACGGTTACTACGGGTGTCTATGGGACGGCACACTGCTGGAAGTGGCAGTAGCGCTGCACACGCGGCGCGGGGAGGGCGGGCGACGCGCTCGCGCGGTCAAAGCCGCGGGGGCACTCGAACTGAACGCAAATAACAGTGAAGACATACAGCGCGAAGCCGCGGCCATTAGACGCGCAAGATTACTCAGAGCGCTCACGAACCAATATGTTGCTTAGTGAAATATAATATTTTTAGTTACAATGGTCTTTTTATTTGGTTCTTTTACTGTTGACGGTACATTGCTGGAAGTGGCAGTAGCGCTTGACACGAGGCGTGGGGATGCTGGAACTGCACGACAATAACCTTTTATGTATAATCTTATAATATGTACTTTATTTTTATAAAAATAATGATATGTTTAAAACCACTATCGCTCATAAGTTCCGAGATATCTGTAACACTTGGGACAGTAATGATCCGTGTTCTTTGCGGAGTCGACACACCAGTAAGGTATACAGCAACAGCAACTGAAAATATATAAGAAAATAAAAGAGTGGAGAAGTGAAATTAGTACTTTTCCACCAGAGCCCTTAGAAAATTTCCATCCTGTATATTCTTCTCCTGGTCCTTTATTTTTTTATATGAGTAGGTAATTATTTTTTTATAAACCTTTAATAACGTGACCGAGTCTTATTAATTTATACTAAGTTAATTATTTCTTCAAATTAAAAATTCTACTTTGTACGCAAACTAGGAACCATTTTTATAAACATTTGAATTTTATTTTTGAACATGGTACTAAAACTCTTATTAAAAGCTTTTTTTGATAATGACGCATTCTTAAAATACCTGTATGTCATTCTATCTAACTTAGGAAATTCATTGGATAAAATAACATTAACTTACCAGACCAATGTAAATAAAATCGCTGTTATATGAGTTCTTGTAGTTGTTGTAAGCCTAATGGTAGTCCTTACTGGCACATTGCAAAACAAACACGTTACTAGGGCATTTTTTGGACCTAACAGTAATGGTACCTGTAAATATTTAAAAACCCTTTAATAACATGATAGGTAATAACTCGTAAATTCCTTATAATTGTCAATTTATATTATTAGCACTTATAAGGTATACTAGCTATGCCACAAACATATTTTTATAGGTTATGTGTTTAGTAGTTAGTACATATTATGCTGTTGCCAATTATTATCATAAAAATCCTTTCAGTGGATTTTCGCGTTAAAATGTAGGTATGTACATCCATACATTCTTACAAACATTGACGTTTTTAATATTTATAGGTACAACTGAAAAGCCAGGGAAAGTTGACTATATAACTACTAGATTCTTGATAATTTGAATTGTTACCTCTCGATAGAATTGCATTTTATAGTTTAGCTTTTGGAATGAAGCACTCAATTCACTTTTTCCAGTTTTATTTACTCTTTGATAAATATTTAATTATATAAGCTAAAAGCTACGACCGGTTTCACAATAACATCGTCCTTCATACGATGCGACGTCAGGTAGGAGCATAGGAGGATAACGAATAAATAAACCGGTTATTTAAAAAATATAATCAATATGATTAATGATATGAATGAAAACCTCGCTTAAAGTCTTCTCAGAGAATAGTTTTTCATCAAACCTTCATACATGTAACAATAATTAAATCACAATTTAAATTTATATTCTAGGAGGTAGCAACGTTGACAAGTGAGCATTTTAGTATAGTTGGTTCTTTGATATGCTGTTCCTCTTGCTATTTCGGTTACAGTCCGGGCTGTCTGGCTGGCCGCAGTGGTTGCGTTTATTAGTGCGCATCTTATCTGCACAGGATAATATCCTTAATTTAAAGTCATTTTTTAACGCGTAATTTTTAATCGTTTGCCTTTAGATAGATCCATTAGACATACATTTTTTATTGCAAGACGTTTTGTTCGTTGTTAAATAGGTGCCAGACGCAATTTTTATTTCAAAATAATTAAAATATCATCGAAATAAGTGAAATTAACTAAACACTTACATATATTAAGCAGAGGCGGCTCGCCCTAAGGAGCGCTGGTGCAGTGAACTCCCATAAATAATTATAATAAAATCATACTCCTTAATTTCATTATTAATATTAATTATTACTATTTAAAATCAATCGTAATCGTAAAAAACTACTGGCAATACCAATGAATATATCCATCATTCCATACACCTGTAGGTATAATACTGTATTATAAAACGCGCGTAGCGGAGCGCTCACGATTGCGCTCCAATGAAAAAATATTTAGTACATTTTCTAATACGAAATCCAATAGGAGTGAAAGAGATAGTTTTGTCAGAGTCCTGCGCGTGAAACAGAAGATTTTCTATGAAAAAATAGCTAAATTCGGAGCGCCGCTCCCGCAAACGTTGCCGGTTCGTTTTTACCGCGCGCCCGTACACAAAACTCAAACTCAAACTCAAACATTTATTTATTCAATTAGACTACTATTTAGTAGCACTTTCGAATCGTCATTACATAAGTATTTTTAACATTTACCACCGATTCGGAAAGCAGTATCTATGGAGAAGAATCGGCAAGAAACTCCATAGTTGCTCTTTTAAAATCATGTCAATATTACATAATATGTAACTTATATCTAACTTATACATAATATATCATAATATGCCCAAGAACTGTCCTGTGGTTTTTACGCGACAACCCTCCATGGGTCTTTATCGTCCATATATTCCTGAATACTGTAGTACGCTCTCTGAACTAGTACATTTTTTATATAAGTTTTAAATTTAGAACTACTAAACTCTTTAATATTGAGAGGAATTCTATTGTATAAGCGTATACCTTGACCCATAAATGAATTTTTAACTTTAGCTAATCGGAAAAATGGCATTTCAATTCTATTCCTGTTCCTTGTGCCATAATCGTGTCTATCTCCTACTCTTGTGTGTAAGTCGGCGTTTTTGTGAACATGCAAAATATTATTATATATATACTGTGATGGTACAGTAAGGATACCAGTATTCTTAAAATGATCTCTTAGTGAGTCCCGAGCACGTAAATTATATATAGAGCGAATGGCTCTTTTCTGTAAGATAAATATAGTTTCTATATCTGCAGCCTTGCCCCACAGTAGAATTCCATAGGACATAATGCTATGAAAGTAGCTGAAATAAACCAATCTAGCCGTATCTTCATCGGTGAGATGCCTTATTTTTCGGACTGCATATGCAGCTGAACTGAGCTTACCTGCAGCGGTGTTGACATGGGCTCCCCACTGTAGTTTCTCATCCAATGTTAACCCTAGAAATACAGTAGACTCAGTAGGATGCAATACCTCCCCGTTCAAGGTAATATCTCTGTTCAACTTTTTTACATTAGGAAGTAAAAATTCAACACAAGTGGTTTTTTTAGCATTTAATAATAAATTATTGGCAGTAAACCATTCAGATATGTGTAAAAGAGCACTGTTCACTTCGTCAACATTTGGGTCATGCCTATCCACATTAAAAATTAATGAGGTATCATCTGCAAACAGAACTATTTCACACCTATCCTGCAAATAATAGGGAAGATCATTGATATATACCAAGAACAAGAAGGGACCTAAAATGGACCCCTGTGGAACACCAATGTTAATTGACGCACCGCTAGAACGTTCTCCATTAACAACTACAGTCTGTATCCTATCATGCAGGTATGACGCTATGAGGTTCTGGGCTTTTCCTGTAATTCCATAGTGATTAAGTTTACGTAACAAAGTACAATGTTCAACGCAGTCAAATGCCTTGGAGAGGTCACAAAATATCCCCAGAGCATTTTTTGAGTTTTCCCACGCTTTATAAATATGTGTTAGAAGTGCAACTCCAGCATCTGTGGTTGAGCGCCCCTTTGTGAAACCAAACTGTTTGGTGTGCAGTAAATTATTAGATGCAAAATGACTACTCAATTGGTTTAATATCAACCTCTCGAATACCTTACTTAATACAAGACAACGATTTCGCGCGACGTTAACCCCTAACTAACAAAAATGTTGTATATAAAAGTTGTTCGTCAAAAAACAATCTACAAAAATGGTCTGATATCATTTCTTCGTAAAATGAAAAAAAAAAAGTTTTATTGAAAAATATAAATAGCTCTAATTTCTGAACATTTTCTCTTATAACTTTTTTATTTACTGTTCTACGACAAAAAGTTACTGGACCAAAATTGTAGAGAATTTAATTTGCAACAAATAATGTATACAATTGTTTTTTAACAGATTAATAGTCTAAGAGATATATCGTAAAAACCATTTCAACCGCTATTTTCAAGATGGCGGCCGTGGGACACGGGTGGCGACCCCACAAACTTGGTTTTAGCTTCACACTGACCCCCCCTACATATCAAAAATAGTTTGGAAAATCCAAAAGTGCACGCCTCATAATCTCATCCTTTACAATAAAATTGATTATTTATAAAGAGTTCACTATAAATATAAAAAAGAAATAAAATAAAACAGTTGGAAAAGTAAAGAAAGCGGTACCGTAATAATTGAGCTATTTTTCTTGTGGCCCCACCTAGATGTGAAACTGCGCAGGTTTAAGGGACTGACTACCAACTTATTTTTTTAAACCTTGGCTTATAGTATAAAGAATCGAGTTTATAATGGTGAATTTTGAGTACACTATAAATATAAAAAAAAATAAAATAAAGAATATAATATATAGATATACTAAAATTATGGAGAACAGTCGATATTTTTTTTTGTTTATTTAATAACAATTAAACCACATCGATCAGACCCTGAAAAATGAAAGGGTTCTATTCCTGAGCACAGGCGCGGTCCCAGCCTGACATTTTGGGGGGGGACACGCAGCTGGAAAGGTATGGAATCCCCCATCCCCAATCCCCAACCGTACTCGCCAAATATCGTATTCAAGTGAAGAAGAAGTGATAAGCAAAAACTTGAGAAAATCGTACTCGATAAAATAGAAAAAAATTCTTATACTGTACAATATATTATAAAAAACCGGCCAAGTGCGAGTCGGAAGCCGTTAGCTGCAAATTTTCGCAAATTTCAACATTTGCAAGGGATTAAAAACAGGTTTAAACAGAACTTTAGATGTGCGAGTGACTCCGATTTGCACCAGTTTTTTATATATTGTACAGTATAAGAATTTTTTTCTATTTTATCGAGTACGATTTTGGGGGGGGGTCATGTCCCCCGTGACCACCCCCCTGGGACCGCGCCTGCCTGAGCATACCTACTCAAGCGTAAGAGAAAAAAAAAGACTCGATTAGTAAAGTATTTCGGTCGCTATCGTGTTAACAAGAAAATCCTCCGCACATACAGACACACGGACGTCCAAGACAGAACTTTTTTAAACTGTTTTTTAACTAGTTTAAATAACAAAAATGACATCAAAAATATCATGAATGTTAAAAATAGTGTTTTTTCTTAATATGTGTGTGTATGTATTATCTTACAAGTGCAATGTATGATACATAAAGACATTTTAAGTTTGAAAAATCAGATGTTTTGCGCGAAGTGACAGTACCTAGTACCCACCTCAACGCTTCGCTTATGAGGCGTGCAAAATAAAATTGCGTCCTCTAAAAAACACAAGGTTAGGCCAAAAAAATGTAACATTTCAATGGACTAAGCAGGAAAATAGACAAAAAATTAGGATGATAACATTAAAATTTAAACATACCTACTGTAAATACAGTGTATGTCGCCGTCATTGACTGATGACTGTGACATTCATATACCTACTTGTATAATATTCAAAGATAAGTATCTCTACCTTACTAGTTTCGAGAGGAGGGGGCAACTCATGCGAGGATGAAGTTGTAGAACTCATCATCTGTGTATCTATAAACAAGTAGATAATGTTTGTATAGAACAGGTACACAGGTATTTATAAACATCTAAACACTTTCAACTTCTTACCTTTTCGAACACCTATCCTTTACCTTATTGAACAAATTATTTTTGAACAAATACAGTAGAAAAGAACTGTCTTATACTCTAAAACCTAGTACTTATGTCCAGAGGCAGGCTATAAGTGCTAATCGTAGAATTAAGGGGGAATCAAAATATCTTATGGTCTGTGAGACGTTACGCGCGTATTGATAAGCAAATATTTCGTTGCACGGTCAGATACGCCTTGACTTCTAGGCTTAGAGCTAGTTAGAGCTAGTAAGACTATCTAGGTATAATGCTAATATCTCGTTGGTATCTATCAAGAATGGCAATGTGACGTGAAGACTAAGAGAGGAAAGAGAATGAGAGACTAAGAGCTGATTTCTACTTGCCGGATCCCGGATAGACCACCTGTAACGATCATCGTTTTAATCGAGCGACATGCACATGGATATTGAACCAATTCTCGATATGAAAGATATATTTTGTAATTTTAATGAATTACAGGATTACAGGGTAAGTTATTTTTAGTGTTTTTAATTCATAATAACTAAATAAAATATTCTTATTATATTCGAAAAAATGGACCAACAAGATACCGAGAAATCATTTTATTTCCGAGAGAAGCCAGAATGTAGCCTGAATTATTTTATGCAATGAAGTATACCTACGTAAACGTAGCACGTACGACATGGGTACCTAATGTTATAAAATATAGCTTTTTGTCACACAGGATATTAATAAAAAACGGTAAAACAGCAATTTGCATTTTTTATTTAACAACATTTTCAACTACATTGTAGGCATATTTAGTCAATTTTATACAAGACGTGTTAACTATATTATAGTCTATACACAGAACAGTAAGATCGTCTATATATAAGTTTGGAAAAAATATAGAATCGTGGTGTGTCATCATTATTCTTGGCTAAGTGTTGTCTTAGACACGGCTCATACTGCATACAATTTCCTTATTTAACGCATTGAACTAGTGAAGAAGTTCAATTCTATGAAAGTATAAAAGTTTTATGAAGGTAAAGTCATTGAAAAACTACTTGTATTTAGACATAATATACATTGTGTATGTAGATTGTAGGTATATAATTATGTGCCTACTAACAAAGTTTATAGCTAGAATTCCGTACCATTAACTACGTCACTTAATAAACAATTAATTAAGTAAGTTGAACCTTTAAAGCTCAGCTAAAGGTAGGCACCTAAAGGATGTTAATTTTGATAATAAAACTTGAATAAAAAACTAAATAGGTACTATGTAATTTTCGTAATCTTAATGACTCTAATCTTCAGTTATCTATATGTTTTTATTTAAATGTTTCTGTGCAAATAATTATTGTAATTAATACTAAACAACAAATGCTTCAAGCGCAAGCATAGATAGCGCCGCCATGGCCGCGACGGCGGGAACTGTAACCACCCATGCGAAAATTATGTTCCTGCAAAACAATAGAAATACTTAGTAAGTTCATTTATTTTATACAGTTTTATACTTATAGTAGAGCCATTTTAATAGGCAACATTTGACAGTTCAACAAAATTCAACAACGTAACCTAGTAACGACGACATAGAATAACATGATATTTTGTTTTGTTACAACTGCACATTTGCTTAACTTTTTTCAATTACGATTACATATCTATACATATAATAAAATCGTAGGAAAGTCAAAACTGTACATTGAATATTTTTTTAAAAGAATACATAATCCATGATCTATAATCGATATAGAAGCCAAAAACATAGTTTTTAGAATTTTTGTCTGTTTGTCTGTTTGTCGGTTTGTCTGTTTGTCTGTTTGTCTGTATATTTGTCCGAGCTAATCTCGAAAAGTACCGCATAGATTGACTTCAAATTTTGCATGAATATTACTAACAGGTCGGGTGAGGCTTTTATATACACATTATCATGATATCACCTCCGGGGGAGGAGCTGTGAACCTTTATTTTTCTAACGTATTCCGTGTATTACACAGCGTACAAAGTAGACGTAGACGTCTAAAGACTCATGTTTAAATGTTGTTTTTGGGTAAGCCACGCTATTATCTAGCTTTACACTATAAAAACTACGTCATTTACGTAATTTTGGCAGAGAAACAGTTTAATGAATCTTAGTAGTATAAAGACAAATTTGAAACAGCGCCATCTATGAGACTTCATTAAAATCAAATCAATTTACATGTTTAACGCTTCTTGCAAATTTATAATTAAAAATTAAATAATATGATATTGGTGGGGTTTTTAATTGTACTTATTTATTTAACTTTTTAACCCATGTCTTCCCAGAGTCCACTTCAGGTGCTTATATTTTATGTGAATATACTAAATAAAATTTTACAAGTGAGGGTAGATGTTTATTATTTGATGTCAAACAAGACACTATTACCAGTTAATTGTGACATTTTAAAAAATCCTTCTTGCGTTCCCACAAAAGGTAAGTTGTAGCTTTTATAATTAATTATTACTTTATTAATTAATTATATAGTTAGACTCATGTTTTTAATTAGAATTGTAGTTACGACAAAATAAGAAAATGATGAAATTTTATTTTTATGTATAACTTTTACAAGACTATATTAAACGCCCAAAGAAGGTCACTTTAGTTCTTGATAGAATTTTATTTGTTAGTAGCTTTTTAATAAAATTAGGTAAAGTAATCTTTTCATTTTTTTTATTTACAGATTCAATGTTCATAAAAATTAACGATTTGCATGAGGATGTAGTAGAAATAAGTATCCTGGCGCGTGGTCAATTGTTGACTAAAGTTAATTTCCAACGTATGGTACAATCATTGGAAGAATCTTGGGTAATTTTAGAGGATATTTTTCGGGAATGAGAAAAGGGGCAGCCAACCACGTATCAGCGTGCGTGCGTGAGAATCTACCTACGTTTTAGTACCAAAAAAAATGTTATTTTGAAACGTAAATATTGCACTCACAACTACTGTACAAGTATGATTTTTAATCGTGCTTTACTGTCATCTGATTGTTTTATTATCGTTATGGCTATCGCGGTACAGATCGTACTGGGATCAGAGTACATATTATTTATCAATTGGTGTGGTTAATATACGTACCACACCAAGTAAAATATTTACAATCATACCAAATGGATTAACACGGTATGTACATAAGGCGGTCTTATCGCTTACTAGCGATCTCTTCCAGACTGCCCAAGGTAAGAGATAAAGAATTATACTCATGATCCAGCAATTTTCAACCGAAAAAGAAGTTTTTCTGTAATTGGTAGTTGTTTCATTTATTTATTTTAAATACCTAATTTTACTTTTATATTTGCCCATTTGCATTACATTCAGTATGTTTATTTCTGTCTAATATAAATACTCTTTTTTAGATATAAATAACAAAAACAACTTTTTTATTAAAATTTAGTACCTTGGGAAGATATTATCTATGTGTTAATAGAACAATACATAAAGGAAATTATGTTACGATTTTATACAATGAAAATATGTAAAAACATATTAGCAGGTGTAATTATTAAATTGATCCCGAACCCAAAACTGTAGTTAATTTTTTTTGTCATTTAGTGTTTAATTCATGTCAATTGGTTCATTAATAAAAAAAATTATGATCATTTAAATAATCACAGCGAACATTTGCTAAGGCATTCATGTACAAGGTGTAATCGTTCAGTGTGCACAGGCGATTTTTTTTGTAAGTATTACAGATAACAAAAAACTTTAAACTGATATCGAAAGTACTTAACCTAATAATGGCCGTAATCTTTTTTTTTAAATAAATCGAGAAATATAAAAAAAAATATCTTTAACCCTCCCATACATTAAGTACATAATATGAAATATGAATATCCCATATACATTTAATATCAAAGATTTTAGCTTTCTTTTTCTTTTTTTGGTTGTCTGCTTTAATTACTTCGCAAATTTGAAGTGGCATTTTCCACGCTTTTTCCGGACATTTTCACGCATTTTCCGGGGATTTTCCAGGCATTTTCCACGCCTTTTCCGGACCATTTCACGCATTTTCCGGATATTTTCCAGATATTTTCCAGGCATTTCCCAGGCATTTTCCTGACATTTCCCTGGCATTTTCCGGAGATTTTTCAGGCATTTTCCACGCTTTTCCCGAACATTTTCACGCATTTTCCGGATATTTTCCGGGTATTTCCCGGACATTTTCACACATTTTCTGGGGGATTTTCCAGATATTTTACAGGCATTTTCCGGATATCCCCGGAAAATGCCCCGGATTTCCGGAAAGTACGTAAGTTTTTTAGCTTAGATTAGTAATAAATTCTATTAACAATTCTGTGAATTGTTTATGGTAGTACGTGTTTACTAAATAATTGTATGTAAAGTAGTAACTACTACGCAGTCGCTATTCCACGCGGACGAAGTCGCGGGCACAGCTAGTTTATAATAATAATGACCGATACAAGTAATTTTAAGATTTCATTTTACTGATAAACCATTCTAAACATAATAAACAATTTCTGAATTGAAGAACTGACGTCGCTACAATTTTGTGTCAATAAACCTTTTTTCTTTTTAAATACCAGAGATGTTACTCTAAAAATCGAAATCTGACATCTAGAATCGAATGCATTGATTACTTGTGAATAAAAATCTTCATAAATTAATAAATTCGATTGACAAATGTTTCAAGTCCGTATCGATTAATTCACTTTTAATCGATGTTTTTAAGCAAGTTACCTCTCTTCGAAGATAAAATTGATAGACGTCAAATGTTGCCTATTAAATTGGCTCGACTATAGGTATATTTTTTCAACTTGAATTGTCCAGTTCATTACTTTACAAGAGTTTGTGATACGTTTGTGTAAGTAGGTACAGTTATTCACTAATATAGTTGCTATCTTCTGATGTCTTGTGTTATATTTGTGTATTATGAAAAATCAACTCCATATTTTTTTACAAATGTTAATTTACTCCATTCACTATAATAATTCACAATCTATCTATTCCTGTATTCTACATACCTGAACAGACTCCAATCAACAGCCTTCTCTGAGGAGTATCCAACACAAACGACCGAACCAACTTTGCAATGTGTAGTAGATACGGGCAACCCCGCCTTGCTGGCTACCAGCACAGTGAGAGCTGCTCCTAGTTCTATGGTAAAACCACTGAAAAACAACATGTTCATATTAAATTTTTTGGTCGAATATCAACTTCTACTTCCAAAAAAGGTAGGAATTAAAATATGTAAAAGAAAGGTGAATTTAGAGCTTTTCTTGAAAATTACATTTATAGTGTTAATCAAAAGTATATATACCTATATATATATATATATATTAATCTATAGTTACCTACATTTAAACAAATAACTAAAAAAACAGCCTGTGATTTAATCATTAATCACTATGCATCATCCTTTGATACAAAAAAATCTAAATAAACACAACAATCTAATAAAGCTTACGTATCCGGTGTAATGCTTGTAAGATCTTCGCCAACAGTTCTGATAACGCGACGTCCCCATAGCCACAAGCCCAGTGCGATACCAACGCCACCAAACACAAGAATCGCTAGCGGCGTCTCCGCACGAGCATGCGCACCTCCCTCAGAATATAACAACCATAAAGCAACCAGAGGACCTATAGCGTTACTGTAAAAATATTAAACATTTAAAATTATAATATCAATATTAAATATTAATCATACAAAGCATCAGCACGATCATCAGCATCTTAGCGATCTGATTATGCAATTAAAAAATAATTCAAATAATATTTAGTGCAAATTGAAATATAACACAGTTATCAAAATTACCTTACATCATTACCACCGTGTGCAAATGCGCCAAACGAAGCAGTTAAGACTTGTAAAAATGAGAAAAGTTTCAAGGTATCTGGCGGCGGGGGTGGGGCTGGCGCAGGCGGGGGCGGGGTGGTCGCTTTCAGCAGCGGGGCCGCGCTGGAGTTGGGTGTTATCGCTGGTAGACCCACTCTGCCATCGCATTCTATGCTCCAAGCACTGCCCCCTTCGGGTCCCTATATTAGTATTAGATATATTGGGTTATTAAATTGTTTAATTATATTTTCTATTTAACATTGGTTACGTTATAACTTCTAAATATATATGCGCATTTATCATACCTTTTCAATTCTAGGTGGAGGAGTATCAAAATCAACTACACCCGACATAGCTCCAACTGCAGTCATCCTTCCCAATTCAACGCGTGCAATTGTATCACAAGAATCACCTATAAATCCATTCTTAGAATCATAGCTTTCACCCATTCCTACAAGCTGATTAGAATCTAAGCTCTTACAACAACTAAGTGTTTCGTCAATATACTTCAATGTATGAATCTGGGGATCAGCATCAATCAACTGCAATCGGACTTTATCTGGAGGACTAAGACTTCGTGAAAGGATACTGCAATCGTCCATTGTGGCCAATAGAGCTCTGTTTCTGGCATTCATTTCTCTGATTCCAAGGGAACACTTATCAGCATCACTTAAGGTGACCATTTCAGCACTTTCTGCAATTGCTTCTAGAACTTTTCCATCTTCGGAAAGTAATGAAGTAGGTCTTTGTGGTACGCTAGTTTTATTCGAATGTGTTGGAGTATTTGCCGGAGTTGTTTCTGAAATATAATTGTTTTATGACTCAAAAAAGTACCTATAAAAAAACTTTTAATTGGATCATGAGTTAATAAATTAAAATTTAAAATTTACCATTTGAGAGACCAAGGGTAAAATTCACAGGATTTGCTGTAAGTTGTCGCCGATAATATGGTACAAGGAAGAGACGGACACAAACTGCCGCTACAGCACCAAGTGCTACAGATCCAGATAAAGCCGCCCACATTGGTATTTTATCCATAGCTAATACTAAAATGAAAAGTTTATATTATTGAGTACACATGTTCCATTTATTTTCTATAAATTAGAATTTAATAAGTAAACAATAAAACCATACATTTAGGTCCATCGTGCACAACGCTTATCACGTTAACAGCTACTGTAGCTCCATAAAAGAAAGGTAATGCGTGTAATCCAGCAGTCAAAGGTTGTGAGGCTCGAAGAATAAATCGGCGTACTAACCAATAAAGTAGAGCCGAGACCGTTCCACTTAATACCGGCGAGATAAACCACGACAAAACTGAAATGTTTCAAGGTTTATGTGATGTAATTATTAACTTTGTTTTATTTCACGTAAAGTTAATCCTATTAGATATAACTTTTTCACCGGTAGATAGTTACCTATAGCACCTAAAGTAGACCAACGAACACCGACTGGGCCCTTTGCTGTAAGAGTAAATCCAACTGTAGCACCCACGACAGAGTGTGTTCCAGAAACCGGTAAACGTAAAAATGTCGCCAAGATAAGCCACGCCGCTCCCGCGAGTAAAGCAGCGAGGCATCCTGCAGCAAGGAGTCTCTCTCCACCATCAGCGTACAAAGATACATCTAGTATACCTTTTCTCATTGTATCTGATACTTTATAGCCTGAAAAAAACATAAAACTCATAATTGGGTCATTTCAAACTTACGACTCTTATGAATTTTTATCTGTGTAGGTACCTAATAAAAAAGTTATGTCGTTGGTCTACAAACTCATTAACACACACAATTCCATTTTGAACAATAGCTCGTGACAACACGCGTCCTGTAACCTAAATATCCATCCAATTCATAATACCCAACCATTCAGAAAACCATTCACATAAGTAGTTGAAATTAATGCAAATCACTGCAAATCCTACTTATATGTATCATCAATGCGAAAGTTTGTGAAGATGTGTGTGTGTGTGTATGTTTGTCTCTTTCACGCAAATACTTCTGAACCGATTACAATGAAATTTAGCACACATATAGAGGGTAACTTGGATTAACACATTTGATAGGTTTTATCCCGGAAATTCCACGGGAACGCGAACTATGCTAGTTTTTCTTTGAAAACGGGGGCGAAGCCGAGGGCGGAAATCTAGTTTAAAATATTTGTAAAACCATTTTATCATAAAATAATATAATTAAATTAATTCAGGATCCTTGATAATACTGAAATCTATCACTGGCTAAATGGTAAAGGTTATGGTATATTTTAACTTACCTATTAAAACCGCCCCGGCGATTTCAAATATGGTAGCGAGAATGCATGCTTGTGTTAGTGTAAGAACCTTGGATCCAACGCTTGTTCCAAATGAGTTGGCCACATCATTGGCACCAATGCCGAACGCCAAAATAAATGCCACCACAAATCCACAAATAACTAACCACAATAGATCATCAGCGTAAGGTTCCATGGTTTTTTTTTTACAGGAATAATCAGCCCAAATTACCTAATTTTTAATTTTCCATGTAACCATTATCAAAACCAATAATTATGACTAGCACCTTAATAATTTATGCTCATTGACTATATCAAAGCTATGCTTTTCACGCTCCTTCCCGTTAACCACTAGTTCCTAAGTAGTAATAAAAAGAACTAAAAATGTTTAACATTCTGCTTTATATATTAGGTAAAACTGTACAATATTTTTCAATAAAAACCTATTGTTATCGTTAAACGTTTCTCAAAAAATTTGAATAAAATCGACAGTAAAGTGGTGTGCGTCACAAAGTTTGGTGTTTAATTAGCTTTTTTCGAAAGGATTGTGGTATTGAAAACTTTGGCTTCATTTCTGTAAAGAAAACAGAGATACATAATTCAATTTATTGTGAGGAATGTAATAAATCGTTTATCATTAAGCAACAAAGTAATTGCATTATCCATGTTTGAAATAAATGGGCAAACGAAAACTCAAAATTAAAAATCGTTATGTGCCAGATAACAAATAAATAATTAAAACATCAAAGGAAGTAGGTATATGTATTGCCTATTTCTATTGCCTATTTGTTACGTTTTTACGGGAGCTATACTTGTCTTAATAGAATTGAAATTAAACAAGGTTAATTATCTGAACAGTAATTCCTTTACGCTTTGCCTACTTAAAGATAAAACATATATTACTTTATTTTATTAGATTGAGATAAAATCATTCATTGACATCAATATTAGGTACACTTTCGATCTGACCTTTCCTAAAATAATTCGACGTCCACATGGCACAGTACCTAAATTATTGATTGAATGATGAAATATTGTTCATTTACTTCATAAAACAATTTAAATGGTTATATATGGAAGTTTGCTATATTTATAACTTTAATAAATATAACAATTATTTTTCTATAAATTTAAATGCTGTGATCCAATGATCACTGATCCAATTAATAGTATAAGAGATGTTTATATGTTTGGTACCGAGATATTTTATATGCAAATTTTTACGAAATACGAGTATGCAACAATTATCACTATAGTACTTACTTTTTAAAAGTGAAGAATAATATTCTCCTGAATGTAATATCCGTTACAAAGCTAGAAATATCGCCTTGAGTCGCTCAGCTGTACTGAAGTCACCGAGGGTCGGTGGCACGTTTTCAATAGAGCATGCGCGCCACCACCCCTCCGAAAACCTCCCATCGGCTCCTTTATTATTATGGAACTAAAGGCGCGACTGTTTACAAACGACCCCTTAGAAACAGTCCTAAAGAACTAGATGGCGTACGTAAACCTTTTTATTAAGTACTTAGGCTCTCATGAATACAGTTCAATTTCGAACAATAAAGTGTACTTATGAAATTTCAACGGCCTCACGACCTTCTATGCTTCTTAATAATAACGAGTGAGGACTTGATTAACTTGTATTAAAATTAAAATTATTAACATTTCATAAAATTATCAAGCTAAATAAACAGTGAAAGTACTGTTTCTTCTCTCTCAAACTTTACTTACCTAGGTAGTATAAAATATATTAGACGAGGTAAAATGGTCTGTACGTAGGTATTTATTATTTGTAACTTGAAACGCTGCGCTGCTTGATTATAAACCGTTAGTTTCTCAAAAGACTTAGGTTATTTTGCTTGTTACCTCAAAACTTTCGGCTGGGTGAACTGATTTTGATAATTCTTTTTATATTTGAAAGCTGGTGCCTGTCATGTGGAGTTAAATTTGGTTTAGTTTCTTCAATTTGAAAGTACTCTAAAGGTTTTAGTTAAAGAATAATTATTTCTGAAATTATTTGAAAGAAGAATAAAATAAATTTATTAATTTTGCAGCTTTGAATATATTATGTAAGGATAATACATTAATATTATCCTTACTTTCCTTAGGTAGAGTAGCGAAAGAGTTTTTGTTTGTGTATTCTCATTTCTCTCACGTCACTGGAGGAGATATGCCTATAGGCTATCTTTCATTTAAATATCTTTCATATTATGGGAGACATGCATAGAGTTTATATATATCATATTATTGTGTACAGGCCGGCGCATTCTTTTTCATAATCAGAGCGCATTCTAAATTTCAATTTCAACATTAGAATTCTGATTGGTTTTGTTTTTGGTAAATTTTTGTATAAATACGGATATTGTGTGCAAAATAAAATGATTACGATCAGTATCGTCTTTGAGTTCACAACCCCTCTACAGTTGGTGACCTCCAACGGAGCAAAAAGAAAACATGGAAGAAAAAGACTAACAACACCATGAAGAAAAGCACTGCGAGCTGGCCCCCGTCTCCATCCAGTCCAGGCTGCTACTATCTTTTACAGAGACTGCCTACCGAACCAAGCACATCTACAAAATGAATTAAACAAGTATCTACATAATAAAAAGAAGAACGACAAAAACGCCTATCGAATGGACTACTGCAGCAATTGAAGCTTTTGAGAAATGCCGACAAAGCATCACAGAAGCGACAACATTATGTTTTCCCATTCCTGGCTGCTCCCTTGCCATCATGACTGACGCCTCGGATCATAGTCTCGGCGCTGTACTTCAACAAAAGATTGAGAACCGATGGAAACCGCTAGCCCTTTTCTCTAAAGCAATGAGTGCTACGCAATGTCGCTACAGCGTGTATGATCGCGAATTATTAGCAATATACGCGGCTGTATTACATAAGTCAATTCTGTTCGAGTATCAAGTACATCAAAGGAGAAGAGAACACAGTCGCCGACGCGTTGTCACGCATCGAAGAGATCCAATGCCCTAATGTAATCGACTACAAGCAGTTAGCCATCGACCAAAGTAACGACGAAGAGCTCAGAAAATTAAAAACTCAAACAAATTTAAGGTTCGGTGAAGTCACGCTACCCGGACTCGATCGACCAATCACGTGCGAGCTATCAAGCGCATCGCCCCGTCCCTTTCTACCGAAGGCATACCGTTATATGGCATTTAACGCTCAACACGGACTATGCCACCCTGGTATTAGAGCTACTCGGAAGCTAATAACATCGAAGTTTTTCTGGCCAGCAATGAATAAAGACGCTACGTTATGGGCCAAGTCTTGTATCAGCTGTCAACGAGCTAAAATTCACCGGCACGTCGTCACTCCATTAGCAGAGTTCCCGCCTTCGCAACGCTTCGAACACATACACATAGATATAGTCGGTCCACTACGACTCTCAAGAGATTACCGATACTGTGTTACCATCATTGATCGTCTTACAAAATGGCCTGAAGCAGTTCCAGTTTCCAGTTCCAATTCAAGAAATAACTGCCGAAGTCGTCGCGAAAGCATTGTACGAGAACTGGATTGCACGCTTCGGCTGTCCGCTACGCATATCTACCGATCAAGGTCGACAATTTGAATCTGCTTTATTTAAGGCACTCATGAAAAGATTTGGGGTTACAAGAATACGCACTACGGCATTTCACCCTCAAGCAAATGGGCAAATCGAACGATGGCATCGCACTATGAAAGCCGCGCTCATAGCTCGCGGCAGTACTTGTCAATGGACAGACGAACTACCGACAGTACTGCTGGGTTTACGCACAGCTATAAGAGAAGATAACAACTTGAGTCCAGCTATGATGACCTACGGCACTACATTGCGCATGCCCTCCGATTTCTTCGTGCCTACACGGACGGGTATTGAAGACGCTGACTACGTGAAACGCCTGACAGAAACTATGGCTTTACTCACACCGACTAAACGATCCCCCGCAAATCGAGCAACATTTATTTACAAGGATTTGTCTACGTGTACTCATGTATTCATACGGAACGATACAGTTCGAGCACCCGAGCACCACTCACTCCGCCGTATGACGGCCCTTATGAAGTACTGAAGCGCTACGACAAGTACTACCAAATACAGTTACCACTTCGGACTACAGTAGTATCAATTGACAGACTCAAGCCTGCATACATATTAAACGAAGAGGTTGAAGGTATGGCAAGCACAGCAGTAGCATCTACACCTACACCTACGAGTGCTACGTCGTCAGTTCCTGCTACAGACTACAACACGGACAAGGCACGTCCCTACACTACAAGAAGTGGACGCGTCGTCAAGAAAAATGTTCGCTTCGCTTGAGGGGGGACACTATGGGAGACATGCATAGAGTTTATATATATCATATTATTGTGTACAGGCCGGCGCATTCTTTTTCATAATCAGAGCGCATTCTAAATTTCAATTTCAACATTAGAATTCTGATTGGTTTTGTTTTTGGTAAATTTTTGTATAAATACGGATATTGTGTGCAAAATAAAATGATTACGATCAGTATCGTCTTTGAGTTCACAACCCCTCTACAATATCATTATCATCCCATGAAAGTGTAGTATTAATAATTATTCATTCATTTATTTATTGACGCTTTTAAACCTATCTTTAACTAATTGTTTATCCGTGATTAAAACATGCCTTCCTGGTACATAAAATTATGAAAAGATACTTTACAGTTCCTGGGAACCACCTTGAAGCAATGTACGATTTGCGGAATCGTTGGGGTTGGGGCACTACGAATTAGATTTACGACATCACTTTACTTGTTTTATAACTGCATAACTACAAATGTAAATTAATAATAAATTAATGGCTTGTGTTGACTTTTTTTATAATTTAATTGCATTTCCGGAGTTTAAAAGGAAGTCCCTATTTTTTCTATTACTGAATGTCTCTGCCGTCTATGTCATTAGGCAAACGTCATTTTAGAAATCTATTGACAATTTGACAGATGTAAATGTTTAAATTATGTTTAAATTGTCAATTCTGTCAACATCCGTGCAAAACTTAACCAAATTTTGTAATAAAACAGCCTCATCTAATATTACAAAATCTTGAGTTTTAACATAATGTACTATTGAGTACAATATTGTATCTTCAACGTGAAATTATCATGCTATTGAGAAATGTATGGTGTGCAGCTGAGTTAACTGGCTGCTGGTACGCTGCAATAATTATAGAAATCGTATCAAAATCTATAATGTGTTCCTAAATTTCAATTTTGTTTTAGCAAACCATTGTTAACAAAACAGTTCGGGAATGTAAGGTATGCTCAGTGGGAACTTCGACAATCCTTCCATAATGCAAACCGAAGATCAAGACGACCACGTATTGAACCAAACCCTTTTAACATACCTCAAATTGAATCAGGGCCTCTAAACACTAGTTCGTTACTAAAACCATTTTTATTCACAATAGGGGTAAGTTTTTGTTATATCCTTGAATTATGATTTTACACATTAAATTCAGCTATTACATCAGATAGTTTTTTGTAAACAAAGCTTTTAAAATTGTATAATTTGTTTTGTAGGTAACAACCGCTAGTTTGACTACTTGTGTTATTTGGGAATATGAAAATGTTAGATCCCATGCAACAGCCTTACTCAAGAGACCAAGCGCCTGGTTGAATGGTCAGAAACGAATAGGGAGTCATGTAAGTGGTAGCAGCTGTAGAATATTAAGTACTCTGACCAACTAAGTTATTTAATTCTGGACTTTTTCAGAAATCAGAACCAGGCCCAATAACAAAATGGTGGAAGTCCCTAAAAACAAACGAAAAAGTTTTTTATCCAATTCTAGCTGCCAATTTGTTAGTATTTGGTGCTTGGCGTGTGAAGTCTTTACAGCCTTTTATGATTAGATATTTTTGTTCAAGTCCTTCAGGCAGTAAGTAAATTTTTAAATTTTTGTTGTAAATATTCTTTTTTCTTATTATTATGTATTTCACCAAATAAAACTACACTTAATATATTTGACTTGATTTCAGGTTCAGTGTGTCTCCCAATGGTACTGTCAACATTTAGTCACTATTCAGCATTTCATTTAGCTGCTAATATGTATGTGTTGTATAGTTTTATGCCAGGTAGAATATTTTTTATTAATATATACTTTCTAACATATTTTATACCTTGTCTAAAGCATGCATTAATAATTGAAATATTTTTAGCGGCAATGGCATCATTAGGAAAGGAGCAATTTGTGGCTATGTATATGAGTGCTGGTGTAATCAGCAGTTTTGCCAGTGTTCTTTATAAGGTCTTGCTCAACCAGCCTGGCCTAAGTCTCGGAGCGGTAAGGTCATTTATACCTTTGTTAATGAAAACTACAATTTACTAATAACTTTTTACCATTATCCAATCTGTATAAGCTGGTCAAAGTGCAAAGTCTTATTTATTCTAGCAACTCTTGTATCCTTTGATTGTATCATAATGAAACATGCATTCTATTGGTTGCAAGTCTTATAGGAGCTCTTACATTTATGCCTTTTCTAACTGAAATGTTATATTATATAAATAAGTGCTGATATTATTTAGTTTTTTATTAATAAGTGATATTATATAACTTGGCATGTATTAATATAAAACTTTTTCATTGTAGTCGGGAGCAATTATGTCAATATTGTCATATGTGTGTGTACAATATCCTGACACCAGGCTGAGCATCATATTTCTGCCTATGTTTTCCTTTGCCGCTGGATCTGTAAGTTTTCTATATATAATTTTTTCACAGCTTTTTTCATTATTATTCAAATTTCTATTGTATTTACCAGCTAAAACCTGGATGTGTTTTGAATATATTTTTATTTGATCTACAAGTCATTTAACATGGTTAATATCATCATAATTACTATAAACAATATTTTTTATATATATTATATTTTTAATAAATATTTTTGTAACAGGCAATCAAAGTTATAATGGGTGTTGATTTGGCTGGTGTTGTCTTGGGGTGGAAATTTTTTGACCATGCTGCGCATCTTGGTGGAGCCATGTTTGGCATGTAAGTTAATGCTTCTTTTTATAAAATTTAAAAAATATTAAAATTATAGTTCCTTTGCATTTTACTACTAATCATGATAAAATTTGTAATACATCATTGAAAAATAAATAATATTATTTTATTTTTTAAAACCATTAGAATCATTATACATAATATTGTATTCTATAACTATTAAAGTATATTGAATTATTTTTCCAGGGCCTGGTGTTATTGGGGAGGTCTTCACATTTGGGGAAACAGAGACAAGTTTCTTCAGTATTATCACAATTTCAGGAAGGATTCCAGATAGTACTGATTATATTTTGATTGTCTAGACCAAAACTTTAAATGCTGTTAAATGCTATTTATTTTATAAAATGTTCAGATTCTGGTTATTTTGATAGATTTAATTTATAATCACAAGTTATAAATAAAAGAACTTGAAAGTTTCATAAACTTTTATTTTTATGTTATTCTTAAGTATATGTACAAAAATATATGTAGCTCAGGTAAATGCAGCTGAGGTATAAAATTGTAAAAAAAAGAGAACTGTAATAGAATAAGAACAATTAACCCTCTGAGAACATTTTGTTGACCATAACCTTTGGAATAATATTTTACGCTGTAAGTATTTTAGCATGGAAATCAAAGTGTTCTCCTATGTAGGTGGAGATATAATAGTATGAATGGTCGTAGCCTTCGCGTAACTTCAATATGACAGGGACGCCAGCGGATCGACAGGCTTGAACAAGGTTCTCAGGCAATAGTTGTTTTTCAATGTAGAATTTGTCAGCCGCACCCTAATGATATAAAAAACACAATATATTTAATTAGATGATACTTAATTTTCATGGAACTTTTCTATAGGATGGACAAACCAAAGCATATAAATAAACTACTAATCTAAGGGCCACTTGCAGCAATACTTTAAATCGAGATTTACTGAAACAAAAACTCGATTTAGGTCTACATCTGATTTAACGTCTTGCTCATTATGATTTAGCTTAAAATCTCGATTTAAATTGGCGTCAAAGTTAAACCGGCGTGTAGGTCGGTTTATAGTTGTTAAATCTCGATTTTATTGACAGATAACGTTATTGTAGATTTGTTCTTTCTTTTATTACGTGAAAATGGATTTATTAGCTTTAACAGTGGCGTACAATGATAATGATTTGTTATCAGACGATGACGAGCTAATCGTGCAATATTTAGAAACCCCGTTTTTCTCTCGAAGAGTCTATAATGGAAGTGATTTATATAGCACGTTACGAGATGACGAATTCTTGAAAAGATTCCGGTTAAGTAAACGCAGTGCAACATTCCTGCTTGATAAAATTATTCATAATTTTCCAAATACTTTCAACAGGTAAGCTGTGAATAAACATGTACCTACTAGACTAGAATCCATCCGCCTTCAACTAACCTAAATAAAATGTATGGGTAAAAATACTATTAATACCTAAAAATACCAAACGACACTCGAACCCAAACTTCATTTTATTTTTTCAGAAATGCTGTATCCCCAATGAACCAGCTTCTATGCACCCTGAGATATTATGCTACTGGTAGTCAATTAACAGCTTGTGGAGATGTTATTGGAGCTCATGAGTCCACTGCCTGTAGAATATTGCATCGAGTAACACATGCAATTGCTTCTTTATATTCAGAGTTTATTAAAATGCCTGTTACTGTTGATGAACAAAACAATGTTGTGGCAAAGTTTTATGATATAGCAAAATTTCCCCGTTGTATTGGTGCTATAGATTGTACACATATAAAAATTTTATCTCCGGGTATGTTGAAATATCTTTGTTCTGTTTTTGTTTGCATGTCTATAAATATTAAATATCCAGATTATATAATATGTAACATGTTCTCTTATCAACAGGTGGTGATTATGCTGAAATTTATAGGAATCGAAAGGGCTATTTTTCCATTAATACCCAGTGCATATGCTCGGCTAATTTACTTTTCCTAGATGTAGTGGCTCGTTGGCATGGTTCAGTACACGATGCTAACATTTGGGACAACTGTGCACAAAAGAGAAACTTTGTTCAAGTAGGTATTTTCATCCAATATTAAAAAATTAAGTGAAATATATCTGCACTATCTGGCACCACTCTCTTATTATAACATTACTTACCTAATGTATGTCAGAAATTAACATTAATAAATATTAAATACTATTGAAGTAAATTTTTATTATTCATCTAAGGAAAGTACTACAAACTGAATTTCACACGCAATTTTAAATGCTGTTACTTACTACTTTTCAGGGAGTTTACAATGAAAAATTATTGGTTGGGGATAGTGGTTATTCTCAGACCAGATACATGATGACACCACTGCCTGAAAATACACCTAGTACAAGAGGTGAAAAATTATACCAGGAGTCTCAAATAAGAACTCGAAATGTAATAGAGAGAACGTTTGGTATTTGGAAGAGAAGATTCCCTATTCTTTCAAAAGGAATAAATGTTAAATTACGAAGAGTGCCAGGTAAAACTATTTCCATACCTTAGCGGGTTGCAGACCAAGAGCTAAAATCAAATCAGCTTGGTTTGCTTAGCCGAGTTCTATACATTTGTAATTGCAGTCTGCTGCATCTATGTTACCTTGCTATACATTTTTTGACCTTTATTTATAAAATATCTCACTTATCATTTTACAGGTATCATTGTTGCTACTGCAGTTCTACATAATATTGCAATTTTACAAAAGGATTCAGAACCACCTACAGATGAAGATATACCACATATATCAGGTAGATATACCAATAGCAATACCAACAAACTCCAGAACTTTGTCCAGAAGTATAGCCGGCAACATTGAACGAACATTATTAATTAATGAATATTTTGCAAGATTATAATTAGATGGATAAATACAAAACAAAATAAAAAATAAATAAATTCATTGTTTTTTATTTAATTCTAATGCATATTTTTCTTTGAGATATTCCAGCTCCATTTTATTTTTTTTCTCTTCAAATTGCAGTTTTTCTTGAGCTAATTTAATTAATATCTTCTGATGTTCAATTTGAAGTTCAGCCAGTTCTTTTTGGGCTTTCACCAGGTCCTTCTTATCCTCTGCTAACTCTTTGAAAGAATGAGATACGTTTTGCTTCTTTCCTGTAAAGTTAAAAAGACTTGTGAAAATTGTTAACAAACCACTCTCATAGAAAAACTGTCTTTAATGAGTGTTATGAAAATAATTACTCTGTAATTTTACCTTTTCTCAATGACTCCAGACTTGGGTCTACCTTCCTTTTCATAATATTTAACCTTTTTTTGTCATCATTGCCTGAAATAATATTACTTTTTTTTAATTTCTTTTAAAATGATGTCTGTATTCAATTCACTTAATGTATGGGTGCTAAGATTATTTGCACACTGCAAATCTATTCATCAGGGTTGATGCAGTGATAATATCAAAGAACCTTACCATTTTCTACCTGTGGTGAGTCAACTACTATCATATCTATCGGTTGCATCTCTGTATTAATGGATGCTGACTCTTGCTGCTCCTTCATAAACTCTGCATCTCCGTCATAAATAGTGTATAGCCCTTCCAGTGAGGGTCCAATTATTGTTTTGACCTTTTCAATTACAGGGTCACGGCTACCAGATGACTCTGGAGGTGGACCTCCTCCTGTAAACAACATCTTTTTGAAATTATCTGTCAACAAACAAAGCAGTATGCATCACTGCTAACAGTATTCTGAACACTTACCTGTACGATTAATTTCTTTTTTATGTAAAGCTTCTTCTCTTTTTGCATCCTTTACCAACTCCTCGAATGTATTTTTACAGTCTAAACTGCTTGCTTCTGTTGCCTGTGCAACCTGGTTCCAGTCCTGCCCATACTCTTCCACTGCATTGAGTAGCAAAGGTGCTAAAAAAATTATAGATTAATTTTAAATTGTTTATTTTTTAAGTGTATTATGGAATTAATTGGTAGGTACAACTAATGAATATCTTACCTCTGATAGCCATTTTTTCATTAGAGTGCATCTTTTTCACTTTAACTTTTTGGTTTTTGTAACAAGACAACAGTTTGTCTGCCGTTCTGGGGGAGAAATTAGTTTGGGAGTTGTACTCAGCAGTTAACCTTTGCCAAGCCATTTGCTTGTCTTTTGCTGTAGCCCCATCTGTTCTTTTATTTTCTATTATGGGGTATTTTTCTACTAGCTTTAAAAGATGCATTATTTCCGCAGTAGGAAAATTAGGTCCCCTGGATTTCTTCATCATATTGTTCATACTACTGCACAATTTGATATAATTATGTATTTAAAAATAACACGCACACCGCACAATCGCAAACAAACTCGGAAACACAACACAGAATAACGGGAACGTTAAAACTTAAAACAAAACTGACACTGACAAGTGACAGGAAGCACGTTTTTTTGTACACGAAATCACGCTTGACATAACAACGGAACGTAAGGAATGAATGGTGAGTGAATGATGGGCTTAATCTTGATTTAGTTAAATCGAACGTAATTTTAAGACGTGCAAGACAACACCGATGAGATTTAAGTTAAACCGGGTTTAAGAACTAAATCTAGTTTTAATAGAATCAAGATTTTAAAAATTTTGCTGCAAGTGGCCCTAAGGAAGAGACAATAGACAAATTTTCAAATAAATAATATCATTTAAATTTATGAGGCAATTAATCTAATAACAATTTTTACCTGATCTAGGAGAAGAGTTAGTGGTGGGCCGTCATATTTGCTCACAAGTTCGGTGGCATCCCACTCAGCCCACTTGCTTTTATCCTCACCCAGGTAACCAGAGAAAGCCTTGACACCCCACGGACAAGCACTAGGGTTGCAAATTGGTGCAAATCCACTAACTGACTTGTATTGACCTGGGTTTCGTAATGCTGAAACCAAAGCTCCATGACCACCCATGCTGTAAAAAAACATGACATTAAAACTATTTGAAGGTATGTATACAAAATTTTATATTAAAGGGAAATAAAGAAATGAGTTATATACCTATGACCCATGATTCCAATCCTTTTTGGGTCAACTACATTACTAAAAGCATTGATGACAAGGTCATACAATTCTTTGTTCACATAGCTTCCCATCCTGTAGTGTTTAGCCCATGGGTCTTTTTCTGCATCCAGATAAAAGCCAGCTGAGACCCCAAAGTCCCATGATTCGTCATCACCCTCTATTTTCACTCCTCTAGGAGAAGTGTCAGGACCCACAACTATTATACCATGTTCTGCGGCATATCTACAAAAAATATTGTTAATATTAATTATGGCCAAAACTGATTTGAGATGTGATTTATTTGTTAATGTATTTTGCACTTGAGTCTTGAGATAACATAGTTTGTAAATAAATGGATGATTTATTACATCTATCTGCTTTTACTATTGATCGTTAATAATAACATTGCAATAAAATAATCATAAAAGCTCATTGCTTAAGGTCAAGATACAAAAATGATAATATATTTTGATAATTACCCATAAATATTATCAGAACATGAGATAACCTTATCTTACAAAAAAAGTTCTCAAAATTAATAGTATATTGAATTGTACAAATCTAAAAGTAAGGTTCACAAAATAAAATGTTATGTTATAATGTACCTATTTGAAAACCAATTGGATTTATGCTTTATAACATATTCTATAAAAGATAATACTTATGTATTGAGAATTATCATTCTTCATTTCATTTTCTTTTCCACTTTCTTATATATGTATGTACATGCAATATGAAGGTATATGAATATCAATAATCTTTATTTTATTTAGAAAACAAATTAACCCATTGAGCCCCAAGCGGCCCGATCGGTCCACGACACAATAGATTTTCTATCGTGTCTGTGATTCCGGGACCTGAGTTATTAATCAAACAAATTGAATATTTTCAAATTTAAAAATAGCTTATAACATAACTAGCTTACCTTTGAAAACCAGACTTGGTAATAAAGTTTTGTTCAGTGCATGTAAGTCCAGATAGATAAAAAATTACAGGCAGTTTAGCGTCACCACCTTCTGCCTGAGGTGGTAAATAAATGGAAAAGTTCATTTTGCATTGGAGCTCTGAAGATTCATGGGTGTAAACTTTTTGGTCACCACCAAAAATCTTGTTAGAAGAAACCAATTCTAGGCCATCCATCTTTAATTTCTGTAAAATGGAGAAAACACAATAGAAATCTTTTTCTCAATTAAACTCAAATAGTTAAACTAAAACTGTTGACATTTAGTGGCTAATTAATTTGGACAAAATTAAAATAAATTTTTATTTCACATTTAATTATTATTCATAATAGTATATAATATAATGAATATTTATGAAATGTTTGAATGAATTTGATTTCTTTTCTTCACAATATATAAAGAAAATTTACTAACTTTCTGGAATTCTGAGTTAATATTTTGCATCATATTATGGGAAAGAAATAAATAAATATGTTAATAGTGACTAGTGAGTATACCGCGGGAGATCTGAACAACTACTGAACTTGAGATTCATCTTTCATGACATAAATTTTATCAATAAATTAGTACTTTGTTATGTAATATAATTCATAAATCGAAGCAATATAACAAAAAATTTGTATGCTCATATCACATTATTATATTATGTCTGAATGATAATAGAGATTACGTAATTAAAATTCATATCATACGATTATCACGCGGTTGTTAGTTGTTTTCTAGGAGCCGGCAGCCGGTTAAATGTTATTTATTATTTACGAAACGCTTCAGTATTTATAAAACAAATCTTTTTCAACTCATTATAACGTCATATTGTTTAATCATTATCAAATAGATTATTATCATTATCAAAATATCAAATAAATATTAATTTTTAATTTATCAAATAAGTACCAGGTTAGGTGTGCAATAAAACAGTTAAGTTTTTACCAATACTTCCATTGAATTATAAAAGCTGTATAAATTTAGACTAAATCCACAATTTACGTACCTACCTTGCAAATACGAAATTTCCACTGACTTCTGAAATAAGGCCTATAATCACCAAAATAGCGAAAAACAAGCAATTCATACGTTTAATTTTGACATATTAGGACAATTGACAGGGCTGAGCAGTGAGCAATTTTTTCGTGGCAAATTGACACAATGTTTATTGCTACTCCTCACAGATAAATTATGGCTTTTAGAGCACAGTTTGCTACCTTCGTCGTGTTGCAAATAATTGAAGTAAAAATAATAAAATAATAGGTACATAATTTTGCACCATTTAATTCGGAATTTCAAATTATGTCTGTACGTGCTAATAACACAATAATAATAATACATTAATGGATCTCTGTAATCTAATTTTTTAAATAAATAAATAATAAATAGCTATGATTAGTATATTGCGGTAATTGTGCTTTTGCACATTCGTGCGAATGCCGAGGTGATTAACGAATACGCAATCATTGAGATAATATTACTACCATACTACGTATGGAGGAGACACCACGAACAAAATCTGTGCGCCATTTTTTTGCTCTAACTAAGTTTTAAAAAATATTATCTAGTTAGGTACTTACCGATGAAAGTTAGTTATATAGTTAATAAAAAATGAGCGTGCAGTGCCATATGGCGTATGTTGAGCGGAACATACGTGATGTAGGCGGTGTCGTCTCCATATGTATAAGTATCTCAATGTACGCAATATATTATTTAATCACTAAGCAATGCACTTGATAATTATTACACTAATTAGATTCGCGTATCCGATGTAGAATAGACCTAGATCCCACCGCAGGATTATTGCGTTCATAGTTTTTTTGAAACCAAAATTTAGGCATGACGACAGTATCCATAAATGATCGTATTAGTGTTTTTAAGGGAAAATGTATAATAAATAAATTAAATATAGTGACTTAAAAATCTCAAAAACATTAAGATTAATGAGATTATCAATAAAATAAAACATTGAAATTCTGCAGTTCGCCATTTTGACTAAAACACGCGTGACGTTACGATAGGTAAACAACTCACGTCAGATGTATTTTGTTGTTATGAATATGTTGAGAATACGCATTTTTATTTATTTTCTATTGTTTCACGTATGCTTTATCGACTCAGAACAGAAATATAATTGCGAATTCACGAATACGTGGCACGTGGTTTCGGGGTTCTCCGCGCCAACTTTATACAATCATTTCTTATTATTTTCTCGCTTGAAATAATTACTCACAAATTTTATGCATTATTTTTATGTGGATTCACACTGCAATACTGCACACAACTTATAAACTTTGAAATTCGTTTCTATAACACATATTAAATAAATATTTCTTTAATTTTCTTCGCAATGCGTACAAATAATTACGTATTTACTAAAGAATGACGTCACGCCTACGCCATGACACCTGCGAGCTGTTTTGGCACAGTTAATAAATATTTTTTGAAAAATGGCTTAATTTATCTTCGTTAAATTTAAGTATATTACCGAAATATAGGGTTTTTCTTGTATAGTAAACGTATACACACATTATGGAAGAGGATTTCAAAATCTTTCGTCATGCCTAATCCTCAAAATTTGGCCGCACTCATTAGTGATTAGAGTCGACACTCGTATACATACAAACATATATGAATATTTTGTCGAACTTATCCAGTCTACAGGCGAATAGCGTAGGTACTCCAATGTGTAAATGCACCATTTCAAATTAAATTTATTAAAAAATCTACTTTACATTTTAATTTACTTTTTCCGATCTTTACTAAAAAATAATGCAAAGAATTTTCATTTCATTGTAATGCGTCCCACAGTATTAGCTGGGTAAATTATTCTCAACCATATGGTTACAATATCTCATAAATCCTCAAAAAACATCATAAAAGAAATCATTTTATATGTTAGAGGAGAACTGTTAGTACCATTTAGTACAAATTACAAGGCAAGTACTAAATACTAAATATTATATACTAATCATGCCTGCGCAATGAACGCAGCGTTCGCATGAATTATAAAAGTATTTTTGATTCATTATCATAATAAAATAAATAAATTTTCATAATAAAAAAATCATCATTTATTCAAACAGTAAGAAAATTTATTACAGTAATTAATTTTTATAAAATAATACTACTCACTATTCATCACAACTCAACATACTTATTAATTACATAATAGAAAACAGAATGTTTGATTTGCCTCCAAATTGAAATCTTTAAGTGAACTTGGCAAATCAAATACTTAATGTTTCTACATCACAATATTATCACAAAAACAAAGCATGGTTTGAACTACATAGCTTAATAGCTACATATTTAATACTATATTCCAAGCGTCCATGTAACACTTAAACAACTTAATAATCTCTGCATTTGTTTTTATAAAGATAAAACATTTAAAGCTGTTTAAACTTATTTGATTGCAATTTATAGGTTTCGGCTTTATCCGAGCTTACATAATCATATATTTTTTATTCTATTAACCTCTTTCTATTTGTCTTGTAAGACAGATATGTATTCCAAAATAGGGCAACTGATTGTACGACTAGTACTTGATACTGCAGAGGTACATAGTAAAAGTTTACCACTTGTACCCAGGGCCAAATGTAATAATTGGTTTTTAATATATCAAAATAATTTGCATTAACATCTTGCTGGATAGCATCCCACTTCTTTCCTTGTAACATTCCAAGCGCCACAAGCAATGAGAATAAAAAAGTTGGTGCAAACACTACTTGGTCTACAAAAACTTTTTTCATAGCCACTGTTTTACCACTAGAACCAACATGACGGTTCAAAAGACCATACCATACTCTTAAAGCAGGACCCTGGAAATAAAAAAAAAATATCAGAAACAATTCTATGAAGTAAAAATTGTTTAACACCAAGTAATTTTTTTTACTTACACCAAAACAGAAACCGATCGAAGAAAACTTTAATGTTCTGCTGTAATCAAATTCCTTTATAGGTTTTTTCTCAATTAAAGTTTGCGATATCATGTCTCCTGCTCCCATCAAAGTTCCAGTTTGTACAGCCTGAACTAAATAAGGTCTACGATTTAAAAGTTTTTGATAAAACTGAAATATTCCACGAACTTTCATTATGGATACATGCATTGTTCCTATAGGTTATCTAACATATTTTAATAATTTATTTTTTAGTGCAATGTACACAGTGATATTCGCTTTTAATTTAACATTTTTTTAAATCGCAATAATTAACAATGAAAAATCACAACTTGCTTTTTATTGAACTTCAAAGTTCAAAATACCTCATTGATAAAAATTAAAACGCTATCAATCGCGACATTTCGATTTTCGTATCTGTGTTTCGTATGACTTTGAAGTTTGAATTTTATAAATGATACGACATTGACATAGGTAATATTATGACACTACTGACTTGAGTTTTTTTTTTTTCATTTGATAAAGCTGCGCATCCACTGGATCGGAATCGGAGCAGACAAGAGGGTGCGTCCACTGTATTCGGAATAGCGTCAACCAAAAATGCCGATCTAAAGACTAAAATACCAAAATTGCATCTGCAATATAAGCGGTATTTTGAGCATGGTGCTTATTAGCCTAGCAGTTTATACTAATTTATTCCTTTGTCTTTACTTCACAGAGTAAATATCTGCGAAAACGGCATAGACAATAATCCCCTGGTTAAAGTTGCATTCATAATCTGTGGATGCTAGGTAGTGTGTGAATGGCGAATGCGAAAAACTGATAGGTACCTACATTCTATGAAATAGATTAAAGATTGGTCTAATGATTGTGCCTGTGGTGTGATAATTAATTAAGTTTAGCAGTAAATTGTCCCTCTCCATTAACATAATTTTACAATGGATAAAAGAAAGTTATCGACTGCTGGCGATAGTCTCTATCAAATATTACAAGTACCCAAAACCGCAACGGCTGATGATGTCAAGAAAAGTTATCGTAAATTAGCTTTAAAATATCACCCAGATAAAAATCCGAACAACCCAGAAGCAGCAGACAAATTTAAAGAGGTAAATCGTGCTCACACAATCCTGAGCGATGCTACCAAACGAAATATTTATGACAACTACGGCTCTCTCGGCCTTTACATCGCAGAACAATTTGGAGAGGAAAACGTCAACGCCTATTTTGTCGTTACAAGCACTTGGTGCAAAGCATTGTTTGTTGTATGTGGAATATTGACCGGATGTTACTTCTGCTGCTGCTTATGTTGCTGCTTTAATTGCTGCTGCGGAAAATGTAAACCGCGCCCACCAGAAGAGTCCGGTGACTATCATACGTTGGAGCGCGATGACTCAGACGGTGTGCAGCCGGTAACAATGCAACCCGGCGGAGAAGGGCGTCCCAGTGGCGAGCAAGCGCCACCGATTGCGATGCCCGCACCCCCTGCTCCTGGCGTGTCAGAAAATACCGGCCTCAACACAGGTGGGGTGAATTACGGAATTTCACAATAACTATTTTCGAAGTAATTATATTTGAATCATCATTGCTAATTTTAAAAGTCTAAATGTCCAATTTGCAGTAGTCTTGAGTAATTTATTGATGCATTATATGGCAGTACTCTCCAATGACTCTTAATTAAAAAAAAAGTACCGGTACCGTAAAAAGTAAGTTATAAAGTTCACCATGTTCAATTCAGTTTGTTATCCTTTCTATCAATTATTATAAGAATATTCACATCAACATTATTATTATTTTTCCAAATATTAATTGTGATACTTAAATAAATTATTAAATATTCTGCAAAGTAACAAACAGAGGTTACAAAAATAGATTAAAATGAGGATCAAGACTACTGCATGTAAGTTATTTAAGTATTTTAGATATTTGCTGCTTCACCATTTGCTTTTTGTAAGATATTAGGACGCCACAGTTATATTTAGTATTTACTTTTGTATTAGCCTTGACCAGATCTAGCTTAATTATATTCAAAACAAATACCCATGTGACTATTAACTCAAGAAAATATGGATCCCAAAATGTTGTTATCTAATCTATGGATTATGATATTGTTAGGAATTTAACTTCACTATCAACAATCAACATATTGTATACCACTACATTTCCTTGTTAAGTCATTACATTGTTTTTAAAAGAGTAATGTTAATTCTTGTCTTAAAAATAAAGAGGTGGGAGTTCATTAAATATGTAATTATTAATAATTTATATTATATAAATTTAGTACCACCAGGTTTTTATTTCATTACAAGTATTATATAATGTAAACACAATATATGCCATTTCATAATGAACGCTTTGAAGTTTTTTGTGGGATCTTAAATGCCATAGTAGTTAACATTCCAACATTTAGTGTACATTAAAATTACATTAAATAACTCTTGCATATATAGGTCCAATGCTGAATAGATATATGTAAACTTTGTTGATATATTTGTTGCATCAAGAAGATGTATTTAAATATTATTCTAGTGAATAATAAGAACTTCACTAGCACAACAAAACAGTAGTATGTTGCTGTGTATAAAATTTTCTTTTATTTTAGTATCTCCGAGTTAAGATTCGATCAAGTGATTCTTAAATAAGAAAATTATCACAGCAAGCATGTTTTTATTAAGTGTAATTCATGTGATTTATCTTATTTTAAGAATAACATATTATATTCGTGACTTCATTAAAGAATCATTTATATTTGCCTAAGCAGTGTTGTTCCAAATAAATTTTAAAATTTTATAATCTAGGTCTTAAAGTATTTTTCTTCTCTCTTTTTGAACCTTTATAATGTAAAACACCATGCAGCTTCTTCTAAGAAGGTGATAATATCTCACTTCGTAATTTTTTTTTTAATTGACATGTTGTCGTCCAAACTACTTTTGATAAAAGTGTTAACAAAAAATGACTTGTTGTAACAGTTAGTATTTGTGTTGCATGTTTTTATATATATATTTAAGATCCGTTTAGGCTAGTTTACTATTTGGTGGTAGATACAAAAAGTAACATAATATACTTGATGTAACTTTATCAATATAACATGCACTTTAAAGTGAAAATACCAAACATTTGAAGTTTTCTCAAACTATTTAAGGAAATCCACAAAGAGTGAACATTTGTAGTGCTTTCACCCTAGTATACAAACTAATAAATTATATTTATTTGAACAGTCATGATCATAGCCATTATAAGGCTATATATTTTACAAATAGTGGAGTATAATCATTTGTCATTGCAAAATACATAATTATTATGATACAATGTTATAGTATAAATAAAATCTTTTAATAAATACATTTGTTAATATTAAATGCTAGGTAGTTAAATATAATTTTCTTAAACTCTTAGTTATTTCGGCTAGCCTAATGATAAGACCTCAATATAAATAATAAATATATAATTTTTGTTACATTCTCTAAATTAGATTATTGTAACAAAGATGTATTGACAAACAAGCAAGTTGGATAATTACTACATGTATTTTATGTTACTATCGTCTGAAAAGTGGATAATTAGAAAGTTATTTAAAACTAATTTTACTTTTCCTGAGTTTTATATTCCTAACGTGCAATTAGAAACATGTTACATCTGATAGAATATACTTGGATAATTATTGCAACGGAGAGACTGTCTATTTTTCACATTATTCAAATTTAAAATTTACAAATCAACGTTAAACAATCATTTATACTCGGTAATGCTGTAATTTAAGACTGTCACAATCTTTTTTAATTGTCCACTTTGAAGATGGTACTGAAACTAGTCATCGAGTATGTATAGAGGACAAAAGTGTCAAGTTATATTATTGTTAAACTGTAACTACACTTGATAACTTTCGATCTAATAAATATCTGCATACTAAATATCATCTATTATTCCATTTCTTTTAGTTTTTCTATTTTCCGACCAAAGATTATGTTATAAAATAATCAATTCTTATTTTTGATTTACAGGAAGCAGTATTCCAAAATACACTTGAAGTGTTTTCACCTAGTCTAAAGTAAAATGTAAGAGAAAGAGGAACTGACTATTACCACCACAATTGCAACTTATGTAAGCCTTAACTTAGTTTTTTTATGTAATTTTTATTTCTAAATACAGTATTTTTTGTATTTTTTATTTTAATTTCATTATTTATTATTAAAATTACATTTTGTTGAATGAACTGTTTATTGTTATTATTATATGTAAACATAAACTTATGAAACATCACTGACTAAGCACTGACTATAGAAATTGTTCAACTACACAATTTATATAAAAAGGTTGTTCAAAATATAATGTAAACATTAATTATTTCACTTTCGTTACATCATTTTGGTATATATATTTCCCAGAACATAATTAGTGGATAACACATGGATAACATTACAACTACATACGTCACAATAAACATTTTAATCATAGCCATCATAGCCATTCATATTATGGACATTCCATCATTATGGACTCGAAAAACCTGATTTTTTTTTTATTTGATATTTCACAGTTATTATTTATATTATTTCGTCGCTTTGTAAAATTGATTCGGTTTTGTTGTAAACCAGGAAAAATTACCTGATAACATTTTTAGGTACATAGGTATGTACCTATTATATTAAAGATTTGGAACTTTTCTTAAAATAGATTGGCTTCGATAAAATTAGCTTAAATTGGCATAATAACAGTTCCATAACGGAATTTACGCATACTTGGCATTGTCGCTGTCGCTGGAGCGGCAAGACGTTGATTTGTTTGCCCAAATATAACCCGGAATATATTTTATTTTCGGATTTCCATAACCATTATTACGTGATACGTCCATTATCTACTAAATAAGTAATAGGTACATTAAATCTTATTTATTTCTCATTTATATAATACCATTTTTAAATTGAAAAATTCAATTAATGTTAATTTCATTTCATAACTTGCAGTATGAAGGTGGATAGATCAGTAATACAATAGAATGTAGACTCCTTATTTCTTGAATCTTGTGGGCATTAAAATGAAGCACGAGTATAACGTTTCGTATACCTATTCTACTTATGATAATAATTGTATAAAATATGATATTTGCATCTCTAGGCTTGAATTTTAAGATAATATGTTACCTAGTACGTAGAAAATGTTGGCGTAGATAGGATGTAAAGTGTACTTTCAATATATATTTGGTGTTTTTGAATCGTATCGAATGCTTTAAGTATGACGCTTTGGTAATAATATGTAGATAGGTATGTACCTACTTCTACTTTTGCAACGAATATGCTACGTTCTGAAGCATAGATTGTATACTTACTTGGAATATTGTATTCCTTATTTATTGGTAAAATGATAGATAGGATAATAAAGATTTAAAACAATATAAACGGACACAATCAAAATATTTAAAATAGACCCCAATCGAAACAGGCCTGACAGGCCTTGTGACCGGCATACTATTAGAAATTAGCTAAATCGTTAAATGTTAATTAAAATTCACGGTTGTTGTGTCATTGTTAAAATATTTACCTGTTTCAAAGATATCATCTTATATGTATATGTACCTATACAAAAATCAGTTGTTTATGTATTTGGTGTTATTGTTTTACATATTGGGGACTAAGAAAACTGAATCATTTAACCTACCCAGTTTTGCTAGGCCTATAGTGTATGTATTATAATGTATTTTTAATCCAATTTATCCAGTTTCACTTTTGGCTATTTAAAATATATTCCCACCTACATTTTGATCCTATTTCCTATATGTAACAAAAACTAAGAAATGTAACGTAAACCTGTTTCCAAACCGGTACTTGTCACCTGCTTGTGCTATTTGTAGGCGAAGTATGTATCGTCAGAATGTAAATTGTTATGAATAAATAATTTCAAAATCGAATAATACTTTTATTCGTGTACGTTACAATATTATGCCCGAAAGAATCTATTCAGAAATCTATCTATATATATATATAAAACTCAAAGGTGACTGATATAGTGATCTATCAACGCACAGCCCAAACTACTGGACGTATCGGGCTGAAATTTGGCATGCAGGTAGATGTCATAACGTAGGCGTCCCCTAAGAAAGGATTTTAACTTTTTAAGGATAGGTTTTATCCCAAAAATCCCACGGGAACAGGAACATTGCGGGTTTTTCTTTGAAAACGCGGGCGAAGCCGCGGGCGGAAAGCTAGTAATATATAAAACTTAAGAAACTATGTTACGAATGAGTGAGTCTAAATGCGACGGTATAAATTTATCGTCACGCATAAGAAAACTAATTATTTATGGAGAAATCAATGAAGGGTATATTTATTGATTGTCTTTATATTTGAACGATAAATAAAAGAACGGTATAATGTAAATATGAAATGAAATGTTCTAAAAAGGTATCATCAGCTACTTACGTATCAAGATTCAAGAAAGTTCAAAAAATATTATCAGTGTATCAGCGTTCTACATAGGTTGTAAGATATAGGTGGGTAACAAAATATGTTTATGTGCCATTATAAAAATTTGGAAGTGTGAAGGACTAGTATAAAATTTAAATTAATTGAACCGTCTAATTTCTGAAATGTATGTTTAGTATATACCTAGAGTACCTATTTAACAACGGAGAAAGAAGAAAAAAGGACTTAATAATAATCATTATTCTAGTAATTGCATAATGAAAAGAGAAACGAAAATGTTGGACAATTTAAATTTATTGCTTCCTTGAGTGTTTAATAACTAAGACCACAGCAAGTTACTCATAAATAACAATGCATTAAATTGATGACATTGACGACTGTCAGAATTATAAGGGTAGAGTCTGATTTTAAGTACGTAAGTATGGTGGTTATTAACCTATTTGGCACGTAGTTTACAAGCATCACGCAAGCCAAGTTGGTATTCCGCTGACAATAGATCAATACGCACAAGGTCCATGGAGAGGCGCAATGCCCCCTTAATATAAAACCTTGACGAGAGGAGACGTTGCAATATTGTTGTCTTAAAAACACATATTAATCTCATTAGCTAGGTACGTAAATACATAGTTAGTCTAAAATGAATTTGCATTTAATTTTTGACAAAAATAATAATTTAATGTGAGGAAATAATTACTTACATAGCTAATAAAATTGCTACGAATCCCACGTTCAGATATAACTTTTTGTTTATAAAAAAAAAACAGGTTTCAATGTCAAAGATGTAAAGACGCAAAAAGATGACTTTTTAAGTTTTTCACGATCGGAATAATTTATGGAATATTTCTAACCAACTTACCTATTTACAGTGAATATTATTCACATAAGACGGTAGTTAAGTAGGGTGCAACTAAATAAGAAAATATAATTTTATCCGATTTTACTCGAATAGATACAAATAGTTTGGAAAATCCAAAAGTGCACGCCTCATAATCTCATCCTTTACAATAAAATTGATTATTTATAAAGAGTACACTATAAATATAAAAAAGAAATAAAATAAAACAGTTGGAAAAGTAAAGAAAGCGGTACCGTAATAATTGAGCTATTTTTCTTGTGGCCCCACCTAGATGTGAAACTGCGCAGGTTTAAGGGACTGACTACCAACTTATTTTTTTAAACCTTGGCTTATAGTATAAAGAATCGAGTTTATAATGGTGAATTTTGAGTACACTATAAATATAAAAAAAAATAAAGAATATATATAGATATACTAAAATTATGGAGAACAGTCGATATTTTTTTTTTTGTTTATATAACCTTTTAACCGCCGACGTCGGATTAATCCGACAAATATTTTCGGGCCCATTTCGCCAGAGTCGTATATTTACGACCAAAATATGAGTGCTCGTTTAATCAGCTTTTTTATTTAATTACGCTGCATTCTATCAAAAATATGTTTATATTAGGCAAATAGTTAACTAAGTAATCATTTACAGTTTAATACACTTTAGTCTCTTAATTAGAAGTCCTAAAAATAATGTCCAAAGTTAGATGAATTACTAACATTATTTTTAGAAAATTGTATTGATGTGCAACGCCCATGACGACAAAATCCGACATGAGTGACGGGACATATGCCAAGATTTTTCGATACAAAAATAAATATAAATCAAAATATTTCTCGTTAGGCCGTGCGCAGACGACAGACTATCCGTGACGCACTTTTTAGTCTGTCAAAATAGAACCTATGAAATTATATGCAGTAACGCACACGACGCGCAAAAAGTCCGGCGCACAAAAAATCCGTGTAATTCGGGCAGATCGCACCGCGCCGCATCGCGCCGCTCCGCACAAAAAGTCTGTGAAAAAAATAGAACGTTTGCTTCAACAAGCGCTAACGCAGACGGCGCACACTTTAGTCGGCAATCTGCAATTGCTAGGGACGTACGCACGCGATCTATTATCATGCCAGAGGTCGATGTAAATAAGTTAATTCAAGAAATTCAAAACAGACCAGCAATTTATGACACTTCTAAGGCGGAATACCATGATAGACATTTAAAAAGAAAAATGTGGGAAGAAGTGTGCTGCAGTGTTTATTCCGCTCCTATAATATATAAAATTTGAAAAAAATTGCCGGATGTTGTTTCAGAATCGAATGTTTAGTATGGAACTGTCCCTTCAGTAATCTTTCCGAAAGTATAGGATGTACCCAAAATTCTCTATTTCTTCTTCTTTTTCTGTACTTCATGTACAAAATAATACTTCGCGATCTCTGCACGATTTCCATAGCGTCTACGTCCCTACAGCTCTGCCGACAAAATGATCGAAGATGTGCGTCGTGTGCGTTGAGTCTGTGAAAAATCCGCGACCGACTTTTTGCGCGTCATGCAGACTTTTTGTGCGCCGCAGACTCGATCGCACAAAAAGTGTGCCGTCTGCGCCGGGCCTTATACTGACTAATTAACTTTAAAACAAATACAGCAATTGTTAATAAAACATTTGTTTACAAATATTTGTGAGTATTTCATTTAATTCCTTTAAAATTAAGTAAATTTACATATGAAATGTCAGCGATTCAATTGATGGTTCCCATCCCTAGCCTACATGTTCCGAAACTTACTTTGTTAGTACGCCCTGCGCTACTGTCGGTGTGCCTAGTGCGAGTTTTCATCGAGTACGAAACGTTACTATCGCGTCTGCGTCACAGCGAAATTTGTATGGGGAATCAAAGCTTCCCCATACGTCCGCTAGGGGCGCTGTTCGATTTCCCATACTAATTCGGCTGTGACGCAAACGCGATAGTAACGTTTCGTACTCGATGAAAACTCGCACTAGGCACACGGATAAAGACGACCGCTTCTTACGTCATAAACGAGTGCCGATTTCTGGAATTTTCCATCAGTGTTGTGCTTGTGCATGAAGTTTTACGTTCGTATGTCGATAAATGTACATGATAGAAATGTATCATGACGACTACTGAAGAGTTAATACGAATTCTAGAAGGCGATGAAAATAATTAATAAATCGTTCAAATTTTTAAACACTTGGTTTTACTGACTTGCGAAAAATGTCGAATAATTTCGTAAGGTACCTAAGTAGTATTCAAGTAGGTAGGTACCTATATCTCCACTAAGCTAAGTTTACACCTCGCTGGAATGCGGCATGTACCCGTATAATATAATGTTAAAAACAACAAATGCAAAGTAAAATCTAACAAACATTTGTTTACTTTTAGTCATAGCAAATCATTTTTTACAGCCCGTACCTACCTAAGTCTCAGTGTGACGTAAACGACGCGAGGTGCAAACTTAGCTTGGTGAGATGTAGTTGTTAGTTAACCACACTCGCAAATGCAAATGTCGTTATTAAAACGAAATATCGACATCACAATGTTAAGTATCGCACATCCCTCTTTCTTTTAGGTATTTAATTTTCGATTCACTGTGCCGGGCGCTAGGGACACGCCAACTGTTCTGAAGTCGGGCGGTTAAAAGGTTAATAACAATTAAACCACATCGAATCAGACCCTGAAAAATGAAAGGGTTCTATTCCTGAGCATACTCAAGCGTAAGAGAAAAAAAAAGACTCGATTAGTAAAGTATTTCGGTCGCTATCGTGTTAACAAGAAAATCCTCCGCACATACAGACACACGGACGTCCAAGACAGAACTTTTTTAAACTGTTTTTTAACTAGTTTAAATAACAAAAATGACATCAAAAATATCATGAATGTTAAAAATAGTGTTTTTTCTTAATATGTGTGTGTATGTATTATCTTACAAGTGCAATGTATGATACATAAAGACATTTTAAGTTTGAAAAATCAGATGTTTTGCGCGAAGTGACAGTAGTACCCACCTCAACGCTTCGCTTAAGAGGCGTGCAATAGTGTTTTCGTAAACTGTAAGTTTCGTCAAAACCAGTTCAGTAGGTAGTTTAAAAGGTTTTATAGAAATAAGAAAATATAGGCATATGAAAGTGATAATGCTTAGAAAGTGCGTATTTTCTTATACATATTTGAAAATTATTAGTTATAAATTTATTTACACTTTTAGAGGTACATTAGTTAGGCAAGGAAAATAATTTTTAACTCAGTGACCATTGAAATTTTAAACCGTGTGCAAGATTGGGTATTTGGCTTTGAGTTAAAACAAATACCTAACAAAGAAAGCTGAAACAAAGGTTTCATGAAAGTTCTTAATAAAATCAATACAAAAAATATTACACTTCAATAGAATAAGATATTAATTTATGCTCTTTTTCAACCGACGTTGAAACGACGAAAATAAAAAATAAATTACATCTTCCTTTTCAAAATAGTTCCCTTTAGAATTTAAGTTTTTTTACTAGAATTTAAGTACTTAACTAACTTTACCTACCTACATATTTTTCAGTTCCACGATAAATAGTAACTAAATAGTAAACACCTAAATTATCGACTGCTCACTGACTGCTCGGACAAGGACTTTATTTCCTAGAGTAAATCAATAAAATGTGTCTTTCAGCTATGATTATTATATTCGTCCCTCTATGAAATGACCTCTTAATGACCTTTACAATGACACTTTCGTACTACTAAAACTGACCAAAAAATTTAATAGCCAGGCTCATGGATGTAAATAATATATGAACTCTAGTAGTATGTAGCTCTATGAACCATAGTTGAATGGAATTCTCTTGAATATTTAATTTCTATCGGTGTTCTCTTTTGACTGTGATGTTAATTTTTTTTTTTCAAAATATATTTAGCATAATTATAAAGTAATATGGTTTGAATGAAAGTATCGATTAAATAATATTATTCTTATCGAAGTGATTTCACGCACAGCGCATTCGCTACAAACAATGTACAATGTAATGAAAATGTACATAGGTACCTAATTGTAAAAAGTGTGTTAAAAAATACACTATAGGTAGTTCTGATAACTTTATAATAATAGGTGCCTAACTAAGTCATAGAACAAAGTTTCCATTTAATATTGTTATGTTATGCCATCGGACGTAGAACAAATACGGTCGGTCGACTATTATCCGAAGCTCCGGTGTTTCGTCCCATTCAATCCCTGGAAATATATTTAGATTTAAATTATAATAAATTTCTATTACTACATCATAAGGACCAAGAGTTTCATTTTGATACCATAGAATGATAAATGTGTTATTTCTAGAGCAGAGGAGTGTTATTTTATTGTAAGTATGTACTATGGTTAAAAGATGTCATCTCTATCACTCAACGAAATTAGCGTGGACAGGAAACTAGCAATAGAACATGACAGATATTTGCGAATTGCGTATCCGCTTACAGACAGTTGTATGTCTTCACTATTCCATCTCTAAACCAATATTATCCTCACCATAAAGCAAAGTGAACAGATAATTATATTACCATTCTTTATAATTTTATGAAAAAAATATATCATAAATACACATTACAATGATCGTAGGTAGGTAGGTACATCAATCAGTTACAAATTATAGTCCTTTATAATATATATTAGCTTTCCGCCCGTGGCTTCGCATGAATGAGAAATTTCACCGAGGTGAAAAGTAGCATTTGTCACTATCTAATAGTATCTACCCTCCGAACTATCTCCTCATTTAAAAACCATTTCATAGACTCGCTCCGTTATTACGTCACAGACAAAGAAACAAACACACTTTCGCAATTAAAATATTAGTAAGGATACATACAATTTAATAAATATTCTTTCAAATGCAACCTTACACAGAGCCCCCTTACACCACAAGAAGCCCCGATAATTACCGTCATCCTTAAATGCGTATCGACCCGCTTCAGCCCAGAACATGATGCGTTGAACTGCATGAGAAAGCTTCAAACTATCACAGGTATTGTTAGCATCTATGAGGCGATTTATACCCATCTAAAATACAATAAGATAACTAATATTTACATTTAATTGAAAACCTGTATTTGAGATAATCTTATATTTTATTCACATAAAAAACTCGTCAGTTCATTTTTAAAACAACCAGTTACACTTTATCCTGTTTGCTAATTGATATTTTATCAAAAGTTAAAATGTATCTGTGAGCGGTTCCTTTGTAACAATACCTACTGCTTGGAGTTTGGAGGGTAGAAGCAATGTCATACGGAGCGTGTAAAGTGGCAACGTAGCTGCTACCCGCACCGTCTTCATCCGATCTGAAATATTTTTAACGCTGGTGACCGACATGTGAGCTGCCACGTTGCGTAGCGAACGGTCTCGAGGGACCACCAAGAAAAATGTGAGCCCGGGCGTCGCATAATTTATTTCTAATGCCTGGAAACAATATTTAAATATGTTCATCAAAGATAGCCAATACTGAAACAATTATGGCATAGATTAAAAATTACTTTATTTTAGAGTATGTACTGAAATAAGGGTTTATACGTACATAATATTAAACATTGTGAACTATGTTAACTAGTTACATGTCATTCATAGAATTTATTTTATCAAAAACTACATATTAAATATCGATTTATCTAAGGGGGCGGTTGTTGTATCAAATGTCTAACGATACATATTGAAACGTGCTTCAATTTTATATTCAATTAGTTAGAGACAATGGCAACATACAGTGCATTGTTGGTCATCTTGTTGGTGTCCTATCCGCCTCGTTTAATTGTTGCTGAATGTGACCCCAGTCGTACCCCGGAACTCCACGATGAGGCAAAATTACATCAAGATGTACTGTGTGCCTATAACAGTAACTACCGTCCAGTGAAAGATCACAAAAGTACTGTTACTGTAAAAGTCCGTTTTGCATTGAAATACATCAGTTTTGACGCTTTAGAAGAAACGTTCAATGTTCATAGTTGGGTTGCTATGTCTTGGAAAGACGAATTTTTGACCTGGACGCCCTCCGACTATGGTGACATAAAGGAGATCCAGGTGGAAAGTCATGAAATTTGGACGCCCCGCATGGCACTCTTCAACGCAGACGCTTCATTATATCAATCGGATTCAATTTACACTACATGTCTATTGGACAGCGACGGGACAGTAACGTGTGTGCCGCACATGGTGCACTCAGGAATATGCCGCACCTCTCTCCGCAGTTGGCCCTACGATATACAAAACTGCAGCTTTTACTTTGGCTCTTGGATGCACACCGGTCAACAAGTGAACTTTACATTTTACAGGACGCGTCCGATAGTACTGGATGATTATCAAAACGGCCCCGGTTGGAAGCTTCTTAACGTTACTAATGAATTTCTGCCAGGCGTCTATACGTGCTGCCCGAATAGTTCTTATCCAATGTTGAAATACACATTTATGATGAAGAGAGAAGCCGGTGGACCTGCAGCGATCGTGATCATTCCTTCTATGGTAATCGTTCTTCTCACCCTTATTTCTCAGTTCTTAGACATTAAGGATTACACGCGACTATTTCTAATATGTTTTAGTCTTTTTGGACATTTCATGTTTCTTACAGAAATAGGATACGATATCCCGAAGCACAGTTCGGATACGCCGATAATTTTATTATTTGTTCGTGATTCTATGTTAGTTACTTTATCATCAATATTTGTAACGTTACTTTTAATGTCCTTAAGAAAACGAGTTGTGCCAGCTCCTACATGGATTGTATCGCTGAATCGGTTGGTCAATAGTGGCCCGGGGAAGTATGTAGTTTTTACAGAATTCGATCCAAGTGAATCGAACGATATAAAAATCCTGACTGAAGAAAACGTAAGTGATGCAAATATTGACGAAAGAGCTCGCATTACTGCCGACTGGCTACAATTTGCTAACATTTTGAATAGTTTTGTATTTATTGTAACTTTTATCGTATATTTTATATTAGTTTGTGTCTACATTCCAAAAGATGATTGAAAGGTATTAAGTTAAATAAATTATAAATACCAGATCAAAAGTATGTCGAAATAAATATAGTTTATTCAATCTTGCAATTTATATTTAGACATAAGTATTTTTATGTGACATTTTTTGAATACCTGAATCTCCACCTAGTTTGGTTTGAGTGAGTGTGTAATAAATTCGGGAATATGGAAATCTATATTCAGAGTTGAATAAAAGTTCCCTAGCATTATATTATTAGGTAGATATAAGATTTAGTTATTTTAGTCAATAGGTAGGTATGTAGGTATATTGTTCGTGCCGGAGAATTATTTTATATTAAAGTTAACTATATCTACGTTTTGATTAAGTACGTAAGATGATTGACGTAAGTACATTCGCGAAAAGTGGGTGTAATGAACAAGAATTAAAGGGTATTTCAAAGCACAGAAAGATAAAATAATATTGGTAATTGAATTATATTTATATTAACCTACTTAATACTTATACTTTTTATATCTCAATAAACCTCCTAGTTAGAAGTGATTATATATAATATATCCTAAGGCCTTTCAATTATTATGTCCATTGTTCGTAAATAAATGGAATGAACATTTACTTTTTATTACAAACATAACTACATACTTATATTAAAAGTTCACCTACCACTACAGGGCGTTCTACCACCCTTATTGCGATGAAACATATACTTACATATACAAGTACAACAAAAGTCGGTACGTTACGAGGTTACGAGAAACGGTATTATTACACAATATATTATCATACATTCATCGTAACAATATAAAACAGACACGACGCCAGCTGTAAACCAGACCACGCACTCACCTCCGCATCCCACTCGCGCAGGTCAACATATCGCATGACGTCATTGATCCGTATCATGTGCGTGGTCCGATACGGCGCGTTGTCCGTGTCTCGAAAGCGCACGGTGCCGTTGAGCAGAGTGGGCGGAGCCCGCCAGCGCGCGCGCACGTACAGCGTGGATAGCAGCACCCCGCACATGCCTTCTGATAACTCGTCTTCGTCGAATGTATCGCGCATGGAACCACCGGAATCCCATTCTACCTATTTAATATGATAAACATAGCGCAACCTTTTGAATATTCCTTTAAAAATCCAAACATAGCACAACAATTGAACTCTATTTTTAAGATAAATTAATAGGTACTATTATACGGAGGACTTTAGCAGTAAGTATATCATATTAATTCCAAAATATTTTTAATGATGGTGCATCCCGTAGCTGCGGGGAAAATGGGTTTTAAAATTAGTAACAGATTATCGGATCCAAATGGATCGTTGTTTGAGCTCATATCTACACTGAACGATATATTAATAATTGGCACAACATCATTAGATGACCTAATTAAAAACTTTATATGTATTATGAACTTTAACTCTGGGGCCAATATAGAGCCCACACGTAGTTACTAGGTACACCTACACACACTCTTCTAACTTCTAAGTATAAGTTCTTGTTCCTAGAGGTACGCATATATTTTTATTTTATTGATTTTCTAGCCTAATGTATGAAAGAAACCTGTAAGTATTAAAATAATATAAGTACGTATACATAATATGTTTCACTCGGCTAGATTATCAAACTTTTCAAATTCTACTACGTACGTGTACGATAAATGTACGATATTTACCATATGATTAAGTTTCTGGGTAAGAAGCTCAGCTGTGTCATTATTATTCAAATAACTTATATTCATTCTCAGCGCAGACGCAGCTCCTTCGAGGAATCTTCTGCTTACTTTAAGATCACTTTTCAGAACTAATCTCGTAGCGTAGCGGAACTTTAGATCACCGTCTGATACAGGAAGCCAGGATAATACATCTTTTAGCATCTCTACCTTTTCCTACAATTAAGTTCTATTAGTATTGTTGAAAAAAAAAACAATTCGGATTCGTAGAAAATATTAAGTAGGTATAAAAAGTAGGTACCTACGTAGAAACTGAATAGAATTTTATACATGTATATCTTTTCCGAAATTTAGAAATGAATATGTAGTTACCTTCTTCTAAATCTCAAGAATACTTCGACATAGCAATTATCTAAATTATATATACATGTGTATGTTGTTAGTTTTGATATCTACCTGTTCGGTGGCAATAAATCCAGTACATTTATCAATTTCTGCTCTTGTAGCAGGGTCAACTTCTGTGGACAGCGCTATCAATGCTATCTGGAGAAATAAACTGGATACCATGAAACTGATCCCGTTTACTTTGCGCTCTGGCGGGCTTATTGACGAAAGTGTTGCATATGTTGTCTAAAATATTTTAAATATATAATAATTTATCCTACTTTTGTTATTTATAAAATATACTTAGGTCATAATTATATGGTCGATAACTCAACCGCGACAAGCATGAAACACAATTTTTTAAATGTTCTTAGAAATACTTAGTTAAATATAAGTTTCAATTATAATACCTAATTTATAGCATTCTAAGCTATGGCCAACTAAGTATGTAAATCGATGTATAATATAATTTGCATATAAATAATATAAAAATAAAATATAGATATCAATAATATAATTTGATAAATGATAAACTTTTCAACAATCAGCAGCAAATTCTACGTATATTAGTTACGTTCGATACTTTTATTTTAAACTTACGGCATAAAACGTTCGTTGAAGATGATCCAAAGCATGAATAAACTTTGTTATAACGTAAACTTTTCTTGAGGGATGCCCACTCCTAGTCCGGTACGCCAAGGATGACGCATTCCCAGTGTTCATATTATTATTATTAAACATATCATAAGGTCTCAAAGTTGGTGTAACATTTTTTGAACGGAGTTCACTATATAACCCTTTAGTTATATGTTTCTCTTGTGAAAGTCGATTAATATTTTCATTTCCTGTGTTTAAAGGGTGACCCAGAAGTCCATTATCATCATTCGCTACTCTTTGATGCATTTTATCTTGTGTTGATTTTATTCGGTTCTCTATAGGCGATTCAAAACTGCGACGGGAATTTTGGAACCCCACGTTAAGTTTGTGTTTAGCTACAGGTAAAGTGTGATAGTTATTTTCACAACCATTCCACAAATTATTTAATAAGCAAAGTTTAGGTCCATTTTGACCGTGTGCACTCAAAGGCGTTACTAAACCTGGAAATGTATATCCTGGGATTTGCACCTGATAATTTGGTATTAACTCAGATAACACACACAGTTGAATCATAAAATTGGTAATAAATACAAACGAAGCTTTACGAGTCATGCTTGCTTGGAATCAATCAATGACTATATTTGTAACAATTCATTTGTTTCGCTTGCCGAACATATTATTGAATTTTTATTACATAAAGTCTTATGTAATTTTTGAATATTAATGCACGCACTGATTGTTTTTAATTAAAGGTGGAAAGTGGTCAACGAAAGTCAGAGTAACTTGTATGTGTATTAAAATTACGTGCACCACGACGCTAGTCGCGAGCTCTTATCAAACTGTTACATTTTCCATGCACATCTGTAGAAAATATACTCGGTTCCGCAATATTAAGTGGCTCCTTAATTTCGCGCAATACTCATGAACTACTAATTAATGTGCCATGGCCAATTAGTTATTAATAAATTAAATGACCATACTATAATTTTACCTTCAATTTTCCATTCTTATTCATTAAGACTTAACAAAGGCAGATACATCGTTCTCGTTTGATATGAAGCTTATTGTGAGAATATTCATAGGTTGGTTTTTTATTTATACTCCAGACAAATGTAGTTTTTTTAACATAAATAATAGCTAAGAATGGATGGTCCGCTTTTAATTCTTCTGAATAGTCTAAAGACAAGGCCACCAGCCCAGCAACTGCAAATAAAGGGCTATTCAGTATACATATTAGGTCAAATAATTTTTATGATATTAAACTACTAATCAATTACTTATTTACGTACCTGTCTATTGAAACAACCTACTATCAACTAGTTACAATCAACTTTAATTAAAAATTTATGCCATCTATCAAAAATGTATCGAATAATAAATCTCTAATGGTCTGAGAAACGTAAAGCATACTTTTATATTGAGTGCTTGTGCTTATTTTTAATAAGTGTAATGTAAATAATTAAATACAGCCCAAAAAAATTATTTGAACTTATGTAATATACTTATGAATTTTATTTATCAATTATTTTTTTATATCAAGGCATCTTCGTTATTTTTAAAGTAAATTAAAAAGTGCTAATTGATTAACTGATGATGAAAGGAATAGAAATAAAACACAATATTTTAAAATAAATAATATAATTAACATTATTAGTTATATATATTTTCTAACATACAAAAATAATACTTTTTAAAACTGTATAATAATGAAAACATTAGTAAAATACATAAAGTTCATCTTAAATTATTAGTAACTTAATAGTAAATAAAAATATAATAATTTTCTTTAATATTGTCATTAAAAGCACTTTACAATTGGGACGGTTATATTAGTCACGCTAATGTTGGAATTGAGAGCAGCGACAGACGTGACAAGAAATTTATCAAGTAATTACAAACCAAGAAACATTTATAAATGCACATTAAGAACCGCGTAAGTTTCCTCAAACATTGAGTTACTACTACAGTATGAGCTACGCTTGAACAGAAGGCGGGTGAAGAACTACTCACACGCAACGTCATTGTCTATAATGTAATGAAATTGTTACCTTATTGGTTTACAATAAGATTGAATTACATAGCATTACGTAGATAGCTAAATACAAAAGTTAGTTCACGCGTTTTCGTATGATCGTCTACTATAGTAGTAAGCCAATGTTTTCATCGGCAGTAAACAAAGTATGGCTTCACTTTCCGCGATGGGTCGCGGTAAAGTAGATAGCGTCATCGACAAGAATCACAGCCAAGAATGGTCGGTCTGCAGTGAAGAAAATTTCTTCAGGTTCACCGATAATCGCTGAACACATAGCGATTGACATAACTGTAAATGCAAATAGAGCCATCATGTTTAATTTTGCGGCGAGGACATTTGCGCAATACATATAGTTAGTAATTTTTCAATTAATTACATTTGCTTTTGAACATTTTTAATGTGACCATAATAATAAAATAAACTAAGATTAAATATTGCATTACTAGCAATTTGTACTTGGTAACATTCAAGGAATCAATTTACAGTGACACAAAGCTTACATATAACATCAAGAGACATAACAAAAGCGGCGTACATAAACACATTTTTGTGAAGATCGTGCAAGGCACATTGCATAATTGATCATAAGGACAAAAAAAAACAAGTTTGCAAACAAATTGACTGAACAATACATAAAATTAAAATAAATAGCATTTACTCGTATAAACTATAGAGGATTTGTTTTTTGTGCTACTAATTTGTGATGCTTTAAGAGAGTTATGGCACGTATTTTACGGAGTAAATTTAAATCTCAAAATCTCATAGGCAGTTTAGTTTCATATAGCTTATGGCTTTTGTATTCTCAGTGGCATAAGTTAATCTCGTTTAATATATATATTTATGTTATGTATATTGCTTCATTTTCCGCGATGCATAGCAGTGAAGAAGATAACGCGATCAATAATAATCGCACACAAGAACGGATGGTTGGCCGTGAAAATGATTCCTCCAGCTAAGAAATCATCTATAGATTCTACCACCATGCAGAACGCTGTAAACGTCATAGAATCATGATATTATAATGGCGACATGAATACTTAAAAAAATTGAAACAAAAAATATAAACCGATAATCAATATAAAATTTAAATTCTATAGTTGCATATTTGAACAACATTTCTATGACATGCCCGAAATCGTTAATATTATTTATAAATTTGATGCTGGAAGAGGCAATTTTTTAAATTACTTTAAGGAAATAAACATAAAAAACTATTTTCCATTTAAGCACATTTTGCACCGAATTTATTGCAATTATTTGTGCATGTTAATGGTAACCTAAGTAGTGTTACTATGAAATAGGTATGAAAGTGAAACCAACATATATAACAAATGATATATAATTTAGATTTTAAATAAATTTCTGTTCAAAAATATAATAATGGGAACAACTTTTACTTTTAACATTAACAGCTTATATTAGGAAACTTAATACTTATAATAAGCTGACATATTGTTTTCACTTTCTGTGATGCATAGATAGCCAAAAAGAATATGGTGCCATTGACAAGTATCACAGACAAGAACGTTCGCTTTATCATGGATACAAAAACATAATTGAACAAGATTCGTAGTTTCCGTTTAAGGATTACAAAAGCGTGATAGAAAATACATGTACATACAGTACTCCAAAATTAATAATGCGCATGCAAATCTTCGCTAATTGTCGTATTTCCAAAATGTATTTATTTTACTAAACAAATTTTACTAAATTATGCATGAAGAAAATGTATTTAACCACTCTACTTATATACATATCATCTTCGGACGCTCCGGGAATATGTCAGTTACCGAACTGTGACGAAGATTTCTATGCGCATTATCACTTTTGGAGTACTGTAATATTATCTTTGATAAAATATAATTAAACAAACATTTAACAAGTAAATTCGTAAAAAAAATTGATGATTATAAAATCGTCAATAAAAGGGATTAGAAAGAGCGAATAGTAGCAGTGAAATAAAACACATTGTCCGTTTGAATTATTGCTAAGAACGGTCGGTCTGCGGTGAAGGTTTCCACAGGATTCGGCGATATCATAGCGCAATAAGCAACCGCTACTAACGCTGTAAAGAACAATACAGTAAACACCCTTTATTTTTTAAGAATTCAGATAAAAGGATTTGACTTGCACGTGTGAGAATGGTGTGTCGTTTTTCGTAGTCAAAGAAACCACCTTACAAGCGTAGAGGTGTTTAAATGGCATATGAAATTACTTACGAAAAAAATGTGCTTTAGGATGAAAAATATAAAACATATAACTTAAATGGAAAACAAACATTTAAATAATTTCAAGGAAACACTAACATAGGTATAATTTTTATCTTTTAAATAACGGTAGTTGCAATTAAAACAAAAGAAAATTACAGTGTTATGATTGTTATGTAGTGATTAGCTTATTTTAAGTCTTTAGAATCACACAGGCTAAAATTGTTTTTTCTGTTTATGGCTACCAAAATTTCTTAACAATAAGTTTAACATGGCGTATTACTTTAGTCGTATTTAATAATATTGAACATATATTAATACTTGTATATAAATGTATTAAATGTATAATTAAGTATATTAAACGTTGAACGTGATCCGCATCACTTGGCGCGGTAGTGTCCGATGAAGAGCGTCGTCCTAGCGGCGTCCAAGAGCGCGTAGAGGAAGGGTCGGTCGGCGCGGAATTCCATCGGCGGCATCGGTGCACACCGCATCATCATCACCATGCCTGTGGAGCACGGCACAAGCGCTACAGCTCGGTGCGCGGCGCGCGCGCGGTGTGAGCGCGGCCGGGCGAGAAGCTCGCGACTAGCGCCACGTGGCGCTGCACGAGTACGCACCACAGCGCGCGCCGCGTGACCGCGAACTCTACGGGCGGCTCTTCCACCATGCGCCGCTTGCGGACCGCGCCCGCTGGACACCGCACGCACACAACCCACATTTAGATATCTACCGTGTACACGCCACTCACACCGCTCCACCAAGCCACCAAGCACATACAATGCGCGACTTATTTGCTAGACATATTCCCAATTAAAACCTAAATTATCCAGACCGATAACGTAATTTAATATTCTTCACACGAAATATAACTATCATGTAAAATTTTTAATTTTGTCTAAATTTTTTTTGGACGGAGAAAATTGAAACCTAATTGCTACAGTAATGGAGATCACAGAGTAAAACTATGTGCAAAATTTATAAGGGTTAATCACTCTTATTTTTATCTTTATCATACAACCAGTTTTCTAAAGTCAAATATCAAGAAAATTAGTTGGGTGAAAGATGATTAGAAATGCTTGTTTATATAATAAGGTTATTCATGCAATTTTGACACAATATTATAATGTTTAATGTCTAATAACAGCCAATAGAAGTGAAATTATAACAACATTTCCCGCATAACATGCTAATCTTAGTCGTAATTTAGAAAAATGATAAAAAACCTAAAAACGTTTGAGGGTAATCTGTTTCTAATAGTTTTTTGACATGGACTAGTTTTTTTAACTACGCAACTAATTAGGTTTCTTTGTCTACTACTATAATTCTAATGGGAAGATAACATAATATCACACAAATAATACAAGAAACACCATATTTTTAAACACATACCTGTAGCGGCTGCGGCTTCAGCACCTTCCTCATTGACTTCAATGAACGCCTTTTGAACAGCAGTCGACACATACAAGAGTTCACCGTTGTCCAATAATTTGTCAATACCCGAGTTACCACTGTCGAAAATTGATGAAATTCCGAGCTGAAATTATAGTTTATATTCATTTGAGTATGTATAAGACATTGGGAGAAAATCAGTATCTACAATCGATAGCATATTTTGTCTACATTAACTATAGGATTCCGTAAAATACATATAATATCTATAATATTTATTATTACATATCTATATATAGGTCTACCAGAATCTGATGGCATATTTATATTTAAGAAATAAAAGATTTTCATGTGGCAACTTATTTGACAACTATCAAATTGGTTGTCAAATTATTTGTCTTTTTTGCAGTTGATAAATAATTTTTAGGATTTTGTCTAAAAAATCTTAGAAAATGTCGAAAAAGCCGCTGTGATCACAAGCACGAGGTGCTGTTTATAATGTGTATAGAAAAATATTTGATGAAGAAGGGTCAAAAACATCACAATTTTCAATTTAGAAGATTTTATTGGTAAATTGGACTTACCCGCTTTGATACTTTCAATTAAAAAATATTATATGTAGATAACTATAATATTGTTTGTTGATTGGAATATAATTTTATGAAAACTTATTACAGGAGTTTCCAATACGGCTATTCGTCAAGTCCATGCTGTCCAAGTCAATTTTATAATGTGTGTATCTGTTATATACTTACGAAAATAAACATAGTTTTATTTCATTTTTATTTTATTTTATAAAAAATTATAAGCAGTCTAGTTTTCTATCGATATAACATCGATATTTTCACATGGCATAATGATAATGAACATACAAATATAGGTATGTGTAAATAATAATATGTTTTACCTGTATAAAAGTAATATGTATATTATACATGTAAGTATGTACCTACATAATATTAAGTGGATATCTCATTATTAAGTACAGTATTGTCCACTTATGTAATGTGACTAATGATATTGAGAACAAACTAAAAAATAAGCAGTATCAAGATCGTTCAGTCCATTTTCCCTAGGGTTGCACACTCAAAATTTTGATTTCCCTAATTGCCATCAGATTCTGGTTTACCTATAGTAGTTATTACGAGTATAGTAGTTATTAGTCAAATTTTTGGTTCATAAATGTCAGTTTAAATTGGAAAGATTTCGAATTTCGGGTAATTTTTTAAATCTTTTAAATCTTAGGTAGTGTGCTACATATCAAAGTATACAATACGGGAGCTAGTAACGTTTTAAAAAAAGTCATTTTAGTATAGTTAGGTTTTTGATATACTGTTTCTCTTGCTATTACATATATCAAAGAACCAACTATACTAAAATTCTCTCTTGTCAACGTTGCTACCTCCTATACGAACATGTATAATTAGTTTCATGTTTATTATAACAATTAGTATCAGTTACATATCAGTTCAACAACTATTCCATAATTGTCCCCAAATTAACAGTAAATAATATGTAGGAGAATTAATGTTATTTATAAACAGAAACTTGTTATCATGAAACCATTTAGTTTAGATGGAAATCAACATGCCAGATTGATCTATCAAATTACATATTATCAAACTTGTAATACAATGTAAAAATTGAAATATTTAGTACTTCGTATAAAGATATTATTAGTTACTAGCTTACCGCCCGCGGCTTCGCCCGCTTTGTCTAAAACCTAATAAATTATATACTAAAACCTTCCTCTTGAATCACTCTATCTATTAATAAAACCGCATCAAAATCCGTTGCGTAGTTTTAAAGATTTAAGCATACAAAGGGACATAGGGACAGAGAAAGCGACTTTGTTTTCTACTATGTAGTGATATCTAGGCATCAATTATTATAATTTATCATTACTTATTTAAGCTTGAATAAAACCTAATTATCCGGTCGGCTGTAAATACCAAAAGTAATGACTCAAAGCTATTTTCGAAGAATTCATCGTTATATGTAAACGCATTACAAATACTTGGTAAATATCACTATGTATTTAAGAATTTGTGTAATCAGTGCAGACCACTTGATAACATTGATAAGCTATCACGCTATTCTGGTCATTTTTCAGGAAAGTTATTGATTTCATATGATATTAAATTTATCAATTTTTTTTTCGATATGTAAGTTCTTTTTTAATTAATAAAATCGTAGTTAATGTGGGGTCTTTTATTGTAAAATAGGATGATGTATTGAAAATGAAATATATATTGATGAAGCTTTATTATATCTGAGTGTGGTTCAAAAGCTAATTTTGCATCATTTAAAAAGAGCGTGTGTGCTGAGCACACGTGTCAGAAGTGAAACTTCTTTGTCAAGATTCAAACATGCCAAAATCGTCGCCTTACTCCATGACGTGACGGTATTGCCATGGCGCGACCTTGATATTTTACTCTCAACGCGCCTCAAGTACTTTCACTTAAAAAACAGATGTTGTAATATTCAATTCATTTAAAATACACTTCTTTAACTTATAACTGTACTATTTTAGAATAGGTATGTAGGGCAATTTACAACCTCATTACGAATTTATGCAACTTACCTTAGGCAGAAGCTCATTAAGATTGATTTCGGATTCAATCTTAAACTTGGGAATGTTCACACGGACTTTAGTTTCCATCATTCTGTCCAACTCGCCCATGAGGTCAAAACCATTGGCCAATTTCTTCAAAACACCATCCAAGCCATTTATTTCCTTAGGCAATACAATAAGCATGCTTGCTTCATTGCCTACATAGTCCATACGAAGGAACTAGAAAAAAAAGTTAAATTATATGAAAAAAAAAAAAGAATTACAAAACTGTACTGACAAATAGGTATATTTATCCTTATCATGGTAATTAAACATAAAACAAATAGGAATGTGGGACTGATACATAATGATTTGACACCTTATCTGCATTAGTAATGGATTCGTCATACAAAAGTATGTTTTTTCCAATTTTAACACAACACTCATCCATTTGCGAAACATGTATTTACATATTTTGACCTTCATAACATTAATTTTCACTTTAATTTGGAATACTCAGTTTGTTATCTCAAAATGTAAAAACAATGTTATTTGTTTGGATAGAATGAAATAGCACAGTCCAATATGCTTCTATTTGTGGGCTTTGTTTAAATTATTATCAGTAAGTGTTAGCGTTGGCAGTAATCCAAAAATTCGTGTTTATTTTTTTTAGGTTATTTCAATACCTGCACTCCAAGCTCAGGGCTTTCACCATACATGAACTTGTCTTCCAAATACATCATCGGAACATCCACAGTGGTTGACTCATCAATATGGAAAGGCTGATCTATGGTGTTGGCCACATCGAATTGCTTTCTCCATGTTCCCTGATGAAAGAGATTAAAATGAGCTTACGATCTATTTACAGGTCAATTTATAAAAAAGTACTCAAAGAAAAAAAAATCTTCTTAATTTTTTAAATCATCAGTGCAATATAAACATTCTCTTATATTGTGCATGATCATTATAACAGCAATCAATACACAAATAAAGATCAATAACAATGCAACATTATTTTTTCTATATATAGGAAAACAATACGAAAATATATCTACATATGGTTCAAATAATTAAGATAAATGCACAATAATCTCACCTTAAAGAACAACGCATTGACAAGGACAAGACGGGTATCACTGTTCACGCTGTCTGGTTTTAATAGATCCTTGATGCGGTTATTGGTCTTGCCCTCCACCTGTATTATATTTATTAATGATTATTATTATATAGTAAAGAAAAACAATGCAAACAGTACAAACTGTAACAGTTTGTGTTTAATTACTTGAAGAATTTTTACAAAGTAATTTCCTGTAATTTTTAAAAGGTTTCTTTACAACTTCAGAGATGTACAAAAAAACGAGGTCATGCAAATAATTGTTTTACCTTGTTGAAGTTAGGGTGACTAATATTAAGTACCAGGAGAAGTAAACACTAGTGGGTTTTTCTTATTAGCAATATTTACGAAAAATAGAAGATTTTGTGGATGTTTACATTTTGTATTTAAGTGGTTTTATGTTATTTTTCATACATTTAAAAATAAACATACCCATTTATTTATCTCACTGCAGGCAGCAGAACTTTCAGCAAAGTTCAATTTATCAAGTCCAGCATCAAATACTTTAATAGCATCATTTTTTAGCTCTGGATTTAAATCATAGCCACCTTCTTGGATGTAAACTTTATTAGCTACATTTAGAGTAACACCTTTGATAGATTTCAGTTTTGAAGACAGACCAGAAAATGATGAGCGAATCTAAAAATATACAATGATTCAGTAACAAAAAAAAAAAAGGAATACAGTTGAATTTATACAAATTATTACTAAACAATAAAATAAAAATATTTTAACACTGATTCACGCATCAACTTAGATGTCTTAATAACTTTACTCAAATAATTATTGTGAAGAAGCTTATCTTTGCATTAATTAACAGGTTAGTCTACTGGCTTCCTAGTTTAAAATAAACAATTTTAATTTCAAAATGATTAGAAATAAAATGAGAATTCAATTAAATTATACCTTATTGCTTATGATTTTATCAATTTGATAAAAATTAATTGCAGATAAGACAACAAATATAACATTCCTCATTATTATTCAGATTATTGGAACTGGACAGTATATATGAATTCTTCTATAAAATAAGATATAATAATATACTTACAGCATCATCATTAGGAATTCCGAGTGATTGAAGTAATTCTGCGTGGGAAGGGTCATTCGCTCCTAAGGCAAGCAGTGCCAGTACAAATTCAGCAGATAGTGGACTAGCCACTACACTGCTTCCCTTCTCCAATTCCTATAAATAAATACTCTTTATAATACTCATACCAAAAAAAAATTGTAACATTTTAAATTCCAGTTTTTTTTTTTTACTATTGTGCATACTTACATTGCAAAACTTTGCAGAAAATTGGGCGATGGATGAGGACAACGCTTTGGAATCCATTATTGATGATATCACTGGCTTTAAAAATACTGTTAAAACTGAAATGTAACAAAGATCACTCAATTATCAATTATTATTAGAATGCACCTTTTTTAAACTAATAATAAATAGAACACGACAACAGCTATCTATACCCCAACGGATGAAACGACCGCCTACCTCGACAATGACCGTGTACTTAAATATCGATTACCGGCGAAGCTTTATTTTTATTTAACCCAAGCAAAACGAAAACGAATGACGCACTGCACTGATGATATCATTCCCAATTCTAAGTACTAGTAAGTAGCGCTAGAGTCTAGACAGTAGACCCAGTAGGATATCAGGGTCTGATATTGGTTAAAATTGTTTAATGTAATGGAATAAAATAATAAAAATAATTACACAATACTCCGTGCAACCGCATTGACGAAGTACGAACGTCTTGAAACTGTGAAACAGCTATTTAACTGATCTATGTGATAACTGATAACTGTAAATAACAAATGTTTCGATTATTAAGTTATCAATAATGATTAATGACTATTATCATACCTTAACTTTCAGCTTTTATGTATTTATGTACGGTGATTATAATTTTTTTTCATCCTTATTTATATAAAGGTATTGTAATAAATTGATTAAAGATTTATGAAATAAGAAATTACGTATGACAACAAAATAAACAGAAAGTGCGCGCCGCGAAAGAAGTTCCCTGTTCCAGGAGATCGCCGCTGGCCGGCCAAGAAAACTGAAAAAAAACGTCAATGACGGCCTAAAGGGGTCCCTAGACGATCAAAATTGCTTGACAAGCATTTACGTGCTTGACAAGCATGCTTGACGAGGTCACGACATCAAAAAACATTCTTGTCAAGCATTCGCATCATCATCATTCAACCCAGTTTTGAACTTGCGCTTATTACCTTATTAAATATAAATTTTTTGACGTGACAACGTCTTATAAATTGGTTTGCCGGGTGACACTTCAAGAAACTGCGTTACGCTCCGCTCACGTTATGCGCTCACAATGAGAGCGAGTGAGAGGCACGCGTCCCTTCCACTCGGGCATGGTTAGCCCGCCTAAGAGCGAGAGAGACAGACATAAAAAGTCGTTTTCACGTAAAACTTTCGCCCGTATACCGACTATACAGGCAACCAATTTTTGTTTTTTTTCTTCAATTGTTCAATGCTGAAATTACTCTTAAATCTTTTTAAAATATCCACCATATTCATGAGAGCACCATATTCTTTTTATTTTTGTCTATAGAGTAGTTGTATAATGATATCAACAACAAAGTAAAATCACGATCACTAATTGCGCCGCTGCCGCCATCATCACCGCTGGCGCCGGCGCTGTTCGTGTCGCGTGGTCTCTCCATAAGTGCTGATTTACACAGGGTCAGTAGACAAGTCAGTCGCGGCGCCGAAATTCGGCGCCGCGACTGACTTTAAACTGTTTACATAGACTTCAAGCCTCTGTACTGACTTCAAATCTGTTTACACAGGGTTTTTTTTCGGGTCAACCACAGAACAGTAAGAACATAATAGAAGTGCGATGTGGGCGTGGCCCACGTGTCACTAGTAAGGGCGTATTCAGAAAGAAAGCTTGAAACTTATAAGCGCTTATCGGCGCTTGTCAATGCTCAAACCAGCTTGTCAAAACCAGCATTGACAAGCTTGTCAAAACCAGCATTGACAAGCACCGATAAGCGCTTATAAGTTTCAAGCTTTCTTTCTGAATACGCCCTAAGGTAAGATCACCTAACTCGCTCTCAGTTGTGCGCAGAAAAATATTCGAGTCGGTTGTCAACTGTCAAACCTTATTTCCATATTTATTCATTATATAGAGCGTGTTGTTTGGTATTAGAGTGGAAAAATGATAGCAGACGAAATAATATCAGCAATCGAGGCATTTCATACCATCGGTAAGTCTTATTTTAATTTATTTTAAATATATTTTATGTTACAACTTCGCTTGTCGTAATTTGTCAAAAATTTATAAAAATATTAAGTCAAAATGAACCTTAATCCATAAGAAATAAGTACTAATATAGATTGAACAGCAAACAAGACTTTCTGGAATATTATTGAAATAAACAAACGAATGTCGGATTAGTGATGCATGTGGCGCATATCGACAGTATCGATACTTTAGAAAAGACAAACATTTTAAATATTAAATTTTATTCTATTTTTCCTTAGCTTTCATTTGTCCTATTTATTTATAGATTTTCGAAAGAGCCTAATTTAAAAGAGAAATGGATAATAAATGCAACGTGACGAGTTAACTGGATGCCGAACAGCAATAAGCAGTCTAACAAAGGCCACCGATACATCAAACCTACGGCAGTTCCAAGATTTAAAATAATGCATATTTTCTGTTTGTTTTGTAAATATAGATTTATACTATTCTATTCCGTTTTTTATTTAAATATAATAATATGAAAAGACGTACTTAGTAGTAATAAACATACTCCAAAATGTGACACATTATCCTATACTCATATAATAGAAAGAAAAAAAAATGCACAAAAATATATTTATTTGTGAATTATCGATAACAAGGCTGACATCCCTTAGAGCATAGCATCAGGTTAATGTCAAGTTATTAATTTAGAGTGACACAAATTTCAACCTTATCTTTATGCACAGAACAGTAAAAACATAATAGAAGTGCTATAATGTCATCATTAATATGAAAACCAGTGTCGCCAAACCCACACATTTAAACCGATAGTTATACAGTACACTACAAGTAAACTATGCCTTTGATTGGACAGCTTAATTTGAGTAAAAACTGACTTAGGTTATAAATTCAGCATTTCAATATGTACCCTAACGAACCAAGTTACGGTTTATTTTAGTATAACATCCCTAGGTATATTAGCTGTTTTGTTTCTCTTTGCTCAGAAATTCCAAATTCGAAAACATTCAGCTATTCCACAACAGATGGCGTTGGTTTTCAATACATATAACTTTGAACCTCTACACATAAAGATAAGGTTGAAATTTGCGTCACTCTAAATTAATGACATTAACTTGACATTAACCTGATGCTATGCTCTAAGGGATGTCAGCCTTGTTATCGATAATTCACAAATAAATATATTTTTGTGCATTTTTTTTTCTTTCTATTATATGAGTATAGGATAATGTGTCACATTTTGGAGTATGTTTATTACTACTAAGTACGTCTTTTCATATTATTATATTTAAATAAAAAACGGAATAGAATAGTATAAATCTATATTTACAAAACAAACAGAAAATATGCATTATTTTAAATCTTGGAACTGCCGTAGGTTTGATGTATAGGTGGCCTTTGTTAGACTGCTTATTGCTGTTCGGCATCCAGTTAACTCGTCACGTTGCATTTATTATCCATTTCTCTTTTAAATTAGGCTCTTTCGAAAATCTATAAATAAATAGGACGAATGAAAGCTAAGGAAAAATAGAATAAAATTTAATATTTGAAATGTTTGTCTTTTCTAAAGTATCGATACTGTCGATATGCGCCACATGCATCACTAATCCGACATTCGTTTGTTTATTTCAATAATATTCCAGAAAGTCTTGTTTGCTGTTCAATCTATATTAGTACTTATTTCTTATGGATTAAGGTTCATTTTGACTTAATATTTTTATAAATTTTTGACAAATTACGACAAGCGAAGTTGTAACATAAAATATATTTAAAATAAATTAAAATAAGACTTACCGATGGTATGAAATGCCTCGATTGCTGATATTATTTCGTCTGCTATCATTTTTCCACTCTAATACCGAACAACACGCTCTAAATAATGAATAAATATGGAAATAAGGTTTGACAGTTGACAACCGACTCGAATATTTTTCTGCGCACAACTGAGAGCGAGTTAGGTGATCTTACCTTACTAGTGACACGTGGGCCACGCCCACATCGCACTTCTATTATGTTCTTACTGTTCTGTGTCTTTATGTGTAGAGGTTCAAAGTTATATGTATTGAAAACCAACGCCATCTGTTGTGGAATAGCTGAATGTTTTCGAATTTGGAATTTCTGAGCAAAGAGAAACAAAACAGCTAATATACCTAGGGATGTTATACTAAAATAAACCGTAACTTGGTTCGTTAGGGTACATATTGAAATGCTGAATTTATAACCTAAGTTAGTTTTTACTCAAATTAAGCTGTCCAATCAAAGGCATAGTTTACTTGTAGTGTACTGTATAACTATCGGTTTAAATGTGTGGGTTTGGCGACACTGGTTTTCATACTAATGATGACATTATAGCACTTCTATTATGTTCTTACTGTTCTGTGGGGTCAACACTGATTTGCCTCGAATTTGTAGTCAGTTACTGACCCTGTGTAAATCAGCACTTACGTTCCGTAGTACACTGAATGTGTTGCTTGACAACTTTACACTTGTTGCTTGTTCTAAACGATCAATCATGCTTGACAAGCATTGCAAAATTATAATTTTTCAAGCTTCATCAAGCATCGAGTTTGCTTGTCAAGCACATCAAGCTTCGTTCTAGACCAAGGGTCTTCAACGTGCGGCCCGCGGCAGCATCCTTGGCGGCCCGGCATCAGTTTACTCAAAATGCGGTTCATATGTATAGAAATTGTTTTTATGTATTTATTTCTATTATATAATTTAAAGATATATGTTATTTTATTTATTTCATGCATCAGATAGGTTAAATAAAACGCGCGTAGTCCAAAACTGATTTCCGCGCTCGCGCTTGGCAGGTAGGGGCGCACGGTGCGGTGTGCGGGTGGAGGGAGTCGCCGAAACGCAGTGGCGCGTGCGGCTCAAATGTCAGTCAGGCTTGCATCTCACAGAACTTTGGACGCGTTTATCTCATTCGCTCGTTCAGTGCGTTTAAACAAGTTGTAACTTGATTAAGTTATATCAAATTATTGTGATGGCAGCAAGTTCAAGTAGAAAACGGAAGGTCGTTGATGAACACAGATTATTTCAAGATAAATGGACGAATTTATATCTTTTCGTCTGTGCCGGGGAAAAACCTATTTGCCTCGTATGTAATGAATCAGTTTCTGTGGTGAAAGAATACAATATCAAGCGTCATTATGAGTCAAAACATTCGAGTAAGTTTGCACATCTTCAAGGACAATTACGAATTGATAAGGTGGAGACTCTGAAGAAACAACTTAAAAAACAACAGAATTCTTTTCACAAACAAAATGAAGATAGTGAAGCAAGTGTAAGAGTTAGCTACATAATTTCGGAGAAAATTGCTAAGAAGTCAAAACCATTTACCGACGGTGAATTCATAAAAGAATGTATGGAGGCCGCAGCAGAAGTTTTATGTCCCTCGCAAAAACAACTTTTTTCCAAAATAAGTCTCTCCGGCGTTACAGTCGCAAGGAGAAGAATTGGCTAATGATATCGAACGATCATTAAAGGAACGCGTGTCGCAATTTGTTTATTACTCCATTGTACTCGACGAAAGTACCGACATAACTGACACCGCTCAACTGGCAGTGTTCATTCGCGGCATTGACGTTAATTTTGTCGTTAATGAAGAAATGGCTGCTCTTTTTCCTATGAAAGGCAGTACAAGAGGATGTGATGTGTTGGAATCGTTCAATTCCGTCATAGATAGATATGGACTCAAATTATCAAATTTGGCTGGAATTTGCACAGACGGCGCACCATCTATGGTTGGAAAAAACGAAGGACTTGTTGCTTTAATAAAAAAAAATAATCCCGATGTCTCTTTAATACAGTACTTACCACTGTATCATACATCAAGAGAATTTAAGTGCTAAGTCAGTTAATATTCAAGACGTTATGAGTATTGTGGTAAAAACCGGGTCTTAACCACAGGCAATTTCAGGAGTTTTTAAAAGAACAAGACGCCAAATATGGTGACATTACCTATTTCTATGATGTTCGTTGGCTTAGCAGGGGAAAAATGTTAAAAAGGGTGTTCGATTTGCGAAAAGAAATTGCAGCATTTATGCTTAATAAGGATAAAGCTATTCCACAGTTTGGTGATGAAGCATGGCTAAGTGATTTTGGTTTTCTTGTTGATATAACAGCACATCTCAATGATTTAAATAAGAAATTGCAAGGAAAAGATAATATGGTTCATGAACTATTTGACGCTTTAAAAGCGTTTGAAGTGAAGTTGGAGTTGTGGATCAATCAGTTAAAAAATAATATGACCACGCATTTTCCACATTTATCGTCATGTCGAATTCTCAACATGGACAAATATATTACCGCGCTGCTGGATCTGAAAACACAATTCGAGTCGCGTTTTACCGATTTCCGAAAACATGAAAAAAGCTTGAATTTGTTTGCTCGCCCCTAAGGCTCGCCTATTCAATGTTTCTGTCGAAGATGTCCCTGATGATGTTCAGATGGAGTTGATAGAATTACAATGCAACTCTTCTTTGAAAGACAAATTCAACTTAGGATTGTTCGAGTTCTATTCAAAATATATCACTACTACACATTTTCCTAAGATAAGAGACCATGCACTGAAAATGACATCTCTGTTTGGTACCACATACCTGTGCGAGCAGTTATTTTCTCGGATGAAAAACGTTAAGTCGAAGACAAGGAGTAGAATCACCGATATTCACCTTGTAAACAGTTTGAGGATTTCAACGACCACCATAGGGACTGATATTGATAAGCTAGTTAAGAATAAACAATGTCAATCGTCGCATTGATTTCAATTTGAATTACTTTTGTAAAATCTATACAAGCTATACATATAATAAATCTGTAGAAGGGTCAATTCTGTACATTGAAAATATTGAAAAAATAACTAGCAGGGGGTGTTACTGGATCGATACCAAACCCAAATATGTGATTAAAAAAATTTTTGTCTGTCTGTCTGTCTGTCTGTCTGTCTGTCTGTCTGTCTGTCTGTCTGTCTGTATGTGAAGACATCACGTGAAAACTACCGGTTCGATTTCGATGAAACTTGGTATAATTATACCTTATTATCCTGGGCGTAAAATAGGATACTTTTTATCCTGGAAAAATACGTAGAAAAAAAATTAATCTCAATTTTTCAGTTATCCATAGACGTTGTTCTGAAGTAGGTACCGCGAACACACGTTGCGTATTATTATAGACCTAGCCGTATTTGGGTCCAATAGATATTTATAAGATGTCATTGTCCGAGTTACTCAAAATGGAGAAATAAACCATCCACGCAAAGACCGACATCCGCGCGGACGGAGTCGCGGGCGGAAGCTAGTTAAATAATAAATAACTTTAAATATTATTGTTAGTTTTTATTTCAACATTCTTACTGGAACTGAAAAAAGCAGATGAAACCGCGGAGCGCAGCTAGTGATAAAAAGTTTTTGTTTTATTGCGGCCCACCAAACAAATATCAAAGTATAGTTGGCCCTTGGCTTCATAAACGTTGAAGACCCTTGTTCTAGACGGTCAAAACTGCTTGACGTGCTTGTCAAGCAATTTTGATCGTCTAGGGACCCCTAATAGCACAGATCTCTGTGCCTAATAGTATTATGTGCACAGAATTATGTGTCACTTTTAAGCACAGCTTTTAAGTTTCATTTTTTATTTTATAATTTATTTTGACTTCACACCACCACACCACATCACAGCTTAAATCATTACAATCTTATTAGAGCAAGCGCGCACGAGCAACTTTGTCTCCGCAACTATTTTGTCTCTCCCATCAATTTGTATGGGGAGTTGCGTCGCTACGTGCGCGCACTTTCATACTAGCCCATGGGTGGGACCGTGGGAGAGACAAAATAGTTGCGGAGACAAAGTTGCTTGTGCGCGCTTCCTCTTTAATATACATCAATGAATAGTCGCCGTATTAGTAGCGTATGGGGAGTAGCGTCGCTACGTGCGCGCACTTTCATACTAGCCCATGGGTGGGAGAGACAAAATAGTTGCGGAGACAAAGTTGCTCGTGCGCGATAGCTCTTAGACAGCAGTGGTGGCTCAGTGGTGAGACCTCGGACTTCGAACCGATAAGTCCGTGGTTCGAGACCAGGCGAGCGCGCAGGAAATAAATTGATTTTTCAATTTATCTACGCATGTTATAATATCACCACTGCTCGAACGGTGAAGGAAAACATCGTGAGGAAACCGACATGTCGAAGAATTAAAAAGTTCGACGACATGTGTCATCCGCCAACACGCACGTGGATTATGGCCTGTACCATGTACCCTCATAGGAGGCCCGTGTCCCAGCAGTGGGAACGTATATGGGCTGATGATGATGATGATGATGATGATGATAGTGACAATTTCGCGGGCTTAGCTCGCGGGCATCTTTGACGATTTGTTAGATTATTAAATAAATAGAACTACCTATATATACTACTTTATAAAATACGATGTGGATGATACCTAATTATTTCTTAATTTTATAAGATTTGTGCTTGGAATATCGGTAAGAAGCTATTGATCATTTATACAAATTATCCAGACCTTTTTTTTGTTGTTTTTATCTTAACCCAAGGTACGAAGCGTAGGTATATTTTGTAATCCAACATAAGATTTCCGAAAATTCATTTACAACATTAACACTAAAATCTTACTCAGATTTAGGTACCCCTTACCCCAGACCCTGTACTTTTATTGCATTGTTCGCTAAGGTCAATTATTTAAATATGAGAAAGCGAGGGAAAATTCGGCGCTTCGCGGACCGTTTTGTAGGTACTCTGGTTTTGTAGCATCGTTTCTTTTCTAGTTGGTAGTAGATGACTTTTGACTGTAGGTATATTAGTGTAATAATAACAATACTCGTAATACCTATAACAAAATCACCATAGACATATTTTAAGAGTAATTTTCACAGGTAATTTTATTATTTTATATTCTTCTCATTTTTAAAAACATTTTATGAAGTGATCTTGAAGTGATAGCATTTGTCAAATTAAACGCCATTATTCAAAATTTCAGTCGTACTATACATACAAAATCCATAAAATAAATTGTTTTAAAATACTTACATGTAAAGATAATATACCTATTCAACAATAATCATAATTTTAACATAATTCATAAAATTAATGGACACAACAATATAACACCAAGATATGGTTTTTTCGAGAAAAATAATCAAGAACTTAAGAATTTACTGTAGGTATTACAGTTTATGTTGTCCTCCAAGAGGACCACCTAGACCTTGTGGATGTCCCTGTGCGACCCCAGGAGCAGGGCCAAAAATAACTCCCAACCCATGCTGCCGCCCCACGAGGATTCCTGCCAATCCATGCGTACCTCGCTTTCATAATGAAAAAGACTCCTGGAAGAAATACAGATTCCTCACGTTCTTTGTAGGATTTCCGCTTATTATTATTCAAGGTATTATATGTGCCAATCACCATGTTCCAGAGAAAGGCGAATGCAGAGACTATGAATACATGCGTCTACGCTTTAAAAAATTCCCTTGGAGAGATGGTGTCAAGACACTTTTTCACAATGATCGTGTGAATCATTTACCAGGCGAATGTACCCCTCCCCCATTGGATTGTGACTAGAAACTAATAAAACATTATTTCATATTACGTTGTTTATTTTCAGAAGTTTATACCTACTACATATAAAATTTCTTTAAAGTTACCGCTCATCAGCTATTGATAGTCTCTAAAAGATATGCGCACGCATATAATCGGAAAAGGGCGGGCGTCGGCGCGCTAGGGCGGGTCTGAAAGAAGGAATACTGCTGAACGGCGATCAATATTCCCGCTGACGTCAGTATAGCGTTGGCCGCTATTGGCCCTCCCGGCATTATTAAATAAACCTTCTGACAGAGTAGCGCGTGTTGTTGCGCCGCGGGCACAGCACCGCAGCACGCGGCGGGCCCGCGTACCGCTCGCGGCCGCCGCCGCACGCCATGGCCGACATGCCAGACCTATCGCACCTTACGCCCGAGGAGCGCGCCATCATCGAGGGCGTTATTATGCGGCAAAGACAAGAGGAACAACGCGAACATGAGATAATGAGGTGTGCACCAGTTGTCCATTGTCAGCTCATTTTATATTTTAACTCAACTTTACCAATGAGGGTGGGACTTCATTCATTAACATATTATGTTACTTACTTTGTTTTAATAATGTGTTAGATATGATTTGATTCTACAATCAGCGTTATCGGATAAGAAAACATTTTCGTGTTTTAATAGACACATCTGTACCTATATCAGTTAAATGTATAGGTGTACCTACAGCTACATTTTTATCGGGCTCAGACTACATGAACAGCGATAAACGATTATCGATTAAACGTACCTAACCAGTTTATTATTAGATTGTTTAATAGAAAGTGATTTTATACTTTTAATCTTCTTTTAATGGACTGCAACATGGAACATAATAATATCTCACTTGTCAAATTCCGTCCAATTACTATACACCTATAAATTACCTATATTAAAATGACGCAGCACTGCATCAGTGTGCAATAAATTAAATTAAGTACATAAATCTTTTTTTCTTCATTAAACCGACACAGTGCCATCATGTATATCTACTGAATTACCTACTGTAGGAACTGACATTATTTATTCTTTTGTGGATATGGGCGGGCGTTATGACGGAAATTACTGGTACAGTAGAAAATATTTACATATACGGTATTTAGAATGTAACAATGGGAATCTTCATCATGAATAAAATATTTAAACCAAAATTAGGAGTTTCTGCAAGGTAGCTGGGAGAAGATCTTAAGATCTGATTTTGACCTACTTACTTATTTTATGCGGTAACATAGTATTGAAATGCGCACACAAGTAATTTTTCAACAACTAGGTACGAGACATAGAGAGATGCAAACGGTATTGGATTAGATGCCTTGTTTTTCAGCTCCCTACAAGATTTATCGTCTTGTTTAATCCTCCGTGAAAAAATGGTTTTTATCGGAAACTGAATCACTTTTAGTACAAAAAATAAGAAAATTATAAAACATGTTTATACTAAGCTAAACTGTCAATAATAGTAATTGTACTGATGAAAACATATTTAATAAAAAATTCTCACGCACGAATATCCACGTTTATCCATAATATTGGAACATACTTGACCTTTGAAAATATTTAAGATCTATCATTGAAGTTTTATATAAACGATTATCTCTGCATTTTGTTTTTATTTTACTTACGGTTCACGTAAAGTTTGAGTCGGATTTATTTTTAATCTCTATTATTTTGAATTAAATTCATTTTTTGGGAAGGTGACTGCGCAACTTAGTTAAAAGTCAGAGTCTTTGTTACAATAATTCAAATGACGTCTATAAATTCCTTTATTTAATATACTTAATTAATACCTAATTACAACGATTAATCCATACTAATACGTATTATAATGCGAAAGTAACGCCGTCTGTCTGTCTGTTACTCAATCACGCATAAACTACTGAACCAACTTGCATTAAATTTGGTATGGGGCTGTCCATTAATCACGTGAGGCTCGAAAGGGGGGGGGGGGAGGGATCCATCAAAACATCACGAAATATCACAAGGGGGAGGGGGGGTAAAGTAATATATCACGTGTATTTATTTTTCGACAAGCGCGCGATACTCAACCGAAAAGCGGCGTTACATGTATTTATTTTTAGTCAAACGCGTATAACTTTTTCGCATATCTTTCATTATGTTTATGTCATTCAAAAACAAACTGCAATATTTCTGTCTACCTCTGAACGTTTATTATAGTAGTCTTTAATTTACTATAATAAAATTAGATGATACTTATACCAGTATTTTTTAATAAATAAAAAATTGATTCTTTGCAGGTACGAAAAAATACGTGATATAGGGGGGAGGGGGGAGGGGTAGTCTTAAACCTCACCACGTATCACCAAGGGGGAGGGGGGGTCAAAAAATACCAGAAAAAACATCACGTGATTAATGGATGGCCCCTATGGAGATACATCATAGAGATCATCAGATTCATCTTTCTAAAACGGTTGATAACAGTCAGTAATTTCACTGTCAATGCATAAGATGCAAATCAAAATAGTACTTACTTACTAGTTACTTTGTTACTAAATTATAAATAAGTAATAATATTTTAAAGTCCTTTATTTGTTCAGTTGTATTTAATTGATTTTTATTTGATAAGGACTTCGTTTATAATATAGGTATACATTTCAGAAAATTACAAGTTAAGAAGATCAAAAGTAAAACATAGGGTAGAATCAAACAAAACTTGGTGAATTGAAATTAAAAATCACGCCGCCTTTGAGATATGACAAAATTATAATTAACTAGCTTATTTACCGCCCGCGGCTTCGCCCGCTTTGTCTAAAACCTAATTAATTATATACTAAAACCTTTCTATTGAAACAGTTTATCTATTTAAAACAACCGCATCAAAATCCGTTGCGTAGTTTTAAAGATTTAAGCATACAAAGGGACATAGGGACAGAGAAAACGACTTTGTTTTATACTATGTAGTGATAATATTAGAAAATAAAGATTAATGTGTCTGATAAAATGAAAATGAAATAACATCAAATGGTGTAGGTACGTACCTAATTGATTTCATCGCGATTCTCGATAAAGTAAAAATTTATCAAGATATTATATGAAAAATTACAGCAAATATTGGTCAATCGCCTGCTGACGCCTTAAGACCATAGAAACAACTAGGAGGTCAGTGATTAGGATTGAACAAAAGATTTATCAAATGTGTTATGATGCATTGACACTTTCATATTCGGTATAAGCTTGTGTATTTGCGCTGTAAACAGTAGATATACTTAATATATTCGAACGCAGATATTATAATACTATACTATAGTATTAGATACTAGACAGATTCGGCGAAACCTTCGTATTCGAGTGTCGAAGCGAACCACTATTCACACATACGTCTTCCCTATGGTTACGTCCGTCCGGTCCGGTTTTAACACAAATACGCGAAAAACAAAGAAAATAGTGCACTTGCTATTGTTTACAGTCGTGTTCGTAATGTGTATAAAAAAATATGTACCATTAAATATGGAATTTAACGTTTCAGCAATATCCCACTTTTGCCGACAAAGATAAATTTGGCAATCCGATAGATAGTCCTGATTATAATTTATTATGTAAAATTATTCCCTATTCAGACGGAAACAAGACGAAGTAGCCGTTTTGGAGCAAACGATTCGTACAAGGAATGAGATGCAACGTGCAGCTGGCGTTGAGTTGGCTGCTACATGCCACATTTGCTTAAAAACGAAGTTTGCGGACGGTGTCGGCCACTCCTGCCACTACTGTCGCGTTCGATGCTGCGCTCGCTGTGGGGGAAAAGTTACTTTGCGATCTAATAAGGTCTGGTTCAGTGCATGCATAGTTCAATGTTAACTATTATTTCAGAAGTGAATAGTCCGCTTCTGTCTCATAAGTTATTAAAATTAGTTGATAGGTATAATAGTATACCTACTTATACACCTGGAATTGGATCTTCAACCTGGGACGGACAGCAAATAACAAAATACCTTTACTTATTTCGGAACTATTAGGTAAACTGATAGTAGAGAAATCTTTGTTAGCAAGGCATGATATACGTAATATTAATTTATTTCGTAAAAGCCTAGTTAGAACTATGTCATTTATATGCACTTGTAAATAACATTTTAATTATTAATATTTTATATTACAAAGTTATAAACTCTATCTCTTGTATTATAATATCACCTTACAGGTAATTTGGGTCTGTATTCTCTGTCGTAAAAAGCAAGAACTCTTATCGAAAACCGGGCAATGGATTCACAAAAGTGCCGGTCAAGATTCTATGCTTTGGAGAATGGAGTCGGATATGAGAAATTTACCACCACAGGTAGATGCAACATTAGATAAAAGACCTAAACTTGAAAGAGCGCACAGTGCGGCAGAAAAAGAGAACCAACCGTTACAGAGATCTGGAAGCGCCCTCCGACGTCAGTACAGCCAACAAGAGGCGAAATGCTATGGGGAATTGGAGGGACTGTCGAGAACACATCCACACCTTGTCCATCCGAGACAAAAGCCTTACGGAATAGACGATCTAGGCGCACCGCTGCCACAATCGCAGCTGTTGCCGTTGCCCCACGGAGCAGGCGTGCACCCGCCGCTGCCGCCTCGCTCCTCGTCCTCCGACGATGAAGTGCCAGAATGTGTTTCCGACGAAAACGACGAGTATCGCGATCGCGGTGAGTGAACCAACCCGCTTTCCATTCACCGTCCAAACCTCTCCGGATTGTCACGAATCCTTGCCAAGGGTTTTGTTCATCCTACACAACATTTCAATACATTTAACACTTCAAATCAATTAGTAAACCATGCACAAAAACAATCAATACCAAATAAAATCACTCATAATCGTTCCTAACATTATGCAATTGTAAAGGTGTTCCGTGCGAGGTTTCCAATTTCAGTCAGTCCTTTCAGGCAATTTCAGGTAAAATATTATTTAATTTAAATAAAAAGGCCACATTTTATTTACATAAATCAATCTAGATATTGAACTTAGCAGTAAAATAGTGTTATTTACTTATATTAAATCATTTACTTATGAAATCGTAGGTTTTTTACAAATTAGTTGCATCACTATATTTTATTATATTAGTTGTTATTTACAGATATAGACAGCTGTTTAGATCAGTTTAATGTAAGAAAATGATTAGAATACTAACTTGGACCAATAGTTGGAGATACGCAAGTTAATACTAATTTATTGAATGGCTATCAGTCTTTTTGTCAAAGTCTAGCGCACAGCGCGTACGCGCCCGGTCTAGCCTAGAAGCGTAGGAGGGACGGGAAGGGACATTTCTAATAAATACATAAACTATAGGTACAAAACTGATGTAATGAAAGTAACTTTGGCCAATTCGGAAGCTAGTCTTATTCACAAGAACGGACCCCGTCCCGCCCCTTCACCACTGGCTCGTCTCGCCCACCCAAGAACATTCGCTGGTTACGTCAATGCCCGAGCCATCTAATCATCACCCCATCTACTGTTTACATTGCAGGTAATAAAGATAGGAGCTGCCCTGGTGGCGCAAGAAAACAGCGCCAAGCAATATTAGACGAGAAAATGAATAAATTTTTATCGGTGAGAAGATTTCTATCGGAACAATAATTTTGTTGTAATTACTGCTGAACGTTAGATGTTTGATACACAAATATTTTCCTTAATCGTTTTCGTCGTCTGATATGTACGTCTTTGGTCTACCATCTGTGGTCGCTGTTGATTCTCTAATTGCCCATACTTCTTCCATTTTCAAATGTCTGTTTAAATCGTTAATGTGGGTGAGGGCGCATTAAACATGGCATTACTACGTCTGTTGATATGTATACTTCTCTAGAAATTATTTTAAAGTATATCTCAGTTTCCTGATATATTTAAAGTAACCAAAGTCTAATGCGCATTCACATTATAATTGCTTAAATCAGATTCTTTGTTGTCAATTTAAATAAGAAATTTAATTTTAATTTCTATCATCAGACATCATGAAACAACAGATTTATATGTTGTTTCATAGTATTGTAGTAATTACAAAAAAATGAAATGAATTCAAAGATCTGGTTTGAGCAAAAGCATGTTGGGAGCGAAAAGAAGAGTGTAACATAATATGGTGACATGTAAAATGTTAGTTTTGGTGGAAGTGTATATTCGTTATGTTCGTATGTTTTTGTATGACTGGGATGATTTGTCACACTTTCCTTTCGCTTATGCATCAACACTGCTTCGATTGCATTATATTATTTGACGCTCAAAGAAACGCCACTGCCTCGTTTGAATACAAAATTACATTTTCTCTTATTCTGCAATAGAATATAAATATGGCAAAACATTAAAAATGATCGGCTAACACTAAGCGACATTGGATCCGGGCGCGTACGGGCTCGCAAGACAAGGCGCAAGCCAAATTGGCGTGTAATCGCGATACTATCCATATGATATCGTTCATAGGAGATCTAGAGGCGTGTGCTTCACTTCGAAACCCTCATCTTCGCTCCAACGTGGCTGCAAACAACTATTACAATTTAGCTAATCATTCGCCGGCCTCATACATACCCGAGGGGAGCGGAGTACTCGACACTGCCACAGTGCCTACCGGTGGACATAGTTTTGACTCGGTCACAGATTGTCGGTGGCGCACGCGTGACGAAGGGGAGAGTTCGTACTTGCGTCCTTACGTGAGAGACGAAGCGCATACATCTGACCGGGCTGTATATAAAAGCGCCTATCTGTGGGAAGATTCGGTCGATAACAGAAGATTTACTGAAAGAAGAAAAAAAACTGTTAGATTCGATGGACACGAAGGGGCAGCGACGTTTCCCCGAGGAGGCCGCGACTCTTCAGTCGTCCCACACGATTGGGCCTCTTTGCGATGGGAATCTGAAAGACAAACGAGTCAAGACTCTGCTACAAAAGATTCAGGCATCGACACGTCTAGCACTTTTACTTCCAGCGAAGATTCTAACAGGGGCGAGTGCCCTAAGGTACACTAAATGGCTACATTCTAGCTTGCTTTCAAATAAAGTCTATACAAAGTAAATACATCACAATTACGTTAATAGGAACAGCTTCCTAAATCTCATCCACTTTTCTTAACAAAATTACTGGAAACAATATTCATATTATAATTTCTTACATACGAGTTCATGAAAACTGTTCAATAGCATTGTAAATATGAACGTACCTCTGTTTGGCTGTGGCATGTTTGCATTATTCGGCATGACTGTTAACTTAATTGTGCGTTGCATATATGCTAGTATTGCTATTTTCTGTAGATTTAACCTTCGATACTTTAACATCGTCGTCCATTTGTTATATCTTCTTTGTTTTCAATAGTTTCCGTTAAACTGGCAAGTGACTACGGATGGCACTCGCATGGTCGGTCACATGGTGCTACGGAAGAGCATAGTCGAAGGAAGCTCGCACTCGTCTGCGGCTATTCTCGGCTTGAAAGTCGTTGGGGGGAAAATGCTACCAGATGGCACAAGAGGAGCTATAGTGGAGAAGGTCAAAAAAGGATCTATTGCAGATTTAGAAGGACAGCTAAGAATAGGTTAATACGTATTTCCATTTAATATTATAATCCATTAAGTCAAATCAAAAAAAAATATCCTAATCTAAATATATTCAGCGGTTGGGCACGCATTGAGTTCAGTGCTGTTCAAATAAATTATAATTTGAAAGGGTCTTAAAGGGTAATAGTTAGTCAACATATATTTCTTTGAGTCGTCTCAATAAGTTATTTTAGTACTTATCGCAAGTGCAAAGGAATAAATTCCCATCTCAATCAGTTATAGCTAAAACTTTTTACCAGTCTACTGGTAAGTGGTCCCTACAAAATTTTTAATTATCTATACTAATATTATAAAGAGGAAAAGTTTGTAATTATGTAATTATGTATGTATGTATGTATGGTTTGATTTCACGCATAAACCTCTCAACTGATTTTGATGAAATTTGGCACAGACAATCTTTAGACCCTGAGAAAGAATATAGGCTACCTTTTATTGCGAAATATGTACCACGGGCGAAGCCGGGGCGGACCGCTAGTATTCGATATAATAATATACTCATGTCTATTCTGTTAAGAATAAATTTCTGGTGTCGCATATTCAATTTATAAATGTACTTAGGCGATGAAGTGTTACAATGGAACGGGGTTCCATTACAAGGTCGAAGTGCTGACGATGTGGCAGCAGTGGTGGCTAACAGCAAACACGACACACATGTTGAGCTCGTCGTGTCTCGCCCTTTGGGTTCCGCTAGACTCCTTGCGCAACCTTGGAGAACCCACAAAGGTAACCTTCGTTCAGACTTGTACTATACGTATTCAATTTATAAGAATAACAGATTCTTCGTGAAAATATCATTTCAATATTATCACAAGGAATCGCAATGATTTATGTTACATCACCTAATGCATTTGTTTGCAATGTTCACTATCTGTAGATCAAAAGGTGTGTAAATCGTTACGTGCTATCTGTGTTACACTGATTATACATTTTATTATGTGATTAATTAAATCAATCAATTCTTTAATACTTATTGATTTTTAAATGTAGGTAATAAGATAATTATTTAGAAGAATATTTATACTTTAACATCACTGACACGCATCTGAAAAACAATACGAATCCATACTAATACCTATTATAAATGCGAAAGTAACTCTGTCTGTCTGTAACTCAATCACGCCTAAACTACTGAACCAATTTTCATGAAATTTGGCTTGGACATATTTTGAAATGAAATTACGTTCGAATGAATGAAAATGACGCAATCCCGGAAATCCCACGGGAACGCGAACTATGCGGATTTTTCTTTGACTGCGCGGACGAAGCTGCGGGCGGAAACCTAGTTAAATATATTATGTATAAATACAATTATCTACTTTAGAAGTATACACGGAGGTTCTGGGTGGCGGCGAAAAGCCAAGCGTACTGGTGACGTCACGTCGACGGAACGCGAGGCAAAACAATCAAAATGCTAATGTTGCTGGTCGAATACAGGTGAATATCATTTGATTTTTGACAATAAAATATAAATTTATAAGTTATAGAATGTCAGTACTGTATGCAATAAATTCTAACTGAGAAAAGATCAAATTTTAACGCAATTATTAAAAATATACTCCTATGCATTTATGTGTTATTTCATCAACCATATTTTTTTATTTGCTAGCTCAAAGTGTATTTCGACATATCGGCACTCCAACTTCTGGTCACAGTGGTATCAGCTAGTGGGTTGAGCCCTCGACCTGACGGTTCTCCACGGTGCCCTTATGCAAAAATTTTCCTGCTACCAGACAAGAGCGAAAAGAGCAAACGTAGAACCAAGACCCTTGCTAATACTTTAGAACCGAGATGGAATCAAACGTTCGTTTATTGTGGAATACGTATTTCGGATATTAAGAAGAGAACTTTGGAGGTAAAAATATTTTAGAACAGTAATTTTAAAATTTATAACTATACCGGTTTTTTTTATTTATTTATTGTGTTTTATTTTATAGGTTACAGTTTGGGATTTAAATCGTTATGGACCAAATGACTTCCTTGGAGAAGTTCTTTTAGACCTAGACAATATGGTGATGAACCACGAACCAAATTGGTACAAATTGAAACCGCATGATGAATTTGCTGGTTTTGGTGTAAGTAGTTATTATTTTAATAGTAGATTTATAATTCAACTTATTAATTATTAGATAGAAATTTTTAATGTTAGCAAATTTTAAAAATTATGATAACAGTTGAGACAAAAGACGTGAGCCTGAAAGCTCGCCAAATATATCTTGCTTTGTTTTATCTTTTAAATAATTTATAATTTCTGTTGTTTGTATGTTAATTGTATAAAAACAGAGGTACCGTGAAGACGAGGCGGATGGAGAGCACTTATCGCCACCATCCACATCTACTTCGCGACTGTCTGACTCGGACACTCCCAGTGAATGCGACCTGCGGCGGCATCATTCTTTGTCCAGCCTGGCTTCAAGCTCTAGTCCACCTCCACCAAATGAGGTAAGAACTGTCTAATGCAGATATAACTTTCACGACTAGATTATGGCAATTGGCAATATCCTATCTTCAAGTTATTGCATTTGTAAAAAAAGCTATTATAGTCATTTTATATTCAAAGAAAGATTCTTATGTGTTTATTCAACCACAGATGGATGGCACTCGTTACAGCAGACGGGATATGTCCCCGGCCGGACGAGTGCGCACTGCTGGTATGGCCAGAGAAAGGGTAAGTTACTCGATCGTTTTAAGAGGGCTTATTCAATTTAACGCAAGTCAAAATCTCCGCGATCTATTACGATAGATCGCGGCTTGCGCTATCCTTTTACTATGAACAGCATAAGTCCACAGGAGAGCGCCGAGCAACATGTCCTCTCTCTGGAAAGGCTCGCTGCCGACTGATTTTAATCGGGTCGCGCGCAGTGTTTTATAGTACTTTAAAAAAAATTGTAGAAAAATAATAGAGGTACCTTAGTTGATTTTTTAAATTTTATCTTATAAGTAAGACGTTCTTTTATTGCAATATGTAAAAATTATATTTAACTAAGTCAAATATCTTGGTGAAAATAATTATTTTGTCGACTATAATTTCTAAAAAAATTCACATTGTTCGGATTTTAATTTCGTAAGTTAGGAGTCCAAAATAAAAAAATCTTTTAACTAACTATTTTAATAAGGATTTTTGCAGTTAGTTAAAAAAAATTGTGTGTTAGATCTGTCAGCGATTTCAGATATTTTTAGCTTCGAAATTGACACTAAAAGCGAAATCAAGTAATCATCGGCTCAGTTATCTTGATGGTATTCACAAATACTGTATTAATTGAAAAAAACTCTTAACTAACTATATAGACAATAAAATTTCCTAAAATTATTAGTAATTCATATGTTTGTAAGACAAGTGGTTGATGGACAATCTGGTTTGAAAAATCACATATTTGAGCCAAACAGCGCACGGACCGCGTACACGGCCTTAACATTTAGTACTACAAAATAAGGAAATCGAAAAAAAAATGACATTGTGACAGAAGCCATCCTACGTCGTTGTTTGTTATTTTACAATCTACTTCTCTCTATTGACATTGAAATTTGTGGAATTTCATACTATGCCATTTATAATAGCAATTAAAATTGTACGAACAGAACAAACAGGCCATTCTTCATCAGAGAGAATTGTACAATGTTGTTATGCAGGGTCCTGGATACGTAGCGCGGTCGCAATCCGCGGCCGGCGGGCGGAGCGTGTCGCCGCGCCGCTCGCTCTCGCCGCCCAACGACAGGGACGCTTACCGCTATACAGGTCTTCCATGAACTTTGCTAATACCACCTAACTCTAAGCCTATCGAGTACGAAACTTGACTAAATAATTCAAGGTTTAAACGCATATAAATGTAGAAAAACAGTGCTAATGAAAATGTGACTTAATAAGATGTAGATTTCGTATAAGCGATACTTTGTATGATTAATTTCAGAAATTAACACGACTTAACAATATTGACACGATAGAAACATAAACTCAAAGCGTCGCTTCTACAGAAATTCTGAATTTCTCCAGCGATTTAGTTGGACTGTATAAGAGCGGGCACAGACCCCGCACGGAACACTCAAGAATTAAACTTGTCGCGTTCATCACCACTTTACTCTCACCTACTATTTAATCTTCCTTCACATTTTTTATTTCACATTTGTTCCGTCCTTTTCCTAACCTAATGTAAGCACGCTATTGACTCATTTTTATATTATCTCGTAGCCATAATCTTATGATTTTTAATATTTTTATTTTAGCGATACCATAAAGTTAAATATTTTGAAACTGCATGTCATTTCAATCAGCTATCCGATTTCTATTTCAACGGTAACCTTCGTAAGTTTGTTTCAATTTTTTATTTTACATAACTTTTAAATAATACTCTCAAAACTATGCTCTACTCATGTTAATTTCATATTGTCGCCATAGACCTTGTGAAACGCTGTTAAAAATTAGTTTCCGCCAATGATAATGAGCAGTCGTAGCAGATAAAATAGCTTTAATTTTAATAAAATCATAAATATTTCTATCAGAAGTAACATAAGTGAATAATTTAAATTTAAACGTAGTATGTGAAGATCGGGGTGATGGCGCACGGTTGCCGACTCATGCTTATGCACCTCGGTTTCAATCTCGCTCTGCAACCGCGACACCTACGACCAGCCCAAAGAAACGGCAGCTCCCACAGATTCCTCATCAGGTACTTATATCTACAAATCGATCTATAGTCTTTAAATGACTTGATGAGATAATATATGACTGAATGGTTTCAAACAGAATACACAAAGGGCGATGCGAGCACAGGTGTCGGCGGATCTCGAAGAACGTAAGTGGATCGCCCCGCATCATATTGGCGCCACACTCACCTACCGCAGCACGCCACAAGGTCAATACACCAACACTCATACATCATACTTACACCTTACACAGATGTTTCAGTAGGAATTGCCAAGTGTCGTTACGGAAGAATCGGGAAATATAAAATGACTCATTGACTTAAATTATAAAATGAAATCATGTGACACTTACGATTCTAGTATATAAAAAAATAGATAAGAACGATCGTTTTGGAGTCAATCTTCATAATCCTTCATCGTTAACCACATCATATTAAATGTGTATAACATATTATCAGTGTCTGTGTAACTTATGAAAGCATAAACTAAGTAGGTACATACTAAACGTGACACCATAACAAAAGCTTCGCTTTTGTAGTGTTAGTGTATAGTTGATTAGAACATAATATATTATAACAATTTTTCCAGGATATATTATCTCTAATAATATAGTTTCTTCTTAGTAATAATTGTTGTCCATACATGTCTTAATAATCTATACATATAATAAATCTGTAGAAGGGTCAATTCTGTACATTGAAAATATTGAAAAAATAAATAGCAGGGGGTGTTACTGGATCGATACCAAACCCAAATATGTGATTAAAAAAATTTTTGTCTGTCTGTCTGTCTGTCTGTCTGTCTGTATGTGAAGGCATCACGTGAAAACCAGCGGTTCGATTTCGATGAAACTTGGTATAATTATACCTTATTATCCTGGGCGTAAAATAGGATACGTTTTATCCTGGAAAAATACGTAGAAAAAAATTAATCTTAATTTTTCAGTTTTATCCATAGACGTTGTTCCGTAGAACCGCGAACACACGTTGCGTATTATTATAGGCCTAGCCGTATTTGGGAATTGGGTCCAATAGATATTTATAAGATGTTATTGACAGAGGTACTCAAAATGGAGAAATAACCATCCACGCGAAGACCCACATCCGCGCGGACGGAGTCGCGGGCGGAAGCTAGTCCTTACTAAGATTTCAATCCATAATATGTAAATAAATATAATCGAACAAAATCCTCCTTCCTTGACAAAGTACTAAGTACCCAAAAACAAAGTATCGAGGCCGCATAAGCGATAGGGCGTATAATGTACACAATCGCTTAGGTTGGGAAAGGCACTACGCAGGGCTCTCGGACTCGGAGCTGGCGTCGCGCGGCGGCGGCGGCTGGGCGCCTCGCCGCCGGCTGTCGCCCGACGCGGCCGCCGGCGACTCCGACATCGAGTCCGTCGCGTCCGTCACGTCCAGCGCGTTCAGCACGCAGTCCGAGCGACCGCGCCCCACGCGCATGTTAAGGTAACGTCTTTAACTGTGTTAACAATTCGTTCAGAACGTGTGAAACGTTATGGCTTCTTGTAGACATGTATTAGAATCAAAATGCAGTGTGAAACAAAAGAATAACACTCGCATTTATATCAACTTTGACGATGCTATTTTTTTTAATCCACACAATATTTCAATTTAATATAATATGTAAATACGAATGGTTAATTTATAATCGATGGATAATTTATTAAAAAATGTATGAGGCCACTTAAAAATGGCAATGATTTCTTGTAAATTTGGTATATTTATTACGTACAAACCATATACATAATATATTTATATAGAGAAGTAATTACTGCATGTACATTACATTAATTAATTTTGTCTCAAATCAGATGTAAACTTTGTGTTGTTTTAAGTTTATTTGTGATTTATCATAATTATACTTACTATAATACCCTTATTTCTGCATGTTAACATTCATTTGGTGTATAATTTTACAGCCGCAAACGGATCTTTCGTCCTATTATTAAATCCTCTTCTTGTGATAGCTTCATTACAGATACCCTTACATCTCCTACTATCCCCTTCCGATCCATTTATAGCCCTTGGAGTACCTTGACTAGTAGAAAGTACGTACCCGATTTTGATAGACTCAATAACCCTTATTCGTCTATAACAAGAAGACAATTTAATCATCGCCTATACCCTGCACTACAACGTAGCCATTCTATAGGTGCTAGTTTAAAAGATAGCTTTAAAGCCTATGAAAGCATATTAAAAGACCCTAAATACGATGAAAAATATAATGAATACAGTAAAAGTTACGTCGGAAATCTTTTTAACAAGAATCATATAAAATATCCCAATTTTACAATTCTCCCTGATATTGGAAAGGTAGTTAAATCATCTCTGAATTCCTATTTCGATAAACCTTACAGCAGATTACGGGACTATTCAAGCTCTATAATTGATCGTAAATTATTAAAGGATTATCACGTTGAGCATAAGGTAAAAAATGGATATGGAAGTCATAAAAAGAGAAATTTACGAATGCTTAAACATTTACGAGGTTCTTTTAATTTTCAATCATTTGATGAAGATCCTTATTTCACACAAGATGTATTACCTACTATTGCTGACGAGATAACTGAAGATATGTATTCGGACCATTTTCATGGATACGGTAGTGATTCTAGTTTAGCCACAATGATACACGTCAATGTAGATAAACCAAAAGCAAACATTTTAGAACACGATTTAAGCGAAAATTCATACATAGCGAAGACAGATAGCTTACCAAAAAAGTGTTTATCCCTTGATCTTGGTAGAATAAATGAAACAAGGTATAATAAACACAATGCATTATACAGAGAATACTTCAACAGTGTCGATATAAGTCCAAATTCAGAAATGTATGATCATCTTAATTTTACCTTAGGTAAGGAGGACAATGGTTATAGGGATATATATGATCAATTATTTTGTAGTAAATTATCACCTACGACGGCTAAACCAGTAACACCTGATGATATAGTAGACTTATACGAGAATATTTCCAAATGTATGTTACATTTTGACATAAGTCCAAATGTCAGGGATGATATGGTACCGCCTAAGAAACCAAACGTTAAAAAGCGGGCAAACATAGTGTGTATAAACGAAATTCCCACCGTTCAGGAGTTTTACTCGCCCGACTCCCTTTCTCCTTTTCCAAGTCCAGATTATGAACCATACAATGAACCTGTAAGATCAGAATCAAAGCATGCTCGCAATTCATCATATTATGTAAAACACGAAGTAGAAAAGTATAATCGTACTAGAGCTAATTCGTTCTCTACAATTTATTCCCCAACTCACGGCTCACCTCACCGCGCGCTCGCTCCTGTTGATTCGCACTCGTCTCCAAATGTCACCAACGCAACGGAAAAAACTAATAACAACCAACCGACTACAAAACAACGTCAAGAAAATGTGGATGACACCCAATGTACGACGAATGCAAATAATAAACGGAAGAAACTTGTTGAAATGGGATCTCAAAGCAGCAATGATTATGGAGGTAGAGAAAACGGTCGACATAACAACCAGCCTCCTACTCTGGAAAGGCGAGAGTCAAGACGCGGACAATTTACGAGAAGTTTAAGCAATACTGATGCGCCTGACGAAAAAGCAGGTAAAATATGGTAAATTCTTATTTGTAGAATTATCGCACTAAATTAGGATGTATAAAACGTTTCAAATTTATTTTCTAGATGGCAGTCTTAGTGATACGGCCCTTGGTGCTACTTCTGAAAACGAGCCTGCTGGCGACGATACTTTGTTGAAAGCAGAACCAAGAGACTATTTTGGTCCGGGTATGGGCAAGAAAAGCAATTCCACATCTCAACTATCGGCCACAGGTGACATGCTTTTTTTTTGACGATTAGTTACCTTTTTTTGTATAACTGTTCCGTTAATATAATAATTAAACTGTCAAGGTCTTAATACATAAGTAAATTAATCATGTACTTACAAAATATCGACAGGACGGAAAAGAAGGTTAGGTTTTGGTAAACGCGGAAAAAATTCGTTTACTGTTCAACGCAGTGAAGAAGTTGTCCCCGGTGAGTTGAGGGGAGGCACTGGAGTGTCCCGGGCCTCCTCAGCCTCCAGTGAAAACGACGATGACAGGTTGGCATTTGTAATAATGCCAACATTGACACAATAGTGAAGTTTAACGTGGCGGTAGATTTATCGATTGAATCGGCGGTCGATTGAATTTATGATCGACGCCTGATAACTTAAATTATAAGGGGAAACTTTCTCAAAATACAGCATGCCACATGCACCCATCGAAACATTTTGTGTGCGCCATGTCGCTTTGTAAAATCAGCTACGTAGTGCTTTTAGTGGTAAAAAAGTAATTTAAAAAAGTAGATACCTAGTTAAACAATCGACATAATTTTAACGATAATATTGGAATGAAAAGCTGCCTCGTATTTAGGCAGAACCGCCATTATTATTTGCACATCGTAGCAGGCGTTGATTTCTAATCCAGCAAATATAGCAACATTTTTAATTAAATTAATACAATTATTTTAACATCATGAATAGTGAGGTAATTTAATTGAAAACTATCCCAACTTCCCAAATATAAATGCAATGTGTAAATGGATCGCAATATGTGTGCGGGTACTGAATGTTTTGTGTTGGCATCCCGCCGCTCGGTTGCGCGCTTACCGCGTAGAAGGCGGGGCCGGCGCGCGGCGCAAGCGCTCCAGCAACGTGGTGACCAGCTTCAAGCGCTCGCACGAGGTGTCCTCCAGCCTCGTCTCCATATGTAGCTCGGAGGGATCCTCGTAAGTCGCCTCGTCCGCTCCGTTCCGTGCAGACGATCTCTTACTTTGTGCTCATCGATGTTGCTCGACGTCTTCTACTTTACCCTCTTTATGCCTTCGTCTTTTACGCATGTTGCCATGTATTGGTGTTTTTATTACTACTACATTTGTATTTTTATCGCACGAGCCTCTCGCTATACGCATAGGCTGTACACTTTGGAAGTTACTTTGCGCGTTAAAAGGTACAGTGACGGTTCGCTTTCAACAATTTTATGTGTTTTGAGTGGGAGTTGTATAATTATGTTACGTATGCACGATTGTGATTGGTCAATTTTAAATGAACGGCTTTTTACAGACTTCGCACTACAAATTACATCATAAATCACATTCTATACATGAAAACAATATATTATGTTAAGATATGCATGCTCCAACCGTTACCTCACCTTAGTTTTCTGTGTTATCTGTAGCAATATGATACATAAGGGGATTTAGGTAAGTCAAATCGTCACCACGCAATTTGCTTATCACCTATTTAAAAAATAATTCCGATGGAACTAATAATAACTCTTTATCTTACTTTGTCCTCAACCCGTCTTTCATTTATCACTTATCTTTTCAATCCCATGGCCAAATATTAAATTTTTAACATAGAAAATATTCCATGTTTGAACTTAAATATTTGCGCCCCTCTCCTTGTGTCTCATATAAAAACAGGGACTATTTCTTATTACTCGTTACTTTGAACTACCGCCCTCTTCATCACTATTGTATCAATGTTGTTTATTCTTATAATAATTACTTTGTACCCTACGTACATTTCCCGTAGTTTATAGAATAGACCAACAATAAAAACTTCTTGCTTTCAACTTGACCTTCAACAAGAACACTATCAGAAATAAATGAATAAATGAATACATAATAAAAAGCTGTAAGTCTCAATTTACCCCTTAATATTCTAGCTTTCCTATTTTCTCTGTGACTCTGTGTGTCCTTTGAATGTATATTACTCAATAGTTATGTTATCAATAGTTTTGACTCTATTGATTAATTTGTAAATAATCGCAGATGGTCTCCCGGGATGCGGGGATCCAGTTCATCGGATGGAGGTGGTCTGTCAGACTTCATAGATGGTCTGGGGCCGGGCCAACTTGTCGGACGACAGTTACTGGGTGCGCCGACGTTAGGCGACGTGCAACTGTCAATGTGCTATCAAAAGGGCTTCCTCGAGGTAATTTTGTAAATAAGAAATATTTGTTCTTTTTTCAATCCAGACTTATTTCTTATATTCTCAAAAAATATTATTTTAAACAATATTTAAACATGAATTTAACGAATACTTCGTACATCTTTTATAAAATGTATTTATAGATGGAAACATATTTTTTTCAAAGCAAACATTACAACATTTTCCTTATATTCTGCTTATTCAAGTGTATCTCAACTTTTGGTAATTTTTAATTCAAAATCATCTTTCAGATCAAAAAGCTTCGGATTCTATTCCTTTTTTTTTTCCATCTCGCCACATCATCTAATGTTCTTTAATCAGGTCGAAGTGATCCGCGCGCGCGGGCTACAAGCGCGGCAGGGCAGCCGCACGTTACCCGCGCCCTACATCAAGGTGTACTTGGTGAACGGCAAGCGTTGTATTGCCAAGGCCAAGACTAACACTGCGCGGAGAACCCTCGACCCACTGTACCAGCAGACGCTCACGTTCCGCGAGAACTTCAAGGGGTGCATTTTGCAAGTGAGTGTCTTTTGCGCGGGATTTAGCAAATGTTTGTGTTTTGGTTCGACAAGTGCTGTATCTCCGAACAACACCGCGCGACGAATTCTCGACCCGCTGTACCAGAAAAACTCACGTTCCGCGAGAACTTCAAGGCGTGCAAGTTTTGTGAGTGTCTTTTGCACTTTTCTTTTATATTTTATCAAAAATATGCATCTAGTGGTGTTTACGTTCGCAGTAAAGTAAAAATATCCCTACACAAAAGATCACAAAAGATCTTTTAATGTGTAGAAAAATCACAAACGTTGGTTTGAATCAAGTTCAACTTAAAAAATCCACTAGGTCTTCAGTGTTCATCATACAAACAATAACAGTAAATGTTAATTTTGTTATAGGTCACTGTGTGGGGCGATTACGGCCGCATAGAAGGCAAAAAGGTGTTCATGGGTGTCGCCCAAATTATGTTAGATGATCTCAATTTATCCAACATTGTCATTGGATGGTACAAACTCTTCGGAACAACGTCTTTGGTAAGTAACGTGTAAAATTATTATAATATTTAAATTTAGTTAAGTAAATATGTATTAAATGCAATTTTATTTGTTTCAGTAACTGTGGTTCATCGCTGACGTGCTGTCGGTGAACAATATCAATAAAAATATTAAAACGATTTATAAAGTTGTCCAAATAATACATCTAGTGATACTGCTTTAATATTATTATAAACTGCAAAAATATGTCACGAACATAGGAAATTTTCTATAAAACGAAAGTTGTAATTGTAATTTTTTAATTTGTTTTCCTTTCGGAATGCCTACCAGAGTTATAAATAGTTAGCATTTTATAGCAAGGGAAATGTATAGTGTACTCGATAATGTAATTAAGTATTAAAAGCCAAATGCGAACGTGTGTGTATTATTTAGATATCCCAAATGACACTTTAAAACAACAGATTTATGTAAAAAAATGTTTATTTTCTGCAAGTATTTTACATAACAGATATAATTTGCACTTATTCTATTCATTTCAATACTTACACTCCGTTATATCAGTCACTTATTCCGCCTCAACAATTATTATAGTCAAATTACACTAATTTATCTATGTCACGAGTGAACGACGTTCAAAATAAATGATCATATTGGGATGATAGATTTATATTAACAAATACATTTATATGTAAACTACGACATAGGCGTGCCAAAAGAAGCACGGGAGAAAAATTGTAACTTAAAACATAAGTATTCTAAGTAAAACCTGAGAATATAACTAACATTTAGTGCAGTAACTGTTTTGGTTGCTTTGACGGCGAAGCGCCCGGTAACCGGCTGTCGCCCGCTCGCTTTACGCCTGTCGATTTTATATCTGGAAATAAATTGTCACTTTATTAGCTTACTACTTTTAAAGGGTTCACCCGGGATATCAAATGAAATATTTGACTGAAAAAACTTTCGCAAATTTTAAAATTTCTCTTCTTTATAATATAAGTATATATTATCTAGACACACAGAAAAGACACGTAAAGCACACAGATAGACAAAGAAGAAAGTTAACACACTATAGATCTAGCTTATAATAATCGGTTCACAAAGCTCATGAATAATTGTAAATATAACACTGAATAAATATAGATTTTATTAATATTTTCAAGCAAATGAAAATGTAACATGCATATTTAGGAATAATTCACAAGAAAAAAATAAAATTCGCAAAATGCAGTAGTTCTCAATGAAATCAGATCAGTCAATAGTATTCCAGCCTACAAGTACATGAACACATGTATCGCCAACTTCATGGCAATAAATGTAAAATATGATATAATCACGAAGAAAACGAATGGAAGTATGAGCGCATACAAACTATCAACAGGGACAATTTTCGGCAACAACATTCATCGTAACTTAAATTAATATTTACAAAGATTTCTTACCAGTCTCTCTCACAACTAACCAATGAGGCATTTAAAAAAAACAATGCGTGTCAATGTCCAAATTTCCAAAAACAAAAATATGTATTTAAAAAATATGTAATATATTATTTTATTTCTACATTCATAATAAATCGTCCATATGACTAATGACCTATTTATTTAATACATGTTCTATGTTTTATTGTGTACAAGTTAGTTGCATGTCCCTGTGAAGTTCATTGCAATTCAGTTTTTTAATGAATGTAAGAGGATATATTATTACCGCAATACAGCTATTATACTATATATACTATAAATTACTTCTACATAGGCCAAATAATGCATCAATTATGTGGGTCGCGTAAATCTAAATATGTATGTATAACAAATTTTACTCATTTGATGATATAGTGAGATGATTCTTATGATAAAAATATAATTTATCTAAATTATATAATTAAGAACTTGCATCACTTTTTTGACAATATCATTGATTATTATTTTTTATAGATACATACATAGAAATAAATATTTTTAATACTTCAATATCCTTTTAGTTTTGAGGATCTAGAATCTAGATGATATTGTAAATGGATCCCAACATCTCCAGATCATCAGAAAACAAAGTTTTTGAGATAAGTTGCTTGTTTTTTTTTTGTTTGTGTTTAGTTTTTGAAGTGAGCAAATTTTTAGAATAATTAATTACATTTTATTTGAAATAACCCTGTAACTACCCGACTTTCGAGGCGGCCCCGGAGTCAAAATTTACAAAAACATTTATACTAGCATATCATTTATACACCTATGACCTAGGCCCGTACCAGACAACTAAATCTTTATTTTCTTTTTTGTAAATTGATTTTCATTACCAAGTAGGCCTTTACTACACAACCACACAATTTTATTGTACTTTTTATTTTTATTTGGTACATAATAATATTTCAATGGCACCCCAGTGCCACACAACCATAGAAATCTCAATAACAAGACACTATAGAAGTGCTATAATGTCATAATTAGTATGAAAACCACTGTCGCCAAAACCCACACATTTAACCCGATAGCTAAACAGTACACACAAGTAAACTATGCCTTTTATTGGACTGCTTCCTTTTAGTGAAAACTAACATTAAAAAATAAATACAGCATTTTATGAAGATAAACCCTAACGCACGGTTTTACGGTTTATTTTCGATAACATCCCCAGGTACATGAGATGTTTTGTTTCTTTTTGCTCAGAAAAATACATATTCGATAAAATCGGCTTTTCTACAACAGAGGACGTTAATTTTTAATAGATATAACATTGAAGCTAAACACATAGAAAAAAGGTTGAAATTTGTGTTAAACGTAATAAGAACGATCGACAGAGTCCGTCATTGTTATTTAGATTTCTATGGTGACATTCATTATTATTTGTAAATATTTTTTAATTTTAAGGAAAAACGGCATATTTTCTAAAACAAAATAATTACCGATGAAATGTTATTCCTTTATTAGTATAGCAGGATGAATTTCCGCAATAGGAAATGATAAAACACTATGTTTACACACGCACGTCTCGAGAGCAACTGAATAACGACGAACGCACTGGTGGCTTGGAAGTCATCTGAGTGGCGACAAGGTCACGCGTGCTTACTACTTCTAGTGTCTTGTTATATAGATTTCTATGCACACAACTAAAACAATTTTTTTTTTACTTTTTGTATAACTTAATAATAACATTTAATTTGTACCAACCCTGCAGGCACCTGACTTGTATAGTAGCCACATGACCCTTATCAAAAGACACAATATTTTACAAGTTGTAATATTTCGTGTATACCCCTTGTAGGCCCATAACACACAAGTAAAACATTTTTACCACTTTTAATATAACATTTATACTCCTAGTAGGCCAGTTATGATTATCACATAACCAAAAAAAAAATTTCCTTCTTCATAATTTAGCAACGAAATTTGCTTAACAGGCCCATAGCTCGATCAAAACAGTAGTAATATGTCATGTCATAGTAGAGCCTAGCCTAGTACATAGCATAAAACACACAACCAAAAAAATTCTTTAAATTTTATTCTTAAGTAGTATTATTTCATTGGTACCAACCCTGCAGCCACCTGACTTACATAACGGCCATATAACCCTGATCAAAACACAGAATTTTATCCAACACCTGGCCCCGCCCCAGCGCCTAAAAATTTTTACTTTTTTCTAATTTACTAATAAAATCTCATTGGTACCAACCCTGCAGCCACCTGACTTGCGTAGCTGGCCCGTAGCCCTTCTCGTTGCGCGCGGCTATGCGGAATATGATCGCCGGCTTGGTGGACGAGTCCACGTGCGCGGCGCCGAGCGAGGACTGCGGCACCACGCACGTGTTCGCCTTGCCGCAGTACACGCGCACGAACGCAAGCTGCGATTTTGACGCCTCCTGTGCGATACATGTTTAAGTAATTAGAAATTGGGAATACGAATACTGAAGCGATTTTTTTAAACAGATAGAGTAATTTAATAGGAAGGTTTTAGTATATGATTTATTAGCATAGACAAAGCGGGACCAATAAAGACCAAAGGAAAAGTCTACAAGACCGCAGTTAGACCAGCTCTAATGTATGGCTCCGAGTGCTGGGCAATCAAAAAAGCTCAAGAGCAAAGAGTTCATGTAAATGAAATGAAAATGCTTAGATGGGCGGCCGGCGTAACTAGACTTGATAAAGTGCGCAATGAGTACATCAGAGGAAGTTTCAAGGTCGCTCCCATCTCAGAGAAACTCACTGAACAGCGTCTAAGATGGTATGGACACGAAATGAGGCGTGAAGAAAACCACGTAGTAAGGAGGGCACTAAACTTGCCAAATAGAAGACGGGGTCTGGGACGTCCCCCCGCCACCTGGTGGTCTACCATATCAAAAGACATGGAGAGAGCCCAATTGAACAAACAGACAACCCAGGATAGACCATCCTGGCGCATGAGAACGAGGAGAGCCGACCCCAAATAAAGGGATAAGGCAAAGGAAGAAGAAGAAGCAAAGACAAAGCGGGCGAAGGCGCGGGCGGAAAGATAGTAATAATATTATAATGTAGAAGAAGTGGAAGTAATTATTGTTAGAGAAAAAAAGTGTGTGGATGAGTGTCATTGATATGAAATTACATTTGTTACATTTTAAAACAATAAAAATCACAATGAAAGCAGTTTTTTTGTTATTTTATTCCATGTCATATTCACTATGTATAATATTCACATCGTTTATAAAATTCTACAAAATGTAAATTAAAAACCCCTACATATTATACAACACGTTAACATACAAATCAGAAAAAAAATCTGAACGAATAATCAAAATTATTCCAATCGTTACACTTAACAATATACAAAAAACGTCACATCACCTTCTGCTGCGTGTTGGACCGCACAGCGAGATACACGGAGTACTCGAATATCCCCTCTGCGGCGACCTGCGGCGGCTCCCACGAGAGGTGCGCCCCCTCCACCGACTTGGAGATCTTTATCGCGGAGGGTGCTCCGGGGAAACCGGGGAGGCACGTTTTGAATGCCGCTTCCTGTGTGGGCCAATTTATGTTAGTGGGCCTTACTGGCTGGTTACCTTACTGGTTTCAAAAAAAAATTACAAACATAGGGAAATTGTAATGACTTATTATAAATAGTGTAAAGCTGCTCTGTGTTTGTACAAAGTTTCATAAGATGTTAATTTGAGTCAATTTTAAAGAATAAAAAAATTCTATCACAAGGCTGGTTTTATTAATTTTTGGATTTTATTAAGCATTTGAATACTATAAAAACAAAATATCAGAGATATTTCACAAAAAATGAATATGTGAACATAAACACTTAATTTTAATAATTCACTCTCAACTTAATCATGATGCTATTTTAATCGGACAGAAAAACAATATTACAAACTGTATCATACCTCACTAAAGTCTCCTTTGCCACAGGAATTTATCGCGGCAATTCTAAACTTATACGCCGTACCGTGCTCTAAAGGTGTTGTGGCTAAATCACTCAAGTCTGGTATACTGTCCAGTGAGAGGTTTGATAGGTCGATGTTCGGATCTGATATGTAATTGTGTACCTGTAAACATTTAATTGTTAATGGTTTCAAAAAATGTGCCAATTAAGTGATAAAATTTACAATAATTGACATTGCATAGCTTGTAACACAATAAATCATTTATTGTTAACTGCTTAATGTAATTCTGTTTTACATAATTTTTGCACAGCAGACCAATAAACTTACTGTAAATGTGGTGCCTTTGACAATTCCAACAGTGTACCAAGTATCTTCGTCGTTTTGTTTCTGTTCCTCCTGCTCTGGCTGAAAGTAGAAAATATTATATATTAACAGTTTGGTAATTATTAATCATTGCGTTAGAATAGATGAAAATTATATTTGAAGATTGTTATGTTATGTTTAGTGCAAAAATTGGAATTTATTTCATTCACATATTGAAGCTATATGAGATTGAGATTTACTTTTCCATTTTATAATAATACTAGCTTACCGCCCGCGGCTTCGCCCGCTTTGTCTAAAACCTAATAAATTATATACTAAAACCTTCCTCTTGAATCGCTCTATCTAAAAAAAAACCGCATCAAAATCTGTTGCGTTGTTTTAAAGATTTAAGCATACAAAGGGATATAGGGACATAGGGACAGAGAAAGCGACTTTGTTTTATACTATGTAGTGATGTATAAGAAAGTGTTAAATAAAAAATAATAAATAACGTATTATAACCTGTTCCTGGTGGTGGTGCAGCGCGGCGCTGGCGAGCGTGGCGAGCGCGTGCGCCGCGTCGGCGGGCGGGATGGGCGGCGCGCCGTTCGCGCCCGAGCTGCTGACGGCGCCCTCGCCGCCGCCCGCCTCGCCCTCCGCGCCGCGCTCCGACACCGACGAGGACACGCCGCCGCCCCCGGCGCCCTCCTCGCCTGCGTACAAGCCTAACAAACTTTAGTTTAACGTTTCTACACAGAACGCAGTCAAGTATTACTGTACGAGTGGGTTGCGCGCATACCGTTTTTTTTTTACTCATAGATTGTTTAGTGCTGACTGAAAATCACATAGGTACTAGGTATATTTACAATAGTTTAAGAACTTAGTTATTAAGGGTCAATAATAAGTTTTCATTATTTATTGCATTTTTCGGTTGCTATAAAATACAGACATATTTTTTATTACTTTTAAATTTTAGATAGTGATTAAGAAAGTAAAAAAGAAATACAAGAAGAATATAAAATTTTAGAATACCTTGCAGGAGATTAGGTGACAGCAAGGCAGATCCATTAGCGGTCATAGTCAGCAACGGCATTGACTCGCTCACCGACGGCATAGTGTCGGCCGCGCCTTCCATTTCTGACGTGTCCGCGTCACTAAAACTGTAAAATAAACAGAAATTCAATAATTTTCTTAAAAATTAATTTAGTCATAAGAATTTAATGATCCTAACAAATATAGAATTGAGTGAATTTGGGCTAGCCAAAAGGAAAAATAAAGCTTAAGGTAAAACTGAACACTATGGAATCTTCATATACAAATTCTTATGGCAATCATTCAGTTTGTTTTTTTGCAGATAATATTTTTTTATGACTTTAACACTACATTTTTTCAAAACAAACTGAGTTAGTAAAAAACAATACTAACTCATTGGCGGGATGCTGTGGTAGCACAGAGAAAGAATGCAGTACTGCAGGCCCATTGGCTGTTGAGGAAATCAGAGCTGGCTCTCCTTGCCCACTGCTTGAGATATCTGCGCCACCCTCTGTTGTACTTGAACTGAACAAACATATTTTTTTTACTTTAAATACTCTAGAGAGTGCTGTAGTCAATTTTAAAATTATGTAATCCGTAAATTCATGCAATCTATAACCAGCAGACAATGAAGAGGTTTCCAATGACACCTTTTTTGTCTAATAAATGATAACTAATTCAAAAGTTATGAGCAAACAGATGAACATCTATACCCACATACATATATACAGGTCAAAATCAAACACTTCTTTTGCTTTGCTGTAGTCATGTAAAAACAACTAATTCATTAGGTTAGAAATGTTCTGTACCTAATACCAGTACTGAGTACTTCTTGTGCCGCACTGCTGATGTCGTTAACATCATCGCTGCTTGCAACACCTTCACCACCACCCATATCTTCGTCCATTGTGCTTGACTCCTCTGTGTGGAACAATCAATCTTTATTGTCATTCATTGATGTTTGTATGATTTTTGTTCAACCCTTTTTGTAGAACATTAACAAAAAATATAATAGAAGAATAAAATTAGAAAAAAATAATAACCTATTATTTAAATCTTTAACTCTCATCCGGAAAACTAATAGTCTTCAAAGATCAAACATCAAATTTATTTTTATTCATAAACACAAACAGACACCATATTGTAGAATAAGAACCCACCGTCTTGTATTATCGGTGCACCATCACCTTCAACAGGCATGGCGGAACTGATTGACTGGTCCGGAGACTCCTCTTGCTGTTCCCCCGCCTCACCCTCAGGATCTCCCTCCAAACTATCCTGTTTCAAAATGGGATCCAACTGATTTTCTTCTTGAGGGGAATTGTCTTCAGTCGCAGCCTAATTTAAAGTACTCAAAATTTAATTTATTGCCAATTGTTTTTTCTTTTTTTTACTTTTTAGATTCATTTATTAGATTCATTTTTTAGATGTACGATATCTGCCTTTTTATACAAATTTTAAACTTAATAAGATTTGTCTTCATTTAGACTTTTTCATAAAATTCTGTTAGATAATATTTCATTCATTTTATCCTTTTAAGTAATCTTTTTTATTAAAGAAATATTAATTAACAGTTTTTGATTAAAATACATAAATCTTGGATTTTTAATATACAGAAGCAGATACATAATATGTGACTAAAAACTAAAAGTAAATCTTACTGGAGTTGATAAGCAGTTGTCTCCAATGTATGCTGATTCATCACCCACTGCACCAGGAGTTGTTTCATCTATGTCCATTTCATCTTCAGCCTCTGCTTGGCCTGTGTATAAAATTAAAAAAAATTGTGTTGATAAATTCGATTTAGATAATAAGTGTTGATTGTTTTATTGCACTTTAACTTTTAAACACTAAAAATCATTGCCTATAAGTGGCCTATAGGAATCAAGAACAAATTAAACAATGTGTTAAAAATTGCCATTTAATTCCAATAAAAATGTTTATAATTTTCTTGAAAACTTTCTATAACTCACCTTCATTGCCTTCTTCTTCAACAGGATGTTCTTCATTTTCCACTGGTTCAACACCTTGTTCTAAGTCCAACAGGTCACTGCTACTAGTTGGTCCCCCATTTGTTGCTGATCAATAGAATGATTATTTTTATATACCAATGATGATAAGATACACAAAACTACTTATAAAAATTTATAAGTATTAAGTAATATAATGAACAACGAGTCGCGTGTTAAATAAGACTGGCGATGCTCAATTAGGCCATGTAGCCACGCATAACATTTAGTTTACATTTAAAGAAGAATTGTTATTAACCTGCATCCTCAGTTGTTTGTGCCGCATCCGAATGTTCAGTTGTGATGTTATTTTCAGCAATCTCTCCAATTGTTTCTGGTTGATTTTCAACCAAAGGCGACATTTCCGCGCCATCAGAAACATCACCATGAAGCACTGATTCTGACTCCATTTTAAATTAAACAAAAGTTCACGATTAAAAAACACAAATAAACATTGATTTTTGTTACACAGTTATGAATGAAAACTCAACATTCTCAAAATTATTAACAAATTCACAAACTGTTTGACAAATTCAGAGAATCGTCCATAGTGCGGAGTGCCCAGCCAAGTTGGTTTCGGCGTCATTTTCAGTGCTGCCCTAATTTAAGTTGTCAACGTAAAGACTATAGATAATATCTTGATAATAATGTATCAAATTTAAATTTTATGTTAACTATATTAATACGAGAGACAAAAATAAAATGAATCAAAAATATCAGTTGGTTAAAATATTTGTTTTTAAATAAAAATTCTTAGTGCATTAATGTATTTTAACTTTACTACATAATTCTATCTGTGACGATTTCAGCATGCTCTATTTTAAATTTTAATACCACGCTGCGATCAACTGCGAACAGCTAAAGCAAAAGCAAATTACTATGTATTTATGCAAAAGCGGAAAAAATATATACCACTTGATCAAAGATATATTTTATTGTAAAAAGAGTTCTATTAATTTTACATTTTAAAACTTTGTAATGAAAAAAAACGTAGGTAATTTATGTTTAAGCTACGTCTATCTATTGATCTTTTATTCTTCTCTCAAAATAACTGTATTATGTCATATATCCGAGTTTTACTGTGGAGTTTTAATAATTAATCCAATGGTCCTTTTAGTGGCTGTTTTCCAAAATCCAATTACAGAGCATAATGTGACTCAGTGGCGCACAATGCCGAATTATGCTGATCACAGATGCTGATACATGATTGGAACGTGAAATGCACCAGCAGGTTGCGCTAAGTCTGTGCACTAAGTTCAGTGTTGAAAAAAAAAAATATTCATAGCGTTAGCAATAACCTCATTCACAGTAGTTCAAAGACCTCATTAATGTGTAAATAAAGTGGTATACGGTAGGTATACATAATAATTGGTTGAAAACACACGTTGAAAACTATTTATGGTTATTTTAAGTAATTTGGATTTTGATTATTATTTCATTAACATTTCTTTCAATGTTTGTACCTTCATCCATACTTATAGTGCGACATAAAAGAGATGAAGAGGATGAAATTAATTAATTTGGAACTAATTTTTTTTTCATTATCTGGCAACCCTGAATTTTCAATGTAGCTGTCAAGTTGAATAAAAATTTGTTGTTTTTTTGGTGAAGTTGAGAATTCATAAGATAAAATTGTAATTTTGAACAAGAAATTTACTCAAAAAAGGAGAAATCATGAAAAAGGTTAAACGTAGCGGTGTCCGTGATGCCATATATGAAGTTTTCATTCGGTGTTTCTCATAATTTCAAGCTGAAAAACGAGAAAAATATTTGGAAAACGTTTACAAACGTACAGCAGATTATACCGGTGAGATTCCATTTATTTTTGCTCAGTACTACGTAAAATCGAATATTCCATTAGTGACGAGAGTTTAATGTACGTATCTATGGCGATTATTACGTTTTTGAAATTTAATTTGAGGTTATTTGTATGTAAACAAAAACTAGTTTTTATAGTGCGACCAGCATAATTTGAGTCAAGTTATATCCAATTCAACCAACCTTAAATAGTATAGTGATAACTATTTTCATACAGCTATCTATGAATCCTTACTTACTACTTACTAGAGTGGCGCAGGGACCCAAAGTGAGTCTTGGCCTCCGACATAAAAAAAATAGTTTTAAGCTACTAAATAAATATGTTAAATGTACCTACTATTTGATTTTCTTCATCTTAATTCGTTTGTTATAGGAGTTTCTGAAAGCACAGTACGCAGGATAGTGGAGCAAGGGAGTAAAAATGAAGGAGAATATCTACAAAAACTAAATAAAATATGTAGTTTTCAAATCACCTTGATTTTTTTTTACCTGACGGACCCAGAAGGAGGGTAATGTGTTTGAGCCTAAGGTTTGAGCTGTATGTATGTATGTTTGTTTGTTCGTATGTTTGATTCTATGTGCGCCTCTGCAGTCTAAATGGCTTGACCGATTTCTATAAACTAATTCCAAATACATTTAAGTAAAATTTGACCTAGGTAGGTCATTTAAAATACTAATGTATTTTTGTCTTAAATTTACACGATGATGAATGAAACAACTTTAAATCGCGGTATTAATTACTTTTTATATTTTTGATTTTTATTCTATAGTATCAAGATCGTTTGCGTCGCAGTATCAGTGTTGCTATATGAGCGATGGTGGCGCCCTCATTTTATGTCATCTCTTTTGTGTCGCACTGTATATTTATTTTTTTTAACACAATTTGAATTAACTTTGATTATTTCGAAAAAACTACAATGAAACGAAAGCTTTAAATTTCGATAAATCGATTGCACGCATCAATTCACGCGCATTACTTTTAAGAGTGCTCGATTGTGCGAAGCGTTGCTGTTGTGGTTGCTGTAGTTGGAACATTCAACGTTAAGCATTATGCCGCATAATGCGCTCTAGTGCTGTAATTGGAAAACACGGAGTAGCTACTTTTCCATCCAGTACAGAATACTAGACTAATTTAAATATTCATGAATGAGTTCATGAATATCCATTATCATTTAAAAGAGTCTAACTAAAAGCCTAGTATCGCTATCCTAAATTTAAAAATATATCCCGTGTCAAATTGTCAACATATTGTCAATGTCAATTGTCAATATCAATAAAAAAATTACAACAAAAGGTACCTATACAGCTGTAAAAATAAATTTATACTTAATTTTAATTTACTCTCATTAATTTATTCTAGTTCTAAACTTAATATAAAATGAAAAACAAAAAAAAAATTGTATACCCATATTGTAGGTTAGTAATTTTATGGCTACAAATCTTTTACAAACAATCATACAGTTTAAGTTTAAATACTCGACTACAAATAAATAAACATCATAATTATCATCCTCAACGAAAATTCTTGTATAACAGGTAAAATACAAAATATACAATGGCAGACAAACCAAATGACATCAAAGAAAAACCAGGCGATGGTCTTCGCTCAATGAGATCTACAACTGCGTTTCGTGTTATTAACTTTGAACTTTATGCAAAGCCGGTAATTACTCAATTATATTAATCAGTAAGGTCAACAATGATTTGTCTACCATCGTAAACTGGAGCAGGAATTTTGGACTTTTACTAAATCCATCTAAAACACAGACAATTATCATTGGGAGTGCGTCATACGTGTCTAGGATTGATTGGGCAACTCTTCCGGATGTTTTGTTGGACGGCATACAGATCGGTTACAGTACCCACGTTAAAAACTTGGGTATTTTAATGGATCAGACCCTGTCGTGGGATGTTCATCTGAAGGAGGTTAGTAGGAGGATGTTTGCTTCCGCTGGCTCACTTCGGCGCCTGCGCAACTTTCTGCCTATCCCAACAAAAATAATGCTAGCTCATTCCCTTCTCCTTTCCCACCTTGATTATGCTGATTCCTCCTACCTTGATCTTTCCGAAGTCCAGTTGAGTCGACTTGAACGCCTTCAGAATTTTTGCATTCGCTTTATCTTTGGCTTGCGTAAGTTTGACCACGTGTCAGACTATCGCAAAAAACTCAACTGGCTTCCCATCCGCCTCCGACGTAACTCCCACATTCTTCATCTTCTTTTCTCCGTCCTGTTTGATCCTAAAGCTCCTCACTATCTCAAAGATAAATTTGATTTCTTTACCTCTCCTTTCCCTCGTCCTTCCAAAACTTTACTTTTGCGTGTCCCTGTCACGAACACCAAATTTTATGGTCATTCCTTTGCTGTTCGTGCTGCCAAACTCTGGAATGAACTTCCACTAGAAGTACGTCAAGCGCAATCCTTAAGGAGTTTTAAACACCTTCTTAAGTCACACTATCTTTCTCTTGCTTAGCTTCTTCCTCTTTTTCCTTACTGTTATCTTATTTTCTTTTTTGTCATATACCTACTACTATATATGTATTTGTTCTATATGTTATATTTATTAAATATTTATAATTATATTTTCTCTGGTTACCTATATACTTCTACTATATATTTGTTGTATGTGATATATATTATATACATTGAATATTTATAATTATTCTTTCTTTTTCCCTAACGCCTTATTTTTTGCTCACCCACCTCCTTTTAATGTCTCTCGTTACATATTATTACTTACGGTGGCCTGGAAGAGATCGCTATCTAGCGATAAGGCCACCGTTTGTACACATTATTTTAATCTTATCTGTACTCTACGTGTCTCTATTTCTTTTGTGTGTGCAATAAATAATTAAATAAATAAATAAATAAATAAATAAATTAATTATTTATTTATTTCTTCAAATACAGTTTATATAGTATGTACATATAAGATTTTCTTATAGTCCCCAAATGTAAATTCAAATAACTAATAATTTTTATACTTTTATTTCAGAATATTGTTATCATGAGCATAGGTGCCACATGTTTTGCATTGGCCTTGGGATATATTGCTTATATGAGACAAAAATATGAATCCATGGGATACTATGCAGCTGTTGACGCAGATGGAAAAGAAATATTTGAAAAGAAAAAGTCTAAATGGGACTGAAAGTGAAAAATATATTATTTAATTGAGATATAGGTAGTTATTATGCTTAGTATATAATAATATTAAAACTGTTAGTGGTATGTGATACTTCAATTATTGAATACCTGCCTTTTGTCCTTGTTATTTCAAATTACAAAAATAAATGTTTTTGTAGGTAATATTTATGTTAAGAAATTCCTTGGAATGATTTCCATTTTGAAAATAAATTTTCATGAACATTAGGAATAGATGTCTGAGTAGTTTGATAGGTAGATTTGTGTAATGTTTTGTCCCATTTTCTACTTTCAATGATGGATAGCAATTTATGTAATGTAGAAAAGGAAATAAATAAATTCCTTGAGAACCCAAGGAAAGTTTTTAAATATAATTTGTAAAGTTGGCAACATGAGCGGAAAGCTAGCACAATAGGTATGTAAAGTGTATACCTAAACCTCTGAAACGGTACCAACAATTTTCATGAATATTAGGGGATCGATCGGCTCGATTCATCCTAAAAGAAAAACATAGCAATGATTGATCATCCAAATATTTTTCAAATTATGTATCCCCTTTTTTATTTCTTTGGTGGTGAGATCTTAACAAATGATTGTGTTGCATATTATGTAAAGCAGGTAAATGTTAACATAATTGTTTACCTAATACTAATGCAAAAAAAATTAACAATCATACAGCCGCGGCCGTGGTCCTGAACGATTTTTTTAACTTAAGCACAGAATACATAATAGTAGCTAAACGCTAACTTAAGCGCGATTCACATTTCGCATGTAGTCAAAAAGCTGAGAATTCAAGAAGAAATAAATTTGACAGATGACATAATTTTGACTGATCCGTCAAATCACTTGCAAACATTTATGTTTATGTCATGTCAAATGTGATGTCAAATAGATAGCTGCATGAAAAAAAGTTGGGAAGTGATTACCTACTTTTATTTTGAGAGATATTGATTAAAAATGTTTTCCGCCCTTAAAAAATTAACACGAAGCAATGATGACCGCTGCCCAGCACCAATGCCTATGTCGTCGTCTTTGCAAAAGAAATTTTCTCGGGGTGTTCACTATAACAGTGTGTTTTACTTTCTAATTATTATTAAATTATGCGTTAACCATGTAAACAGGTTTAAAATTTTAACATATTCGTATATTATAGTAAATTTATAGATTTTTATTAAATTTTTAGTGAAAATTCTGATAAAAGGCGATCGCAATGTTGGTAAATCTTGTCTGCTACAACGCCTACAAGGCGGCCCCTTTAAAGAAGAGTATACGCCGACAGAGCAAATTCAAGTTGCTCCAATACATTGGACATACAAGAATACAGATTTTATAGTTAAGGTAATAATTTATTTCTATCTTTTTGTACTTCCATATTATTTAATCGATCAATGTTGAATATGATTGAATTTAAACAATTGTGCAGATAAATGTTTTATTATTTGTTTCTAGGTAGAGGTTTGGGAAGTAGTAGATAAAGGCCGTACAAAGAAGAAAATGCCATTAGGTTTGAAGTTAGAGAATCAGACAGCACCAACATTGCCAGAGGAAGGCTATGAAACACCAGTGTTGGATGCAACATTCCTAGATGTGTATAAAAATGCTACAGGTGTTATATTAATGCTAGATATCACTAAACCATGGTATGTATTTGGTGGGCTGTTTTTATCTAGCTGTTCTAAATATTATAAAAGTATTATATATTCACTTTGTATGCATTTGTAGGTAGTGGCATATAATAAAATTTCAATAATAAGAATTAAGAATGTACATAACTTAATAAATAATTATTTGTGTACTAATCCTTATTAGATCAACAAACACGTTCAATTATTAACTATGTGCTAGTTTTGTTCACTTTACAAAATTTAGCGTTAATTTGATATGGGAAGCCATATGTGTGATTTATAGACACAGTATTCATATTTTTCAACTTAACATACTTCAACTAGAATTACAGTTTTATATTGAGATAATTTTTTAAGTGTAATCCTTATTAGAACAACAAACATGACAATGTATTATAGCTCTGTGCTAATTTTTTCACTTAAAATATAGTACAAAATATGTGATTAGGGAAGCCGTGTATGTGTGTGATTTATAGACACAGTAATCATATTTTTTCAACTTAACTAACTTCAACAAGAATCTCGGTCTTATATTCCCTTTTTTGAAAGGGGAGAACTAACAACTCATTTGTTTACAGGACATTTGATTATGTAGTCAAGGAGCTGGGTCAAATTCCAGCTGATTTGCCGGTAATAATTCTTGGTAATCATTGTGACATGCAGCATCATCGGCAAGTCCATCCCCACCACATTGATCAAGCTATGTATAATGCTAAAATGACCAGGTAATAATATGATGATAATACTTAAACTATTTAGAATACTTTTGTTGTATTGAATAAAACGGGAAATAATTTGATAATACTGTATAGTATTTGTACATTTATTATTGCGAGTCATGGTATATTGTGTTCTGGATACTATAAAATGTAAAAGGAAAACAATATTCTCCTCAGTTATCTATTACTAAGTATAATTATATAAATAAAACTACATTTTACTCATATAAATTTATTTATAAATTTATATTTATAAAGCATTTGAATGCCATAAAAACCAAAAAATATAAATTCAAGAAAAGGTCGTGTTCCATCGTTACAATATTGTATTCACTGAAAAGTGCTTCATATTGGTTGAGATGGTTGTTAAATCATCTCAATAGATGGCGCGCGGTGTGTCCCTTAAGACACATAAAACTGAAAGGATAGAATAAATTCGATTACTCAGGCGGGTCACGAGTGGCTGAGTTGGTTAGGCATCCGCCCCGGAATGGCGCGAAGGATGCGGGTTCAAGTCCCGCCTCGTGATCGAATTTTTTCTATTCTTTATAAATTTATATTTATAAAGCATTTGAATGCCATAAAAACCAAAAAATATACATTTTACTTTGTAAAAAAATCTTTAATTCATAAATGTTTAGTAAAAATAATATAGTTATACAAAATTAAATATGCAATGTAAATATTTCATATAGGACCGCCCCAATCCGGTATGCAGAGTCATCCATGAGGAATGGCTTTGGCTTGAGATTCTTGCACAAGTTCCTGAGTGTTCCATTTCTAAGGCTGCAGAAAACGAGTTTATTGGAACAGTTGCAAAGGAATCAAAAGGATACAGAGGAGACTGAAAAAGAGCTTGATGATTTTCTGGTATATTTTTTATTCTAATAGGATTAAAATCAATGTGTAAAATATTTAAAGATTTTTAAAGAAAGTAAAAAAAAATATCCAGAATCGGAGTTCGAATCCGCGTCATTCACCGGTGTATTTTAGTATCCAGTATTTTTTAAAATCTGTTTATGTGTCTTATGCCTGGTTTTATATTTGTTTGTAAACATTATTTTGTGTATCTATTTGAATAAGAGGATGATAGGAAGTGCATGTATGGTTTTGTGCATACTTTCTAACTTACAGTAATCTAGTGAATTATTTCAAACATTATCTTCATCTCCATAATACTCGGGTACCACCAGAAGGACGGTACCCGGATCTTTGGAAGGCTTACGTGGGGACACGGATCCAACACGCAGAGGCCCTTTCGAGACTTTTAATGTGTTGTGGGACACCAGCCGCAGCCTGCCCATGACTGCACTATAGAAATACAGCCCTAGGCAGTCCGCGGCCGATGTAGGACTATTGCAGGGTATGGAAATTTAATAATTGGGCTATGGATTGGGATCCTAAATGGACTGGTACTGGGGACTATGGGAAACTATGGCACCTGCCTTTCTACTAAAAGAAAGTAAAAATATGTTGGCAGGTGGTGACTCGCCCTCTCACTGTATGGGCCCCCGAAACAAGTCGCTGCAATAGTGCGACAAGGGGGCAACATATTGTGAGCAGCTAAGGGTGGAGAGGCGTCCCTGGACTTTAAACTCCGATCACGCGCTCCCTGAGGGTCCAGCATCACGTGCCCACTCGCCACTTACGCTTCGCATCCACCCTTCGAGCTAAAAGCTCTCGCGACTCCACTCTGGCCGGCCGGTTAAGGCAAGCCAGAGGTGGGGGTCCTGTCCTCATCAGGCTTCACTCCGACCGGCCGGTGAAGGCAAGCCGGAGATGAAGACAGGGGCCTCCCCCGGGAGCACTCGGTTCCCGCGGGGTCGCTACTCCCCGACACCCCGCCACAAGGTGTCCTGCGGGTTGACTGATTGCACGGGTGGAATATCTATTATCACGTAAACAATAGATATCCCAACCGTGGGCGATGGGGTCGTCACATCCCTACGCCCTTATCTTCATTACTATTAGTTCTCGGAGTGCTCACAGTGCCATAGATGGACATTTCATGCTTTGACAATAAAGCTCAAAATGCATGACTATGCATTATCGTGATTCGTGATAAATAAACACAGTAGTGTTAGTAACAGTAGTTACTTTGCATAATGACAATAAAGTTTAAAATTATATGATGCTGAAACATCTCTCCACTTCACTATAGACTGTATGAGCTACAAAAGTTCTATAAATAAAAAAATATATGTTATTAAAAGATACTTTATTTGCAGAAATCAGATGAAGCTCATTACAATACATTTGTTGACCGTTTGGCAAACAAGAGGCGTCTTAGCACTGAGACTGAGCCGAGAGTGAACAACGACCGATCGCCGAGCATTGTACTGGGCGCCGGCAAGCCGATAGTTCCTCCTGGTGTTAATCCACTTGTGAGTAGGAATAAACAACTTTTTATGAACTAAATAACATCAACAGAATTCTGTACCAATGAATCCATACTAATATTATAAATGCGAAAGTAACTCTGTCTGTCTGTCTGTTACTCAACCTAAACTACTGAACCAATTTTCATGAATTTTGGTATGGAGATATTTTGATACCCGAGAAAGGACATAACGGGAACTATGCGGGTTTTTCTTAGACTGCGCGGGCGAAGCCGCGGGCGGAAACCTAGTTTTTTATATGTAAGGAAATTAAAACAGCTAAAATTGTCTTACAATACCTCATTATCCATTTCAAAACTACAAATTAATATAATGCAAGATTTCCTTGGCGAGTATCGACATTAAAAATAACCTGTATGTTCTATCAACCATAATCTTTGTGTTGTCATTGAAACTCCATACAAACTTTTTCAGACATAATTTTTAACTTGCAATACTAATATTATGTGTGTTGTACATGAGCGCGCAATTTTATTTGTTGGTTTGTTTTGTTTCTTTAGTTTAATGATATAAATTGTTTCAGTTGGCACAATCTTTGAATCCTACGTTAGTAAGATCTTCAAGTATACCAGAGGAGAAACCAGTGAAACAAACTTCCTATGTGAGCCAAGAGCTAATTAATCCAAAGGGTATTCCAACCGTTAGTATGGAGACAACACCATCCAGAATCCCTCAAGAAAGGTATCACTTCATAGTATAAAACAGTCACTTTCTCTGTCCCTTTGTATGCTTAAATCTTTAAAACTATTCAACGGATTTTGATGCGGTTTTTTTAATGCGGTTTTATTACCTAACATTTTTAAGCTATGAGTTGACCATTGAATTGTATTTATTTGTTCTAATAAAAAATGACTCCGAACTGCTACACGGTTACGTGTTTTCACTCTTACAACACGAATGCATGCAGAAAAAGAAAATATTTAATCTTAAAAAAAATATATAAAATACCTGTGAAGGGTACGTTTAAATGTGGCTAATTAGCCAGACTTCAATTGTCGCTTTTCCGCTCATGATAATTGAATTATGCCATATTACTTCTTACTTTGACGTTCGTATGTGCGTTTTTGAAGATGAATGATCAAAATCAATGATCAATGAAGAACTGAGAAAGCTTATTAATCATCAACTTATTTTATTTTAAAATTAAATATTCTGTGCTTTTTCCTCCTTGCCAGTGGTCCAAGCACGCCGTCTGTAACAAATGTATCAGTATCGAATTCTTCCGGCGCTTTGGACGAGTTTTATGCCGGGACTCTTGACAGCAGCTTCCTTGAAGACTTGCAGCCGATTAATAATGTAAATCAAGACGATAATTACGAAAGTGAAAGGTAATCCATTTGAAAATTTTTCATAGAATTTGTCGAAATTCATATTATGATGCCAGCTAGAAGTCTTTTAAGTGAATATTATAAGTTATAAAATTACGACGCATTAAAAATGTTGTATTTCCTTTATGTTTATTTGAGTTATTGTTGTCTTGTAGCAAAGCTTTCCTAGCTCTATTTTTCATTATTTTTATTATGAAACAGACATTGTTTATTTTTATTGTTTCTCTTGACAGTGATGATACATATAAAGCCTTATTAAAATCAATAATAATTATTAAATTATTATTTCATTCTAGCGACGACGAAAATACCATTAATCCCAGAGTTACTATAGATCAAGATGACTTCGATGTTGACAGCAGTCCGCCCATTAAACCCATACAGACTAAAACAAGCACAGACTATACAATTAACTCTAGAATTAGTAAAAATGATAGTTTAACTAATATGTTCAATCAAGCAACTATAAGCAAAAATACGGATGACAATGATAATATAGGAATCATAAGCCAAGAACAGGACGAGTGTTTGAGCAATGAATATCCACTTTGGGCTGGAGATTCCAGTGCTAGGAGATCACCAGAAGGTAAAATACCTACCGTTCTTCCGAAAAAAAAATCCTTACATATTTTTTTTGTAAGATTTTGACATTTTTTATTATTTTTTTTTAGGAGGCGAAGACCCAGATGTGGCAAAGGAGCCGGATCAGAAGGTAAAAATCGATTAATAAAAGAAATTGTGTACTTAACTCAATCTTTATTCATACTATAAAGTATAATATATAAAATATACATACATAGTTACTTACTTTTTACGGTAATGCTATCATAGTACCATGTTTTAGATCAATACATACGTGTTATACATATAAAAATTAATCATTTCAGGAGAAAAAGCACAAAAAGAAGAAGTCAAAGGACAAAGAAAAGGGGGACTACAGTGACCGGTCCGAGCGCAAAGAGAAGAAACATAAACGCAAGAAGTCCAAAAGTGACAAACCCACCAACCCCCAACAAGACCTCCTGGCCCCTACCGTCACTGGGGACTTTAACTACGAGGAATATGATAGCATTTAACATTCGCATTATTTTTATGGATTTTCTATAAAATGCCAACACCATTATCACCAGTTTTCATTAGACTATATTCGTTTTATATTTCGATTTAGTTGACGACATTTAAATACAGGGTTTTTTTTAATTATGGAATCAATTACGAAACTTCATGACTGAAATTGAAATTATCAAAAATTCATAAATTATATACTGATCATGATTTACGATCTCAAATGACTACTATGGGGTTCGAATTTTTAATCAATTAAAATCGATAAATTTTTTTATGTTATGCTTTTCGCATTAAATCGAAATGCGTAATAAATGCTGTCGTGTCAACTTTATTGTGGTTTTCATAATAACAAGCTATTTCGAATCTCATTGCCGAAATAATTAAAATCGAATTAAAAAATCGATAATGAGATAATTGACTCGAAATATTTCTTTTTTACAGCGAATATAAAATATAATTACTAAATATATTTTTACATTCCATGTTGAGATAGCATATTTATAATTCATGTTTTAATCGATGTCGTATTCTAGTCAAATTCGTGTAATATCATATAGGTGCCTAAAACTTCAATGCTATAATAGGCCTGAATGTTAAAATTATGGATTTTTTTTTAATGAAGTGGAACTTCTTTATCGGGGTTGGAAAAAAATTTAGTATAACATTTTTTCGTAACGCGTGACATTTTTCCGTTACGCGCCATCTTTTTCTCATCCCTACCACGCGTGATTCGACGTATTTCTGTAAAGTTGTATATAGTCAATTATTTTTTGAAAAATAAGGTCATGAAGAAGTTGCACTTCTTACGTGTGTACACTAGTTCACGCACACATTTTTTTTGCATTTAAATTAGTTTATATTGCTTCTAATATGGTTCGGTGTATCTTAGTAATAATTGGTAATCTAATTTAAATATTATGTTAGATATATTATAAAGGAACTGCACCTATTTAGTTGATGTGTACACACTTATAAACAATAATAATTATTTTGTAACACTATTGTTCGGCTTATTAATTTATGAGATTAAAATAGAAGATATTTAAATATAAATAGTCGATCTGATTCGCGTTTTGATCGTCGAATTTTATCCAGTATTGTTATTATTTGGGAATATATAAATGTGAAACAGAGTATCTATAAAATTACGTTCGAAGTTTTACAACAACGAAATTTTGCTTCTGATTCCGTTATCTATTGTTATGACCTTAGGCTAAATATTGTATTGTTGCAAAGTCTATGCGCTGTTGTTGTTATATTTTTTGTACCAATGCGCAATCAGAATAATTGATAGTTTGTAATTTATCGTTATAATAGTATGCTTGTTGCACTATTTAATAAATAAAAAAGGTTTATCACTATGTAGTTTTTTTTCTTCAACTTCTTAATTTTACCGTGTAGCATGAGCTAGCAACTGAAAATTTCGTCAAAAGCTGGACTTTATACTATTGGCAATGGCGGCAGTAAAAACTTGAAAGCCTGAACTCACCAGGTACAACAACTTTGCAACTTTGTCTCTCCCACCCATGGGCTAGTATGAAAATGCGCGCACGTAGCGACGCAACTCCCCATACAAATTGATGGGAGAGACAAAATAGTTTGTTTAATTTTAGGCCTGTTTTCAATTTTAATATACAGCGTGGATCGATGGGCACTGGAGGGAAAGTACTTGAAATACTGGAAATAGCAAATGTTGCTGAAAGGAAACATTCTTTTATTTTTAAAAATAAATAGAACTACATTCGAAATTTCATTGCTTCGACTGAATCGGGGACTTCGGGAATTGAAGCAAAAGTTAAAAAAATAAACAAATTTGTTAATTTCTTAATTCAAATCGACACAAATAGCGTTAAAAAATTGCTTATTTTCTTAAAAATATTTACTCTTATAAATATAATGTAATCGAACATATTTTATTGTATCATCAACAACATGTAAACATAAAGAACGTTACTAATTTTAACCTATTAATTATTCAAAATGAGACCCCTCGTTCTGGATACATTAATTTATTTTCTTCAGAAATTACAGACGATATGTAGATGTAAAACAAATGAATCAGAAAAGTTATAGAAATCTAATTTTAAAATTGCGGTCTTGCACCGCAAATATGTTAGCATGTACACATTTACATTACTTTGAGTCCAATACCAGTCCAGTCTCCAGTATTTCAAGTACTTTTCCTCCAGGGCCCATCGAAAATTTCCACACTATAATCATTGAGATAATAATTACTACGTATGGAGTACGACACCACGAACAAAATCTGTGCGCCATTTTTTGCTCTAAGTTTTAAAAATTATTATCTAGTTACGATGAAAGTTATTTCTTTGCACTTTTCCGTATTATTTGTGCAATATCGTAATACTCACGAAGGCATATTTGATGCGTTTCACTTTAAAACAAATAAAAAATGAGCGTGCAGTTACGCCATATGGCGTATGTTGAGCGGAACATAAGTGCGTCGTCATTAAGCGGTGTCGTCTCCATATTATGTATATCTCAATGACTATAATATGTATACACTATACAGGGTGGAAATAGCTCACTCGGGTTTTATTTTATTTCATTTACTTGTTAAGTAATTGAGATGACTGTCCCTTCCCTAATGTTTAGCCATAATATAGCAAACGTATTTAATTGTTATTCTGTAGAAACTAGAATGTATGTTTTATTGGGTTAGAATGAAGAGGTCTGTTATCGACGTTAGGTTTATTTTAGTGTGTACAAATCCAATGAGCATGCGGGCAGGGTATCAAATGAAACGAATGAATACAACCACATCGATATTTTATTGGTTAGATTATAAAAATTGGACCACTCGTGAGAAGTCCGCACGGTAGTTTTAACAATATTACAAACAAAAATCTCTACATAACAGAACTTATAGGTATTAGTCAACTTTTATACAAACTATAGTACACGATTATTTTTAACGTTAATTTATATTTACCTAAGTCAATATTTTATACATTCTATGTATAGTAGATAATATTCTTCATTTTGTAATAAGTTAATAAAACTATATAATATTCTCTCCAGTTTTAAGATTAGGCATTTTAAGGCTAATTATGCAGGTATTGAAAACAATATTTGGTGAAAACATAGGTTTAAAATACAACATAAACCATTTGTGTGTATGTTTTACACAAAGCACTTTGTACTTGGCTTTTATTTCATTCAACATTGAGTAGATCCGTTATGTCTGAACTTATCAAAATAAACTTAACTAAAGAAATGTATAAAAAGTTCATATTCATTTGGTTGACATTTTGTAAAAAGTATAAAAATCAAAAGTAGGTAAAATAATATAAAATGCTGTTAAATATGTTTAATTACATAAATAACGATTCTATCTTGAGACTACCAATTAATTATAAATACAATTTACTAATAATTTACAAAACATATAGTATTGCTAAAATACAGAAATAAAGAATTCTAGAAACGTCTACATCGTAAATAGTAAGGCTATAATGCAATCAGATTTTACTGTATCCTGTGTAAAATTAAATTATCATATATTATAATATTCTAAATCATATTGCTTAATTGATGAACACTGCAACAAGAATGTGTTAAGTAAATAATTTGTGTATGAAGTTTTAAAACATATTAAATATACAATACATAGTACAATATATAAAATATAAACATACAAATCTCTCAGATCATAAAACATTTCAACGGTACCGATGCATACTTAACGATATTTCCAAGGCAAAAAGTTTAGAAAGCCATTAAATATACAGATTTGTATTTTAACTTCATAATTAACAACTGCAGTGCGATCACATTTTAGCATTATAGCCAGATCTGCGCTCGGCCATTAAGAAGGAATGTTGCTGGGTTTGCAGACTGCTCTCAATTAAAAGATAATGCTCTCATAACATCATTATACTTTTAACATTAAACATTTACTTTGGACTCACGTGTTATCGTAACAGACAACGGACGGATCGCAAGGATTGCGTCATAACTTTTATTGCTTCACAACATACTATTAATCTATCACAATGAACAATCAATAGGCTCAAAAACAATATCCTTGAGATGCGTGAGTTGTCTCTCGTCATTAGTTTCCAGAAGATTTAACTCGTTCCACTATAACAGATTCTGAACGCGCTATTAAGAAGTCGCACTTTTTGGTTCGTTTCATAAAAATTACGAATGCACCTAATATTCTGGAACACTTTCGTTGCGACTTTTCAACAGCCAAACAAATATAAATACAATAACAATTCTAATTTCTGACTCGATTCTCTTTCACTAAAGTATAATAAATAATTCATTTGCAATTTTTATAAACTATATATTATGAAAATCGGCTGCAAAATAATTTCAATGCGTCTCTAGCTTCGTTACTCTTATAATTATTTAGATAATCTTATGTACAATCTCTAACGATAATTGTTCAAACTTACGACTACATCACCCCGAGTATCTCGCGGGTCGGGCGGGTCGGGCGGGGAGGGCGGGGATGGCGGGGATGGCGGGGATGGCGGGGAGGGCGGGCGGGCACGGGGCCGGCGGGGTGGGCCGTCAGTCCACGCGCGAGGGCTCGGGGAAGCCGTCCTCCAGGTAGCCGGCCAGCAGCTGCGCCTGCTGCTCCACGTGCGCGCTCAGCGAGTCGAAGCTGACGCTCTGCTCCACGAACGTGTTGTGCAGCTGGTGCGGCGGCTCGATGCGGAACTGGCCCAGCGCCCACGGGTCGCCGGCGTCGCCGCGCCGCGCGCCCGGCCCCCACTGCGGCGCGCTGTCCAGCCGCGCCTGCCCGAACGGCGCGCTGCCCCACACGAGCGACTCGATGCCCGCCGTCGGCGTGCTCATTTGGCTGAACCTGTCCAGGCCCCACGAGTTGGACATGTCGGGCGGTGGGATGTTCTGGACGACTTCCGGCGCTTTGGTCACGGCCCGGCCGTAGATCTCCTGGCCCCGGCCGGCGATGTGCGGGCGCGCGGCGTGTCCCCCGTCCGGGCTCGGCAGGTGGCAGTCGGAGCGCATCATCGGGCTGTACTTGCCGGCCACTACGGGACTCTTTTTGTTACTGTAGCTGTTGTCCACGCTCGGCCGCGGCGAGTAGGGGCTGTGGTGCTGCGGTCTCGACATGGGACTGTATTGCCCGGGCGTTTTGTTCGGGTTGCTTCTGAGATTTTCATTTTTAACTCCTAGACCGGGATCTGGACTGTTGTGTGTCGAAGGGTGAGGAGAAAAAGGCGCGTGATGTTTAGGTAGGGGACTGAAATTACCCGTATTCCACGCGTTTGACTTTTGAAGGTCAGTTTTTACCATTTGGCTCGTGTCTGGACTCGGTTGAGCCGAATACGGACTGGGTTGCGAGGAATACGGGCTAGGTTGCGTCGAGTAAGGGCTCGGCTGGGTCGAGTAAGGGCTAGGTTGAGCGGGACTCGGTTGTGCCGAGTAGGGACTTCTTTGTGACGAAAATTGATTATCTTGTCTAGGCATAGGACTGTAGCTGCCGTAATTCCAACTATTTGGATTCTTGATATCCGGTTTAACACCTAACGTTTCGGGACTTCGTTTATTTTCTAGCGAAGTCGTAGGGCTACATTGCTCTATGACTTTCGCTTGTTTAATTTTATTGTGACTTTCTAATCTATTAAGAGGGCTCGCTTCAGACTTATGATTTGGTGTTCTTTTGAATGGGCCTATATTCCAAGAACTATTCGTTTTAACTAATTCTGATTGAACGTCGGGACTACTCGGAACTTGGCTATCTGGTTTTTGGACGGGACTATAATGTGGACTACCTAACTCGGCTTTCAACGGGTCCGATCTTGGGGTACAGGATGAATCAGGTTTCGATTGTGCGAGCGGGCTCGACAGTTTAGCAATTGATGAAGAATATTTCGCTTCATTTATGGCAACAGCGAAATCTGAGGAATCCTTTGGCGACAGAAGCTTTGCGAGTTTATCGTTAACAGTGGACGCATCGGACACGCTACGCGGCTCTTGAAAGACACACGAGGAAGACTTGGACTCTGGAGATTTGATATCTAAATTAACACTAGAACTTTCGGAAACGCTATCTGAGTTCTCAATTTTCTTGTCCTCGCTTTTCGAGGACTCTGCTTTGGACGACTTTTTGCCTTTTTTATTTTCGTGCTCTTTATTGCCCTCTTTTTTCACTTTAGTGGTGTCGAAGCTATCTTTCAAGTCTTGAAGTTCCTTGCCTGTGTACAACCGCTTCATACCTCGCGGTAAAGCCCGACACAAGCTTAAATTCAACGATTCTAATTGGGAGCACTTTAACAATACTTTCTTTACTGGTTCCAAAGATACAGACGAGCCGAAAAGATTGAGTATTCTGAAATTTTAAAAAATAATGTAAGTGCTAGAAAAGGATATAAAATGTTTTTTTTTTTAATTTTTAATAATAAATAAATGAATAAATAATAGACAAATAATAAGGTTTACTACAATAGTATACCAGATATTTCATAAAATTAATTAACTGTTAATTAGTTTTAATACAGCGAAAAAATAAATAATATTGAAATCGACATTTATGTGAGATTTCACAAATCTGATTGAATGTAAACGTGAAACGTAAAAATGTTAAAAAATATTAAAAACGCTATAAACTACTAAAATAAAAGTACTATGAAAATTTTAATTAAAATGTGGGTGAGGTAATAATATAATTTAAACTATGGTATCCAATGGTGAAAGAATTTTTGGAATAGGTTCAGTAGTTCCCTTGGTTAGCGCGCACATATCCTAACTTTCAGTCATATTATAACATATTAGTTTACATATCTCCCTTTTATACATACACTAGCTTTTCATTTTGTAGTTAGGATAACGGTAAAAAAAAATGAAATTTAGGATTGACGTTCCAGTTAGGTAAACCCATCAAAGTATAATTATCAAAATTATTTCTGTTGTTCTCGAGTAATAAGTGAAGTAAATATCACAGGAAAATTGTATTATTTGATATTTCGGCATTTACAAACAGGGTTGCTAACAAATGCTCTGCTTTTTGTGTACGTATATGGAGCTATTTGCTATATGTATTTATTTGCTAATTTATTATATGTATAGATAAAGCATTTACTACTGTAGTAGTAGTACTTTAAAACTAAAATAATATAATATACTAGCTTACCGCCCGCGGCTTTGCCCGCTCTCTCTAAAACGATTTGAGATTTAAACAATCCTCTCTCAAGTTGGATCGAACTGCACATGGTGTGTGAATTTTATTATAATCGGTTAAGTGGTATAGGAGTCCATTGAGGACAAACATTGTGACACGAGACTATATATATTATGATTTAATATGTTAACACATACCTAAGTTTGCTAGTAGCTGCGTCGGCCAGCGCGGCCACCGCGTCGTCCAGCACCTTGTTGGCGGAGGCCCACGACAGGTCCAGCTCGATGAGGCTGTGCGACCACTTCTCGCAGATCAGCTCTAGGCACGCGTTGCGTTGCCGCGTCACGTTGCAACCTGTTTACGAAAAAAATATTATTATATTTTTTTAATTAAACTTTTACTTTTTGTGTTAAAAATTTTATTTTTAATTTATTAGTTTTCTTGTTATACATCGTATGATGGCATGTGGTAAACATTTCTCAATGCCATTTATAAGATAAAAATATTTTCCTCTTTAATGCGATTGTTAGACATATGAGATAGGTAACAATGGGGAATGGAGATTACCATAATTATTATATTACGTATTGCAATACCGTTGTGCAGAACACATTTTATTCTATGAAAAAATTTGTGTGAATTTTATTTGCAAGTGAAATCTGTCATGGCAATACCGTCACGTCATGGAGGAAGGCGACGAATTTAGTATCTTTGAATCTTGCTATAGAAATTTCACTTCTGACATGATTGTGTGCTCGGCACATATGTTATTTTTTTCATAGATGTAAATTACGGACGCCTGATACACATACGATATACATAACGCCTTAGAGCAAAAACCAGCGAGCGCTTTTTGAGCGATATGTAGCTCGAACGTTATGTATCAGTATAGTAAGGAGTAGGGTCTCACCGCCGAGGAAGAGGTGCTGCAGGTCCCAGGCGGGCACGCGCACGAGCCCCGAGTCGGTGAGGCGGTGCAGGCCGCGCAGGTCGAGCAGGCGCAGGCGCGTGGCGCCGCGCACGAGCCGCGCCAGCGCCTCCTCGCCGAACCGGTACTCGCCCACCTGCGTGCGCTCCGCCGCCGCGCCGCCCGCGATCGACAGCTCCTCCAGCTGCGCCCACCCGCCCGCCTCCATCTGACACCACCATCATGTTACTGCTTACGTCACGATCCACGATGGACGACTTAATACACTAGTTTATTTGTGTTGTTACGGTCTATTTCATTTGTTTACTAGCTTCCGCCCGCGTTTTCAAAGAAAAACCCACATAATTCCCGTTCCCGTGGGATTTCCGGGATTGCGTACAATATAATGTCTGATCGTCATAGCACAGAGTCAGGATAGCGCTCCGAGTCTGCTGTATCTGACAAAACCATTATTATTAAAGTCGGAAACTAAAGACAAAAATCATAAATAAATAATCTGTTGTAAAAAGTGTCTTGTATTTGGTTCACCAACTGTGCTCAATATAACTCGTAGTTTTTGCGACGGTAATTACTTAATATACATAACTTAACAACACCATAACTTAAAAAAAGATAACATTTTTTATTTTTGTGTGTGTACGAACCTGTTGAGACGTGGTAGCATTAGCAAGAACAAGCTGCGCATTAGCAGCTCGAAACACTCTCAATTTGGGACAACCTTTCTGTAAAGCCTCTAAGGGAACTGCAGCGGGGTGAGATGTGGCCAGTGCTCCTGATATATCCAGTACTTCCAAATTCGGACAGTACGTCTGGTAAAATAAAAAAAAATGTTTTCAGTGAACTATGTACGTTGATTGTCGCGCATGCTAAATAAAATGTAAATGTAATTATTAAAATAAATGTGAATATAGCTCTGTTTTTCTGTCTATCAATTTTTATAAAATTTTGGAAATGGAATAGACTACACCTAGGGTAACATAGGCTATATATATATATATATATATATATATATATATATATATATATATATAGATATCTCCATGGGCACTATGTTGATCAAACGTGCCATATAGTTAGTAATTATTTGATCCGTTTTCACTTGTTGATCCGGTTGGTATTTGTGGATCCATTGCCACACCACCGTCCGTATGTGGATCCGAACGGAGCCACAAGTGTCACCATCAGTAATAATAATAATTACGTGCTTTTTATACAAATCCACCTTTTTTGCGTTTTAGCTCTTGTTGATCCGATTCAAATGAGCCAATCAGAGCCCACCGAGCTCAGCCATTGGTCGCTTGCGGCCTTAGCCACTTGAAGGTTTAAAGACATTTTATTTTATTTTTATTTATTTATTAACACTTTATTGTGCTGGCATACAAATAAATTCTTAAAATTAAAACTTAAAACTAGTCCAGCACAGAAGGCGGCCTTATCACTTAAGAGTGATCTCTTCCAGGCAACCTACTGTGTGGAGTAATATTATGAAAAAGGAGGTAGGTAGGAAGTACAAATATATATACACATACATAAATATATGATCTATTATAAATACATATTACATACATATGAAATACTATATATATTACATATTATATAGTATAATACATAAACAAATAATAATTATATTACAATAATTCATACATACATAAACCCATACTGTAGTTTAGTTAGAAAAATAAATAAAAACACAAATAATAAATTAATTAATCTTACTAATCCGAGTTAAATGCTAGGTTCAAGTAGTGATTTCGGACTTGTTTGGTAAAGGTGGACAGCGTTTGAGCTTGTCGGATGCTAACTGGCAGGGAGTTCCATAATCCGGTGGCCCTTACGGTAAAAGAGCCACCGTAGAATTGTGTGCGGTGCGGAGGCATAGACAGCACTAACCTGTCCACCGATCGCAGAGAATAGTTATCACATTGCAGGAATTGGAACTGGTCTTTTAGGTAAGAAGGAGTTTTGGGATTGAAGAGGATACGATACAGGAGTTACACATACATTTATTCCCGTTATAAAAACGTATGTTGCCGTTCGCCTTCCATAATTTGTTCGCATCTTTGGGAGGGCAAGATAGCTAGCTCGTCTATTAGGATAGTGACGATTTGATGTTGAGATTATAATATTTGTATTTATGTTTTTATGTAGCGCTTTGCGGATGAACATACACGTATTATAAAAGTATAATTGTTTTAAATTCATTATTTTAGTGTCGTCGTAGATTTTATTTGTAGAAGTTAAAAAAGGATAGTTAAAGATAGTTTTAATGATTTTATTTTGTAAAATTTAGAGTGGCGCTAATTTATTTTTGTAAGCACTCCTCCATACTTCTATTAAATACATTAGGTGCGGCTTTACTAACGTGTTGTAGATGGTGTGGCGTAATTTATGAGGAATGCAAGAAGTAATATTACGCAGAGATCTAGGAAGTGCTGATAATTTATTTTTTAGGTGGTCGATGTGATGATTTCATTTTAGAGAGCTGTCGATTCGCAAACCTAGGCATTTCTCGTGGGTTTTATATTCTAATACAACACCGTTAATTTTAAGTGGAGCGTTTGGTGGAATAATTTTGTTATGAGCTTTGAATTTAGATATATTTATTTTTAGTAGATTGCATTTATTTATTTAATTTATTTAAACCATTTTGTGCTTGCGCTATCATGTCATGTATAGAGGGACCAAAATAAAACAGACAGGTGTCATCCGCATAAAGTGTTAGGTGACCATTTAGCTTAAAATCTTGGAAATTATTAATATAAATTAAAAAAAGCAATGGGCCTAGAATCGAACCTTGTGGTATGCCACATGTAATTGGTAAGGGAATGCTATCATGGTTATCTATTTTAACTATTCGTGATCGATTTTTTAAATATGATTTCAGCATATCTAGTGCTTTACCATTAATGTTAATGGATGCTAATTTCTTTATTGAAAGTTCGTGAGAAACGGTATCAAAGGCCTTTTGTAGTTCAATAAACACTCACAAAACTATATTGTTTGCGTCAATGTTCTGTTTTATTTTAATAGTTAGGTCCATAGTCGCTGACAGAGTGTTACTTTTTGGCTTAAATCCGTATTGACGCACTGAAATAAAATTAAATGAGTCTAAATATTTTTGTAATCTCGTGTGTAAAATCTTCTCCAATATTTTTGACAATACTGGCAAAACCGAAATTGGCCTATAGTTACCAGGTTCAAATTTTGAGCCACTCTTATAGATAGGAGTTACCTTCGCTATTTTTAACGAGTCCGGAAAACGTCTTTGACTTATGGCTTGATTAAAACAGTCGCTTAAGGTATGATTTAATTTTTAACCGACTTCAAAAAAAAGGAGGAGGTTATCAATTCAGCCGGTATGTTTTTTTTATGTATGTACACCGATTACTCCGAGGTTTCTGAACCGATTTACGTGATTCTTTTTTGTTCGATGCGGGATGGTGTCGAATTGGTCCCATAAAAATTTTATTCGGATAGGCCCAGTAGTTTTTATTTTATGGGCATTTTTGTCAGTATTTGTAAATGTTGCAAGTGCAAGTTTGAAGTCGGTTGTTTTTAACGCAGTTATCTACTTGTTCTTTGATGCATTTAATTGCTTTTGTAGTAATACCATCAAGACCTGTACTACAGTTTGAATTAAGGTTATTTATAATTAGGTATATATTTTTTTACTGGCTTCGGTAGGTCTGAACTTATTAGTGAGGTAATTTTTTAAAATTTCGTAGTTGTCTTTAGATTTCTTCTCCTTTGAGTTATAAGATGTCGATTCTGGGAAACCAGTAAAAATTACATTTTTTTCGCGGCTCTTTCTGTCCCGTAGTTCCTTGATTAAGTTTTAAATTATATGAAGTTTATTATGATTAAAGATTTAATTCCAGTGATTTTATTTTACTCTCACCCTAGTTCATCTGGGATTCTAATTGAGAAATGGTACTCTTCAATATGTTTTGTTCAGTAATTATCATACATGCTGATGACTTAATTTCATTGATTTGATTCGTATTTTGGCGAATTAAATTCAAGGATTGTTCGTTGGACGATTTAATTTCGGTAATTTGTGTTTTTACCTCAGAAATGTTTTCATGAATTTTGTTTACTATTTGTTCATTTGAGCATACATATTTTTCAAGTAATGTACTAATACGGCTCAACTCCGACCGAATATCCTTCATATCATCACTAAATCTGCAATCTTGTTCTAGCGGTTGTTTCCGTTTTCTGTAAGTAATTTGAGTATCAGTTGGCGTAGAACTCGTAGAAAATGAACTTAGCTTCGATAGATCGGGATGCGATCCACTGGCAGTACCCACTGCACCACTGCTGGTTAAACGTGTTGGCGATCTGCGTACACTCATATTTACTCCGTAATGGATAATTTGTGCAGGATGAGTTTATGAGTCGTCATTTGTTTGACCTAAATGTAACATTTTAATTATTTTATCTGATTGATATCAGAATCAGGGCATAGGCGAACGCTACACGTCAATAAATATTATGATAATTATCTTGATATTTACTGATGATTCAAGAGGTAGGTTGTTATTTGTAGGATGCATACACTTGAGAATTATCACCGTCACTGTATGACGAAAGGTTCGTCCAAATATCTTTCTATATAATAAATAATAATCTATCTTTTTAGGGTTCCGAATTTTTAGTTTCACAACGTTTTCTATAAGTTTCAATTGAATTACGGTCGACTTCTTCAACTTCCATAAAACTTAGGAGATTTTTTGCTAGCCCTAATCTCATATCCCCATGTCAATGTCATGCAAGTGCATATTATAAATGGAACAGATCAACATACGACTTATGATTTGGTATATAAAACGGAGTCAAGAAGTGTTTGAGCATTTCAAAATTTGAACCGTTACGGAGTCGAATTCGTCTAGTCTAGGCGGATTTAGCAATGTATGGAACATTACCTAACTATAATATGTTTGTGTACGGAGCCAACAAATACTGTAGGGTTTACGAAAAATAATCTATGTTACTTAATATACAGTTTCGTTTTGTCGGATCAAATAAAGCTGTAATTTTGATAATATAAATGGATCTGATCAACATACGACTTTGGATTTGGTATATAAAACGGACCCAACAAGTGCTTATGGGTTTCTGAATTTCGGCCGTTACGGAGTCGATTCAGTTCGAGATCTTAGCAATAAAAATGTTGAGTATATCAGTTTCTCCATGAATACGTTTGGCAACATCGCCCAAATATTTGCGCCGTTGCCACTCCGGGCAAGATCTATGCAACCGGAGTCGAGTAATATGGGGGAAAAGGTGGAGTCGGCAATGCACGGCAGTCGGGCTGGATCAACTTAGTGCCCAGGTTGGTATTTATATATATATGTATATACATATAACTATCTGTATAATATAATATATAACTGTGAAATATAATCATATAACTAAATTAAAATAATTACAGTAATCAAATGGGAAGAAGCCAAATTAAGCTATATAATTGTGTCAAGAGAAATAGTTTATGAGCACAGAACAGTAAGAACTTAATAGAAGTGCGATGTGGGCGTGGCCCACGTGTCACTAGTAAGGTAAGATCACCTAACTCGCTCTCAGTTGTGCGCAGAAAAATATTCGAGTCGGTTGTCAACTGTCAAACCTCATTTCCATATTTATTCATTATTTAGAGCGTGTTGTTCGGTATTAGAGTGGAAAAATGATAGCAGACGAAATAATATCAGCAATCGAGGCATTTCATACCATCGGTAAGTCTTATTTTAATTTATTTTAAATATACTTGTATATTTATTTTTAAATATATTTATACTTTAATTTATTTTATAACACAACTTCGCTTGTCGTAATTTGTCAAAAATTTATAAAAATATTAAGTCAAAATGAACCTTAATTCATAAGAAATAAGTACTAATATAGATTGAACAGCAAACAAGACTTTCTGGAATATTATTGCAATAAACAAACGAATGTCGGATTAGTGATGCATGTGGCGCATATCGACAGTATCGATACTTTAGAAAAGACAAACATTATAAATATTAAATTTTATTCTATTTTTCCTTAGCTTTCATTTGTCCTATTTATTTATAGATTTTCGAAAGAGCCTAATTTAAAAGAGAAATGGATAATAAATGCAACGTGACGAGTTAACTGGATGCCGAACAGCAATAAGTAGTCTAACAAAGGCCACCGATACATCAAACCTACGGCAGTTCCAAGATTTAAAATAATGCATATTTTCTGTTTGTTTTGTAAATATAGATTTATACTATTCTATTCCGTTTTTTATTTAAATATAATAATATGAAAAGACGTACTTAGTAGTAATAAACATACTCCAAAATGTGACACATTATCCTATACTCATATAATAGAAAGAAAAAAAAAATGCACAAAAATATATTTATTTGTGAATTATCGATAACAAGGCTGACATCCCTTAGAGCATAGCATCAGGTTAATGTCAAGTTAATGTCATTAATTTAGAGTGACACAAATTTCAACCTTATCTTTATGTGTAGAGGTTCAAAGTTATATGTATTGAAAACCAACGCCCTCTGTTGTGGAATAGCTGAATGTTTTCAAATTTGGAATTTCTGAGCAAAGAGAAACAAAACAGCTAATATACCTAGGGATGTTATACTAAAATAAACCGTAACTTGGTTCGTTAGGGTACATATTGAAATGCTGAATTTATAACCTAAGTCAGTTTTTACTCAAATTAAGCTGTCCAATCAAAGGCATAGTTTACTTGTAGTGTACTGTATAACTATCGGTTTAAATGTGTGGGTTTGGCGACACTGGTTTTCATACTAATTATGACATTATAGCACTTCTATTATGTTCTTACTGTTCTGTGTTTATGAGACTGACACAGAAATTTTCCTGTGACTTAAAGTGAAAGTGAATTGGAATAGACTACACCTAGGGTAACATAGGCTATATATATAACTGTCTCGTGGGCGGAAATAAAATATTGTATTTAATTGAAATCTCAACTATATCAAAATTATTAGAAAATGTACAATTATTTATTTTTAAAAATGTGTCACTTCTTGATTAAATTATTGAAAGATATTGACAAAACCCAGAAGACAGATTGTTCATGAAATGACGAAGATTAGAAGATTATTGGGCACAAAGATAAACTTCTTCGAAAAATTAATAACGGCATGATAAGTACTATTATCACCGATTTTTATGCAATAATTTATGATATATTTGAATTATATTTTTGGTTTTATGGCATTCAAATGCTTTATAAATATAAATTTATAAAGAACTAGCTTACCGCCCGCGGCTTCGCCCGCTTTCTCTAAAACGATTTGAGATTTAAACTATCCTATCTCTCAAGTTGGATCAAACTGCACATAGTGTGCGAATTTTATTATAATCGGTTAAGTGGTTTAGGAGTCCATTGAGGACAAACATTGTAGTACGGGAGCTAGCAACGTTTAAAAAAAAGTCATTTTAGTATAGTTGGTTTTTTGATATACTGTTTCTCTTGCTATTTCGGTTAGAGTCCGGGCTGTCTGGCTGGCCGCAGTGGTTGCGTTTATTAGTGCGCATCTTATCTGCACAGGAAAATATCCTTAATTTAAAGTCATTTTTTAACGCGTAATTTTTAATCTTTTGCCTTTAGATAGATCCATCAGACATAATTTTTTTATTGCAAGACGTTTTTTTCGTTGTAAAATAGGTGCCATACGCAATTTTTATTTCAAAATAACTAAAATGTCATCGAAATAAGTGAAATTACATCAACATGAGTCCGCTTAAAAGGTAAGTAATAACTTTATCATTTATATTATATTATCCTTTTTTAATACTTATATTGAATAATTAGTAAACTAATATTTTTAATAGATGGTTTCATATTTATTACACTTTTGGGTATAAATATGAATTTGATGATATTTGTATTTTCTAGTGTTTGATTTTACGCGAGTATTATACATTTTGAAATTAAAGACTTGGGAAAATAATACAATGAATAAATCGCGTTTAAAATCCATTAAAAAGTCTTTAATTTCTTGATGATATTTGGTTTTTATCAAGTTTACATTAACGTCCTATTTGAGGTTCGTTGGGAAAAAGGAGGCGATATGGTAGATTGTTGCAAAAAAACTGTAAATAGTAAAATGAATATTATATATAGTATAAGTAACACAGTGATTACTTATCCTTCACTGGGACTCATGTTGATGGAATTTCACTTATTTCGATGATATTTTAATTATTTTGAAATAAAAATTGCGTCTGGCACCTATTTAACAACGAAAAAAACGTCTTGCAATAAAAAATGTATGTCTAATGGATCTATCTAAAGGCAAAAGATAAAAAATTACGCGTTAAAAATGACTTTAAATTAAGGATATATTCCTATGCAGATAAGATGCGCACTATTAAACGCAACCACTGCGGCCAGCCAGACAGCCCGGACTGTAACCGAAATAGCAAGAGGAACAGCATATCAAAGAACCAACTATACTAAAATGCTCACTTGTCAACGTTGCTACCTCCTATACGATTGTGACACGAGATTTATATATATTAAAGATAGAAAAAATTCGATCACGAGGCGGGACACGAACCCGCACCCGGGTCACGAGTGGCTTAGTTGGTCAGGCATCCGCCCCGGAATGGCGCGAAAGGATGCGGGTTCGTGTCCCGCCTCGTGATCGATTTTTTTCTATTCTTTATAAATTTATATATATATTTGAATTATTTAAATTAATATACTTTGATAAAAACTTACCGCTACTGAAGTCAATGTTTGCTGTAAAGCTGAAAACTTGTTATTGGCTAGAGTGAGATGAGTTAGGCGGTTTCCGAAATTTTCCATAATCCGCGCCACTGAAGCCGCCGATAAACATGTACTTGAACTGCCTAATTCTGACTGTAAAATATATAAAACCAATTTTAAAAATAATTTTAGAAGAAAATTGTTACTTGTAAAGTTAACTAAACCCCATTGTTACAATTATTGTTAATGTTATTTTTAAAAATAATAATTCATTCGCTTTGCCATTTAAGACTTTTTTAGTGCAATGTACAATATTTAAGTACAATGAATGTATATTCAAATTAACACATTAAAACACAACTGTTTTCATTAACTATAAGTTAGATCTTGATTATCTTACCAAAGACGATAAATCAATCCTTTGCAACTTCGGCAGCCCTTGAATCATGTCAAACAATTGTTCAGGAGTGATTCGACTCCATCCAGCAACTCCGAGTTCCACTAAATCGGGACAATAGTCCACCAAACATGTCAGCACCCATGTCACATTACATACATCCCATTGAGCTGAAATAATTTTTTTTTATAAAACTACTAATACTGCTTGATTGACTACTTAATTAAAGAACTTTAACAGATTTTGTTGTGATTTATTCATAAAAATAACTCGCATAAAATTGCACACAATAAAATACCAATTTTTTTTTTTATTGGAGAGAAAAGCATATTATATTATGTAATATATACCATTTCTTGTTGAACAATGTACTGCAAATTGAAGTGAGTCGTAAGTACATAAATTTTATAGTTTATTAATGGTTAAATGCTATGTACTAGATCAACATAAACTTCTATGTTAATTATTAGAATCATTGTACTAATTAGTTAGTTTAGTTAATGTGACCAAGAAGGTAACACAGTGACCCAAAAACATTACTTCGCAACGCGCGTGCATTAGTGATATCTCGGTAATAAAAAAGATAATTGTGCTTGAAGGAAATAATGTACAACCAGTCCAACATATTTTTATACTAGTGGTCCGCCCCGGCTTCGCCCGTGGTACCTACATGTTTACGATTTTTTTCAAACCATCCTCGTACTTCAAGGAATAGATTCCGCACCGCACGCAATGACAGAATTCTTTATAGGAATTTTTTACACCTTGGGTTGCATTATTTCATTTTTGGTAAGATTCTCTGTTTTTTTTTGCAAATGCAATATAGCCTTTGTTGCTCAATGAAGATGCAGCTTTCTAATAGTGAAAGAATTTTTGAAATCGGTCCAGTAGTTTATGCGTGAAAACCATACATACATACATACAAACCTTTCCTCTTTATAATATTATTATATAATAATATTATATTAGTATAGATTCCATCACTTATTAATTATTAAGTATAGTTAAATTTAAAAATGTAGTATTAATAATTAATTGCCATCAGAGTAAAATGTGTGGAAAATAATTTCATGCTATTTTTTCTTATTTTGTTAAACAAACATACTATGATATAAATATTAATATTGAATTAAAAACACTTACCAATATTTAAACTTTGACATTGTGACAGTCGATTTTCCAGTAGCCACACAAGTTTATAATCAGTTTTACATTTATCTACAGTGTATTGTGCAAGGTCGACGTTTCTCCAAAATTCAGGCTTACAACTTACGCTATGCCAAAATTTACATACGCTACTCAATCTAGAACAGAAATAATAATAATTAAGTACACACATTATTATATTGTAAAATTAAGTCTCATTTTCTCTTGAAGTGTCTAAAAATGTTATCAGTTTTCATCCGGTCTATCTCAAATCGTTTGTAATGGTTTTGTTGCACATTTCATGTACTCATATTTATGTTAGTTCTAATAATGTACTTTAATATTAAAAAAATTGTTTTTAGTAACCACTTTATAGTTACTAAATAACATAAAAATGTACCATAAATGCTTCTATAAAATTATTTCTTACAGATTCTAGATAGACTAGAACACAATTTATTATAATAATAAGTGTGTATTTTTTTTTTGTTAACTTCCTTACCTAACTATAGCAGGGAGTGTGCCTTGTTGTATGACTACATATTCAAATATTTTTGTTAGAATTTCTTCCGGCATAGAAGTTGCCCAAGGGCTTTGGGGCCCTGCATCTCTACTCTCAGCTGCACTACTTCTACTTTTTTCAGTCTTTTGAGCTGTTAAAAAAATGATTATATAATTTATAAAAGAGAAGTAATTGCTTTAATTTATCAGCTTACTAGTGGTCCGCCCCGGCTTCGCCCGTGGTTGGCGTGGTTGGTTGGCATGTTTAAACTATCCTATCTCTCAAGTTGGATCGAACTGCACATGGTGTGCGAATTTTATTATAATCGGTTAAGTGGTTTAGGAGTCCATTGAGGACAAACATTGTGACACGAGATTTATATATATTAAGATAAACATGCATAAGTGAAGTCATAACAAGAAATAAAAAACAACCTACTTATAATTATTTTGGCCCACAATTACTTACAATTTAATTCGGTTTTGTCTTTTTATATAAAAATGATAATAATAAGAAAGAAACTACATATTTTAATAAACATTTTAACTGTAGGTATTGTAATACAAACAAAACTTTTATAGTATTTTTTTATCTCACTTAACAGATAACTTATACATATATACATAGGTATATATTATATTCACGTTCATGCATATCATGTAGTTATAGCTATTTTGTGGTCAAGGTTTGTAGTAGATAAATGGCGATTATTAATTGAACTAGATAATTATATAATATTACAATTTTAAATATCATTTACCTTTACTTTTTGTATTGTTATTAGATTTACGAGGAGCTTTTTGCCGCGACTGTCGCGGTTTAGGTGCTGCGACACTCATAGCGGCTGCAGTATCACCTCTAGTGGGATCATATTCTTCACCAGAACTGACACTAGGCGCGGGGGAAGCAGCTCGCTTCTTCTTCGACTTCCTCGGAACTATATCTGCTATAATTGTAGGTGTTGGAGCCACCTGGAATTTGAAATTTGTAACCATTGTAATGGTAGTTGAATATTTTATAGTTATTTTTGGTAATTCAAAATTCAAATTTATATTCATTTCCAAAGCATACAATCCCAATATATTGCAACTACTGGTTCAAATTTATGGAAGAAAGTTAGAGGGAAGACATCATAATATTATAATAATGTTTATTTTATGTATGACAGTTAATTTTTATTTACTAACAGTCTATGTCCAATTATCCAGTTTTTATTATGTAATTCAGCCCTGATCCCAATTAAATCAGATAATTGGTGTTCATCTGTACTAATAATGGAACCCATAAGATGTACTCATTTCTGTATAAAATATTTTTTCTTTGAATTGGACAATGTATGTAACACACACACACATATTCATATAGATAATAATTATATACAATATACGTATATCAGATATATGATTACAACTTAAAAATTGTTATTGTTAACAAACAATACAAAGCATGACAAAATATATTCAATATTTTTTGTCAGTTTTATAATCTTTGGAATGGTTGAATCTATTTTATTGGGAATTTCACCGAATGATATAAGGCTTTAGAGAGTAACTAATACATAACATATATAATAACATAACTTTAAGAATACATAGCCTTTTATAAAATCTTAAATTCTGTAAAGTCAAATCAATTACAATCAATTATTTTATTTATTGTCATGGTAGCGATATACTTCATCTTTTCCTTTACATGTTTTTGATTATATATCGGTATATAATGTAAACATATTTATTTACTTAAAAATCAAATCCATTTATTACTCTAATGTTATACTTTTTCTAAAAAAATGCATGTTATTTGTATGGCATTCATATATGGTTATGAATCCATATTAGAGAAAGTTGAGAAATTTCATTTTCTGAAATGTAATCATATATCTAAATTAAAAGAATTAAAGTAATCAAATGGGAATAAGCCAAATTAAGCTATATAATTGTGTCAAGAGAAATAGTTTATGAGACTAACACAGAAATTGACCTGTGACTTAAAGTGAAAGTGAATTGGTTGCATCACAGAAACAGTCTTTAAAGTTTAAGTTCTTTGTAAGCAAAATGGCCATGATAAAATCTAAACAAATATAATATAAATAACTGTTATTTTAATGTCTAAATGTAATATAATTAAGGATAGAATTCTATTATTTACTAACAATTCCTAATTACAATAAAACAAACTAAGAAGCAAAACACGTGTTAGTCTTGTGTATTTACTATTGAACTTCAATTAATATCCTATTAATAATATTTGTAATACATGAAAAACTCAATAAAACAATATTTAAAATATCTCTAAAACCTTTGTTCTATACAAGCAAATATTAAATTACAAATGGTTTCTTCTCCTCCTAGTTATTTTATTTATAAAAATCATAATCTAGTTTGACTATACTTTAATATACTCACTATGCTTACTGCCTCTTCAATACCCGTCCTTTTTATCTTAATCTTTAATTTAGTACTTGAATCCACTATCTGGCTTCGATATGTGGGTGTACGATCAGGCTTCTTAGATTTCTTTTTGCTACGCGAACTACACAGACCTAGCATGGATCTAGGCTTACCACTACAAGGGATAACTACATGAGTCCTTTGCTCTTTTGAGGAGTCTTTAGATTTCTTTTTCGTAGATAATTGACTAAGTTCATGACTGTAAGGTTTCCCACTTTGCCTTGGCAAAAATTTCAACTTAACACTACTTTGTAGCACTTCATCCTCTGAACTTTCACTTTCAGCATCTGAGTCCTCTTCATCTTCATCTTCTTGACACTCACTACTACTTACTAAGTTCAAATTTTTACCACCTTTAATTTTTGAGACAACACTGTTACTCTTATGGGTCCGGCTGCGAGAACTACGAGAATGTTTTTTCCTTTTGCGCTCGGAAGGAAGATAACCATTTAAAGTGGATTGATCAGAATCACGTCTTGACCGCTGTTTGTGCTTTTTATGACGGGATCGTGGAGCACTCGGCATGATTCCGTTCACAACCTGCATTTTCTGATTTGCTATATCATCTATGCTTTGCTCGAAGTCAGTTTCCAGCTTAACGCAGGAGTAGTCTTCGAGCTGATCTTGCTCATTATCAGAGTCAGAATTGGTGACAATTTTGGGCAGGCGCTCATCCGGGAAGAGATCCTTGCGGACCGAAAGTCTCATGGCAGGCTCAGCAGCATCATAGCCGCCGTTGAGGGGACTGGAATGGCCCGACATACCGCCCGCCTCCCGCCGCCCTTCCAAACCACTTCTATAAAACGCTCACCGTCACCTGTCTGTCGTGAGGTAAACAATCAGTTTGACACATCACATTTTCACTTTTGATACTGTAACACTTACTCATAAATGATAATCTTATTATGTTTGATTGTGGACACTCGATGTTTTTTTCATCATTACATTTTTCAATTAGCACTTCTGGATTTAATAAAAAGCATCTTTTTTTCTTTACGTATTCGCATTTTAGGTCATCCATGTTCATGTAACGTTGTGATTGCGAAAAACAAAGTATAGACCATTTTCGCGGACACAAACACTATTATCTATATTAATGTGACGATGAACACACAAATTGAAGAATATGTACTGATAATAAAATATTTGAGACGACTAAAAGTTGATGAAAACAGTTGACCTTGTTAAAAGCTTATTAGGTTTCAAATTTTAGTCAACAGATGCAGACATTGTCACAAAGGTTGTTCTTGAGTTGTTCTCTGTGTATATCAATTATTAAATGACATCCTTGTAAAGACGTCGTATTTAAAATTAACACACTTCACTTCATTAATATAACAATAAGGAATGGTGGAATTATAGATATAAAACACCTATATTTTGAAAAAGAAAAATTATGGCAAATTGCTTATTTTTCGAAATTTGTACGAAATTTAGACGTTCTTACAAACATACGGTTACGACAAGATGATAAATAATGTCAAATTCAATAAAAGTAAACTCTGCACCACGGGTTTATAGATAATATTATGACCAATCACAGCGTAATGTTCTATATCTCTAAGTTTTCTAATTGGTTAATGTAGCTGTCTAGTTTATATCAACCTATGATATTTAGGTAGAGATAATCTAAGACTTTGTGGTGCATATACAAGATTTAATTTTTCTGACATTTGTAATAGATGGCGCTAAAATTAACTTAAAATTTAGAAATGAACAAGGTATTATAAAATTAGAGTAGGTAGGTATGTATCTATATAATATTTTTGTTTTGTTTCTGATCGTTCATTGAATTTATGTAAATTAAAATATTTTCAGGCGTTGGTTCAAGTTTACGGCAAGTGTAAATATTTTTGCGTTTTAGCAATTATATTAGTGAAAATCGCAGTTATCTAAGTATAATTCTATTTAAATGTGTTGTTCATGACGTGTTTCAAATGTACTGTGGGATAATGATAACCTACACGCTCTTTCTGTAGCTAATATATAAAGTGGTGAGTCATATTTAAATTTATTTGCTGTATTGATGATCTCATATTAGCGTATTGTAGGTATACGCTCGCTAGTGGTGTAAATCTTTTTGTCATGACTGATAGAACATTACTGATTTTTGTCAACACTTTAAATTGCTGTTGAAATAAAATTGTACATTTGGTTCTGTTATTATCATATTACCTATTTGTTTAATTTTAATCCTGTAACTCATGAATTCCAATTCTAAACATCATTCCAATAGCTGTTGTGGGCTATATTTATCATGGGAAATGTTAAAACAATAAAAACATTCCTGGAAGAAAATATACCTATAATAAAAGTAAATTCATCATTATTATTTAACATCACCAATTACTCTTATTCTAACAGTACCTATGTTATTAATACCTTGATAAAGATGCAGTAGGTATAGCTAAAGATGTGAATACACTATTCATAGCATTAACCATAGTTAATTCAAATTAGAAATTCACAATTATTTGTTTTTATAGTGGTTATTACTTTCTCTGTTTAATTAGTAGGTAGGTAGTTAAAAAATGTATGTAATGCATTATGTATTTAATGCATCTGCCTTTTACCCTACTACGGGATAAATAAATAAATATTTTCAGGACAATTTCTCACTCACAGCAAAATCTGATCCCATACTAAGCTTTCACTTGTGTTATGGAAACCAGATGGCTGATAAACATACATATATAATTTTAAATAAATACTTATATAGATAATTAACACCCAGATACAGAGCAAACATCTATGTTCATCACACAAATATATCGAACCCACAATCTCTGGCTTAGAAGGCAGGGCCACTACCAACCAAGCCAACCGGTCAGTCAAAAGGGATGTGGGACTTCACTTTTAATCTTCCCTGATTTGTTAGATTTTAATATTATGTTCAGTTCAAATAAATGATAAATAATTATCCTTTATCATAATGACATTAAAGTTATTTTGGTTATGCATCGGTGTTTGTAAGAGTAGCAATAGAGGAATGCATGATATAGAAAATTGGCATCAGGTATTTAAGATACCTATTCAGTTCAGTTGAATAATTAAACTGTTATTTGATTTTCATTTAAATAAAATCTTCAAGCGTCTTATTGTGAAAAAAAAAAAAATAATTTATATTTTATTATCTTACTTAGCTGCTGGATAATTTTGCCAACCAGGCTGAGTTATTACACAAGTTTCATGATTAGATATCATTTTTTATTAAAATGAAAATGAAATGTAAGTTCCAGTTATTAATTAAATTATTGGTTAAATCATAGTAATTCGTTGACCAATGTATAAAAGTGGATAAACTTTGGGCAAAGAATATAAGTAAACTAGCTGCTCCCCGCGGTCTCACCCCCGTGGCTCCGCTCTTGTTGGTCGTAGCGTGATGATATATAGCCTATAACCTTCTTCAATAAATGAGCTTTCTAACACCGAAAGATTTTTTTAAATCGGACCAGTAGTTCCCGAGATTAGCGCATTCAAGCAAACAAACAAACAAACTCGTCAGCTATATAATATTAGTATAGTTTTACTTCATTTTTTATATTCACTTTGAATGCTTTGGTAAATGGTAATAGACATGTCAATATTTCAAATCTCTCTTGATGAGTTTCCTCCATAGGTATACTTTGCTGTAACCACTCTAATATTTTTTAATAAAAATTAGTCCTCCCAAAAAACAAATCTCTTGAAGTGTGGTCTTCACGATATTTGTAGTGATGTCTGTTAATATTGAAATAATAATAATAGTTTAAAAAACTAAAAAAACACGCTTTTTATAGAAAACCGAACTAAAAAATCGAAAATTTTATTAAATTAGTGTATTGTCATCGGTCCTCAATAAATCTACAAAGTTTGAACGAAATCTGGCCGTTTAAAGTGGGTCATAATCGCGCCCAAAGAAGTCGGTTGCAAACATACAGGTGAAGCTAATATAAAGCGTGTAAAAAAACAAAAAAATAATAGGCTTTTATATCAAAATGGTAAAATAGAATATGATGTATGTACCTTATAACCAAACCAAACCCTATAAACAAACCCTTATTATAAGGATTAGGTGTTCTCTATAATTCAATGTATTTTTATTATCTCTATAAAGCAATTTATTTTATAACTAGCTTCCGCCCGCGACTCCGTCCGCGCGGATGTCGGTCTTCGCGTGGATGGTTTATTTCTCCATTTTGACTTTTGAGTAACTCTGACAATCATATCTTATAAATATCTATTGGACTCTGTTGATTAACAATGATTTATATAATATTGTATGTAGCAACACTGCGTTGGTTGTGACACTGTGTCAACTGTCAGTTATGAAGGAAGTTTTTATATAGTCTGTAATCTGCAAGATGTAAGAGGTTCCCCATGTTGTTGTGTGATTAATAAAGGCACGCTTCAATGATCAAAGTTTGTATCTTTAATCATCCCCGCAATCCTTAACAGGGTTATGGGCCCAGTAACACAGCCAAGTAAAGCCATCGGTTTTAAAGTAAATTTATAAATATTAAAGGACAAAATGTCAAAAGAGAAATATCAAATTGTCCCTTTCGCGGGGGACAATTACAACGCATGGGAGTTTAGATTGAAAAGTATCCTGCGGGATAATGGAGCAATAGAGGCGATCGAAAAGGAGGATTTCAGTAAATCTACAAATAACAAGCAATTGGAAGCTAAAGCCCAGGCTATTATAATAGCGGCAACCGCCGACAGTCATCTCGAATACTTGAAGGACAGATCTGCATATCAAATGATTAAAAGCATGGAAGACAGCTTTAAGAAGAAAGGTACACGATCTAAATTATTTATAAGAAGAGAATTATCCGATATGAAATTCGATGAACGGAAACCTTTAATGGAACATTTTATTGACATGGAAAAGCTATTTGCACAACTCGGGGATGCTGGCAGTGAGCTCTCGGAAGAAGAAAAGGTGAACTATTTACTACTATCCATGCCGAAATCTTATGAAGGCATTATCACGGCGTTGGAAACTATGGAGGAATTGAAAATGGACTTTGTGAAAAACAGACTGCTTGGAGAAGAGGAAAAACGAAACAGAGGAACGATCAAATCCCTTGATTCTTCAATCTTTTTGTGTTATGGATGTGGACGCCCCGGACACAAAAAATTTCAGTGTAGGAGCACTCAGCAGGCACGACACAGGACTGGTGACTGGAGACTTCACAGCCGTGGACGTGGCGACTGGAAGTACAACGGAGGCCGAGACGACAGTAAGGCTACTCGTCATCAGACCCAGGGGAGAGGTAGAGGAAAGTCATTTCTTACCGGCACTGAAAATACTGAAGGTAACAAATTTGTAAGTTTTATGTCCTTTAGCGCTGACACTGAACAGCAGAATAAGAATAGTTTTAAATGTGTTATAGACTCATCTAGTTCATTTCATCTTGTAAATGACATTAATTTATTCTCTAATTATTGTAAACTGGATAAGCCAATTAAAATTTCAGCTGCCAAAAATGATGTTGATTTAGAAGCTGTTGGTATAGGAAAAATAAAATGTTATTTAAGTGATTTTAAGGTTAATATTATATTAAATGATGTGTATTATGTACCACAATTAAGGAAAAATTTAATATCTGTTTCCAAAATGGAAAAGCATGGTTTAAAGATCATCTTCAATGAAGGGGAAGTTAAAGTTTTCTCACAAACCAATGAATTGTTTATGGTTGGGCATAGACTAGGATCCCTTTATTTTGTAGAATTTGAAGTAATATTTAATGATTGTTATTATGGTGAAAAATCAGACACAAAAGATAATTTAGTAGAAATTTGGCATAAAAGATTTTCTCACTTAAGCTATAGTAGTTTGAAAACTTTAGTAAATAAAAATATGGTTGATGGTTTAACTGATTTGAAAGAAAAAAATTTAGAAAATAAACATTGTGAATCATGCATACTTGCTAATATTACACGCCTTCCTTTTAATGGGAGAATGTATAAGGCTAGGAAACCCTTAGAACTAGTACATACCGATGTTTGTTCTGTTAGCCCGTCTACGTGGGACGGATATAAATATTTTGTTACTTTCATAGATGATTTTACCCATTTCACTGCAGTTTACTTATTAAGAGACAAGTCTGAAGTTTTTGAATATTTCAAGACATATTATAATTATGCTAGTAATCATTTTGGTCATGGTATATTGAAGTTAAAGTCAGATAATGGTGGTGAGTATATTTCTAGAAATTTTAAATCTTTTTGTGATGAAAAGGGCATAGTATTGCAGTATACAGCTGCATATAATCCTGAAATGAACGGAGTAGCTGAGAGAATGAATCGTACTCTGACTGAAAAGGCGCGTGCATTATTGTTAGATTCACAACTTTCTAAAGAGCTTTGGGGCGAGGCCCTGAGATATGCGGTATATGTCACTAATCGTAGTCCCACTGCTTCTCTTAATGTTACACCATTTGAAATGTGGGAAGGAAGACGTCCTAATGTATCTAATTTCAGAATGTTTGGGTCATCTGCATATGCCCATATTCCTCAAAAACTCCGAATGAAGTTAGACCCTCGTGGTATTAAATTGAAAATGGTTGGTTATGCTCCAGGGGGATATAGATTATGGGATGATAATAAAAGGAGAATATGCATAGAACGAAACGTATTGTTTAGGGAAGAAACATGTTCAGAGTCACCTGAAATGGTTAGTATTGATGCGGAGTCTATCTCGGATAGGAAGGAGAAGGTTGGTAGTAGTAGTCCTGATAAAACCCAAACCAATAGAACTGAGAAAATTTTAATTTCTGATAATAATTTAGAATCATTACAATTTGAAGAAAGGAATATAGATAATGTTAATTCTAGGGAAAATAGAAAGAAAACTAAACCAAAATATTTACAAGATTTTGTTACTGATGATTCAGATTTAGGTGATATATTAATGGCATCATTTTTGTCTTGTTCTAATGGTAATATTCCAGAAAAATATAATGATATAGATTCTTATGACGATAAGGATAGGTGGTATGAAGCGGTAAATGAGGAAATTAAATCTTTAGAGGATAACAAAACTTGGGAAGTTGTAGAAAAACCAAACGATGTTAAGTTAATTGATTGTAGATGGATTTTTACAAAAAAGGCGGGTGATGTATATAAAGCTAGATTAGTTGCAAGGGGATTTCAACAGGAAGGTAGCTTTAATGAAATTTATTCTCCTGTTTTGAAATTACAAACTCTCAGAGTTCTTTTATCATTAGCTGTTCAAAGGAACTATTTAATTCATCAAATGGATGTTAAAGGTGCTTTCCTTCATGGTGAAATTGATGATGTTGTATACTTAAAGCCCCCACCTGGTATAAATATAGATAAAAATTATGTTTTGAAATTGAATAAATCACTGTATGGTCTTAAAAAATCTTCAAAAAATTGGTATAATAAATTTTATAGTTTTATGAAGAGTAAAGGATTTCAAAGAGCAGAAAGTGATTATTGTTTATATTTTAAGGATGGTATTTACATTTTGTTGTATGTGGATGATTTACTAATTTTGGGTGAGGACAATTTAAGGATAAATAATGTTAAAGAAATGTTATATACAGAATTTAAAATGAAAGATCTAGGATCTAAAAATTTAAAATATCTGGGTATTAATATTATTCAAGATAGTGATTGTTTGTATATTAACCAGAAAGAGTATTTAGAGTCTATATTAACAAAATTTGGTATGTCTGAAGCAAATACTAGTGAATCACCCATGGAAGTTAATGTTAATCTTGATGATTGTACGATTGATTACTCTTTAGAGCATAAATGCAGAGCTTGTATAGGTTCTTTAATGTATGCTGTAGTAGGTTCAAGACCTGATTTGTGTGCTTCTGTTTCATATTTAGCAAGATATCAATCTAGACCATCAGAAAGGTTATGGCAATGCTTGAAAAGGATTTTAAGATATGTTAAAGGTACCATTAATTATAATTTAAAATATACTAAGAATTGTAATTCCGAACCACTAGTTGGATATGCTGATGCAAGTTTTGCTGTAGATAAAGATAGGAAATCTGTAACTGGTTATATATTTAAAGTATTTGATAACAGTGTTATTTGGCGTTGCAAAAAGCAAAGCACTGTAGCTTTAAGCACTACTGAGGCAGAGTTATACTCTCTCAATGAAGCAACTCTAGAGGCTTGTTGGATTAGGAAATTATTAAATGAGTTAGATGTTAATTGTAATACCACTACCATATATGAAGACAATAAAAGTACAATATTTTCTGTATGTAATCCTGATCAAAAAAGAATGAAACATGTGGATGTAAAATACAACTTTGTTAAACATAAAATAGAATGTAAGGAAATTTGTGTTATGTATATACCTACAAAGCAACAAATAGCTGATATTTTTACGAAACCATTAAATAAAATCTCCCATAATTATTTTGTACCTAAATTAGGATTGGAATAAAGTTCAGTTCACATTGTGTATTTTTAGTTTGTTAGTTTTGGTTAATACAAATTATTGTATTGTTAGTTCTTACTTATTCATTGTAGGTAATGTTAGTTATGTTGATATAAATCATTGGGGGGAGGTGTTGATTAACAATGATTTATATAATATTGTATGTAGCAACACTGCGTTGGTTGTGACACTGTGTCAACTGTCAGTTATGAAGGAAGTTTTTATATAGTCTGTAATCTGCAAGATGTAAGAGGTTCCCCATGTTGTTGTGTGATTAATAAAGGCACGCTTCAATGATCAAAGTTTGTATCTTTAATCATCCCCGCAATCCTTAACAGACTCAAATACGGCTAGGCCTATATTAATACGCAACGTGTGTTCGCGGTTCTACAGAACAACGTCTATGGATAAAGCTGAAAAATTAAGATTAATTTTTTTCTACGTATTTTTTCAGGATAAAAAGTATCCTATTTTACGCCCAGGATAATAAGGTATAATTATACCAAGTTTCATCGAAATCGAACCGTTAGTTTTCACGTGATGCCTCAACATACAGACAGACCGACAGACAAAAATTTTTTTAAACACATATTTGGGTTTGGTATTGATCCAGTAACACCCCCTGGTATTTATTTTTTCAGTATTATCAATGTACAGAATTGACCCTTCTACAGATTTATTATATGTATATAGACTAGCTGCTCCGCGCGGTTTCACCCCCGTGGCTCCACTCCTGTTGGTCGTAAAGTGATGATATAATATACCCTATAGCCTTCCTCGATAAATGAGCTATCTAACAACGAAAGAATTTTTCAAATCGGACCAGTAGTTCCCGAGATTAGCGCGTTCAAACAAACAAACAAACTCTGCAGCTTTATAATATTAGTATAGGTTACTTGAATTGGGAGAGATGGAACCACTACTGTGTACTTTTGCAAAAATGTCACATTGGATATGCACTGCATGTACCTATTTATAAACATTTTATGGGGATCTTCTTGAAAAGAAAAGCCATCGAAAATTATTACCTACCAAAAGACTCCAATTAAACAGTAAGGTTTCTGTTACCGTTTCAATAATGTACATGCGTCAATTGTATTGTTCCAGGACTGATACAAAGTGATGATAAGTAACACATCCGCGCCGACAGCGCACTAGAACATTGGGAGTATTTCGAAGTGAGACAGTAGTGTAACATTCCGTAACCCAGGTATACGTTAGCGAGGGTTGTGATGTGGCATGTGAGTGTGGTAGTGGCGGTGTGGTATCGGTGATCAGTCCAGTGATGGTGGTGATGCTGAGGCATGGTGGACGCGGCTGCGGAGCGCCGTGCCGCCGTCGCCGTGCGCTGCAATGTTACGAGCTTTACCAAGTGAGTATATTAATGTGATTACTGTAAGCAATTTGTACGTATTTGACTATTAACTTTATTAATATGAATAACTTAGATATAGCAATTAACATCGAGTGGAATCGGTGCTTTATAATTGACGTGTTTTTTGTATTGTTGTTTATTTGAAGTAGTTTCAATTAATGTAATTTTTTATTTAATAAGTCGATAATTAAGAAATATACTGGATGCATTAATATTTGGATTGGGTACAAACTAACAATTAATAAAACAATAGACTAGAGTTCGTTTGTTAATTGTAGTTAAAGAGCTTCTATGGTATTTCTCATGCTTAAAGAGGAAAAGGTTAACGAAATTTAAGGATAATTCCAAACATTATTTTAAGTAGGTACATTAAGTGATATGTTTTAGCTTCGCGGAGAGGATTGATGTCCCACGACAAAGAAAAAAAAAGGAAATAAAATAACAATTTTCAGTGATTATTTTCCTCGGATAAGTGAAAACAAATGTAACGAAATGTTTAATTTAAGAATTTATCTTCGAAACAATATCGTCTCTACTCTTTACATAAGAAGGTCACTTGGCTCTCGAGTGTACTTTATCATACACATCACGCAATCTTGTTCTATGATCATGATTTTGTTGACGGTATTGTTTTTCAAATTAATTATAATATCTTAGTCATAGTGTAGGTAGTGTACTACACCGGTAGTAATATTTTACTATGCGGAATAATACGACTATGGGTTGATGCTTGGTTGTTGACAAATAAAATATTATGATGCATACATGTATTTACAAAAAGAAACTATTTATATATCTTTTGATGATGTCTTACACCATCAAGAAACTAAAGCGCAAATAAGATGAATAAAATCGCCAAAACACGTTAGATTTCCTTGTTGTCCATAGCCTCTCGTCCCGGTGACGTCCAGGCTGATTAGGAATAAAAACAAAATAAGAAATAGCATAAGTGACTCTTGTAAAATGGAGCTTTCTGCTGGTGCAATAATTTTTAAATGCGGTAAGAGTAAGACACCTGGGGGCTGGGACAGCTAGTGTAATCTTCTTATATATAAAATTTCCGTGTCACAATGTTTGCTACCATACTCCTCCAAAACGGCTAGACCGATTCTCATGAAATTTTCTGTGCATATCGGGTAAGTCTGAAAATCGGCCAACATCTATTTTAATTCATACCCCTAAGTGATTAGAATAAGGCAGAACAACGTTTGCCGGGACAGCTAGTATGATATAAAATTTAGTTTATTCAGGGAGTAATTAAATCATCATTTATTGCTTTACGAATGTAGAGTTTCTTTTGTTGTAAAACTTAACAAATAATATAAGCTGTATAGCTGACTAAATGTAAACAGAATTGACTTATAAATTAATATAAAATTAGTAGTATTTCAGGATTTTCAGGTAGAGGTTTAATGTAATACATAAAGTTATTTATACGTTGCAAAAGAGTAGTCAATTGATATAATTTATCGTTTGGAGTTCACATGTCGAGTGATCACTATTGAACGCCAGCATTACCTACTATTCTGACCCCGACATTCAATCAAACTATTTAGTACTTCCTTTCGTATTTATTAATTTGACGTAGGTAGTGCAATTCTTGCTTGAAAATATATCTAGATATTTATTTATATGTATTTCACTTTACATTCGTTGAAGAGTATCTTAGCATTGAAGGTACAATTATTAGCAATGACTTCGCGTACATTACACGGGCATCCAATGTAATGTTGGTCTATTTGGCTCTGTTGAATACATGATCATAACTCCGGTAGAGTAAATTGTTTGATTACATGTAAGCTGAGCCGGGCACGCAATACGAGTCGGCTAATGAGAGTACTGATACGTTTCGTCACGCCTGCGCGTTATCAGGGCCGTGGGCGACAGTGTGTTCAATACACTGTACGTGTACACCGTGCAGCATCGATGTGTGCGAGTGTAGTAGCGCTTCCAGGAAAAACGGACGGATTTCTGAGAACCGATTAAATGTCGCGCACGATTTCAGCAATGAATGGTCGTGAAGACGCTTTCACAAAGGCTGAAAGTCGAAAACGCGCTCCACTAAAATATCATTAGACTATTGACATTGATATGATATCTTATCGCGCTCTTGCATTCGTCCTCGTTTCGACTTGTGTAATGTTTTAATACAGTAATTATTGTTAAGGATTGCGGGGATGATTAAAGATACAAACTTTGATCATTGAAGCGTGCCTTTATTAATCACACAACAACATGGGGAACTCTTACATCTTGCAGATTACAGACTATATAAAAACTTCCTTCATAACTGACAGTTGACACAGTGTCACAACCAACGCAGTGTTGCTACATACAATATTATATAAATCATTGTTAATCAACACCTCCCCCCAATGATTTATATCAACATAACTAACATTACCTACAATGAACAAGTAAGAACTAACAATACAATAATTTGTATTAACCAAAACTAACAAACTAAAAATACACAATGCGAACTGAACTTTATTCCAATCCTAATTTAGGTACAAAATAATTATGGGAGATTTTATTTAATGGTTTCGTAAAAATATCAGCTATTTGTTGCTTTGTAGGTATATACATAACACAAATTTCCTTACATTCTATTTTATGTTTAACAAAGTTGTATTTTACATCCACATGTTTCATTCTTTTTTGATCAGGATTACATACAGAAAATATTGTACTTTTATTGTCTTCATATATGGTAGTGGTATTACAATTAACGTCTAACTCATTTAATAATTTCCTAATCCAACAAGCCTCTAGAGTTGCTTCATTGAGGGAGTATAACTCTGCCTCAGTAGTGCTTAAAGCTACAGTGCTTTGCTTTTTGCAACGCCAAATAACACTGTTATCAAATACTTTAAATACATAACCAGTTACAGATTTCCTATCTTTATCTACAGCAAAACTTGCATCAGCATATCCAACTAGTGGTTCGGAATTACAATTCTTAGTATATTTTAAATTATAATTAATGGTACCTTTAACATATCTTAAAATCCTTTTCAAGCATTGCCATAACCTTTCTGATGGTCTAGATTGATATCTTGCTAAATATGAAACAGAAGCACACAAATCAGGTCTTGAACCTACTACAGCATACATTAAAGAACCTATACAAGCTCTGCATTTATGCTCTAAAGAGTAATCAATCGTACAATCATCAAGATTAACATTAACTTCCATGGGTGATTCACTAGTATTTGCTTCAGACATACCAAATTTTGTTAATATAGACTCTAAATACTCTTTCTGGTTAATATACAAACAATCACTATCTTGAATAATATTAATACCCAGATATTTTAAATTTTTAGATCCTAGATCTTTCATTTTAAATTCTGTATATAACATTTCTTTAACATTATTTATCCTTAAATTGTCCTCACCCAAAATTAGTAAATCATCCACATACAACAAAATGTAAATACCATCCTTAAAATATAAACAATAATCACTTTCTGCTCTTTGAAATCCTTTACTCTTCATAAAACTATAAAATTTATTATACCAATTTTTTGAAGATTTTTTAAGACCATACAGTGATTTATTCAATTTCAAAACATAATTTTTATCTATATTTATACCAGGTGGGGGCTTTAAGTATACAACATCATCAATTTCACCATGAAGGAAAGCACCTTTAACATCCATTTGATGAATTAAATAGTTCCTTTGAACAGCTAATGATAAAAGAACTCTGAGAGTTTGTAATTTCAAAACAGGAGAATAAATTTCATTAAAGCTACCTTCCTGTTGAAATCCCCTTGCAACTAATCTAGCTTTATATACATCACCCGCCTTTTTTGTAAAAATCCATCTACAATCAATTAACTTAACATCGTTTGGTTTTTCTACAACTTCCCAAGTTTTGTTATCCTCTAAAGATTTAATTTCCTCATTTACCGCTTCATACCACCTATCCTTATCGTCATAAGAATCTATATCATTATATTTTTCTGGAATATTACCATTAGAACAAGACAAAAATGATGCCATTAATATATCACCTAAATCTGAATCATCAGTAACAAAATCTTGTAAATATTTTGGTTTAGTTTTCTTTCTATTTTCCCTAGAATTAACATTATCTATATTCCTTTCTTCAAATTGTAATGATTCTAAATTATTATCAGAAATTAAAATTTTCTCAGTACTATTGGTTTGGGTTTTATCAGGACTACTACTACCAACCTTCTCCTTCCTATCCGAGATAGACTCCGCATCAATACTAACCGTTTCAGGTGACTCTGAACATGTTTCTTCCCTAAACAATACGTTTCGTTCTATGCATATTCTCCTTTTATTATCATCCCATAATCTATATCCCCCTGGAGCATAACCAACCATTTTCAATTTAATACCACGAGGGTCTAACTTCATTCGGAGTTTTTGAGGAATATGGGCATATGCAGATGACCCAAACATTCTGAAATTAGATACATTAGGACGTCTTCCTTCCCACATTTCAAATGGTGTAACATTAAGAGAAGCAGTGGGACTACGATTAGTGACATATACCGCATATCTCAGGGCCTCGCCCCAAAGCTCTTTAGAAAGTTTAGAATCTAACAATAATGCACGCGCCTTTTCAGTCAGAGTACGATTCATTCTCTCAGCTACTCCGTTCATTTCAGGATTATATGCAGCAGTATACTGCAATACTATGCCCTTTTCATCACAAAAAGATTTAAAATTTCTAGTAATATACTCACCACCATTATCTGACTTTAACTTCAATATACCATGACCAAAATGATTACTAGCATAATTATAATACGTCTTGAAATATTCAAAAACTTCAGACTTGTCTCTTAATAAGTAAACTGCAGTGAAATGGGTAAAATCATCTATGAAAGTAACAAAATATTTATATCCGTCCCACGTAGACGGGCTAACAGAACAAACATCAGTATGTACTAGTTCTAAGGGTTTCCTAGCCTTATACATTCTCCCATTAAAAGGAAGGCGTGTAATATTAGCAAGTATGCATGATTCACAATGTTTATTTTCTAAATTTTTTTCTTTCAAATCAGTTAAACCATCAACCATATTTTTATTTACTAAAGTTTTCAAACTACTATAGCTTAAGTGAGAAAATCTTTTATGCCAAATTTCTACTAAATTATCTTTTGTGTCTGATTTTTCACCATAATAACAATCATTAAATATTACTTCAAATTCTACAAAATAAAGGGATCCTAGTCTATGCCCAACCATAAACAATTCATTGGTTTGTGAGAAAACTTTAACTTCCCCTTCATTGAAGATGATCTTTAAACCATGTCTTTCCATTTTGGAAACAGATATTAAATTTTTCCTTAATTGTGGTACATAATACACATCATTTAATATAATATTAACCTTAAAATCACTTAAATAACATTTTATTTTTCCTATACCAACAGCTTCTAAATCAACATCATTTTTGGCAGCTGAAATTTTAATTGGTTTATCCAGTTTACAATAATTAGAGAATAAATTAATGTCATTTACAAGATGAAATGAACTACCTGAGTCTATAACACATTTAAAACTATTCTTATTCTGCTGTTCAGTGTCAGCGCTAAAGGACATAAAACTTACAAATTTGTTACCTTCAGTATTTTCAGTGCCGGTAAGAAATGACTTTCCTCTACCTCTCCCCTGGGTCTGATGACGAGTAGCCATACTGTCGTCTCGGCCTCCGTTGTACTTCCAGTCGCCACGTCCACGGCTGTGAAGTCTCCAGTCACCAGTCCTGTGTCGTGCTTGCTGAGTGCTCCTACACTGAAATTTTTTGTGTCCGGGGCGTCCACATCCATAACACAAAAAGATTGAAGAATCAAGGGATTTGATCGCTCCTCTGTTTCGTTTTTCCTCTTCTCCCAGCAGTCTGTTTTTCACAAAGTCCATTTTCAATTCCTCCATAGTTTCCAACGCCGTGATAATGCCTTCATAAGATTTCGGCATGGATAGTAGTAAATAGTTAACCTTTTCTTCTTCCGAGAGCTCACTGCCAGCATCCCCGAGTTGTGCAAATAGCTTTTCCATGTCAATAAAATGTTCCATTAAAGGTTTCCGTTCGTCGAATTTCATATCGGATAATTCTCTTCTTATAAATAATTTAGATCGTGTACCTTTCTTCTTAAAGCTGTCTTCCATGCTTTTAATCATTTGATATGCAGATCTGTCCTTCAAGTATTCGAGATGACTGTCGGCGGTTGCCGCTATTATAATAGCCTGGGCTTTAGCTTCCAATTGCTTGTTATTTGTAGATTTACTGAAATCCTCCTTTTCGATCGCCTCTATTGCTCCATTATCCCGCAGGATACTTTTCAATCTAAACTCCCATGCGTTGTAATTGTCCCCCGCGAAAGGGACAATTTGATATTTTTCTTTTGACATTTTCTGTCCTTTAATACTCATTAATTCACCATATATCCGATGGCTTTACTTGGCTGTGTTACTGGGCCCATAACCCTGTTAAGGATTGCGGGGATGATTAAAGATACAAACTTTGATCATTGAAGCGTGCCTTTATTAATCACACAACAACATGGGGAACTCTTACATCTTGCAGATTACAGACTATATAAAAACTTCCTTCATAACTGACAGTTGACACAGTGTCACAACCAACGCAGTGTTGCTACATACAATATTATATAAATCATTGTTAATCAACAATTATTTTATTTTTGCAATTGTTACATTAATTTATGTAGATCCAGTTATTGCATTTGTAACCTTCCAATTAGTCTTATGGCACATAGAAACAAGTAAATAGATTTGCCATAATAGAATACATATACAGCTAGGCTACGGAGACTGCACTATTTCATAAGACATAATATTTAAACATCACATTCAAATTATAATATTCTTTATATGCTCACTTTAAAATCAATTTCGTAGACCAAGTTGTGATGGCCACCTTGAGACGTTTTTTGATAAATTAATAAATTACCTAGGTATATGGGGAAGGAACTGATATCTTTAATACAATTTACCTACTCGGTAACTTAGCAAAGATGCCAGTCTCGAACCGTTAATTAGTATATAATACTATTACCACCTAAATGTATTGAGCTCTAAAGTCTAAGGTTATGTTCAGTTTGATTGAATAAACGAATTTGTATTTGAATCGAATAAATACCACATGTGCATGCATATTTCCTTGAAATTTTTTGCTGAAATATTCATCATGAATAGGAAATACCTTACATCTTTCATTAGTTGCAGGCTGTATTAAGAACCCTATATGATTCAAGTACAACATTATAGTTACGCAGGAAATTATTATAACAGTTGAAATTTTCTTTCTTTCTTTAAAAAATAATGCATTATTTCAAAAAAACTCATTAGATAACATTTCAATATCTTAATTCTTAAGTATAAAGCATATGAAATTAGGTTTACCTGATAAATTTATAGATATGGATACATGGCCCTTTTATTCCTAAATATTCCATTGAAGATGGTCAGCAATACCGACAGGCATGCTGAGCAATTGCATGCCAAATCGAATGTCGTAATTGGTTGTTGAGATAATAACCTGTGACATAGTATGTTTCGGCATTCTTTGTATCGTAAATAGAGTCGTGCTATTCGTTAATGAATGAATTAAGCGACTTCAATATTGATTATGATGTAGGAATTATTAGAGACAAGCTTTCCGCCTGCGCCTGTGGCGTCGCCCTCTTTGTCAACTTAAAAAATTATATAATAAACCTTCCACAAGAACCACGGTATCAATTATTAAATGTCAAAATCCATTGCGTAGTTTTATTAACATTTGCGGTCTTGGTAAGATAGAAGTCGCAATCATCAGCCTATGTTTGTTTCTAATTGTAACGGCACAGTTGAGTTAAGACTTTCTAGTTTTACATAAAAAGTCACCATGCTATCCTTTACCGATAGAAGCATGGCATCTAGCAATGTGCAGATCATTTGAAAATTAACTTTAATTTTATGCACGCTCATACCGTCTTAAACCCAGACTGAAGATGGTTGCATATTCTTAAAATTCAAAATGTTGACATACATATGTGGAAACTACATCCAACGATTGTGTTCCATTTCAAATTTACTATTGTCCTATGCGCCACAACCCTTCATACCCAAAGCCTGATTTTCATGACGTGTTCTACGTATAGTGTAAAGTCAACAAATACAGTTGGGAAAATTATGTATGAGAAAATATGAGAAATAACTAATGAATTTTTTTTGCAAACTGAAAGTAATTTAAAATACCTATGCTTTTGAAAATAATCTACAATACGTTTTCCATCCATTTAAATGTTTTATTATACCTTCTATTTATTTTATGGTTTCTTTGATTGCCTAAAACGGTTAACGATTTTAAACGTTTGAAAAAATAAAATAAATAAATCTTGATTTTGTATGAATAATAGCATCATTGTACGTCCAAAAAAGGTTAAGATATATGTTTTTGTCGTCCACGTATATGGCTTTCCGGAAAGAACACCTGGTTCTATAAAGCACGGAGCAGTCAGAAGTCAAGGGCAACCCATTTTCGTGACTGATCGTTAAGTTAATTATGTTGTTTAAAGTAGTGGAAAAAATAAACGTAGGATTGCTCTTCGTTCTTAGGCATTTTAATGTAATTGTTTATAGTTAGTGTATTTTATGAAAATATTTGAATTGAATTTATACTCCTTGTAAGTCGGAATTGTTATCAGCCTATGTTTGTTTCAAATGCAAGGGTAACTACTACAGCTCAGTAAAGACTTTCTAGTTTACATTTAAACAGTCACTATTTTCTCTGGTGATCGGCACTACAGGCTACGGCCTATCGCAGACACCGCAGTCCTCTCGATTTATGTTTAATTGTACTTTTTTGTAAATGTTGTTATAAGTTTTTGAGGAAAATAAATGATTATTTATTTATTTTAGGGCAGCCGCACATTGTAAATTTTTTTCTGTAGAGGGTGGAACGCTCTACGCTCAAAGGACGGTGTGAGCGGAACACGCCAGTTTATACAAATAAAATACAAAATGACACAATTTCTACTGAAATCAGTAAATTGAGTTATTAAATTATAGACAGCTTTGCGCCAAAGTTATTATCACCAATTTAACTGATAGACCTCAAAGCAATATAAAGGCTATAATTTCCTTCAGTGTGATATACAATACGGGGGTTATCACCAAACATTTCTCTTTGTTACATTCACCATTCTTGTTGAGAATCTTAATCTCATTAAATACACACCTGCCTGCATAATTATTAGTTATGCGCGGAGCATTGTTGATGAAGTGTACGCTGGTTAAGTCAAATATGAAATACCTAATAGCACAGACTAATAATAATATACTACGTATACAACAGACGGTTCACTCCATACAAAAAAAGTTGCACTATGAATTTGCGCAATTAAAGCGCCAGTGGGGAAAAAACGTACTACATGTTCGATTATATCTCTTGGTCTTTTGCTTTTAACACACTAGATGGCACGTTAAATACAGACTTGAAGTTCTTTTCCTTCCAGAGCCACTAGATGGCACTAATGTAAATATATGTACACGTACCTTTTATTTTCAAGTCTGTGGCGTCAAGTGTCAATCAACATAATAATAAATACCTACTCGGATTTTTAAATAAACAAACTACCTACAAAGTAAACTGACATATTCACAGAGTACATTAATATGACTTGTATTTAGTTCAGTTTATTTACGAGATTCTGTCAAAACCAAAACGAGAAGCTTTGTTTGTTTTCGTTTTTAATTGTTGACTAATATTTTAAAAATAAGTGCTAAATATGGTTTATGGATGGACTGTGAGGTTATGTAGAATCTACAGGCAGAAAATAAGCTTTATATGGTAAACTGATATTTTCTCAGAAAATAAATTTTTACAAACATGATTTTTAATGATTGGTTTATGGATTTGTAACCCAATATAAGATTGTTTTATTACAGACTTATTGCTTACGTTCGCAATAACAAATTTGTTCAAGAGAGGAGAAGAATTAATCCATCCCAAATGTAAATAATAATACGATTCTCCACAAAAACATTGTAGACACAAGAAAGGGATTTCTACATTTGCTACTAAGAAGGATATGGGATCATGAAGGATTTCATCTGTTTTAATACCAGTAAAATGGAATGAGCGCCGTGGCCGTGACTGTGTTTGGTACATAAAGAATGACAAACATTCAACTTGAAATTATGAGTGCATTACGGGCAAGGGCACAATAAGTTGCCCTTTGACTAAGATGTAGGTACTTAATTTTAAGGAACACGAAAATGGATGGCTAGAATAGGTATAATCGCATACATAGTATTTATTTCTAGTCTGTTGTATAAATAATCAAAGACTACAAAATATAATGAACTATGTCTTTAATATTAATTCTACAGTTTACAGTGTAGTGTGTAATCTATTGTATGTGTGCGTCTAGAATATATAGTCCTGTTGTTCTACAGTTTAAGCTTCAATACAAGCTTACAGTCGAGTCAAGTGTTTCATTAACCACCAACCATTGCATGGCAACCCTGCCAGTTTTGTAAATTGTAGTCTACCTAACCTGACTGTTGGTTTTGATTTGTATCTCACAAAAAATACTATACCAAATTTCAAGAAATAAGAATTAAATATTTGATTAAATTTTACTACTATACAGGAGCTTATACATGAAACATGACCAAAGCAGGGCTTTGGAGAAAGTGTGTATGGACAAAGACCACAAAACATATGGTGCGGACAACTGCATGAAAAGCATGCAGTAAGAGACATTAAATAAATAAATAAATAACACACATTTATTGTCAAGATCACAACACGAGATACATTTATAAACAAAGGAAAAACAAAAAAAAATAAAAAGAAAAATAATTAAATAAAAATAATCTTATTCCTAAGAACTGTAATGTGGCAGTGAGTGACCTGATAAATGGAGCCAACTCAGTATATGATGGCAATGTGCTTAATGCCTTACCACCACTGATTTTCAGTGACCCCAAGTGACTATTGGAGTTTCAGTCTAGAATTGTATATAATGATAATTTAACATGAGTATATTATGTGAAAGATATATTTCTATTAATATGATAGATACTAATAAATAAATACATCAGTTAAAACATGTAATATAGGTAGCTGGTAGATATAATATCAGTATGTAATTATGTATATACTTAATGTAAATAAATAAAATGAAATTATGTATATGTTACCGGAAATGTATGAAATCAAGGAATTGTATACAAATCCTAGTGGTTTAAGGACGCTGTCACAAATCTGCGTTACTCAAATTTAGGTATCTAACGTCGCCACGTGGTTCGGGGCACATCACGCTCACGTAAACATAGCGCATTCCATTTTATAGACCATCTTCATACTTGATATTATTTTTAATTTATTACGAATTTTAAAAATTCATTTTTATACTTTTATTAGTAACTAGCTTCCGCCCGCGACTCCGTCCGCGCGAATGTCGGTCTTTGCGTGGATGGTTTATTTCTCCATTTTGAGTAACTCGGACAATGACATCTTATAAATATCTATTGGACCCAAATACGGCTAGGTCTATAATAATACGCAACGTGTGTTCGCGGTACCTACTATAGAACAACGTCTATGGATAACTGAAAAATTGAGATTAATTTTTTTTCTACGTATTTTTCCAGGATAAAAAGTATCCTATTTTACGCCCAGGATAATAAGGTATAATTATACCAAGTTTCATCGAAATCGAACCGGTAGTTTTCACGTGATGTCTTCACATACAGACAGACAGACAGACAGACAGACAAAAATTTTTTAATCACATATTTGGGTTTGGTATCGATCCAGTAACACCCCCTGCTAGTTATTTTTTCAATATTTTCAATGTACAGAATTGACCCTTCTACAGATTTATTATATGTATAGACTAGGTAGGTACAATTATTGTGATAAGTATGTTAGTAACTAACTTTAAAAAAAGTGTGTGTTTTACAAAACCTCTAGGAATTGTATGCAATATCTAGAAGCTTTTTAAGAAATGTTTAAAATATGTACTTTTTTAAGAATTATCATACATATTATTATGTTACCGCCTACCGGCAATGTATTAAATCCGGCATTGTATACAATTCTTAGAAAATATGTATGTATGTTATATGTATGTTATTCCGAGTTACGGTCCGAATTAAATAAATTAGATTCGTCACATTACCTAGGAAATCTGAACTTTTCCTAAGGAGCAAACACATATTTTGCAAATGTGGATGGTTTTTGGGGAAGCTATTACCCGAGGTCAAAACTAAAATCCAAGATGGCGCCGACGAAAATTTTACATCTTTTCGTCATGGGTGTCATTTTCATGGTTTTTGGGGTAGCTATTAATCAATATGAGGTCAAAACTAAAATCCAAGATGGCTCCGACGAAAAATTTGACATTTTTTCGTCATGGGTGTCATTTTCATGGTTTTTGGGGTAGCTATTAACGAATATGAGGTCAAAACTAAAATCCAAGATGGCGCTGATGAAAATTTGACTTTTTTTCGTGATGGGTGTCATTTTCATGGTTTTTGGGGTAGCTATTAACGAATATGAGGTCAAAACTAAAATCCAAGATGGCGCCGACAAAAAATTTACATCTTTTCGTCATGGGTGTCATTTTCATGGTTTTTGGGGTAGCTATTAAACAATATGAGGTCAAAATTAAAATCCAAGATGGCCCCGACGAAAATTTTACATGTTTTCTTCATGGGTGTCTTTTTCAAGGTTTTTGGGGTAGGACGTGCAAAGGTTTAACCAATATGAGGTCAGAACTAAAATCCAAGATGGCGCCAACGACGATTCCTAAACATTTATTTCAATGCTCTTTAAGATTATTTCTCTCTCTCTCTCTCTCTCTCTCGTAGTATATAAGAATTCGACTATACAGGGTGTCCCACTATCGGTATACTAAGTGCTAAGGGACTTGTAGTGTTGCATACACTAATCACCTAAAAATACTTAAACAACAAAATTACATCAAAAAATTTTGCTAAATTTTTCCTGAAAATCCATGTTTTCTTCTCTAACTTCGTGCAGCCGGCATATACCGTTTCGCTAATGTGATTATTTTGTCTATGAAAACATAATTAAACGATAGCTCACGTGCGGGTGACAAAGTTGGGCGGGTTGCATTTACGGGGTGTACACAAAGAGTTTTATGAATTAATCTAATTGAAAAAAAAGATACACCTGGCATTTTATAAGTATTTTTTACGTACTTAGCGTATGCAAAGCTATAACCTATACAGAGTGTGAGTGGGACAGTCTTAAAAATATTTTTAAAGAGATACATCATTTAAAGAGACACACCTAAAACCACAAAAATGACACCCATGACGAAAATATGTCAAATTTTTCGTCGGCGCCATCTTGGATTTTAGTTTTGACTTCATATTGGTTAATAGCTACCCCAAAAACCATGAAAATGACACCCATGATGAAAAGATGTAAAATTTTCGTCGGCGCCATTTTGGATTTCAGTTTTGACCTCATATTCGTTAATAGCTACCCCAAAAACCATGAAAATGATACCCATGACGAAAAGATGTAAAAGTTTCGTCGGCGCCATCTTGGATTATAATGTTGACCTCATATTCGTTAATAGATACCCCAATAACCATGAAAATGACACCCATGACGAAAATATGTAAAATTTTCGTCGGCGCCATTTTGGATTTTAATTTTGACCTCTTAATGTTTAATAGCTACCCCAAAAACCATGAAAATGACACCCATGACGAAAAGATGTAAATTTTTTGTCGGCGCCATCTTGGATTTTAGTTTTGACCTCATATTCGTTAATAGCTACCCCAAAAACCATGAAAATGACACCCATGACGAAAAGATGTAAAATTTTCGTCGGCGCCATTTTGGATTTAAGTTTTGTCAAATTGCTTTACCCCACCAATCCGTTCAACAACCCATAAAAAAGGGGATCTCAGTCAACGTAATTTTTAAAACATAATTTTAAATTACAAATAATTTGAATATGAAACTTATACAGTTTACTCTTACTTATAAAGTATCAAATATTTCAAATCACGAAAACAACAGTGCACGCACAATAGGTAATCTTTTTCTTATTCGTTTTTATTTTTGGGACGAGGAGCGATACACCCGTCCTTCCAAGAGCGCTTCTGAGCGTTAAAATGGTACCGAAAAACAGCGTGTTTTTGTAAAAATCCGTAATAGCACCCTTAAGATCCGAATATAAGTCGAAATGCAACGGCGTGATAATAGAATGAGACCAATTTTATAATAAACTAGCAGTCCGCCCCGGCTAATAACAATATATGTTCATATTATCTTACTAATTAACATTTCTTAAATCAACTTATATTCAATCAAATCAAATTTTCATTTGGTAAGTAATCAGTCCCCTCGTCCTGCTGACCCCGTGTACATGTCGCAGTCGGATTGTATAATCCGCCGTATTACAAACGGCCGGCATTTTGTAATATGCCGAAATTCGTCTTTTTCAAAAATTCTGCAAAAAGACGGTCGCGAGCCGACGGAGCCCCACGAAGTGGGGCTCCTATTTCTGTATAGTTTTAAAAAACACGAACCTAACCTAACCCACCCCCTTATCCAAACCAAAAAATTCTGATTACGAATTTTTGGCATATTACAAAATGCCGGCCGTTTGTAATTCGGCGGATTATACAATCCGATTGCGACATACATACCCCTCGTCCCGCGTACCTTCCAATATCTTAGATGTTTTACATTTCCGATTGTTAGTTAGGAAATGTATAGATTTCCTAGGAAATGTGTACTATAAAATGATTTATTTCACACATTTCCGTGCGATTTTAGGAATTACATACATTTCCTAGGAATTTTATACAATGACGGATTACATACATTTCCGTTAACATATACAATGTTTATAATTATAATGATAAATAGGCAGAAAATAAATGTCTATATAATGTTATGTTATATTATAACCAGTAAATAAAATAAATATTTAATTAAAGTTTATGTGTAAACTGTAATTCGATACAAATGCACTAAGGGTTAGAACAGGATTTTAAAATATGTTTCCGGTATTGGAAACGAAAATTATTAATATTTGTCAAACTGGTTAATGGTGGTGGAATGTTGTTCCAACACTGTGGCATTGTATCGAAAGCTACCCTTGAAAGCTGCTGAGTGGTGCTTGGGTATGGACAGTTTACAGTTTGCAGACCTGGCTTGGTAGTTTAAGGCACTTCGTTCACCTACCCATAAGAAGCTACAGCAAATGTGATGCTTCCTTGTGGATTATGTATATCTACAGATCACCCATATTTGGCAATCTCGCTTCACCTAATGGCCTTGTCTGTTCAAGCCGAAATGAATTAATTACCTACTGCAAAAATTAAATAATTTAGATTACCTGGAAAGGACAAGGAAAATAAACTTTAAACAAGTGTTCGACCGATTATTACCAAGTAGGTAAATAAATTAATGACAAGACAAGGTAATCAATTAATGCTAATAATTTCCTAAAGAAAACATTTTTTTCAAAATTTTCACATAATAGGTACTTAACTAGGTACTAGACTCAAAAGTTTATGATAAGTCAATGAATGATAAATAGAATATGTTTAAGTAAAATGAAGTAGTTTATTTTACAATAAATTAATCTTATAAATTACCAACTTTCATTCTGCGGCTTCAACCGTGTGCCTTATTCAATCCCTGTTCCTACCCCTTGAATCCTATTTATGCAACAAAATTGAGATGTCCTTTTTCAACGTAGGTATGTACATATATCGAAATTTCCGTCAAAATCGGTTCAGACGCGTGCGGGAATACCTATTTTCTCGTGGTCCCACTATTTTGTCCTACTATGACGGAGTAACTTTCGTATTTATCTACAAAACAGAAATGATTTGATTGTTTGTTTGTTTGTATTGGATAGGATCCGAAACTACTGGACTGATTTGAAAAATTATTTCATCATTCGAAGCAAAAATTATACCTACCTGATGAACATAGGCTACTTTTTATAACGGGACAAGTGATAACTGCGTTAAAAACAACCGACTTCAAACTTGCACTTGCAAAATTTACAAATACCTACAGACAAAAATACTCATAAAATAAAAACTACTGGGCCTATCCGAATAAAATTTTTATGGGACCAATTCGACACCATCCCGCATCGAACAAAAAAAGAATCACGTAAATCGGTTCAGAAACCTCGGAGTAATCGGTGTACATACATAAAAAAAAAAAAAAAATATACCGGCCGAATTGATAACCTCCTCCTTTTTTTTGAAGTCGGTTAAAAATACTTCATTCTTATGGGAATCGATGTCGAAATATTTAATTTTAGGCGCATAAAGAAAAAAAACGCAAAGGATCATTCAAAACCTTTTCTACGGTTTAAATCTCAAAACTTTTTGGTTCATACTTCATATAAAGGTAATCTGATAGGATTATTTAGAAAATAAAACAAGATGACGTAGGTAGGTATTTAACTTTAGTTTCGATTTATTATCATTAATGATGATTTCTTGATATTCTTAACGACGCGGTTGGCGCAGTTGTAAAGTAACTGCCTACTGAGCCGACGGTCCCGGGTTCGATCCCCGGTCAGGGCAAATATTTGTGTGATGTACTTGATTATTTGTTTTTGGGTCTGGGTGTTATCTATATAATATGTATTTATAAAATATTATATTATTTGTATACGTAGTATATTATTATTAGTCTGTGATATTATATTTATCGTCGTCTAGTACCCACAACATAAGCCTTACTGTGGGACTAGGTCGATTTGTGTAATATTGTCCTTTAATATTTATTTATAATTTATATATAATTAAATGTGACTAGAAATAATATACTTACTACGGTTTAAGTATAGGTTGTATCGTAGTATATTATTATTAGTCTGTGGTTGTATATTATTTTGTAATGAGATCTTGCAATCAAATATTCACACAATCTCGCAAGTTTTCCGACAATTCATTTTTCGTATGAAAATTATCAATACACTAGGTACCTACCTAATATAGGCCGCTACAGGAACGCAGTTTTTAATAATTAATAACGGCTTTAACCCATTTACAATATTTTTATAGGTGGCAAAGGCAATGAGACTATGTATTAAAAACGTAGTATATTATTATTAGTCTGTGGTCTGCTGAGATCATTAAGTGTGGTCTGTGATATTATTATTAGTCTGTGTTAAAAACGTGAAAAGTAATGTAAAAAGTCTGTAGTGCCATCTATTATTCGTTTAGCATCGCCAAATCGGAGGAGAATAACTTGTTTATAGTAGTTTCATGAGATGGCGTTGTTTTGAATATAAACTTTTCTGTAAAATTAGTTAAAATCGAGCGAAAATGAAATTAAATAGGTAGGTTCCATTTACAAAAGTATGTTAAAAATTATAAAAAGCAATGAAATTGCAATTAAATCTAATTTTATTTTTTGCTGGTTAAAATGATACACTTAGCGGCATCTATTGGTAGTCGGATGGCATTAATCCTGTTTTGTATGTAATGAACCAGACATGCTAATAGGGTAGTAGTCAGTAGAGCCGGAAATAATTTAAAAAACAAATATTGATCCTATTTTCAATAGGCATCATAAAGAATATCACATGTAAAAAGTATTTTAGGAACGATGCCCCTAAAATAAAGTTATGTACTTTGAAATTTTTACATTCTATCAATGTAAAATGCAAATATTATATATTTTTGTAGAGACTAGAGACACACACAATATTTAATTTGAGAGTGGAATCTGAAATGTTTCTAAACTAACATTCCTAAATCTTTGTTTTTTCGCTTCTCTCTCGTGCCAAACATAAACATGCATGCTTATTGTGTACTAGCGGTCCGCCCCGGCTTCGCCCGTGGTACATAATTTACGTTTTCCCTACATAAGAACCATCCTCGTACTTCAAGGAATATAATAAAAAAATAATTATCGAAATCGGTTCAGCCGTTCTCGAGTTATGCGCTTACCAACACATTTTGCGATTCATTTTTTCTATATAAAGATTAGTTTCGGGATAAGTTCAGTTGTCAAATGTAAAACATAGGAGGCATTGCGCTAGTCTCTTAAAACCGGCTCGACTCGCTAAATTTATCGGTGACGGTGTGAGGGGCCTGCGGCGGGGCGGGGACTATTTTCGTCTGGCGGCCACGTTTGGAAAATGTGTGGTGACGTCACGATCCTCCGCGGCGATGGCATCATCGAGTACCCGCGACACGTACGGTCCGACTTGCCAAAATATCGTGGCAAGCTCTCCGCGATCAACTTTATTTTGGTCATTGTTCGCAACCTCCTCCGACTCACGCAATGCCTTTAATCAATTTGAAATATTAAATTAAAACGCTTGACACATTTAAGAAATATACAAATAACGATTACCCGTTGAAATGTTTACAATCGTAGCGGCGCGGCGTTTGATTTGTTTAAATACTTTTTTGTTTTGACCTAGGAATACCGTTGCGTAAGTTTTTTGTAGTTTGTGTTTCAACATCGCGGCAACGCTATGTTGAGAACGATTGAAAATTGGACAGATTCAATATTAGAATTAATATTTTTTTTCTTCCTGAAATTATCATAACTACTATTCTAGAGCACATTGTATGCAATGAGCTCTATCAGTCTAAACTTGCAATAATTAATAAATAAAAAAAACTCTTCAGAAAATTTGTTGAACCTAAACGACGTGCTACGAGTTCTTTCTAATGTATTATTTGTTTGAATAATAACAGCAACTTCCATAAGAGTTCTTTTACTTTTGGACATCTGTCTTAATATGAAGATATTTTTATCTTCGGGTTCTATCGAGGCTTATTGAAATAAAATATCTTCCGTTTCGATAGAAAACATGCTGACGAAGGCAGACTAATTTATGTAGAGTCATTCTTTTTACTACGCAAATGTCACTTACAACCCATGTTGTTATTACAAGCAGCAGATAATAATAGTAATAGTTTCAATCACCATTCATGCTAGGTAGTTTGTTTACTACACATAAAGTGTTCTGTGTGTTGAAACAAATTGCTGAAGTGTCATACCTGTTATCAGTATTGAAGTGACAACATTCCCTCGTACCACGCACAGGGCGAGTGGAATGCGTGATGTTTACATGAATAGTTTAGTTGGAGCATTAGCGATAGGAAACGTCACAATTTTAAAACGGAAACCTCTTGGTAGAAGTTATAGGGTCGCGTACGCGCTATCGTTCGACAGTCATCAGTGCTACGCGACCGTCGCCGCCGCGTGGTACAGTCCGTAGCAATAATTCACAACATCGTTAATTTAACAAGCACGTCAGTTAAATCACAGTGACGTTGTGAACCAATATGAACATAGTGATATTAGTGGAAAGTTGCCATTGATTATACACAGGTGAATAAATCTATGATACGAAACGGCACGGACTTATCTAACGGTCTTGTACAGTGAGGTAGTTTTGTGTTCATGTTCATAATAAGTAGCTTGAACTATTAGCTGAATTACTATAGACATTTGTTTTGTTTTTTCAGTATTATTCAGTCTAAATTTTAGTTCTGATGTAGTAAAAGTGTGGTAATCAAGTCGATGAGATAGAGCTCTACATTATGTATATGCTTAGTAGGATTTGAAAACAGATACATATAAAGCTTGCTAAAGTCTATAATGTTAGATAAACAAGAAAATATTACATCAAATAAGTTGCTACAATACTGATTTTTCTCCATTCTGAAATAATTCAATACGAATGATCATAGTTTCACGGTTTTCAACTGCTGAAAAATTCTAGTGAACTCAATATAAGTTCATTAATGGTGAGGTTCTAATTCTTTTCATGAGCTTTATGAATTTTCAAACTTTAACTTTAATTACAACAATTTAGTTACAGTTCATTTCGGTATCTACATATAAACCTAAGAAGTCAGTGCTGGTACTAGGTATAAAAATATAAACTGCATAATCATTTTTTTCTTGGCCTAACTTATTAAACTCTGCTATAAACAATATTCTATTAGAACTGAAAGGTTTATACTGTCGTCGTCGTATAAAAACACTGAGCCATAAATAATAGACATATTGATAAGAAAACATAACTTTGAGCAATGTATTTAACTCGGATTCAATGTCGAGCTAGTTTTAATTGTTGATTCAGGATGTAATATATTATGGGCAGTGTCGCATTCTTCACTGTTGCAGTTAACTGCTCTGTAACAGATACATCTACGTGTTAGACAGATTATAACGAAATTTGAATGGTGTTTTCGTGCTAATTCTTTTTGAATATATGCCAAGAAACAAATGGAATTTTTTGCATGATGGATGAAGTTTTTACGTAGTGTTAGACAACGATCAAAGTAAAAAGTTAAAATACTAAAGAACAACTATTCAGCAATGATATCATAACAATTACTATTGAAGTGTCACTAACAGAATTTTATAAAAATTCATATCGTTTTATGAATCCTAGCCAATTTGAAAAAAACATAAATATTTATAAATTTAAATACATCCGCATTATGTGGCTAAGTTACTACCCAACGACCTGACAAATGAGTAATATCGTTGTGTTATTTTCGGCGCCTTAATATGATATCATAGCGATAATCGGCGATGCGAATTGCTAATAAAACCATACAAATCGTACACCCTCTCAATGTCTATGTTTTGTAATGGCTATAAAAAAGAAACTTGTTTTTCTATAGCGCGAGATTGAAAACGGTCAGCTGATTTGGAAGTTAGATTTTGGATTTTTATTGGAATTATTATACGTTTAAATGCTTACAATTGTATTATATATAAAAATATTTAAACGAATCTCTTCATTTCTTGTTTTTACCCGTTGTAGGTATTTTTTAAAGTTCATGATGATACTAGAACCTCTTTAACATTTTTACGTAGCTCGGTTAGTAAGATTAATTAAACAGCCAGTTTTAAAGAGGACAAAAAAGAGACTCAGAATGGATACAAATGCATTTAAATTTGTCTAAGGAAGTAATTCGAGAGTAATTCAAAGGAAACTTAAACTTATCTAACTATAGCCTTTGTTCATAATTTAATTATACATAGGTACTACTATCATGGATTACTAAATATGTAGTTAAATATGTAGTGCTACTGTATTTATAGTGACATCAATTCAATACAACATAATGGACCTTTTCCTCGATAGGTCTTATGTTAACTAGATTTATTGACAGGATGTCTCGATTTTATGAACTCGTTCTTTGATGAGAACATAATCGATGTAGTTAGATGTCTGACCTCCATCTATTGTGAATCGGCAATTTATAGTGTCAACTTTAAATTGCATCTCAATGGTAATTGAATCATACTATTTTGCTTCGTTTAAAGTACACCGCTCTTTAGTAGACTTTGCTGTCGATAGATGACTTTGATGTATTTACGTAGAAATTAGAATATTTTTATTATAGGTTACATAGGTTACATATAACGTAGTGTAATTAGTATAATAAATTGAAACGTGCAAGTAGGTAATTAAATTAAAAAATAATAATAATCTATATATATATACATATAATAAATCTGTAGAAGAGTCAATTCTGTACATTGAAAATATTGAAAAAATAAATAGCAGGGGGTGTTACTGGATCGATACCAAACCCAAATATGTAATTAAATAAATTTTTGTCTGTCTTTCTGTCTTTCTGTCTGTCTGTCTGTCTGTCTGTCTGTCTGTCTGTCTGTCTGTCTGTCTGTCTGTCTGTCTGTCTGTCTGTCTGTCTGTCTGTCTGTATGTCTGTCTGTATGTCTGTATGTGAAGGCATCACGTAAAAACTAACGGTTCGATTTCGTTGAAACTTGGTATAATTATACCTTATTATCCTGGGCATAAAATAGGATACTTTTTATCCCGGAAAAATACGTAGAAAAAAAAATCTTAATTTTTCTTAATTTTCCGCGCGGACGGAGTCGCGGGCGTAAGCTAGTAATTAATAAATTGGATAGAAATAACGGTAGCATTAAATTGCTCTTAGAGAGGAGTAAATATTGTTCGAATAAATTTGTCGGATGCCACAATTATTATACCTAGTAAAAATAAATGTTTCAATGATGAGACTGTAAAGTGAAACATTGTACCTAATTCTAACAAATGAAATGTCGATTTTGATAGCTTTGATAGTTGCGATAGTTTATACGAATAACATTATAACAACTTCATTTCGTAATCTGATTATAATTTTAATTACTACACAAAATACGCAACTCGAAACGAACATACAGATAATGAATCAAAAAAATTATCATTCATAAAAGTAGATAGTAAATTACGAACGTTCTTAGCTTCGCTGTTTTGTATTCTAACGGATTTTAATAACATATTGGAATGGAAGAAATACTTCCTATATCTAATACCGTTATTTACAATAAGGCACTGATGATAGAACGGTAAAAGGTTGGAAGCTTCATATCACTTTTTTCAAAGCTTTAGAAAAAACATTGACAATCAAATTTCAGTACAAAATTATACAATTTCATTTAGTTTATGATTCACAAGCCCATAAAACGATATTATTCTAAAAGTACTTACATTTAAATGTATCTTACGAATCAATCAAATTAAAACGCAATTAGTAAATCTTAAGTACGAGGTATTTGCTCATCATTGTTTCACGATTTGAAATCATTACAATATCCTTGTTCACGACTTTAAATTTGCATACGATGTTATATCAGATATTATTCTTATAAATACTTTTGGTAAGAAACAATCGATAATCCATTTTGGGAAGTGATCATTTATTATGCAGATATGTCTGACTCTATCTATATTTATAAGATCATACATATAAAACCATAAGGTTATAGAAATAAATGATATGTCTTTCAAAATAATAAAAAAACATAAATAAATGATCTGATCAAAATTTAAAATTTGCATTTTGCTCTCGACTATTTACAATAGAACAAGAACATTTAAATAAACACTTGTTGGATTATTAAAAAAAAAAGAGTTTTTTCTATAAAGTTACAGTTTAGTTTATTTTTAAATGTGACCATACTCTTCGTATAGCGGTGATTTACAAGTAGGCATCTCACGTCATTCAATTTTGAGAATAGTATTTTTGCAATCGATTTACAAATATATTTTAACTGGGATATGGTGGTTGAACTCATCTACCCACGCACTGGTGTTGAGCAGACTGCTCGCTGCATCCGGAGCTGTGATTGATAAACCAATTTAGTATCATTGTCGTGAGAAATGTGGAACGTAAAACTAATACAATGTGGAATTATGGAGAATAATGTAATACATGATTTATATGTATTTCGCGAGACTTGAAAGCATTTCCTTGAAAATATTAAGTTATAGACCTACTAACCACAGATAGTCTGTTCTAAACCTATAAATAATCTTCCTTTTGGTTTCTATAGCCGTTTTAATTGATTGTTATTAAGATATAATAAAATGCAGTTCAATTTACGTGTTTCGGTTTCATTTGTCTTCAAATTAGAATTAAGTATAGTTTCAATTCTACGGTGATCGGCAAAAAATGTATATGTACCAATTAGTTCCCAATTGACTTTTTTAAAAAGTTAATCGTTTCTCACAGTTGAGTCAACACTCGTACACGTGCATATCAAATGATAGAGGTAATAATAATTACAGTTTAAATGGTGATGATTCAAGATGAGGTGTTATTAAATTCAGAGCCGAAACAAATTTTAACAATTACGTTGGAATAATCGTGAAATCGAACGAGCGTCGTGTGATTGTCTTGCACTGTGGGCGATAAAAGGCCTTGATCTAAGTACCTGTTAGGTTGTTAATAAGTACCTACGCTGGTTTATGCTTATTTAATACCTGTTAGCTGCTAATGATATCCTACTGAATGCGAGTCACAATTAAAATAATTTATATCGCTATTGGTGCTATGGTCACTGGTTCATGTTCTGAACCTTCTAATGATTTTCAATACTGATACTGATAGTTGATACTGTCTGTGTAAAACAAACATTTTCTTTTACGTTCGATAGCACAAAGTACTAAGTAATGCTTTGCTCTTATTAATTACTCGATATACTTACAAATATTGTCAGTTTTAAGAAATCTTAAAGCGTTTCCGGATCACCAAAATATGCATTCCCGTCTACGCGGTCTATGGAATACTCTATAATGGACAAAATACTTAAAAGTTTTAAACAGAAGAAAAATTAACCATATCTGTTACTTTCCTAACATGAGAAAAAAAGCTCAGTTAAAAATTATCAAACCTGATTGATTCATGTGATAATCTAAAACCTTTTTTGTTAATATAAAAATAATAATAGTAGGAACAACTAAAAAAATACCATGACTAATAGCTTCGTAAAAATAATCCATACTAATATTATAAATGCGAAAGTAACTCTGTCTGTCTGTCTGTTACTCAATCACGCCTAAACTACTTAACCAATTTGCATGAAATTTGGTATGGAGATATTTTGATAACCGAGAAAGGACATAGGCTACCTTTTATTGCGAAATATGTACCACGGGCGAAGCCGGAGCGGACCACTAGTGAAATATATATGCTAAAATGTATTTGAGACGACATCACAGCGATGTTTTATACATATTTAAATATATAGTATTTTCAATAAAAGATGGTTGGATTACTATAATATATAGACTGGATCGCAACGTATGTCTTAAATGTAAATTCGTGGGCTTTGATAAATTGTTGCACCTTTAACGTTTTGTTTGGCCTGAAGCAATTATTGTATTAAAGTGTTTGAAACGTCAGAATGTGACTGCCTTTATCTTATTTGTTCGAGTGCTCTATTCTCTCAAACGCCGTTATTCTATTCATTAGAAGCGTAAATGTGTGAAATTAAGAATCACTGGAGAAACAAATTTAGATATCAATATATTATTTAATCTTCCTTAAAGAAATGGTATGGTTAAACCACTTAACATCAGGTGGCCCACCTGCTCCTTTGCTTGCTCTGACATAAAAAATAAAAAAAAGACATGTGGCACTCGGGGACTGCCGCGGTAAAGCCTGCTATGCCTTCAAGCCACACCTCCGCCCGTCGGAGTGGGGAGCGTGAGGTTTTTCGTTACGGAATTTCTCGATTGCAATAGCTTAAAAAGAAATGAATTTAAAAAAATCTATATCGTTTCTTATTGCTACTCTAAATACATATACCTAAACAACACAACCTAGCTCCTGGTAGGGATTATAATCTATTGTTTACAAAATGATAATGAAAAATATCATAATATGAAGAAAGGAGTATAAAATAAAGTGATTGAAAGACTTGTGAAGGTTGCCAAATGAGTTCGATGAACTATGTAACCCATACGTTATTAGAAATATATCTTTTGCTGAGTTCAATACTATTTATTGGTCCATCAGAGTACCATAATTAGTTTATAAAATATTCTTACAACATATTTAAATCTTGCATGCTAAAATTGTGCACGTAATGTTATATCATTTTATATTTCTACGTGGCATATAGCTTGTTTAATGTAAATGACATTCACAATATCTGAGTATGCGATCACATACACATTTTTCCAACAGTAGTGCGTCGCATGAATAATTTTATTGTTAGTTGGGCGCGGGTCTCTGGTCGTTGTTCTGTCGATCGGCGGCTGCGGCAAAGGTGATGTAAGATCGGCTGGCTTCGACGGTGATGTCAGCGCACCTACGCGCCCCTCCCTCGTCTCTCTGCTGACCGCGCTACAGCCTTCCGCTAAATTATACCTACTAGAGTTACACATTATAATAAAAAACTTAGTTTTCATACTCTCTGCAGAGCTCTATCTCGGACATACCACACTTAATGTTTCATATAGTTAAGTATCAGTAAATAGGTTTTATACTCTGACATTTTATCATTTCATTAATCAATTAATAATGGCAAGGTTATATAAATAGAGCAATCATTAATTAATTAAGAATAGGTTTATTCATCTGTGTAAATGTAAATTAACAGATATCGAAGACAATGATTTACATAAATAAAAATGATAAATGCAAAGTGCATAAACCAAAATAAACATAGATACAAGATAATGCTATGTTGCAATAAAAGTTGTATAAAATTTGCTACAATGAAAGGATGATAATATTTAAGTATCGAAGTGCAGTGGGTTATATAACAATGGATTCTAATATACAGTAAGTGAAAGTGCAGTCGTTGAATCGGGAAGATGGAGGGTGCAATTCTAAGCACCCAGAGCAATAATAGATTCCGTAGTCACCTGAAGAACGCAGTAACCACACTATGCGCTCGCACGCTGCCCAAGTCGAGGTGTAGCGACTCGAGCGCGGGCACGGCTAAACATCACACATACCCCCGGGCCACTCCGCCGAAGAGGACCCCCATTGCATGTCGGATGGAGCCGCTCATATGCGATTTGCCGCAGACGTCCTCATTTATATCACACGAACCTATCAAGTGTGAAACAGATCACATGCCGAATAAGCCCAATGGCGTCGTTAAGCTGCGGGGAGCTTTGGCCAGGTAAGATTCAGTCACCTTGTATTTTAGTCATTTCATTTATTCCGAATACCTACAATTGTCTGATTAATTGCCCAAGAAATTGAGTTGATGGTGTAAATAATAATGTATAAATATAAAAGATATTTAAAGACTGTTCAGGTGCATTCTGACATTAATAGTAGGTACTCTACATACAAACTGTTCACAGTTTGTTATTTTGTTTGGATTTTTTTACTGAAAAGCCTATGAAAATATATTACCATTAGGATTTTCTCCTGTGTGTCTCTCTCTTTGGTCGAAATAATATTGCATGCTACATACGTTGCAAATGAGAAATAAGTTTGACATAATGTAGAGCTGCATGATTACTAATTTAATTAAGACTATGACTTGCAAGGTACCGTGACCTTAAATCCGGTAGCCATTAGTCCTTTACTTCTTACCACGACCAAGAGTATTAAATGCCTTTTTTATTGCGCTTGGGTCAACAACATTAATGACATGACATCATGGTGTTTGTTTATACGATGGCGGTGGTAATGTTGCTAATTACGCAGTCAAAGATGTTTTTATTTATTACTATGCGTATATAGACCAATAAGAATGTTTTTACTTTTTAAATTGTTTGCTATATTGCCTATTTCCGTATTATCATTTATGCGTACGCACCGTGTCATTTATGGATTAGAATAAGATAACTATTAACTATAATTTTTTTGATACAAACACAATGAAGTCATCGATAAAATATCTCACTTCCTTTTGAATACCTATCGTATTTTGTTAGAAACAGCATTAGTCAACAGTACTGAATTTGTTAATAGGATTACAATATATTTTGTAAAATTAATCAATATCTGAAATGTTTTATCCAAAATCATCAGTCATTCCCAATTAACAAATTGACTACCTACATTATTTTAATTATTTAATGTTAAAAAATGTCATGTATAATATATAGGTAATACAAGATATTCATTTATATACGATGTTAAAACAAAATATTTAATTAACCTTTATGTAGATATATATGAATAATTTGAAGTACCTTCTCGTATGTAGGTATGTACTTAAATTCTATCAGCACATTCATCAAAAGAAATTACACCGGCTATGAGATCACGTGTTTAATGAACATGACCTCAGACATTTTGTAAAAGATCTTAAAAAAGCCGTTATCCACACGGAAGTGGAGCACAATCGACGTCGATTGTATGCGAATGTGATCATAGTGGGCAAGTATGCTTCGCTATTTCGGCGGCTCGAGCGCTCCTCATTTACGATAGATTGATTCGCGTAACGTCAGATTGTACGTATCTAATTGATCGCAAATGAGAAGTAAATGCACTCGTAACTGCTTTTATAATGAGCATGATATGTGAAAAAGAGATGCGATGTTGCGTCTTGCTCGCACACCATGATGTCATGGTGTATTTTTGTAAAATGTTCGACTGCTTGGGTCGCGCGCATGTTTAGTAATTTGTCCGAGTTTAGTAAAAATTTGGTAATTTTAATCTTAATATTTTACCCAAGAATTATTGTTTATTCAACCTCTTAAATTTTTAATGTGTAATCATGAATATTTATTGTTATTAAAATGTTTAAGAAGATAAAGTAGTAAGATTTTAGTATATATGTTACAGTCAAAACCCTGAACCAGTCAATAACGTTATTGACCGGTAAAATCAGTTAATAAGGATATTGACTAAGGGCGTCGGTTAATATCCTTATTAACTGATTTTATCTGATTAAACCAGTTAATAACGTTATTGACTAAGGGCATCGGTCAATATCCTTATTAACTGATTTTAAGTCGAGACATCTAGTCAATATAGGTTTTAACCGACGTCCCCAGTCAAAACTCATAAAAAGTTAAGGACGTTAGTGAAATTATACTAGAAAATCATTTAAAAAGGTTCATAAAACTTTTTAAAGTGCAATATTTAAGAGTTTTATGTTTTATTAATTAATTCGGGGTATTGTTTGTAAATTGCAACCGCGCGAGAATACGTGCCCCAAAATATTTTTGAAGATGGCAATTGTGTTTTAATAACAACTAGGTTTCCGCCCGCAGCTTCGCCCGCGCAGTCAAAGAAAAACAGCATAGTTCCCGTTCCCGTGGGATTTCCGGGATTGCGTTAGTTTCTGATTTGATGGAGTGACCTGCAGGTTTACTTCGAAGACTGCTACTGGATCTAATAGACGAGTAGAGCTAGGAATGCCGAGTTTGGGCTCGTTTTGTAAGTTATGTCGAGACCTTACCTCCGGACTTGATGGAGTAACCTGCAGGTGTACTTCGAAGACTGCTACTGGAACTATTATACGAGTAGAGCTAGGTGTGCCGAGTTTGGGCTCGTTTTGTTAGTTATGTTGAGACCTTACCTCCGGACTTGATGGAGTGACCTGCAGGTGTACTTCGAAGACTGCTACTGGAACTAATAGATGAGTAGAGCTAGGTGTACCGAGTTTGGGCTCGTTTTGTTAGTTATGTCGAGACCTTACCTCCGGACTTGATGGAATGACCTGCAGGTGTACTTCGAAGACTGCAACTGGAACTATTATACGAGTAGAGCTAGGTGTGCCGAGTTTAGGCTCGTTTTGTTAGTTATTTTGAGACCTTACCTCCGGACTTGATGGAGTGACCTGCAGGTGTACTTCGAAGACTGCTACTGGAACTAATAGACGAGTAGAGCTAGGTGTGGCGAGTTTGGGCTCGTTTTGTTAGTTATGTCGAGACCTTACCTCCGGACTTGATGGAATGACCTGCAGGTGTACTTCTAAGACTGCTACTGGAACTATTATACGAGTAGAGCTAGGTGTGCCGAGTTTGGGCTCGTTTTGTTAGTTATGTTGAGATCTTACCTCCGGACTTGATGGAGTGACCTGCAGGTGTACTTCGAAGACTACTACTGGAACTAATAGACGAGTAGAGCTAGGTGTGCCGAGTTTGGGCTTGTTTTGTTAGTTACGTTGATACCTTACCTCCTGACTTGATGGAGTGACCTGCAGGTGTAACTAACAAAACGAGCCCAAACTCGGCACACATAGCTCTACTCGTCTATTAGTTGCAGTAGCAGTCTTCGAAGTACACCTGCAGGTCACTCCATCAAGTCAGGAGGTAAGGTATCAACGTAACTAACAAAACAAGCCCAAACTCGGCACACCTAGCTCTACTCGTCTATTAGTTCCAGTAGTAGTCTTCGAAGTACACCTGCAGGTCACTCCATCAAGTCCGGAGGTAAGATCTCAACATAACTAACAAAACGAGCCCAAACTCGGCACACCTAGCTCTACTCGTATAATAGTTCCAGTAGCAGTCTTAGAAGTACACCTGCAGGTCATTCCATCAAGTCCGGAGGTAAGGTCTCGACATAACTAACAAAACGAGCCCAAACTCGCCACACCTAGCTCTACTCGTCTATTAGTTCCAGTAGCAGTCTTCGAAGTACACCTGCAGGTCACTCCATCAAGTCTGAAGGTAAGATAAGGTCTCAACATAACTAACAAAAGGAGCCCAAACTCGGCACACCTAGCTCTACTCGTCTATTAGATCCAGTAGCAGTCTTCGAAGTAAACCTGCAGGTCACTCCATCAAATCAGAAACTAACGCAATCCCGGAAATCCCACGGGAACGGGAACTATGCTGTTTTTCTTTGACTGCGCGGGCGAAGCTGCGGGCGGAAACCTAGTTGTTATTAAAACACAATTGCCATCTTCAAAAATATTTTGGGGCACGTATTCTCGCGCGGTTGCAATTTACAAACAATACCCCGAATTAATTAATAAAACATGAAAGTCTTAAATATTGCACTTTAAAAAGTTTTATGAACCTTTTTAAATGATTTTCTAGCATAATTTCACTAACGTCCTTAACTTTTTATGAGTTTTGACTGGGCACGTCGGTTAAAACCTATATTGACTAGATGTCTCGACTTAAAATCAGTTAATAAGGATATTGACCGATGCCCTTAGTCAATAACGTTATTAACTGGTTTAATCAGATAAAATCAGTTAATAAGGATATTAACCGACGCCCTTAGTCAATATCCTTATTAACTGATTTTACCGGTCAATAACGTTATTGACTGGTTCAGGGTTTTGACTGTAACATATATAAGTAATAAACATATTATACATATATGAATTATTTTATTCTATTAAAATAAACGAAACAGATAACCCGGTTGGTGCAGCAGTTAGTGACCTTGAGCAACTGCCAGAGGGATAAGATGGATATTGGATAGAACTGTAAAAAACAGTTTTATGAACAATGAGTTTTTTTACGTTTTTCGTGTCAAACGTTTCAGTTAATACGAGAAACATATGTTTTGTTTTAGCGAAGCGAATGCTGCAAATACAAAAATCACAACTTGTTGTTTTAAGCTTCCACAAATATTTCAATAAAACCATTAAAATAATTTACAAAATTGCTTGAAAACAAAATAATTAATTTATAAAGTCGGTAGCAAAATTAAAGTTTTTTTATTTTTTTTTATACACTTGTAAGGTCCTTCAAAGTTAGGAAGGTCTTTGAATCTTACGAGTTAATTAAATGAAGGACATAATATTAACTATTGATACGGACAAAAAATAATTTAACATTTAACCATATTATATTTATATACTAGCTTACCGCCCGCGGCTTCACCCGCTTTGTCTAAAACCTAATAAATTATATACTAAAACCTTCCTCTTGAATCACTCTATCTAGTAAAAAAAAACCGCATCAAAATCCATTTTGTAGTTTTAAAGATTTAAGCATACAAAGGGAAATAGGGACAGAGAAAGCGACTTTGTTTTATATTTATTTGACTATGTAGTGATATTATGTACTCTGCAATCAATAATGACACAATTATTAATAAACCGTTATATTAAAGTGTACTTAATCATTTCTAATAGATAGGGAGGCGAAGAGGGGAATTTTCTGCAATACTCGAGCGTGGCAGTTTAAGATATGAGAGATACCTTAGACCTAATAGAACAACCTTGTTAACTATTTAGCTCTTTAAGTAGTGACGCGCGCCCAGGATAGACGATCAGATTAGTAAAAAAAAATCGATAGTCTGAAATACTCGAGCGCGTCAGATTAAGATATTGGGGGTTGATTTTAGTGTTTTAAGACTAAATTTAACTAATCTGACGATAAGTCCTTGACGCCGCCAAGTTATAGGGTCGCGAACTTGTAAAAAAAAAACGTTAATCCGGCATTCTCGAGCGCGATTGTTTTTATTTTTATTTTGAAGAATATAATCTAAAACTTACTAAAAATACAAAATCTGCCGGTTTCCGCGTGACCGGAAGTCTGGAGGAGCCATTTCGTCTTCCGAAAAACGCGTTGCAGTATATAAGTCGCGAACGATACATTTTACAAAAAAAAAGTTTGAATAAACAAAAAAGGTAATTTTTTTTAACACAAAAAAGGTCTCTTTACATTTTTGTCCAAAGGTAAAACTTTTTGACTTGAAGCATCATAAAAACTCAAACTCCCGGTTTTTTGAGTATATCTCGAAAACTGAGGGTGTTAAGAAAAATTGATATGAAATAACGATGATTAAAAAAAAGAAACTCTCAAACCTTTTTCGGTCAGATTAAGAGAACCCACCAACATTTTTGTCAGATTAAGAAAATATGCTTTCAGGAGACCGAGATAAACCTCCCCAATGAAAATCTGACGCGCTCGAGTATTTCAAAAGGACTTTTTTTTTCTGCATTTTCAAAAATTCATCGTAACTTATCGTCACGCCGAAATCGTCAGTTTTTTTAAGGGGAGCTTCCTTGGGGCCTACTTAACACCCCTTCCGAAAATCTGACGCGCTCGAGTAAATTTTTTTTTTGTGCATTTTTGACGAATTAATATGCCTAGCCCCACCACGCAAACCGGCAGATTAGTATACCGTTGTTATCAGAGGCACTTGGGGCATACGTAGTATGAATATCTGACGCGCTCGAGAATGCCCAAGTAACTATTTTTTTTTACATTTTTGAAAATCCCTACACGCCAAACCCACCGCTAAAATGGTTTTTACCATAGAAGCTTTTCTTTTCGAAATTATTTTATCTATCGATTTTGATAAGTCTCGACGGCGCCGTTTAATTACGCCATTTAGCTACCTCGCCTCCCTATCTATAAGAACATCTTTTTTACAATTCAAATATTGTAATAATTAAGTACTAAAATGATTGTGCATCATCATACCTGTCAGTCTGCAATTTTTTCGTTCAAAGCAATTAAAAATGTATTGTGCGGTCGCTTGAAAAAATAAACAAGAGTTTGCTGAACTCTGATTGGATTACTGTCATACTGACCTCATCATTTATTTCTACATCGTTTGTTTGAAGCCGAACAATTAATGGAATGTTTTTGTAATTTTATCGTTGCGGGAAGTTCCTTTGCTTCGCATTAGCTAAATAAAATATCATATGAGAATTGCGTTAGGATGGATAAAATAACAAAGAAACTTCTTATTTCTTAAATAAGAGTATAACAATATTGAACCGCCAAAAGTATGTTTTTTTTTATTAAATACCTAAACCATACTTAGTTGATGCATGCATCAAGTCAAATATGGACATCAATCAGATTAACTTTGAGGATTAACAAAAAAATACTTTCGTTTACAAAAAAAATATTTCGTGTATTTTTTATTTTTTTTTATGGTAAATATTTTTTCTCCGATTCAGTATGTATTTATGACTGAATGCGAATTTACCTAATCTCGTGATTATTTGTTTAACCTTGTCGTACATCAGAGCATGTCGTTAGTAGTTGTTGTAATTGTTGTTTCTTGACTTACATAAATAACTTTTTATAAATTTATATCAATTTACGTGTAAAAAACAATATCCAGTGTTTGTCACCAAACGACCCTTCGGTTATCGATCAGGTCAAGTCTGCGAGCTCCGTCTCTCGCTCACGTCATACATCCTCTTGCGAATACAATTATTGTGAATTATCTGACTCCGAGTGCCGAGACTACATGGAGTTATCATAAATACGTGCCGCATTTTACATACTTTCAATTAATAATTATAAAGTGATGGATGTATTAAAATATGCTGTGATTATCATGTGCTACGAATGTATTGTGGTCCACGCGTGTAACCAAGTTAATGTTCAATGTGGATGTGATTTTACTTTGCAAGGAATACGTAGCCAGTATGTATTGAGTTATTTTTAAATAATATGATTTAATTTTTTGATTTACATTTTATATTTATTACGCAATTTATTTTATTAAATAGGTATAGGTAGCCATGTTTTTTATGATCATTATTATAAGGATATTTCTAAAAGAGGTGACTATAAAACTACCTACGCAATTGGTCCTAGCTCCTAACATAGTGCTAGAAAACGTCGTCCTTGTCCTAAATGACTTAATGTTTATTATCATTTTGTTAACCTTACTGAAATTGCTTGCCTTATCCGTAAAAGTTGTAGATATGTTTGTTGTTACCTAGAATACAATAATACAGACGCTCGATTCATATTTAAATAGCCTTTAAAACTATACTAAGAAATTAACAAAAAAACAAAAAAAAAAAATATTAAAAAAAAATCACTCAAATCTGAAATAAGTTTTCTTTCGTTTGGTTTTCAAATTGATATGACTATCGACATTCATTTCCTTTACAAAACCTTACTCCATTACACATAATACCACAGATAATATTCCGCAGCAACCGCAGAATGTCCGATGTAAACAAATTGACGTATCAACATATAATTTTGATATAACATACTATTTTGATATCCGTGGGCGCGACACTCGTGCGTGGGCGGCGATCTTAGAGAGCGTTACAAGAAACCGCTATCATCTATCATACATTACTATTTACTTTCACGTGGGAAAACGTTGGGTCCGCTCAATGGTTAAGGTAACCCGAGCTAAAGAATGTCTTGTTATGTCTGCATGTCTGCTACTCCGAAAATAATACCACCCACAAATGTGGTTAGAAATGCATCGCCATAACGCTACATCACATAAATGTAGACTGTGTCTTTGCTGTTTAACAAGTTCTATATTCGTTTATGTAAGTAAATTAAATCTTCAGGTTTGTAGCGAAATTTACGATATCGGTACGGTAATCATTAAATTTGATATTATTTCTGAGCTTTCCTAAAAGCTCTGGGCAAAATTATAATACAAGTTTTATGCTAGGTATCTTCTATTATTGAAATTGAAAAGGTAAATTGCTTTGTTCGTTTTCTTATTCGTGGATGAATACGACAATATGTACCGAGATTTATGGCGTCACGATTCACGTGTGTTCACATTTATGTTCTTATCTCACGAGATGTAGATTTACGGCTGACGTACATAGTTTGTCTTGAGGTAATCCATAAACTATGAAAATACTATATTTACAAATTGTAATACTATTATCGCCTGTTAAAAATCGTATCTTTGTGTTATTTCAGAAGAGTGTCGCTTCGGACTATGAAATATTACAGGTTTTCTACTAAATCTACTTATAAAGACACGATTTAAAGCTTTATGATTATTGCACCTAATTGATAAATCATAATAAAATTACTTACATTAGGTAATTAATGTTCAAACTGAATTTAAAATATACCTACACGAATAGTATGTTCACGCAGTGGGTTTAACATATTAACCGTTAATATGATTTCTTTCACGATGATATAATTTCTGCTGACTTCATCATACATGCTATATAACAACAGCTCAATAAATTAAACTCTATACCATTCAGATCAGTATTCATTCTTGTGTTGTCTGTTGAGTGACACAAGCGAAGAAATTAATATAGCTACAAAAGTTTGCGTAGTGGTAGTAAATAAGTGAGCTCCTCCTCCATTCAAGCTACAACCCAAGGCGAGGTTCGTGATCCCCGTCAAAGATCCCCGCCCTTGCGCTTGTCGCTAGCAGGGTGAATCTTCCACGCGTCTGCATTAAGATGCAGTAGCCCTTCTAGCTAATATTGAGAGTCTCCACACAAAAGTAATAAGTTGTTTTCGTCGCAGGGAGGTGGCGAACGCCTGGGAGTGCCGCATCGGCCCGCCCGACCAGCCGGCACCCGCCCACCGAGTGCAGAGCCTCTTCAACGACATCGAACTATATCCAACTAAGACACAGGGTATGTTTTGATATTTCGATCTATAATTTAATAATTTAGGTACGCATTCAAAAGGCAGTCACGCTACAATTTTGCGACGTTATTACCTTTTTGAGGTTGTCTTTAGGACGTAGGAATTAGGATATACCACTATATCGAACCATCCTACTATATTTTTCTGACAATTTAATTAAAAATATGTAAGTTGCCAATCGAGCAATTTAAATTTTGGAAATGGAATGCTCCATATCTCTACATTAGATATTCTTTGATCTGACTCTTGCTCTTGTACAAATATTAGGTACGACAAATATTCAAGTAAATAATTAGAATTTAGCGCTTTACGTTTTCTATATCCTTACAATATTCTAACTCATTCGGCTCAATCAATGTATTAATTTAGGTTAATTGTTGCGGTTATGAATAACTTGGATAGAACCCACGCGACGCTATTGCTCGCAGGAGGTACAATTTGAGTAATGTTTATGATAATTGAATGTCGAATAAACAAAAGATTAATTTTAACCGATGGGACTCAATTAGCTTTATGTTATCGTTTGATTAATATTATTATCAAATTTGGCCTCATATTTTGCGTTTAGGGTTGATAAATACAGTAAAGATGATTGTGGTCTGGAATAAAATAGAGACCTACTATAATTAACTGCTTGTGAGGCAAAAGTCTAAAGTTCATGTCATATATAATATGATGAAACATTTAACTGTATCGAAACAAAGTCCCGTCATTCACTCGCTGCAATTATAAGTTTACTCATCTTCCTTCTTGATGTTTCTAACCCTAATGTGTTTCGAAGAATAGTCATCGATGTAATGAGATAACAAAAAACGTCATTGGTGATTCAAACGAAGTGTTCATAAAGTTACACAATTATTAGAACAATAAATCCTTGATTCGACAAATGATTTCTGCCTGATAAATGAAATATTATGTTGTTATTGAGATAACGAGCTATATTGACTTGTGTTTTATCTTTGTAGTTTTTATTTTATCTTTCGAAGTGACAGTTCATGTCAAGCTGTTCTGGTGAAATGCGTTTGATTTGTAATAACCGTTTTTTTTTAAATAAATTTTGAATTGTACCCATTATACAGATAATTTCATTGAATTTATATGTAATATGAAATTATCTGTAAATTTGGTAAATCTAAATACCAAATTTCTTACTTTTTTGGACACCGGTCATAATCGCTTCAATCAAAATATCTGAATTGCCATTCTTCTTAAATGTATGATATATTTGATAAAGTAGTTATTAGATTTATGTCGTGATAGTCTATACTCTATGTCATAAAAGTTAAAACGCATTCTGTGATTTACACACTTGGCTTCCTGGGGCCTTAGACAAACGTACGTAACGCCATGGAATAGAAACTGCTAACGCTAATTATTGACATAAGCTCATGACATTTTGGTAATGGTTCGATCACACTACCAACGACGCAGACGACCACGACCAAAGTTCCAATCTTGCCGAAATTTGTTCAAAATCAATATTAAAATCTCCCGTCATTCTGGTACTCAGGAATAAAAAAATTCGAGGTCAATTAATAAAAAGAAATAGGGTTTATTGCGATTTTCGCCGAGACGGTAAGTTTATCATACAATCACCTGAACCAAAATTGTATATAATCTAATTATCTATAAAAAAGGTTAAATAAATTTTTTTCTAGGAGCCACCGTTTCTATGAAAAACCTGTTTGTTTATCCATTGATCTCAAATTTTTTTTTTCCAAACACCAATACGACAGGAAATTCTTAAATTTCATTTTTAATTGTGTTTTGCACAATTTTATTTAATTGCGACTGGATGAAAATTTTGTTCGTAGTCGTCGTTGTCGTTGGTAGGGTGACCGAATCCTTATGCAAAACATCATACGCTTATGTCAATTTCTATCGATAGCGTATTCTATTCCTTGGCGTTTTGACGTTTGGCTAAGGCCCCTGGGGCCCCTGGATTCGGTCACCCTACCAACGACAACGACGACCACGAACAAAATTTTCATCCAGTCGCAATTAAATAAAATTGTGCAAAACACAATTAAAAATGAAATTTAAGAATTTCCTGTCGTATTGGTGTTTGGAAAAAAAAAATTTGAGATCAATGGATAAACAAACAGGTTTTTCATAGAAACGGTGGCTCCTAGAAAAAAATGTATTTAACCTTTTTTATAGATAATTAGATTATATACAATTTTGGTTCAGGTGATTGTATGATAAACTTACCGTCTCGGCGAAAATCGCAAAAAACCCTATTTCTTTTTATTAATTGACCTCGAATTTTTTTATTCCTGAGTACCAGAATGACGGGAGATTTTAATATTGATTTTGAACAAATTTCGGCAAGATTGGAACTTTGGTCGTGGTCGTCTGCGTCGTTGGTAGTGTGATCGAACCATTACCAAAATGTCATGAGCTTATGTCAATAATTAGCGTTAGCAGTTTCTATTCCATGGCGTTACGTACGTTTGTCTAAGGCCCCTGGTCCATTAATCAAACTAGAATTATAAAGCAGTTGTTCACTTCATATCATTAAATAAAAGCGTGGAAACTGCTCTTGTACTGCAAAAATAGTTATGTACATCAAAATCACTAGCGTGGCGAACATATTGTACCAATCAAATACCTAATTAATAAATAAATAAGTAAAAATGTTTCATTGTTTATATTACAAAGTTATGATTATATTGTTAAAGATATGACACAGGTTATGATTACATTTCATAATAAAAAAATCTGTGAATATTTTTTTATATTATTTTTTTATATTGTGGCTCCTTATAAAATAGGATATCGAGTTCTTGCCTTAATATACATATTGTTTAGTAAGAATAATATTGATCTTTATGGATTATTCTATCGCAGAACCTGAATCAAGAATTGATTTTTTTGGGCAGTTATATAAAATCCAAAGAGTCTATAAATCATGTAATAAATTGAAGAGTATACGAGAATTTAAACTTTGCGGTGATATTATCTTTAAATGCGATACCATAATTTGCGATTGCACATAAAACAATTTACGTTCTAGGGTTATGCCACTATCGTTAAAGTTGTGAGCAATAAATCTGCGATTTAGCTTGATTCAAAGCATTGATTTTGTAAAAAGTTCTTCTACAATTATTTTTCCAGCTACAAAAAAACTTTACTTAACTATTTTCATATATTTTACTAATTTTATTAAAAACATATAATAAAGATGACATAAGACTTTAAGGGAAAATCCAGCTATCTATTGTAATAAACTGCGTATAAAATAAAACAGTTTTTTATAACGTGGTCCAACGAGTTTGACCAGTTAATACCTAGATGATTCAATCGACAAATTGTATGAGAATAATTCCGCTTCTTCCCTGAATTATTTGATTTTTTTTTTAAATCTTTGAGTAAACGTGAAATTAGCTCAAAAGTTGAATACAAAATTGTTGTTTAATCGATATGTAGGTTCCGCGCGTTTGACTCATAGAATAAAAATAACATAATATTATTCCTCTGTATGGACAAAATAAATAAGTTTACAACGTGCTACGCCAAATTTATCTTTTTTCCCCCTATATCTTAGATACCATATATCACTTCGGGGTTCAAGTCACAAACCACGCAAAATAATGCAATTGGCATTAAAAAGGTCATTAAATGACTACTTTGCTCGACTAAGTAACTAAGAGAAGAGTGTTTAATCTAACAAGTGGAGATGTAATGCAAATGTTGCGTAAAGATGATCTCAGCTCAGCGCATAGGTACTTCGATGCTACGGGAATGTTTTCGTATAATATTTTATAATAATGATTTAATTCGCCTCTTATATTCACTCTTATACACTCAGAATAAAGAATAAGTTTTGAACATAGTTAGAGATGTGGAATTTTTTCGATGTGAAAGGATAGCGGATTCTTTATCGCCCATTGTAAAATATATTGTTTTGTTCATTAATTCATGAAGTCGATAAGACATGATATTTTGCACTTTTGGGAACAATGGAACATTGCAGCTTATGTTTAAAAATAAATGTTTACAGTGATTTGTTCTTTTACTTATTTTTATTGGCAAACGGTTCAACAGTCTCATAAATTATTGACGACCTCGACTAATTGTGTGTTCGTTTCGAAAATTGGGAAACATAAGCGTTGTTATTAGTATAACAAAGAATCAGAGAATAGGAGTTAATGAGGAATTTGAATGAAGATAAACCAATGAAACTTTAATAAACCTAACTCTACACCGCTTCACCCTTTGAATAATATTTTATTATTTATAATCGTTTTAAAGGACGAATAGAATTAAATATAGACAGATAGAATTAATAATGAAATGTATCATAGAGTGATCATAGATTAAAAAAGTCTAACAGTATTACTAAATGAAAACAGAGCATCACTAGCAAATAGCAGTGCAGATAATGTCCATTACGTCACTATTATGGTATTTATTTACAATGTAATTATTTAATTGTTATTAGTTACATATTTTCCACTTCCTATTTATGTGATTTTATACACCCAATTGAGATTAGAGTCAAGTAATACTTCAACAGCTAATAAAAAACGTGTAAACCTTGTTTTCAAACAAAATGTATATGTTTTTTGTGTCATGGTCGCCTTCAACGGAAATAAAACTGATAATTTTCTTTACAGTTTTTGAAATGTTGGTGTGCGCCCGTCAGTGCGCCCGACGGAAATCTTTGATCCTAACATTTGGGGAGTTTTGCGTCTTCGCTGCTGAACTGCGCCGATGTTCCAGACAGACTAGATCGTAAGTTTCTTTGCTTTTAGTTCTAACTAACTGTTCTGCGCGGTTTCACCCGCGTGCCTCCGCTCCTGTTGGTTGGTTGGTGATGGTATATAGCCTTCCTCGATAAATGGGCTAACTGAAATAATTTTTCAAATCGGATCAGTAGTTCCCGAGATTAGCGCGTTCAAACAAACCAACAAACAAACTCTTCAGCTTTATAATATTAGTATAGATTGAGTAATGAATAAAATGGGTTGAATGTAATAAAGCAAATGTTATATTATATTGCTTTTATGTTTCTCTCCTTTTACACTTACTTTGTCCGCATCGCAAAGTCCATTCAGATAGAGCTGCAGTTCAGCTTTTATGATTTTAAGTTTAGATTTAGAAATTAGAATGAACATTGCGGCTCCATTTACATATATTCGCATATCATAATGCATTTTACGTAATCAAGCGTCGCATTAATCTACACTAATATTATAAAGAGGAAAACTTTGTTTGTTTGTTTGATTGTAATGAATAGGCTCATAAACTACTGGACCGATTTTAAAAATTCTTTCACCATTCGAAAGCTACATTATCCACGAGTAACATAGGCTAGGTTTTATCCCGGAAATCCCACGGGAACGGGAACTATGCGGTTTTTTCTTTGAAAACTCGGGCGAAGCCGCAGGCGGAAAGCTAGTTCAAAATAGTTTGACAAGAGGATGTTGTAGGAATATACCGAAATTCTAAAAATAATCACGAAAATCGTAATGCTTAGCATGATTATATCTTTATTATTGTCCACGGTCTCGTGGTTCCGATGTGTCACCCCTACGAGGCTACGACGTAGTAAATGAGGAATAATAATTTGGTAGGTAGATAAAGGGACAAAATTAAAGAAAAACATGACATATGATTCATAGGGACTTCCCTGAAAATTTGAAAATCATTTCATAGTAAATTATCTGTGTTTCTTAAAACTACTTGTTATCTACAATAATGAATAAAGTCACGCATATCATTTATTCATAAAAATAAATTACTGAGATGTTTTTGTTCAATGATAACCGATAAAACGTGATAACATCTAGGTACTAGCTATCAAAATTTTGCATAAAAGCGATATCGAAATATCTCGATCCAGTAAAAAGATAAAACATAAATATAAACATAACTATAGAATGCTATTTAAATTTTGTAATATCCTTCCAGTCAGCCTTAAGCACAAATATCTTCTTGCTGTAAACAACCATAGCTCTATTTCTTCTCTAATTCTTTTAAATACCAATCATACAACAAGGTCAGTGACCTCAGGAAAATATGAAGTACCTAGAGTCAATAATTATTTTGGAGATCGAACCTTAGATAAACGTTTACCATATTTTCTCAATAGTTTACCAGAATACATACGAACAGAAGCAAATATCCACAAATTTAAAAGATTATTAAGAAAACACCTTCTTCAGTCATTAGAATGCTAAAGCACAAGCTCCTAAATAGATATACCTACTCACTCAAATAAAAATACATACATAATACCATATTTTATAACAGTTATTAATATATTTATATAATATATTTAGTTATAGATAAGATATAATATATTACTTGATCCCACAGACAAACTGCATGTGCAGTTTTGTGGGACTTAGACTTAAGTTATTGTTAGTAATAATTTGTAATAATAATTTCAATAAATAAATAATAAAATAATAAAATGATGTAAGGAAGCTTCAAAGGATTTTTTCATTATGCTTCTGGTGCAAATGCAATATGCAGACGCAAACAAAGCGTATTAAATCTTGGCAGTAACGCAAACTCTAGGCGAACGGTCCCGGATAATGGCCGGTTTATTACATCGCGCAATATAAATATAAATATTAACTAAGCATAATGGCGTAATTAGTGCCCTCGATGTCCGCTCCAAGTACAACATGAATCAGTTTAATTCTGTCGATGACGGCCACAATGGCCCGCCGCACAGCCGGTCTTGAACCTGTGCTTCGTACGACGAAGTCAACTCTACCGTTGCCGCGAGCGTTGACCCTTGAATGTCGTATAAAATATTGGTCATGCACTGATTCACGACCGTAACGACTTGCATTTTCGTGCATGCTTAGAATATGCTAGAAGCTTACCTACACTAGAGGCTTAGGTACCGGCCGCGGCGTCTCGATTTGCTAATCGATATTGTTATTCGCAGGACATCGAATAAGCCGGAGTCACCCGTGTGGAGCGTGGACAAAGAGTTGAGGGACAAGGAAGCGATTTGCAAACATGTTAACGGTAAGTGATGCTTTTTGTTTGCACGCAAATAAGTATAGGAAGTAACGTTTTAAACGGATATTATGATTAGCAAACAGAAAAAGTAATTATGGAATATTTATTACATGTTTTGTCTTCACTATAAATACAAATTGAAAAATCAAAATATATATCATCAAACAATTTATTCATTTATGTGTGAAAAATCATTTTCTTAATATAAAATGTAGAGTTCAATGCTTTTCCTTGTGTAAATTCTTATTTGTAATTCACATTCAAGCATAAATTATGATTTATAAGCAACTAAATGTTATTGGTTTTACGTAGATATTTTAATTTTAAATTGGATTAGTTCGAATGGAGTATAGTGAACTTAATACACAATCGCTAAAACCATTTATAGTCACCATTATGAATCATGAAATTCAAGGTAAATAAAGTCAAACGGAATTTAATCACCTTCGATCATTTTTCTAGCCGATATTGTACAGATAGTAATAGTTGCTAATCGCACGGGTGATATCACCCGGTGGACGTAAGTGGAACAAGCCAAAGCGTCGAATTAAGTTTATTTTCTATAGCGGAAGGTCGATTGGAGACAGCGTCCTGCTGAACAAATCTTGAATGATGACTAACTTTCCGCACGGTACCAATCCAGAAATATACGGAGCGGTATCCCCGTGGATCTACAGCTCGTACACAAATCTCAATAATACTTACAGGGTCGTGCCTGTGCATAAAGAAATTGCGTAAAACCGCTCTAGCGCGCGTAAGCTTCGAGAAGATAAACATAAACGTGAATAAACTGGTTCATAGTCTATTAAGCCGTATATAGATTAATGGGTTGCATATACATAAGCAATCCGTAATCTAGAAAGACGTTGAATACGTATTTCTTCCTCATATCCTTTGATTTGAAAAAGGAGAAATTAACTTTATTATTTTTAACTTTATTAAAACTTTTTTGTACAAAATCTTACAAAATATGTCTTACAATTTGTCTTTCCTAATGCCTTATACATAGTTATATATTATAAAACGTCTTTTTAATGATTTATACAGAAAAAATTCTTTTTTGGAGATTACATTAAAGCAGTTTTTTTAACAATTATCTACCTATGAGATTATAAACAAAAGATGTAATTAGAAAATATTAGACACATCTATTTTAATGATGAAGAAATGGGTAAGTCCTGTCGTTTTGTTAAGTCTTTTGAAATTTCAAATAGCTATTATACTGTGATAGGTAGGTGGTTAGAGTGACCATGAATACATTTTCATATGATTACCTTTAATAAATGTTGTATTTGGAAAGTATACCAATGATGTTCTATATATTTGAGAGTGACAGATAAGATAAAACGATAAGTAGGCACTAGGCACACATGACAAAATATTAAGTCACAGCATAGTATATCAGTATGTCCTCGTAATATCGATCGGCGTCTAAAATATACAATCAATAACTCTTTGTCCATAATGTACGTACTGATTCCACATATAAAGGTGACGTAACCCTCGCGGGCACACTATCTTGTTTACTCTGATATACTGCGTTACATACATCAAACATATTTTATTATTTACTATTAACAACGCGTGTAATTAAAAGTATCTATGGATATGATAAATATCTATGGATCATGTGTGAGGAGGTAGTGATTGATTGGCAGCTGTACCTAATTATCTAACGCTCTACATGATTTTTAAATATCACTGAATAAATTGCGATGCTAATAAGCTGTTGGCCTTTAATTCACTTTTTCATTGAACAGTATCACGTGCTAGTCTATGGCAAAACAATCCATATACAAGAAGCTTATATCTAATACACTGGAGATTGCATTATGACCATTGACTTGTAACAAGAAAATATGACGTTGAATAACGCCTGTATGTTTTTTTATCCCTTTCACACCAATTTGCCAAGTTAGGTGTGAAAGGGATAAAAAACATACAGGCGTCATTCAACGTCATATTTTCTTGTTACAAATTAATGGTCATAATGCAATCCCCAGTGTATTAGATATAAGCTTCTTGTCCATATAAAATGAGTATTGAGTATAGATAAAGAGAAAAAAAAACATTAAACTCTATACTTGACTATGGCTATAGAATTTAAGAATCGTGTAGGGCACTAAATTAATTCAAGTTATTTATTTTTATTTAGAATGTTTTTAGCAATATCAAATGACATATTTTAAGAGGTTTATTTTAAAGCGAACTATTTGTATGAATGAGTTTAGCTACGAGGGTCAAATGAGGTTATTGCAGTATGTTTTTACTGCGCGAATTTCTAACAGGAATTTCTCACTGCTTAGTTCGTTCCATTTAAGATTAATAACAAAAACATTTTAACTAATTTCCGAACATTTAAAAAGCATGACAATAAGTTTACGAATTTTAAGGTACGGAAGGAACTAATGTAGGATTTGCGTCATCAAGACAGTGCATCTTGGTTTATTAATAACTTTATTAACGTCAGTCAGGAACACAAAAAAAAAAATATATTATACTGTCCCTTGACATATTGACAGTGACATAGACGATAATGTGAATTTTACACTTTACACTATAAGATTGCGCTATAAGTGTCTTCCGCTGGTTTGAGACGTCATTTCATTGAAAATGTGTTTGGGTTTGTTTGAAGTTAAGAGTATTAGGTATATGATACATCGCACAAAAACGTTAATTTTATTTTAATTTGTTTCTTTGTAATTATTAAGTTACCAAGAATTTGATGACACACAGGATTACACATCCGTCACGAATTTTTTCTTTGCCCTATTTACTGTTGGTCATTTATTCGTCGAACCTTTTCCGCATTTGCACTTAATTAAATACTTTTAACATAGTCACCAGCGAATATAAAACATATAGGAAGTAATGATGTAATTTTATAAATATGGTAAAATACTTGAGCGGAAAAAGACATGATATCATTATAATGTGGACCTGTTTTTATTATTATAATTTTATGTTTCTAGAAAAAAAGGTTATCCACTCTAGATTTACTGAAAGCAAAAGTTTTGTATTTAAACATTTTGGCAACACGTAAGGTGTAAGAATTGGATGTAAAGGAATAATCTAATAATAAATAAGTGGCAGGCGTGGCCTTCCTGAGTCTTCCGCAACAACTATAATCGGAGTGCGGAAGCGCCACGATGCGCTGCGATCCAGGATCCTCGGTACTAACAGTATACCGAATTATTATAATGTTCCTTAAGCTATAGGTACACATTCATTGTCCCCCATAACCAGGTGACCATTATAATCAATATGATAAAAAAATAATTAACGAAATCATGTCAGCCGTTCTCGAGTTATGTGTATACCAACACATTTTGCGATTATTTTTTATATTATAGATAAATATAATTAAATTAACTGTTTTGCAAATGGATGGATTGAAAATTAAGAAAAATATATAATTTGGCAAACTTTAACGACAAACAAATATTTGACTTCCTTATCACCAGGAAGACAACGACGACATTTCTGTTGCTCGTTTTATTTCTATGCGTATTACTGTTTTCATAAATGACAATAATAAGTATCTGGATTCTGGAGATGAAATCCGCTCTGACCTTGAGTGTACTACAGAACCCACACCTTTTTCTGTTTACAGATAACAACACAATTTTAAAATATTGTCGCCCCTTCGAACAACAATGAATTAATTTAATTATAGCGATTCTTTTTTAATATACACAATGATATATCCAAAATTATATTTACATAATTTTATTATTATCGAATCAGCTGTGGAACAGGACGTGAGATAAACTCAAAAAAAAATTAAATATTTATGACATTGTCGATGTCGACCTAAAATTTTAATTCGTACTGATGTGATAAAATATAATGTGCTTCTTGCTTAACAAGCGTGATAAATTTAGCAAACATTGTTGCGAATGTGCTAATGAACTTTTATTTTATAATGCTGTTGACTCTTTTTAAAAGCATCCTTCCAAAACGTTTACATTTAAGTACCCTACTTTGTGCAATGAAAATATTATAAATGAAAATTTTATCATACGGGGCAGAAGATAATGAGTGCCCCTGAAGCATTGACTCTATAATTTCTGCCCCCTCAGGTGCACTATCAGTCTAACCCGAGGTATTTTCCAAGGGGTCGAACTCGGTATTCACTCGAAACAATCGCTCGCAAAGTGCGAAGTATACAGTTAAATAGAGTTCATAAAATTAACTGTGCTAATCAACTTTAAAATATTATCTCATTGACTAGAACATAAACAATTGTATTGTAATTAATAACAATAAAGAAATAACAGTACATACGTATCATATTTTTGTTAATAAATTCGATGTTGTTAAGTATCAATTCAACCCGTGATACGAGAACAACATCAATAATATATGACTGGAACTGAGTAATAAATACGCAGTCGTTGTCTTTCCGGATATATAAGGCAACGATTGCATTGTAGGACGGATGGCAGTCGTCATAATTTAGTGTAGAACCTTTGTGATACTATAGAAATAACAGAATATTTTAAAATGCGGAATTGGCTAGTGTTGTGAGGTGGAGTCGGGTGCTGAGGAGCCAGTTGGCCGCCGACCGTCAGTCGGAACAGCGCGCGCTGGCGCGAGTGCCGTCACAAGCCGCAACCATGCCGCCGACCACCATGATCGTGCCCTGTGCGTCTCCGAAACTCGTAAACATTCTTATCATTCAATTTTATCAACGACTTCACCGAACCTAATAACAGTTAGTAGTGATATCACGTAAAACAAAAACATACGATTCCGTTGTTTACTGTACCTAATCTCTCGTGTATTGCGTTTACTCCATAGTAAATTTTTGCCGTAGTAAAGTTTGTGTTCGTAAAGGTTTATTCTATAGAGTTTTATGGTCGTCGTTAAGTTTGTGCGAACAGTGGTATTCCAAGTGCGTTTGTTGACCACGCGTTGTGTTTACGTTTTCGTTCTGGCATTGGATGCTGATCCGGAATTGGATCTCGTCGGCCACATTTTGTATTCAATAATGACAACACAGGTCATTTCGTGTTTCATTCAGAATATTTTGTATGAAACTTTATTATCACAGTCAGTTTGTTGCGTTTTTAAATCTTGTTTTATGAAATGATAACTCTGACGCTGATCATCCTTTGATCTCTCTTACTAATTATTATCGATAACTTCGATCGATTGTAAGTAGGTGGTGTTAAAAGAAGATCAAGTGTTCGCCGACAAGCTAAAAGCCCACGATAGTGCTCGTCAATCATTACACACCAAAGGTTGAATGGAGCATTCACCTTAAGGCAATACTTTCTAAATTAAGGTGTATCATCACATTAGTCACTCCTATTTATATTCGCCTATATTCGCTTTACATCTCTTCCGGACAATGATTGATTACTGTTGTTTTGTGTTTTTGGGGCGATTGACCATTCTTGATCATTTTAGTGTAGAGCAAACTCTACAAACCACCACCAATAAATTTTAAGCAGATATTATTCAATTCATTAGTATTTAACGTTGGCTCTGCATACGAAAGAAAGGACTTTGGAATATAACATTCGATATAATGGTTGTTGTTGGAACTTACAATTGCGTGTTCGAATGCGTACACTATAATTGTCAACAATTAACCATTTGGCTTCGTATGGTTCGAAGCCTAGAAATAGTATTAACTGTTACCCTTATTCCCTTTAAGTGGTTATAAATACTGCATCTTTCTTATCATCTAAGAACTATAAATGGCGTTACTCACGGTTGTGACGTAGAAATAAAGCGTTAGACACGGTGGTTGTTGTTGGATATAAAGCGTGGGTTTTGTTCTCGAACACGTGATAACATCCTATAGAATACTTAAAATAATTGCTTGTTGCCACACCTACATACGCTAATAGTCTTATTCTAATAATTATGCAAAACAACAATCGCGAGTCGCTGTTAAATATCAGTTACTAATGGGTACTCTTTTTTATTGAACTGAACGGAGCCTTTATGCGTAGGAAAATACATATTATAATTGATGATGTCACTGGAGCTGTCGGTGACCTTTTAAATTCGATAAAAAAACAGGAATGGTTAAGGCGCCGCCTCCACGCGCTCTCGTAGCGTACGTCTTACATGGTAGTGTGTATAAGATTTATCCGTATCATTACCATATTAATTATATTCATATCTCATAACTGTATTGAGAATCAATAGAATATTTGAGGCAATAAAATATAATTTTATATAGCTGTAAATGTGTTGGTTAGTATGGTATTGTTATTTATTGGTAATATATTATATTTAAATTAATAATAAATTATGTATGAAAACTAGAAGCCATTTTTTTCCTATCTATTCTTGTTTGAATTGAAGGCAAAGACCTGCACTCAAATTATACAGCAGTATGCAATCTATTAATTTGCAGAAATGTACCTAATTTGCTATTCCATATAAATTGTACCTAAATCTTTTCAACATAATGGACCGCAGTTAAAGGCGCGAATAACAATGAGTATTGAGTATCTTTATAAAATTGTTTCTCTCATTGAATATTTAATCATCCTACTCTATTATCCTTCCGAGTTTGCTTGGCCAATTCTATTTATGCCATTGTCTGCAAGGTGTTCATTTTGCATTCAGTGCAATAACTTCAACGATTTAGAATCGATCTTTTGTTCCTTTTATCATTTAATTACGAATAAGGATTTTATTAAGAATTACGTTAGGGTTTACATCACACACGTTTATCACGTATGAATATTGCGGTAGTATCAGTGTGAACGTGCTTTATAAAATGCGTAAATAAGTCTAGCAATTGTAACTTCTAAGGATCATTGCACAAAGTTTAAGTGTAAAGATAGTCCAGTCATTATATACATTTAAAAAGATTAGAGAAGAAGAGAAATATTTATTGTAGGGGATACCTACAAAAGCTTAACTTGAGTTTTTCGACCAAGATTTTCTAAGAGCTTTCGCCGCCATCTTAAAAAAAGGGCTTTTCATCGGATAGCCGAGTTATTGCCGAAAATCCAATTTTACCCCTTTTTTCAAGATGGCGACGAAAGCTCATAGGAAATCTTGGTCGAAAAACTCAAGTTAAGCTTTTCTTGGTAGGTATCCATATTCATACAACATATCAAAAAATTAGATGCGCAAATTCACTTTCTTTTTTTTGCCTTTTTTTCGGACGAAATGGCTGGACTAAGATGTATATTTTATATCGTATCCAGTTATAATGTATGCGATGGTATTATAATAAATGTCGTTTGCGCAGGTAGCGAGGCGTCGCCGGCGCCATGCGAAGTGTTTCTGGGCGGATCGTGTAACCCCACTACGTGGAGATCGGACATCGCAATACCGATGCTTAAGAAGATGGGAATTACATATTTTAACCCTGTAAGTTGTATCTAGAGAAGATTTATACTGTGTAAAAATTTATAATTAATTAATTAAAGCTATTCTTTTCCGTCAATTACCTGTAATAACTCAGCCCCCGGAATCACAGACACAATATAACATTTATTGTGTCGTGGCCCGATCGGGCCGCTCGGGGCTCAATGGGATAAATAATTTGTGTACGAAATGTTTCCTGAAAAATAGATTTTTTTATTTATTAAAAATGCTTGCGGCCAAGTTTGACTGGCAACCTAGTCGATGTATTTATTATATTCTCCTATTTATAAATATACATAAAAGTTTGGTTTTAGCAAATGAACTGTGAAGTGTGAACGCACTAATCCTGCTGTGGGATCTTAGACTATGGACAGAGTCAATAAAATATAATACTAGATCTGTATGATAACTTTATTTAGGTTTTTTATAAATGTGATTTCCAATTGAATTTTGACAAAGCTCCGTTTGTATATTCATAAGGTATACATATTATATTATTAAAGTTTTTGAAAATGATGTTGAACATTTGTAATGAACTGTGGATGTAATAAATTTGGATTTACCAAACTAATATTTACACGAAAGAAGAACGGTCAGTTTACAATTCATGTAATATTAATCAAGTGATTTGAATTTTAAACCCATACATTGAGTAATCGAGGCGACTCGAACCACACAGCGGCATTCTTCGACCCGCTCGCAAATTAAAAGGCAGTCAAAAAAAATTTATGGCAAATGGCGTAGCTGGTGACATAAAGCGCCACATAGCTCATGTTCCGTGACCAGACACTGAGGTGATTGTGCGTGTTCCTTGGACACATTCCACACATTGGACGTGATCACATTACGCTAATTTGGAAATCGCTTTAAACACGTTTCCATGGAATATATTTCACGATAAAGTTCATCACGTCCGACCTTGTAACGACATAATATATTTCGTAGATACATCCAGGCGGAGATAAGAGATTCGCGATATATCACATACACGAGTGCCCGGGCGATAGGTACTGTTTTATCGCCGGAACAGATGTTCTGAATTTTACTATGATAATAAATTAATAATTTATTACCGGGTATCTTCATTGGTTAAAATAATAGTTATTAAATAAGACACAAATGGATAGTTCCCTATTGGAATTTTAATTCAGAAAGATATCTATACCCGGCGCGGCCTAAGATGATCCCTATGACACTGACAGTTATTCTCAAGAGACAAACTTGTAATGGCGTCACCATTAAATTAGAAACGTATTGGAGGCGTCTAAAAATGGCATTTATTAATTTTTACGTAGCTTTATGCTATTACAATGATATTCCGTTGGCATTATAACAATTCTTAACATTTACGAGAAATTATATCAATCTGACTTTACGTTTACGTCCTTCAAAACTTACATCGTTGGCATTTATCGACTAGTGCGGAAAGTATCGATAAACAAATTTCGATAATGGAAACGAGTTCACATTTTTTCCATGCTTAAGCTATAGTTCATTCACTATTGAATGGAACAGAAGATCGCAGCATAATTAATTAATTAATTTCCGTTCGCGTTAATTTACTTACCTATGATAATATAAGTTATAGAAAAATTAAATGGGGGATTCCATTTTCATGATAAAATAATATACACTGTGTTAAACGGGTTAAAAATTACGAGAAAATGATAAGGTGCATTTTTATGTTTTGGAAAACTTTCGTTTTACTTACCGTTTCGTTTACATAATAGACGTTAAAAATTCATTTTATAATATTTGTAAAAACATGTTTACCGACGTGGCTGAATGCAAACCACGCCTTTGCCTATAAAATAGTAAAGTATCGACACGATCCATCATACGAGCAATCACTAAGACGAACTGTCATAGGGATCATCTTAGGCCGCGCCGGGTATAGGTAGGCTAATCTATAATCGGTCAATGATCTAATGATTTGTCAGTAAATCAATTACATGACGTCTGTGACTAGAATTTATGGATTTGATAAAGTCGGACATGAAAATAAATATTTGTCATTTCTTACCACACCTATATACTCATATTTTGGCAATATGTTATAGCGGTAAATATAACAAAGGAAATTCGAGACTCTGGATTCAAATTATGCAAATCTACCAGCGATTTATATTGAATTGAGCAAAACATGTAACTTTTACTTTTTCTAGGGTGGGTGTGTGTTAATAGATGCGACAAAAAGCAATAAATTCTAAATAATTTGTCATGAAATTGCAGCAAGTCGACGACTGGTCGACGGAGCTGATAGAGGTGGAGCACCGCGCAAAGGCGGAGGCGCGTGCGCTGCTGTTCGTGCTGGACAGCGAGACGCGAGCTGTGGCTGCCTGCGTGGAGGCCGCGCACTTGGCTGCCGCGCCGCGCGACCTGCTGCTCGTGCTGCGCCCCTACTCGCGACACCAGACCATCGGCCGAGAGACTATTTCGGACCAGTGAGTTCACATCTTTTGGCTAGTTGTTTAGTAGTTAGTACATAATAAAAAATATACCACCCTCTTATCTCTCGCATTGTTCTCACCTGTGTTTATCCGTATTTGAGATTAAGTTTTGAAAGCATTGTGATTCTGTAACATCTTTCTTTGGAAGAAACGCTACTACTGAAATCAAAATATACCCAGCTAATAATTTCTATGGATGCAAGTTGAAGATCCTGTAATACTGAAGTTCGGTTTCGTCGTCAGGGAGTACATCGAGCTGTCTCGAGCGCGCGCGACGCTGCAGGAGGCGGTGGAGCGGCGCGGGCTGCCCGCGTTCACGGACATCCCGGCGGCGCTGCGGTGCGCGCGCGCGGTGCTGCGCGGGGCTCGCACGCACCCGCGCCACTCGCTCGGCCACACGATCCTGCGGCTGAAGCGCGCGTACGACGCGGCGGGCGGCCGCAGCGCGCGCCTGTCCCGCGCGCGCGCACTCGACGCGCTGCGCGACGCCACGCGCGCCCACCGCGACCTCGCCGACCGCTGCCTGCCGCCCCACGCGGACCTTATCGACTTCGAGACCTTCTGCGCGGCCGTCGCCGAACTGGCAGCGGATGCAGGTACTACCCCGATTCGAGCGTTACTCATTAAATGTATAGTGGTGATGTAAAAGCACTCAACGATGAGTCATTTAATCGATATAATTATGTCAATAGTTTATTGTCATCTCGGAGGAATTAACAAGCCTGGAGAAGTAACAATTAATTGAACGTTTCTTATATAGTGGCTCTCTTTTATTCAATACCCTAATTAGTGCGATAGAAAGAGACAACACACTGTTATCGGCTTGGCATTCAAATCCACATGTAGCCACTTTTTGTTCTAAAAAGATAGTGCTTGCCACAAATTTATCGAATACTAAAATATCGATAAATAAAAAAATTGAGTTATAAAATTGCTTCAAGATAATTTAAACGAATCTATTTGGAATTATTCATTTACGATGCGTACTGACTGCCTTGCATTGTATGGTAGTGGTATTTATAAAAAAATAATATTATTAGGTATTTCGGTTTAGGTTTTTTTATGGTTTCGTAAAAAGGTACGTATTTTTCCTGTTTTCATAGATTCATTCATAGAATTATACGGAACTCTTCGTGCGCGAATCTGACTTCCACCTGGTTGATCATTTTACTAATCAATAATCGTATCCTATCGTATCCTACTAATATTATAGAAGCGAAAATATTTAAGAATGGACATTTGATACTCTTTCACGTAAAAACCTCTGAATCTCTGAGTTTTTATGAAACTTTACAATTAAATTTTGATTTATAGTTTAAACATCAGAATAACATATAGGCTACAATTTACTGCGGGAAAATAACTCATTCCCACGGGAAAAAATTGTTTGTTTATTCCCAGAGAACACGCGGGGCATCTCTAGTTTAAAATAAATTTCTTCAAATAAAACAAATAAACATTTAATTTTTTTACAACATTTTAATTCGATACTTATTTACCAAATTACAATATTTTTTTATTTAAAATAGATGCCACCGTAAACTTGTGGCACAGCATATCTGCATAGCACTTTACTTTTCTTCCCGTCTAATTCGAAATGATTTGAACAAAGCCGAGAATGTTTCAAAGGCTTCCAATTTTACCTCTGCTATAGCTTTAACCCGTACATCTTTTAATTTTTCTCAAGCCAGAAACCTGCAAATAACAATAAAATCCATACTTAAATACCTTTTTTTCTCCTAACTTAAAACAGTCATTATCAATGAAGTACTTCGTTCCTACTCAAATATCGATAATTGCACAACACTATGGAAGTAATATTTTGCATTTTCTCTCAAAAATAAGCTAATTATGATTTCATTTCAATGATCAAGGGTAGATAAAACATAGATGATTTAGAAAATAACGTAAATTCACTGATTTATAACTCAATTAGCCAAAAATTGATCAAAATCACTAACCTGTGAAATGAAAAATTCCTATCTTCATCCGATTTCCCACTACTATGGCTTTTACAGCCGTAAGCAACACAAGACATGTTATCTTTAGTCAATTTTCTTTTCATAAAATAACAAATTAAACTAAAACAATCGTTTTTCACTTCAAAAAATATAATTAAAATAACCAAGCGTTAGTCACCAGACTGGTCACTAAAACAAATTGAAATGGCTACATGTCATTTCAAACTGTCGAACTGACATATATCTGTCCTCTTTTTTCGCATGACATTTTGCCATAAGCTAAAAAGGCCAAACTAGTGCTTTATTGTTCAATTAATTGTTACTTCTCCAGGCTAGTTAATTGCTCCGAGATTGTCATCTTGTCGTGTTGTGTCATTCTTGTTATTCCATAGTAGCACTCGGAAATGTTTGCTCGATGCGCATATGTTATCTTGTCCATGTTATATTGTTTAATAGAAGCATTGAAAATACGAGAAATTTCAAAATCTTTCTGCTAATTATCCTACATAGTATGTTACATTACAAACAGCCATATCACAGATATTAAAGAATATACCAAAAATTGACTAAGGATTATTCAAACTGCCCCACACATACGAAGGCGATTTCCAAGCGGCCAGTACAGCGTGTGATGTTATGTTGAAGGGTCGCACCGCAGCGCGGGCGCGAGTGTGGCGGCGCGCGTGCGGCGCGCGTTCCGTTACCTTCGCGACTTTATCACGTCGCCGTCCACCGCCGGTGTGTGCGCGCACTAATTGGCTTTACGATGTTTTTTATTTGCGATTTTTTTCATTCTACCCTAGATTGTAGCTCATGGCACGTGTAAATATTCCATGCATTATCCGACCCGAAATTTCAACGGAATTCTATAAATTGTTTCATGTATACTGGCATATCGCGTTTAACTCATGTTAACAAAGACGATATTAGTATAGTGAGAACAATGAATGCGAACACATCTCGGTTATCTTATCATCCTGTTCCGTGGCACGGAAATATCACTCAGCTTTCATTCCGCGAATACAATCATTTCGTGTGAAACTGAGTTTGGTTTGTTTATTTGCTTTAAATTGTTTTGTGAAACACTAATGTGTTTATTTTTCAGCTTATTATTTTCACGAAATGCGTACGTTTCAGTGGTGTTTTTGACGCTTAACATTATATTTTTTGCTTAAGTAGTTTACCGTGTTTGAATTCTTTGATATTGCAAAAATAAGCAAAATGTTGTTACATTTGAATTATAATTATGTACCTAATTCCTATCCTCACAACGACAAATATAAAGTTTTCATTTGGAACTTAATTTATAAGAGTGCACTTAAACGCACATCATTCTTCTTTTGTAAATTATGTATATTTTATCTTAATTGTTGTATTCCGACGACGGAAAAATATCTATTTATGTAGTTTTTAATAAACACAGTTTTTGAAGTTTAACATTATGATTTTCTATTCTCCCCAATTTTATTTTCGACACGCGTACGTTCCTACAAAAATAACAAAAATATTAAGAATAATTCCTTCTTTTATAGAGTATCAAAAGTCGAACGGTCAAGAGAACGAAGGGAGCGGTGAAACGCCGGCGAGTGCGCAGGAACGCGTGTCGCCGCTCGCACAGCGCCGGGATTCGAACGGGCTGCACGCACGGAATCCAAGATTGCGGGCGTATGGACAGAAACTATCATTGTTTATTCCTAAGGTAAAAAAAATATAGCTTATTGGGATATGAATGCGATCGTAGTTTCGAATAATATTATTAGAATGTAGAATTCCACTATCACTCACATTGCATTGAAATTGGTTATAATCATTTGCGACCTCTGCATTCTACTATGGACATAAAGATATATGTATCTCTCCATGATGAGAACGAACTCTACATACGCACTGATTAGTAATTTAATAACTTAGGCCCCGGAATCACAGACACAAAAGAAAATCTATTGTGTCGTAGACCGATCGGGCCGCTTGGGGCTCAATGGGTTAAATTTCGTATGAGTCATTTTTTAAATAGTTTCCACCTATTATGACAAAGTAGTTAATTTATCGTATTGTATTTTAACCCTAGATAGCTAACGTTCGTCAAAATGACGAATACTGAATAAGTATATCGCTATCTCTTTTTAACCGTTTCGGTTGTGCGCGTGCGGTGTGAAACCAACTCAGTGCGAGCCAAGCTGCGTCGAACTGCGGTCGCGATTTAGCGGTAAGTTGCATAGTTTTTGAGATACCTACTGCTCACTCGTCATTTTGACGAATGGTTAGCTTATGTGTAACTTTTTATAAATATTATTAGTGTTGATTTTTACTTGTTTTGTTTTAGTTATTCCGTTCAAAGTACAGAATGTCAGGGAGATCGAATATCACAGATGAGGCGATTGCTCGGGCGTTGGATGATGACGATTATTTCCCTTCGAGTTGTTGATGGATGATGCGGAAAGTGATTTTCAGGACGAGGTCTCGGACACTGATGAACCAATATTTACTGAAGAACATGATCGCACCTTCGCCTAATCAATCTGATGAGTCACAAGAAGAGTCTTTATTAGCTTCCGATTCGATTATCCACGTGTCTCAGGCCAATATAAGACAAAACAACCTTACAAGTTACAAGTTAACTTTAGTTGGAACTTTGAGGGCTAATAAAATGAGAAATTCCAGAAGAAATGCGGAACAACCTAACTAGACCAGTTGGAACATCCATGTTCTGCTATGATAGGCCACTTACTCTGTCATATAAACCAAAGCCGAGCAAGATGGTTTACTTGCTTTCGTTGTGTGACGAAAACGGAACCATAAACCAATCATCAAAGAAACCTAACATCCATCCTGGTTCAGACTCTCAATCAGACTTCGAAAATGTACCTACAAGGAAAAGAAAGATTTGTGGCTTGTGTTCCTATAAAACAGACGCATGACAAAAAACGTTTGCAACTGTTGCAAAGTGGCCATTTGCGGCGAGCATTCAGTTGGATTTTGTCCTAATTGTGCCAATAAAATATAACTTTTTAATATAATAATACAAACATACATATTTTTACTTATATACTAAACTAGCTGGTGCGTTGTGCGCGGGCTGCAAGCAGCCCGCGAGCCCCTTTTGCCCCTGGGTTGAAGCAATAGGGCAGTCATTAGAAAATGTGTTAGAATTCCCAGTCCTTTTGTAATTTTCTGCTAACAGCGATTCCACAGTCAATCGGAAGTGCTTATAAATTCCCAATTCAAATATTTTCTATTCTGGAATGCTGTCGACCTTCGAAGGTGCGTTGTGCGCGGGCTGCAAGCAGCCCGCGAGCCCCTTTTGCCCCTGGGTTGAAGCAATAGGGCAGTCATTTGAAAATAAATTCGAATTTTCTGTCCATTTGTTACATCTGCTAACAGCGATTCTACAGTCAGTCGGTAATGCTTATAAATTCCACATTCAAGTATTTTCCACTCCGGGAGGCTGTCCACCTTCGAGGGAGCGTAGTGCGCGGGCTGCAAGCAGCCCGCGAAGCATCCCAGGGCAGAAATCTTCAGTCATTTGAAAATGCATTAAAATTCCCCGTCAATTTGCTATTATCTGCAAATAGCGATTCCACAGTCAATCGGAAGTGCTTATAAATTTCAAATTCAAATATTTTCTATTCCGGGGGGCGGTTCACCTTCGAGGGTGCGTGGTGCGCGAGCTACAAGCAGCTCGCGGCTCATCCCAGGGCAGAAATCTTCAGACATTTGAAAATGCATTCGAATTTCCTTTCCATTTGTAACATCTGCTTACAGCGATTCTACAGTCAGTCGAAACTGCTTATAAATTACTTATTCAAATATTGTTAAATTTTTGAAACGTCTTATCGATAGCGGGCAGTGACTTTTCATAATAAACTCAAGAGTTAACCTAACACGCTCGTCGCTTCGCTCCTCGCTACCTATTTGAATATTTAGGCCAGCCGCTGCCGCGACTCGCTCGCTTCGCTCGCTTGGCTCGTGCGATAGGTAGTTCAAAAGTTAACCTAACATGCTCGTCGCTTCGCTCCTTGCTACCTATTTGAATATTTAGGCCAGCCGCTGTCGTGACTCGCTCGCTTCGCTCGCATGGCTCGTGTGGTAGTTCAAAAGTTAACCTTACACGCTTGTCGCTTCGCTCCTCGCTACCTAAACTGCTTATAAATTACTTATTCAAATAATGGTAAAATTTTTGAAACGTCTTATCGATAGCGGGCAGTGACTTTTCATAATAAACTGTTCAAGAGTTAACCTAACACGCTCGTCGCTTCGCTCCTCGCTACCTATTTGAATATTTAGGCCGGCCGCTGCCGCAACTCGCTCGCTTCGCTCGCTTGGCTCGTGCGGTAGGTAGTTCAAAAGGTAACCTAACACGCTCGTCGCTTCGCTCCTCGCTACCTATTTGAATATTTAGGCCGGCCGCTGTCGTGACTCGCTCGCTTCGCTCGCATGGCTCGTGTGGTAGTTCAAAAGTTAACCTTACACGCTCGTCGCTTCGCTCCTCGCTACCTAAACTGCTTATAAATTACTTATTCAAATATTGGTAAAATTTTTGAAACGTCTTATCGATAGCGGGCAGTGACTTTTCATAATAAACTGTTCAAGAGTTAACCTAACACGCTCGTCGCTTCGCTCCTCGCTACCTATTTGAATATTTAGGCCGGCCGTTGACGCGACTCGCTCGCTTCGCTCGCTTGGCTCGTGCGGTAAGTAGTTCAAAAGTTAACCTAACACGCTCGTCGCTTCGCTCCTCGCTACCTATTTGAATATTTACGCTGGCCGCTGCCGTGACTCGCTCGCTTCGCTCGCTTGGCTCGTGCGGTAGTTCAAAAGTTAATAAATATTTTCTACTCCGGGAGGCTGTCAACCCTCGAAGTTGCGCGGTGCGCGGGCAGCAAGCAGCCCGCGGTGCCGTCTTTTGCCGATGCTATTCAATTACCCTTCCTACTATGGAAATTTCCATACAAAATTTTCGAAAAAAAAAATTTCGCTTTTTAGCAAAAATTTTTATGTGCCTGGAAGCGGACCAAGTTTTTAAACATTTTTTACCTTGGTGACCCCAACCTAAGTGCCACCAGTTCAGAGAGCCGTTGAATTTCGTGATGTATGGAAAATGGAAACCGGGGGTCGGAGAGAAATTCTGAGTATGCAGTTTTGTAAATCTGACCAATCAGAGCACAGAAGTCAATTTTCAGACCGATAGTGAAGAAACCGGCGCCACCATCTTGCCTCAAAAAATTGGCCATTTTTGAAAAAAAAAATTGCGTCAAATTTGAAATTTCTCGATTGCCCTGGTAGCACCCCATCTTCCTGATCATTTTTTAGTTCCACACCCCCCACCTATCTCGCGCCGTTTTAGAGAGCCGTCGAATTTTGCGTTGTATGAAACTCGGAAACCAGCGATGGAAACTCGATTATGAGTATGCCAACTTAATATGCGACTCGATTAAAGCCCCTGTGCCAAGTTTCAGCGCGATCAGACCAGCGATGGCCGTTTTAGAATTTGTATGGCGGCGGCCATTTTTTCCGCCATTTTGAATTTTTTTCACTATCTGTGGTAATTGCTCGAGGTCTACTACAAGTTTAGTTCGAGCACCCCAGATGTATCTGTTACCGTTTGCGCGGGCAGTTGACCGTCTTCGAGAGATGAGGGAAAGTTTAAGATTTCGGATTTTTCTGGATATCCTGGAAGCTGGGCGAGTACGAATGCGTCATTGGTGTATTTCTCCATTGCACCACCTCGTCTAAATTTACGTTTTTATGTTTGCGCCAAAAATGGAAAAATTCCAAAATCGAGCGTCCCACTATGGCTCCCTGGTAGCGTCCCAGGGTGGTGATCATTTTTAGTTCCGGGACCCCCAACCCAACTCGCACCGTTTCCGCAGGCCGTTGGAGTTTACGTTGTATGAAAGTTGGAAACTGGGGCCCGGAGCCACTCGAACGGGGTACCGATCGATTCGCCAGCTCGAATAGAGCACGTGTGCCAAATTTGAGACGTAAGGATTCATAAACGGCGATTTTGGCAAAGTACGGCGGCCATCTTGTTTTCGCGAAAATCCCCATTTTTCCACCTCCCCTGGTAATCGCCACCAGTTCCGAGCATTTTTTGTTCAGACACCCCCCCTCCAGGTGGCACCGTTTCTGCGCACCTCCAGGGGTCCACTCTCTTGTCCAGGGTGTTGGAGATGTCAATATTTTTCCGGTGGTCACTCGGCGCACCTCTACACGGTCACGTCGAAATCCCCCCAACTTTCCGCGTAGTTTCCGAGAAACCCGATGTCAGTCAGTCAGTGAGTGAGTGGTAGTGTAGCTTTATATATATAAAATAAAAATAATATAAGAAAAAAATGTAAAAGTTTATGTTTTAGTTGATTTAAGATTTATCTCATTTTTTGATCTCTTGTAACCATGTGCCATTAAGATTTGTTATTTTGTACTTAAAACTCTAAAAATTATTATATTTTGCTAAAAATATCTTTAATTTATATCCTGTAGTTTCTAATATAAAAATAATCTCGGATATAATTACATTAAATTTCATTAAAAACATATTTTAAATTTGTTCGTCAAAAAGTCGAATGGTTAGCATCTCATGGTATTCTAGTAACGTTAGCTATCTAGGGTTAATTATTACCTATATTTGTAAGGGTTGTATCTCTATGTACTAAAGTAGCACTATTTGTTGTAGAATGGCGGCAGCGGTGCGGGCGGTGCGGGCGGTGGGGGCGGTGCGGGCGGTGCGGGCGTTTGGGCGGAGGCGTCGGGCGAGGGCAGCGGCGACAGCGTGTTCACGCCGGGCACGGAGCGGCGGCTCGCGCGCCTGCCCGCCATGCTGGGCGCGCCCACGCACGACGTCTACCTCGCCGGCGCCTTCCCCGTCACTGTAATCCATACTTATATTAATATTCTTAATATATTATAAAGGCGAAAGTTTGTAAGTATGGATGTTTGTTACTCTTTGACGTAAAAACTACTGAACCGATTACAATGAAATTTAGCACACATATAGAGGGTAACTTGGATTAACACATAGGATAGTTTTTATCCCGGAAATCCCACGGGAACGGGAACTATGCGGGTTTTCCTTTGCAAACGCGGGCGAAGCCGCGGGCGGAAATCTAGTATTATAAATGCGAAAGTAACTCGACTCTGTCTGTTACTCAATCATGCTTTAACTACTGAACCAATTTGCATGGGTATAGAGATATTTTGATACCTGAAAAAGGACATAGGCTACTTTTTATCCTGGGAAATAGGATAGGTTTTATCTCGAAAATCCCACGGGAACGGGAACTATGCGGATTTTTCTTTGACTGCGCGGGCAAAGCTGCGGGTGGAAAGCTAGTATACCATACGCACAAAAAATTGCACCACACACGCATACTTGCACAGGGATATGGACAGAAGAAAGGGGGTTGTTTTAGTCGGTATGGACCATGAGACCATGATCGAGACCAGACCAGGTCGCAGCTCACACAAGAACACGCACATACATATAAACAAGATACACGCTCACATGCATGATTATATATCGCATAAACACAGAAAAAACTCCGTACTATATCTACGTGCAAACAAGAAGCACACGCACACACGCATGATTGTACAGTAATACTCTTATAAAAATCTGTATTATACGTACTTACAAACAAGATGCACACACGCACGCAGGCACGCTCATACTCACGCACGCACGCAAAAAACGCATTCATACGCGTCTGCACGTTCATGCACAATTGCACGGTCTCACATGTACATACACACCCATGCGCACACACATACGGAAAACATATTTATATCGATGTTTCCTCCTCGGTCCCTCATATTATATTATACGAGATCACACTTGCATACTCAACTTTTGTTATAAACGTCGTAAGCTTTGTAAATAATAAAAAAATATGATTACATACACAAAATACTATACATGACAATAGTAAAATTCCATTTACACTAAAATATCATAATAAACTTGAAATTTAGTATTCAATTCGACTAGCAAATTTTATTAAAAATACGTGACGAATAGGTAATTAGCATTGGCACGCTTCATACATTTTCGCCCAGTAATGTTATTGTACTTATTAGCATTTCAACAAAGGATCTATCTTTAGCTTCACTACAGAAGCAGCGATCCTAACACCCTAAACATCTTAAATTATGTGAATAATATTATAAGTCTCTAGTCTTTTGACAAAATCTATTCATTGAGTTTAACATTTAATAATTCTAAAATATCTTCTATTGTTTCTTATTTAGTTTAGAGATAAACCATAAATCTTGAAATCTTTTACTCTACAAATCTTTGTATCTAAAATCGTAAAATACATTGATCCAAGTTAATTCGTATCGTTTCTAACATTTTAAAGGTCTCCTTTATTAATTATACATTTAATTTGACATATTCAATACATTTTGCAAATGACGACCGCTTTGGTAAAGTCGACGTATGACCTTATTGTATGCAGTGGAGATAGCCATCTGCGTATATGTATAAACACGGTTTATATGGACCATCAGCTTAATGAATGGTTACTTCATGATTACTTAACACACAATGCGTTTGTGTAGCTCGCATATTGTTTGCATAATGAGGTTGATTCAAACAACCGCTTACATTATACGAGTTATGAACTGTAATCTACGTATTTGTGTAAACTGTATAGGTAATTTACGGACTCCTAATTTAGATATTAATGTTTTGTGTCTTGGCCAATTTATTGACTGACTAGCTCTGTGAATACGGTTTCGCTCGCGTGCGCTTAACGTTATTGTGCAACAGATTCCCATACAAATTTTCATCGTCGTTTCTTGTTCCTTCAAGTTTTGTGGGAAGATTAAAAGAAGTCTCTCCCCCAAGGTTATATCTACCCACTATACACAATAGGTACCTATCTTATTTCAAGTTTTTGATAATTATTTCGCATTAATAATATTATTTTTATTTTTATTAAGCCTAAAATCTTAGGACCGATTAATTCACTTGCATAATGAAATTGATTTACCATGTTTGAAGTTAATTTTCATACATTATTTGTCATATTAACCCATTGAGCCCCAAGTGGCCCGATCGGTCCCAGACACAATAGATTTTCTATTGTGTCTGAGTTACTACCAACATATTCAGAAGATGTGAAATTGGCCATTAGATTCGTAATTTTGCCCATTCTCTTCCTTCCTCTTGCCTACATAAAATTTCACTTAACGATGAATGATGATGTCGTGTACGCCTTTCATACACATAATTTCCATTATAGTCGTGAGTCGTGACCACTCACTGTTTACAGATTGACTAAACGCAAAAGTGTCACCGGGTCATGATTTGTCACCCAAATCAAATACGTTTCAAGTTTACTAGGAACGAAACGATGTTATAGTTGTCAATGTTATAGTTGTTAATGATATGTTTGGCTTTGGTAAATATATGAACGTAAAGATTATTTGTTTCAAGATCGGAATATTTAATCATTTATGCCGTAGAAAGGTTAAAACTTTCCATGGAATAATAAATATTACGTATTTATATTCAGTTTACGTTGCATTGTTTACAATAACATAGCTATTGAATATACGTAAGAGCTAGTATTAAAGGGACCATGTTTACGAACTTAACAATTAAAATGGCAATACTAATTAAGTCATAATTCATTCACTTAACTCTAGGTTCGAACCAATAAAAGTCAAATGTTTCAAACACGTGATATGATTCAAGTGTTCGTAATAGATTTGTTTGTTGATGTTTCGCTTTCGCTTGCGGAAACGGGTTAAATATGTGCGTACGGATCTTATAAACTATAATGATAATAATAGTGTAATGTAAAATTGGAAGTGATTGATTTTCTTATACAGTTTCGGTTTTATTTCATGAATTATGATTTCGCCTAATAGAAAATTTTGTAAGTAATAATCATTTCAATGCACAAATACCTACTATGACGGGTCAATTATAATTATATTTTATACACAGTAGCACTAAAAACTACCTAACTATAATACCGCCATTTATACATATTAAAACCTTTATTGAAACTAGGTTCCTTATCGCGCGTTGTGAAAGGGGGCTAGACGGAAAAAATTCTTACGAAAAGTTGTCACGACACTTTTTGCTAGAGTTGTAAGCCGTGCGGCGTGCGCGTGGTTCTCTGTCTGTCTCTCTCTAACTTAACACTTCGTTCCATCCGGATGTCCCTTGACATCGCTCAAGTTTTTTTTCTTTTGTTTTTGTTCTTTCAGTATTTCTGCAATATAAAAAGTACTTATAATAAACTCTTATTCGCAGTCGAGCAGCAGCCGACCGGAGGAGATCCTGCGGCGCGAGGGCTTCACGTACGTGATACCGCGCGCGAACGACTACACGCGCATGTTCTCAGCGCCCACGCGCAGGGCTGCGCCCGCACACCCCGAGTCACCGTGCCGCGACAAGAAGCCGCGAAATGATACATCCCCCGCTTCGCTTTCGCCCGCTTCGCCAGCTTCGCCGCAAGATCAAGATGATGTGGTGCTGAGGGAGAAGGAGGGAGATAGGAGCGGGGATAGGAGCGGGGATAGGTTGAGCGCGTCTGACTTTTATACGGTGTCGGAGGATGTCACGCCGCAGCCGTTTAAAGGTGAGTGTTAATGCGAGGAGTTACTAGTTACAATTAACATGTTTTCACACGTTTCAATTTTTTTGCAAAGGCACACGTATATAACTAGCTACTCCGTCCCGGGACAAAATCTATTATTTCTATAGCTCATGTGTTATTTCGATGCATAACTTTAAATTATTAATGTAAAGTATCATCCGAATATGCCCAGTAGTTTTTTCGTGAAATAGTAAAAAACATATTATATCCATCCATCCATACGAACTTTCTTAATAATAATATAAGTAGATAAACCTCTTTGTAATATTTTTTAATGCAAGCAAAATAGAAAAATCAATGTATAATTCCTAAATGTGTGTGGTTGTTAGGCACGTACGACGAGGACCTGGTGCTGGGCGCGCGCGTGCTGGTGTTCTCGCTGAGCGCGGCGGCGCCGAACTTCGCCACCATGGTGCTCGCCGCGCACTACATGGGCCTGCGCCCCGCCCACACGCTGCTCGTCGTGCAGCCCATGCAGCCGCCGCCCACCGCGCTGCACAACGTTTGTACTTTGCTCTTCCCTTGATACTAGATAATGAGGAAAGAAAAAAAATCATTGTCAACTCGATAATTCAGTAATAAAACAAAAGAACATTCATAAATGAGTAATAAACAACTAATTTACAAATCTACATACAATAATCTGAATACTGTTCGGCTCGTTAGTTGCTGGCAAAATAATGCTTAATTGCTGGTCCAGATTGTTTAAGGTAAAAACTAAAAACTAACGTAGTTTAACAAATAGGCAATGTTTTTACAAAAATGAAATTACACATGCAGAAACTGTTCGTCAAAAATACCAACTTTGCACATTTTGACTACAATTATTACTCAAGTACTTAAAATATTTATTCATATCTCCTTTCACCTAAAATCTAACCATACATTATCGTTTCCAGTACAGCGAAGCGGCAGTTAAAGACTACAACCGCGGGCGGCACTACCTCACGGACCTCGCTCGGCGCGCCGCTGTGCCCGTGTTCGACAACGTGGACGACGCGATGGCCTGCGTTGTGGCGCGCTTGCGGGCTAGCGTCTAACCGCTAACGCATGTGTGCATAGCATCGCCTTAACTGCTGTGTTTAAGGGGAAGTTACACTGAAGTGTTGTGTGCAGCGTCCAGCGTACCAATAAACATACAGTCACCGCCTTAACTCCTGTATTTAAGGGGAAGTTACACCAGGACGTAAAGTGGCAGCCTCTAGCGCTGTATAAGAAGACCTTTTACTGTGATCGCCTTATCCGTTGTATTTAAGGAGAAGTCATACTGAAAAGTATCGCCGCGCTTGACGTATCGCCTTAACCACTGTAATTATTAAAGGGGTAGTTACACCGGGCGCTATGTGCAGACGCTTACCGTACCTATGTATGGATGTTACACTGATCGCCGCTATAATTGAAATGGAAAAGTTATTACAATGTATCGCGGTTGCGGACCAACGTCTGACAAACGTACTAAATATATATCGAAATGAAATATGTAACGTTCAACACTACATAGTAAGCAGTTCGGCAAACTTATTGCAATGCTCAGCTTATTTTTTCTTGTTCAGGTTTTTTTGAGAACCGTGGAATATGTCGACGCCATGCAGCACTTCTGCCATTAATTTAAAGCCGACTTTACCAATAAACCATTAATTGTGTTTTAAAAGTTCATTACATAATATTATCTTATCCCAGAAAATACAGCTCACCCAATTTATTGTTATATTATATACCAAGACTTTATTATCATCAATAAAATAAAACAAAAAAATACTAATGGTTAATTTGTTGGTAAAATTAGGTATGAATAATGCGTTTTTATGATAATCAAATACAATTAATTAATATATGAATATCTATTTAAACATGATCTTTAATTGTTACGGAATATTTGTAAAAAAAAACTATTATAATTCCAGTACCTAAAAATCAGGTTATAACGTATTTACTAAAATATGAAACTAAATTATTGTTATTCATGCTTGATACTTGCATAAGCACCAAAATGCCACTACAATATCCCATTCATGCTATTATATAAATGAATGTGATAATTCGTATAAAAGACATTTTACGAATAACATTGTCTAATTGCCATGTTACATTATCACAATTGCCACTCTTTATGGCATTATGTTAAAATATATGAAGACAAATGCAAGAAATAACATAACTGTTTATCGTTGTCTCAATTATTTGACAGAATTTCCAAATTAGGTAACAATATTGCGAATGTACCGAAATATTTTTAACACTTCTCATCACATTTTCACAAATAATTCTATGTAAAATTGTGAATCTCATGCACAATAGAGCGTGCTCAGATTCGTCATAAGTCATCCATTTTAATCACAAAGTAAGTAATAAAGACATCACAAATAGTCCAGCAACAAGCGACGTAGGTCTATCGACACGTGGCAAGGAGTCTCAACTCTTATCGTATGTACTTATTTGTTACGTTAACTTTACATTTAGTGTAGTACAAACAAGTCTCTCTTTATTTCGTCACTCTCTATTGTATTATAACTAGGCACTAATCGTGAACGAGTGTGTGAGAGCCGGAATGGAAGGTTATCGAGATGGTCGCGTTGAGTTTGTAATCTCTGTGATGAATATGTTTTAGTGAATTTTAATATTGAAATTTCAATGCATAAACATATTATGGTATGTATAATTAGAGTTTTATTTAGTAGAATAATTAAGCAGCCAGAGAATGGGTCATAACGTTTTAGCTGAATTCATGACAATACGTCATAGCACAATGCAAATTTGATTTCAATTCTACACCACGTTCGCCATTCATGCGACAGGACACCTATTTAGTATAATACTGACTGAAGAAAGTGCTATTGTGTACTTCGTAGAATGCGTAATCGTCTAGAAAATTCTCTCAAATTAGATCTTTTTCGTGTGTTGGCGTTTTAATTTACGATAAAATAATTATTACTAAACCAGTTTGTAATGCGTCTAAGAGTACAAAAATGTCTTGCTCATGTAGCAAATTTAAGAATATATTGTAATGAATATTTGATTATATTATGCAAAATTAATTGTTGTCATCTTATACTCATTTTAAGTTTTAGATATTTTAAAATCGATAAAATCTAATGCTTGCAAACTTATTTAAATTGAGGAAAATCAAGCTTGGTCTTGTTCCCTTTATCTAATATAGGTAGATATAGATTAGGTAGATAAAATAAGTTATTAAACACACCTGACCCACTGTCACTAAAATATTAAACTAAATAACCGGCAAATATTATTTGCTAGTCACAGTATCCATTTACGTATATAAGTACTTTGTCATATTGTTTTATAGTACAAAAATCTAATTTATAGAGAAAAATATTTCATATATTAATTTGTAATTATATGCCATGTACGCTTATTTTAAACTAAAAACATCACATGTAAATATAGAAATTTGTAATTACTACTGCGTTTTATTTTCCTTTCCATTATTCCCCAATCCCGATGAACTTATCAATAATATTGTGACTTGTGAATTACACACACAGCAAAAAGCATAATAACATAGGAACAATTGTAAGAATTTACACGATTGAAAGTTTTGATTTGGGTTTACTAAAATTTAAAAATAAAAGATGTGATATTGTTAAATAATTTATTTTCATAATAATCAGTATCAAGAAGCTTATATCTAGTACACTGGAGATTGCACTATGACCATTAACTTGTAACAAGAAAATATAACCTTGAATGACGTCAGTGTTGTTTTTTGTCTCTTTCTGTGGGTGACCACACTGGTTTGTATATTCAGGATTTTTCAAAATAGAAAAAACTAAAAATCATGGTCTATAAATAATAACGACATATATATTTTTAACAGTATTTATATTATAATACTAGCTTTCCAACCGCAGCTTCGCCCGCGCAGTCAAAGAAAAACCCGCGTAGTTTCCGTTCCCGTGGGATTTCCGGGAAAAAACCTATCATATTTCCCGGGGTAAAAAGTAGCCTATGTCCTTTCTCGGGTATCAAAATATCTCTATACCAAATTTCATGCAATTGGTTCAGTAGTTAAGGCGTGATTGAGTAACAGACAGACAGACAGAGTTACTTTCGCATTTATAATATTAGTATGGATTACTGGTCACTTACATGAATAATTATCATCTTTATAGGTACATACCATTTTAATTGGTAGAGAATGATAGTTTTAAATAACGCTTGATAACTTTTGATCTCATACTACGATTTTTTAATTAAAATGAGTGCTACATACATTAAAACATCGTTTTGGTTACTAGCTTCAGTCTAAGGGTCCACTCACACCAAAAGAGCGGCGAAGCGCGGAGTCACGGAGACCCGCGACTTCTCGAGCATTCCAGCGACTTCTCGAGCATTCCAGCGACTTCTCAAGCAGTCGCGAGAATCCGCGCGCCTTCCCGCGATGAATTCACTGGTCGCTTATGCGCAGTTCTAATGCTCGCGCGCACAGACGCGTGCGGGGAGCGGGCGCGAGGGGCGGGATATTGCCAGCGGCTAGGGAATGAAGTCCCGGTACTATATTTGAGTCCCGGGAATTTCGGGACTAGCTCAGAATAGAACCAGGACGTCCCGGGGCTTTCGGGACTTAAACGACTTTTTTTTGACTTTTTGTTATTGTTGTTTTTGTCTGTGTAGTAATGTAGTTACATGATCGCCGATATTAAAAGAAACTCAAGCGCGGATCCAGGGGGGGGGTCATGGGGTCATGACCCCCCCCTGGGCTAGGTCCACGACCTAAGTGGACCACTAATTTAATATTATCTTTTTTAAATTTACAACTTAATACTGTTCAACATGATGTTTTTATTGACTTTTGAGACATAAAAGTAATATAAAACAAATACCTAAGTAAATCAATTACAAACGGAAGAGAATATAACAAAAATTAGAGGAAAAGTTAATTAGGGTCGACCTGTGATCGTGATTCAAGGGCAAAAAACAGGTTTATCGATTTTTGAAAAAACCTATAACTGCGGAATAAAGTTATAGTAGGTAGGTTATTAATTTTTTTACTACAACTTTTGCACACTTTTCACACAAAACCTCAAATATCGAAATATCCCAGTTCGTGGATAAGACATAAAATAGCAATTTTTTTTAATAAACAATAGAAAATTACGACAAAAAATCGGCCAAGTGTGAGTCGGACTCGCGCACCGAGGGCTCCGAGCAAACCTATTTTTTTAATAGGTTGTATCTTACAATTTTATTTAAAGGAATTTTTTCTTTATCTTGTGCTATAAGTCGTTGCTTTTAACCAAATTTCAAGACTGTTCACGGGAAGTACCTTGTAGGTTTTGATTCCCTTGCAAGTAGTTGCGAGTTACAGAATATGAGGCTCTATTTGCTTTTTCTTCAGATTGCGTTGACATAGAATTTGAATTAAATAACAGATTTAAGTTATTATAGACCTGAGTTCTGATGTGTGATAGACCTGAGTAAAGGATAATTAAATTAAATAAAAATAATTAAAAAAAATATATTTTTATTTAATTTCATTAAATAATTAGGGTTTTTGCAGTTATTCCTACATCTGTGCTATAAGACGATACTTTTTAACTCAATTTCAAGACTTTGTGTTTACGGGACAGGGTGCTCCCTGCAGGTATTGATTCCTTTGCTAATGTCGAAATCCTACGGTCTACGGTCCCTTGATGCTGTGAAAAATTCAAACGTATAAGCCAATGCAATCAAAAGATGCAGCTGTAAATGCTGAAATTTTTCGCAAAATTCGACACTCCCTAGGAAATCGGCTTTGATTACAGGGTAGTTCCCGAGTACACAGAGTCATGAAATGTAGTACAATGTAACATCTTATAACGCAAACTAGCTAGCCCGCGGCTTCGCCCGCTTCGTCTAAAACCTTATAAATTATATACTATTCCTCTTGAATCACTCTATCTTTAAAAAAACCGCATAAAAATTCGTTGCGTAGTTTTAAAGATTTAATCATACAAAGGGATCATTGATATTCATGCCAAAAACTCAAATCTATGATACCTTTAAGCTATAATAAAATCACACTTCTTTGTCAACGAATCAGAAGATACAGCCGTAAATGCCGAAAAATTTCGCAAATTTCGACATTCGCAAGGGTATCAAAACTCAAAACCTACAGGGTACTTTCCGTAAACTCAGAATCTTGAAATTCGGTACGAAGTAACATCTTGTACTTAGTACAGATACAGGAATAATTGCAAAAAATATATATTTTTTAATTAAATATATCTTGAACAATTTTCAAGTTTGTCTGCCTGTCAAGACCCTTTTTCTCAGGAACGCGTGGAGGTATCAATCTGAAATTTATACCGAATATTCAAATCTACGGTTCCTTAAAGCTGTGAAAAAATCAAACTTATAAGCCAACGCAATCAAAAGATGCAGCCGTTTATGCTGAAAATTATCGCAAATTTCGACATTATCGGCAAGGGAATCAAAACCTATATTGTACTACTTCCCGTGAACACGAGTCTTGAAATTTGGTTAAAAGCAATGTCAGCACAGATGGATGAAAAATTGCTAAAACATACATTTCATGCTTATCAACATTCTCAAGTGTCGCCAGGAATCAAAACCTACAGGGTACTTCCCGTGAACACAGAATCTTGATATTTTGTAGAAAGTTACGTCTTATAACACAGATAAAGGAAAATTTGCAAAAAGCATAAAATTAAAAATGTTTGTACGGAACTCTTGGTTCGCGAATCCGACTCGCACTTGACCGTTTTTTTTTTAATCTACGTATCAATTAAATTATCAAAATAATATAGCTTTTGTAAATTGACCACGACTATGTGACCCCCCCCTGGCACTAAAGCTGGATCCGCCCTTGAAGAAACTTATAGTGGGTTTGCGAGCGTAGCCAGTCATTTTAAACAACATTAAAATATCTATAAATCTTTTATTAGGAATCATAAAATTAACCTATACAAACTAGTGTTTTCTTCAAAACAATCTCAATAAAATACCTATACTTAAAACAAATAACACTGACTATGGAGAACAGTGAACACAAAAATATTAAAACAAATAATCATCTTACAAACAAAACATAAACATAGGTATCAATTACACTCGTTGTATGTAACTTACTCATATCATACCATAAAAACAAATTAACAAAATCTAAACTCTTCTTTTTTAACACAAAATAAAACTGTACTCATAAAATCATATTAACAAAATCAGACAGAACTCTTCTTTTTATCACAAAAAATTAAAATTAAGTCTACGTAACGTAGATGTAGATGAAAAAATAACATCCATCATGAATCATGATCTATCTAAAAGAAAAAATATTTTCAAAATTTGTCATCAACATTTTACAACTCGATATTTTCTTCGTTATAACAGGCTCTTAAAAATATAAGAGAGTCTAAAGTTTTATCGCCAAGACGTGATCTAATTTTACTGCACAATAAGCCAGCAGCAGAAAATATTCTTTCTGGTTCTACGCTTGTGGGAGGCACCGTCAGAAGGTAGTCATAAGCCATACTCAGATGGCGACCACGATCACCCCCGTTTTCAAATAGAGCCATTTCTATACGAATAGTTGATTCTAAATCATATTGAGTACGTCTGACTCTGAATCGACTACTTTGAGAAGCTTTTTGTATCTCAGCGTTAAGCTCCTCTTTCTTACTTAATGCAACTTCAGGTTGCATTTCATTGTCAATTGACTGACATGCTTGCTCTTCTTCGATTTGTTCTCCTGGCGGATCACAACCAGTGCGCGTTAAAAGTTTAACAATCATTTGTAGCATTTCATTGCTATCTGGTCTCGGGAATTCATCATCTTGCGCAGAGGTGAAATATACATCTGGACATTGCAGATACTTAAGTACTGAAGTTTCTATGAGACGGCGTTTGCTATATCTTTTTTTCAAGCACGTGAACATTTTTTTACCAATATTTGTACTCACAGCAGATAACTTTTTAAGTCCAAATGTGACAGCCACATCAGCAGTTAGTAGCGTGGCATCGCGGCGGCAGAGTGCTTCCAACACTGTCCTGATAATATCAAGAACCTCATTAAGTTGCTCCATCAAAGTCCAGTCATCTTCGGTAAATAATATATTTGACTTAATATCGATCAGTGCTTTCGCGATACATGTTTTTAGTTTCAAAAATCTCTCTAATGTATTCGCAAGACTTCCCCAACGAGTTTTACAATCATTGGTCAAAGTATACTCTTTTTTGAAATCAACTACGACATATTTCTGGAGGACATCGTCGTTTTTTGTTGGTGATTTTCTGAATAATTTAACAACAGATTTCACTTTATCGAGAAGCTTTTGGTATTCTAATTCAAACTGTTGTTCATTGTGTGCTGATGATGGCAGATCAATTTGTTCGATTTGAAAGCCATCAGTTTCATCGTCGGACTCGTTATCGGAACGATAATCCACAACGGTTCTGTTAGTGCCATACTTCCTCGTTAACTCTGCTAACGTTAGATTGTCGTCCTCGTCATCACATTCAATCGAAACAGCTTCCATGTCTTGAACGTCATCAGGATCAACAGTTTTTTTATAAAACACGTCATTTATCGCCAGTTGAAGGGCATGAGCAATGCACGTTTGGTGGTATGATTTCAGCAATTTGCCAAATTTGATCATCATACTGCAGCCATCGGTTGATTCAGCTACTATATCTGTGTCTAGTGACACCCCAAATTCTTGTAATTTAAGCCTTATAGCTTCCAAGCATTTTTTAGCAGGTAAAGAACCATAAATTCTTATCAGCCCCAGAGTCTTGAATTTGTTGTTTCCCGAAAATTTTTTTGAATGGAGATTCAAGCTAATATAACGCCTATTTCTCAGAGATGTCCATTCGTCGAAGGATATTGAGAATTTATGGTTGTCTTTTAATAGTTTTTGTATCTCATCATGTAGGTGAAGTTTTTTTATATCAGCCTCTTTCACCACAATGTTTCTGATAGCCGTAGCAGACTTGGGCAAATTATGGCCGGAGCTCTGAAACAGCTTTCTCATGTCTTTAGACTCTGTAAAAAGTCGAAAAGGACACCCATCTTTTGCTGTCATTCGCGATACCATAACTTGAATGGAAGGATTTGACTTTGATTCGTAGTAATCGGTCATCTTTTTCTTCTTTTGCCTTGGTTCATCGGTACTGGGTGTTGACGAGCTTGGCACTGGTAGTTCGGCATTTTGGTTATTAATTATCTCAGTGGCTAAGTTTTTTTGGTGCACATTTTTAGTATGTTTTAATAAACCACCTGTGCTGCCGCCAGTACACTTCAAAATTTTTAGGCATTGTTTACATTTGGCACTGTTTTTATCTGTAGATCTTAAAAAGTAATGCCATGCTGATGAAGCATCTTCAGCTTTATTAACCACTTCTTCGAAATCCATACTTATTTGGACGAATCTAAAACAATAAATTAAGTATGGTCAATTGAAATAAAACAATAAAATTAAGACGAGGCTCCCTAACATAATTTCTGGCACTGAGAGACCGGTTACGGTACTAGACGCTAACACAGCCGTAATAAAGTTGAATATCGCGTGCGCTCTTTGAACGCGTTCAAGCTCGAAAAGTAAGTCTCAATTCTTATTTCGTTTATAACTAAAGTAATAATTGATCTAGAGAAAAAATATCTTGGGATTCGATAGTAAACTCTATTTTCTTACTGTTAACATTTATTTTAGACATAAAGTCCAAGTAAATCTTTAAAAAAATGTAATATTCCTTAAAAAAGGCATAATTTTTGAATAAAAAATGAATCGAGCGAAAATGTTACAATTACGTAACTGTCTTGTACATCGAAAGAAAAAGACCCAATAAATCATAATATACTAAAGTTCCATTTTGATTCTATGTATGACTGTTTCAGAATATTAATGCAAATTCACATAAAATTTAGGGAGCCTCCCCTTAATTTGGTGTTGTGTTTGTTAATTTGGTGTAAAAACGGATAGGAAAAGGGTCAGAGGGGCTCATATATTTCCCCAACTTACCTTATTGCTCTTGAACGACACAGGTATGTACTTATAGTTTTTAAAAATCACAGATCAACCACAATGACACACACAACACAACATTCAACGAGATTTTTGCAACAACACTGGCTTGTCGGACGGCGGGTGCGGGACTGGCGGGCGGGCGACTGGCGGTGGCGCGGCGCGGCGGTTAGAGAGATGGCGCCATTTTTCAGGCTATCTCACTCACACGCGCTGCTACTACTGTCGCGAACGAAACTACATAATATAATGAATGCGCTTGCGCGCCGTTTTAAGCGCGAAAATTCAAAAATATTAACTCGGTCCCGAAAGTCCCGAAAATCACCGGGAATAGTATATTATGTCCCGGTTCTTTGGCGCTAGTAATTTCCCGGGAATTCCCGGGACCTTTGGTACCGGGATTTCCCGGGACTATTCCCTACCAGCGGCCGCTCGCGAATGCTCGAACATTCTCGGGAATTCCCGCGACTTCTCACGCAGTCGCACGGCTCCGTTTATGGAATTCCGCGGAATTTCTGCGGCGCCGCGGGCATCCGCGCGACTCGTTCGAGTTTCTCATGCGATAATAGGTATTATAGTAATGAAAATAAAGTTAAAATTCATATGGCACTGAAACTGCGCTCCGCTTCGCTGCGCTTCGCTGCGCTTCGCCGCTCTTTTGGTGTGAGTTGACCCTAAAACTTTTCAATATTCCAAAGGGAGAGTTGCATCGCTTGTGTCAATTGATGTGTTGTAACGATATTACAGTTCTCAGAAATTCGTATGTCTTTCAGGAGCTGTATAGTACGCGTCACGTAAAAAGAACGCTGGATGAAAGTGATAGGGTGTGTGTTCGGTGCAATGACCACCGAACACCGTAGTCAGCAATATTAGGTATCGCGGGCGGCATTTAACATAAATTAAGTTAGTCCACAATCAACAGTCCACAAAATAACATATTACCGTCGCGACGCGTAACATTAACATAAAACATATAACATAATTATTATAACATTAACAGAATAATTAACAATAACAGTAACAATTAAGCAGTAACAAGTGAAAGTGATTTTAGTAATAAATTAATTAGTGTACATTTTAGTTTAATTTCATAACAAATCCCTCCAACACTAGCCACGCAGCCTGAGTTTGAGTTTGAGTTTGAGGAGATGAAGGAGGACTAGCTAAAAAAATACTGGATCAAGAGAACTCCTTTTACAACCACCTGAGAGATGATATAGTTCAGCTTTGTCGAAAGGAGAGAGAATTAAATATTAAAGGAAGAGTTTTTTGTAAGCAGACTTACGAGATGAGGTTAATGCAAGTCTGTATGGAAAAGTCTTTAAGTGATAATGTATTGCCATATGTCAGAGAACAAACGATGACAAACACAGAGTTAGAAGTTGCTAAAAGAATGGATAAAGTAGCCTCTCACATAAAGGAAAAGGGGCATGCAAACCTTAACTTAGATTTGAGTTCTTGGAATCAACTGAATCGTCATGACTTGAATAAGTATTTGTTTCAAGAATTAGATGAGCTTCACGGAAGGAAGAACCTATACTCCGACTCCCATCTTTGGTTCAATAGGTGTATGGTATTACTCAGTTCTCGATTGACCCCACCTGAGATAGGACCTGATGGAGAACCTCTAGCTGGAGATTACTGCCATTATAATCAATATGGTGGTTTTGAAGGAATGAGACAGAAGGCCTGGACTCTGACTACAATAATGATAATAAAGATTGCTCTTGAAGAATGTAATATTCAAGGAGAGATAATGGGTCAAGGTGACAATCAGATAATCCATATCAGATTGAAAGCAGAGCAGCAAGGACAACCTCATTTTTTTATATAAAGCTGCTTCTAAACAGCCATGATTAATAATTTTTCGCTCAGCAGGTCTCTCTCTGAAACTTCAAGAAACCTGGTACTCTCAAAATTTGTTTGAATATTCTAAAGTGCGTTATTACAAATCAATAAGAATAGATGACAGTTTGAAAAGACTTAACAGGATGATTCCTGATATAAATGAGGGATTTCCATCATTACAGTCTTTAATAACAGGGGTGTCGACTACTACCGAAAATATGTCTCGAAATTATGTCTCCCCGATAATTCCGTTCCTCTTATATTCTCTAGAATTAGGGAACACAATAAAAAGAAAGGGTATCTTGGACCTAAAAACAAGAGAAACAGATAAGTTGTGTGCACTCATGAACATCCCCTCTATCTTGGGAGGACTACCTCTCTCTAATATGTATCAACATTGCCAAAGAGGTTGTCCAGACCCTCTAACGATTTGGTTAAAGGTCTTAGAAGTTGTTAGAAGAACAAGTCCCAAAATATACAATCATATATTACATTTGATTCCCTGTAGAACCAAGATGAACCACGACCCTGTTAAACTGGTTGAAGACATATACAGTCTGAATATACTAGGAATGCCGAATTTTGTAAGAAAAGCGAGAGAATTAATTGAAGAATTCTTACCAACATATGTAACAAATCCAAAGGTAATCCGATTGCTTGGGCAGATAGAACAGATTTAGAATCACTCTGTAGTATCTTAACGACAATGAGGCCTTACGTTGCAAACCTAGCACATGAAATCTTGAGAAACTCAAACGAAGGTGTCCAGTTGCAATTAATTTGAAGTTTTTCCAATTTACAGACAATAAATAGAATGATCAATGAAGATCCAAACAGGACAGAGACCATCTTTTCTCTCGGGAAGTTCAAAGATGCAGAAGCAATTGATGTACTCAAGAGAAGACTAACAAGATCCGAGCTGCCAGTCCAAGGAACACATCTATTGGAAAAGGCTCTCTCTTCGATCCCCTACACTTTCAAAGCTGCTCAATGGTTACGAGAAGCAACTTGGGGATTTCCTATCACTGGGATTACAAGTCCAGTACCTTGTGAACAAGTTAAAATAGAAAATTACGACGATGTCGACAAAACCTTAAAGAAAGACTGTATTGTAGTCAAGACTTCGTATAAATTGAAAACAGAAGGAAAGGGTGCATTGAGTTCAAGAGGACCTTTTGATCCTTACATAGGATCATCCACTCCAGAAAAGATGATTAGACCCAAATTGACAGTTATAAACCCTAATCCTCAGATAAAATCTGTCATGAAGCTATACTATACAGGGTGTAATCGTTAAGTGTGCACAGGCGATTATTCCGTAACTATTACAGATATCAAAAAACTTTAAACTGATATCGAAAGTATTTAACCTAATGAGTAAAATGGCCATGATAAATTTTTAAAAATAAAACGAGAAATATCTAAAAAATTAACTTGAAACCCTCCCATACATTTAGTATGAGATACGAATATCCCATGTACATGGGTTGATCCAAAAGTAATGATAATCAATATTAAACAAGGTCATTAGAGTTATAATAATTATGTAGTTCTCTAGATAGTCTTCTTACTAGAAAGTATACTTCAATATTTTTTTCCTAAACTTAAAAAAAACTTTGACTTCATCCACAAAAACCCCTCCACGCAGCCATCACTTCGCTGTCGTCTTAAAATAATTTATTGCTAAAAAAGTGTTTCCTGTGCCGAGGAAAGAGATAAAAGTAAATAGGAGCTAGATCCAAAAAATAGGGTAGGTGTTCAAGCCTTTGGAATGCCGATTTTTGAATGGCAGCCATCGCAACTGACGCTTTGTGATTTGGTGCGTTGTCTTGGAGAAACACCGTTCAGGTCCGCAGTTTGCCATGTCTCTTTTCCTTACTATCCTACCGCAATCTTTTGATTTGGTCTGTTTAGTAAGAGCCCAATAAAGTGGCTACCTTTTTAAAATATTCCACCATAATTATTCCTTCAGCGTCCCAAAAAACTACCGCTTTAATCTAACCTACTGATTTTCACTTTGAATTTCTTCATCGTCACTTTGGAAGCTCGCATCCAGGACATTGATTGTTTTTTGGTTTCAGCATCAACATGGTGAACTCGGGTAACGTCCATGATCACAAAACGTGACAAAAAATTATCCTGATATCATTAAAAATTTAGAAATTTACCCTATATTGTATTGTCCATACTATCACATGATTTTTGTAATGTTTTGTAAACTTTTCGGATGCTTCTACTCCTTCCCAGTAGGGTGACATGTTGTAATACGCTACCATGATCCATTCATCTTGAATTATTTGCGTATCAGCTTATTTACCAGACCAATAAGAGAACTTTATGGATCCATTCTTTCTAAATACGTTAATATACAGGGTGTAATCATTAAGTGTGCACAAGCGATTATTCCGTAACTATTGCAGATACCAAAAAACTTTAAACTGATATCGAAAGTACTTAACCTAATGAGTAAAATGGCCATAATAAATTTTTAAAAATAAAACGAGAAATATCCAAAAATGTTACATTAAACGCTCCCATACATTTTATTTCCCATACATTTTGTATTTATAGCAGATTTTCGAAGTGATGTCCTCATTGTGCAATACAATGAGGAGATCTATTTACAGTTTCTAAATGAACTTCCCTTCAAATTTGCGAAGTAATTAAAGCAGAAAACCAAAAAAAGAAAGAAAAAGCTAAAATCTTTCATAATAAATGTAGGTTGATCCAAAAGTAATGATAATTGGGTATTTCCTGTGCACATAAAAATATAAAATAAATGTTTTTTGCTTGCTCATGTATTCACTAAGTAATCACAAAAAAATCATATCAACAGGCCACGTTACCAATTATTTACATTAATTTGAATATGAACCGTGCGTGCCAGAATGTTTCCCGACGAAAAGAAGAAACAACGATTCGACATGTAGAGGGTAAATTTCTAAATTTTTAATGATATCAGGATAATTTTTTGTCACGTTTTGTACCGTGTGTGTATTAAGCCCGTGCACCGACATCGAACCTAGTTAATAAATAGCACATCTAAATAATATTATGTAGTAATTAATAATATCAAATCTAAATTTATAAAGAATAGAAAAAATTCGATCACGAGGCGAGACTCGAACCCACATCCTTCGCGCCATTCCGGGGCGGATGCCTAACCAACTCAGCCACTCGTGACCCGCCTGAGCAATCGAATTTATTCTATTCTTTCAGTTTTATGTGTCTTAAGGGACACACCGCGCGCCATCTATCGCCTTCTATCGCCATCTATCGCCTACAGAACTAAACTTGACCAGAAAAGAACTATTGCAGAAGATTTTTACACAAATAAAACGACATAATTTACATCAATCATAGGCCGCGGTCCGAATCACGACTATAGTGCACGACGCTCACAGGGCCTACATTTGAGCGTGCTGTGGGCACTATAATCGTGATTCGGACCGCGGCCATAATTTCACATTCGGTCTCGGCTCAGTGTTACCAAGTAAATGACATTTACCCAAATATGGGGAAAATTTGCTAGTTTATATTAAACCATTTTTTTTAGATAGGATTGCTCCGGATCCTGCTGGAGAAATTAATGCATACTGCAAATACTGTCATGTATCCTTAGTCCCGCATAAAAAGAGCCTTCTATATCACGCTCAGAGTAAAAAACATGAAAGAACTGTTTCTTTTAGTAAAACAGCAAAATCTCGTAAACAAATAACATTTTTAAAAAGTTAGTACCAGATGAAAGGAAAATTGCTGAATTGAAGATAGCTGCATACATTGTCGAACATTCTTCAACAACAAATGTTGACCATTTGGGTGAAATGCTCCCCAAACTTGACCCCAAGTCCGAAATCTTAAATAATATAAAACTGCATAGAACTGCAAATGCACTATGTTAATAAAAAATATTCTGGGTCCATGTATGTTTCAAGACCTACTGGAAGAAATTGGAAACTCTCCTTATTCTATAATTGTAGATGAGACTACCGACATAACTACCATAAAGGTGTTATGTATGATGATTCTCTTTTTTTCAAAGAAGAAGGGTGATGTGGTTACAACCTTTTATAGAATCGTCAAAGTTACAGATTGCGACGCTACATCTCTGTACAATTTAGTCTGCTCCACTCTGCAAGAAGATGAACTTCGCGTCGAAATGTTAGTTGGGATAGGTTTAGATGGAACTAATGTAATGATAGGAAGAAATCATTCCCTTGCTGCTCTTTTGAAGCAAAAAATACCTGATCTGATAGTAATAAAATGTTCAAGTCACTCCTTGCATTTGTGTGCAGAAAAGGCGGCGGAAAGTCTACCACGTCAACTTGAGTTTCTACTACGTGAAACACACAACTGGTTTTCCTACAGTGCTAAACGTCTGGATGCATACAGGGATCTATTCGAAGTAATGAATAATAGTAGGAATCCAAAGAAAATTGCAGGTTTCTGCGGAACTCGATGGTTAGCACGATACAATGCCATTACTACAATCCTGGATCAATGGGAAGAGTTGCAACTGTTGTTTTTACTCTCAAAGAGAGAAGACAGATGTTACATGGCAGAAAAGTTGCATGACATAATGAAATGTCCTGTGTTTAAAGGCTACTTGATGTTTTTGAAAGAACGACTGAACATGTTATTTCAGAGTGAAAATGTAGAATCTGTGAAATTACTGGAGGACGTTTATTTGTTATTAAGAGGTTTGCTACAAAAACTGGTTGTACCCGCACAGCTTGAGAAATTGAGTGACAAAGATTTAATAACATTTGACTTCAAACAATATATGATGCACACAAGTGCTATTAACCTAGGACATGACACTGAGGTCCTATTGCGGGAAGTAAATCAAAACGAAGCGTGCGAACTACGTGACCGATGCAGAAACTTTATGGTCACTTTGTGCTCAGAGGTGCAAAGTAGAACTCCTGAGCACATTCATATATTGAAGTCTGTATCACTGCTGACCCCACAAATTGCCACCTCGCAAGTGAAACCTGATCTGACAAATTTTCTGCAAATGTTCGAAAGGTTTATGGCAGTAAGACCGAAGCCGAATCTGAATGGTACCATTAAAACCAATTTGCATCACAAAGAATGGAGGAACACGTCGTCCAGCGTTTCATTTTGGGCCGAGGTTAATACCGATTTAGATGCAGGAGGAATTAAGAGGTTTGCTGCCATCTCAAAATTTGCTTTGGCTGTGTTGTCAATGCCACTATCAAATGCAACGGTGGAAAGAGCTTTCTCCATTTATTCAATCATAAAAAATAAGCTTCGAAATAGATTATCTGTAGAAATGTTGCAACACTTAATGATGGTGAGGTACAGCTTAAAAAGAAATTATACGTCTTGCGTCACATTTAAACCGACTGACGCAATGTTGAAAAAGTTTTCGAATGAAATGTACGATTTCAAGAAGAAAATGACTGCAGATGACATAGAAGTCCAGACGATGGATACATTCCAAGAATGTTTGGAAATGCTAGATTAAGAATGCGTAGATTAAGAAAAAATAAAACGTTAAAAAGTAAAGTAAGATGTTTTGATTTATCATAAATACTTACTGTAAAAAAATCATAAAAGGGCCAAATTTAGGGTAAAAGGAAAATTCTGAGGTGGCAACACTGAGCAAGCTCTTGTTTTACTTCCTTTTAGCTGGCAATGTGATTTGAAAAGTCGGTATTGTTATTTTTATATTCATTATTATCTCAGTAGGTAAGTGTTGGTAAGTTAAAGTTCAAGTGGGAATAGCTTATTATATTTATCTATTTAGAATATTTCATCTTCTATATTTTTTACTCGTTTCTTGTAAAATGCAAAAACAATCATTTATGATAGCATTATACCGCCAAACTTCCTTGAACTGTACCGCGCACTGATCCGAGTAAAGACGGACAGGTGCACAAGCCAATTCATCGGTTTTTTCATGCCAAACCGGACCGTAAAAAATCGGAATGCCGGACAGTAAAATTCCTTGTAGTGCACATGCGCCCTTACACGTCAATGTTCATACCGAAATCTCCAGTGTATTAGATATAAGCTTCTTGATCAGTATCATTGAAATTATTAATATTATTACTTATACGTAATACGTAAACCTAAATATTTAGCTTTATAAACAGTAACATTTCGATAATGTAATTAATAATTCCATATTCGCAGTTACATATTGCTAGATGTGCGCGTGATTTTATTCGCGTGGTAATATTTAAGACTTAATATTTTTTTTAGCTACAAACAGCTCAATCCTTTTATTATATATTATAAAATGTAGCACTAAAATTCATTTACAATTTAAATCAGTAGTTCGTTAGATTAGTGCAATATGAAATATCAAACTCATCACCTAGAAAATCAGAACATGGTCAATTTTTGTTTATCTTTTCTGAGTTTTTGTTCCCTTGTTATCTGTTGTCCCTTTTGCTTTAATGCTGCCAACTCTTTGTTCTTTTCTGCTATTTGATTAGTGATATTTCGGTTACCGTTTGTTCCCGCAGGATATTTGCAGAGTGTATTCCTTAATTTAATAATTTCATTTTCTATTTTTCTGCTATCTTCTTCTATTTTAAATTGTTCTATATTTAAATCTTTACTAGAAGACTGTTTAATATCTATGCAAGTAGTTGTGGTTGGCTCCGATTTTTCAGCACCGTCGCCTAAGGTTTTGTTGAGGAAGTTAAAAACGTTACGGCGTTCTCTTTCTTTTTCTCTCTCGTAGGCTCGCTTATTTCTTTCTTCTTCCTTCTTTTGTAACCTTTTTAGTCGCTGTTCAACCTGAAACAAAATAAATAAATTCATTTTCAAACAAAAATAACTTTTCATATTGATTACTATGTACTACAGGAGTTAGATTTTTACTAGTTTTTAATAGAATGTTGGTGTATCATCTATGTACGATGACTTATCAATAAAGTGTAGTAATAAATATGTAGTAGTTGCCTTCAACGGGTCCTGTGTACCAGCCCGCTCAGTGAGCGCGAGGCAGTGGTCGAGGCTGGAGCCGCGCGGCAGCACGCGCGCCTCAACCGGCTGCACGCGCCCCGCGCCGCCCGCGCCCAGCCCCGCGCCCGGCACGTACCCCATCGCTAGCATTAGCTTCGACCCTATGCCCTACAATCATAATCATAATCATTTATTCACTTTAAATATAACATTAAATACATAGAAATCATTATCTTAAATTAATCAAACATAAAAATATACAACGATATTATAATAGGACCTGACTGGCAAACTATGTACATTCTTACTTTTGACATCAAAACTTTCATACTTTATAATATATATACCATAATTTAGTCCGTAATCGCTACATTACAATTAGAATACTCTTTACAGTCACTCGACTCTTTATTTAATATGGTGCTGACAGAATAACAGCGTTACAGCCTCTGCTGTAACATTTATGCTGAGTCAGTAATCCCTTTCCCTGAGGTGATACAGATATAATATAATATTATTACGTCTACATGTAATGTTATACTTTTTTTTTTAGTTATAAGTGTTGTCTGTAATTTAATGTACTGTATCATTTTTTGGGAATAAATGTGTTTCTATTCTATTCTATTCTATTCTATGATTAAAAGACAATATGACCTGCAGGCCTTCACTAAAACAGCTTGTATCGTAGGCCTGCAACCCTCCCTTTTCAAGGTAAGTGGTGCTCATTATATAATAGGTATTAAAAATTATCTGATAATATTAATCAAAATAATTTATACATAAAGATTATATTATTATTAAGATTAAATTTACATTTTTATTTATTAATTTATAAACTAAATGAAATCTGCGCCTATATTAACGCCTTTATTTGAATATAGAGATTATATTGCATTGCGTTGATTGATGCCCTTTTGTGTTATAATATCACAGCTACTGCTACGGGCAGCTCGGGAAGGAAAACATATTGCGAAAACGGACACGTCGAAGAAGCAGAAGTTTCGAAAAGTATATTAACATTTTAAGCACTCATTTAACTTGTCTGTAATAAGATCATGATACGTATTATCACTACATAGTATAAAACAAAGTCGCTTTCTGTCCTATGTCCCTTTGTATGCTTAAATCTTTAAAACTACGCAACGGATTTTGATGCGTTTTTTTTAATAGATGGAATGATTCAAGAGGAAGGTTTTAGTATATAATTTATTAGGTTTTAGACAAAGTAGGCGAAGCCGCGGGCGGTATGCTAGTTTTATTTATAAAAAAAAAACATTGACTCCATATTAGTTTAAAGTCACATCCAGCTAAATAAAATGTTTGTTTAAAGTTACAGATAAAGCCTATTCTTATGACTTATGAACAATTAATTAATAAAAGTAATACATACTCACTCTAGTGTGTTTCTCCCACTCTCCCATAGCGGGAGCGTTATTCTGCAGACTCTTATCAAGAATCAACTCTTGTTCTGTTTCTGGTCTAGCAATTTTCATTTCTGGGTACTCTGTATCACTTATACTATCATCTGAGTCACTGCTATCGTCATCATCGTCTAAAACAATGTGGGGTTCTTTATTTAATACCATTATATATTTATTAAATTATATTTCAATTTTTAATGCTGTTCAATTTGTTTTTCTAAAACCTGAAATACCACTGATACAATTTAACTGATTTTTGTTTGAAATTTTGATGTAGTCTTGACTACTTGTCTTGGAAAGTTTAATCAGTAAAAAGTATAAAAAGTTGTGTAAGAAAAAACGTTTTCCAAAAAAAAAATATTAATCCCCTGCTGATCTACTTAAAAATATAAATGTGGAAAAAGTAAATACTGACTGTTTAAGGGAAACAGCTCTTCAAAGTGCACATGATATTCTTCAACCGCTGCCTTTCTCTTTTCTCCCGTTTTCGCACCTTGCTCTAACTTTGCGACACACAATCTGTTCTCTAGATCGACACTGGTCACTACAGCTCTATGCCATAAGTGATATTTTTCTGTGGACTTCTTTGCTACACTCACATCCTGAAATATAAAAATAACATGTAATAATATCATAACTGAGATACTGCTTAAAGTTAGATAGCCCATTTTAATCAAGGAAGGCTTTAATAGGCTATGCAATAAAAATGTTCAATTCCATGATAGTTCTATTTGTAAGAGCAATTTTTTTTTTATTTTTAGTTGTGGTGTGGTTGTCGATTCCCTGTCGAAGAAAGAAATTTTTCCAAAATCTTTAAATGCAGTTCTATTTCTTTTTAAAAATTAAAGAATGTATGCTTTCAGTAAAATTAACTAACTTCAGTATTTAAAGTACTTTCAAAGGCCCTTACTCCAGGGCCCATCGAAAATTTCCAAACTGTTTATATAACTACATAACATAACAGCATTTCTATTACAGTACAGTATTAACTGTAGATACAAATAACATAACATTTGTTCATTACATACCTCATCATCAGGTGCTTTAAGCTTCAATAATATTCTACTTCCTGCTTTGAGTGTATCATATTTGGGTTCTATAGCTTCTTTTAACTCTGACAATTGTGCTACGGCACCATGGGAGTATCTGAAATATAATTATCAGTTTTAAATTAGGTACAAATCAATGACCTATTATACTAGTAGACGCGGCATACGCCAACATCATTGCAGTAAAAACAGCGTAATTAATACATACCTACTTACTAACGCATTATCACCAATACAGTTGTTCTCTCTTTCACTCTCACGCACGAGACATAATACATGTCTCACTCATGTACTTCGTAATAACAACTGCCGATTAAAATACAAAAAGAACGTCCAGCCACGACGCTGAATGGTGCGTGACTAAGTGAAACTCGGGCACTTACCTGAGTTTTTTCTTGCCAAAATAGAGAGCGGGTAACGTATCTAGCTCTTTTATATATCATAGGTACAAATAGAAATAATTCCATTAAAAATGTGAACCTTATATAAGAAATACAATAAACATTTATACTAATTGATACTTATTACACTAAACTCACCTACATTTTTCATCGTCAAATTTGCATTCACCACTTAAGTAATATGGACATGGCAACATCTCTGTATGAGTGGGGTGTGTAAATAAAACTCGTACCTAGAAATATTTGTCTTATCTATACTAATATTATAAAGCTGAAGAGTTTGTTTGTTTGTTTGTTTGAACGCGCTAATCTCGGGAACTACTGGTCCGATTTGAAAAATTCTTTCGGTGTAAGATAGCCCATTTATCGAGGAAGGCTATAGGCTATATATCATCACACTAAGACCAACAGGAGCGGAGCAATGCGGGTGTTATCGCGGGGAACAGCTAGTATTAAAAAAATTAAGCCTGAACTGTATGAAAGTATATGCTAATTTTTGGTAGTTTGATGTACTAAAAATGTCATGAAAAATTTTTTGATAGTTTTGTAATTTCCGGAAAAATTAATTATCCACCAATAGAAGAAAATTCACCTTATGATTATTTATTATCTTTAAAACATGTACTTTTTGAATAAAATGATAGAATCAACATACTTGTAAGTCACTAAATTGATCTTCATCTTGCCGAGGCAAGACAGCACTGACCATTGCATTGTGTAGACTTGGTTGTCCTCCCCATGAGTGAGTGTGGTATACAGCACACTTCATACCAAGAAGAGTGGCTAACTCATCCTGAAATTATATATCTTTATAATAGTATTGTTTGAACTTATAATTAGCAAGACAAAATGCAAAAACAGCTGATAGAATCTGTATGAAATTTGATAGTAAGGCTAGATACCACATAAATAATGCTGTGGATTCCAGCTAGGTACCTAGTACAATAAACAGTTAGGAAATCTTCAAATGAATATTTCAATATCAGATAAGATAGAGAGAATGCACATAATGCCTTTTAAATTAATTATATTACATTAAGCCTGATAAATTTAAGTATAACTTATTTTCACAACTAAGTTAAACACTAAATAATAATTAACATTATTTACCTCAATATCACTATCATCATTTTGGCTGTTTTCTGCTGATTTTTCAGTTGTGTCTTGACTTTTGTCTTTTTCATAAGCTCCACTCTGTGCCATTTCTTGCTGTTAAATTGTGAGACAAAAACAAATGTATAATGCACAGAAAATTTTAATTTTAATAGTAATTATGTTAAAATTTTAATACCATAAATAGTGCGTATTCACTGTCCAATTCATTCTGGCTTTCATCATTTTGTGGTTGTAAAGAATTCTCTTCAGCTTCCTGTTGACGTTGAGCATTCAAACTTTCTTCTGTTAAATCAATTAGCTGCTGCAATTCTGATTGTAATTCTAATAAAGAAGTATGCTCCTCTGGATTATTGTTTGTTTCCAGGCTTTGCTTTACAATAAGTAACTAAAATACAGAGTTTTTATATCAATAATAGACATGTAGATGTAGGTAAGTACCTATGTAGGTACCTTTTAAAATTTGGTAAACAATAGATTCATATTTTATTTCCATTATAAAACTAAAATTTATTGTTTTTGCAATACACCGTACTTACTTGATTTCTGTATTGGTTAATTGAATCAGCCAAATTATCCATGATTATAATTTGTTAATACAAACACATGAGTTGCTCGACAAAATTAATTCTATTCCTTTTTTAACTCTCATTTAGATAACCTAAATTTGGAAATTAACTTAATCAACTCATATGAGTTTGATATAAATTAAAAAGTTCACGATGTACACAATTCATAATTATTGTTTTATTTTTTAAATGCTCTCTTATATTACAGAGACTTCAAGCTCAGAGCAATAACTTACAAGACTGATTATTGTTGAAAAAATTTATTTTTTTGTATAGCAATGTATTTTTTAATAAAAGCGCAACCCCACCATATCCATCACTCCTGTCATCACGTAAACAGTGATCATAGAGGAAGGATGTATAACTACGAACTACAGTGATAGCAAAGTGATAGTAACTATTCTCTATGTTCTCTAATCTGTGGTGATAGCCAGGAATACGAAAAAATGTATTTGGTTTTAACCATGTTTCATTTAAGTTTAAGGCAATTACCAAAGGTTTATATTTATTTATAAGATGTATTAGTTCCGTTTTTTTAGGGATAATACTTCTACAGTTCCACTGAATTATATTTGAATCCATTATTATTACCGAAATTTTTGAGCACATTGTTTAACTGAGCAACGTTGGACGGTTTTAAGATATTGTTTTGATGTAAAGCTTCTATTAAAGTTGATAATAAATCTAATATGACATTATTAGGAGACTGGTCACTACTAGGCTGAATTGCGCAACCATTATCAGGAGCTGGGATCTGATATTCCTTTATGAGGGCTTCATGCGAAGCTCTATCATATCCCACACGTGTTTTAGGTGGAGATCGTGGTTTTAAAGCTACCTACTGTCTTTTTATATGATGACCTCTGAGTGCCAGCATGTAATAAATTTGTTTTATTTGATGTGAGATGTACAGTTGGGGTTGACTGTAATATATCTGTAAAAGATTTAGAAATTTGTGGATGTAATTTACTTGCTTCAGCATATGATATATTCTGCTGAGCCATTGAAATTTTAATGTTCCTTTGTCTATTAAATTCTGGACAGACTTTATTTGTTGCGTAGTGAAAGCCAGAACATGTAATACACTGTGCGCAATCTTCCTCAACAGTGCATGTCTCACCTGAATGATCTAGACCACATTTATAACAACGAGGTTTCGATCTACAAATATTTTTTGTATGGCCATATCGGCAACAGTTAAAACATTGAATTGTTGGGAAAATATACAAATCAACCGGTAATGCATTATAACACATGTATATTTTTTGGGGTAGGACTTGACCATCGAAGGTTAAAATGACAGATTGGGATGGCTTGCAAACATTGGATCCATCAATGTTTACTTTAAAATTGATTTGCCTAATTTTAATAATTTTACCACAGCCAGAAGGCACAGATATATTATCTATAACTTCCTCAGGAGACCAGTCACTCGGAACACCCCTAACTAAACCCATTCTTGTAATGTGAAATGTTGGGATTTTAGCTTTTAGTTTAAATGTATTTAGATTGCTATTATTTAAAAATGCATTTGCATCGTAAAACGTTGAAAACGCAACAGAACATCTATTTCTCCCTATTCTCTTAACACTGCCAGGAACAATATTTTGAATTTTGTTTTTCTTTAAGAAATTTCCAAATGTGATAGGGTGCAATGTGGAGCCATCTCCCTCAGAACCTTCAGTTCTCTGCACATGAACTATATATGGGTAAGCATCTGTTTGGATATAATTGGCACGGATAATATTATCTGTAGGATTAGGTGGAACTGAGTTTGATGTTTCTGCTACATTATTAATTGATATAAAGGAAGAAGAATCATTACTAGAATTAATATTTGTATCGCTATCATTCATAATTTTTTACGCCGCCTTTTTCTATTTAGTTCCGGGTCTAAAAGTATACTTTCATTGTTTGATTCTAAAGTGACATAACTTGCCACAAGAGGGAGGGTCGTTCATTTTCCCGCCCGAAACTCCCGCGAGGGTTCTTACATACTAAAAAATATATACAAGAAAACTCACCAATATATACACAAAACTATATGAATTTACAAATATATATAATAAATACAAGTAATATTTACAAAATAAACACCTCTGACTACGAAAAAAATAATTAAAATTAAATCAGCTTTAGAAACACTCCCTCCAACTTCGAAGTTTCCCGCGCTCGGTCCGAGTTGAGACTTGAGTTATCATTTGACAACTGACAAGGCACAGAGCAAGTAATATAGGCACAGAGCAAGTAATATAGTGGTGACAAGGGTCAATTTGTATGACATTTGATTTTTTTTTCTATATCACAGAATTTAGAAATGAATCAAATAAAGCTGTACTTCGTAATATTTTTATTAAAGTTTTTTTCTTGAGGAATTTTAAAACAAAATTATTTTTAATATATAAATTTAAATATTTTTATTATAAAAAAAATTATAGCGAGCTGCCCCAGCAGACCTTGTTTTGCCCTATTGCCCCTTTTTCGTATAATATTCTCTCTATTACATGATTAGAACGATTATAACCTTTCTTGTGCCCCAAGGAACATAAATATACTCTCAAGAGTTGTGCCCTAATGCACAGCCTAAAGGTGGCCGTAAGTATACTCTGATGTAATATGTTCCTTCTATAAAATATACATATACTAGTGGTCCGCCCCGGCTTCGCCCGTGGTACATATTTCGTAATAATAGGTAGCCAATGTCCTTTCTCGGGTATCCAAATTTCTCCATACCAAATTTCATGCAAATTGGTTCAGTAGTTTAGGCGTGATTGAGTAACAGACAGACAGGCAGAGTTACTTTCGCATTTATAATATTAAGTATGGATATTATGTGCTGCAAGTTACTTAATGATCTAAGGCTGCAAGTAACTGAAATATCATTTATTCTCGCACACTTGCCCAGAGCACAGAAAAATAACTAGTAACTCCAGAGTCTCGAACCCCGACTTAATAATTTCAATCCGAGGCCATAACCACAAGCCATCACGTCACAACATTATGTTGGATGTAATCATTTGCTATATACGTTTTATATTTTTATCTACTAATGCTACTACATACTCTTGTACATACTATATATATTACTTGCTCTGTGAATGCTACTTAAATAAAAATTTATGTACGACATTTTTTATTACAAACATTCATACCTAATATGATTGTATCTCAAGCACGCCTAAACCATGCTAACGTATTTTGGAGAAACCAGCACATCAAAGTATTTGAATTAAGTACTGCTTCTGCCCTTGATGTTGTCCGAGACTGTGAAGGCGAACAACTATATAATAATTAATTTTGTTTTGTGGTAACCAAAGTCCAAAGACGTTTTATTATACTATTAACTAGACTGTACACCAAAAATATTTGTCTTGATAAAAATATGATCTATTGCTATATGCTGATTGCTTTTTCCTTTTATGCGGAATGTAACCAAAAACTCTCCAAGCGAGAGGTCTCCCAAAAGGAAATGGTCCTTGTCTAACGTTTTGACAATACAATACTCGGAGGAAGGCTAGTTAATTGCTCCGAGATACAATAATATAATGATGTTTTTGTAGAAATGGTGGTTGGGGTGACCATGAATTTTGTTTGACTTTGCACCATTTCATGAATTATCTTGGGTGAAAAATATTTAAATTTAAGACTTAAAAGCGAAATCCTCGAGCATGTAAGAGATAAGGCTAGGATAAAAATTGTATTATTAAGCTATGAATGAAAATTATAACTGGTTTCCATATTTACTGTACAATATACGTACAAAATGTTTTAGTTTATTTTTACATACATTATATTAGATAGCATAAATCAATATAATATGTACTGCACATTTACCCTCTCGATTTTCAAGAAATTTGTCTCTTATTTTGTTGAGCCATGGCCATCCAGTTAGAAAGAGACAAGTTGGAACGAAAAACGCTCTCACTCGAACCGGTTTTTGCGCCATGGTGCACAGAGCACATGGTAACACAGTATAGAATATAGATAATTAATGTGAACCAAATTAATTGTAGGTACATACTTTAAGAACATGCCTGCATAATATTATTAATATTAATAATGTAAAATGCAAAATACTATTCAAAGATTACAGTCCAATTTTATTGCTTTAATATACAGATAACAATTATGACAAATATTAATAGAGTTGAGTACATACGCCATAATCTAAAGACAATTATTATCATAAAAGGATTCCAGTGTAGAATTTTTAATAACTGCCCCAACAATGGTTTTTACTGTTGCACCTGGATAATTCTCATCATCATTAAAATTCATAGAAATTGTTTGATATGTGTTGTTCATCAATTTCTTTATTTTATTATTCATATCATTTTTATTATGATTTTCCATTAAGACTTGAATATTAGTATCCATTTTGGTAATGAGATCGTTTTTGTCAGTTACATCTTTTTTTAGTTCATTTATTTCATTTAATAGGAAACTTTCAAATGTTTTATAATTTTCTGATATAGTGGCATGTGATTCGGTTATGATTTGGAGTTTATTTTTAAGATCTTCAATTTCCTTGTCTTTTTCTTGGCACAAAAGTTGTAAATTGTCATTTCCTTTACCATCTTCCGAATTGGGAATACTTGTTTCATTAGGACTTGCTAATATTAAACTACAATCAAATCCTTTAGATTTAATGAAATTTTCATAAATCATAATTTTACTTTCATATTCTTTTATAAGTTTCTCTACAATATTCATTGGTTGCTTTGATGTAGATTGCGTTTTTTCTAATTCTGAGGCTTTGTTCAATGTCAATAGTTCCAATTTATCAGACAATCGATTGACATTGATACGCAACTCTGTATTGCTTATTCTTTGCTCTGATATGAAACTATGCATATCATAGGAATTCAAATCCGAATATTGAGTGTTACTAGGTCCTTTAAGATCAGTATTTTTTATAAGGGCAAGTTCTTGTTTCAGTGGCAAAATACTGGTAGAATTTTCAATCAATGGCCTTGCAGGAGGGTGAGGCTTATTTGATTCCAAATGATTGTTTGTAGAATGTGAATTTTTCTCTGTCGATCGCTTTGCTGTATTTTTGGTGAGTTTATGTCTAGTAAAGTTCAGATTGTTTTCATCATCATGTTCATCAGTTGAATCTGTAGATTGAACTGTTACATTATTTAGTTGAGGCAATACTGACTGGCCCATATTAGCCATTCTCTTCAAGATAGAATCTTTACTATTTGATAAATCTCCATCACTTCCTACATTTTTTTTAGAAGCCACTGTGTCATCTAAAACTTCCTCTACATTTTCGTCAGTGGAATGCTTTATATTTACATTAATATTTTGAAGGCAATCCACAATATTGGCTATTTTTGCAGCTGGAGCACAGATAAGCCAATACTTTTTAAAATTATCATAATATGATATACTGACATCTTTTTTTACATTGACAATAAATGTGGAATTGATAGTTGCAAGGGAAAGTGTACGCTTTTCAGAGGTATAAATAAACAAATGATGGGTATTATCTGTTGCTGATTTAATTATTGCAAAACCCAAATTCTCATGCAGATTGTATGTTCCATTTGTCCTGCAAATTGTAAGATTATATTATAATTACTAGAAAGTAATATGATTTAAACATATCTATACTAATATTATAAAGCTGAAGAGTTTGTTTGTTTGAACGTGCTAATCTCGGGAACTACTGGTCCGATTTGAAAAATTCTTTCGGTTTTAGACAGCTCATTTATCGAGGAAGGCTATAGGCCTATAGGGTATATATCATCACGCTACGACCAACAGGAATGGAGCTACGGGGGTGAAACCGCGCGAAGCAGCTAGTATAAGATATTCTGATTGAACAGAAATAGAAACCGTGATAAACACAATTTATGACCAATCTATGATGAAAATATCATACAAAAGTCTATGCTAAAAATATTATTGAAATAATAGTAGTGCATACAAAATTTCTATTAATCACTGAAAAAGCTAGCAAACATACAAACATGAACTAGAAGTAAAATTGTATTTGTTACATATAAAGAAATTCAGTACCATTCATATCCTGAAATGGCAGTTGCAAAAATGCAGTTGGTGACTGAGGCACTTTTAGGTTTTTCTGATGTTGGTTCCTGCGGAGGCTGTGCTGGTGTTTGTGGAACATACTTTAATGTAGTGTTTTCCTTGTCCGGTTCAATTTGATTCGCATTGAATATCGAAGCCAACGAAGTTCTTAAATAAAAAGTAAAATATAAAAAAAAAATACAAAATGAGTACATAACAATTAAAGTTTGAAATCAAGTTTTTTAATATATATACCCAGGTGCAGGTGTGAAAAGATCCACGTCAACTTCATCTGTTTCCAACATTTTATGCACAAATGTGGTAAGATATTTCTAAAAAGAGAAATTGATAGGTAGGTATTCTATGTGTTCACAATTATTGTTTAGTTACTTTAATTACTATTGATACATAAATGTTCCTAAACCTAATTATTTATAAGTTTTCACTTGCCACTTTGTCTCTATTTTTAAGTGTAAAACGATTCTAGTTTAATTATTTGTACACAAATTATGGAGCACTCAAAATTATTGATCAAAATATTTATGAAATATAAATTATTAATCCTGCAACACGTTACGGCACTTAATCCGTTATCCGTCAAATATCAAATCAAATGTCAATGATAAAGTCAATGACCTGGGAAATCATAATATAGGTAGGTAGGTACATTATATTTCATTACCATTATAGAAAAAAATGTTATATAATTAAATCTAAAAATGGACTCCTTAATTATGTGTGCAAAATAATTAAAGAACTTGGTTAGTGGTTTAATACCACCGCACCGTATTGACCGTAACAGAGATTCGAAAAGGATTCGGGATTCGAACGATTAGGATTTAGGGTTACTCTACTAGGGTTTCATGTCTCAATTATCAATCTGTGAATGTGAAATGAAATGACAGCTGACACTTGACAATGACAATTGATAAGACAGACATTTCTGAATTCTGATTTTCTTTCTGATTTCACCAAGATTTCACACTACAAAGAAGTGTGTTCTATAAAATTTACAATCATCTGTTCTTGTAACTCTTTCAAATTCACAATCAAGTGTTCAGTTTTCTGTTATAATTTATGTAACGCAAAAACCTTCTAAGGAACTTATAATGCCTGACACATTCACGTGTATCACTTGCCAGGTGCTGTTTAAGTCTGCAGATTTGCAGCGTGAACATTATAAACTAGACTGGCACAGGTACAATTTGAAGAGAAAAGTCGCAGGTATTCCACCAGTGACATTGGATGAATTTGAATTGAGGGCAAAAGAACATAGGGAACAAGTTCAAAATGAGAATTGCGACGAATCCGTTTATTGCAAATGTTGCTCAAAATTGTTCAATACGAAAAATGCGTACAATAATCACTTGAACAGCAAGAAGCACAAACAAGCTGAACAGAATTATGTGCCCAATGAAAAACCAATTCAAAAGAAGGAAGAAGAGGAGAGTCAATCTGATTCAAATAGTTTCGAAAAAATTGAAGCTGATAAGCTCTTGCAACGAGAAAAATTTGTTGTTGTTAAAGATGTTGTAGGGTCTGATGATCTTGACATTGAAACTGACTCAGAAATTGAAGAGGTGAAGTGAAATGAGATTACTTTTAGTAAATTCTATAAATTATTTATGTGATAATTCTAATAATTATTAATTTTTACAGCTTGATTCTGATGAGTGGGAAGAATGTAGAATCCAAGGCAGTGATTCACTTATAAAACCCCGTGACTGTTTGTTCTGTGGTCATCACAGTAAAAATATGGTCAAAAATCTGAAGCACATGTCAATAACCCACTCCTTCTTTATACCAGATGTTGAATATTGCACTGACATAAAAGGGCTGCTCTTGTATCTTGGAGAAAAAGTAAGTGGTTAATGCTACAGAATTAACCAATGAAATATACTTACTCTCAAAAATATATTTCCATTTGGCAAAATACAATCAATTGGCATAATTCTTAAGACTTTATTGTAATTTACAAATAATTTCTAGATTTCTCAAGGATTCATGTGCTTATGGTGCAATGATGCTGGCAGAACATTTTACTCAATGGAAGCAGCTCAGGCGCACATGCTTGACAAGGGACATTGTAAAATGTTACATGAGGGCATTGCTTTAGCTGAATATTCTGATTATTATGACTATAGGTAAATACTTCAATAATTATATCAAATTTGTTATATTTCTTGTAAATAAAAGAATTTATAAAATCTGTGAAAATAATATTTATAAGTACTGTATATTGGAATCAGTAATAACTATAAGAACAGCTGATACATTTTTAGAAAGGACAAAATAATAATGGTAATATTATTAATATAAACTTTGTTGCTTTGTTTTTGTATATTGCATAATATTTTTTAAAGTTGTTTATTAATGATTCAGAGAGACATATCTGTGTATAAATTATTATATCAGCTTAATTTTCACCTTAAACTCAAACTCAAACATTTATATATTCAATTAGACTTAGGAAGCACTTACAAATCGTCATTACATATTTTAACAATTACCACACACATAACAACTTATAGTATCACACACTTGTTGTGCTTTGTGTTTCTTAAAATTGTGTTTAAATATACACATACACATGAGCTTTAGGTTATTATAGTAGACTAGCTGCTCCGCGCGGTTTCACCCCCGTGGCTCCACTCCTGTTGGTTGTAGCGGGATGATATATACCCTATAACCTTCCTCCATAAATGAGCTATCTAAGACCTAAAGAATTTTTCAAATTGGACCAGTAGTTCCCGAGATTAGTGCATTCAAACAAACTGTTCAGCTTGATAATATTAGTATAGATTTAAAATTACTATAGTAGAGCCATTTTAATAGGCAACATTTGACAGTTCAACAAAATTCAACAACGTAACCTAGTAACGACGACATAGAATAACATGATATTTCGTTTTGTTAGAACTGCACTTAGATTACAAAATAAAAGACAGATGGAGCGTTGCCGAACTAAACCGAATAATTTATCGTCATTTTCAATAAAGCTATGTGTGCTGTCATTTCGCCGCTGCACTGTACGTACACGGTGCTTCTGTGTGCGTGTAATGTTGCCAGATATTGAAAAATTTCCCAAATTTTTCCCCGACTACGGAAAAAAGAGGGTTATGTTTTTCGAGTTTATGTATGTATGTATAATATTTCTTTGACACGCCCTGCAGTATAAACCGTTGGACCGATTTTGAGTTGTGAGGTTTCATTGCAATGATCTGAATTATTAAGTTAGTGGCGGTAGTGACGTAGGCTATATACATAAATGAGAAGTCAAGTTTTAATTTTTATTTAAATTCTTTTATTACATAAAGAACCTGCCTACTAAAGTTATATATGGACAAAATAATTAAATTACATAAAAAAAGTTTCAATAATAACTATAATAATTATATTATTTTTTATTTTTCATAATATATGAATACGAATAGCGGTAGTTTTTAGTCGAGAATACGGGACATTTTATTTTCATCATATCTATCATGGAGTTCACATAAATTAAATCGCTAGCGAAAACGACTCTGACGTTTTTAAGCTTTATAAAAGTAACAAAATAATGTATTATGCTTATTAAAATAATCTAATAATTATCATGAACCTTTAGTGCACTATACAAATAATCACATTCACGATCGAAAAATCCAACAGCATTACCCTGAAGATCTTTTAACCATTTTACCGTTTTACCAATAAAAATGGCAAATTCATTTTCAAAATACTGGCAACATACGTTGAAGTTTTGTATTCCTTCATATCTGTAAAATTATTATTCGTATTAAAGAAATAAATCAGCCAAATAATCTACAGAAAACCTGTGAAACGATGTTTTATCTTTTTTTTTGTTTTCGGGAACAAATTTTTCAGCGTTTTATTATCACAAGACGGCATTTTTTTACTAAAATTGCAAACCCTTTTTGACGTATTGCATGACACTATATGCGCTATAGCACTGGTGCAGCGACGTATTTGTTTTTGATTTCGTATTTTCTTTGACAAGGGCGACGGGCGGTTGTCATGCTCCATCTGTACTTTATTTTGTAATCTAAGGAACTGCACATTTGCTTAACTTTTTTCAATTACGATTACATATTTATAATAATAATGACCGATACAAGTAATTTTAAGATTTCATTTTACTGATAAACCAGTCTAAACATAATAAACAATTTCTGAATTGAAGAACTGACGTCGCTACAATTTTGTGTCAATAAACCTTTTTTCTTTTTAAATACCAGAGATGTTACTCTAAAAATCGAAATCTGACATCTAGAATCGAATGCATTGATTACTTGTGAATAAAAATCATCATAAATTAATAAATTCGATTGACAAATGTTTCAAGTCCGTATCGATTAATTCACTTTAATCGATGTTTTTAAGCAGGTTACCTCTCTTCGAAGATAAAATTGATAGACGTCAAATGTTGCCTATTAAATTGGCTCGACTATATACAAATAATGGGGTATGCAATATGCAGTATGAAATGAAATCTCACTGTCTCTAAACTTACACATAACATCCGCAGTGCGTCCTACCCTGATCATGAGGAAGGTGATGAAGACATGGAAGTTGATGAGCCAGCAGCAGATCCAACCATGCTGGATGGTGATAATTTCCAACTGGTATTGCCATCTGGCGTAGTTATAGGACATAGGTCCTTGTTGAGGTAATTGTATTTATATGATTTTGTTCTTGCTTATCTTTAGGTCCATGCTCCATGTATTATATTCAAAACTAGCTTATAGGTCCTCTTCACAATGGGCAGAGGCAATCACAATACTGTAGAGGGCCTTAATGTCTATGATTGGCCGTCATTGTGGAGGTTTTTTCATAATCACCGTAACAGCAGCAAACATTGCCGATCATTTATCATTTTTCAATGCAACTTTTAGCAAATTGAATTATTTTCAGCCATTTTCATGGAAAATGTTTTGAAATAAACGTAAAAGAAAGAGGTTGTGTGTATTATATAAATTTTTCAAAATATATTTTTTAATCATTTTAGGTACTATAAACAAAACCTGCCTGAGACCAGCCAAGTTGTGGTGAAGAAGTCACAACGAAAACTGCATCATTTGTTGGGTGTTTACCGCGCGTTGGGATGGGCGCCTAAAGAACAGGCTGCCGCTGCTAAGTATGTGTTTTCTTTATAGTCAACTAGTGGTCCGCCCCGGCTTCGCCCGGGTTACATATTTCGCAATAAAAGGTAGCCTATGTCCTTTCTCGGGAATCAAAATATCTCTATACCAAATTTCATGCAAATTGGTTCAGTAGTTTAGGCGTGATTGAGTAACAGACAGACAGACAGAGTTACTTTCGAATTTATAATATTAGTATGGATGGTTAATTTTAACTTGCTGTTGAGGATTATCAACTGAGAAATAATATCTATTAAGAATCATGAAAAAAGACTTGAAATATACATAATAGGTTTATTTATCCTAAACTCAGGCAAAACAAATGCAATAAGCATATCCTACTAATATTATAAATGCGAAAGTTTGTATGGATGTATGGATGTTTGTTACTCTTTCACGTAAAAACTACTGAACCGATTACAATGAAATTTAGCACACATATAGAGGGTAACTTGGATTAACACATAGGACAGGTTTTATCCAGGAAATCCCACGGGAACGGGAACTATGCGGGTTTTCCTTTGCAAACGCGGGCGAAGCCGCGGGCGGAAATCTAGTTTTAAATAAATTTTAATACGTGATTCTAGCATGGTATGCTTGAAATACAATATAAAATTAAATTGTACATGTAACAACATAACTAATTAGCTCTTAATTTTTCTGCTTTGTCCTGCCTATAAATTATGTGTTGTTTACTTCTTTATCAGCTGTATGTTATTATTTTTGCCGAAGGAAAGTTTTATATTATGCCGTCAACAAAGATAGTATAATTCATTCATCAGTAATTTCCGTCACACTTTTATAACTAGAATTAAATGAAGTATTCATTTCATCATACAAATATTAGTTCTTACAATGCTGAAAATCAACCGATTTTATATTGTATTGTTTTAACACTTAACAGTATGATTATAGTATAACGCGTTTCATTAAAGAAACGAATCTTTAATGGCGGCCAAAGACACAATGACATTGGCATATGGTAGGGTCAGCAAAAAAGAAAATAAAAATAACATAACTGGATAATTATTTTAATTTGTTTGTTGACAAAACTCGTTTGTAATGGTATTTGTGTATTTATATGAATTATCATAATTACTTATACAGAATGCAATAAAATCCCCATAATACTTGTAATGAGCCCATGAACTGAACAACGTTTCCCAAAGAACATATTATATCAAATTCCAATAAAATATTATTTACTATCGCAAATACATAATTGTAATTGTATGATAAAAACGATTATAGGGAAAATCAAATACATTTTAGTGATTTTACTTTACCCTATTTTTTGCAAACCGTACGGCCTTGTGTAAGCAAGAGGGAATGATAAGCGACGCCATTAAGATTCGTTTCTTTAATGAAACGCGTTATAGATACTTAATACCTTTACTGTAAGTCTATAATGATGTTCATTCTATCTTACAGAAAAGCTCGTGACATTCATTTCATGAAGAGGGTGCAGGCCAAGTGGCAAATGAAGATGTCTATGAAGAATAACAAGTTCCAAAAACATTACCGACCTCAAGTTAACTTCTAGAGAAATCTAGAAATATTCCTTGTGTTTTATCAGTATCACTTTACTTCATACATATATGTTATTCCATATTCATCATCCTTATCAAAGAGAAGGATTTATGACTTTTTTAAAGTACATATAATTTTTTTAACATAACTAAAAAAATATTCGTTTTACGAGCAAAATAAATTTTAAAAGATACAAAATTAGTGGTAGTTAGTGTCAATCATTGTTTTCTCTCGGAGATTCTTAGCCATTTGGGTGAAAAATCCTTTTTGAGAGTCTTTTTTATTAGTTTTTATTTAATTTTTATTAGTTGGATCAATACATAAATTTTTAGTTTGTGAATGGTACATATACACCATCATTCTTTTTTTATTGGTGCTTATGAGTGGCATTATTCGCTTGCGCTCAAGTAGTTACCTCTGTAATAAAGAATATATTTAAATGTTCTCTGTGGTGTCTATCTAAAAATATCTTGCACTTACAAACTTATAAATATGTATTTGTAATTAATGTGTAAATCGAGGGCACCTTTGTTTGTACTCTTCGGTCAAATAATTGGAATGTGAAAGACAGAAAACGGAGAAAATGTCAAATTCTTTTTTAATGTGATATTAAACTGTCTACATGTTGCGTTTATTTTAAACATTTCCAATGCATTATACAGCCGCAATAGTTACACAAAAGCAATGAATTCCATGTAACTACAACAACACAGATTTAAAAGCAATACAAATTTACAATGAAATTTTGTTTTATTTATTCAATGCAACCGGGGATTTTTTAATCTTCACGTATCTATACTTCTTGTGGTAGAAGGAATCGTTGGAATTACTTGCTCCATTTAAAGTCCATGGTATTTTGACTGGCTTGGGGTCAATTGTAAGGCTAATTTTATACAGTGGAAACGGGTTTATCTTTCCTTTAAATAAGTTGGTTATCGTTTTGGATAGACCTTCGTTAATTATGTACTTTGATTCGATGTTTGGTATATTCGCATAATATTTTTCAGCCATTTTGATTTCGTCTTCTCCATTTTCGCTGATAGGTTGGAGCGAGTGACTGGTGTTGAACAGGGAACAAAATATCTGTAATCATTAAGTACTTATATTATGGTGATTATGTTTATTTTCTTTTAGGAACAATGAACATAGACAGTATTCATAGGAAGTAGTAGTAGGTAAACTTCTTTATGGGGGGGTGGAAAAAAAATTAGTGTAACATTTTTTCGTTACGGGCCATCTTTTTATTATCCCTACCACGCGTGATTCGACGTATTTCTGTAAAGTTGCATATTTATAATAAATGAAGTAAATTATTTTTTGAAAAATAAGATCATAAAGAAGTTTCACTTCTTACTTGTGTACACTAGTACACGCACACATTTTTTTGGCCTTCACCTTTCTGTCGGTAGTGATGGTAACTTGATACTAACAAAAAGATATTATATTATGAAAAGCCTTAATAACATCAAGATAACAACAAGACCAGGGACAAAAAAAGAACTTAAAGTTTTTAACCCGTGGGAATTGTGAATACACCTTAATTAAATGTAAATAAGGTTGATTTTACTTGAACATCCATTTCTCTTTTGGTAAGGATTACATATTTATTCAGTTGTTTATTAATCGAGTAAGGAATTATTTCTTCCAGGGTCAACTCACACCAAAAGAGCGGCTTGATTATAGAGGTAAAGCCAAAATTTAGGTCGTTGATACTTTTGATTTTCTAAGCAACTTATGTTTTATTATTTGAATTGCTTAGTTTAATTTAAATAATTAGTATGTAGTAACTAGTAGGTAGGTATAGACTCGAAAATGAAGTCAAAAGAGAGCTAAATATTTTAAGACATATTTTAACCAGAAGGAAAACATGTAAGTAGATGTTACCTCCTCAATACTTACAAATAAAATTAAATATTTATTTAAGGAAAAACTATCCATTTCTTCAATAGTGCTATGTATCAATCTTTATCATAAGATATTTTTGCTCTTAAGATTTTTGCTTATCTCAATCCTAAATGCAATATTTTCCGCCAATTGGCTTTCTGCCTCGTGCACAGAGTTAACGAAGAATCATGTTCAATTTAAATATGTAAGTATTTGTTCAAATTTTATTTATTTCTTCCATTTACCACCATGTGATAGATTGCGAAACACGGCAAGCTTGAAAAGTTAATAAAATTAATTAAAGTGAAGATTTTTTATATTACTAGCGGTCCGCCCCGGCTTCGCCCGTGGTACCTACTACCTACATAAGAGAAATAGATGTTGGCCGATTCTCATACTTAGGTACCCGATATGCACAGAAAATTTCATGAGAATCGGTCCAGCCGTTTCGGAGGAGTATGGCAACGAAAACTGTGATACGAGAATTTTATATATTAGATTATAGCTTATAAATAATGATTGTTGCGTGTATGGATATCATGTCATTGTTTTGAAAGAATAATAATTATAGCCAGTTCATCTTATAGACAGAGTAACCGCCCATGGAATATATTGAAATGCATCAATTAATTAATAAGTGGAGTAGTTAGATAATATATATTTCTTTAAAAGATACAATCACGTTATCTTAACAATATAAACTAATTTAAGTACAAACAATATGTGCAGCATATAATCATAGCCCTTTTTAGTGAAACAAATTATAAGAATATGAATTAAGACTTATTGTGATGCGTTTGCACGGGCAAGTCAGAAATGCCTCGCGGGGTCGTGCCGCGCCTTGAAAATCCGAGCGCCGCCTTTAAAATGCATAGCCCTGCTTCAATTGTCCTTTTTCTATCGGAGTCATTTCCTATCGCCGGATTTATTTCCACGAGGTCTAGTGCTCTCAAACGGCCCGTCGAATGAATAATTTCCATGAGTTTTATTCCTTCACGTAGAGTTAATCCTCCTCTCACTGCAAAATACAGATAGTATTTTAGAATTTAGATAGGTACTAAAGTAATATCTTTATAGCGTCATGATTTTTAAAATGTGACGCAATAGAGAATATAAGCCTGTAAATTTATTTCATACTTTCAACTGTGCAGTAGATATTTATTTACCTTTGATAAAATCTTTATTTGTTCTCTCATGGAGTTCATGAAATGGGACTTAGCAGGAAGAGAATTAATTTTTAATAAAATCTAAGAAGTAAATAAAATTACCCGGTGTTCCAGTACTTGGTGCTTCCAGCGCGTCCAAGGAATCGATATCGAAGCTTACGTGGATGGGCTTTTCTTTGCCAGGATCCAAAACGTGTAAAATATGGTTGATCGATGTTTCAATACCATGACTGCAAATAGTTTAATTAATTATTATTTAATAAATTATTCCGACTTGTAACAGTAAAATCAGTAGTGTGTCTAGTAAATTACTTACTCTTCAATATCTTCCATAGCAAACGTAGGCACTTTGTATTTCTCTATAGCCAACCTTTCATAGTGGTCTACAGATCTAAGTCCGATATAACCAAGGTTCTTTATGGAAAATCTGGAATATAAATCGTTGTTTTTAATAATTGTTATTAAATTGCTCGCTATACCTACCTATAACAGATGGTTGTAAAGTAGGTATATTTCCTTCTCTCAGTACAAAATTTCTCATTCATTCTTTCATTCATTCATTTTTCATAAGCGACGTTGTCCTATCCTATGCCTGAAGTGTTGAACAGATTTCGATTAATTTTGATGACAGACAGAAATAATTTTAGATACATAACTATAAACATAGTTAGTTATAAGATTAACAAACTCAAAACTTTTGAAAGGTTTCATTTTCATGAAAAAAGAAAAATGAGAATATGAAAAAGGAAATTTCACGCGCTTTATTGTCGCGCGTTTAAAGTTGCTAGGAAAGGTGAATACTGAATAGGTAACCGTACACTTGAATTTGAAGTTAGATAGTATCTGGTGGACGCATGCTTAATATACCAACAAATACCAATAGCAATAAGGCATAGGTATTTAGGTTACAACAGGCTGTCTGAAATATATTTAAACAAAATATGCATTAAATCCAAATTCATTGTGTAAAGGACAATATTTATATTACTTGGGAACTTGCCAGTCCATAGTAGGGAGATAAGGCCAGTAATCCGATAGCTCTTTCACGAGAAGTGCGACGGGCATCCCGTGCACCGAGCCCGACTCGGAAGTTTTGTTTGTGTTGATGTCCGCGTGGGCGTCCACCCAGATGAGGATCATGTCTTCGTTCACATTGTAATGCCCGTCTACTGTGCCTGATGTAATGGAAATCATTTTTAGTAATTGTTTTGAAATTGAGAAAAATATGGTTATAAATCTAACTAGAAGGTTTTTTACATTTTAATTAAAACAAAAATAGGTACCTAAATAACTGCGCAAATTGAAATCTAGTAAAAGGTTTCTTCCAAAATAGCTAATTCGTTTGTATTGATGATTGAGTTTTCTATTTTGATTACTTTTAGCAAGGTAGGTATTCAATAAATTTTCAACATCACCAGCAAAGTAGGGTTACAAGAGGTTACAAAGGTATTAAAGTAAGTACATAATGAATTGAGCACTCAGATAACTCCAACAAAGGGTTACAAATAGGTACAAAAATAGTAACCTGTTCGGGGTTCAAAGCTTCCATTAATTTGAGTGACTTTTGGCTAGACCTGTATCTGACAGAATTTAATAAATTGGTCTTTTCCACTTATGAATTAAGAGTCCTTACTTAGGCATTGCATATCTTGTGGTATATTCTATAATACAGTTAATTATGTTACATTTTTTTTTTATAATCTAGTAAGATTTATAATAGCAGTAGTGTAACGATGTAATATTATAATATGAAAGGCTCATAAGATGTGGATGAGTCAGCTGTTACGAAATGCGAGTCAGCTAGGTACTTTGGTAATGGAATGTCAGCTTGAATAGCAGGTTGACATGTCTTGCTGGCTACGTCATTACATCGTTTACTTATCGATGTGTCACATGCCTTTTAAATTATACGTATAAATTAAAGAGCAACTCATGAGAAAAAGGCATAAAACAAAGACCTGTGACAAAGCCGAAGCTAGGCTTTTAGCTGCGATTAATTGAATGATAATAGTTAGGTTCTTTATAAATACAAAGTAATTTTTTCAGAATTTTATTTTTAAATTTTCAATGTACGAATATAAGAAATTACTTTAGTACTTTACCAACATTATGAAAATAAAACATGCTTTAATTAGTTTTCCAAACTTATTATGTATTTGAAAAAGTAAATAATTAATCATCCAAGTATTTTTCTCTTAATTAATAAATCGTACAAAGAAACCAAAGGTTCTCCTTAGAATAGAGCTTAGCCCTAAGCTGAAGATTTCTTATATTGATAATATATTTATAAAATAATTAATATATTAACAACGTCTCTATTATGAGAATTAATATTATATTCTTCGCTTGATGAGAGATTGTGATATAATAAGAAAATAGTACCTATTGAAATGACATCGCCTAGAGCTAGAGACTTGTTTGCTTATTTGTAGGCGGGTGTTTGTGAAGTACGATCGCTATACTTTTATAATAAGTGTAGCATATAGGCATAATAATATGTTTCTGCTTAAATTGTTTTAACTTTTACTAAACTCGTGATAGGTACTATGGATAATGATGTAGTGCTTCAAGTATTTCCAAATATAGATATGTTCGTCTGAACAACGAATATACCCTCATTTAAATATTTACCCTACCTACTCCAATGGAATGGTCTCCTCCTATAGTAACAGCAAGTCTCCCGTCCCGTAGCACTTGAGACACTTTCTTCGAAACATTATGATTGCAGGCAGACACAAGAGGTAGAGACACCATGTTATCTACGTTCACATCTTCGTGACTTGCCGGTATATCAATGTCTCCGTAGTCTTTGATGTTAAGGCCATCTAATGAAAAGGGTTTTAAAATAAAATTTATAAGGTATCGAACGCAACAATAAAATTATAGAATTCATACTTAAATATTATGTATGTAAGTATGTTATTGTCATAGGAATTTTGAATGGAATATAGATTTTAATTTTATGGTTAACATGTTCATTACAAGTTCTATGGTTCTTCTAATAGGTACGTAATTGCACAATGCAATTGGATAGTTTGTTAAAATTACTTGATACGAAATGAAAGGTAAACAATGATATTCCTGCTTCAAAAATTAATAAAGATTTAAAAAAAAAAATAAGAGGATATTATTTATTGATCATTATTATACGAGTAGGTATCTTTTTTAATATATAATAGTAGCAATTAAATGTAAATGTATCGTTAAGTGATTCTCCTTACCGATTTCTTTTAATTCACTAATCAACCCTGACGACCGCACAGCCGCTGGAGCCACACTCACTCCGTACTTTTTCTGTCCCTTCTCAAATGGCACTCCAATTATACCAACTTGCTTTAAAGGTTCCCACTTTTTAACTTGAGACATTTTTCTCACGAAATCCTTAAGAACATTCATATTTACGAGTTTTAATATTTAGAAGAGACTTATACAATGAGAGCGAAATACAAATTTATCAAAAGCAAATGTTATTGTGCATGTTATCTCCGAGTATGTCAAAGATCATTTTTTATTAAAGCTTGACGAATGTTCTACGTTTAATATCCAGTGTATTTTAAAACAAAAAATTAGTTATTCATAATTTCTTACCCTGTTTAGAAATTATTATTGGAACAGTTCACCTAACAATGCAAAAAATCAACTAACTGTTGTGAATGATGTTATTTGCTTCTAGGTATTAATTTTTTTTCAATGGCCATTGAAATTCACACTCCGATAATTTTTAAACTCACTTCAGAACTCGCATTTATTATCGTAAAGCATTGCTCATTTTCATTTGTATATTGGTGAAAAATGTATCATTTAACACGTTTCTGATTTTATGAGTTTTTCACGACATTTTTTATCTTGCTTGATGTAGCCGTAATCAACTTTTACGTTATTAATTTCATATTACACTTCAAACAAGAATGGCATATAAGAAAAAGTAATAAAATATATTAAATGATGTATTTAATAACACAAAATAAAACAAAATTATAAATTGACTGTTTGTTAATGCTTGTCGCTTTACTACGAGGTACTTTGTCACGATGTTGGCCTATTTCCAATTGTGTTTTTGTTATCCACGTCATATACGGTGTTATTACTGTAAATATATTATAATCAACGTCTTCTTTCAAACTCAGGGACCCTACAGGGCACGCTGTAATTCCAACAACTTCGTGTCCATAGAAAATGGGCGCACCCTCACCGAATGGCAATTCGTATGTTATTTCACTTGAGTATTCTGTACCACAAATGCAGTAATACCACTTGGGATTCGAACAAGCTACTTGCTTATATTCCTGAATTTGCAGGATAGCCAAGTCAGAATTTTTCAATTGCCCGTACCCAGTTACTGATAGTATCTTATTTTTCAATTCGGACTCAAAGTAGTTTCCCAAAATGGCACTTTCAGTGAATTGTAAAAGTATTGCTCTGACAGTAAATACAATTGCAAGGTTGCTGTGCATCCGTGTAATGTTTTGATTTAATTCATTTACCTCGTACATATAATCTTCGTGAGCTCTTGTGAATGCAATTTCGAAAATATTATTCCCGTTTGTCATTTTCCCGAGTACTGCACTGTTAACTGCGACAAACGTTGGTTCGGGGAAGACACAACGACCTGATGTTAATATTGCACGTTCGCTTATAATTACTCCTGTACATGTGTAATTTTTTGTATTACTCAATAAAGCCACAATGTAAGGATGTTCTTCAGCTAATATTTCTATTATTCTCCAGTCTCTAAAATTTGTGTAGGTCATTCCCATGGATTTACGGGATAAATATATTATAAGGAATAGTATATATGTTATAGAACTACATACTAAATTCATAGCAACGCGCTTACATTGGAAATTTGTTACCAATATTTGATTTGAAATAATCATATCAATGTCAATATTGACTCATCTCTTTTACAGCGCATAACACTCAATGTATTAAATATAGACTAAATAAAATGAAAAATATTGTAAATATTAATTTTACTCAATTTTACTTAACGAAATTAAAAGCTAAACATACATGTATATGTCGTGGTCATATCGTAGATTTGATCATTTCATGATATGAGTGGCCATTTCACGAAATGGTCGCATATCGTGAAATGGCCAATTTAGTTTGGCCACATCATGATGTGGTTTGGGCAGATCAATGATAAGAAATCGTTTCACGATATGGCCAATTAACGCACGGTTTTTTCATGAAATGACCAAAATTATTTGATCATATCGTAAAATAGTTACATTAATCGTTGGTAGAGGCGCTGCAAGCTCTGTGTTTATGTGATAAGATGGCGGCCGCTGGCGAAAATTAAATTATTCGCAGTTAAAAACTTCATAATTCGTTTAATAACAATATTATGAAGAAAGTCATAGCAAAGAATTTACGACGAAGAGGTACGAGTACTATGGAAAATGTGGATATCTTATATGTATTTAAGAAAAAATGCGACTTAAATAAAATAATTTAAGAAACTACTACTATATTATTATAATTGTTTGTTTTTTAAAAAGCGATCCGCTTCTGGCACTTGCCGGCCGCTGCTGCGGCACGCTCGCTTTGCTCGCTCGGCTCGTGCGTTGTTTATCAAAGTCTAACCTAACCTAACCTAACTGTTTTCTATTGCAAAAACGATTCGCTTCTGGCATTCGCCGGCCGCTGCCGCGGCACTAACTTAAATGACATTAAACAAGTTTTTAGAATATAGTTATTCTGAATTTTTTTAATATTTTATGGACTCTTTATATTTTATACGATCTGGCCAAATGTGGATGACCAAATCGTGAAACGTTGACGATTTAACGATCTGATCAAACTATGTTGGCCATTTCACGATATGCGACCATTTCGTGAAATGGCCACTCATATCATGAAATGATCAAATCTACGATATGACCACGACATATATATTTGAAGCAATGTAGGTATGTGATTAACATAAAAAATATATTTTCTGTTAAATAAGTGATAGTTGCAACTTTGCAAGGCTGTATGATGAAGGCGCGTGGAAGGCGCTGTGCTCTATCAGTCCGATCGTGACCAACAGGCCTTGAGACCTTGTTGTTGACCCAAACAAGAGCTCTGAAAAGCGTTAGTAATTTAACATTTGTATGAAAAGCTATAATACCAAGGAGTTCTTAACCTTAAAACGGAAGAGCGATTTTATCATCAAAAGGTTTTCAGTTTTTTCAAATGCACAAGAAGTCTTGTAAAATTTCATAGTTTAGCATAAAATTTGATTGGTTTGACTAGATGATCATTTAGATAACATTAGTGAACTCTTTAAATCATGGCCGCAAGTACTACATAAGTTTGAAAAGATAAATTATAATGAACACACACTGAACACAAGATCTCTACATATACATAATATGTATTTTAAATAAAGTATTAATGTAGGGTGGGTATTGTGAGAAAACAAAATTAAGTGTTTATCAAATTAAGTCTTAAATAACACTGCAACATCTCTATAAATGAAAAAGCTAATTAAAACAAATTAAATCCCTCCAAATAGGTGTAATATGACATGTTTAAAGATTTGTGGTTGTACAAAATGGTCGTCACGAAGAGCTTTCATTTGAATGGGTCGTCAGATAATAAGTTACGAGGGTAGGCCGGCAACCGGATGATAAAATTGCAACCTTATTCACGGCTAACGCTATCGATTCCACGCTGATCTCCTATTCATACAATGATCCAATATTTCCGTGCGTCACGTAAATAATAATTTCTATTGTGCTTTTATTTGGTTAATCTCTTGCGTGAATCTTTGGAATATAATAGTACAGGTATTCGAAAAGATACCTGCGTTGTGATTTAGGTCACTAGTATGGTGTATATTTTTTAACGACGTCTGTAGATATACCTTTGCTAATAAGAAAATCTTTATAATGTAATGAAATTCCATTGCATTGCAATGAAAGGCCTCCGATTTAATCCCTTGAAATTTTGTAAAGAGAGCAACTTAAATTGTACAATATTCATACATGTAATATCTGTATTTGTATGGGAAGCTGGAAGAAGTAATCTATAGTTTAAAGAAAAAAGTAAAATGAGCACATATGCGATGCGGAATACACAAGTATACATTGAGGATAAGTTAGCGACTGTGTGTAACTTTCCTTTTAGTAACAATTGTGGTACCAATGAAAAGTGTAGTTTGTACCGTGGGCACTTATTGTATCACAATTTGTGTTGTAGTGTACTTGCCGTGCTTTGTTCAGCTGTTAGAGTACGTTTTGTATGGTTGAAATTTGAATTTTCTTTAACGCTACTTGACCCATTTTCGTGGTATAGTCTGGCCGAGATTTGGGCCTAATTTTGGATTGTACGAATCCAACGGTAAAAAATATTTCGATTATTTCTTGTTTGGCTGGATTTGAATTTAATTCTTTAACTCCTAATGTATACTTTAGTAAGTAAACCTCACTAATTTGATACTGCAAAAATGATCATAGAATGAATGGAAATATTATAATATTAACGTTTCTAGTCAGTGTGTTTCGTAATTTAAAAAATTCGTCCAATAAGACTGTAAAATCCTAGTCATTAATTTTCGCTTTGTGGTCTTAAACTTCGCAGGTACTACGAGAAGCCCCTAGAGTGATATTAAGGACTATCTCGAGTGCGGTGCGGTTTTAAAGATACAACTTTACTCCTACTTTAATGTTTTCTTGTAATTAAAATTAATGTATCTTTTGGTACTTAAAATATGTTGTGAAAACTTCGCATGAAAGAGAAAAATGTACAATTTGAATATATTATAGTAAAAGAGGTAATTAACGCCCGCCTAACAAAAATCTAATTTTTTATTTATTAAAACTACTTTAAAGCACATAAACAGACGACGAGTAGGTTTGATATTTCTTTCTAAACCGAAAAATACCAATTAAAACGTGAAACTATTTATGTTTCATGACATAAAGACATCTTTTTAAAAACCTTTTCTTGGGCGTTTATAGAAATACTGTGTTAAATAGCGCCCGTTTATGAAAGAAAATTGTGTGTGCCTAAAATACGTTCTTATAGAATTTCTGCTAAGTAAAATATAAAAAGCACGTTATAAAATTTCTTTATTAAAAATAAAAGAAGCTCACGAAAGAAAATTTAGTATTAAAACTATAAAATTCGTAACTCACATAAAGTGACTTGTTTCTTCAAGTTGTAACGATTTTATACTTTTTTATTTTAGTTTAACTAATCAACGTTAATATTAGTAATCTTCTACCATACTTTAAACAAAAAAAAACTAATTTAACGCCCCAAGGTCCGTTTACTGGGCGTTATTACGCGACTGGGCGTTATTGACATTTTTTTTAAATTTTGAAGTAATTAAGTAAATCATTTTGAAAATATTTACAGAATATGAAGTGTGGTTAGCCAAAGTATGAAAATAATCCAAGAAATAACTCAAAAACAACTGAAAACTTATAGTTTCGTTAGAAGAAATTTTTATAACAGCCAGTGCACGTCTAACGCTCTTGAAACGAAAGCTGCTACTGGCAAAGATGGCGACTCCAGACTTACGCAACCGCGCTAGGCGCGTTCCTATTGGTGCAATTCATTTGTGCGTGAGGTAAGATGCGGGTCTATTGAATATAAGTGGGTTTTTTGAAGTTCGGGCGTTATTTAACAGAGGGCGTTAATTGACACACCTACCTTACTATATATTATAATGTTATATAAGTTATAAAAAAATATCTCACAGATAAATAGTCTACGTTCTAGTCATAGTATAGGTATCATATTTGATTACATGTAGCTAATAATAAGCACAAAACACCCTTTCCCATTTCTCAGAAAATCTTTTGTTTGTTCACAAAAGTTTAATTACGTCTTGCGAAATTAAAATTAAATTCCACATTTTAATATTCGTATTCGCGAGTGTGAAAATTGTCAAAGTCACTCGGAGTTGTAATATTAATAATGAATCATACGACATATTTCAACGAGGGCTGTTGTGAAGCTTTTCAGTTGAGGTTCTGCAAACGCTGTAGGCAATGAGTGAGTGGCGAGGGCTCTCACCGCACTTACAAGAAGTTATACAGTTGTTTAACATCGTAATTAAGCGATATCAAATGCCATATGAATGTTGATTTCAAGATTGTTTGTAGGGAATTTTACTTATTACCTTACGTAGTGCTTATAATGGAAATAATAATGCTTTACCTTTTAAGTCTAGCTTTCCGTTCTTGGCCTAGTGTAGGTATCGTGCGACGAAAAATAACACCTTCTTCAACTTCACGCTTCACCAATGTTCCATCGACTTTATTAAAAACTAGCTTCCGCCCGCGACTCCGTCCGCGCGGATGTCGGTCTTCGCGTGGATGGTTTATTTCTTCATTTTGAGTAACTCTGACAATGATATCTTATAAATATATATTGGACCCAAATACGGCTAGGCCTATAATAATACGCTACGTGTGTTCGCGGTTCTACAGAACAACGTCTATGGATAAAACTGAAAAGATTAATTTTTTTCTACGTATTTTATTTAAAAAGTATCCTATTATACGCGCAGGATAATAAGGTATAATTATACCAAGTTTCATCGAAATCGAACCGTTAGTTTTCACGTGATGCAGACAGACAGACAGACAGACAAAAAAATTTTTAAACACATATTTGGGTTTGGTATCGATCCAGTAACACCCCCTGCTATTTATTTTTTCAATATTTTCAATGTACAGAATTGACCCTTCTACAGATTTATTATAATATGTATAGTTACAAATACAATGAAATGAGATGACAGAGAGAATTATGAGTTTAATGAATAAACCAATTTACGGTGAAAACAATATTAATATGTTAATTATTATTATTATGCATACAATATATTTTATTCCAATAAGAACGACCGCTCGCCACACTGGACACGTCCGCTCGCATCAAAATTCATAAATTTTATGCGGCGGCTTTTTTTTTTTTTTTTTTTTTTGTGTGGTGTTTCTCAATGTTAGCCAGAAGGGCTTCTACATTTTAACGCGGACGCGGGGGTGAACTGAAGGTTCACCCTGGTAGCGACATGCACAAGGGCGTCCCCCCTTGACGGGGACCACGAACCTCGGCTTGAGCTGTCGCTTGAGTGGAGGAGGCCAGAAGGGCCCTAATCGGACGGGTTATGCGGCGGCGCGGATCGCAGTCCTTATATAGGAGTCGTGGCAGGCGTGGCATCGTGCGGCTCTCGTGTGACGCAAACGGTTCAAGCCAAATCCGACTTTCGGAGCTACATGTTACGGCGCTGAATCCACTGCGGTATAGAACAACGTCTATGGATAAAACTGAAAATTTTAGTTTATTTTTTTTTCTACGTATTTTTCCAGGATAAAAAGTATCCTATTTTACGCCCAGGATAATAAGGTATAATTATACCAAGTTTCATCGAAATCGAACCGTTAGTTTTCACGTGATGTCTTCACATACAGACAGACAGACAGACAGACAGACAGACAGACAGACACAAATTTTTTTAATCACATATTTGGGTTTGGTATCGATCCAGTAACACCCCCTGCTATTTATTTTTTCAATATTTTCAATGTACAGAATTGACCCTTCTACAGATTTATTATATGTATAGATTCATAGCCCATTAGCGATTTACGTATGAAAACAAAACAGACAAAAAATATTTTAGGAATAAATTGAGCTTAACGTTAAAAGAAAAATCCCATTAATAATTTTGTGTCGTTTTGCAATTTCAGAATTATAACTAATAATGTAATAATATTTATACACGATATTATACAGAAGATACTTTGTACACAAATTCATTTTATACTTTCTATGTAAATCGCGCAGTTTCCTATTTTCCTATAAATCTTAGTGTAGCCTGAATAGCTTCGGAGGATGTCTATCGTTGAGAGCGGATTTATAGCACATCATTTGAAATTTATTTTATGGCTTTACTGCTTCAAAGTAACGTCAGTTTGAATTTAGTTTTAAATTTAATTCTTTTGAAATCTACGCTTGGAAAATATTTCGTGGTATGGCAGGGCACAGAAGGCGTAGCACTAATTTGCATGGAAAGAAAAATTGTAACCATTTGAAATGAAAATAACCAGTTTGCCCATGGTCGAGCATAGGATACTCTTTTACGAATATCAATCCCCCGAGGGTTGAAATAGGGGTTATAAGTTTTTGGCCGTGGTTTCGGAAGCGGGTAAAATTGTATCGCACTGCTCGTATAAATATATAATATGTATATTATGTACATATAACTTGTTTTCTGCTGCTTAATTACTGGAACAACAAACTTATTTAAATTAAGTGAGGTCAGTTAAGATCTCAGAATTTAGAACTTATTTTATTGAAAATTACGTAACAAACTTATAGTAAATCTTTTGATCTCTCCAAACCTTGTTTCATTGTTAAATGTTATTACCTACATCATTATGGTTCGTTGCGTCATTTATTATTAGATATATAAAATATAGCTTTTAAAGTTCTCTTTAAATATCTCTTTAAATCTCGTTTGTCATTGCAAGTAATAATGCCTCTTTACAATATAACTATAGATTATTCCCTCATTCACGTCTTCCTTTTATTGCCATTTCATTTTATAGTTGTTGAATTTGTAAAGATTGTGTAAATGTTTGACTTAAAGTGATTGAAAGCCCCGGAAGATCGTTAGGACACAAATGTCTACATAAAAGAAATTCTTAGTTCATGTATTTTGTGTCATAGCCATTTTGTGTTTGCTACTATTGAATATTGATTGATTCGTTAAAATAAATTTACAAGGTTTTTGAACTTATGTATATCATATATTTTACTGATTAATTACCTATACTCTATAGCATAACTTAATTAAAATAATTTTATATCTATATAGATATATAGATATACTAGCTTACCGCCCGCGGCTTCGCCCGCTTTCTCTAAAACGATTTGAGATTTAAACTAACCTATCTCTCAAGTTGGATCGAACTGCACATGGTGTGCGAATTTTATTATAATCGGTTAAGTGGTTTAGGAGTCCATTGAGGACAAACATTGTGACACGAGATTTTTATATATTAAGAGATAGAATTATGTAGCGGCAGGCCTGCCTGAAAGTTACAGAATTCTAGCCATTTAATGCAATGTCTGTATAATTAAACGTGTTTACCTACAAATAAATTTTAATCACATGATATAGGTCGCCATGATAAACAACACAGGTGAATCTTCCACATTTATATTTGAGCATCGCTTGCCACTCAACATCTCTATATAAATTTTATACGAGTAAAGTTATTCAGGTTCGGTCAGTAATTGAATTCCGCTAACAATACAGCGCCGTTCAAATTAAAGGGTGCTCATGGCTCCAGCTTAGAGAATCTGCATCGTAATAAAGATATCGTTGAAACGGACTCCGCTGCAGGTGAGAAAAAGCAGTGAAATTCTGAAGCAAACGAATGAACGTGAATTATGTAAATTCAAGATAGCTAAGTCAAAAACTCTCGTGGCTTATTCGAAAAGATTGCGAATCGGATTATTTGAATAGTTATATTAAATATATTATAGTAGTTTTATTTGTCTTTTTGAATAGAATTGTACGATCTAGATTGTGAAATAGAAAATTATTGAATTTTACTGAATTTTATAAATTGTTTTAATTTAAAGTTTCCTTTTATTTGATCTGCTCTTTAATGATCCTTATTCTTTGTTCATAGTTTTCAATTAAATGTAGAGCTTTGAATGCAAAGTTAATAAAATTGTTTACAATGTCTTATTGGATTTCAATGCTTATGACATAAAAACAACATTTACGGTACACAGTAAAGATGAAGGCAATAAAGATAAAAACAAGATAAAGCGTAACGGGTATGAAGGCGTACGGCCATAGTTACGATTATAAATCAAATATTGTAAGGTAAACGCAGGTATTAACGACCCCTCTAAGGCAATTTCAAAATCAATCATATTTTTTAAGTATACTGGTTCTTCTAAAGATTTATAATTTCATTTTATATGCTAGTGTTATGTATAAAAAATGTATTTATTGAAGCAAATACATTCTAATAAAGGATTATCTTGTAAAAAATAATTTACAATGTGACTTAGTCGATTGTTGCTATTACCGACCCATAAAAACGGCTGTGAAGCTATTAACGATTTTTATGCAGCTATTCCCGATCGTATGTGAGAGGAAGCCTTTTTCCAGCAATGGAATGTATAGAAGCTAGTGATGATGATGATTACCGATCTTAATAAAATGAAATAAAAATGCAAATATATTCGTATTTTTTAATTGTAGTTATTTTTAATAAAACAAATGAGTACTTTTTAGTAATGAACTAAATAATTATAAACTTTTAAATTAATCAACATAATACTATTAATATATGTACATATATATTAAATTAAGGATTTCAAACCCTAGGATATTTCGTTATGCTATTAGATTGATTGCTTCGGCGAGTTGTGTTTTACTGAATACTTTTCGCCGCTTTCGTGGCTCCATATTTCTGGAAAAAATATACCTAATTATATGTTTTATGTTAATTTAACCTAAAAACCTAAAATATAATTTTTTTAAATTTTTTAAATTTAACCTAAAAATATAATTTTTAATAGGCACCTATTATGTCATAAAAGTAATAAAAATATATTTGCACGCTCAATTACGAGCAGAATGTTTAAGGATCAATATAATCTGTATATACAAACATCTTTATTCTACATTCTGCAAATAAAGCAATTTGAATTTGAATTTGTAGATGAGAAACTAAACAATCTATATTCGATCGGTAATAGCTTCCTATAGTTGCTATTGCCGACCCACATGGGTCGGTATTAAAGTATGTAAGTATAACCCTAAATTGTATTACCGACCCATAAAAAAATGGTTATTTTAATTCATTTGATCATCAGACTATAAAATAGATTATAATTGATTAATGTCATACAAAATATGAACAAATGCATATTGTTTAAACAAAAAAAAACAACGATTTACTTCTGTAACTATTCGATAGGGATCCTCGAAAATATCATAACTTTGTATAAATTGACAACGCTAAAAGACACAACACTAGACAAAAAAGTTTAGTCGCTAATAGATTTTTATGAAGACTCATAGCTTAGATTTAAACTGGTCCATAAAACCACTTGTGTTAGTGTGATATAATAACATAAAAGAAAATAAAACAAAAAGTTACGTTGCTGCCATTGCCGACTTACGGGTCGTTGATACCTGCCGCGGCTTAAACTGGTGAAGCTAACACCGTCCCATTTTAATTTTAAGTTTTATCGTTTCAAATTACTTTTTATTAATAAAATGTTGTAAGAAATGAAAAGTTGACACTTAAATGCATTGACATTTAGTAATATAAATTAAAGTATAGATGTCATTTGTTTGTAAATGTCTTAAAAAGATACTCACAGTACTTACCCGAAGGAACAACGGAACAGTACGACACGTCCTGCTTCCACGCTACCCCGCAGCAACTTACGCATTTTAACTCTTTTTTGCTCAGTTACTCACTCTAACGTTAAAGTATACGATGCTCAAGTAATACATTCGTGTATAACTTTGCCTACCTATAGCTAGAATAGTTCTGGAAACGTTTAAATTTCGAATTACTTTTATAGGTCGGTAATACCTTCAGATTTTCGATGGGTCGTTGATAGCTGCGTTTACCCTATTATATTTTATTAGCCATATACGTAAAAGATAGGCTTTCCCAGTAATCGTTTTGTCAAACGCCGAAAAGTATTAGCTCCTTACGCGAAACGATAAGCTCAGAAAGCTTTCACATTTATCCTCGCTCCTAGCGGCTTATGTCAAGTCTACGGCCAGAGGACTCTAGTAAGCCCTGAAAATTACTTTTAATTATTACACGGACAGTTTTTACAAAGAATATTTTACAGATTCAACGCTGACTTCTTCTTCAAATTTTAAAATAACAAAAAGTTCATAAAAGTGAAATATCTAAATTCCTTCAGTCCAATCCAGTTCATTAGGCTAATACGCATTGCTAATGAACGAATATGAAATAACTAGATCAAACATACCTAAACATAAAACATAAAAAAAATAATTGTCTGAATTGTGGTTGTACAGAGTTCAATTTGTGTGTCTACGACTATAGGGTCCACATTCCATATTCGCTAAGAAATAACAAATTGTATGGTGCATTTACATCTATGCCCAAGCGGACCACTTCAATGCACAAATAGTTTTCGCTCTCAAACGTGAGTATCAAATAATATCGTTACAGTAAACCCACACTAAGCAGTAAGTACACTCACGGCATAAGAATATTTACACTCTCATCTACAACTGTGTTAGCGACTTTAAAGGAAATTGTGGTTTCTGGTGGATTACGGAACACCACATGGGAAGTTAGCTTTATCTCGTGATTATGGGATACAGAAAAGTTTCTGGAAACGTGGTTTATTTATTTAGTATTCCTTTACAATATTTACATACGTTTACATAATATGTATATATTAATAATGAAAATCTACATAAAGTTTACTTTGATGGTTCATTTTTAATTGGTTATTAGAGCATACTGTTCGAGGTACAAAAAATTAAAGCGTAGACGAACTAGTTGAAACAATGTGTGCTCTATGCTGTTTGGACTAGTTTTGAAACTATGGTTTCTGATTTTTGTGCCAAGAAATGAAAGAATGATTTTTTTTTAGATATATTTTGATAAGTATAAAGAAGTTCTTACTATTTAGTTTTATCTGGTTTTATCCCACTTTATACATTCACCGTGTTCGCATTCGCTCAATGATTAACATCATCAATATTCAACACACCCACAGGCAGAATAACACAAAGGTTCGTATTCGGTTTAACATGCTAACCCGAATTTGGTTCTCATCATCTCTAATCCTCCTATAAGCGTTCCTTTCCAAATGTAGTACATAAACAAACTAGGGATCCGGCGGGATAAACGAGCGATACTTACTTTCAGATACGGACGTGACCTAATCCCGCAAAGCTGGTTGAACGCTAGCACGGAATAATCCGAGAGTCAGGTGAGGCCTTCGGCTTGAGGATTTAAGCCAGAAACTTCGTTGAATATGCCGATGAGGTTCATTACTAAGATTGCTTTCTTTGAAAAAGATTTCGCGGAAGTGAATAAAATACCTACGTTTGTTCGCTGTGTCAAATTGATTATGATGGAGATTAAGTTTTTTGCAATATATTCTAGGGATTTGAATATTAGTTAATTAAAAATATGAATTATTAAATTTATATTTGAAAAAATGAAATTTAGATTGCATGGGTCTTACATATTCAATTCGAGGGTAAACTCAACTCTGATACATTAAAAATGAAAATGTTTTGCAAAGAAACATTTTCATTTTCAATAAATTGGCTTACAAATCAATGAATAAGTAATTAATTAAAATTAAACGTGTTTCAAAGTTATACATTGTAAGGTATTATGATATAAAAAGACGTTTATTTTTTGGTAAAAAGTTGTACGTAAACTATTACTCAAAGTTCGTTTCAATAACACCTTACGTAAGCTAAAAACTTTCCGGAGCACAATTTTCATACGTGCATGTAGTTTAATGTTCGCGGAGCAAGTTTAGAAGATTATAAAGTTATTTTAATGGTATAGGAAGCAGGTGTAATAAGCGCTCACTTACCGAACTTATCCGCAGATACATGTTGAGCCTGAATATTATAGGGGTTACCTTATTATTATGATTGTGAAAAAAATAAAATGAAATATTATGCGAGAGCTTTTTATGGGGTGACGATCTGCGAGGTATGGAAATTTTCGCCGCCTTTGTAGATGACGTAAACATATAAATTAGAAACAAACATTTAAGCAAACATTACATAATTTATAGATATTCCCTGTATTATATAGAAATATTGAATTAAATATTAAATAATAGATATAATATTAATTAGAAGGGTAGAGTTTAATTAAATTATATTAGATTTATAATATCGTATTCCCATTTATAATTAATATAATTTAGTTGAAGGACATATGAAACAATTCCGTCACCTTCAATTTCTAACAAATTAAATCAGAAAATTAATTAATTTCTCATTCCATTGTTGCAATACCTTTTGATGTTTATTGAGTCACATCAAAGGAATTTCGAATTTCTAATTACTTACAATGTTTTAAGTACCTACATTTATTGAATAGGTACATATGTATTGATTTCTTTAGGTACTCTTTGTTTATGTACATATTATATTTGAGACATTCCAGACCAAAATAGCTCTACACAAGGATAAATATTCTTCATAAAATAACATAGATTAAAAGAAATATATATAAATCCTCATCATTTTATGAACAAATCGTTTGAAAGAAAAATAAGTTTTCTCATTAAACTCTTTGTAATAACAACCTTTAGCAAAACCTTATAAAAGTTTTTAGTTTCAAATAAATCACTGTAATAACCGAAAGTTTCAATCGATGATAACACAGCTTATTCCTTTTAACATTTATTATAGTTCCTTGATGAATAATTTATAGCCAATTCTCTTATAAAAGAGGATTCTTGCGCAAATCGCATTATTTGATAAAGCTATTTCTCTATAATGGCTGGAAGTCATTTAAATAATAACACTGCTATAAGTGAAATAAATAAAACGTTGAAGTTATGCGATTTCTGTACAAAAAATATTGGCCTATCTTTTTTAAATGGGTCTAATAAAAATTTATTTGGTAAGGTGTGGAGGAACGCTTGGTTTTCATTTTCAGCCATGGTTTTGTTTTTGATGGTTGCTGGGGAAATAAATTATGTACTTGAAAAATTGATAAAATCATCTTCTGTGGTAGAGTTCGTATCGGGAGTACATATAGCAGGCTACGACACCATGAGTAAGTATGGACTTAGATCTCCATGAAATATCAAATATCTATATCTATATCTATACATATAAATAAATCTGTAGAAGGGTCAATTCTGTACATTGAAAATATTGAAAAAATAAATAGCAGGAGGTGTTACTGGATCAATACCAAACCCAAATATGTGATTAAATAAATTTTTGTCTGTCTGTCTGTCTGTCTGTATGTTCAGGCATCACGTGAAAACTAACGGTTCGATTTCGATGAAACTTGGTATAATTATACCTTATTATCCTGGGCGTAAAATAGGATACTTTTTATCCTGGAAAAATACGTAGAAAAAAATTAATCATAATTTTTCAGTTTTATCCATAGACGTTGTTCTGTAGAACCGCGAACACACGTTGCGTATTATTATAGGCCTAGCCGTATTTGGGTCCAATAGATATTTATAAGATTTTATTGTCAGAGGTACCTACTCAAAATGGAGAAATAAACCATCCACGCGAAGACCGACATCCGCGCGGACGGAGTCGCGGGCGGAAGCTAGTAGATAGTAAAATATTAATATACTTATAGGTTATTGATATCAAACAGACGACACCCAGGACCTTCGCGTTTTATGAATGTAGTGGTAGGCACGTTTGCGAACAATCCTATTCTTCTTATTAATTAGCTCATAATGACGTCGGTTGTGAAAGCCCTTTTTAAAGTAGTCTATCCGTTGTTTTGATTAAATGTTTACAGATAATACCATAATAATTTATCATAAACAATGTTTTTATTTTACCTTTGTGAAAGTAAAGTTATTTATAAAATATAGAATGAAATAAATTCTTAATTCCCTCGCTTTTAAAGTGAAATTGCAAAAGGGATTCCCTTGTTTGAAATAAACTTTTTCTGACTGCCGCTTGCCGTCCAACTTTTATTTAAATTGCAATTTTATTGCTTTTCAGGTTTTGGCAAATTGTTGACGATGTGGTACAAAAAGGAAGCTTTCGAATACCTTTTGATTGAACTGGCCGATATCTGGCCGATGTCCGCACTCGATAATGAGGCTACTGAAATAAAACGTAAAAAAATTTCGCGGCTACGAAGTGGCCAGTTTTGTAAGTTCTACGTTTAAAATTGCATATCAATTCAACCCTTTTTTAACGTGAGATCCAGAATCCTGAACGCTATTCAAAAAGGTATTGGAAAACAACGTCGCGTCGTTTTGGTGGGTACCGCAGTGCCATTGGGTTTTCGATGTTTTGCGAATCGGACAGCGCAGAAAAAAATCAACAATGTTTTGTTTCTCTTAGATAGCAGGTGCAATATTTACAAGAAAACGGTAAACAGGGAATTTAACACTCATAGGGTAAGGGTGGTAGTGAAGATAGCGCTAAATAAATTTTAATCGACAGTCTAAAAAAAATTTTAAGCTTCCTTATAATTATTGTGAAGTTTAATATTTATCATGTATTGCAGTGTATGCCTTTTGGAACATACTGGGATTATGGCTGTACAACCTGACACCAATTGCTGTCTATCTTTACCGCAAAATTAAAGGAATGCCAGCTTATTTGGATTATATATGGCATTTGTCTTATCCCTTTGATAAAACTAAACCCGTATATCACGAGATTGTCTTTGTCTTTGAGTTGTATGGAGGTAAATTGTGATGTTCAATTAGTTTATAATACATCTTCATATCTATGAATTAATCTTATGAAATGGAAGAGGAAAATGCGGGTACAAGTTTAATTGTAATTTAATTTCAGGAGTTGTTTCCGTCTGGTCAATGCTTGGGTCGGATATATTATTTATGACTATGTCCAGTCATATTAGTATGCTTCTACAATTACTACAATTGAAGATACGTCGGTTGTCGTTCCAGAACAATAGTGTGACGAAGAAGAGTAATGCAGAACATTACCAAGATATTGTTGCTGTTGTTAAAATACATCAAAAGCTTATAAAGTAGGAATTAAACTAAGTAAAAATATGTTACTATAATAATGTGCACTTTAAACTATCTTTTCCTCTCACTAAGATGATAGAAATCAATATTTCTTTTGATATATGTGCGAAAAGCATTCCAATTCTTGTCAGTAATTTTACATAACCTTGTTAATATATAATTATATTATCTACATTCATCTATCTATACATATAATAAATCTGTAGAAGGGTCAATTCTGTACATTGAAAATATTGAAAAAATAAATACCAGGGGGTGTTACTGGATCGATACCAAACCCAAATATGTGATTAAAAAAATTTTGTCTGTCTGTCTGTATGTGAAGGCATCACGTGAAAACTAACGGTTCGATTTCGATGAAACTTGGTATAATTATACCTTATTATCCTGGGCGTAAAATAGGATACTTTTTATCCTGGAAAAATACGTAGAAAAAAATTAATCTTAATTTTTCAGTTTTATCCATAGACGTTGTTCTGTAGAACCGCGAACACACGTTGCGTATTATTATAGGCCTAGCCGTATTTGGGTCCAATAGATATTTATAAGATGTCATTGTCAGAGTTACTCAAAATGGAGAAATAAACCATCCACGCGAAGACCGACATCCGCGCGGACGGAGTCGCGGGGGGAAGCTAGTTTAATAATATAGGGGCATTTCATTTAACAACAACATTGTTCTAGATACGTAAACATTAGTTTTCGGTTCAATGCTCCGACAATTATTTTCCATCGTTCTATGAATCCATTCGGGTTTAATTAGATTCCAAAGTAAATAACTTGAAAACAAATTAACATCAAATAGCGTTTAAGTCCAAATTTTTTTTTTATAATAACTACAATTATTAAAAATATTAATTGTAAATGTCAAGAGCTTCTACAATACTAATAGTAAGTGAGGGTTTATTTGGAAAATCAGTTTTCTTCCCAGTGTCATCCTAAGGGGATTAGAATCGGAATGGAATATTATGATATTTCAGAGCGAAAGCTTGTGCCTCCATTACAATACTGTTTATTTTTACCTTTATTTATAAAAATCCGGCAGAGTCAATAGAGTGCTTCACACTGAAAAGCGCCTTTTGCATTATAATCACATTTCACGAATAGAATTATATTTAATTTATTAAGGTCTGAAATCTCTTTACTTACATAAAAAGAGATTAATAACGGCAATATACTTGTTAATTATTGCAGAAGGGTAATTAATATGCTACTTGACATATTATATTTAAGAATTTTAAATGTATCCAGATACTGTTTGATACGCACGAAATTGAGACAAATAAACCTTAGCAATATTTTCGCAAGTAGGTCTGGCAGAGACTTGAGAGTGGTTATAAAATGCTCTTAATAATTTTAGAACGTCTTACAAAAATAAACTATGTATTCTTATTTTGTTTTAGGTACGGAAATGATTTAGAAGAAGCGTTCTCGTTGGTTAATTTAATTAACGTTCTTTTGAGCTCCGTCAATATTTGCTGCGTTGTTTTTAATATCGTACGTACAAACATTTTTATTCATGAAGCATTTGCTCAATAATTTAATTAGAGCCTTGCCTGTTTTTCCGTGTGAGTGTTTTGAAGCTCAGAGAATATTTATATTTCATAAGGGTGCTATGATTTTATGGGCTTTATGATCTAAGTGGTTGTTTTCTTTCTCATTATATTTCGAGCTGTTTTTCTGTCAATGGGCAAGAATTTTGTTTTCTCTATTAAAAGCAGTTCAAATAGAGAAGTTCTAGGTAAGTACGTTACGTCATAATGTTGGAATATTCTCAATGCTCGTGTCCTAGTGCTCATTAAATCTATATTAATTACATAAATATTTCATAGTATGTGCTTAATTTATGTTGTTTTATATTGCAGTTACTAGATCCATGGATGGCAATGAGTAACAAGTTCTTTTTGGGCGCTGCACTGACACAAGTTGGTATACTCTGTTTGTATGCAGATGATATTTGTACCTCTGTAAGTCGTGATTGTTTTCTGCCGACTCTATTCGATGTAGTATCTAATAGTTCTTAGCTAGATAATAATAAAAATACTGTTTAATATTCTTGTACTTATTCTAGTACCTATTAATTATACCAATAAGGATTTTTTACATTAGGTAATTTACAAAAATAAGTTATCGAATAAACAACGGTTACCTTACATTGATAAGTACACAACATAGATTTGAAAAAGCATTTTCAGGCACAGGAGAATTAAATCCACAAGCAAGGTTACAGATAATTAATGTAAATAATAAATACCTACACACCAAGTTCGTCTCGTAGTGTCACAGAGCAACTTTAAGAGTAATGAATAAATAAATGGCAAATAGATGCCTACACATGTAAATTCTAAATTGAACTACTTATAAATAAGGGTTTGTTAATATTGAGTAATGAAAATTTGTTGCTCATTATATTTTTTCTTTTTACTTATTGTACACCGCATATACTATAAACCATCATTAGATATGGGTTTACGAAATAAACAGTTTATTATTACACTTCCAAAGCGTAAGTTAGTATATAAGTTACATACACTCGAGTCATTGTTGTAAGTGTGTTGTAAGTCTAAGTCTCATCAGCTGTCACATCCTAAACTTTAACAAAGTGCTACTGACCATGTAAGCTGAACAAGTTGGCAACTTAAGTTAAATATGCCAAGTCATATCAAGCTTTGCTACTTTGACGACTATTATCTAGACGTAAATGAATGCTAATGTAAATTCAAGTTGCTTTTAGTTATTACATTACAGTTGGTCTTTATAAAGCTTTTTGCTTTTATTAACAACCGTTCATTCGTATTTAAGTATTATCATACAATGTCATCAAAAAATAATAACTTTTTTAGTTTCTAGCTAATTAATTTGTTACAAAATTGTTAAAAAAACAAAGTTCTATGCGTGCAAATTTCTCAAAACTTTTTTTGTAATTATGAGTTTCTTCAAATTGTAATCACAATGTAATTAATAATTATGCAGTTTACTTAAAATTATAAATTGGTTTATTCTACAGAGTCCCAACGTAAATATACGCCTACGTTATATAATTATTTATTCTACTAAATATAGCTGGTGGAGGCGTAATAAGAGTGTAAGATATATATCATAAGATAAATGGTCTGGCGCTATTGTTACCGTTTATTCTTGTATTTTCAGAGCGCAGGTGTAGCCGATGCTGTGTATGAGAGTGAATGGTACAAAAGTGACATTCGGTGCCGCCAAGCTTTACTTATATTAATACAAAGGTATTAAAGTTTTGTATTGTTGGTAGTAATCGGAAACAGCAATAATTATGGTAAGGGTATGAGTTGAATGCGGATGTGGGTTGACATCCATTTTGGCAATCCCTTCTGGTTTATTGACATTCAATTAAATTAAATACCTAGTAGATCAAGAGCCCACGACGGCCAGACTTTCCTTTCTTTAGGAAAATTGAAAGTTTCTCTGTATATGTCTCCGATACAGATAAGAACGACTAGCGATTATCAAGTCTGGGTTGTGGTTACTTTGGCAGGAAACAGGTAGTAAAGGTTTATAAAATTGTACCTAACTTTCAATATACTTTAAAAGCTAAATTTTATATATGTTACTTTGGGACGTATAAAAAGATATTACCTAAAGAGCCGGACAGTTTTCATGGTTCTTACTTCGCTAGTCGTTCTTATCTGTATCGGAGACATATACAGAGAAACTTTCAACTTTCCTAAAGAAAGGAAAGTCTGGCCGTCGTGGGCTCTTAGATTTTAGATAATTATATTTCACGCACAGAACATGAAAATAACTACATGCATTAGATATTTATTAACATAGTTTATGTGAGACCTTAACAAATTAATAACATGCCATAAGCACAGTATAAGTAAGGAAGATAACGTTGTAATAAGGAAGTAAGGCGGTATGCTTACAACCATCCGTTAAGATTCTTCATTAAAATGAGCTATTATTGGCGCTTGTAATCCTTAAAACGTGATTTGCTCACTTAATAACATGAATAATATTAAATTCCAAGTTACGTAACAATTTTACAGTTTCAATGCCTTATTGTAAAATATTTTATAAATAATATTATGCGGACTAAAATGATGCATTGAATTTTATTTCACAGGTCTCAAAAGCCGTTATATTTCACCGCAATGAAATTCAGTTCGATTACTATGAAGACGTACAGTTCTGTAAGTTTCTTTTCATCTTAATAAAAAAACGAGCGCGTCATTTTCCTTTAAGCGGGCCTATTTCACCCGCAATACCGAGAAATGAATGCAGATAGTGCGGTATACATTTAGTATAGCCATTTCTAAAGTATTTTGTCCGTAAACATGCGCTAACGAACAATAAGCGTATTGTGCCCGCTCACGGCAGAGAGACTATTTGATGAAGTTTTTAATGCAAGGAGGAGTGCATTGCGAAATTGTTAACAAAACAGCGTACTTTTCTGTCGTTGTATTTGCTGCAGCACGCCCACGAATATAATGCCTTTGCAATACAATACATTTTCTTAATTACCAGCCCTAATAGCGCTAAATGTATAGCCTTATATTATTACGTATGTTATTATATATCTATATTATTACGTATATTTTTCATTTTCCAATATAATATATGTATATATTATTATTTATTTTAATCTCAGTAACCCTTTTATATTTAAATATTATGTATGTACAAGTAAGTTTATAATTATCTACTTATTATGGATTGTCAACTTTAACTACCTATATAACATTTAATCACCTATTGTTTCTTTTTTTTTTTACTTTTTAAATTATGTATTAGCTCCTAATTTAACCACCCAGAAGACCGTTCTGGTGCTCCAAGCGTAGCAAGTCGAGGGGACTACTGAAAACCGGCGCCTCTTCTCTAATACGGAGAGGCAAATGCTGAGTAGTCCACCTAATCACGAATACGATATTAAGATATTTGAATGTATTTAATGTATTTTAAGATTTAATTTTTTTCCATGTAAAGTGTTTAGTTATAAGTCAAAAATTTGTAAAAGTATTTGTGATTAAACGTATTTTCTTTCTTTCTTCTTTCTAATTAGATGTTAGAAATTGAATACAATCTATTATTACTTCACAGTTCGCAATATGACATTAATGAAATGGTTTATATTTTATAACATTATTTAGACCAATTATTTATATACTAGCTTCCGCCCGCGACTCCGTCCGCGCGAATGTCGGTCTTTGCGTGGATGGTTTATTTCTCCATTTTGAGTAACTCGGACAATGACATCTTATAAATATCTATTGGACCCAAATACGGCTAGGTCTATAATAATACGCAACGTGTGTTCGCGGTACCTACTACAGAACAACGTCTATGGATAACTGAAAAATTGAGATTAATTTTTTTTCTACGTATTTTTCCAGGATAAAAAGTATTCTATTTTACGCCCAGGATAATAATGTATAATTATACCAAGTTTCATCGAAATCGAACCGGTAGTTTTCACGTGATGTCTTCACATACAGACAGACAGACAGACAGACAGACAGACAGACAGACAGACAAAAATTTTTTTAATCACATATTTGGGTTTGGTATCGATCCAGTAACACCCCCTGCTAGTTATTTTTTCAATATTTTCAATGTACAGAATTGACCCTTCTACAGATTTATTATATGTATAGATAGATATAGATTATCAAAACCATCTGGTTTTGTTAGAACTATATTATTTATTTTGTTGCAGATTCTCACTACTTCATATTCTTATTTCGCGTTGCTGTACACTGTTTATCGAAGTAATTGAAACGTGCACGGCGTGTCCTTTTATTTGGACATCCGTTTTATTGTAAAAGTAATGATTGTACACAAAATTGGAAACTTTTGTCACATATTATATCGTTTTACCAGCAGCGAATTGTATTATTGCATACACAACTGATTTAACCCCAACCTGCGCTTAGTTTTGAACTCTTCCCTGAATAATGAACAGGGGAACATTTATCAAGCAAACATTTGCCGTACATTGTTTAATTATGTATGCAATGTACCTACAAAAAAGGTCATTGTTGGCTTAAACAATATTACGCGTTGAACGCGACCCATGCGCTATCTAAAACATTAGAGGTACACGTTTTTGTTACATAAGGCAATTAACGTGATTAATGTAAAGTACGCATGTATTTGAGCTTTTGTAGGTAAGTGATTTACTGGAATTGAAATGTTTTGTGAATTGTTGAAAACAATCCTTCTACTGTTATAATCGCAAAGCATAGTGTGGATGTTAAATTTACTTTTATACAAAGCGCCTGATCTGATCAAGATGAAATTTAACACAAATTTGTCACCTTACGTATTATAGGGTAATTTCATTCACTAATTTGTAGAGCCACGGGTCAAAGCTCTGATATATATTAAAAATCAACCCCGTGTTGTAAAAGGCAATTTTTTGCGCCGAGTGCGAGCTTTAATTACCTGCAATTTTGCCGTAATTTTTAATAAATACTTTTAGTAAAATGGGAAGCTTTTTGATTCTGCTATTTATCGTTCCTTCTATATAAAAATGGTCAGTTTTAACAAAGACAAGTTTTGCGCCATGTGCGCCTTAAGATCTACAATATCATTTGCGGACGTGTTATGTTGTAATTTATTATGGTCCTAAATGCTGTCTAAAGTTTGACTGTAAATCTTTACTCACACACTGTAACGGGAAACGGGCTGGATTATAACAGAAAGGAAAATAATGATGTGAAATCTTATCATTAAAAAAATAATTGTTAGCATGATTTGTTCGTACATTAACGAAATTCCCTACTAATATAAATATATTCGCACAAAAATATGCTTTGTGTAGAATATCTACAGGTAAATTGTATTAACATTTAACCCCAGCTATTTTCGCTACAGCTAGACTCTAGAGGAAAGTGCGGGAAAATGCGATAAGCAAACAATATGCAATTATTGTTATTTCTAGCGATAACAAACCAGAAATGGCTTTTGCTTTTTAAATTTTTGTTTCTTCGGATGAGGAGACTAAATTTGGTTGTGATAATATACCTATTTGAAGTATTATGTTCAGTCTGATTAAAAGTTTGTTTAATAAACATGATCAAAACATTCTAAAAATAAAAGTAATTTCCATTAAACTACTAAATCCAGGAGTAATAATATATAACAGGATCGAACAAATCAATAGCCCCCCCCCCCTCCCCCCCTATTAAATAAGTTGACACATTCCGTTCCTGTTTTTAGGTATCGTTTTCAATTTAAACTGATAAATGGCAAACAGGATTAATATTCAAAATTAACCACAAACATTTGTACCAATATAATATACGCTTCAGCAATAATGTCATCGAAATGAAACACAATTACGGTCTATGATGCTCATTCTGCAGTGTGGTTAACCAAACACACAGATGGGAAATTAGATTAATTAGTTTTCAGTAATACCTGTCGGCTGTCACAGGACGCACGCATCCAATCTCGCAAGCAAACAAGCCTTTGGGATATAGCCAGGCTATTTCCTGGCCACTAATGTCGCAGCCTGTTTGCTGAACTAACACCTGAGCTAACCTTAATTGAGCTAACGTAGTATTCAATATGTGAAATAAATTCTTGTAAAAAATTGTTCACATTGATTTGTTATAAAGTTGGTTTTAAAGTCTTTTGAACGTTTTCTATTAGCTTGCTAGGCAATAAGAAAAAAATATTGAGTGCACAAATCGTTTTCAGTCTATTTAGAACATAAATGTTAGAGATTATTTATTCGAGTTATCTTGAAGGGTAAAATTAAGAATATTTAGCTGATTATGAAGTGAATTCACCAGCTTTATGTACCTTTGTAAATTTTCAAAAAATATTATGCGATTTCAAAGCTTTCAGCTTCAAAAGATAGACTTAAACTCACGGCTTTATGCATCAAGGTAGGGTCAAACCACAACACGTTTTCTAAAGAGGAAGAAAAACACGAAAATAAAAACGAACAAAGTTTAATTAAAATTTTTACCATAAAGTACGAACATTAAAACGTTATTCGGGCTTCGTATCGTACCTTGAAACAGGTTTCATAAAAATTGTTTCATTATTCTTTAAAAATAAATTACGTCGAGAAATGAAAAGGAATATTTCTATTACAACGATTTACACTTTTGTTTTAAAATGTAAGCATTTACAATTTTCGTTTAATGTATTGCGTTAACTGGTAAATTAATGGTATTAATGAATAATAATGTGTTTTAGTTTATTATACAATAGCTAAAGAGGATTGTGAAGAATTATTGTGCTCGAATTTGTATGACCCTGTATGCGGCGAAGCGGTGGCGCTTGATGGTGCGGTTGTAATTAAGAGATTCCATAATGTGTGCTACCTGAACAAAATTAAATGTAGATTCAAATATGCAGGTAAATTACTTTTTAAACAAATATTTTCATAAAATTTTTAAACTGAAGGCATTCTTCATTTTGCTTAAACTCTAGTTTTATGCTCTGTATGATTTTGTTACTTATTTCTTTCTGTCCAAGATATTTCTGCTCTATTTTTGTATTTAAAAATATATGTTCTAAATCTTAAAAGCATTGCCTTATACAAAAACAAACCAGCAACGTGCATTATATTTTATAAAAGCATTTGCTGAAGCTTTTTATACCTACTGTCGCGTCCGTCTTGATATTTTTATTACAAAAACACTCTACAAAGTTGTGGCCTAATTAACGCAGATCTAAAGTACCACAACTTACTTTTTTACAACTGCACTGAACAGTTGAACACTACGTTGGTTATCGCATTTTTGCTTAATATTACTTTCTTTCTTTCTTTTTTTACTTTCTTAATGGCACTAAGCAATCTCTCTTCTGCATGTATTTGTGGAATAAAGCTGTGTTGTTTGCATAATATATTGAACCGACAATATATAAATATATTTTTAATAAGCATGTTTGATGTCGAATCTTATTAAGTCATAAATATTTTTAAGAAGAATAACGCTAAACCGTATTAATGGTATTTTCGTTTTGTCTGTTAATTGGGGGACTCTCAAAGTCGTGTCCGAAATTTTTTCCTTCATATCCATTTTCTTTGATCCGTCTGAGGTTAGCTTCTATCACATCTACTTAGACTCTTATATAGGTCGTATGGCATCAAGTATCAATAACTTTGTATCCCATTTCAAGAGCATAGCAAAAAAACGAATAATTTAATATTGCTACGCAGTTACGCTCTCTTTTTATCTATGTTTGTATGTACTTTTTATGACACAATATGAATCGTAAACATTTTAATGAATTTAAGCTTGGGATTGGTCTACATCGTGAATGTCACATTGGGTACCTTTGTTAAAATAAAATAAAAATGATACTTAATGAGAAGAGATTATTTGGTGCAAAATTGAATTTCGTATGAATTAATCTTTAAAACCTTTCGATAACGAAACAAAATGGAGGCTTAAAAGGTAATCAATGAAAATGACAATTTGAAGCTTAAAAAAATTCACGCTGTTACGGTTTTATCATACATTATTTTTTCCAACTTTATTATAAGGCACCTTTGTTCTAATATAAGTATCATAGGCGTGTATTGTTCATCCCAAAATCAAGATATGAAGTATATTAATACAACAAAGTAACATGTTTAACGTACCTACAATTTCAGACGTAGAACAGATTCCCAATTATCTCTGTGGCATACGCGAGGACCGGGACTTGCTAATCAATCGTCGTGTCAACGACTTCAGCATAGTCGGAGCGCATCAAGCCTGCAACCACACATGTCCAACATACTGCCTGGACACGTACGAACCAGCCTGCGCACAGATCTGGTCAGCCGACATGCAGACGTACACTTACCGGCCTATGATCAATCATTGTCACATTGATTTGTTTTCGTGTGTTGTGGGAGTTAGTGAGTAATTACTAAATTATGATTTACTAGCCGCTACGCCCGCGTGGTCAGAGGAAATTCCCATGGGGATGAAAAGTTTCACTGCGTGAAGGAGCCGTATATCTAGCCTCATTACTATTTCTAATCAGTAGTCCAGTTGCGACGTGTAAGGAAAAAAAACAAACAAACACAATTTCGTATTTATAATATTTGTAAGCATATGGAAAATGGCAGTGCCCTAATAAGGAACTGTTTTCAAAATTTCCTTTACACAAAACTACGTTCAGAACCTTACTTTACGTCACAATTATTTTGCAAAATGAAAACTAAACGCGCAGTGTTAAAAGTTTTTATAGATATTTTTAACGTAACAATTATCGGTGCTCTTTCTGTAAACGCGGAACTCACGTACCTACTCACGTGTATAATTGCATGGATGATTTTGCATGTCTGTTGTTAAAATTTATTAAAATAAATATTAAAATTTGAATGAAAATGAACAGGAGAGCAGAACAAAGAGTAAACTGTATTTTTTATTTTATTGTTACAATCTTTTTACAACGCATTGTTAAATATTGAAATCCCGAAATTTACATGATTGTTATGTTCCTATTTTCTGGTTTGAAATACGTACCTAAATTTTGTTGTTATTTCAGACGTAACAATACAGCCGTTAATTGGCAAATGCTACAAAAATCCAACGGCCCTGATGTTCATGTTCCACATTGCGTCGTTGAAAACCCTGAAGTTATTGGATGAGCCGCCCGCAGTTGCTCATAACAAGCTCGCCCCACCGGCTACACCTAAACGAAGATCAGGAGCCAATATTATAGAAGAAACCGAGTATAGGGAGTTCATTAACCTTGTAACGAAGCGCAAATAAATTTTCTTTCATCATATATAATTAAATAAATATTTTAACTTTCAGTACAATGTTGTGTTTTTTGTCTTGGGTTTTACCTTATTTTTACAGTAGGTATATCATTATATATACACTTGTTATATTATTACGTATAGAAGGTCGTTAAATACTTTACATTGTCAGTCGTATTAAAAACGACAGGTATTAAATTTTGTTCTTTCTAAAAATTCTCTCTCGTCTAAAAATATCTCAAATAAACTGCCGACATCACTGGATTTTTAAATGAAATCTATCAAAATAATTGAATCGCTTTAATTTGATGAGAAATTGCAGCATTAGAACTATCTAGAATTCTGAAACCGCCATAACAGTCCAGTGCCTTTCATAATCTTAATCGGCAATCTGGAGACTTAATTAAATTTTCCCTCCGCATTTAGAGAATATTATAAAAAATGAGTTCTTTTTATAACCTCGCTAAGCTCTCTGGGAAGATTAAACCCTAATGTAATCTGCTGGTGAGGTGAAATTTATAGTTTTTTTTCTATTTTATGATTTCATATAAAGCTAATTAAACGTTAAAATATACTATTATATTCTTCATAACGTATATTTTAACTACGTACAACCTTTTTCCTTTTAGAATAATTTAAAAGGATAAAGCGCACATATACTACTTAATATCTAGGTAAAGTGTCATTTAGAAAGGCAAATAAAAATGAGGAAAAAAAATTTACATTTAAACTTTAATTTACTAACATAAAATAATGAAATATTTCCTCTATATAAAATAAGTGAAAATTCTTATTTGCGTATATTATAATATAATAATACGTAATTAAATTATATTCGCAATGAAACTTTGCATATTTAATAGTGTTTTGAGATTGAAGAAAGTTAGCCGGAGGTAGAGTTTGAAGAGATAGCCCGCATTATGAGAGGAAAGCTGAAACTCAAGTAAAAACTTAAAAGATACTCGACACTTCTTAAATCTATTTTAGTTCGCACTTCTAACAGAAACTTGAATATTCTATAAACTAAAAACGTTGACAAAAAGTTAGAATTCTTGAAAGAATGCTAAATTTTAAAATAAAATTTATTGCGCATAAAAATATTCTACTATACAATTATGTTTATTCGCCAAGTAAGAACGATCAATTAAATAATCAATATTTAAAATTTTAATTCACTTAAAGCCTTAAAACATTATACATATAAGAGATAGGTAATATCGGCAAAAACTAATATAAACTTAAGATTCTTTATATCAAAGATATACTAAGATAGTATGTAATAACCGTAACATAAAATTTATGTTGTACTTTTCGATTGAACAATAAAAAAGAAAAACAGAATAAGCAAAAACAAAGGGTACCTACTCGATGCTAGTTGTAAATCACTGGTGATTTATAGTTTATACAGCTCAATACGTGGTGCAAAACGGAAATGAATAACGTGAGTAATGTAAGCGAGGAAACCCGTAAATTAGATAACTTGCCTTCATAATATGTATGTAGTCAATTTTGAATTAATTTTGTGTGTGGACATTCTAATTTTTATTAGAGAATTGCAACTCGACCCGGCTTCACGCGGAGGCTGTATATGTAGATACGATTATCCTAATCCAAGTATTTTTATTGCCTCTACCAAAAACCGAACTTGCCTATACCTTTCGTAAAACCTACCACCTACATTAACTTTCAAGATAATATTCCCTTAAAAAGGAAATTTCAGCGAAGCTAATTTTACGTTTATTGAACGCTACAGCTTTGATAAGTGGGGAAAGTTTTACTTATTATCTCGGTTAAAGCGGGGACAAAGTTTAAAATTGGTTCAACAATACCTATGGTATAATTTAAACTTATGAATTGTTCCGTTAAGATAACTATTTAAGTTAACTAAAGAAGCTTATAATACTATGATATTCATATTGTTATTCACACGTAAACTTTAGTTAATGATACATTGAACCGTACCGTAATTTATGTTTGATATATTTCCAAAACAAGCTAACAAGGAGCTTTCGTCCGTTAGTTATAACTTTGGTATTTTCCATTCTATATTACAATCCGTGTCGGTCGTGATTGCAAAAATTTTGTTTGTATTCAGCGGTCCCGAGTTATTTAACTAGTCTACAAACAAGTTTACTGCCCTCGAGGCGTAGACGGACTCCGAGTCGGAAATGAACTGGCGAAAGATTCAACTTTCGTATCTCTTTTCATGACATCCTCGACGTGTCCTCATTTCCCTTACGATTAAATCTCTGTAGAGTAATAGACTGTAACTGTTTTAAAAGAGTTTAAATCTGTGACAGATCTCTGCTAGTTGAGGACACTTCAATCTTTCAAAGTCTATTTGCTCGCTGTTGAATTTTCAACTTTGAAATTTAATGGAAAACTTCGCTCTACGTACTCTCATCACTCTGGCGTAGTTGGTATAGAATGGGCATTTCACAGTTATCTGGAGTTGTATACGGATACGAGTTGTTTTTATTAATATAGATATTGACTTTAGAGTTTGATTAGCATTTAATATCAAGGTATTTAATATCAATTTAAGTATTGTTTGTTAGAATTTTTGAAGCTGAAATCGTTAAATTAACCTTTACTTAATTAAATATAATATTATGTTTACTTCCATATAACTTTATCATTCACTTTAGGTAACATTCAATTAATCAACTAATGTATGCAACTCCTTCCGATCTTATTACCTTATCTATAATCCATTAGTTCCCTTAATATCGTCTGGTGTTCATAGTCGATAAGCTAATAACTATGCCTTCATCGTTGACATTTACAGCAGCCAATTTCGAGTGGATAATTAAAACGTTCGTCGAGGGTCAGGCGCGACACCGCACGCCGGGACTGAACAACATTTCCGCTTCGATAAAACCACGCTTTCCCTGAAATACGCCCGGTTAACTGCACTTGATGTTGCTGTTCGTATAAATAATGGAATCAATGTCCGTTTATCCTTTTAAATTTAAAGCTTAATGCCGGCAGAGATGTGTTGTTCGCAAATTAATGATGGATCAACTTCTGCCAATTATTGTTTTCATCTGTACGACGTGATGGATATTCACGAGCCTCTTTAATCTTAATAAAGTATCGAACTGTGAAATGTTGAAAGCTTTCATTAAATTTTCTGTTTGATACCTATATATTTATATAATATTAATTCCACAAGTTTTAATAAATACACACGTGATATACTAAATATATGAGCCAATAAATTGTTTACTGTACATATAATTTACTCAGCTTAAATATAATATGAATTATACAACACATGTGTAGGCGCTAGTGCATTTAAGTAAGGTGACCTAATTTAGTCTCATCGCAGCAAAATTGCCTCCTACGGCTATTAACAGTTCGTTAGTGCTCCAAATTGTAATTTAACTAAGTCCGCTATTAGTTTTAAACGCTAATTTATTTCAGTTTGAAATAGTTGCAAAATTAATACAAACTATTCTCAAACAAAAATAAATTAGCCACAAGTAAGACTTAAAATATACAAAGGCAATATATAAAATATACGTAAAACATTAACGGCTAAATGCTTTTTGATTTGTTACAGAAACTGAAATCTATCTGCTGTATTATTTTATAAAATATCAACTTTATTACGTCTCACAACTTCGTCTGTCTAATCATAAAATCACTTTTCCAATATTTATGGATGAACTAAAAACTTAATTAATGTTCGGTAAAAGTATGAACTTTTTGAAGACTCGACTGAATAGTTAATGAAATAGATACGTAGTTTGTAAAATTACGTTTATACATATTATATAGTTGTATAACGTCTAAACCAAAACATTGTGTAAACCGATACACGATTTTACATGTAGGTATCATCCCAAATGAAACCTAATTTCAAGAGATAATACGCGCATAAAAATTACAGCCTTTTCCAACGATCGCGGAAATAAAATTTGTGATTATGTCGCTCAGAATCTCGTGAAAGAGTGTCATGGCTCTCGCGATATTAAAATTTAATATCCGACGAGTAACAGCTCAAATCTTAATACGTCATCATATTGCTATACGAGGCACTCTCGACACTGATTACTGTGTGAATAAAGTTAAAGTTATTGTTGTGATTTATTTTATGTAACGTGTTTAATTTTCCGTTTTTATTGCAATTGACATAATCTTTATTAAGAAGGTCGAGTTAAGTATTTATTTATTATGTATCTAAAGTTTGTCTTCAGGAGTATTTAGAAAATTGAGCGTGATTCCTTACGTTTTCATAATGATTGAAATAAACAGATTTTCACAGATAAACGTAACAAATTAAAAATCTAATTAGTACTTACCTAGTAGGTTCTAATAATGCAGAACAATAGTTTCATTTCTTATCGTTGCCATTAAGGTTGCAATAGAAACTTTCTTTAATTGTCTACATGTCATTTATAATGTTAAATTGATAGTTAATCTACAATTAGGTAACATAATGACGAATGTTGTGTAACATAATAATGGCTTGATTTGACCTTGAATTAGATATTACTATAATGTTGTCGTTCTCGAGTAGATACTTAAACAAAATTGCCTATGAGTCGACTTTCTGAAGAATGCTTGTACCTGTCGGTTGTAAGGGCTCTTGGCCGAGAAAGGTTTTGACGTAGATTGCTACCTGAGAGAACCTCTAGTGGTGACGTGAAAATGTGGTGTGCTGCCTATGTAAACATACTCGACGATCGGGTGTTTAATATGTTTATATTTCGATAATGCTATGCATTTAGGACCCTTTCATCTACAGCTTAGTATCTACTAGCCCTTTAATATTATCTAGATGAAAAATTGGGTTATTAAGCAATTTTTATAGTTCAATAAAAATAACAAGCGTTAAAGAGAATAATAATATTGAGATTCAAGATTTAGGCGCATGTCTTAAAATTTTCTTGTTTTAGGGTTGTAAATTTCGCCATTCATTATGAGAACGGCCACTGCTTTCTGACACATAACCAATTTGTAAATTGTCCGCCAGATGCGCTTGCAAAACCTGTGCATTCGAATATCCTTTGGGCATTGAGATGATAGTGCACGAATAATGAGTGGAAGAGCTTTCGAATAACGTTATCTCCTGTGCTGGCGAGTGTCCTTTGAGAGATTGAAAGTCCTAACCGAAATTCAGTAAGGATTTGACTACCTATAGAATGTAAAAGAAACCTTCACTATGTACTGCTATTGTGTTCTTTTGCTTTTACAATTTGTTTAAACATTTATGGAAGATTGTGTCATCAGGTTTATTTATGGCGAAATGTGAAATAGTTTCGTTCGTAATGTTCATAAATTAATAGATGTAAGAATAATTAACACATACAAGAATAATTCCTAGATACATAGGACAATAATTCATAGCCTATGCAGCGTTAGTAATTTGGTGCAGCACAAATCCCCTGTTCTCTAATTCCGAATACGAGAACGGCTTCCACCTATCGGAAACATGAAGATCTATTTGTTATCCCATAGAAGCAATATTGGGGATTGTTTATTTGAAGCACAGTTTATATTAGAAGCAAATAATCAACTTGTTCCTTATATAATTGTATACCGAATAATAATAACCAAACCAATATTAAAATTGTACTCTGTTTTTGTTGTTTTTGTCAAAACAGAGACGGTGAATAGAGGGGATTTTGAGTTCGTTTGGAGAGTGACCTATTTAAACCATTGTCTAATTTTAAGAGGAGTAAAATAATGATGAAAATATGTTTGAGAAGCGCCTGACGAGCCTTAACGCGAAGCGCACGAGAAATGCTACCAAATAAAAATAAAATATGATAATATTACAACGCGAACGGTCTTATTAATCCAAGCGTGTCGTACGGTTTTCTATTATTAAAGTAACGTAAATCATATAAGACTTCAAATAGTAAATAAAAGGGTTACGTATGAATGTTGTGCGATTTAGATTTGCGCTTGACTGAATTTCTGGGGTGCGTCGGGGTTACCCTTTATCGGTGGCATTTTTACAGCTCGCTGGAGAGACTGAAAAGTGTCCATTGCAAACCTAGATTTTCCTGAAATAGAGATACGTACGGAGTATGAATGAATATAAATGAATCAAATTAGAGTTGGACCAAACATAATTTATTACAAAATGTGTCGATATTAGATAACTGTTAGTTTTAAAATTAAGGCCTATTGTTTTATTGAAAAAGTGCAGTTAAATCATAATATTTTGAAATCAGTCCCAGTGTATCGATTATCCACCCTCTAAAATTATCTAACTTACCTACTTATACACCATACCGAAAAAAATCACATGACGCTAAAATAGCTCTTTTTAAAATTAAAATTCTTAAATAAGAACTGTTTCATGCAACAAATCCACGTAACGAAGGAGCACTTAGCAGTTAATTTCAATTGTTCTCCGTTAAGAAACATTGTAGTGTAATTAGGTTAAGCAGCAGCAGCGGTGAGGTGATCAATCGTCTGCAAAGAGTTTGGGCTTGAGCGCACACGGCTGACTTACGAGAGACCTAGAAAGTGTTATATGGCATATAAATCTAGTTTTATTGTCGTCTACTTATTTTTCATAGCCGTTAAAGTTTAATACCTGTATTAAGCACCTATTAGCAACCAAAATTGATGATGGAAAGTGCTCAAAAATGTATTTGAGAGTGAATAAATCTTTACATTGGAATTAGCGATGGGTTTAGGTTTTAGTTAGAGAATATAGTTGTGTTTGAGTTTGCGTGAGTGAGAGTTCTATAATAATAGAATATTACGGTTAACAGGAATTATTCCTTCGATACCTTAGTAATTGCTATCTACATACTATAATAATAAGTTGCCAGAGGCGATCGGCGGGGTAGAATATTTATATTTAGCGTGTATTGTTATATTCAGTTATTTATCGGCTCGTTTTTATATTACTTTTTTATGTATTAATTAAACAAACGTTTTCATTATTTCAACGTATTTTTACAAGGTACTTAGATGGACTCAGAAAACTGTACTACGTAAACGCACTTAATATATATTAAAAATTAATCATAAAACAGGGCATAGATTTTCAATAATGCAGACGGTTCAAAAGGAAAATCACATAATAACATAACTAAGTACTGGAATAACTGGTTGTTTGTAACAAAGTTGCCGGCAACTGTCAGTCGTCGGTGTTCAACAATGTTTCCCTAATCCCTATTAATTCACCGGAGCATATTAATAAATACATGCATGTTGCAGCGCAGTTATCATTTGGTATGCTAATTATCATGTTTACATTAATTCATGTCCATGTACTGTGCCGTTTAACTCATTTAACGAAATCATTTTCAAAGCTTTTCCCCCAAAATGACCAAAATTTTCATCGTGTTTTTCATCGTGTTTCATCTCGTTTTAATCACCCTTAGAAATTCAGCTTCAATAAACTTCGTTCATGCAAATTAAGTATCTAATATTAATAAACTTTAATCGAATATAAGCTAGAATTTTAATAAATGTTATATTGATACAGTTATTTTAGGAATGATTAAAATTAATACTTAAGTAGACTTAATACAATTTACTTTTACTTTCTAAGTAATACTTATAATCATCAAATTATGAAGTGGAATATTAATGAAGTACTATCAAAATATGTAAGGTGCGATCAGTAGATTATTTTATATTGTAAGTACAACTCGTAAGGCCTGCGATATTCTCCCGTTGGAGAAATCAAATAACAAAATTGCGTTTGGAAAATTATTATCGAACAGGAGCGGATGCAAAAGTAACGTCTTGCTCAATATTCGATGATCATAATATCAAGCACTCAGATTCCGTCAAGAGGTTACGTGAAGCGAACAATAATTCCCTTTTCCAGTTAATGCTCGGGCGGATCGCGGGAGGCTCACGATAGGAATTCGCGGGCAAACGTTAAATGGAAATTCTCGATATCTACATATTTTTCCGTTGGTTTGTTTCTCTTCCGCGGGTTCAATAAAACTCGGCGGAATCTACGCCTCTGTCTGACATTTACATGCTGAAATTGATTCTATTTTGATGTTTTCGTTTCGACGTTGTTTACGTGAAGGGTACGGTTTTAATTACATCGCTTTCAAAGAGGCTATAATAGACTCAAGATAAAATATTTACTCAAATATTGCCTGAAGATAATTTCGCCGTTAATTGTATTCGAGCCGACGTTTAAAATGTAGATTGATTTTCATACCTCGTTTTATGTAGGCTTGTTTATTCTTATCTGTGGGAAGTAATCTATAGTCAATATTTATCAACAAGGAATATTGAAACCTAAGATTGAAACGTAGAAGATGGAAATACGGTGCGCATATGAATGCACAAATACGGTTTGCCTTCCGTGAGATCCATTCCAGTTTCTTGGAATTTATTACTCTTAGGAAGCACTCCTAATATCTTTAGGGAATTACTTGCGTTTCATATTCTTTTGTTGTTCGTTTATTGTATACCCATAGTGATTGGATGTAGAAAGGTTACTAGAAACTGGGTTAAAATTTTTTATTATGTTTCTGTCAAGCCTTAACATCTGGAAGTTTGCGATTATGATGCAAACATATTATATTAATTTTTTGGCTTCATTTCAAATATTTTTTGCCACTAAATCTTCCTAAATTTTAGATAATGTGACATGAATTCGGTTCTAGTAGTAGGTAGGTGATTAAAAATGTTAAATATAGAGATAAGAGAATGAACAGTTCCTTCAGTATCTCAATATGTTTTGCTAAAGTAAAAATGCCAGTAAGTAAAATCCTTACTTACCATATATTTACTTCACTTAGCGGAGTTCCTCGTGGGATTCCTGTATTCGCATCGGTAAACTATTTTTTATTTTCCTCCAATATGCGAAAATTTTCATTTATAAAGAAGGGAGAGGGCTGAGTTCTTTAGTTTTATTTAATAACTAGCGGTCCGCCCCGGCTTCGCCCGTTGTACATGTTTACGTTTTCTCTACATAAAAACCACCCTCGTACTTCAAGGAATATAATAAAAAAAGAATTATCGAAATCGGTTCAGCCGTTCTCGAGTTATGCGCTTACCAACACATTTTGCGATTCATTTTTATATATAAAAATCTATTATTACAAATTTGCAGTCCGTCAGTCTTTCGCTGTTGTGTTTTTTCTAGTTTTAAACATACGACTTAGACTATACGATCTAAAAAATCTCGTTATGTTTGAAAGTAAATTGAATCTTTCATTCCATGAAGACAAAGTATAATTTTCATTACTATTTCATTGAACATTTCTGTCCTCATTATTAATCCTTTATCTACTCGGGACCGTTGTCACCATCCCACTTTCACTGTCAGAATGTCAATAGACAAAATAATTGATCGTTACCAAATAAACTAAAGAGAAATAATATAAAAATAATAAAGCTGAAGAGTTTGTTTGCATGAACATTGAACGCGCTAATCTCAGGAACCACGGATCGAATTTGAAAAATTATTTCAGTGCTAGATAGTCTATTTATCGAGGAATGCTATAGGCTATAATATATAATCACGCTAAGACAATCAAGTAGAGCAATCCAGGTAAAACCGCGGGGTAGTATATACGGCTTTATCGTTATACAATAAACGTACAATCTTAACGAAGTCATATCTAACCAAAGTTAAATTATAATAGTTACGAAGTAAACAAACATTTAGCGGTCGGAATTACAGAAATAGATGTTGGCATTTGTCCAGGACTCACCAAGGTATCGTCTATGGAGGATATATTTATTGTTATTGCAAAAACTTTAATGTAATTTAAGTGCTTTATGAACTTGGTTTGTTGTATTGATTTATTACAAGGAATGTAGCGCGTCTAAATACTTCAACTCAAACATGAATATAGAGCAAAATTTTAATAAAATAATATCTATGAATTTTTGTCCACACATTGCATAATATCCAATATAATTTATTATAGAGGTGAATCGATTTATTTTCTTTCAATCTATTTTACTTCGATCTTATTTGACCATTGAAAAATGCTCATGTACGATGTGAATTGATTTTCCGTAAGAGGCTAATATGACGTGTTCTTGCGTGTAAGGAAGTTTTTTATGACTGTATAGTTGGATTAAAGTTCTCTGCGTACATCTAAAGAATCCGTTCATTTCTGTTGTGTTCAAGTGATAAGATTAATCTAAAGTTTGCATTCTATCCATAGTAAGTACAATTATTCGAGACTTGTTCTATTTTGTTTATTTTCCAAATGAACTAGTGCAAATCTTAACCGGACCTATGCTTGCAATTGAAATCAAAGAATCCATACTAATATTATAAATGCGAAAGTAACTCTGTCTGTCTGTCTGTTACTCAATCACGCCTAAACTACTGAACCAATTTGCATGAAAATTGGTATGGAGATATTTTGATACCCGAGAAAGGACATAGGCTACCTTTTATTGCGAAATATGTACCACGGGCGAAGCTGGGGCGGACCTCTAGTATGAATATAAAGCCTATTATAATGACGTAACAAGCCTCGTTGTCGTTTACGAACATTTATAAACTCAATACATTTTAGAGATTTATATTTTCAATCTCCACCACTTTGGCCTGAGCGCCGCAGTCACTCACTCTAATGGGGTAATAACTACTCTTGAACGTAGCAATTTGTACTATATTTTTTGTCACTAAACCTTTTCCTGTTTATCTCTTTTGCAGGAAGAATAAATGGCATTGGCTTATAACATTAACATGTTACACAACCTCCGAGTTCATGAAGTGAAATGACCTACATAGAGTTGCTCTCTTTTCTTTTATATTCCTTTCCATAAGCTTATATCTTTCCACGATTTTTGGTAAAATGACTATAATAAAATTAATTATCTTTTCACCTGAATGTCGATATCGTATAGTCAAATAGTTTTGTACATGATCCTAATAAAATGCCAACGTTAACGGATTTAACATGTAATTATCTAGCAATCAGCTGCGTACTCAAAATATTTGCTGGATCGAAAACCGCGACACAATCTGCTTATGAAATTAATGTTAATCGGTGTAAATATGTCAAACGTTAACCAAATAAGTACAAACAGCGCGTTTGTGGCTTCAAATGTGCTCATTTTTGTTCATAAGTTTGACAAATATAATTTTATTAAAACAAAATTAGTTGTGAAAAAGTTTACTTATGTATACCTAATCGTTTTAGTGGAATTTCATTGAAGTGATTAAAAAGAAAATTTGATAAACCCAAAATCTACCATAAGAGAGCGCTCCGAGAACAGGCTTAATTATTCTTTTCACTGACCTTTAAAGGGCAATAAGTACACAAGTTAGTACGTACTTAAAAATAAGATATTTTTATCCTATATTACGAAGGAATATTGAAGATATTTTCAAGAGTTTTAGGCTGACCATTGTTTCGAGCGTCGATTGTTACTTACCCCAAGGCCGAAATCGATAACATTAAACGAGCCATTTTCGTTGAAGAGGTATTTTTCCAGGGCGTCAAGCCACTTGACACGCTCTAGCGATAGTCGTCCAGCAAAACCATCGGAATCGCGCACTCCACTCGAGTGGCCAGCTATGCAAATTATTCGCTCAGCCACATACAGTTGTTTCTTTTTGAATTGTAATACAGCATTGTTATTGTGAAGTACTACTAGAAGATTCTATCCACGTTTTCAAGATCACTCTGGTTATGTTTCTTAATACTGCAATGTCAATATTTGCTTGTCTTTTTAAATCTATGGTTCTATTATTTATTTATGAAAAGGAGGGCAGAACTGGTGGATCGTCAGAATGTTTTTTTGAATTGAAACTTCTTTAGGTGTGTTGAGAGTAAAATTTCAAGGCATCACGTCATGGAGTATGGCGACGATTTTGGTATCTTTTAAAGAGCACGTGTTCGGCACACACGCTCTTTTTTAATTAAAGGATAACAGTCTGAACGGTTAAGAATAGTATTGATTATATGATTATGATAAAGTAAATGTTTAGGGAGAGCGTGAAACGGTATGCCCATGATGCGAAACTCAGTAGAATTGACATGCTCCTATTTCACGTGTGGGTCTTCTTCTGTGGGTGATCATGAATTCGTGAGGTGATCGAGAAATCTACCTTTTTTATTCATAGTTACTTTTTACGTACGGTAAGGCTAAGGTAATGATAAGGTATTAACAAGAGATTATGGAGATTATAGAGATTATTACTTTTTTCTTAATGAGGATAAAATAAAATTTATTAATAATACTATCGCGAATACTGCAATATATCTACATAATCCCACAATCTCTTCAAAAGCAGCTGGGGATATAATTTTTATAGAATATAATAATAACAGCATCACAAGGAATTAGTGATACGTGGCTTTATTTTTTATTTTTAGTTTTAATAAGTTTGTATATTAAGTATGATTTTTTTTAATTTAAATATAAAAAATTGTAAACATTTAGTTAGTATTAGGTAGTTAACTCTGGTACAAAAATATAGCCTTTTTTATTTAAAGGCGTCACTATCCTTTAGAGTTTATGTATGTACCAACATGTTACTAGAATAGGTTATTTTTTTTAATTACATAATAATAAAATGAAAATAAACAGACATGAAGAAAGATAGTGAGGATTTCACTTCAAAAACAAATAAGTACCTATGTTAAAAAAACATTCTGTAATCTTCATAGTAATTATAAGTTCAAATAATAATTTAAGCAAAAAGCGTTGACAACAAAGACATAATAACCTTTATATGACAGTTTATAAGCCGCATTCATGACCCAAAACAAAGAACGAGAAGTTATAATTGGCTTTTAAACTTGTTAATCGTATCAAAACACATACGAACTTGAGCTGAGTATAATGGCTTTTTAGACGACATACCTCAAAGAAAACAAGGAATTATTTACTTACCTATATTTATAAATATAATATTACGTAAAATAATAATACGTAATACGTAGTTATGACCCTGGGCGCTATTGATACAAGGTTCCCTGGCAATCCCTATTAAATTATTTTTCTGCGGTCGTCTTAGAAAAAGCTTTTGTATAAAACTTGTGTTTACAAGTAAGTTCGGCAGACTCGCAAATAGTTTTGTCCCAACTTACATCTTAAACAACCCTTCCCCTATATTTTTCCCCCGATGGCAGTTATTTATGTCCTTTTATTCGTGTTCACCTTACATGAAGAAACATGAGCTGAATAAGATATTTTTTTATCCTCAATAACGTATAAGTTTATGTGTGTAGGTATTTTATTTATATAATGGAACAATACATAAGAATATAATGTATAAAAATATATGGTTTAAGAAACTTTTTGAAATAAAATATCAATTTATAAACTTATTTTCTTTCCTACCGCAGAACGTAGTATATATCTGTCAACTGTGGCAGAACATTAACCAGTGGTTATGTAATTATAATGACGAGAAATGTCAATTACTTAAATGCTTAAATTAATAAATAAATAATGGAATTTCTTTCGTTTCGGCCCTTTGTTATTCAAAATCGGCGTAGGCGTAAGAAAATTTAATAATCCTCTCGTCTTTCAATGTATAATTGAATAATCGAAATGGTCGAATATAAAGTGGAGAATTTAATTAAGCACTCTGAGTGGCCATTAAGGTAATGACTGCTATATTTCAGGTTAGGGTCAGATTAACTATTATGAGTGTGATACTTTATAATTAATAGAATATCTGGTTGCTATCGCCGCGTATATCGATAACCTTTAATAAATGAAGGTTCCTATATCTTCCAAATGATCGATTTGATCCCTTGCTGTTTTGATCCTGGGAAATGGGAGGTCAGAATATTCAACCCTTACAGTATATCTATATCCTTTAGTAAACCATTCATTTTATGTTTCGCGGTAACATGAATAATGTGGATATGTGGGATTGAACTATAATTTCACCCATTTACGTATCTACTGATAGAAATATTATTTGCAAATCGAAAAATATGTATTTAAATAATAATTAAGTTACTCGACCATTTAAATGTTTACAAAGTTTAATATGTGGATAGATCAATTATGGTGTATCATGTATGGGTGTTGAATTGTTATATTAAATTTGAGCTTATTAAATATAAATTCAGGAAAAGAGAAGAATTTGTTCTATTTGTTTGGAATTTCTTCAATTTCTCGAATCATTTGCTTAGGTTCAATGTCAATATTGCTAAAGATATACATCTGGATAAATGGAGGGTGGAGAATAGAAATTCTAACATTGCGGACTGCGGTTCCCAGTATTGTTTCGAGTTTGCATTTTCCTTTGGAACACTACGACATTTTTAAATATTAAGTTGGCACAAGAGGCTCTCGGTTCAAGCGTCTGCTTATTCGGCACAGTGAAAAGGTTTCATAGATTTTTTTTGCTTTTTATCACAGCTAACAGCTCGCGTTTTTATATATTGAACTAGGAGTTTCCGGAAAATCGTTTTAAGTTTTATTCTGCTTTTTACAATAAAGAGGCAGAAATTGTTCGTGTAAAATTTTTGTCGTACTAAACGTAGGCTGGGTTTATTCTGATTTATTTCATATGCGAGGCTGCACTTTTAAAAATAATAAAAATAACAGAAATGGTGAATAATTTTTTGTAATTAAAATGAAAACTTCGTTAAAATGTAAAAGACTGTACATGAAAATTAAAAATTTCTTCAAATGTGAAAAAATACATTACAGTACCGTAATGTCCAAATGGATTTTTCTTTTCAGTGACACTTAATTTACTAGATGATCCACAAAATCTAATAGAAACCATTATTATGAATAAAATATGCTTATTCATGAAAATACGAACGAATTATTATAAATTATATTTTTCAAAGAAATGACCGACTCGAACAATAATAATTCTGAAAATATATTTTCTAAGAAGTCCTAAGTAAATATATATAACAAAATTATTTACGACTAAGTTCTAATGTTTACACTTTCTCTGCTATTTGCAATCCAACAAAATGACCACTTTTATTAAAATTATATTTACTTATGTATACAATAAAAAAAACTGAAAACTGAATAAATATACAGTTTACAGTTACTACGAAGACCTAATTGTCATCAACCACAATTATTCACGAACTTCTAAATTCTAATATTTTCATTTGCATATTATATTTTCAATTAAAGATCATAGTTTTCAAAAAACATAATCACTTCTTGTAAAATACATCTCAGTAGAATATTATAATATATCTATTGCATAATAACGCCTTCCATTGCCCTGCGGCAGGCGGCAGGGAAGGTTCTGTCAGAAGCAAGCGGGCCATTTTATCTTCACCATTTGCACTGCTAATTTACTGCTCCCCTTCCTAATTGGTAAATACTTGATGCCAAAGGATTTATATCATTACGCTCACTGCTTTCCGGGTCTGTTTTTAATCGAAGCTTTATTTATTAACGCCCTTTGAGTATCGATCATGAATTTATTTGAAGTTCTTTGATTGAGTCGTGATTTTCAATTATACCCTCTTGATATGTTCATGATAGGCTTATTTTAAACTTTAAAGTACATATTTCTACTTTGGTTCGGTAATAAGGTACTCACAAATCGAGTTATAGGGTTATCTAAATATGAGTGATCAACCTCATAATTAATACTTACCGTAAAGTAATGTCAAATATATACCATAAACATTCATAGAAAACAAAATCTTATCTTTAATTAGATACCTATATAATTTTTATGTTACTATTCCTTGGTACTAGGGAAAATAACAATTAAGTTCAAATTAAATTAAATTCTTCCATGGAACGGAATAAACAATAGAAGCTCTCTATGGTATATATAAATTTAGCGGCAAGCTTTACAGAGGACCCCCAATAAATTCGTCACGGGGCTTATAGATACTCTCAATTTAGTACACGGTTAGGAAAATTTATGGCGAACGTATTGTCGTCTAATTTGGTGATTGAAATCATACTGAAATCTTCGTAACGGGGCTATAAATCAGTGTTATATTGAAGAAAATAAAAACCATATTATGTAAATTAAATTACTATACATAAATGAATCTTACTCAACTTCTACCAGCGGATCAAAGGCCGTTTACGAAATATATTTTGTCAAAATCTATTCTATTCATACGAAACTTAAGCCGCAAAAAGGGATAGTCCTTTATCACGAGGTCATCCAGGTATTGAACGGGAGAAAGAGTAAAATACCTTATTCTTACCCTAATGCCATTATAAATTTACCTACGTAAGGGTAGCGGAAATTTGGTTTTTGGTGACTTCACGCGTGCGTATCAAGTTGAGAAATTATTGCGGTGTCGTTAGTGGATGGTATTTATTTTGGAAGGCGTGGATATTATTCGGGGTGAAGGGGTGCGGTACGAGCTGATTTATGACTCGACATTAGCTTTGGAGGTCGTGAGTTAGTGGCGATTGATGCCTATACTTTACCTTTTCCGAAAACTATGAAGGTTCATGCATAATTTCGTAAAGTGTATTAGATACGTTTGTTGTTCTAAAATATGAATAAATAATAATGTCTACATGTAAATAGAACCTTTGTTGATCGAATTTTTAGAGAAAACTTTTTGTTATATATCACCTAAATTAGATAATAATACAGATGACCATTATTATTTTTGCTTTAAGTTTATGAATTGTATTAATTTATTTGATTAAATATATCATGTGGGTAATTAAGTACATTTCTAGTTAAGAATAAATTTATTGTACCTATCGCTCTTACAAAAATATTTCTTGTCATTAAACACTGGCATCGAACATGATTTATAAACGACACTTTTTTGGATTATGAACATTTTACATAGCAACAATTCTAAATATAATAATCGTCCGTACAATTTTAAGATCTTATATTCCTAATATACTAACGTTTCTCCCATTCAAATTTAAATGGAAACTTTACAAGGTGTTAGTAATTTACAGCGTTCAAAGGACGATTCGTGAATAGCCGACTTGATTAGAATGGGCCTCATTAATATTCAATAAAATAAAACGTTGTTACGTCTCCACGAAATACATAGAGCTTCGGTAAATTTAACGCTGAATCTACTAGTGGGAAATAAAAGTGAAATTCAAACTGGCGGGTTATAAAGTGAATTTTAACTGCGAATGAACTAGCACTTCATTTTATCATTTTAATTACACTACAATTTAGCTGATGCTAATGAAAACTAACTTTAAAGAAACATTTGATACGACGATTAATTGGGCCTCAAGTTTCCTATTATTAAGTTCAATAATGAGAAATGTTTCTTCAAATAATAATTGTTTATATAGCTGAAAATTGTATCTATTTGTTTTCCTACAAAATTTCAATTGTTTTATTGTTAATTTATCAAATTTGATTTATATTTTTTAGCCGGTAGAGTCTGTGTGATTTGTGAATTCCAAGTTTTTACAGTAATAGTGGAAATTAAAGCAAGTTTTAAGGCAGGCTGTCATGAATGCCACCCCTTCCCATTGGTAATAATTATAATTAGGTAAAATTAAGAATAGTTAATATGGTCAAATATTAATACAGAGCTCAACATACGAAATTACCAAATTCATATGAACACATTTCTGGCTGATATACGGGCGACGTTAGTTCCTGTCGCCAACCATTCCACCATTACCAATTTGTCAGTGTCACCATCACAACGTCGTCGCTGACCTATCACAGAATTGTCTTATTTCCTCTCAGAACTGCTCTGAAATAAACCACAATGTGAGCAATAATGAAGATAAAGTGAATTGTACATAAAGCACTATCCGTCTACTGACTATGACAAGCATTAGATTTGATGATCGCAACATTTACTGTAGATGAGAATAAAATAATGTTTATTAGAGATGCGCCGAATAGTGGTTTCACCGAATAACCGAATACCGAATACTATTCGGTTAGAACCTTACCGAACCGAATATTCGGCCGAATTATTCGGTTCAATGTTTTGACGTGTTTTGATGCGTAAACCGGGCCTAACGGGTCGCAAGTAGCTGCCGGCTCGGTGGCGAGCGGAGCGGAGCTCGGAGCGAGCCTTACCTCACCGCCCGCCACCCGCGTATATCGCCCGCGCACTCCGTGCCGTCTCAGTTGTGTTGAAACTTCGCCCAAAATATTAAAATTTTTAAATTGTTTAAAAATTTTATATTTTTACTTTAAGTTAGTGTTTGCAATATGAGCGGACGTAATGTCATTTTCTATTGGGACTAAAAGCATTGTCTTCAGACTTCAGGATTTAAAGTATTATAAATATTAAATACTGACTAAGTTCTAATAATAAACATGATTAAATTATGTTGATGTAAATTTACAAAATAAACGTTGGTTTGAAATGTAATGATCGTTTTATTTTATACAGGGTGAAATCGTTAAGTGTGCACAGGCGATTATTCCGTAACTATTACAGATATCAAAAAACTTTTAACTCATATTGAATTATGAGTTAAAAGTTTCATGTAACATTTTTGGATATTTCTCGTTTTATTAAAAAAAAATTTTTATTGTCATTTTACTCATTAGGTATAGTACTTTCAATATCAGTTTAAGGTTTTTTGATATCTGTTATAGTTACGGAATAATCGCCTGTGCACACTTAACGATTACACCCTGTATACCTTAGGTTCAAACATTCTTCATAGGATTTCTTTGACTTGTGTATAGTATGACATAAATCATTCATAATATGAAGTTATTTATTTAGTTCTATAGCCAAGAAAGTAGAAATACTCATACCGAATATATTCGCCACCTAAACCGAATAATTCGGCCGAATACGAATAGTGAAAAAGATGCCGAATATGCCGAATACCGAATATAAATAAATAAATAAATAAATAAATAAATATTATAGGACATTATTACACAAATCGACCTAGTCCCACAGTAAGCTCAATTAAGGCTTGTGTTGTGGGTACTAGGCGACGATAAATATAATATTTAATAAATACATATATAGATAATGACACCCAGACCCAAGAACAAATAATTGAGTTCATCACACAAATATTTGCCCTGACCGGGGATCGAACCCGGGACCGTCGGCTCAGTAGGCAGTTACTTTACCACTGCGCCAACCGCGTCGTCAAAAATTAAATTGAATATGTATTAATTGAATATGTATTCGGTATTCGGCGCATCTCTAATGTTTATTCATCTAACAGAAATCTACACACAATGCGAAATAGTATTAGGTGCTTGTTATATGATTCGCAACACGATAATCATACCTATTAAGGAAAACTGACTAAGAAATTATCAAAGTAAGAGGGGTTTATTCTAAAGAAAACAGAAGCTGGTTAGCTGGGGAACAATGGGTAAGAACCGTCTTACATAAAATCTTATCTTAGTAGGTCTCGATGATTGGCAAAGTCGGGCTCTCGATTGCACCTCGGATGTTTGTTGAAAGGCTTTTATAAGGGGCGGCAAGACCGTCTTCCGTGACGGAAGCACACAATAGCGTGCGGCTTTTGAGGCTATCATAAAATCCGCCGTTATCCCTACCAAATGGCAATAGGGCCTCGTTCAGGTCCTAAGGAAAGAAAATATGCTGAGCTGTGTGTACCTTGGCAGTACAGAATTTAGGGTACAATGTTTTTATTTTGATGCTACAACGCTCATTATATGGTACAATGTACATTGTTAGCGATGTTTTCTTTAGCCTCTATTTACATAAAGTGAACCTTTATATTTTTTTCCCTTTATATTCTACAATTCAGTTCGCTCATAATATTTATAAAGCTTCGTTTTTTGTTGCTTCGCTAAACAAGGTCCAAATTACATTTTAAAGTGAGTAAATACTTTTCTTTGCCTTTGATATTTTCAGGATTAATCATAAATCATCCTATAAATAAGACGTTGTAATAGATTATTTTAAAGCTGCTTTTTTATATAATTACCAAAGCGTTGTTCTTATTAACTACAAAGCGTACGTGTTAAATCTTCACCAAAAATGTCCACTCTTTCAGACCCTTTATTTACAATAGTTACTTTATTACTGTTCTTTATATTATAATACCTAAAAATGGCATCGTTAAATGATATTCAAGTAGATCTTGATATGGTGGCGATAGCTGACTCAAGGGTTTGCGATCCTGACCAGTGTATCACTTTTATAGACTGTTTAAATGATAAACTAAAAATAATGACGCATAATATTCGTAGTATATACAAAAACATGGATCAATTGGAGCTCCTACTAGACAGTATGGGGTTAGATTTAGATGTACTGGTTCTGACGGAATGTTGGTTGTCCGAGGAAAAAGATCCTCCGAATCTTAAAGGCTATAATCATCATTTTTCAAACCATAATATTAATCAAAATGACGGTCTTACTTTATATATCAAAAGCGATCTTAAATATCAAGTAAGGGAACCGAAATTTGATGAAGCGAATTGTCTAATTCTAACGGTTAATGACTGCGCCATTATTGCTGTCTACAGGCCTCCATCTTTTCGTTCCACTGACAAGTTTTTAAACGGCTTGGAAACTGTCGTGAATAGTGTGAAACATGTCAAAAATATAGTTTTAATCGGTGATATGAACATAGATATCAAGACAGATTCTAGAGACAGAAATTCGGGTTCTTATCTAACTCTAACCTCTCAGCTAGGTTTATTGCCAGCTCATACCATACCTACAAGAGAATTGAATTGTTTGGATCATGTTCTTTTAGGCTCTCATTGTAATGCTCAAGTATTTATTATAAATTCTTTCATAACTGATCATAGACCGATTGTGCTCACAATGGACACCAATGCACATGCTGTCAAACCTATGATCTCTGAGAACTCTATAAATAGGACCGATTGGGAAGAGGTTTCTCGTGATCTAGATAAAATCGATTATACTACTATTTTACAGGCTACGAACGCAAACACTGCTGCAAACATATTAGTTGACACCATTAAAGAAATGATTCATAGTCACACCAAAAAAATTGTTAGATCTAAACGCAAAAAAATTCTTAAGCCCTGGATAACCCCGGGTATACTAAAATGTATTAAAAACCGCGATAAATTGCATATTAAATCTAAAAAACAGCCTAACAATGAAATTTTAAAGTTAACTTATACTAGATACAGATCTTTTTGTAATAAATTACTGAAAAATGTCAAAAAAGCTTATGAGAAGTCTAAATTGCAAACATCCCTTCATAATCCAAAACATTTGTGGCGGTCCCTAAAAGAAATTGCTCAAATTAATATTAATAAAAATTCCCCAACACCTTTAATAAGCGGTAAAGAATCTCCAATAAATACATTAAATAATATAAATAGGTATTTTTCAAATATAGGTCGGAAATTAGCTGAAAAAATTACTGATTGCTCTAGTTTCCAGTCACAACATAAAAACGCAAATTTAAATCCTCCCTGCAACTCATTTGTACTGCTCCCCACTAGTGAAACCGAAATTATATCAATAATAAACAATTTAAAAAATGATTCTGCTACTGGCTGGGATGGTATACCTACCCATTTTATCAAAATGAACAAAAATATTTTGGCTAAGCCACTAACTAAAATTTTCAACCTTTCCATTGAAACTGGTATCTTCCCTAACTATTTTAAGAAATCTCTCATAACCCCGGTGTTTAAGGGCGGTGACAGGAACAGTGTCGAAAACTATAGACCTATATCAGTTTTACCAGTTTTCAGTAAAATTTTTGAGAAAATTATAAATAAGAGATTGATGAACTTTTTTACTATTAACAAGCTTATAGCTCAAAATCAATTTGGTTTTCAGGCGGATAAATCTACAGAGGGAGCAGTATTGGACTTAACTAATTATATAACCAATAAGCTAGATAAAAGAGAAAAATGTATAGGCATTTTCCTCGACTTAACCAAGGCTTTCGACACTGTTTCTGTTCCTATCCTTTTGTCTAAATTGGAAAGTTTTGGAATACGCGGGGTTGCACTAAATCTTTTTACCGATTATTTAACTGACAGAACTCAAAGAATTAAAATAAATGCTCTTGTGAGTACCGACATGCCTGTACTTTATGGCGTTCCGCAAGGCAGTGTACTCGGACCTAGTCTATTCTTAGCCTACATCAATGATCTGTGTCTTTTAAATTTAGACTATTGTAAAATAATTACATTCGCGGATGACACAGTCCTGCTTTTTAATGGTACAAGTTGGAGGCATGTTTTTCAACACGCGCAAAGTGGTTTTCAAATCATACTGGACTGGCTTCGTTGTAATAAGCTCACAATAAACCTTAAAAAAACTAAATGTATTAACTTCAGTTTAAAAAATGATGTTTTGCCGATGGACCTCTCAATTAAAGCTCACACTTGTAATTATAACAACCTAAGTTTGTGTTCGTGTCATACAATTGAGAATACTAACAATATTAAATACTTAGGGGTTATTCTGGACTCCCGTCTGACGTGGCATATGCATATTAATAACTTGTGTTCTCGTACTCGTAAACTGATCTGGACCTTTAAAAAACTCCGTCAGGTAGCCGAACTTAACCTTCTTAAAACTGTTTATCTTTCTCTCTGTCAGAGTATACTTAGGTATTGTATCGTAGCTTGGGGCGGTACTCATAAAACTGTTCTTCTACCTTTAGAGAGATGCCAGAGGTCAATACTTAAGGTGTCAGCATTTAAGCCAGTTCGTTTTCCCACAAATGATATATATAACCTATTCAATGTCTTGTCTGTTAGACAACTCTATATACTAGACACTGTCCTTAAATTCCGTAATCAAATAGACATTAATGTAAAATTTTCTAACTTAACGCAGCGTTCAACTAGAGATGTAATAAAACAACAAACATTCAATACGACCTTTTTCCGTAGGCAATTTCTATACCTGGGACCACACTTATATAATGTGATAAATAGGGAGTTGAGAATAATTAATTTATCTAGATACAAATGTAGAGAAACTATAACTAAGTGGCTGCTCTCAAAGAATTACTATAACACAGAAAATGTAATTATTTCTAGAACCCGCTGTTAACGTGAGAGTTTAATTCTGCTCATACTCTTTACCAATACATGAACCCACACTCATCCAATCATGCACACACATAAAAACATGATACACAAACACCCACACTCACACACTCATACACTCACAAACACACCCACAGACACAAACTTTTACATTATATATATATATTATTTTTTATTTTTTTGGATCTCTGTTTAAATTAGGTACGTCAACATATTTCTCAACTATAACATTGGAAGGTCATCGGTACCCGTAATACAGACTATAGTCTAGTACGGGACCATCGTTTTTTTCTATACTTTGTAATTGAGGTTGTGAAATAAAGATATTTTTATTTTATTTTATTTATTTACTGTTACGTTGTTTGTGGTCATTCTTCAAAACGGCTCCATCACTTTTTTTTAAGATTTGTAGAGAGATCTACAATGCTTATTTCGTTGTCGCATTGTCGTATGGCGTTAAATATTTTTACCCTCTGCAGGTATAACATAATACCTCCAACGTAATAGGCTATATGGGCAGAATAACAATTTCCGTCCAGTCAGCTAGTGGTCATGTATAAATACAGGGATGAATATGGCATAATTATTATAAATAAAACAGTATAACTTCGAGCTTATAATTTAATGTAGAACCTTTCATATGTGGCTTATTAATCACTACGTAGCCGTAAGCCTTAATTTTTGCTCACCCACCTCCTTTTACGTCTCTCCTTACATATTACATACGGTGGCCTGGAAGAGATCGCTACCTAGCGATAAGGCCACCGTTTGTACACATTATTTTCTATACTTTATGTGTCTCTATTTCTTTTGTGTGCAATAAATAATAAAATAAATAAATAAAATAAATACGTACATTTAAGTGCGTATCATCAATTTGTTATCATTTTGTATACCTACAAGTAATAAGTATGCATTATACAATGTACCATCGCGATGTGTACGTTATAATGTCGTATATGCCAAAGTTAAATAATTACATCGTAGCGAGTAATTTTGAAGCAAAGACGAGACAAAATAATTAACATTTTCTTGCTTAAAGGAGTAAAGAAGTGAGCACGAGTTTAAACAGCAAAGTTAAAATATTTGAGTGATTTTCTTGTCTCTGTGGTTGGACTGTTCTTTTCAACTTTAAAATTTTCTCGTTAACAAACTTATTATAAGTTTGGTGTGATTTTAATGACTTGTTTTAAAAAGCTAAATAAGAAATGTTTTTGCTTACTAATTCAGACTGTATCCATGACTTATTTTTTTAAGTACGTAATAACTATTCTGTCAATATGCCAGAGCGTTTTAAAACTGCAAATATCATACTCGTACCTCTAGGTATGTGTTTTTCTCAGTGGTCTTTGATTGAAACTGATCATGTATTAGATTTTATTAAATATATTCAAGACGTATGTTATTTTTCTCTCTTAAATAAATGCGATGCTTATCTAGCAATGCATATGGGAAATCAACCTAGGCGTGGAAAAAATTAGGAACACTACCCTCGAGCAATTCCCTTGGAGAGTCCCAAATGTGTAATAAAGGGCTGGGAGTTGTCTCGCGTTTCATCCGCAGATAATTTGCGTATATTTTCGAGGTTTCTTAAAATTCCGACGAGGGTGCACCTTTAGGGATCTTGCATGCAAAAATAAATTCCGTTGGGAATTCGGGCCTATTTCACGAGAAAAACGTTAAGCTTTTCGTTTTTTGTACAATTTTAAATAATACAGAACTCTGTGGTTAAATCAGAAAATCTGAGACGCTACCTTTTTTAGTTTATTAGCAATTCTAACTGGGGTACTCTGCATAATAAAGTTTGACAAGAACCTAAACAGGGTCTTACCTCTAACCTCTAGCTTCTAAATAATATTATGGAAAAATATGTGAAGTCACGCCTGTGAATATTGTTATATCAAATTGTGTTACTCTGAATTACGTTAACGAGTAAGTAGGTACATTGATTAATCTCGACAGGCTTTCTACGCACAAACGCTTTTACCTTAAAGATCAATAAATAAGGTGACGCTATTTCGGACATCAAAAGTAGATGGAACTCAATTACGGCTTTGGAAAAAAGTAAGCCTCTTTGTAGGAATTAATATAGCTTGGGAGCCAATGTCACCTTTCAGGAGTGGGTTTATTTTTTCTATCTAATGCTCGTCTTGAGATTTGCTTATGAAATCAATTTTCATATGGGTGTAGTACTGTAATTTTTACTGAATTAATTATTTTTGAATAGATATATATGGGAACTATATTTTCTATCACCAAAATTTATTTTTGTCATCAAGTTGTATCACCTAATAAATAGATCTATCACCACGAAATATTTTCGTTCTCAGATAAACAAAAATTGTTCCCAGGTATGAATTATCAAATAAATGTTAATATATGTGTAAAATAAGAGATCGATAACCAATAAAATTATATTGCATTACATGAATATAAACTTCGTTCTTATAATAACAGTTTTGTTACTTAAATAATAGCTCTGTGCTCAGAATGGTAGATCTGTCACCAAATAAATCGATTATCGATCCCTAACTGCGATTCCTTTTTATTTGATATTTTGTCACCTATACAGTAGTAACATTTTATTTCGTTCAAACTCAAACTCAAACTCAAACATTTATTTATTCAATTAGACTTCTTCGAGAAGCACTTTTGAAACGTCAGATAATAAATTAATAGTATTCGTTATCAATTTAATACATCAATTTATAATTTTAATGAAAAAATGATCAAAGAGGCGGAGACAAATTGGCGCGCTTTAAAAATTGACATGTGCAAACATATTAACGGATTAGCCATACGCTTAAAGCTGGCCAACCCCCCACCAGAAGCAAAAAATGTGCTTATCGGCCAGAAAAGAAAAAGGGGGCGCCCTTCGAAATCCAAACCAGCGCTGATTATTCAGTGATTATTGTTTTTTAACAATAAATATTGATTATTTTAACTTTAATTAAGTGTTTTATATACAATTATGCTAACCATTTGTCAGCTATTAAACCAGAGCTGATTATTCAGTGGTTATTATTTTTAAGAATAAATATTGATTATTTTAACTTTTAGAAACATAATATGATTTATTGGTGATCTCTTTAAATTATTTTGCTTAAATACTTATTAGGACACACCTATTATAATACATACAAAAACATTTATATGGTAGACCTTATATCTCAGGATTTTAGGTGATTTATTGTGGAACTGATTTTGCATTGTTTGGTGACTACATTTTGGTGACAGATCTACTATTTTGAGGACAAACCCTATTATTTAAGAAACACAAAACTAATTAAATTGGTGATAGCTTAAATGATACCCGATATATATTGCAGGATATGCTATGTATATTCAACAACTTAAGACATAATTATATTTTTTCATCAATAATAAAATATATGGTTTGTCCAAAATAATATCTATTCGGACCCGTCAGAAATATTTTTACATATATAAATAAATAATAAATTCTCTAACTAACTAGAATATCAAACTGACGTACCTATCTCCGTAAATCTTTACCACTTCGTTATAATACCTGTCATGATACGAGGCAAAAAGTCTAAATCATTTCTATATAATTTTATTATATTATAGGAAGAATAAATTAAAAAGAGACTATACATTTATTAAAATAAATAGTTTGAGAAGGTGAGAATCAGTATATTAACATTAAAGCGTACTTTGTACAGTACGCTCACGCGAAATTATCGTGGTTCGTTTGAGTGAGCGTCACTTGCTTCACACGGATTCAATTTGAGTGCTGATGAAGTGTCGGCAGACAGAATAATTCCAGACATAATTAACGAGATATATATACTATGATAATATATTTCTAAATACATCATTTAGAAGGAGGAAATAAATAGATTATGTATCACTTTTCATAAGTGTAGGATTAGACTTACTAAACAACATTATTTTTAAACTTTCCTTATTTTTTGGAAATGCATTTAAAAACCTCCTCTATTTTTTCCAGCAAAAATAGAGAAGGTTTTTAATTAATAACACTGACTTAAATATGCATACTTTATTATTCTTAATAAAGTTTCGTCCCAATAGGAAGTTACTCAAAGTTTCTATACGTAAAAGTCAATTAATCAATGATATTTCCCACCTATCCACGTGGCTTCAGATAATTGCATTGCCCGCCTGCAATACACCGCTGCGTTATTGGTAAAATAACCCATTTATTTCCCACTAAGCAAACTGGCAATTAAAATGCATAGAATAACTTTAATTGTAAATAATAATGCATTATAATTGGTTATTTATTAATATAATATAATTAGTCGTAGTAATATCTAATATCGAAAATATTCTTTTTTTAAACGTATACAAAATTGATTCTAAATTATAAGTCATCGTTCGAAATTCTTTGTATTCTCTGAATTAATGCATAGAGAAGTTAAAAAATAATCCGAATAATGTTTCCCCTGATATTTTATGTGATGTCTGGCTCGCACCGATGTCTTATAAACAGATCAATACCAGCAAGCGACAAGACAGTGTACAAATCACTAAGCATTATTTAAATTGGTTCAATTTTTGCGCCTACCTTTGGAGGGGAACGTGACTCGTTTCAGTAACAATTTGTAAACAACATAGCCTCCGTATAATTTGATGACTTATCTTAGATTTAAGAGCGAAAGTACTCAAAGAATGAAAGAACAAAAATATATTTTCCCTTTTTAAAAGTAATTTCTTGCTCAAATTCCAGAGACTTTTTTCGCCTTTAATGTTTTGAGAATAAAGGCATGTATTTTGAATTACGTGATCTGCCAATTTATTATTCTCACAGTGAAACAAATTTATACAAATAAAATATGAATGAAATTAGTGGATAATGCGAGGGTTTTGGTGAAGCTAATTTAGAAAAAGTGACGCATTTTTCTTACATAACGCAACTTCAGAGCAACGTGACAACAGAAGACGTGGAAAGTTACCTTAACTTTTCGAAGGTAATACTCGAGAGTACTGTTTTATACAAAAAATGTTTATCATTATAAGTTTAAATAAATTCAGTTCATAGCTTGTGCTCTATTTTTCACAACGTAACAACATAAACAGTCCAAGTTTCTCCTATAATAACTCCTAAGAATCCGAGATATGCTCCATTTAACGTATGTAATATAATCATACCCAGTAAATTGGCAATTATATTTTTGTAAGAGAAACCTTTTTCGTAACCCACAATTCAATTTTTCTTATTTATTGGTTTACTTAGCTAGAATGAAACATGGAGCGGGAAACAGTTCGCAGAGCTTAGCCTAATCCCGTTCGTTGCTGTAACATACGCTCACTTACTGTGAGATTTGGTCAAATTGACGAGGAGTGTGTACTGTGACGGGTTAAATATAGGCGGCTTTTTGAAGGGTTACTGCAAACAGTATTAATCACGTTCATGCCATTGTAGATTTTTAATAAAAAAATGTTTTTTTTTTGAGTTTCTTTAAAATACTTATAGTATAAATATAAATATTGTTATTCTTCGTATCGTAAATATACGAACGATGAATAAATAAACAAGACGAGTTATTTACACTTGTTTGATTAAACTTACGTTTAGATAAAGACTACTGAAGGCTTTGAAAGCATGATTTATTCTCCATTTATAGGACTACTGAAGTACCTGTTTGTATTACGACTGTAATTTGAACCAGCTTTATAGATATCCCGGCGTCACTATGCTTTGATTTTTGCATTCTCGTGTAAGATTAACCGAATAATATAAGCAAGTAGATGTGCCGCGCTGTTCTGTGCGTTATTCTAGTACACAAGTATCACCTCAATACCTACATTTATTGTTTTTATTTTTACAAACTATCACGTTTGTTTTATTAGTAGGATAAATGGCGTTTTAAGTCTATTCGATCCTTCAATAAACGAAAAGACTAGAGTGCTAGACAAGTAGGTGCTGCAAAACCTGCTTATTTATTTAATTTGTTCCTTGTAATGCAGTATTCAAGCGTACGCATGTATGAGCAAAATAAGATTGAAAATATTATACGTTTTAATCCGTGTCTGAATGATATGGTGTCACGATCCTTTCGAAATAATACCTACGTAGGAATTATGACTGTGAGCGCAAAAATAAAAAAGGTATTAAATGGTACAGTCGAATTTTAAAAATGCAAATGTGATTAAAAGTAAGTCTGGTTTGACAAAGATTTATTTGGGTTACAGGTAGGCATACCAATTTCAAAGAGGTCCTTTTCCTTAAAGTCGAGGTAGAGCACCCTTATCATCGCACATATCACATCGTGAAATCAGAATCTAAATGGAACTTTGTTAGAAGCTTGACGGAGGTGTTTTTATGAGACAGAAAAACATTTTCACGTTTCAGTGCACGCAACCCCAGTGTCCAATTGAAAGATTCGCTATCGGGTCAAAGTGACACATTTCTTTCAAGATATCTCTGCGGATGGTTTGTAGTTCGCGTAATGCCTCATTCGGTAGAAAAAATACAGGAAGATATCTGATTAATGATAGTCTACATGACCCTCCACAATGGCTTCATGCGGAGGCGGAAAAACTTTTCAGAGTTTTAGCATGATATTGTGTCAAACTTGGAAGGACGGGATAAATTACAGCAACTTTTTTCGTTATGTGTATAATGGTACAATACGAAAAGTGTAATGTGTAATCTGCGGTTGCACGTCTACTCGTAATCCGTGTTGCGGTCTACTATTTACATTTTAACGTTCTTTTTTCGTAATAAAAATAAAATAAGTTGATTGTCAAACCTATGCAAAAGTTATTTTCGATTGTGATGGACGAGCAGAAAAGGGTAAAAGGTTTTAGATTCTTCCTCATTACATATTTATATATATATTAATATTATTCTAGTATTGTATCAAAACAGTTAAAAAAGTCGTAGAAGTATTTTTCACATACCAAAGTCACGTTATGTTAAGGCTCTATCAGTCTTTTATCGTATAAGTAGGTAATTGAAGGCATAAATAATATTATTATTTTACCTATATTAAAAAATAAACAGTAAAATTAAATACATTGTTTACACTCTCTAAGTAAGAGGGCTTTAACTGTAGCGTACAAGCGTTTTTAGTGAAAATATATCACAAATTGCTACGTAATTCATTTTAAGCACATGTGGCGGGTTCGGACTTTTGTTCTAGTTATTGTGGCATTAATCCTCTTTAGTCGAAATAATTGCCCGGAATACAATAAATTAAAGCAACGTTAGGGGCCTTTTGCTTTTCTGGATAAGGATAGTACATATATTACTACTGAGGTTGTGGATTTGGCTCGTAGGTAGTTGATAAAATTAATAAAGATATGGATAAACAATTTATAATTCAATGAATGCAATAAATAAAAATTCTGATATTATAAAAATGGCTAGGTATTTATTTCCTTTTGTCCCATTATTTCCTTTAAAAATAAACTGAACTTGATCGGATTAATTAAAATAATCACGCGGTTATGTACTATTGTACAACTGATTTCCAAATTATAACGATCATTTAATTCAGGAATGATTATAATAAATTCCATATGTGCATAAAATAACACGACATTGTTAATTTAAACAAAGCTTTATAACATACGGCTGTAGTAATAAAATGTGTAAAAGGTCAGAAGCTATTTATTTTATTTTATTTTATTTTATTTGCAACACAAACACATATAACAATAATATAGGTACAATACTTATTTAACTTCATAAACCTTAATGACTAATTGTTATTGCAATAACATGTGTTGACTACTAGACTATAAATTACAATCGCTTACACATAAACAAAGAGTAATCAATATACTAATTAACAGATAATAGGTAATTTAAAAAGGGGAATGGTACAATACTACTAGAGACAAATTTCTAAACTATTGAAGGACCTGCGACAGTATAGTAAGGTTATCAAATAGGCATTTCCGAAATCTAATAGGTTTACTCGCGATAATGTCAAGATCTGGAATTATCTCGCACAACTTATTGTAATTTGTGCAGATTCTGTTTAGAGTGCTATGATATGCTCTTTGGGTGCGGTGGATTGGCAACGTGAAAGTTCGATTATTTCGATTACTTCTAAGTGGTATATGAATATACATTCAAATGTAGACCTCGTTAAAATTCTTGTTTATATTTTTAATATGTTACATGTTTTTAAATAGCAAGATTACCATACATATTAGATGTGTTTCATAATTGCAATAGATTAATAAATGTACTAGCGTTCCGCCTGCGGCCTCGCCCGCGTTTTAAAAGAAAAACCCGCATAGTTCCCGTTCCCGTGGGATTTCCGGGATAAAACCTAGCCTATGTTGCTCAGAGATGCAGCTTTCTATTGGTGAAAGAATTTTTGAAATCGGCCCAGTAGTATATGCGTGACAAGTGATAACTGCGTTAAAAACAACCGACTTCAAACTTGCACTTGCAAAATTTACAAATACCTACAGACAAAAATGCTCATAAAATAAAAACTACTGGGCCTATCCGAATAAAATTTTTATGGGACCAATTCGACACCATCCCGCATCGAACAAAAAAAGAATCACGTAAATCGGTTCAGAAACCTCGGAGTAATCGGTGTACATACATAAAAAAAAAAAAAATATACCGGCCGAATTGATAACCTCCTCCTTTTTTTTGAAGTCGGTTAAAAACCATACATATATACATACATAATTATTAATTACAAACCTTTCCTCTTTATAATATTATTATACTTAGAAGTATAGATCTATATACGTTGTCTGGTGAAGTTATAGGCTGTGGCCTGTGGTTATAGGTAACTAATGCTTTGATTCTTTTTAAGGTAAAGAGTACAAAACCTGAAACAGTATTCACTAGAAGAACTTTTGAATTAGGGTACTTAATACTTATATTGTAGCTGTATTTTATAAAATCATTTTAATAGCCTTTTTAAAAAATTATACCCAATTATTCTTACGGGGCTCGGTTTAGAAATGGCTCATTTATGATTGCGCAGCGATGAAATTAAACGGTTCAAGTGAAATTAGTTGAATAAACTGATGTTCACGTAAACGTAAGGGAGTTGAAATCCTGATCACGCTCCAGCCAAGTATTATCATTCTATTATGAGTGCTCGCGACAGCGCGGTCGGCTTACTTGTAATTACAACGGGGTTCGTGCTTAACCTATTATATTATAATCATTTTTGACATTAGAGGCCGTTTTAAAAAAGCCTTTTATAACAAAGTTCAGGGAAAATTGGATAGGTTCGGTATAAAAGAGAAGAATGCAAGGTTTTGTTTGAACTCGTGAGACAACGTCCGGAAATTATTACCTACGAAGATGTAGAGGTAAAAGGATTAAAATTAGTAGTAACAGCCGTGATTACAGACAGGTAGATAATCTATTTCTACAATATTGGATAAACTTTAAACTACCAACAGGGAATATTTTCAGCTCTATTTTTATTTATATGTATCTACTTATAATTTGCATTTAGATTCCAGAAAATTCAACACGGAAAATAGTTGTAGTCTTTAAATTATTATTAGACATTGACTACATAGAAACTAAATATCAAATAATCAAATGGACTTTATATCATGCTAGAAATAAACAGTTTATAAATGAAATTTTCATTGGGATCATCCAGAGGATTAGTGAAAACTTTTGGTAAGCTAGCTAAAGTTGATTAATTGCTTCAGTTATTTTTAATGGAATGAACAAGACTAGACGAGACAAAAGTGACTATTCAATTATATTTTCTGTAAAATAACTATAAGCATAATAATATTATATACTTACATATTATATTATTGTATGTACTATGCCCGAAAGTACATCTATGCGATTTGAATGTAATTGTATAAAGTGAAAGTTTTATAAAATTTTGCAAACATTTTTATTTTTAATATAAATGTTGCGAAATAGTATTTTATATAATATCTCGCTATAATAAAACATACCACAAGATGAAGCGAGTGGTGGCCGGTGGGTGTAAGACAAATCGTCCATTGCAGCAACGTGCAAACCATTTAAATGGACGTTTCGCCATAAATAAAAGGGATTTAATAATCTCTGAGGATATTCCTTCGCATGCGTAATATATAATGCAAATCAGGTCGTATTTTTAAGTAAAATTTACGAGATCGTGTTCAATGTATTCCGAATGCTTCGTTTGGAGGATCGCTGCTATCTCATTTTCCTTAAGTAACTCGTAAAAGAGTTTTATTTTGATGAAGGCAGGTGGGTGGGTATTTCGTAATCCCAATCTATCTATGATTACAAAATAATGTACTTTGCATTTAATTTTTTAAACTACATAAATGTAATATATAAGTTTTTATAAGCTTTTGTTACCCGAAATTTTGTGGGTCATTTGTAACAGGATGGCGGTTCTACAGGGGTCTTAGTACGCAATGACAAAAAGAAAAATGATGGTCAGAACGCTGATACCGGATACCTTAAGATACTATATCTATAACGTTTTATATTAGAGTATCTTAACATAAAATATTATAGTATCTTCACCGTGTGTGACGCGCTTTATACTGACCTCGAGAAGCTTACAATAAAAGCAATTAAATGTGTGTCATATAATAAATTGCACGAATTTCATTAATCACTTTATTTCCCACTATACTTCCAGATTGTATATACTTCTTCTTATTTTAGTTTATGCTATGTAGATACTAGTTCCTAAAAAGGTTTCTAATATGTATTTACAATTGGAAACGAAGTGTGCGATTATGGCAAACACTAAAAGGCAAATAAAATAAAGCAAATACAGTTTGATCTTGCTATTGTTTTATTTTCATTAATATCCTTGAGTTGTGAATCTAAGGTGAAATATTGTCCAGTCTATATGGACTACATAACAGAATCAAAAGTAAAAGTATAAAGCCAACTCAGGGTCCCAAGATACATGTTTTACTTATAGTTTTGAACTCCGTAGGACCGTAGCGAAAGCATTGTTTTTATGTACATACTAGAAGTTTTTTTATCTACAAACATATTTTATAAATAAAGAGATTTCATTTCGTTTCAATATACGTATATACAGGGTGTAATCGTTAATAATGCGCAACAAAGAAAGGTATTAAGTATTTCAGTTTTAAACTAAAGACAAAGTTTACTAAATAATTTGACTTCTTTACTGCACTTCATAAAGTTTTAATAGCTTTTGATGAAACTTTGCTTGTAAAAACAACACGCCTTACCTACTTGAAAGCAATGTCAGTGCGAAATAGCCCGGTTTAATGTGTAGCACAATAGTTTAAGTTTCAAGGTATTGTATATCATACTTTTAGCCTTTGTTTATAATAATTAAGTAGTTACTTTTCGTAGTATCGAATATGGGCTCTCCGCTAGTCGCTACAGCATGCAGACAGACTGTACCACAACTGTAACTACTCTGTAAGCATGCAATAAGAAGAATCGACGGATTCTTTCAGCAGTTACATAATTAGAAGAATCAGTTTTACATTTTTTTATTATTGTTTTTTAAATAGATATTAAACGTGGATTGCTACTTACCTCTAAAATGGAATGAATTTTTCTCAAACAATTTTTTTTAATAAATGGTTCTTTAATCTATGCAGTCTAACATATTATTATTTATACTTAAGTATACTCAGCAAGTTTCACTTTTTTGGAAGGGAGCTTTTTTTAAAAGAGTAAATAAGTAAAGATATGAAAAATAGAGACACTGGAAAGGATATTAAATAACTACGAATTATATTAAAATAACGTTTCCATATAGGACATTTCTGCTTTTAAACTGGACTTCATTTATACGGATATTGTTTTAAAATTTTAGGATCGACATTTAATTGCACATATTTATATAATTTATTATATTCATCCGCCATATTGTATAAATGAAGAAATATATAAGCGTGTATTTTTAGTTCTTATTTATATTACTGAATGGCTCTTCATATTGAAAAGCCTGGTGTTATATTTGTGTACAATAAATAGGTCACGCAAATTATTAAATAAGTGACGTCGACTGCTAACTGGGACTTAATTTGAATAATTATAAAGTTTCTCATGTCTCATGGGAACCCGTAGTGTGTCATGGTAATTTGTGTCGCTTGTCAATGTTGCCCGACACGAAATCCTCAGAGGTTGGACGTGCCGAAATAGCCAGGACTTTGGTTGATTTAGAGGTCAATTGCTTTATAAAACTTATTATCGTTTCAATGACAGGGATTTGCCCAGAGAGATTAAAGGCTCAAAAAAGTGATCTGACTTCACGTGCGTAATTCTTGAGATACCTAATATAATTATTTCTCCATCTGCCAACTTTCCAATACTTATAAAATTCTTCATAACGTGTTTCAGTACAATATTGTTCAGATGAAACATTTGTGTTTTTTCTTTGTACGGAACCTCAAAAATATCCTTTTCAAATACTGAAATTGAACCAATTCTGAATAATTGAGGTTTTGTTCAAGTTCGCAAATGGTTATGAATTTCAACTCGATAGCCAAGAAATTATATATTCAAAAAGCTATTATAGGCCTAAGTTCGGTTCCGCAAATCATAATAAATTTTAAAGGGGATGGCAATTGTAGCAACGCTAGTGTTACCCGCTAACAAAGCTTTTATTAGAAATATTCAAACCTCAGTGTGTTTATTTTGAATTGAATGTAATATCTTCGGTTTTATTGCTTTGTTGGCCTTTATTATTATCATAGGATGGTAATATTTTTTTTTATTTGAGCAGAATATTCATTTTTCATTCGATCTCGTTCATCCCATTCCATTGTGATAGTTGATCGAAAGAAAATATTTCGTTCATTGGACTCGATAAAATCTATTGTCATATTCAACATCCATTGTAGTTACTTTAAAAATGGAAAATTCATGATTTACAAGTAGTTGGTAGTATTTCACATAAAATATATGAGCAGTTAATATATTAGGTATATATTATTCATACGTGATTAGGTACATTAACATCTTTACAAAAGTCAGAGTCCAGAGCCTCAATGGGTAATTTCAAATTTGTTTAAAATATTCAAACAAACGAAATATATGACTTTTGAATAAATATTAATCCATCAACGAAGATTGTCTAATTAGACCGGGATCCCTCGCCCTTTTTCGTAAGTGATTACTAACAAGCTAATTTTTCGTCAGTAGCTTCATTTTGACGAGACGCCCAACATTAGCTAGTACAAAAATTTCGTAAGTGGTAGCTAACAGGGGTAATGAGAACATAATTTGTTGATTTAGTGGTTATCAAAAATTCATTACTAACTGGTTTTTTTATTTATAATTCTTATAATAATAATCTAAATTAGCCGAAAAAATATTTGTCCTACAAAATGCTAGGTTTGATCAACGAGGTCCCATTTTTGCAACATGTACTATTTACGAGGTCATGAAAAATTATTACTAACCAGCTGATTTTTTTTTTGTTGGTTAGTTAATAATTATATAATTTAACGCCCACATTGTCCTACACATTACGTGGAACGTTTTTCTAGTCCTAGACTCCTAAGTTGTCCATACCACAGGACCATTTTTTTTATTAGTAACTGTAGGACAAAAGTATCACGTGATACATTAGTGTGTTTTTTATCCGAATAAAACAATGTCCTACAAAAAAACTGGTATGCATCCGTAGTCCTACAATAATCGTAATTTTCCTTTTTCCTATGTGCAACATGAGGTAAAGTGAAAATATATTTATTGAAATAAATCAACTTTATTATGTAACATACATGAAAAAGTAGATATTTTTATATAAAAAAGTAATTAATTTTCATCTGACTCATCAGAAAAACATTCATCCTCACTACTGGCATCACTCTCCTCATCTTCATCAGTATCTTCTTCATTCTGATCTTCCGTGGTATCTAAATCTGTAATAATATGAAAAAATTAATTAATGTCGCCGAAAAATTAAAAACCAAATTTCAATAATATTAATAGGGTACCTTGCAATTGAGAAGATAATTCTTCAAAGGATGGGCTTTGAGGACCATCAAACCAATAATACTCGTATTTACCATCAATTATTGTCCATCCATAATTTTCAGGTACTTTATCTGTGGGGCACCGCATGTGTGCATTACACCATACATTGCTGATGAATACCGTTCTTTTAATTTGTTGCAACAATTCTTGTTTTGTTGGTGGCAAACTGGAAGGATCATATCCTATAATATTTTTTTTTAATACTTTTTCACTTCCACCTTTTGATCTATAGCCTTTTTCAAATAGTTCATACCGTCCTCTGTTGATATCATTTTTGGTTTTTAATGAGTACACTCTACATACATACTCTTCAATAATTCGAACTATTTCATTTGACGTTGTTAATACTGTATGATCACTTCGTAGGAGTTGAATAAAAGCCTCTTGAAAATTTTTATTTTTCTTAAAAATACTGAAAGGTCTTTTTTTTCCTTTACGGAAAAAAGCGGGATTGTAATCATTTCCTGTAAAAATATGGCATATAGCAAATGAACACGATAATTGATCTCCAAGCTTGGCATAAATTTCATTTATGTTCAGGTACATTTTTTTTTATTTGTGCTTAAATTAATTATTACTTGTATTTCATCTTTTAAATACTTGAAATTAGCCAACATTATTATTGGTATATCAGAATCTGTACAATGTATCTGCACACGATAGTTACGATTAAATTGACAAACATGGTACACAATTTTGGTGTCAGCTTCTTCATGATAACAAGAAAGATTATAATCAATAATTCTTTTTATTTTATTATCACTAGACACCTCATAAGTGTAACATTGATCATAATTAAGTTTAACAGTCTTCCCTTCAATCAAGGTAAAAAATTCATCTCTTGTCCAATCTTCAATTAAAAATTCGACAAATTTTTCTTTAAAGTTGCTACTCCTCAATAATTTGCAGAAATCCGCAGGACGATTATTGTCTCTACGTATGACGTCATACTGTGTATCCTCTTCACCTCTCAGATCATGTTCAAAATCTTTGATACTGGGTTTTTTGTACTTGTCAAATATAATATGTACTTCTTTTTTATTATATGTAAGTATTTGTAATATATGTTTCGAGATTTTACCATATCTGTTTGGAACGTTTTTCAGCGTATGTAATAAATAAAATCCATCAATTAAGTGAATGTCTGCTTCTGGAGGATTTTCAATTTCGGTTTGATATTCTAGTAATTCTTTAATAATCACAGATTTAGGGGTCTTGCATATCGATCCATTAGTATGACAGAGTGAAAAAGGAACAGGAGCTAGAGGATAACTTAATGCTTTTTCTATATCAATTTTATTTTCTACTGATGCATAAAGTAAACGGCCAAAAACATACAATCATACACACACCATGATATATATTTATAAAATTAGTTTTTATTTTATTTTTTTTCAATTTATTTGAATGTTTTTTCTAAACATCCAAGTGCGTACCCAATATAATTTTATTATTTATAAATAATTGTGATTTCAAAAAATGTTCAAATACTATTATATCTTATTATTGTTGAGATAAATGCAAAAATTACTTATGATAATAACAAAAAAGTAATATAAACTGATAAAAAAGTAATTTTAATTACATGTTTCAATTTATGCTTAAATAACTTTAAAAAAATTGATTTCAGAAAAAAATATATAAGAAACAAATTGTAGACAATTTAATTATTAATAAGATTGCTCTCTTTAAAAATCTTGATAAAGTTGATAGTTTTTAAGATAAATGATAAATAATGATTCAAGACACAGAGAGGCCGATGCAGCGCATGAGTAAGAGAGAGACGGCGATACTTAAAGGTAAGCGGCGCGTACTTGTGAGCGCGCGAAGTTAACAATTAAAAAACAGATATAAACAATGAAATTTTCTTAAATCTCTATTAACAATATTATTAACTATTGTATAGAGAATTGAAAAAAAAATATTACTTATATATTTTTTTTTTTTAAATATATTTTTCATGGGTCGAAAGTACCCAAATTTGAGATTTTTCAAACCTTAAAAAATTCATATCTTTGAAAATATTAACTTTATCGTGAAAAGTAATTGGACCTTTTTTATTGGTATTTCGATAAAAAATATAAAAAAAAATTGTCCGGTTGAAAAATAACAATTCCTTGCAATTGTTTAAACAATTTCGGTTTAAACAATATGGCACCGGGTTGCCCCATGGCAACATGCATTTATATCATCAGTAGGGCAATTTGAAGAGGATCACGTAAAAAAATTGAGGTGGAATAGTTTTCGGTACTCATGCGCCGATTCCTCCTGGACTAGTACGCAGCATCGCGCGCATGCGTACTAATATAACTAAACTCCAATAGAAAAATGTACAGAATGAATAGATTTTTATTGTTATGAATTTCAAATTCCATTGGAGGATCAGCAAAATATACCATGCAATTTGTAGGACAATGTGGGCGTTAAATTATATAATTATTAACTAACCAACAAAAAAAAAATCAGCTGGTTAGTAATAATTTTTCATGACCTCGTAAATAGTACATGTTGCAAAAATGGGACCTCGTTGATCAAACCTAGCATTTTGTAGGACAAATATTTTTTCGGCTACTTTAGATTATTATTATAAGAATTATAAATTAAAAAACCAGTTAGTAATAAATTTTTGATAACCACTAAATCAACAAATTATGTCCTCATTACCCCTGTTAGCTACCACAATCGAGCATTTTCGTAAAGGAAATTCTTGGGCGTCTCATTGAAACGAAGCTACTCACGAAGTTTCAACTTGATACTAATTATTTTTACATCTAGTATTTGTACTACAACCTAAGAGTGTCGGACTAAAAAAACGTTCCACGTAATGTGTAGGACAATGTGGGCGTTAAATTATATAATTATTAACTAACCAACAAAAAAAAAATCAGCTG